>NC_136064.1:10353831-11708831 GCF_964261635.1 Lissotriton helveticus
ACGACGGATTGCGAAAATAATTGATTGCTTGATTGTTTATAATATATACTAGTATTACTCTTTGTTAACTTATTTTGGAGATTCACTGTCTGCACGCGGAGAAACAGTAGGCTCTTTCCCTTCTGCAAACAGTGAAGGATAGGTAACGCAACCGTCGCGCCTATTTTTCTCCCCCACTGACTCTATTATTTCTTAAACGGTTTTTGGGAGACTCCCTCTCCCTCACTGATTAACTGGGTTCTTTGACCCCGAACTACTGTTCGCAGATTGTCTTCTGGAGCTTCTCTGTCTGCAAACCGGAAACAACAGATTCCTCTTTGCGGATAGTGAAAGGGTAGAGGACGCAGACTTTTGCGCCTTACTTACTCTCCCCATTGACCTTACTCTATCTTATTTATTTTTTGATTGTTTGATTGTTCCTCGTTATTGGTTACTCTTTTTTATTTTTGTTCATGAGGTATTCACTGCCTGCAAACAACGTAGAATAGGAATATTCTGTCTAGTCTTTGCACCTAGTGATAAGATAGGCAGTGCTGACTTTTTAGTCCCTCGTTACGAGCCGTCATGTCTGTCTTCTCCCCATTGATTGATAATTGGTTCAGCCCGGACCGTGTATTAGAGGTGGACCATATAGCTCCACTAGAAGGCACCCCTAATAAGGACATGTTCATAAACTATGGATTAGTTACCATAGCCTATAATAAATTGTGGCACAGGTATACCAAAGAAAGTCAAGACAAACAGTGGCCACTGGCAGGATCCTTTGACCTTGATAAAATAGAAACGTTGGAAATAGCCCTTCGCAATAATAAGACAACGCCTATTATGCTCGACAGTCTCGGTATGTGGCGCAGAGAGGCTATGCAACGACAGAGAAGAGACGAGGACAAACCAGGTAGAGAAATATACCGACAGGACAACCCCGGGACACCACGACCCAAAAGTTATCCCCCGACACTACGCAAAAGACGGCCAGACTTAGGGCCAGACCAATGCGCTTTTTGCAGATATGTCGGACACTGGAAAGCCCAATGCCCGACTCTACTGAGCGTGAGTAAGGGCAAAGGGCCGACAGGAATGACAGGCCAGCAGAATGAGAAAAAGCGCGAGACAAAGAAAAATCCGACTCGCACGGACAGACCAGATAGAACCACCACGTTTGATTATGCCCGATGGCACAGGTTCCGCCAGAACGATTTCAGCGACATGTTCGAGTTTTCCTAGGTCGGACAATATAAAAACGGGAACCCAGCCTAGCTCTAAATTAACAGACGGGAAAAGATAATTTTGGCCAAATAATCACTGTTTTATGTTTGTCTTTGGATCTTGTGTGTCATACTTTTCTACTACACTCCCCGTCTGAGTTTGTGTGTACGTAATATATGAATCTGCGTCATCCCCCTGCACGTGCTTCCATGTTACATAAACTACGTTAATAGAAATTTTTAGCATGAAACAACCTGGAAAGAAAGAAATGGGAAACGAAATCAGTAAGCCACTGATAAACACGAACTTTTATTTTAACATAACAAACAAAGAAAAACACAATAAACGCTAGAAAAACAAGAACGGTAAACTGTAGAACATGAAAGTCAATAGAACATTCGCCCGCCCCCACCTTCTGGAACCTTCCAAAGTAGGGTAGGGTTACGGCTACGCCCAACCGGCGGCAACCCATATAAGGCGGGCCCTGCTGCCAACTCTTGGTCAGGAAATCTTAACGTATGGGGGAGCCGGAGGAGAGGCAGGAGCCAGCAGCCTGGGCAGTTGCAGGTAGTCCCGCCACATGCCTCCTCGGCCAGCCGCAACGGGCCTGGATAGTCTTAAGTAGTCCCGCCACATGTCCAGAGAAGAACGAGACACCTCTTCCTTTTCCCTTCCGTAACAGCCGCAGCAGCTCTGGACGGCGGGATGTCCTGCACGTACCTCCACAACAATTTGTCCAAGTTGGGCTGGGAGGGAGAGGCGACGCGGACGAGCCTCTCCCACCTCCACGGATAGGAGGTCTCCCAGCCCCCCGGCCCAACGCCGAACACCCCCAACCAGGCGATGGTGCCCCAATACTTGCGCAGCACCGAACGTGCAATGGTGCCCATATTTTCGGAACACCGAACCTGCAATGACTGCACCGATACTCGTGCCGCACCGAATGCGCGCCACAGGTGGCCATACTCCCACAGCACAGAGCACACGACTTGGGAAGCACCGGATGGGGAGAGACCTTCGTGCGGGCCGATGAAAAAGAGCAGCATGGGGTGCACCGGAAGAAGGAGACGGCGCGAACGAGTCTCCCTCGCCCCCCCAGGTGGGGGCATCACGGCTGCACCCCAGCCGAACGTCCCGCTTTCACAAAACAGAGCCCTCTTCCTTTCACTCCGAAGGATCTCTTCCACTCTTGCAAACTCGACGAGAGTGGCCCCTGTAGGGCCTCAAAATGGCGTCTGGGTCCGCTGGAAGGCGGGCCCCGGCCGCTAGAGCAACTTTGACCAGCAATATAACTCGGACACTTGCCCACTGGGGCACAAGCCCCCATCTCCGACAGCATCTCCGCAGCCTTGAAGATTCTACAAAGGTCCCCGGCGGAGCCTTCGGCCACTGCAGGCCTCCGGTAAGGGGCAACTGCCTTGATCGCCAACGAAATAAACATGACATTGCCACTCCTTCTGTTAGCATGAATTCTAGAACTGCCGAAAAGGACTCTGGTCCAACTGCCGGTTGTTAGAAACATTTTTCCCTGATGCTACTTCCGGACTAACCCGGCCCCGCCCAAAATGGCGCCGGTATCAATAGGAACTTACGAACACCTCGTGGTGTTCCTTCGCACTAATACAAACTTGATGTTCTGAGACTTATATGATCCTTTGTACACTTGGCTAGAAAAGACAAGGAGAGCTCACTCGACTAACATTGTGAAAGGATCCCGTTAAAAATGTTGAGTACAAATGTACGATGTATTATATTTTTATAGCTGATGTATAACCCCATTTATGACGCACACATACGGTATGCATATAGGAAATCTGATTGCAACTATTCTGACTATGCTTCTAAAATTATGAAATAAATGCCCCCGAACCCCCAGCCAATTAATAGACGTTTTAGTTTCTTACAAATAAATGAATAAAACTTTCCGATGTTTTTATTGCTACAAAACGACACCCCCCCACTGTACGCACTTTAACCATTGCTGTGTCCGGCCAAATACGACCGCACCCTCATAATCCACGTGCTGAAATGATTTTGCAAAATAAAGGTTTTCGAAACTATGAACGGGTATTGCATGTTTTATTTTTGTGGGATCGGTGGGAGAGTTCTTTTCTGTGCACCCTACTCTGCTCTCTCTTTAAGGTTGAAAGAAGATGGTTACCCAGCCCTGGAGGTCGGATCGGATCGACAACACGACACTCTGCCTTCAAAGTACGCGACCGACTCATGAACTCTCGCATGGAGGAAGACCTCGACTTCCAAGGATGGGTAAAACGAACGGCGTAAATGAGGGAATGTAAAAGAAAGGTGAAATAAAATGATGTAAATGTTATAAAGTACGACGTTCCAAGGTATTAGGGAACGGAGCTGACCCAAGAATCGAAGAACCTTAGAACGCCACAGCGCTGAAGGAGGTTTAAGGACCCCGATAGTGAGATACATCTTTTTGACTAGGTACCTCGCACTAGACACCTCTGGTTTCCTTTTTACGTTTCCCCGCACACGACCTATATGGGCACACCCCCCCCCCGACTCCAGAAACCATATCCCCGGGGACTCTGCCCCGAGGAGGAAAGCCGAGTAAGAGGTAAGTAAAGGACTCTTGAATCCATGTATTTGAATATGCGCGAATGCTGTTCCCCTCCCCCCCCCCTTTTTCCCTCCCTCTGCAGGTTACATCAGAGATTACAGCCGAGGTGTGGCGAAGATCTGAAGCCTTGCCATGTCTAATACACGAAGCAGACTAGCGCTGCAAGGTGGTGCCTAAACACGCCTACAAACTACTCACGTATCGAACAAACCCGAAAAATTAGCATGACCTGATAAAAAGTGATCAACCTTAAACCAGACCGGACGAATGAACCCATGTCACGTACGATGCGAAACTATGAGAGAATGTGTGTGTGTGACTGAGGCATTGACTCAACTGGTTGAAGGACCGAGAATGCAAGGAAGTGCGACAAAATGGTACCCCTCTTTTCTTTTTCCCTTTTTCTCGAAGCATGTCCCCTCTGCCCTGTCTAATGCTCGGACTGCATGATTTCAAGATACTAACGCAGACCCGTGAATGTCCTTTGCTGTGTAATGCACTAAATAGCCTTTCGTAAATACACTGCCACTCTCTGTCGCACGTGTACTATTTAGCCTGCTGTTGCACTCTCTCTCTCTCTCTCTCTCTCTCTCTCTCTCTCTCTCTCTCTCTCTCTCTCTCTCTCTCTCTCTCTTTCACACTCCCGCTCTTCCGAGCGATTAGCCCCGAAATTGACAGACTGCCACCCCTAGCACACCACCTAATTGGCTTCAAATACCGCCGGTATTTGCTCAAACTTGTCTTTAATAAAATCACCCTAATGCTGTGTCACCACCTCTCCATTCCGGAAATATTTGATGAAACCGAGAATTGGTCATAAAGGAAAGGACAGGTAAGCTGACTGAGGTTCCCTAAATCTGACCCGAAATGAGGGAACTACATGTCAGCGGCTACTACTATGAAATAAAAGTGCCTCAGATAACGCGCCCCTCCCCGTCCCAAATTGTCGCGATACCCAAAACCATAAAGGTAACCGAAACCCCCCATCTTCTCAGGACGCTCCCAGTATTGCGTTCAGTTGCCCCCCCCCATCAACGTTTTCTATGTACCTAGGTGTCTTCCGATGAGACCCCTGTCTTCTCTAATTTAGTAATCCGGCCGCGAGAGGCTGCATAGGGACCAGAATGATGTTTTGCAAAATTAAAGATTAGACCGGAGCAAAGAAAACCATTACACTGAGCCTTGTCGAAAGTGAAAATGTTTAGTTAAAGGGCAGGATGCATTGATGATATAAAAAAGGTGTTTAGCCTATGTTCGTCCCTCAGCGAGAAGCCCATTAGTACCATGCGGTTAGCTCACACCACTTTTTATTAGCATTGCCCGGCTTACATTACAGGGGTGGGCCCCCATCAGATGACCTGTCGTGACTATATTAAACAGTTGTGAAGGAAAGCCATGGTAAACCCAGCAGGTCCACCATTGATCATTTATATGTATAGCGAACGTTCCTATCTTCATTTGCCTGGAGCTGGGAGAGAAATAGACTTATGTGGTTACTTTCCTCTACCAAATCTCTAAAAAACTGTCTTTTCAAACTCCTTCAAGGGTACGGCTGTCGGAGGAAAGAAGGACCGGATGTGGGAGCACGTGGCCTGACTACGAACTATGGAACGTCTGCGACATGGGCCAAGGCGAGACCGCGACAGAACAGAGCTACAGGACGAGGCACTGTCTCAAACAAAATGAGAAGGAAGGGCTAACCTGATGCCCCTGTTCCATGTTCGAATGTGTGCCGAAAGGTCCCCGCTCTCTAGACTCGGTCATGAGCCCGCCTATCTGAAGTCTCTCGTTCCCCTAGTTTGTTCCTGATTTGGCCTTGCTCCATCCCCTTTTTCTCCGACCTACCCTATGGACTATTTTGTACGCTCTTCTTCCACCTGAACTTTTGAACTTTTGACTATTGATCCCAAAGGACACCGGGCGAGAAAGACCCTTTTTCTGACCAGAAACGCGAGGAAAGGGTCGTGCCCTGCAACACGGAACTTAGAATAGAGCTGGACTCGTAGCTCCACCGCCGGTGCTCCACAGTGCCAACGGAAGACGAAGAATCGCTGAAAGCTTACTAAACCTCGAACATTCCCGATCATTTCCGCCACGTCTCGTTTCTCTCCCAGCCAACATTGTATTGATTATGTAACAATCCATCAGTTCGCCTTATGAAATGTACTCACTTTTGCATTGCATTACTATGACTTTCCTGCTAAGCAAGTTTATCAAAGTTTACCAATAGGTCCGCCTCCTAACACTAGAAATGTTAAAATGTATTGTCTTTCATCTAGGGTTCCTACCGTTTTTCTTTCTCATGCCCACCACAATAGAACCGAGTAGAAAAAGAACCAGCAAGATGTCTTGGATATGTTAAAGGGAGGACTGTTGAAACTTAGTACGGTTTGGTGAACATTATCTGCGCCATCTTGCCTCTTCCCCTGATGCCACACTTTTTCGTGCGCACCCGCCATTTTAAGATGCCCTGAGCCGAACAAGCCCTTTTGCATGCCGCTGGCCCCTGACATAGCCCTTCGCCCTCACTAAGCCTGCACTCTGACCAACCCCCTGCTTGCACCTGCCTTGAATCATAAACCCCTCTTCGGCGCTGCTCTGCCTCAGGCCCTCATCCTGTTCCCAGCACAACACCTCCCTTCTTCCCTTTCATGATCCCTGGCCCTTTGATGCAAACCCCCTTTTCCCCGTGTGTCTGTTTGTCTTCCCCGTTCCCAGGCCGACACCCGGCTCTGCCGATACCATTCCTTGCCCCTCCCTGTACAATAGAAAGCTTCCCTCATCAAAGGATCCCCGGATTGATCAAAGCCCCCACCCCATGAGATCCGATCGAACCCCGCATTCCATGAATTGACGGAATATCCTGCTGCGCGATACTCATCACCTGTTGTGACCAGGGTGGGGACCTCTACTGTAAATGTGTGTGGGAACGGGCCCGGAGGGGGGGGTTCCGGGAATGTCTTTCCGTACATCAAAGCTTTGTCATGAGTATGTAAACTGTAATAAAAACCGCAAAACCCTGTATATAAGGGGCCAGACCTCAGACATAAGTTAGAGCACCTCAGAACGATACCTGCTGTCCGTTTTGCCGTGTTCTCCTCCGGAGAGAATAAAAACCTTGTTTCTTGCCTTCCAGTCTCCAGCGCCTGCCTCTTCATTGATTAAATAACTAGAGGGTCACAGAGGCAATACCGCCGGGCAAATATCGATTGTCCCCGACCCAAATCAGGTTTTTACAATGTGAGAGTGAGTGATTGTGAGAGTGGCTGTATGGATGAGTGTGTGCTTGTATCAGTGATTGTATGAGAGAGTAAGCATATGTTAGTATGTGTATGAATAAAAATTTGGAACTCTCTTCCACCGGAAATCCGGAGAATCTCCTCCAAAGTTGCTTTCAAAGTGGAAGCAAAAAGATTGCTCATTAATAAATTCCTACCTTCATTTATTTATTTCTTGTATTTGTAGAGCGCGACACTCATCCCATGGGATATCACGGCGCTGTAAGAAAAAGGAGACTGCTGAAACAGTGCTGGGGAGTTAGTTTTTGGGAAAGAGGTGGGTTTTTAATTTTTGGCGGAATTGGAGGTAGTCTGTGGTGTGTCTGAGGTCCGCAGGTAACTCATTCCATCTTTTAGCCGCTAAGTATGAGAAGGCGCGTCCACCTGTCCTTGCCTTGTAAATGCGCTTGGATTTCGCCAGGGCTGAGTTGTTGGATCTTAGATTCCTGTTAGGGATGTAAAATTCGATTTTCCCTTGAAGGATGGTAGGGCCCGTTTTGTGGAGGGCTCTGTGCGCGTGACAGAGTAGTTTGAAGATGGCCCTCTGACGCATTGGTAGCCAGTGAAGTTTTTTAATGCATGCGGAAGCCGAGTCTCGCTTGCCTTTGTTACAGACCAGTTTAGCCGCCTGGTTTTGTAGGACCTGTAGGCGGGAGAACAGTTGCTCGTTCATCCCTTCGAACAGGGCATTACCGTAATCCAGGCAGCTGACCAGGAGGGCCTGGGTAATTGTGCGTCGACAATCCAGAGGTATCCAGGAGAAAATTTTTGCCAGGAGTTTGAGAATTGCGAAACCTTTGCCCCAGAGTATGCGTATGTGGTCCTTCATGGACAGAGCGTCATCCATCATGATACCAAGGTTTCTGGCGTACTGTTTCGGGACGGGGGCTGATCCCAGAGACGGTGGCCACCACGTGTCGTTCCATGATAGTTTGGCTCCTCCGAACAGTAGTTTTTCCGATTTCCCGGCATTTAATTTTAGGCAGTGGTTACGCATCCATTCTGCCATTTCGGAGAGACAACTGTGAAGTTTTTTCTTCGTTGTTTCCGACCCTTCCTCCATTGTCACCATCAACTGTGTGTCATCGGCATAGGAACATATGCCGATGCCCCACTTTCTTCCAATGTCGGCCAGAGATGAAACATAGACATTAAAGAGAGTGGGGCTTAGTGAGGCCCCTTGTGGGACCCCACAGCCGATGGGACATGGTTTTGAGTGAAATTGGCCCATGTGCACTGCTTGGGTGCGATTGCTAAGGAATGATTTAATCCATCTTAACGCAGAAGATTGCACTCCTTTGCGCAGGAGGATATTTAGTAGACAGTCGTGTGATACCGTGTCAAACGCTGCTGACAGGTCTAGCAGTATCAGAGCCACAGATCCCCCTTGATCTGTGATGCATCTGACACTGTCCGACACTGCCAGCAACGTTGCTTCGGTGCTATTGTTGGCTCTAAAGCCGGTCTGGGTGGGATCCAGAAGTGAGTTGTCTTCCAGGTATCTGGATAGTTGTAAATTAACCATTTTCTCCAAAGCCTTGGAGAGGTAAGGGAGCTGGGAAATTGGCCTGTAGTTCTCCGGGTTGAGGATGTCGGATCCGGCTTTCTTCAGGAGGGGGATTACAGATGCGTGTTTCCAGATTTCTGGGAAGGACGCGGTGGTGAGGGACTGGTTAAAAAGTTTGGTGATGAAAGGGCAGAGTGTCGGTGCAATTTCGGAAAACACAAAATGGGGACATGGGTCTGCGGGAGAGCCGGATTTGATAGTCTTTAAAACTGATAATACCTCGTTTTCAGAAAATGGTTGAAAATTAGTTAGACGTGGGGAATTGCCTGCGTCTGATGTTGGCAAATTTTCATCGGGGTTGCCGGGCCGGGAAGGGGAAAGTGAGGGGGTGAAGGTAGAGTAGATTTTGTTAATCTTCTCGGCAAAGAAGGTGCTAATACGTTCACAGGCCTCAATTGAGGGGGTGAGGGTTTGTGAGGTACTGGATGGGTTGCTAAGCTCCTTTACAATTTTGAATAATTCTTTTGCGGAGTTGTGGTTTTCATGGATTCGTTGCGTGAAGAATGCTTTTTTCGCATCTCAAATGGCGAGAATGTATTGTTTCCGCTTGGTGACATAATTTGCTCTAGTTTCTGAGTCTTTGGTTTGTCTCCATCGATGTTCAGTTTTTTGGCATTCCTTTTTAAGGCTTTTGAGGAGAGGGGTGTACCATTTTTCTCTGGTAGTTGTTTTTTTTCTTAATTCCCGCAGGGGTGCTAGTTTGTCTAGCGTTTGACGAATTCCGGTTTCTAGCAGAGTGACGTTATTACAGATGGGGGAGTCATCCTGCAAAGTGACGTCAATCTCCAGAAAGTGATTTTGAAAGTTGGAGTCATTGATAAGTCTCCAGGCTCTGTTGGTGGTGGGGAGGGTGGGTCTGGACTTCGCGGGTTTACCGAGAAGTTTAAGAGAGAAAGATAGCATGGAGTGATCAGACCAGGACAGGGGGAGGGTTTCCTTCATGGTAGTCGACTCCATGTTAGTAAAGAGGAGATCCAAGGTGTGTGCTGAGTGCGTGGGGCCCTCGACCAACTGCTTGAGTTGCAAGATTTCCATGTCATATTTTAGCTGTGACGATCCAGGGGCATGAGTGTTTTCATAGTGGACATTGAAGTCACCAATGACCATGTAATTTTTATGTTTCAGGCAGGATGGAAGCAGTTGGTTCAGTAGTTTGGTGCCGACGCTAGCTTGTTGTCCTGGCGGGTTATAGACAACTGCACCGGCTAATATGATGAGGTTCTCTATGAGAATTTTAAATGGTAGTATCTCATGTTCGGGGTAGGCGGTTATCGTCTCCGTGAGACATGTTAGGTGGTCTCTGAAAATCACAGCGACTCCACCTCCTTTTTTTTTGCTTTGTCTATTTTGTGTGATTATTTTGTATTCAGGTGGAAGGGCGTTGGCTAGGTCTGGAGCACTGGCATCGGATAACCATGTTTCAGTAATAAAGACCAAGTCAGGGTTCCTGGATGTCAATATGTCCCAGATGTCTAGAGCATGTTTAGGTAGAGATCTGGCATTAAAATATAGGCAGTCCAGTTCCAGCTGATTACTAGTGGAGAATGTGTGGTGAGCAGTTGGGAGTTGACCCAGGCTTGACCATCGGCATGAGCGGCAAGAGGTAGGTCCATAAGATAGGCCAGGGCCGGTTTGAATGCATGGGTGCGATCTAGCAGCTATGGTAGTTTTGTTGAGAGTTAATAATTCATTGCGGGTGTAGCGGATAGGTTTGACCGTGGATGAGCTGGAGCCTGTAGGGGGTATAGCCCCTAGTCCCGGTCGGTCGCGGACGGGCGCAGACGGGCTTGCCTTAGGCGCGCCTTTGGCGCGCAAACGTCGCGCCCGCTGTGCGACCGAGAATTACACATATTTTATAATGCTCTGGGGTTGTGGGACGGAGGGGCGTGGCCTAAAAGGGGCGTGGTTTCCGCTCGTGGCGGGAGGGCGCGAGGGGGAGAACGCGTGTGACGTCAGCGCTGGCTCCGCTGAGTACACGGCAGTTCTGTCCGGTGAGTAGAATCAATGCGCAAGTATTCTGTGACAATAGATTTTAAAAAGCAGATTATACAGTGACACAAAATTATTTAAAAAGCAAATAGCCTTACTCCCGGCTTCTGCCTCAGGAGTCGACCCTTAGTCTTTGCTTGGTGCCCTAACACGGCGCTTTTTATGCGCGAGTGTTTGTTTGGGGGCGTGGCCTAAAAGGGGCGTGGCCTCCGCTCGTGGCGGGAGGGCGCGAGGGGGAGAACGCGTGTGACGTCAGCGCTGGCTCCGCTGAGTACACGGCAGTTCTGTCCGGTGAGTAGAGTCAATGCACAAGTATTCTGTGACAATAGATTTTAAAAAGCAGATTATACAGTGACACAAAATTATTTAAAAAGCAAATAGCCTTACTCCCGGCTTCCGCCTCAGGAGTCGACCCTTAGTCTTTGCTTGGTGCCCTAACACGGCGCTTTTTATGCGCGAGTGTTTGTTTGGGGGCGTGGCCTAAAAGGGGCGTGGCCTCCGCTCGTGGCGGGAGGGCGCGAGGGGGAGAACGCGTGTGACGTCAGCGCTGGCTCCGCTGAGTACACGGCAGTTCTGTCCGGTGAGTAGAGTCAATGCACAAGTATTCTGTGACAATAGATTTTAAAAAGCAGATTATACAGTGACACAAAATTATTTAAAAAGCAAATAGCCTTACTCCCGGCTTCCGCCTCAGGAGTCGACCCTTAGTCTTTGCTTGGTGCCCTAACACGGCGCTTTTTATGCGCGAGTGTTTGTTTGGGTGCGTGGCCTAAAAGGGGCGTGGCCTCCGCTTGTGGCGGGAGGGCGCGAGGGGGAGAACGCGTGTGACGTCAGCGCTGGCTCCGCTGAGTACACGGCAGTTCTGTCCGGTGAGTAGAATCAATGCACAAGTATTCTGTGACAATAGATTTTAAAAAGCAGATTATACAGTGACACAAAATTATTTAAAAAGCAAATAGCCTTACTCCCGGCTTCCGCCTCAGGAGTCGGCCCTTCATAAGAAGAGCGATTGTCAGCTCTTAGCGCTTTGGACATATCTCAAGAATGGATATCACTCTGTTATTTTTCTATTGTATCTGCTCCCCTTGCCGTTATGTTTTCAATGCCTAGCACGTTACACACCTAGCCAAAGCCTATATTGGTCTTCTCTTGTGCACAATTTTAGCATTGCCTATGTACATTTCCTGTTTGACTTTCGTATTGATGTTACCGCATTCCCTCAATTTGTAAAGCGCTCTGATATCCTTCGGGATCAAGTTTGCGCTATATAAAACTTTATAAATAAAATAAGGTGAGGTGGTGTGTATATAACTGT
Organism: Lissotriton helveticus; assembly: GCF_964261635.1. NCBI lineage: Eukaryota > Metazoa > Chordata > Amphibia > Caudata > Salamandridae > Lissotriton > Lissotriton helveticus. The sequence goes on from NC_136064.1 coordinate 10,365,777, forward strand.
ATAGGTGAGTAAATGGGGGTGTGATTGATTCTTTGCATGACTGGCTAGGTGTGTTAGTAACTATATGGATGAGTGGCGGTATGTGAGTGTCTGTACAGGTGTATGAGTGTTCAGTTCAGTTCAAAGTCTTTTATTCGATTGAACATTTTGTTAATCATAAAAAGTACATCATAATTTTTAAAACATAACCTCATAAAAGAAAACATATTATTAGTATTACAATGTTTACAGTACAATTAAGATGGATAAAAAAAGGAAAATACACTTTACATCATCTACATAGTTAATACAAATTTTCAAGGATTTAGGTCTTCATTTCTTATTGCTTTACGAGTTGTTAAACATGATTTCAAAAACATGGCTAGATTCTTTGCCACGTATTGTGATTCAAGCTGTTGCAATGCTAGAAACGCCGGTCGACAGGTCCTCAGCCCCATCTGACGCAACACTGGGAGTACCCAGCGTTTGCGTGTTATGGCATAGAAATGGCAGAAAAATACTACATGCATAGTTGTTTGGGACGAGACTTTATCACATGGGCATTTCTCCAGGTCGTGAGACCAATTTAATGGGTTTGGAAAAGTCACCAATCGAAAAAACAAATTAAATCGAAACCTGGTTAGTAAGTATTTTTCGTGGTTGGATAAATGGTATGTGAGATAAGGCTGTATACCTGGTGACACTTGGACTATCAAAATATGAGCATTAGTTTGCTTGGGTACTTCGCCGCACAAACGAAGTTCCCTAAGATGGTTAAGACAGTGGCACTTAAGGGTTTTTCTGCTTAACTCACTGATTAGTGAGGGTTCTATGACATACTGGTTAAGATCCAGATCTTTCAAAAAGTTGACAACATATGCCAACCATGGAATATTTCTCCAGGATGTCAACCCTAAACAATCTAAGATCAAGGCACGAGTGAGATGGCATTCTGGCTTAGACCAGATACGGTGCCATAGGAGCATTGGTTGACATTTGATGTAATCAGCTAGATAGTCAATCCCAAGCTCAATATGACATCCGTATGTGGGGGCGCTCTGTGGGAGAGCCAACAGATATTTGGCAAAGCCATTTTGGATTTTTTGGAGTTCAGTCGTGTTTACATAGCCCCATACACCGGCTCCGTATGTAGCGATGCTCTGACATTTGGCTTGGTGAATTTTAAGTAATACGGGGGGGGTTGGTTTACCCATTTTTCTGGAAAATGAGACAAGGGCAGAGGTGGCGCGTTGGTAAAGCAATTTTCTGGTTACCAGTGCCCTTTTCCATGTTAGCTGATCATCTATTAAGATACCCAGATAGGGGTATTCCCTAACACGTTCTAGTTTGGATTGCTCGACACAAAGATGTTTAGAGCTTTTCACCTTGGGCCCTGTTTGCATGACAAAGGTCTTGGTCTTATTCACCTTTAACCCAAGTGAGAGCATATAGTTACAGTATTTGTCCAACTGTTTCTGGAGCTGTACTAAGGACCTAGCGAAGATTACAGAATCATCAGCATAAAGTAATGCTGGGATAGGGCGATGATTAATAGTAGGTAGATCCTGACTTCCTTCAAGCATGGCTGCTTCCAAACCATTGGTGTATAAATTAAACAGGAAGGGAGCCAGGACACAGCCCTGTCTAACTCCGTGAGTTATTGGGAAAGAAGATGTTAAATCGCCACCCGTTCCAAATCTTACGCAAGCAGAAGCTTCAGAATAAAGCTCGCGCAAAAATTTGATGAGCGGCGGATCGACTCCCAAGTCCTCCAGAATAGACCACAGCTTAGCGTGGATTACACAGTCAAACGCCGCACTGAGGTCGACGTAGACCATGAATAGGTTGCCCCGTTTAACTCCCACATACTTTCCTATTAGAAGTGTCAGGTTTAGAGCCTGTTCAACAGTGCCCAGTCCCTCCCGGAATCCATACTGGAGGTCGGTAAGGATGTTCTTTTCTGCCGCCCAATCTTGTAAACGATCAAGAATTAGGCGGCCCGCGACTTTACCTAGTGAATCCAGGAGGGAAATGGGCCTGTAGCAGGCAGGGTTATTTCTATCCCCTTTTTTAAAAATTGGGAGAAGTATGGAGGAGGACCAAGAATCCAAAAGACCAGTGCTTAGCACTGCCACCATTAGGTGGGTAATGATTGGGGACCATAAATCGATGTTAGAGACAAATATGTCGAGTGGGACACCGTCCGGGCCGGGAGCCTTTCCAGTTTTTGAGGAGGATAATGCACTTATAACCTCCCCCAGGGTGAAAGATAAGTCAATTGGATACACCCCTTTTCTTGGGCACACAGTTGTTTGATTGTGTTTCGCCGCGCTAACCGGGGGGAGATCACTAAAGATCTTTGAAAAGTGAATCACCCACTCGTCCGCGGTCACTGCTACATCAAGGTGCTGATGCGTGTTGGCCTCAAGCATAAATGGAGATTTGACTACCTGCCAGAACTGGGAGCTGTCCTTTGTGTGGCAGCTCTCGTGTAGTTGGGCCCACCATTTTTTCTTATGCTCTTTTTTACATCTGGTTTGGGCCTGCTTGTATTCAGATCTTAATTTAGCTACTTTGTCCTTGTCTCTAATTGGATTATGGAGTTCTTTCTTTAGGGCGGTTAGTGCTTTCCGACATGCCGTGTCGAACCATCTTGGGTTAGGGTGAGTCCCTGGTTTATGGGTTCGAACCAACTCATTCTGAATGGTTTTAAGAATTTCCCCAAAACTGGAAATAATTTGCTCGGGGGTAGAATCCTCTTTTAGGCAGGTGTTTATCCAAGGAAGTGCTTTAGTTATGATCTTACTTGATATTACTAATGGATCTACCCGTGACCATTTCACAGAATAACCATTTGTTCTGTCCATACTTAATGCTTTTTGGGTCAGTAAGCTCTTCCTTGAAAAATGAGGAACAACCGTGGATAGTTTTAGTACAATGCTATTAGGGAAGTGATCACCTGATACTTCTGTTCCTGTAGTAAACTGATAGAGTGTTTCCTTTAAAGAATAAGAACACAGAATAAAATCTATGGTGCTAAAACAACCCCTGCCGTGAAAAGTAGCTTTGAAGTCCACGGGAGGGTCTACAAGTTCATTAGCGTACAACATTTCTAGAGACATTAAGCTATCATTAAGAGAGTCTCCTACCGGGGAATGGGAAAAATGCGTCAACGGGCAATCATTTTCATCTAGAAGGCCACAATCAATTTTCTTATAATTTGGACACACTTGTACATTGAAATCACCTCCCCATATCACATTCACAATGTAGAAGGCTGTTTGGCACGTTGTTCATTTATAGACGTGGTGATTGCAGACACAGTTTTCATACATTCTACCTGGGATAAATTGTTATAAAAATTAATAATACTATATGACGTACCGTTTTTAAAAGTAACCAAAAGAATTTGGTAATTCAGGGTAGTGCATATTATGGAAATTTTCCTTACTGCGAGGTTGTTTGAGAAGTATATAACAAGACCCCCCCATTGGTCTGCCGTGTGTTGATGGGCAGGCAGGAGAATGAAATGTTAAGTAGCCTTGTAAGTGCAATGGGTCAATTGTCCAGGTCTCTTGCAGACAGATTATCTGATGTGTAGTAACAAAGTCCAACCAGGATGTCAATAGAATCTTGGTTCGGAGACCAGCCACATTCCAAAACAATATTGATACTAAGTGGAACAGCGAGGTTTCATTAGTGAGTACAGATCTTCCTTTTTGTGCTGGGGTTTTTGGGGATGAACAGGGATCAGTATTAAGAGGGAAAGGCGGAGTTACACATTGATGGGGATTAGTAGCAATAGGGCAAGACAGGATGAGATCACATTGATAAGAATCTTCAACCTCTGTGTCAATTGTAGCTGTTGTAGTTGATGGAGATGCCACTTTGGCTTGTGGACTTGTGGGTTGGGAGAAGTTTGTTGACATTGAAGATGATAAGCCAGGTAGGGGTGAGATCCCATTATCCAGTCCCGGGACTGGTGATGGTCAATCCACCATCTCCAGGCAGTCAAACCTATTGTAGGTGGAAACACCCCTCCAATCTGGAAATGGCATGGTTTCTCTGCCACCTTGTCCTGACCAAGTTGGCCAATTCATTTTACTGTTCCAGTTGCCTACCTGGGTCCAGTTCCATTCAGGGCCTTGTGGTAGAGATTTAGCTGGGGGGTAGATAAAGGCTAATCTTTTTGTAGAGATTCCTTCAGGAGAAGTTTGAGGCCCCCATGAGGAAATACGTTCCACAGTTTGGGGATCTTCAAAGTTTATTATTATACAGTCCCCTGTGATCAGTTTTGGCTCCTTCCCTATCCAGGGAACTCTGCGAACTGAAACAACTTGGTTGTTAGCATAAGGCGGAAGTGGCCGGTTCATTGACTGCCAGTGTAGTACCTTGTTTTTTAGGGACCATCCTGGCTCTTCAGAGTTAGTGTGCAGCTCTGGGACCCCGGTCATGATGATGACATATGGTGTAGCATCTGGGGGGAGGTAAGCAGGACGCGCTCCATTGCGTCTCATGTTATAGGCTGCGTTTTTAAGGACTGGTGTCTTTTTAGGAGCTGTAGTCTTTTTTGGGGCTGGTGTCTTAACTGTAGTTGAAATAGCTGGTAAATTAGTGGATTGGCCCACTGATACAGGTGGAACGGGAAGGGAAAGAGTAGCAGACTTTTTTGCAGCAATACTAGCTGCTGTATGCTGCGCAGTTGTAGAAGTTGAATTAGCTGGTTTTTGTTGGACCACCACTGCGGTAGTCACCACTTTGGGGGCTTTAAGTGTTTGTGGAGGGTTTATACCCCCTGGGATTTTTTGTTTTGGGTTATGTATTTGGGCCACAGAAAGTGAGGGCGTAGGGATCGAGCTTTTCTTAGCTTTTAAATCAAATGTTAGTATAGCTAAAGATTTTTCGATTTTTAATAATGATACCTCTAAAGGATGGAGATGATGTTTTATTAAGGCCTCTATGGAGGCCAGTATGTGAGTATCATGTATATTTGGGTCCCGCCCATTACATGTATTGCCACTCAAAATGAGATTATGCGTGTCAGATGAAAGGTTTATTATTTCTGACGTTGTGGTAGTGGTCCGCTGTTGGGACTTAACCGATTGAGTTAAAGATTGGGCTAAAGGAAGAGAGTTTTCAACCGGTTGTGACGGGAAATCCTGCCGAATATTACTATTATTTTGCAAAGATTTCTTGTTTCCTTTTTTGCCCTTCCTGTTTTTCGGGATAGCACCTTCTCTCTGGCCCCTCGTAGTGGGAGAGGAAAGGTCCTCATCTGAAGGGTTTATAAAGAGAATCGGAGTTCCCTCAATTTATGGGGGGAGATGAGATACAGAGGATTGGGATAATTGTGTTGTAGATAGATCGATGGACACCGATAAGTCTACAGTCCCAGGAACCACTGGGGTCTCTTGTTGAGTACCAGGAACTAAGATGCGTTGCGGTGTTACAGCAGAGGCCAATAGTCCCAGGGAGGAACGTCTGGCCGCAGCTAGGTCCTGCGAGACCCTCCTTTCTAGTAAGAGGACACCTTGATTGATAGCATCGTTCGCTTTGGCGATAAATTGATCTATTGGCCCTATAACCTGGGCAGTGTGAGTAAGTTTGCTATTTCTGGTAACTCTGGGTGACATAGTAACAGAATCTGGGGACGCAATACCAGGGTACAAAGCAACAAAACCCGGATATTAACTACAGTAGGAACACAATAAAAATAGAATAAAATGTCAGAGGGCTAGCCCAGTCCAGTCTTACCCGGGCTTGAACGGGATAAAACGGGCCCGCCCTTGGCCCGGGCTTCGCCCGGCGTCCCGCGAGACGGGGGTGACTGGTAATTTATGCGCCTCCTGGCGCGCAATTGACGCGGGTTGCGTCCCGAAGGCTCTTGGGAGTTGTAGTTTTTAGCCACCCCGCACTCCACTCGGCGGCCTCACCCCGAGGTGGGACAGGGGTCGGGCGGCGGGAGGCGGGTGGACAGGAAGTACAACAGGTTGCAGAGTCAAAGACAGGCTTTAAGGTCAGCCAAAGGATCCAGGCAGCAGCGGATCGCCTCGCAATAAGTCCCCCACTCGACCGGGGTGACTGGTAATTTATGCGCCTCCTGGCGCGCAATTGACGCGGGTTGCGTCCCGAAGGCTCTTGGGAGTTGTAGTTTTTAGCCACCCCGCACTCCACTCGGCGGCCTCACCCCGAGGTGGGACAGGGGTCGGGCGGCGGGAGGCGGGTGGACAGGAAGCACAACAGGTTGCAGAGTCAAAGACAGGCTTTAAGGTCAGCCAAAGGATCCAGGCAGCAGCGGATCGCCTCGCAATAAGTCCCCCACTCGACCGGGGTGACTGGTAATTTATGCGCCTCCTGGCGCGCAATTGACGCGGGTTGCGTCCCGAAGGCTCTTGGGAGTTGTAGTTTTTAGCCACCCCGCACTCCACTCGGCGGCCTCACCCCGAGGTGGGACAGGGGTCGGGCGGCGGGAGGCGGGTGGACAGGAAGCACAACAGGTTGCAGAGTCAAAGACAGGCTTTAAGGTCAGCCAAAGGATCCAGGCAGCAGCGGATCGCCTCGCAATAAGTCCCCCACTCGACCGGGGTGACTGGTAATTTATGCGCCTCCTGGCGCGCAATTGACGCGGGTTGCGTCCCGAAGGCTCTTGGGAGTTGTAGTTTTTAGCCACCCCGCACTCCACTCGGCGGCCTCACCCCGAGGTGGGACAGGGGTCGGGCGGCGGGAGGCGGGTGGACAGGAAGCACAACAGGTTGCAGAGTCAAAGACAGGCTTTAAGGTCAGCCAAAGGATCCAGGCAGCAGCGGATCGCCTCGCAATAAGTCCCCCACTCGACCGGGGTGACTGGTAATTTATGCGCCTCCTGGCGCGCAATTGACGCGGGTTGCGTCCCGAAGGCTCTTGGGAGTTGTAGTTTTTAGCCACCCTGCACTCCACTCGGCGGCCTCACCCCGAGGTGGGACAGGGGTCGGGCGGCGGGAGGCGGGTGGACAGGAAGCACAACAGGTTGCAGAGTCAAAGACAGGCTTTAAGGTCAGCCAAAGGATCCAGGCAGCAGCGGATCGCCTCGCAATAAGTCCCCCGAGTGTATATGATAGTGCTGTGTTGAGGAGAGACGGCATGTATGAGTGACTGTATGAGTGGATGTGTGTGTAGACCTAGGAATCAGTGACTGGGTATGTAGTAACTGGCATTGGTGTGTCTATGGTTTCGAAAATGGTAGTCTGTATTTTAGAGTGGGTATATCAAAGGTTACATTGGGTTGTGAGGAGGTGCATCAAATTATCATGTGGATGATGTCATCAGTGGTGTCATTTGAGATGTCATGAGTGATGTTATTAGTAATTTCACTGACAATTTCATGAATGATGTAATATCTGTCATCATCAGCAGTGCATTTTGTACGAGTGAAATGTCCAACTGACTATAAAGTCCCTGAAACCTGTGGTTTTTTCAGTGAATTTCTAAGGTTTTTTAAATGCTAATTTCTAACTATAACATTCCTGAAACCCATGTTTTTTTTCAGTGAATCTCAAAGGATTTTGAAATGCTAATTTCTAACTATGCCTACAGACGTAGCAAAAAACACACAATTGATGGATGGAATGCAGAACAAATCAAAACATTCACCCCCAGTCAAGAGATCTGGGTTAAATCCATCATTCTTTTGCTCACCAAGCCACCCCAGTTAAGACCTGGCCATATGCAAATCAGTCTTGACCCTGTGCCTCATGGGAACAGTGCAGCCCGAACTGCCAAGCCAGGTCCTTCCTGGACCAGAAACAAGCATCCTAGGACCTGTTTCGGGGTTTCACCCCTCTTCAGCCAGGATAGCTTGATTCCAGTGGCACAGTGAGCCCAGAACCCACGTCTGGGCATCCCTGGCGCACAGAGGGCGAGAAAGCAAAAGACACACAATTGATGGACACAATGCAGAAGAAATCAAAACATTCACCCCCAGTCAAGAGATCTGGGTTAAATCCGTCATTCTTTTGCTCACCATGCCACCCCAGTTTAGACCTGGCCATATGCAAATCAGTCTTGACCCTGTGCCTCATAGGAACAGTTCAGCCCGAACTGCCAAGCCAGATCCTCCCTTGACCGGAATTAAGTATCCTAGGACCAGTTTCGGGGTTTCACCCCTCTTCAGCCAGGATATCTCGATTCCAGTGGCACAGTGAGCCCAGGACCCACATCTGGGCATACCTGGCACACTTAGGGAAGAGTAAGCAAAAGACACACAATTGATCCCCTGGGGCCTAGCCTCTTTTTTTATTTTAGTTTTTATTTTCCGATGGGGGGGCCGTGTGGCCCCCTCCCCATGGCCACCTCTGGCCCGGGGACCCCATTCCCCGGGGCCTGCCCAGCCTGGTTTTTCGGGGGGAGGGAGGCCACGTGGCCCCCCTCCTTAGGTCAATTATGGCCCCAGGAACACCCATTGACTGAGGCCCGGCCTTATTGAAAAAAAAATACATTAAAAAGGAGGGGACAGTTTTTTTTTAATGTATTTATTTATTTTTCAATAAGGCCGGGCCTCAGTCGATGGGTGTTCCTGGGGCCATAGGAGGGGACCGGGAGCCAGAGGCAAGATGGCGGCCGCTGCATAGGCCGAATGAAGTGCCTGCACTCTGCTCCCTGGTCGGGGAAAAAAGAGGAGAACATTTCTGGTGTTCGCACAGTTCAACACTTCGATTTTATGCCAGAATTTGCTTAACGGGAATTCGGAGGGACAGCTGATCAGCGGTTCGGTGGATGTGCGGCTGTGCGGTCCGGTGGAGAAGCTTACTACTATCTGCTGCTACCCGCTCATGACTGGCGGCTGCGCCCTGTAATCACCGGGAGACGCTCACCTTTCACCGGTCTATGATATCTGTGCTTCTTTGTCTCGGCTCCCCACGAGTGTCTGTGTGGCGGTTCCCTCCCTTCTCTCCAGGATTGTCAGCGTACCTGTGTGGGGGGACCAGCTCGCGGACCAGTATGCCGCCGAAACCTCCTACGAAACCCCCACCCACTAGAAGCGGCAAAACGAGGGTCGGCGCTGAGGAGGCAACTGCGGGGGAGACATCCCTGACGAACGGGCTGCAGCCAGAATCGGAGTTGAACTCCAAAAAAGGAGGTGAGCGAAAGAAAACGCACAATGCAAACTCCACAGTGCAAACGCTACCCGAAATGTTTGAAAAGCAAGCAATGCGCATTAACTTACAAGAGCCTATTGAAAACACGTTAGTGGGCCAGAAAATTCAAGGTGGTGAGGATACCACTCCACCACCAGCTGTTGTTGGTCCAGGAATGCATCCTGTAGTTAATGATAACGCTGAAAAAAGCCCGAGTGGGTGCATTGTGGGAGTTGGAGTTCAAATGGCTCCGGGCTCGAACCTCTCTGACCCCGTTGAGCTAAATGCGATTTTGGAGGAGATAACAGTGCCTCCCGTGACGGATATTACAGGTTCTGACTCGTTAGCTCTACAAGAGACGGCTGACAACTTTTATTCTATGTCAGATCACTCCTCGGATGAGAGTATCGACAAGGCCTGGGCAGATTATCCGGAAGAAAGTAGTATGGATGAAGATTCCAGAATAAGTGAGATCTTACCAGCGTAAAAATCGTTGGTAAGATCTCACTTATTCTGGAATCTTCATCCATTTTATGAGAAGTTATATGAGGAATCAATAAGGGGAGATGCTACTAAAATTAGAGATTATCTACAGAAAAAACCAGTGACTAGATTCTCGGATGAAGAGGCAGACACTCTAGAGGAAGTTTTTCAGGGGGAAGAAATTAAAAATGCTATTCTGAATCTCCCCTCTGGAAAAGCGGCAGGCCCAGACCAGATTCCGATAGAGTTTTATAAAGTATTTTGGGACATCTTAGAAGCTGACATGGTTAGGCACAAACTGGAGATTCAATACCTACCACATGGGGGGGGGGCTGAAATAGTGATAATTTTAAAGAAAGGGAAGCCTCCGGAAGAACCAGGGTCATACAGGCCCATCACTCTGATGAACACGGACACAAATTTTTTTTCCAAAGTATTAGCAACACGATATGCTAAAATAATAGATAGAGTAGTGAGCAATAACCAGCATGGTTTTATACCTGGAAGAGGCACCACGCACCATACACGTAAGGTAATAACTTTACTTGATGCCACAGCAGTCTCAGGGGACCCAATGGCGATTATGCTACTAGATGCGGAAAAGGCATTTGACCGGGTCTCCTGGGACTATCTGTGGCATATTCTTGAAAGATCAGGAGTAAAAAAAAAGTATATTAAAGCAATTCAGGGGCTATACATTGATCCTGTGGCCTCTGTGCGTGTGAATGCGGGGATTACAACACAATTCCAGATTAGGAGAGGTACGAGACAAGGCTGCCCCTGCTCTCCATTGTTATTTGCAATGTATATGGACCCATTAATTCGGAGAATAGAGACCTGTGATAGAATTAAAGCACTGCCTACTCGAACTGGTTATTGCAAAATATTAGCGTATGCGGACGACGTCGCAATAATTACACCAACACCTATGGAGGCTATTACACAAGTGGAAATAGAAGCTTTGAAGTTTGGGGAAATTTCGGGTTATAAACTTAATACTAACAAGACCCAGATAATTAAAAAATCACAACACCATTTGTACAGATACTCGAGTTGTCCAGGCAGGCACATATCTCGGAGTGTCTATCTCAGCTGATTTAGACCACTTAGTGGAAAAGAATCTAACACCCCTAATTAATAAAGTACGGAGAGATCTAGACAGATTAGATAATCTACATTTATCAATAGTGGGACGAACAAATGTAGTAAAGATGTTGATTTTACTTAAGTTTCTTTATTTTTTCAGGGCAATACCTTTACTATTTGAAGTTAAATTGTTTAAGAAGATAGAAGATATGATTAACAGATTTATATGGGCAAAGGGGAAAACCAGGAGAGCACTTAGATTTATGACACTACCACGGGAGAGGGGGGGTGGGCACTACCAGATTTAAAGTTTTACTATTGGGCAGCAGCCCTGCAAAATATGGGTGGCTTAGCGGGGGGTGCAGAATCTGATGGGTGGAATGAGTTGGGATCACTTGCAATTTATGGTTTACTGTTGGGTCCAGAAGCAGAAAATGTTTTTTTTAAATATACTGAAATCAGTTATTACAAAAGGACACGATTTAGAACGCTCCTAGCGGCTTATACTGTTTGGAAAGCCTTTACTAAAAGATTTGGGCTGGGGCGGTATAATTTCTACACTAGACTGAGAGGGAATCCAAACCTACCTGTGGAAGTAGTCTCTGATACTATATTCATAGAATGGGAAAGAAAAGGAATTAGAAGGATGGGTGACCTAATGGACCAGCAGGGTGTCTGCCAGTTTTCCGAACTACAAGCTAAATATGCAATTGATAAAAGACAATTTTTTAAGTACTTACAAATAAGGAGTCTTTTGCACAACAAACAAGGTGGTGTGTCAGGATTCAGTAAAAATGCAATTATGGAAGTGATCGAAGCTGGCGAGGAATGCACTATAAAGAAATTCTATGCTGAGTTATTAAATTCAAAAGAGGATGATATTGAAAAATGGGCAAATAAATGGAAAGATAGTCTGGAAGTCAGGGAGGAAAGTTTCCATATGTCTTTGGAAATGGGTATACACTGTTATGTTCAGCACCTCTCCAGGCACAACATTATAAAACATTATACCACCTATACCATACGCCTGCAAAGATAGCCCAATTGGGGGGGACAGCAGGAACTAACTGCTTTAGATGTGGAAATTCAGAGGCGGATTTAATTCATGTATTTGCAACATGTCCTCATCTGCAGCCACTTATAAAGAACATACAGGGGTTCTTGAACCAAGAATTAGGAATAAACACTCACCTTACCCCCCCAATAATTCTCTTGGGGATAAAGGAGGAGGAGAGACAACATCAGGATAGATGGGAATCCTTTTTATTCTTAGCTATGGCAGTCATGAGACTTTGTATTGCATCTGCATGGCTGGATTCATTACCACCATCATTTCACCAATGGTTGGCTAAATTACTATCAATATATAATTTGGAAACTGAGATATATGCAAGGAAAGGGAAAAAGGGAAGGAAAACCGGCAAACATATTTGGGATCCCATTACTCGTTGGAAAGAAGGGAATATGGTCTGAAAGGTTTGAAAATGTTTGAACAATATATACTTTGTTAAGAAGGTTATTACTATTGTTTAAGATACATTTAGATATGCTGATTTCGGCCCAATTTGGATGGAAAAGCTTGTAATTGTGTTTGTTTGGACCTTATTTATCAGTGTACTTATCTGTTTATATGTTTTATGTGATAGTAATCTCTCTTTTTCTTTCTTTACATTCTCTTACACTAAATATTACTTTTTTTCTGTTTGAATATATATGTCATGTTTTATGTAAATATTGCCGTGCCCTGTATATATGTAAAAAAGAGGGGAAAAAACTTTTCAATAAAAATATAAAAAAAAAAAAGAGATCTTACCAGCGTCTGTTGCAACTATTAAAAGGCATAGAACCAGGAAATCAGGCACAAAGGGCGGGGGAGGCAACGATGCGGGGGAGGCAACGATGGAAGCTACGCTCCAAGAAGGGAGCTCCGGTGCCAATCAGCCCTATGGCCCACATAGTGATTCCGAGGTGACTTTAGCTTTGATATATAACACGATGGTAGCTCATAGAGCAGAAACAAAAATGGAAATCTCCCGTACACAAGCTACATGTAGAAAGGTGCAAAATGCAGTTAGGCGAGTCACCAAGATCTGCTCAGATATCTCCTCCAGAGTCACTGAAGCTGAAGCTAGAATATCTACGCTAGAGGATGTCATTGCAGCGCAAAAAACTGAGCTTAACGCCATCAAAGCTCAAAGGGACGACATAAGCTTTAAGCTCACGGAACTAGAAAATCAATCTCGAAGGAGCAACCTGCGTATTTTAGGGGTCCCGGAAGAAATGGGGGGCCCCAATGTACGGAAATTTGTTTGTGATCTCTTCCAAGACGCTTTTCCAGAGCTTACCTCTTGGGACTGGTCCACTGTGATTGAACGTGCACATCGCTTCCCTTTTGTAATCAGGAAACCAAGGCAATCTGAGATTGAACGGCCCGAGCAATTCTGATTCGCTTTAACAACTTCTTGGCCAGAGCAGCGGTCTTCGGCCTTGCTAGGCCTGATAAACCGAGGTCTGCAAAGGGCTGCAGTTTCTTCGTGCGGCCAGACTTTTGCCCTGCTACGGTTTCTAAACGTTGGCATTTGCGGCAATTGATCACAGGTTTCCAGGAGAAAGGAGTGACTGTGTATCTTCAAAACCCGGCGAAGTTGAAAGTAACGGTTAAAGGACAAACAAAATGTTTTTGTTTCCGAGATATTGGCTAAGGAGTATTTGATGTCATTATAGAATGGGTATATGTGCTTAATAATTATGTCGCTTTCTTATGGGGGAGAAAAAAAAATTCTTACTCTGGAGACATAGTCGCTTTTTTTTGTTCTTTTGGCCTGATACTGTTGTGAGTGAACACCAGCAATCTGAAGAAAATGGATTATTATTAGGCAACATTTCTCTTTTTTTCCTAACCATTAAAAGGAGCAGAAGGGCACCTAGGGTTCCCAGGGACCAATGGTCTCAGTACCTCATGTGGTGGGATGGGCGGGTAGGGTGGGGAGTTGGTTGCAGGCTAGGGGTTGGTGGTGGTGGTGGGGGTGGGGTGTAAAACAGCGGTAGTTATTTCTGAATGTACAGCAGAGCAGACCAATTTATTATCATGTTTGTGTGGTATGAGTCAAAACAGAGAAGTTTCAACTTTGTCACTTTTGAAGTATTATAATGGATAAGAAAGTAAAATTGTGTACGCTGAATATTAATGGCCTTAATGATTTTAAGAAAAAAGGGATCTTACATAAAATAATTCAACTATCACAAATAGATATTCTGTGCCTACAAGAGACACATATCTCTTGGGATAAGAGGAATTTGCTAAAACATTTAGGTCTGGAACTTCTAGTTTGTTCAAAGCAGACTGGGATAAAAAGAGGAGTCGCTATCCTTATGAAACAGGGGTTAGGGAAATGTGTTAGAACCTTAGCGGACAAGTGGGGGAGATGGGGGCTAGCAGAAATTAATATTGAGGGAAATAGGTTTACTGTTTGTTCTTTGTACGGGCCGAATTTAGATGATAGTGAGGTAATGAATTCAGTTAACTTAGAGCTTGCTGCCTGATGTCAACCTATAATCCTTTGTGGCGATTTAAATGTGCATATTGAAGCTGATCTCAATATTAGGACAACTTGAAAGTATAATGGTCGCAAGACTAGGACTTATAAAGCACTTAGGGAACTTGTACTAGGGAATGGGCTGGTTGATGTATGGAATAGGTTGCGATCTTCCAAACCCGGTTTCACTTTTTTCTCGGTCCCACACCAAAAGTTTGTTCGTTTATATTATTTTTTTATTTCTCCGGATCTTTTAGAGAAAGCGAATATTGATATAATGCCACAACTGGTTTCAGACCATAACCCTGTTGTATTAGAAATACAATTATTCTCCCAAAATAAAGGTCTTACTAGACAATGGTCATTCCAAAGGAATTTGTTGATAGACGAGGACTATCTGCAGCATATGGCCAAAATTATCGACGAGTTTTTCGCATGTAATAATGAGACAGCTTCGGTCCAAATAGTTTGGACACTTTTAAGTCAATAATAAGGGGAGAAACTATTAGTTACTCCGATTTTCAACAGAAAAATAAACAAAATAAATTTAAGCAAGAATTGGATAAAGTGATGAAGGCAGAGTTAAAACTTGCCTCTAGTATTAAAACAGGTCAGGGTATCGAAGACGCTCAACGCACTTTAACTATCGAGCGTGCTGTAGTGTATTCTTATTTAGCTGAACAGGTAGCACTCAAATACAAACAATATAAGACCGAATGCTATGAATTAAACGAACAAACGGGCAGAATTCTAGCACAAAGACTCAGACAGAAGGCTGTTTTTAATGACATTATAAAAATCACGGATCAAGAAGGAGTAATTCAGTAATCTAAAGCTGGGATATTAAAGGCGTTTCGTGATTTTTATCAGTCGTTATATAATAAGTCAAATGATGGTATAAACACACCAAGCGATATGTCAGCATATTTGAGAAACCTTGATAAGTCTTTACTTTCGGAAAGAGATAAGGCTGTATTAGCTGCTTCCATCGCCTGGGAAGAGATTGAGTTAGCTATTTTAGGTCTTGCCTTAGAGAAAGCGATGGGACCAGAAAATATTCCATTGGAATTTTATCGCACTTTTCGTAACATGCTTAAACCAGAATTACTTAAGCTGTTTGAGAAGGCTTTTCAGGGTTATCCACCTGACTCCTGGTCCTTGGCCACTATAGTAGTGTTCAAGAAAAAAAGGAAAAGATGGTACCGAGTTAGGATCATATAGGCCAATCTCTCTTATAACCTCGGATAGTAAGATCTTTTCCAAGAGTCTTGCCAACAGACTAAATGATTTTATGCCTACCCTGGTTTCTAAGATCCAACCTGGCTTTATTAAAAAAAGGGATACAACTGACCATGTCAGACGAGTCATCGCTTTGCTATATTGGGCGCAGGCCACGGGATCCCCAGTCGGGGTAACCCTGCTGGATGCAGAAAAAGCATTCGATAGGGTCGACTGGGGGTTTCTGTGGTCTGTGTTGACATGGAAGGGGTTTCCTATAGAATGTATAGATGCTATAAGGGCGTTGTATATTAATCCTAAAGCCATAATCCGGGTTGCTACCGAGACCTCTGAGCCTTTATTGATAATAAGCGGGACAAGGCGAGGGTGTCCTTGCTCCCCCTTGTTATTCGTATTGTACATTGACCCTTACTTGAATAGATTAACAAAAGAAGTCGCCATTCCTCCCGTTGAAATCCATCAAGCAGAATATTAAGTTTTTGCATACGCCGACGATGTCGCGATTGTCACTTCCAATATCCAATCTGCGTTACCTAAAATTATAGAATTAACCCAGGAGTTTGGCGAGTCGTCCGGATATAAATTAAACATATTGAAAACTCAGGTGATCCACTCTACCGAGGGCAGACCGAACGGCATGGCGCTTTCGCCTGAAGCTTTGTATCTCGGGCTAACAATATCTGCAAAAGTAGAGGACATTGTACGGCTCAATACAGACCCTATGTTAGATTCTGCTAATAGGACTCTTGAGAGACTGAATAATTTACATTTATCCTTGTATGGCCGCACTAACGTATTGAAAATGATAATATTCCCCAAATTTCTTTATTTGTTTCGTACTATACCTTTATTATTCCCCTCTGTGTTCTTTCGTAAACTAGACAGAATTGCCTCTAGATTTCTCTGGGGTTACCGGAGAGCTAGAAGATCTCTTAAATGGTGTACCTTACCTAGGATCAGGGGTGGTTGGGGGGTCCCGAATTTTCGGTTAAACTATTGGGCAGTTTCTTTAAGATTTATTGGAATTCTAAATTTTCAAGATTTTGTTATGGATGAATCAATTAGACAATCAATCTACAAAATGGTTCTGGGGATTGAAGCACAACAATGCTTGATGAGATTAATAGAACCCAGTTATTATAAAAAAAACAAAATTTAAGATTATGATATCAGTGTTCCACATCTGGAAACAGTTTAAAAAGAGATTTAACTGCTGTATAGATCTAAATTATTATACACCTCTCTTGAATAATCCGGTTTTGCCTGAAATTTTTAGAGGCCTTATTATGCAGAGATGGCACTGTCGTGAGGTGTGTCTATTAGGAGATTTATATCCGGCGGGGCAATTTTCTTCATATTCTTATCTGCAGCAAAAATATAATCTAACAAGAACAGATTTTTTTTAAATACCTTCAAATTCGGAGTTTTTGGGAGGCGAAAAACCTACTAAACACTAATACGATGGGAAAAATAGATGTGTTAGAAAGCTGTAGGAAAAGAAGTAAAATTGGTGTTATCTATCAGCTGATGCTAAATAGAACCCAGGATAATTTAAATGTATATACAGTGAAATGGCAAAGAAGCCTCGGAATTGGGAATGTTGATTTATCTAGATCAATTGAGCTGGCTAGTAGGGTTTTATTCAACGGACCGCTTAAAAGCCAACACTTTATGTCTATTTTTATTTTATTTATTTATTATTATTTTTTTTTGTCATAAGTCTATTTTATTTTAGAACAAGACCCCCAGGAGGGGCACAATAACACAGCGTTAAGCCTACAACCTCGATCCGAGGCCGGCCGCAAAGAATGGGCAATGAGTTTGCATAGTCTGATTGTCTAACACAGCGCCGTGCCTACAACCCCAAGGGGGCCGGCCGCGAGGCTTAGAATAAGCTGTTAAAGTTGGTCAGCAACAATAAAGCCCCAAGGGTGGGTCAGGGAGGGTAGATAGGGGGTTAACAAACCCAACACATATGAACGTCCCAACAAAGATTTGTGCGCACAAGAAAGAGCGGCAAGGGAAAGAGAGAGAGGGGGAAGAGAGAGAAAAAAGAAGAAAGAAAAAGGCCAGAGACAGGAGAGAGAGAGTTTGGCGCGCCAGCAGGGGGGTCCAGCTGATCTGCTATCGGGGGATGATATTAGGCAGTAAGGGTCTACCTCTGGAACTCAGATGTGGTAGAGTTCATCTGCGGGAGCAACCTAGTGGGATCTTTAGGGACGATGGCGTCCTCAAAGAGACGCAGGGTTCGAAGCCTAGTGGGCATGTGTCGCGCATGTTCCATTGAGCACAGATAGCGCACCAGGGGTCTCCAGACTGACTCGAAGCGAGTGTGGCGCAACTGTAGCCGCGCCGTGAGAAGCTCCATTGCAAAGATATGCCACAGCCTTACAAACCAGGCAGCTATGGGAGGTGGTTCACTCTTCTTCCAATACAAGGCTATGAGCTGCTTGGCCGCACCTAGCATCTGTAGCGTTATAATCCAATCACTGCGGGTGAGGGCCTTGAGGGTCGGTGGTCTGACACCCAACAAAATCGTGTCTATGGCTTTAGGCAAGGGGAACCCCAACACCCCCCGTATGTGGCTAAGGACCTCCTTCCAGAAGACAGTGAGGAGCGGGCACGCCCACCATATGTGTACAAAGTCCCCTGTCGCAGTTCGACACCTCCAGCACAGCGGTGAGACGTTGGGGAACATCTTATGAAGGCGCAGGGGAGTGTAATACCATTGGGTTAAAAGTTTGTAAGCATTTTCCCTCTGTGGTATGCTCCGATATACCTTGGAGATGTCTCTCCACACCGCTTCCCATTGCTAGGGCGTAATATTCATATCGACCGCCCTCTGTCATTGGAGCGAGTGGGCGTAAGTGGCGGCTGCTGCAGAATATCATAAATCTGGGATACCAGCCGTTTCAGTCCCCCAAGGGTGCGTGCCAGACGTTCGAAGGGAGTGAAGGCGCTTGTGGCAGCTTGGTATGTATCGCCATCAGAGGCCCAATGCCGCAATTGGGCATATTGCAGCTGCGCAGCGGGCTGCAAGTGGAATTCCTCCCGACAGTGATCGAACGATTTAAATGCGCCTCCATCAAACAGGTCGCAGAGCACCCTACAGTCCCCCTGCGTCCAGTTCTCAAATGTCCGGGTTTGATATGCCGGCGGGAAATGGGGGTTCGCCGCTATTGGGGTGTGCGGGGACGGGGACGGGAACGTGGTGAGACCCCTGGATACAGCAGTAGCGTCCCAAATATCCAGTACCGTTTTCGTAGGCACTGCAAGGTAGGCACTCCTGGAGCGGGCCGCTCGATGGAGCCACGGCAGGTCCCAAATGGTACGCCCCATCACCGCCCTGCCCATGTGCAGCCACCCTTTTTCACTTTCTCTCACCCCCCATTCTATCACGAATCGGAGGTGTGCAGCCCAGTAGTAGTGGACCAAGTTAGGGCAAGCTAGTCCTCCCCTGTCACGCGGAGCCATGAGAATTTTCTGGGAGAAACGGGGACGTTTGCCACCCCAAATGAAAGAGATGAGCTCCCGTTGCAGGCTACGTATGCAGTGAAGCGGTATGGGAGTGGGAAGGCATTGGAACACGTAGAGGATTTTGGGGAGAATCGACATCTTGATGGCGTGGAGGCGGCCCAACCAGGACAACATCAGGGGTTTCCACCGTCGCAAGTCCTCCAGGACTTCCTTTCGGCAGGCACGCCAGTTGACTGAGGTCCAGTTGTCTAGGGAGGGGGTCAGGGTGAGGCCCAGATATCCGATATGACGCTCAGCCCACTGATCGGGCACAAGATCCCTCAAGGCGGGTAGCTCCCTCACCGGGATAGTAAGATTAAGAGCCCAGGACTTGTCATGGTTGATCTTAAGGCCGGAAGCTTTCTCAAAGAGACAGAGCGACCTATGGACAGCCGGCAAAGATTCTCGCGGGCGCGTGAGGGTAAGGATCAAGTCATCCGCAAACAGCGCTACCTTGTGGTCCCGCCCCCCATGTGCTATCCCGTGAATGTCCGAATCACGCCGTATTAGCTTTGCGAGGGGTTCCACTGCAAGGGCAAATAAAAGGGGCAAGAGGGGACATCCCTGCCTAGTGCCCCTGTGGATCGTCAATGGCTGCGTTAATTCACCGTTGACCCGAATTCGGGCCTGGAGTCCTATGTATGGAGCCATGATCCTCGCAATCATCTTCGGACCCAACCCGAGTTTTCGAAGGACCGCCACAAGGAAGGCCCAGTTAATCCAATCGAACGCCTTCTCTGCGTCCAGGGAGAGAAGGCAGGCCGGGATATGCCAGTGTCACACTTTCCCTACGAGGTACGCAAGTTTGCGAACATTGTCCTCCCCCTGGCGATCATGGATAAATCCGACCTGATCGGGGTCCACAAGCCACTGCATATACGGGTCCAGGCGTTGAGCGAGGAGCTTGGTGTATATTTTGAGGTCCGTATTAAGCAAAGCGATAGGGCGATAGGACGCGCACAGTGTGGGGTCTTTCCCGGGCTTCGGTATTAATGCTATCTCGGCCATGCCCATGTCAGAGGATGGACCCACCTCGGTAGAGAAAGAATTGTACAGCCGCAGGAAGTAAGGCCGAAGCTGAGTCTGAAATGTGCGATAGAAAGATGGGGCAGGCCGTCTGGACCCGGTGTCTTCCCCAAAGGGAGGCCCTTAATTGCTCCGAGACCTCATCCTCCGTGATGGGGGCTTCCAACACCGTTGCGTCCCCAGTCGGTATCGTCGGTCCTTCATAGTCGTCGAGGACGGCCGCCATCGCATCTACCGAAACAGGTTCCCTCCCATACAGGGAGGTATAATAGTCCACAAATGCAGCCTGCTTGGATTTCTCCGAGACCACCTTCGATCCGTCCTGCATTTGAATACTATTTATGTGTGCAGCGCGCGCTCGCAGCCGTCCCGCCAGCAGTCGGCCCACCTTGTCACCACCGTCAAAGTATTTTTGCTTCAGGGCCAAAAAGGCACCATCCGCCTTATTGGTGTGCAGGACTCTGAGTTGCCCTCGAAGATTGGCCAGGCTCTTCCTGGTGTCTCGCGATGACCGCTCTCGGTCCTGTCTCTCGGCCTTCTTAATGTCCTCTGCCAGGTCAGCTTCCAATTTGCAAGCTGCACGCCTCCGTGCAATCGCCAGAGAGGTGATGTGGCCCCGAATCGTGGCTTTGAAGGCATCCCAGACCACCGGGAAAGACCTATCCGGGGTGTCATTAGAGGCAAAGTAGGCGTCTATAGCTTCTCGAATGCTGTCCACATCGACATCGTACCGAAGAACGCCCGGTGGGAAGGACCAGCGGGCGACACGCGCGCCGCCAGAGGCCTGGAGGGACATTTTCACATGGGCATGATCCGACAGAGAAACGTCCGAGATGGAGGCTCCCAACGTATCTCGAAGTATTCCCAGCGACGCAAAGAGGAAATCAATATGGGAGTAGGACCTAATAGAGTGTGAGTAGAATGAATAATCTCTGAGATCTGGATTATTGTAGCGCCACACGTCCATGAGGCCCAGATCCGCAATTTGTTTGCGCAGTGCGGATGACATCGCCCCGAAGGCATTAGAGGCAGCGCCACATCGATCCAGGTCAGGGTCCCACACTAAATTGAAGTCCCCCCCCAGTATCAGGTGTGGGTCTCCACAGGGTATCTGCTCCTTCAGAAGCTGTTGAAGATATCTGTCCTGCAACTGGTTAGGAGCGTACACATTACATAAGGTGAACTTGCGCCCCCCACAAACACCGCCCATCTCCACTTTTATAGGGTCTGGTGTCTCCCCGCCTGAAGGCTGCTCTGCATAATATGGCTACCCCCGCAGTTTTAGTGCTGGCAACCGCCCAGAACTGAAGAGGGTATTTGGGATGGGCCATGCGAAGCGTGTCACCCTGCAGCAGGTGAGTTTCCTGGAGGTAAATAATATCGGGTTGCTATTGGAGGAGATATCGCCAAATCTGCTTGCGCTTGTTAGGGGAGTTTAGGCCCTTAACGTTAAGTGATAAGACCTTCAAGGTCCCAGGTACAGGTGCAGCCATAACAAGCGACAAACATAATCCGCCCACGCTCCCCGCACACACCAGCGCAGGGAGAGGCGCCTACAGAGGTCCATCAGAAGATCCCCCCCTCCGCCCTCCAGAAGGCAACCACCACCCCACCCCCGCCCCAGCACCCGCCGGCCCAGAGGAAAGGAAAAGCAAGAAAGGCCAAGGGAGGACAAGTAAAAGAAAGGAGAGGAAGAGAAAGAGAGGAAGGGAGAGAGCAGCAGGAGGCCAAACATGCCTCGCGTTCACCAAGAACAACAACGGCCAACAGGGCCATGTCAAACTACCCCAGTCACCAGGCATCCTCTACCCGAGGGTTTGGACGCACACAGGAATGTCACTCCCTATGGGGTAGCACAGGGGGTATGCACAGGCAGGATAGGGGATCCCGACCCCGATAGCCCCGCCGCTCAAATCAAGTCGAGGGGCATCATACAGCCGGGCAGTGCAGACGGATACAGCAGTGGCCATCGCTCAGGTCCTCATGGCGAACTAGTCATTGCACTACAGGGAGAGCCCCCACAGATTCGGGCCCACCGCAGGAGCAGCAGCGGAGGGGATTCACACGTCGTAGGCAGGGGTAGCTGGGTCCCCAAGCGCAGGTCAGGACATGTCGTTGCAGGGGTGTAAGCCGCCTGCATTACAAGGAGGCAGAAGTCCCGGCCGGCGACCGCAGCAATGCAAGGACGTCCAGGCGTCGTCAGGAGTGACTGTGGAGGCAGCATGTCAAGACAGCACCTCAGGACAGGAAGCAAAGAGACGCCCCCCAGTGCCAGGAGGAGCCCCGGAAGGAGACGTCCCAACGAGTTTCAGATCATGGAGTGAGCGGTTGGGAGGACAGGCCATCTCGATCACCCTCCAAAGAGCGGATGTGGCTAGAATGTCTTGCTTAGCCTGTGATGCGGATTTCTCATCCACCGGGGGAGATCGATGATATCTCCGAACCTTGGTCCAGTCCGGACGGGCAGGTATCCTCTCCCGTTGACGGGATCGTGACGGGCTGTGGGTCGGCGACTCCGGTAGCTTGAGAAGTTGCGCTGCCTCATGGTATGACCGAAGGACCCTGCGCTTGTCCTTCCAGCGAAAGATGAGGGCGAAGGGGTGCCCCCATTGGTAGGCAATATTAAGAGCTCTCAGCTTCTCCGTGACTGGTCGAAAAGCTCGTCTCCGACGCAGGGTGTTAGGAGCCAGATCCTGAAAAATCTGTATTCTGTGGCCTCCGTAGGTGAGGTTGGGCTTGTTCCCGGCCGCTTTCAGGATAGCTTCCTTTTCCGTGAAGTAGTGCACCTGCGTCAGGATGTCTGGGAGGGGTCCCGCTCTACCTGCCGGGCCGTATACTCGATGAGCGCGATCCAGAGTCGGGGGGGGGATGCATCGTCGTCCCCCCAAACCTCATGCAAGAGCTGCGCCATGTAGGTCAAGATATCCGTCCCTTCCTCGTCCAGTGGAACGCCACGGATGCGGAGGTTGTTCCGACGGCTCCTGTTCTCAAGATCCTCCTGTTTAACCTGCAGTTCAATATTCTGCTCTTCCAGGGCCACCACTCTCTGCCACAGCTGTTCCTGGTCCTCCATGCACGCATCAACTATCTTCTCCAGGCCGTCCACTCTGTCTCCCAGCTCCGTGACCTCCTTGTGCATCTCCTTGACACATGTTTGCACCTCCGTGCGTAGGGAGCCTATTTCCGTCTTGAGATCAAACATGAAGGAGGCCATAAAGACCTGGGTCACCGGTGGCGAGTCCGCAGCCGCCTCCGTGGGCCCGTCGGTCGGCGCCGCCGCTCCAGCCTTGCCCCACATAGCCATCACCGAAGTGTCTTTAGCCGTTGCCGCCGGGTCCTTGTTACCTCCTTTGGACCGTGTCATGATCAGGCCTGTAGGGGAGGGCCATGTGCCCGATCCGCTGCAAGCAAGCTGCAATTCCGTAGACGCAAGGGGTTAGTCAACAGGGGAAGCCTTGTCACCACAAGTCCTCCCACCTCTCTCCCAGCGTGTCAGATGGCAGCAGTCCAGTGACTAGTGGCCAGGGCCCCCCGTCCACTACAGATCCCGGTGGAGGGCACGCCGAGGGCCCAAAGCTATTCAGGTAGAGAACGGAACCCAGCAGTGCAGAGCGCTGTACAGAGCACCGCTTTCAAGGCGGGGATGCTGCAAGTCGGGAGGCAAGATATGGGAGCGCCCACAGCATAAGGGACAGCAGAAAGAGGCGAAGCCCCAGGTGATGTAGTCCCCTCAGTTTCGCTCGAAGGCGTCGAGACCCACACACCTTCACCGCTGAGAGCCCGGGTCCAGTAGCACCAGCAGTCCCCCTGACCAGGTCCTCCACCCAAACAGGTCAAAGTCCGCTCCACCGCATCAAGGGCAGGGCGCACGTGCGACAAGGCGTATGGCACCCCACAGTGGTAGGTAGTTCCTCCCTCCAACAGCCACCAGCACCCAGCAAGAACTCCAAGCGTCTATAATGCCCTTGCACCACCCTCCAAGAGCACACCACCAGGCAGGAGGGGTAGGCTGCAGTCAGTCCAGGCCCAGGAGAGCGCGACGGTGCACCGCCACCGGCCTCACTGATGTCGCGCTAGTCGGGAAGTATCGCAGGCCCCCGGGGCCTCAGACCAGTTCACACTCCTCACAAGAAGGGTCCGCAGCACCCCATCATCCCGCACCATGCAGGCCGCCTCTCGAGTCCCCAGCCAAAGCAGTCCAGGACAGGCAAGGGGGCGGGCAGAGAAACAACAGGCCCCGAGGCGCTATGCAGTCCCCGCTCCAGAGGTCCAGAGGGCCCACACGCTACTTCGCCGGGTGCAATGTCCAGAGCTAGACCGGGCCACAGGGGGGGAGGGGCGCGAGGGAGCGGGTCGTATCCCGCCAACAACACTGGGGGCGAGGAGGCGCCCACCGCACTTAGCCGCACCCCCCGCAGCCCCCAGCAAATGCACCTCAGAATCCGAGGGCTCCTCCGTTCAGCAACGATGCCGCCGGCCGTGTCCAGGCCTGTGCCTAAAATGGCAGCTGCAGCTCCGCGCCGGGCTCGTCGCGCCCCCTCCGGCGATCCAGCACTCGAAACCGCCGCTGTTTCAAGCGTCTCGTCCAGTCACCGGGAGAGCCTGGATCCAATGCACAGCCACTCCTCGGTCTCAGAGAGGGCCGGCGACAAGGCTTGCCGCCCCCGCAGGCCCCTCCGCCGCTCTCTGGGACAGCCCGCCGCAAAGTCCGGCGTCCGCCCCAGCCACAGGTCTCCGAATCCGCCTCCAGCCGGGATCGCCGGCAGCCGCTCCAAGTGGCAGCACCGCAGCACCAGGGCAAAGTCCGCGCCCGGGCCGCTCCGCAGGGCCCACCAGGTCGTCACCAAGAGTCTTCCAGGGGAGGCCGCCCAGGTCCGGGCGCAGGGGTGAAGGATCCCGCCTCCGGCCGCTCGATCAAGATGGCGGGCACGACCACCGGCCGGGCCCCCGCCGTCACATTGGCTCCTCGCAGTCCGCTTCCAGGGCCCCCACCGTCTCTCACACCGTACCCCACACAGTAAGCGGGCTCTCCTAGCTCCAGAGGTGCAAAGCAGCCCCCAGGTTCCGCTCAAGATAGCTAAAACAGGCAGCGGGGCACCGGAGCTCGTCGGAGTCGCTGCTCACTCCATTGCCGCCGAAGCCACGCTTTATGTCTATTTTTGATTTACATTATACCCTGGCTAAGCTGGCGAAATGGAAACCCAAAAGTGGAGACAAATATAGCCTGTGTAGTCATTTTGCTGCGGATTCCAACCATATGTTTTTAGCTGTCCCAAATTAATTCAATTTATCATGGATGTACAATGTTTTTTAAATATTATCTTAGGGACACCAATTCAATTATCCGCGGAATTAGTAATATTTGGAATGCAGGCGGATCAAATTGCTAGAAACACAATTGAAGAAGAAGGCTTTCTGTTTATTTGTATGTCTGTATTTCGATATTGTATAACCTCTCGTTGGCTAGATGTCGATCCACCAACTTTTCATCACTGGCCGTCCAAATTATTAAGTATTTATCAACTTGAAAATGCGGTGTACAAACTAAAGGGGCAGAAAAGAAAGGTATTTGGCAAAAAACTCTGGGCTCCTATTTGCAACTGGATTTAATTATTTTGTTGTAATTTAATATTATAACTTTTTTGTTCTCTGAATCTCCCGTATTCTTTCTTAATTATTTTCTTCTTTTTTTGCTCTATCTCTGAACTGATGCTTTGCCGGGATTGTCTTATTTTTTTGTGCTTATTTTCATTATTATTATTTCTCATGATGAATTGTACTATGTACTATGTATAACTATCCGCTGTCATAAAATCAATAAAAAAAAAAAAAGGAGGGGACTGAGTGGCGGGCCCTTCTTGCCCCGGGGAGCCTATCCCCTGAGGCTGGACCTCACATTGGAGACCGTGGGGGAGTCCCAATGCCCCTGCGGTCCCAGCTGGCTCCCCCCCTCCTCCGGGAGCCGGCATTGCATTTGGGCAAGGGGAGCCTCTGACATGCAGCTCCCCTTGTCCAAAAGCAATTCTGCTTTGCTTCTTGGAAGTGAGAGCAGTTTTCCTGCTCTCGCTACCATGAAGCAAAGCAGGAGTTTGCTATGGCAGGTGGGGAGCCGTGCTCCTGCCCTGCCATAGCAAACGGCGATGTCCCGGGGGTGGGCTCCCCCGGACATTGCAGGCGCCCGCCCTGGGGGATTGCGGTCCCTAAGACCATCTGGGGCTCAAGGAGGGGGGCCGCGCGGCCCCCCTCTCAACTGATTGAAGCCACGGGGAGGTGGTGGTCCCGGGGGGCTGGGGTCTGTAACGGACCCCTGCATTTTAATCAACAGTGCCCCGGGGAGGTGGTGGTCCCCAGGGCAGTGTGGGGGGGATGCCCCGGGATCACTAAATATCATTATGTCGAACGAAAAACGTGCCCGAACATTCAGATAAAATGTACCCTGGATTTTAGGACAGTATGTAAGGATATGATACCAAAACTGTTGCCGACACACAGTATTTTAAGGGTACGCATACTCCTAAGCATCCCCGTGTGTTTTGGAAACATGCCCAAAACTCCAAAACCTGGGACTTCATCTTTGCGGTATTAGTCAATCCATTCAGACAACCCGCATTACTCTGGTTCATTCAAAACCTGTTGCCCAAATAACAATAGCCTATTTCAGTCCCGTAATGCAACTCCCGAGCATAAAACATTGCTTACCAGCTGCATAGTATGTTGAGTAGCAGGCGATATATCAACTCAGGGGCTCAAAGGAAACGCCCAAGCCTCTTTCCTCTATTTATCCACCTAATTACGTCCGGCAACGTTTCCCTATGTCGTCAAACCTTAAGGGGAAGTCTCAAAAATGTACATACATATCCCCAACAGGAACACCACCTCCGGTCTATGGAAGGGTCAAGCAGATCCCGTCGCTGCATATCGTTCTAAAACTCACATTTAGTGTTACGTCAAATCTACCTTGCTTCTAAGGCTATATACGCCCTCAAAATCACGTCCCTGTATGGGGGTGCACAATCTCCCTAATGATGTTATATTCAATTTCACCCCCCTGTACCGCCACATGGCGCCCAAACCATTCCTTTGGTAAACGAAGTGTCTAGAGTCCACATAACAAACAAGCCGAATGCTGTTATAGTGTGCACCAACCGTCCATTCCTACTTACACCGCAACGGAATAATGTATTGAGTGTAATCTGTCAACATCCCACACTCATTTAAATTATTTCAGTATGGGCCAATTGGACAACTCAGTCAGGCCCGGACTGACCGTTGCGGGCACTGGGCAATCCCCCAGTGTGCCGCAAGGGTGGGGGCTGGTTTTGGGCCCCTGGGGGCTGTTTTTGTTACAGGGCTGTTTATGCAGCATAGCTGCAACATCGGCCCTGTAACAAAATCGGCCGAAACCTGGCCCAGCAAAGAGCTCGGTCGCACCCCCATCCTCTCCCAGTGGGGCCGGCCGAGCACTTTCCCGGGCCGGTTTTGTTTCCCAGTCCGGCCCTGAACTCAGTGGTGTTCCATAGGGATACATTCCGTCCCCTGCATTTTGCAACTCACACAGAAGGAGGAAAGCGCCGTCAATGATCGTTTTAGTGCAGGAATGTGTCCTTTCTATGCACAAAAACAACCATCCCTGCAACGCAGGAACCCTTGCACCCAGGTTGGTGCTAGGCAACCAATTGTGTGCCAGCGCAGAGGAAAGCACAGGGATGCATTGTATTACAAAAAATCTGACGCATCCCTGCACTTTCCTAATGAGGCAGCT
The DNA here is from genome assembly GCF_964261635.1 of Lissotriton helveticus. Classification (NCBI taxonomy): domain Eukaryota; kingdom Metazoa; phylum Chordata; class Amphibia; order Caudata; family Salamandridae; genus Lissotriton; species Lissotriton helveticus. The sequence continues at coordinate 10,393,517 of NC_136064.1, forward strand.
TGGTGCAGCAAAATAGCTTGCAGCACCGCGCTGTGTAATTTTCTAATAAATCTACCCCCAGGTTTGTGAAGAAAGTTTCTTTACATTAGGTTTTATTAGGTATGCTATTCTCCAGAATCAAGTTATGTACAAATGCTTTCTCACCTTTAACTTATTTTGTTCTGTACACCACTGCATCACTTTCTGTTTGAGATCATTCCCTTTTATGAGAGCTCTTTTGGAAAGTAGATAAAGTAAAAATCACATGATCCCATGCACCATCCCAAAATAACAGGACACTTTATTAATGCTTTTGTAACGCACAGCTGTCTCAACACCCTGTATTAAACTGTGACAACCACTGTAATAAGTCCTGACAGCCATTTGCAATTAAAAGTTCCAGATACCTCTGACAGCTCATGTGCATCTGGGTCATTGTTCACACTCTGCAGCTATGTGACTGCATTCACACCGGATTGTGCTTCTCCTCCGAGTCCTGAAATCAAGTCTCTCCTTTAGCTCTCATATTCATCTGTTATCAGTAAGTCATTATTTCCCAGGGCACTCTTTTTCTTTGCTACATTCATGGGTGAAGAGGCCTGGAGCAGATGAAAGAGTGTTTCTGACGACAGACCTGCTTAACAACCCACTAGAGAGAGCAGCCAACAAAAGGGGTTTTGTTCTTTTTTTTATTCCTGTCTCCGCACAAGATCACATTAGCCTCTCCCCCAGGACATCTGCTATAGAAATCCCTTCAAAGTTCTTATTGAAATCGTAATTCATACCATTTACATGTCTGCTTTCATCAGAGTATTCCGCAAACTAGATTTGGGTTAATTTAAAAGACCATGAGGTCTATCAGCATTGCAAATTAGTACCTTCTTTGCGCTGCCTGGAAAACTTACTGGTGTCTTCTTCTTTATTACAACTTCTTGTGGGACCCTTTTGTTGTTCTCTTGGTTACCGGTGGGAGTGGATCTCTTCATTCAGAGGGTCAGCCAAGTAGCGCTGACCTGGGGGTGCAAGAGAGGGCACACGGATATTGCTACGTTCGCGGGGCATAGTAATGCCATACAAGATGTGCACTACAGGAAAATCCTCACGCAGCTCTGAATATTTTCATATATCACTCGAGACTTTACTTCAAACACCGCACTAACTTCTGGTCACTTAGAATGGTAATCCACCATTACTATAGCAAACTTTTTTCCACACCTTTCAAGCTTGAACAGTCCACATATATCCATTGCTACCTTTTGCCATGGTTTGCGTGGAAATGCGTTCTACCGCTGCACGCACTACTCATTCAATTCCTCACATATCTTTATCCATCCTGGTCTACTAATGGCCACCAAAAGTCTTCTCTTAACTTTTTCTTCATTCCAAACATTCCTCTATGACATTCATGTAAAGCTCCAAACAACATCTTTCTTAACTCCAATGGTACAACATATTTTTCACCTCTTCTTACAATACCCTGTGGCATGACCCTTCTGATCAAGCAAGTTTATAATTCATCAAATCCTTCATATTTTCTCCCAACTTAGACCATTCTTTAGGTAAACTTTTTGTTAGTATCTGCAGTTCTGCATCCTTCACCATCACTTCCTTCCATAGCTTTTCAGACACAGCTTTGACTTTTGTGTCCACAATGTCTTCTACCATCCATTCCTCCTCCTCTTCTTCCTCATTATCTCTCTGTAAAAGCACCCTTGATAAACAATCTTTTATTTATTTATTTATTTATTGGAAGTTTTGTATAGCGCGAACAAGACCCGTGGGTATCAGAGCGCTTTACATAGAAGTAGGATAAATATTAACAAGATGGTAACCATTAAACAACATATAGATATGAGGTAGATAATTATATGGCTATAGTGAGTGCTTATGTAACTACATTCCACTCAAGTTAGTCGATTATAATACGAATTAACTTTAAAGCATGAGGTTATGTCATTTGTCCTTTTCGTCATACCCATGAGGTAGCGGTTATATAGTTTCAGGATGTGAGATAACTGTATGAGTTCATTATGACATGAGGTAGCAATTGGTATACAGTTTAGGTACAAAAGGAAAGTCGTCAGTTTCAAACCATCATTTATCTTTCATCTAATTCACGTCAGTCCTTCCTTTTCTGATGACGTAAGTATTTTGTTTGAGGATAGAATTCGATCCCATAGTGAGACATAACCTTGTCTATATAAGGTATTTACTCATTAAGAAGCTCTTCACTTCTTGCTTAAATGTTGAGGTATTAGGAATCTTCCTAATGCTTGGAGGGAGTGAGTTCCAGATTCTGGGGGCAGCTCCTGTGAACGCTCTGTCATAAGTTTTTTTCTTCCTGAATATGGCTGGACGCAGCACCAACTCTTTGGCACTCCTAGCCGGTCTGTTGCCTCCTGATAGCTCAATTTTCTTGGATAGGTATCCAGGAGTATTGTGGTGGAGTGCTCTATGGGTGATACATGCTACCTTTAGTTGAATTCTGGCCTCATAGGGTAGCCAATTTAATGCTTTCAGGTGAGGAGATATGTGGTCAAACTTCCTTGATCCGGTGATGAGTCTTGCCGCAGCGTTGAGGCAAGCTTTTAGTGGTGCTGTGGATGTTTTTGGTAAACCTGCTAAGGTGGTGCAACCATATTCAATCCTAGAGATGACTAAAGATTGGATTGCCAGTTTCAGATCTGCTTCAGAGATGAATGGTTTCAATTTTCTTAGGTAGTTCAGGTGGAAGCGGGCGCTTTTTGCCATTGAATTAATGTGAGCTTTCATGTCAAGATTCTCGTCTAAAGTAATTCCTAGCGACTTAGCTGAGTTGACTAGAGTCGGGGTGCAGTTGAGCGCGGTCACCAACTTGGTCCATTCCTTTATTTCCGTAACGCACCTTGGTGGAGAGATTAGTAAGAACTCTGTTTTTTGAGCATTTAGCTTTAGATGATTGGTAGTTAACCATTGCAGTGCCCTTTTTAAAGTTTCATTCATTAGCTCAATGTCTTCAAGGGAGGCGATCTTTATATATATTTGCGTGTCATCCGCATACATATGATAAGATATCTGTGAGTTTCTGAGAATTGTTGTAAGAGGTTTGACATACAAGTTAAACAGATCAGGGGATAATGTCGATCCTTGTGGGACTCCGATTGAGTTAGGGCATGATGGTGAAATTGATTGATTGACCAGGAATCGTTGTGTTCTGTTCCGTAGGAAAGATTCGAACCATTTCAGCACATTTCCAGACACTCCCATCCTGTCCTGTAGCCTGGCCAGTAATGCTTCGTGATTTACTGTGTCAAATGCCGATGACAGGTCCAGGAGAATTAGCAAGCATGCTTGATTTCGATCAAGAGCCTGTAGCGCGTCATCAACAATATGGAGGATCGCTGTTTCCGTGCTATGCCCTGATCTGAATCCTGATTGGCATTCATCTAGTAGGGAGAACTTAGTGATGTGTTGGCTCAGTTGGCCCTGCACGCATTTCTCAATTAGTTTGGCCAATAGAGGGATGTTAGTCACTGGTCGAAAGTTATTCGGGTCTGTAGCATCTGCAGTCGTTTTTTTGATCAATGGAACAACCTGACCAGTTTTTAGGCAGTCTGGGAGGATCCCTTGTGATAATGATGCATTTATTATTTTGGTCCTGATTGGCACCACAATATGGCTGATTTCTCTTAAGCATTTCGCGGGTAGGGGATCTTGGTAGTGGTTGTTAGGTTTGATTTTCGAGAGCGATTTGGCGATCATGTTCTGATCATATAATTCGAAAGTGTCCCAGTTTGCCTTGTTTTGCTGCACACTGTAGTCGAGTTGGGATCGTTCGTAGTCAATGGTTGGATGGGGAGGTTATTTGCTGCACTTAAGAGCTCTGTTTCAAGCGATTTGGCTTTTTTCGTGAAAAATGTAGATAATTCCTCGCTACTTAGATATGTTTTTGCGTTTTCATGAGCTGTTTTGGTTAGTTTGTTTGATTGTTGTTTCAGGATTTCAAAGAGTTTCAATCAGTATTTACATTTGAAATACCCGGGACATACGAGTCCAGGAAAAATGTCACCATTGCGCTCGTCAGCAACAGACTCCACTACGGCAATGCACTCTATGCCTGCACCACAGACAAACTCCTAAAGAAACTGCAGTACATCCAGAACACCTCCTCCAGACTCATCCTAAACATCCCATGCCACAGTCAGATTTGGCCACTTGAGGGACCTTCACTGGAAACCTATCAACAAAAGAATGCCCTTCAAGCTTCTCATGCATGCCTACAAAGCCCTCCAAAATGCTGGACCTGCATACCTCAACCACCGCCTCGCCTTCTAGACTCCCACCAGACATCTCAGCTCCGCCCAACTACACCTGGCCACCATCCCACGAATCCGCAAGACCACAGCTGAAGGAAAATCCTTCTACCTCGGTGCAAAGACCTGAAACTCCTTGCCTCTGCACCTTCGGCAAACACCATCGCTGCCACAATTCAGGAAGGACCTCAACACCTGGCTCTTCGACTGAACCTCAGATCCAACCCCCCCCACATTCAGCAACTTGAGACCCTTGCAAACCTTGCAGAAGCTCAGCCTGCACTTGGAAACGCCTCATTCAGAGGTTTGTGATCGGTCCGCAACTTGAACTTTCTTCCCCACAAAAAATTCCTAACCCTTTCTCAATAACGCATCATGCATCACTTTGTTTTCAGCCCACACTAAGATGTAATCTTGAAAAAATTACTTATTCTTATCCTGAACTAGTAAATTCTGCATAATTCTTTGAAACACTGCCAAAGCAGATTTAAGGCCAAATGGTACGTGTACAAATTGGAAGGCAAATTGTCTTGAATCTGGGTGCAGCAATATATTGTGGTATGCACTTGATAGATTAAGCGTTGAATATACGTTTCCCCCTTTGACAATAATTCATTAATATTGGGTATGGGATCTCTCTCTGACCCTGTCATCAGGCAGGTCGCTCCCCTCAACCGCCACGCAGCCCCCTGTGTGATCGGACCTCCTTCCTGCCGTTTTGCCGCTGTTCGCCATTTTCACTGCTGTCCCTTTCATTTCTGTACCCCTGTGCTCGCATTTCTGTGCCCCTGGGATTCATTCCTGTACCCCTGTGCCCCCTGTGTGATCAGACCGCCGCTTTTTTCGCCACTTTACTGTTTTCCCCTTCATTTCTGTATTCCTGTGCTCGCATTTATGTGCCCTTTTTGTCTCTGTTTCCCCCCTCCCTCCGTGACCCTCGCTGCTTCTCACGCCGTCTTTTCCCGCCGTTTTTTGCCCCGCCGCTGAGCCCCTATGGCCCCACCCCCTCTCTCCCATTGGCCGCCCCGCTCCCACCTCCCAGCTGCTCCTCCCTCCCTCTGCCCCTCATATGGAGGTCGCGAAGTAGGTGCGCCTAAGGCAAGCCCGTCTGCGCCCGTCCACGCCTGGACCGCGCCCAGTGCCAGAACCGCTGGACCCCGCCGGAACCAGCCCACCCGACGGAGCTACGATGCCACCACCCTGCTCGCACTCAACACCGGCCGACAGCCAACCTGCTACAGAGCCACCCCGAAACGCACCCACGGAGAGTTCACCTTCTGCGCCTGCAAGTTCACCAACCTCCGGACCAGCACCACACCCGCCAGGCCAGGGACCAGCAACAACCACCTCAAGTGCATCCTGCTCAACACACGCTCCGTCCACAAACATGCCATCCAACTCTGAGACCTCCTTGACTCCACAGCGCCGGACGTCGCCTTCCTCACGGAAAGCTGGTTGAACGCCTCCTCAGCCCCCGACATCGCCATAGCCATCCCGGACGGCTACAAGATCATCCGGAAGGACCGCGTCAACCAAACCGGAGGGGGTATCGCCATTGTCCACAGAAACACCATCCGCATCATGACCGACAACTACGACGCCATCACCACCGCCGAGCACCTCCACAGCAAGATACACACCGACCCCATGACCACCCTCAGAGGGACCCTCATCTACAGACCCCCGGGACCACGCGCCCACTTCAGCGAAGCCATCGTAGACTTCATCAGCCCGCTCGCTCCCGCCTCCTCCGACTACATCCTCCTAGGGGACCTCAACTTCCACCTGGAGAACAACAAGGACAACAACACCACCTCCCTGCTAGACAACCTCGCCAACTTCGGACTCAAGCAACTAGTCAACACCTCCACCCACCGAACCGGCCACACGCTCGACCCAGTCTTCCCCTCCAGCAACCAAGTCTCCTTCAACCACGCCTCCAAACTCCACTGGACCGACCACAGCTGCGTCCATTTCAACTTCAGGAAAACAACTACCCACCACCGACCACACCAAGCCCCCCGAAGATGCTGGAGCAAGATCACCACCGACCAGCTCACCACCTCCCTGAGCCAAAACCCACCCACCAACTCCACGGACCCCAACGAAGCAGCCCGCAACCTCACACAGTGGATCACTGACTGCGCCGATGCCCTCGCACCACTGAAGAACCCCCCAAGCAACCCTGACAGCAAAAAAGCCTCTTGGTTCACCAACGATCTCAAAGACTCCAAGAAATCCTGCTGTGCCCTCGAGAAAGCCTGTCGCCACGACCAATCAGCGGAAAACATGACATTCCTCAAGAACGCCATCCGCGAACACCACCAACTGATCCGCTTCACCAAAAGGTCATCCTTCAAAGAACGGCTGGACAACAATGCCCACAACAGCAAGGAACTCTTCACCGTCGTTAAAGAGCTCTCCAACCCCAGCGCCAGCAACAACGACATCACGCCATCACAAGACCTCTGCAACTCCCTCGCCACGTTCCTCCACCGCAAGATCGCCGATATACACGACAGCTTCGGCCCTCTGACCACAGACCCTACCACCGAACCAGCACCCCCCACCACCACCCTCTGCACCTGGACCCCCGTCAGCATGGAAGACACCACCCACACTATGAAAACCATCCACTCCGGCTCCCCAACCGACCCTGTCCACACCACATCTTAAACAAAGCGGACTCCATCATTGCACCCCAACTCCGGGACATCATCAACAACTCCTTCGCATCCGCCACCTTTCCGGAGAGCTGGAAGCACGCGGAGATCAACGCCCTCCTGAAGAAACCCACCGCAGACCCCACCGACCTCAAGAACTACCGCCCCATCTCGCTTCTCCCCTTCCCCGCAAAAGTCATCGAGAAAACCATCAACAAGCAGCTGACCGCCTTCCTCGAGACGAACGGCTCCCTTGACCCATCACAGTCTAGATTCCGAGCAAACCACAGCACCGAGACCGCCCTCATCGCAGCCACCGACGACATCAGGACCCTGCTGGACAACGGGGAAACCGCCGCCCTCATCCTCCTCGACCTATCGGCTGCTTTTGACACGGTCTGCCACCGCACCCTGACAACCCGTCTCCACCACGCCGGAATCCAAGGAAAGGCCCTGGAATGGATCACCTCCTTCCTCTCCGACAGAACCCAAAGAGTCCGTCTCCCGCCCTTCCGCGCAGCAGCCACCAAGATCATCTGCGGCGTACCCCAAGGCTCCTCGCTCAGCCCCACCCTTTTCAATGTCTACATGAGCTCCCTCGCAGCCATCGCACGCAAGCACAACCTCAACATCATCTCCTACGCCAACGATACCCAACTAATTCTCTCCCTCACCAACGACCCCGCCACCGCCAAGGCCAGCTTCCAGGAAGGAATGAAAGATGTCGCAGAATGGATGAAGCTCAGCTGGCTGAAACTGAACTCAGACAAGACGGAAGTCCTCATCCTCAGCCCATCCATCTCCGCCTGGGACGACTCCTGGTGGTCCCCGGCTCTGGGCACCCCCCCAAGCCCACGGACCACGCACCCAACCTGGGCTTCATCCTCGACTCCTCCCTCACGATGACCAGGCAAGTCATCGCCGTCACCTCTTCCTGCTTCAACACCCTCTGCATGCTCCGAAAGATCTTCCGCTGGATCCCCACTGGAACCAGGAAGACGGTCACCCAGGCCCTCGTCACCAGCCTGCTGGACTACGGGAACGCTCGCTACGCAGGGACCACTGCCAAACTTCAGAAAACACTCCAGCGCATACAAAACGCATCCGCACGACTCGTCCTGGACATCCCCCCACAGCCACATCTCCGCCCACCTGAGAGACCTGCACTGGCTCCCCGTCAGCAAGAGGATCACGTTCAGACTCCTCACCCACGCACACAAAGCTCTCCACAACATGGGTCCCGAATACCTCAACAACCGCCTCTCGTTCTACACGCCTACCCGCCAGCTCCGCTCTGCCAGCCGCGCCCTCGCCGCCGTTCCACGGATCCGCAGAACCACCAGCGGAGGAAGATCTTTCACCTACCTAGCGGCCAAGAAGTGGAACACCCTCCCCACCCACCTACGACTGACCCACGACCATCTCGCCTTCAGGAAGCACCGCAAGACCTGGCTCTTCGAGCAGTAGCGGACCCCCCCATCCAAGCGCCTTGAGACCCTCACAGGTGAGTAGCGCGCTCTATAAATTTCGTGATTGATTGATTGATTGATTGATGGCGGTCCACCCATATATTCTCATTTAAATCTCTTAAGTCCACGCACATCCTAATATTTCCATTGGGTTTATGTGTGATCACCACCGCACTTAACCATTCTGATGCTTCAATGTGTTCAATCACACCCAACCCCAATAACCTTGTCAACTCTGCTTTGAGCGCATCTTTCAATACAACAGGCACATTCCTCACTTTGTAAGCGTTTGCAATTACACTCTCCTTTAACACAATTTTGTGTGCAAATTTCTTTAAACACCCCAGTTTACCTCCGAACAATTTTGGGAATTCTCTTTCCCATACATCAGCATCTTCATGCGTTACCGATAACACTTGTTCCACGGTGTTTGAATTTAATGAAATATTTAAGGCTCTTTGCTCTCTCCAGCCTAGTAAACATCGCCCCTTTTTTCCATGTAGACATGTGTTTTCTCTTTGCTTAAAAGACACCTTGGTTTGGAAACATCCTATAATAGGCAACTTGCTACCTCAGTACCCAACCAACTCCACCTTGGTTGTAGATAACTCTTTTTTTTTCCCCAAACCCCCTCTCCCCCAAGTTTCTTGATTGAAGGGCCCGATTCACAGAACTAACTTACTACAAAATCCTAAATTTACTACCATTTTGGTATTCACAGAATGCCCTTACTCATTTTGATATTCACAGAACGCACTTACTCATTTTGGTATTCATAGAATGCCCTTACTCATTTTGGTATTCACAGAATGCACTTACTCATACTAACTTTGTGTCCGCACTCGGGCTGGAGATTCTGGACCAGTGGTGGAGATTCCGGCCCAGAGGTGGACATTCTGGCCCGGAGGTGTAGATTCCGGCCCGGAGGTGAACTTTCTCTATCATCATTGGTATTACTTTGTATAAAATTCACACTATCTTTACTTTGAAATTTCCTTTGATTATACATCGTGAATAATGCCCAAATCTATCACACTTAAAACATTTGCCCTTCATTGCCGGTTAGTTTCCAGATGATGCCACATGTTTATTCTCCCACACCTGTAACAGGCCCTTTTTCCTCCTTCATTGCTCTTGCCAGACCTATTTCCCCTTTTTTTTTTACTTATCCTCTTTATGTATCACTTGTACAGTTGCCTCATCCACACCTTTCTATTCCATCTCTTAAACATAACGAGAAGTATCTTCTATGCGTTTTGCAACTACAATATCTTTTTCCAGATCGAGATCTTTTAAACATAACCATTTTTCTGGCACCCTCATATTCCTTGTACGATTGATGAACTCACCTCTTATCTCCTCACATAGCTCTCGAAAATTGCATGTGATAGCCAATTTATGCAGCCCACTTACATATTGATCAATAAACTCATTAGATACCTGCGCCCCTGAAAAAAAGTTGTGACGCTCAACAACCACACTGGTCACTGGCTTTCCTACCATAATGCACTTCTAATGCTTTTATAGCAATAATATATACATCATCCTCTTCACCATCCCCATCAGACTCTCCATTGCCTTCTGTATTAAAATTCCCACATGGTAAAGTCTTCAATACCTTCCTCCTTTCTTCTCCCAGACTATGGGGCCGATTAGGATGGCAGTGAATCCACATCCTCCGGGCCGGCGGAAGCCACCGCCGGCCTGGAGGATGCGGATTCACCGCCTTGGACTGCGAAAACACCACCAGCCACATTAGGATGGTGGTGGGATCAGCGGCGGACGGCAAGTCCGTCCGCCGCTGATCCGCGGTGTGTGTACCCAAATATGGTGGTGGTGTCTGCAAGACACCGCCAGCCATATTATGATGCAGGCGGAAACATGCTTTTCCACGGCGGCTTTTCCGCCGTGGAAAAGCATGTGGTCTTTTGTGTTTGGGGGCCCGCTGCAAGCCCCCAGGGTGTTGGGGGGTGGAGGGTGCACATGGGGGGTACCTATGGTACCCCCCTGCTTTGGCATGCACAAGGTGGCAGGCATCACGCGGCGCCTGCCAAGTTGTGCATGCCAAAGTTAAACAAGCATATTTTACATTGCGGCGGGTGCTGCTCAAAGCAGCACCCACCGCAATGTAAAATATACGGGATGTGACCGCCAGGGTGGCGGTCACATCCTAATTGCTACGGAGGGACCGCCGCTGCCCCTGCGGTCGGTCCCTCCACCTCAAGTGTGGCGAAAGGACGCAAGTCTGTCCGCCATCCTAATCGACCACTAAGTTTTAACAGAGCCAATTTCCCCTCTGCCACAAAGATGGCTCCACCTAAAGCTTCTAAATAGGTCTCGAAAGCTTCTCGACAATCTTCCCATGGCAAAATTGGATCACCTGGGTCAGCCACGAAAACAGGTGAGGAAGCAATAGACTGTATGACTACACGAACAATTTCACCAATACAATTATTAAAATGGAAATTACACAACAAACTAAAACAACAAACATAGTCACTGCAGTCTCAGAGAAATATGACAAACTAATATATATATATATATATATATATATATATATATTTTAATCAATTTTATTCGGTTTCAGAAGCATAAAACCATAAAAGTTATCAATATATCAAATTTTCATAAAATATCAACACAATTTATCACAGTTAAAATACATTCCACAATGGTCCATGGTAATCTGTAACATAAGGTGCAAAGTTCAAGTGCATATATTCTTACCCTTTATTAAAAACTCTCCAGTCAAATTATCCCATCCCACTGGGGTATATATGTCTTATAAATGATCTTCGACCCAGACCCTTGTTAGCATTTAGTCAAGGCAAGCCCTAGACTTCACCACAGATTTCAAATAACCAAGGACAAAGAAGATACATTCATCCTTCAGCAGTTGTAGGTACAGAAGAGCTGGGCAAGCCTGCTTAAAATTCATCCTCTTTAAAATCAGAACAATAAAAAACTTCCGGGGACCTCATAAAATATACAAAATAACACAAAGTGTAGCAGATCTTGTGGAGACTCTCCGTCGCAGCTACAGGGTGCTAGCAACTGACCTCTACTGCTCCACCTAGGTATGGCAAGCAGGAGGTGAAAAAGATCCAGGTGACACCTGTCAATAGAAATCATTCATAAACAGATAAAAGCCCCAGAAGATAAAGCTCAGCTATTTATTTTTTTATTTATTTATTAAAAGTTTTGTATAGCGCTAGCTGGACACGGAGGTATCAGAGCGCTTCACATCATGCACAAGAGTATGCCTTATCAGCGAGGGAAGATTGATAACTGGAACACTCAAGGGGCTTTCAAATAACAAAGTACATACAGATCATAGTGATTACACGAGATGGTGGTAATATAAGCATCTCTTACAGTTCAGGTGGCTTCCAGGAAGAGGGCTTTGAGTAAAGTCTTGAATTTTGGGAAGTGGGCGGTCATTCTGATGTGAGGAGGGATGGCGTTCCAAATCCTGGGTGCATTGCCTGCAAAGCATTTGCTTAAAGTTTTGCGTTTCCGCGGTTTCAATGGAATGAGAAGAAGTGAGTTGGAACTTCTGAGGGTCCTGGACTGGCCAGCCCTTTAGAGTTTGGCAGCCAAGTATTCCGGTTTGCCTGTGTGGAGGGCTTTGTGTGTAAGGCATGCTGTTCGAAAGTTGGCTCGTTGTTCAATAGGGAGCCATTTCAGGTCTTTGAGCGAAGGGGAAATGTGTTCGAATTTCTTGGTTCCTGTGACCATTCTGGCAGCGGCATTGAGGGTGGTTTTCAAGGGTCTTAGGTGTGATTTGGTTGAACCGGTCAGGGCTGCGATACCATAGTCAATTCTGGAGAGCACCAGTGCTTGAGTGGCCTGTTGAAGGTCTTTGGGAGGAAGGAATAGTTTTATTTTGTAAAGAAGTTTCAGATTGAGGAAAGCGCTTTTGGCGGAGTTAGCGATGTGTTTTTTCATGTTTAGTTTGGGGTCTAAGGTGATACCTAGGGATTTGACTGAGTCTTTTGGCTTAAGGGTGCCATTGAGGGCGTCAATGGCTTTGAGCCATTCTTCAATTTGGGGGTTTTCGTCTCTGTTGGAGATGAGAAGGACTTCAGTTTTTTCTTGGTTAAGCTTTAAGTGGTTTTGTGAGATCCATTGTTGAACGTCTTTGAGCGTGTCGTTGAGTTTGAGGATGTCGTCCATACAGGTGGTTTCCAGATAGAGTTGTGTGTCATCAGCGTAGAGGTGGAAGGGGATGTTGGAATTCCTGAGTATTGAGGTAAGGGGTTCCATGTAGATATTGAAGAGTTGAGGGGAGAGAACTGACCCTTGAGGGACTCCTCTGCTGACAGGAAGGGGGTCAGATTCAAAGTTTTTGATTTTTACTCTTTGGGAGCGATTGTGTAAAAAGGAGGAGAACCAGTCCAGAACCGTCAAATCCAGGCCTGCTCTTTCTTGAAGGACTTTTAAGAGCAGCGAGTGATCGACAGTATCGAATGCGGCCGAAAGGTCTAGAAGAATGAGAAGGCAACATTGGTCGGAGTCCAGTGATTTGTGTAAATCGTCTATGATGTTAAGGATGGCAGTTTCAGTGCTGCATCCTTTCCTGAAACCCGATTGGTGGGGGTCAAGGAGCTTGATATTCTCTAAGTGTTGGGTTAGCTGTGGGAGAACACATTTTTCTAGTGTTTTTGATAACAGAGGGAGGTTTGACACGGGTCTGAAGTTGTTCATGTCTTCTGAGTCCAACCCTGTTTTTTTTAGTAGCGGCGTGACTTGGCCGACCTTGAGGCAGTCTGGGATAATTCCCGTGCTCAGCGAACTGTTGATGATTTTGCACCAAATTGGGGCTAGGGAGTGTTTCAGAGCTTTGGTCAGGTTTATAGGAAGCAGATCCAGGGAGTGGGAAGATGGTTTGGCGTTGGAGATCAGGGTGACGATCTCTGATTCCTGAATCGGCGTGAAGACGGACCATTGGGTAGGTGGGAACAATGAGGTGCTGTCAGACAGTTCTGGTGTATTGGACCCTCTAGGAAAAGAAGGGTTTGTGCTAAGAGAGAGGTCAATCTTGACGATTTTTTCGTTAAAAAAGTTGGCGAAGTTGTCGCATTGGATTTTAGAGGACACTGAAACGGATTTGATGGGTTTGGATGTTTGACTTCTGATGATGTTGAAGAGCTCTTTGGGGCGGTTTTTAGCGTTTTCAAGAGCGGAGCAGAAGAAGGAAGATTTTTTATCCTTGATGAGATTGTTGTAGTTTCTGCGAGCGGACTTGAGTTGTTCGCGGTGAAGAGAGGATGGGTTGGACCTCCAGGTTCTTTCAAGGGATCTGACAAGTCTTCTTTCGTCATTTATGTCCGTGGTGAACCATGATCTCGATGGAATGATTCTGGTTATTTTTAGTTTCAGGGGCGCCAGGCGATCGAGGGTGGTCTTCATGTTAGAGTAGTAGAGAGAGGTCAGGTCGGTGGTTGAGAGGTGCAGCTAATGATGTTGTCTTTAACATTAGAAATGTACGGACACTAGCACCTAGATTCATCAATGTCAAATTCTGCGATTCCTAAATTGCGAGAAAAAGCGAATCGCAATGTAGAAATCGCAGACTGGCATTCATGAAAAAATGCGATTAAAAAAAGCGATTCGCAATTGGCCGCAATCGCCGATTGCGAGTTTCCGAAAATCGCATAAAAATCGCAGAATCGGCCGATACCCTTGTTGAAATAGCGATCTCGCAATTACCGAAATCGCAAATTGCGATCTCGCTAATTGCGAGATCGCAAAAACGGGAAGTCGCATTCTGAGCACAGTGATGACATCACAACCAGGAAGTAGGGAGGTTCCACCCTCATTCAGCATTGTGAGCCTGAAGTGGAAGCAGCATTGCCAGAGCTCCCTCCAGAGTACCTACAGGTGAAATCCAGGAGATACCTCAGTGCACAACATGTCACAGGAAGCTGCAGGTGAAACTTCCACAGGAAGAAAAAGGAAAATTACATTTTCAGAACAAGAGTTAGAACATCTGATAGAGGGAGTGTCCAAGGACCACAACCGCCTCTTCGGGAAGGACTCGAGAAGGGTGCCTGAGGCCGACAAAAGGAGGATTTGGGTGCGCATCTGCGCAAAAGTGAATTCCGTGGGGATTACCCAGCGCTCTGTGGATAACTTGAAGAAACGCTGGTACGACCTCAGAGGGCGGGCCAAGGAGAAGATCGCAGAGAGGCTGGGGGAGCGTGTGGCGACAGGAGGAGGGGAGCCCACTGTCCCACCCAACACCCCACTTGAGGACCGAGTAGAGGACACCCTGAACCCGCAGGCATGCGTGGGGGTAATCCAGCTGGACTCCTCCCGACCCACCCAAGATACACAAGGTAAGTGCCATGCGACTGCGACCCTGTCCCCCAACAATGGCCATGACCCCAGATCATCCCATTACAAACCCCAGTCATGCAGCCAAAGCACACCACAAAAGCCCTATTGCATTGTGGTACATGTAGTCCTACCACAATTACCATCTAGCCCCATACAGCTAGACCTGTTCAGTGAGAGGCAATCCTGCAGCGAGTCAGGGAATGGTAGCCTGCATGCATGTAGGAAGCTCCAATGTGTAAGTAACATGTCACTAATCAACGTCCACTTTACATCACAGGTGGCGCTGAAGTACCCAGTACAGACAGCGATGCCCTGCAAATTGAAGAAATTACAGAGGACACTGAGGGAGACGTACATCCATCCCCACAGCCAGGACCATCAGGGCAAGCTGCTGCACCAGCGGTCATACCACCAGCTGCCCCTGTGGACAGTGCCACCTCTGCGCCAACAGGCGCAGCAGTACCACAGCGAGTGACGCAAACACCAGTGGGGCTGACAACACCAGCAGCAGCACGCAGACAAACCCGCCGCCTTGTGGCTGTGAGGAGCCAGTCCAGCGGACTGGTGAGGGAGCCGCGCAATACCACATCATGCGCTGGCAGGGGGTGAACGTGCGGGCACCTGGGCTCTCTATTGAGCGCCGTATGCTCCACGTCCACCAGACACAAGCTGCTATACATCTACAGCTCAACAAGACTGCTAGGAATGTTGGTCAGCTGACTGACCGTATGGAGAGGATGACCGCTGCTGTGGAGGCCAACACCCAGGCCATGTTTAGCCAGCGGGACATCAACCGGCGCAGACACCGGTAGCTGCTGACCCGCCTATCTGCATACACGCGGTCAAGCTATATCATTGGCAACGTGACCTCCCAGCTGGCACGACGCTCCTTGGCCATGCAGGCGCAAATGGTCCAGTGCTGTCAGGACGTTGCGAGAGCTCTGGAGCAAGTGACAACTGCAGTTCAGGGTATGCAGGCAACTGGCCATGGCCAGCCGGGGGGGGGGAACGACACTAGTGAGGCTAATTTCAGCCATAGTAGCCAATCCGTGCCACTGGTGGTAGCACCCCGCCGCAGCACCAGGCCCTCTGCTGCCTCACGGCAAAATCAGGAGGAGGTGGTGGAAAGAAGGTTGGGAGCATCTGCCCGGAGGCAGCATTGAACATTTGATTGGTACCATGAAGGGCCATGCTGCTGCTACAAGCATGCCCTCCTCAAGAACATGGGACATATGATGCAATATGCCAATCATGTTACAGTTTGGGGAATTCCCACTTTATTGTGCAAAAAACAATAAGAAATATTCTGTTAAACTTAATCTGACTCATGTCATTATTACTATTGTCATGCATGAGTGAAGTCTTGGGTGTGGGAGTGGGTGCACTAGAAACAGTTCATGCTGATTTGGTTACAGCGCCTGTGTCCTTCTGCAGGATTCTCCCCGCGTGCATGACGCACATGTGCAGGTGGTCGGTTGTCCCCTTCCGACTCACTGCCAGAGATCTTTCCAGGTATCCTGCGCTTGGTAGCAATGTTGTGGAGGATAGCACACACGGCCACGATGCGGCAGCAGACCTCAGGCTCGTATTTGATGGCCCCACCAGTCTTGTGAAGTATGCGGAATCTGCTTTTCAAAAGGCCAAATGTCCTCTCAATGCAATTTCTTGTGCGTATGTGTGCAGCATTGTAACGCCCTTGCTGTGGTGTTGCAGGGTTGAGGTATAGGGTGAGGAGGTACTCACGGAGAGCGTATCCGCTGTCACCTGAATGAAAGGAGCAGAGGGTGAGTGCCTGTACTGCGCAGCTACATGATCACAGTGTACTATTTTGGGGCATGTGTACTTACCTAGTAGGCGTCCTTCCCCAAAGTCTCCCCTGGCCAGTCGTGTGTGGATGCCGCTGTGCCGGAATATGAAGGAGTCATGTGTGCTCCCCGGGTACTGTGCCACTATGTCCGTGATGATTGTCTTAGCATTGCACACCATCTGGATATTGAGGGAGTGGTAGGACTTGCGGTTGCGGTACATGTATTCCGTTTGTGCTGGTGGGCAGATGTGGATGTGGGTACAGTCAATGCATCCTATTACATGTGGAAATTGTGCAACGTTGTAAAATTGAAGCTTGGTCTCATTCAAGTCCTGTTGGCTGGTGGGGAATGAGATGTAGTGGTGTAGCCGGGTCAGCATAGCCTCCAGAAAACTCCTTAGGCAGCGGGACATGGTGGGCTGGGATATCCCCCCTGCAACAGCGACTATCCCCTGGAATCTTCCGGAGGCCAGAGGGTGCAGGCTGCACAATACCTGGACATGTGTGGGCACGGCATTGGTCCTCCTTGTTGGGTGCTGCATCAGGGGATCTAGGTCCCGGATCAGCTTGATGATCATTGCCCCATTCAGGCGGTACTTAGCGTATATTTGCTCCCTGGTTTGGCCAGAAGGGTGACCCGCTGGCGGAATATCCGCTCCTGGATCCTACGTCTGTTCCGTGCTGCTCGCTGTAGCCTTCACCTCCTGACCACCATGTAGAGTCCTGGCATTGTGAGAGTCCTCATGCTCCAGCTGCATATCCTTAAGTGTTTTTGGTCAGGCCTGCACCTGTTGGTAGTTTGTTCAAGTTTTTTTGAATTTTTTTTTCCCTTACTCGTTACCACCTGGTTTGGGTTCTCCTTAAATTGCGCCTCGCAAATAGCGATTTTTGGGTTTTTCGCAATTTGCGTTTTTCTTGAATAGCGATTGCGATTGTTTTGCGATTTTGCAAATAAATTCGCAGATTCCATGGTTTCTCGCAATTTCCGATTAGCTAATGGGCTTCTTCCAGGATTCTGCGAATTTATTTGCGAACTCGCAATTTTTCTTTAGCGATTTCGCTTTTTGGGGGATTTCACTATCATGAATTCCTTTTATTCAAATTGCGATCGCAATTGCTAATTCGCAGCTATTGCGATCGCAATTTGGCTTCATGAATCTAGCTGTAGGTTTCCGCGGTTCCAGCTCCTCCCTCTCCAATCTCCTTAGACTGCTAAAGAACTCCCTTGTTATCCCCACATCCTTTTTGGTTAATAACTAATATAACAAATGTAGTCACCCTTGTCTGTAAACTTCGCAACAGACCCAACCCAACAGGTTAGCAGTCTGGTGCTCACAAGTCTTTAGTCCACCCAGATCATGTGTATTGGGGCTTCCTGCTTGCTCCTGATAGGCTACCAGGATCACATGTATAAGAGAACAGCACAGTGGTTCACATTTTTTCTTAGCGTCGCTTGAACTGGTAACAAAACAATATTGCCACCTTATTTCCGCAATGTATTTCCTGCATAGCCTGTTCAGCGCGATCTATGCAGTCTGATGCGCTCTGCACTGAACCGCTGGAGTGAGGAAGCAAATCTTTCTGCACACTAGAGTCTCTAATATAGTTACTGAACTTCATTGAATTAATGTCATAGTGTCTCCACACTTGCATTGACTCATAGAAAGTAGCCTTGTGGATGACTGTAAAAGTAGATCACAATAAACAGAATGTAACTTGGGTGCTCGTCGCTAACTTCTCAACTTTCTGGCTAACCAGGGGGGTCACACTTACTGCTCCTTGTTCCTCAACTTGAGTAGTTCATCCCAGACTTTGTTGCCACTCCTATGGTGCCACTGCACTGCAAGTCTCTGTCCACACACAAAGGAGAACTGCCATATTGAAACAAGGACTTTTCACAGTGCTTAGCCTCCAGCAGCACAAGCTCCAGCTCTAGCTCGAAGAGTTCAACCTTTGTCGTCAAGATCCTTGATGACTAGCTCAAGTTAGGCTAATCTGAGAACATGAAACCATCTTCAGGCACCAAGATGCCCACGCTGGGTCAAACCTGCATATGCAATTATGCAATAACAATACTAGCCTAGAATACTACCCAATCACATGGTAAGCCACCACCTGCTTGTGCTGCAGTCACTTTTTGCTCTTTTTGCCAGACACCTGCTTGAAACAGAAACAATAGGCAGAAGACCTTATCTGGCATTGACCTTTGGTAGTGTCTCAACCTAGCTAGAGAACGCTGTACAATGTAACTGGAAGTGGTATGTGGGTGGGGTATGGTCAAGGAAACACTTATGTTCCATCACACTTATCTAGGACTGAGGAGATGTTGGAAAGCAGCATTGATTATGTACCAGTTCATATCTGGGACTTTAGGGACTATAAGTGGTCATCCACTGTGACAACAATTCTGTGTAGATCACAGAGGACAGGAACTGCACACATGAGCACTCCAAAGAGGCTTCATCTGGATTAAGCACACATTGATGCACAGGGGAACGAGTGGCCAAATGTACTAACATAAAGGTCGCAACACTGGGTCTCAATTTGTGATCAGTATTTTTGTGTAGAATTTTGCAAAATGACATGTACCAATAGGTCGGTTCCCAAAATTCCGTTCGGATTGAGCCGCAATCCGAACATCTTCGTTAATTTTCTTGAGGTAAATCAGAAATTGCGAGTCAATCTGATTTTATACAGTCACATGATAGTGGCCTGCAAGGATCAGCAGACCTCCATGATTATGACTGCTTTAAAATATTTTTCGTAAAGCAGCTCATTTTCCTTTAAATAAACAGTGCTGCTTTAAAAAAAAAATAGTTTATTTTTTATTTTTACATAGTGGAAAGGACACAAAGGGAACCTGATGTGTTTTGTGAATTACCACTCCATCATAGGGGTTAGTAACTTTTCAATGGTTTGCAGCCAGAATTAATTATGGTTGCAAAGCATTCAAACATCTCATACCATATTGCCATTTTGAAGAGCCGTCCAGAACAGGCCACTCCGAAATAGCAATTAGGGGCAAGGTTTTTCGTCGCCCTTGCGCCATACAAGCGGGCACAAGGGTGATCCAAAACCTAAGTGAGATTTATCAAGCGATTCAAAACCACCTTGCATGATCCTGCATGGCTTGATAAATCTAGTGTAATGCAAGGCAGTGTAAATCGCTGCCTTGGTTTGCTCAGCCCCAGGGAGGAGTTCCGTGGGTGGAGTGTTGGTGTTCCCATGCATCCACCCATGGATTTCAGCGCATACCCAAATTTAGCATTAGTGGTAGTCCTGGGGATGTGTCAAAATGCTACACCTCCCCAGGAGAGGTGTAATGAGGAGAAATATCTTTATTTCTCCTCGTTTTGTCCTCTTTCTACGTGGGCTGCATTTTGCAGCACATGTAGTAAGAGGGAAATGCCTCTCAGGATTGTTTTTGTGCAGGAAGGTTTTTCTTCCTACACACAAACAATCCTGCCTACAATGCAGGCACTCTTGCACCATGATGCAAGGGTGCCTTTGTTGGCTCTAGGCAGTCAAAAGTGTGCCAGCGCTAGGATAGGACAGGAACACGCCATAATAAATAGGGCGTATTCCTGCCCTTTCCCTTTCATGAACCAAGGCACAGCAAGGTGGCTTGCTGCATTGCGCTGCAGGAATAATTGTAAATATGGGACTAGGTATGGAGCCGAAACCCATTTTAGGATTCAGTAAAACTTGCAGACTCCTAAAATATGCAGTTAGTCCATTGTAAAAAACACATTTTCAGTCACAAACAGCAATTTGGCCTGTTAGCAACCCTAAAAACATTTAGGGCCTCATTTACAAGAACTGAAGCATCACTGCCACAACGCCATGACAGCGATGCGTCAGAAATACTTCCGATTGAGCTACACCATGGCGTAAGGAACAAGTATGAGACAAAAAAAAACAGATGCATTGATGGGAAGGGATGGATCAGCAGAAAGTGATGCAGCGTAGAGAACAGTGGCGTATTACTGAATTTGGGCTCATGACAAGCTCAACTTCAGCTACGCGTCACAAAGAGAGGCCAGTGCGTTGTTGCTTAGTGACGCAAATATCCCAATAGAACAGAAATATTGGGAAGAGTGTGATGGTGGTAAAGTCAACAGCGACACCATACCATATATCCTGGATGTAAGCATACAAGTATGAAGTATGGCTATGTGTCACATTACAGTGGGCATAGTCTATTTATGTGTAACATACCTAAGTATGTGTGACATATTGAGTGAAACAGTGTTGTGAGTGGATACATGTAAGTACAGTGATGTAAAGTGACAGGTCCTGTGTTACCTACTTTATGTGTGTACTTACCTCTATCCCAGGTTGCTCAAGGGGTCCAACAACATGTTTGATGCATGGGTAGATCTACTACTAGTTGAGGGGATGTGACTAATTATAGTATTTTAAGTGAATTCAGCTGGTCATAAACCCATTTCACAGCCAATGTGTCATTTTCACACCTGGGTTTTCGAGGCGTAGGAATTTTGATGCATTGGAGGCTATACATGGTACTTGCTGATGCTGCGTCACTTTCCCTAAAACTCATAAATACCACAGCATCAGTTTTACGATGGAAAATAGAAGGGAGCGCCTACCTCGATTAAGACACCTATATGATTAAGACAGCCCGTTTAAACGCAGGAACAAACATAGGCAGTGCGACGAAAAGTGACGCATCTGCCTTGATGTGCCACTTTGTAAATATGGAGCAAAGAAAGTGCAGTGGGTACGTCAATAAAAGTGATGCACTGGTGGCGCAAGCTCCTTGTAAATAAACCCCTTTGTTTACTTTGCCCCAAAAGGTTACTCTTTAGCTAGTGTAAGGCTTTTACACCAGAGGTAATAGTTCTACTCCTTGTTGTAGCTCACTTCTGGGCCCATGTCATCGGGCTAAGTTCAGTTCCTTGCGAGCCGTAGGCTGTGCAACTACAGGTGCGGCCCTCCATGACACTTCCAGTATGTCATGGTACTTATAGAGCGCACTGTCACCAGACGGTCACCTTGTGGTGTCGCCTATTCGGCTTCCTGGCGCTGATACTCACACCGCTGTGGAACCCCTCCTGGCTTTCCCTGTGAAGTGTCCACTCCTGGGCACCCCCAGGGTGAAGCCAGGCATCCTTAGCGCTGTTGGGTCCGGTGTGGAGGCTAAGCAAGCTATTGCCCAGAGATGCAGCGTGGGGCCCGTGATTAGAATAGGCACCGAGGCGAGAATTAACAGGTCCGAGGAAATTGAGCCCGAGACCCCGCCGAGGCGGGAATCGAACCCTGGTCCCTGGCCAGAACTCTGCATCAGGGTCTGCCGCTCTAACCATTGAGCCAAACTCCTCCACAGTATCGCTGGCCTTCAGTCTCCTGGACCCTTCCTCGCTAGTCAAGGTTTATAATCCCCATCTGACCTCAGTCTGGTTCACTATAGAACGTAATAGTGAAATGGGACACTGAAGATGCTCGGGCTCAGTAGGCAATACTTCAGCCAAACCTGACAATCCCAGCACTCAAATTACTTCCAGTTTAAGTCATTGTGATAAATCTTATTATCTGTTATAGATGGTATGTCACCCTCTAATAACAGATCTTTGCACAGAGGAGTCTTTGTGATGATTCCATGCTTTATCTCACTAGGAAAGTATCGCTAATTTGCGACTTCATCTGGTCCACATGCCAATCTCACGGCTCAAATGTTGAGTCTCATGTGTTGACTGCTAAGGTCACAGTACTGCCAATGTTGATCAATATGGGTGTCCTTAATGCTCTCAGCTGACTTAAATCAGGCTTTCCTGAAGATCCTTGCCCTGCGTCAGTTCTGCAGGCGCTTGCCTTACTCTTATTAAATTATTCATGTCTAATTTGCCTCTTGCTGTTTTTAATCTGTAGCTGGAAAAATAGGCGAGGGTTTTTATATGGTTTTTTGTTGGGTAATGTTTTTTTTAATGTTAAAATTATACTTCAAAATGTGTTAAAAAAATCAAATGTTAATATTTGCTTATGTCATAAGTTATTATAATTATTTTGTACTGTTGCTTTCATAGAAATTATTATTTAGGTATATGAATTATTTTATGTGCGTTTAATTTTGTGTGAGATTTAGATAGTTATTTATGCATATATTTTAATATTTTGTTGCGAACATATTTTTCGATATTTTGGTATCAATTTATTATTGAGATGGGTTTAGATATTGTATTTTACATTTTCTCTATTCATATTTTGTTAATATTGATATTTAAACATTACATTTTATTGTATTCTTTATTTCTGGCACTTTTTAAAACTTGTGTTTTATTGCCATTTTTGAAAAAGTAAATAGCAAAGTGTTCCACAGTCAGTCACCTAACCTTGTAAAAATGTGATATACAGACATTCTGTGTTGCTTAAGTCGAGTCCCCCCTCCTTTCTCCCCAGTGTCCGTTTTCTCAATTTGGAGAATTGTTTGGGCCCTCTTCCTGGGTGTTAGGGTGTCTCCACAGATTCTTTTTTCCAATATCCTCCCCCCAAACGCATGCTGCTATATTTTGTTACATTTCCCAGGATATTCTCTACCCTCATACATTGGTTTTTCAGTGAGCATACACCAATCCATGTTTCTGCTCCATTCCTCATTTTTGTCGTTTTCACAGGCTTAATTCAAAGTTTATATTGTGGTTCTTAATATTTTTATAATTTTGAATCAATATTTTTAAACCATAATATTTTTGTGGTCGACAGCTGTTTGTAGATTATAGTGTAATGGCATGCATATTTAGTGCCAATAACCCCACTGGGCTCATTTTCAAAGTACAGCACATTCATAAATTAGTCCCTGTAATTATTCTTCATTAAGAAACTGAGATTGCAGGAAGTAGAAAATTGAGATTAGCATTGATTGATCCTACCTTTCTGTTGTAGTTGAAAAAAATGTTTTCTGGTCAGCAAACACAATATCTTCTTATGTGTGGTGTACCGGGCTGACCCCTTAGACATTTGCACTGCGACAATTAGAGAAGATGTTTCCAACACCTCCTGGAAGGTATTGATTTGATCCGATTTATAGTTGGACTCGACTGATTCACAGTTAGACTCCCACATTACAGCTGATTTGTTGGTTCTGCTTTTATTAAAAGCATACAGTTGTAAGTGTGGTAATCATTTTCCACTGGTCACTTCTTGTTCTGATAAGTTACTTTTATATGTTAATCTATCTGAAGTAATTGTTGCAATTAGGGTGAGCCCCAGGAGTAAGGAAGCAGGCCCATATAGGGTGCCTATGGATCTCTTTAAATGCAACATTGACTTGGGTTGCTCTGATTACTAATGTCCTTAATGCAGCATGGAGCTCTATTACTCCTGCTTCCTGGTCAAAGTCCATCATTATCCCGTTTTTTTTAAAAAGGAAATAAAAAGGACCTGTATTTATCATCTCTCTTTGATTGCTTCCATTGTCAAAGTGACCAGCAGAATTTTAATGAGTAGACTCCTCTACTGAGTGAGTTTTTCCGATGAAGTTGTGCCTGAAAGCCAGCTTGGGTTCAGATCAAGCCATGGTACTCAAGAATAATGTTAAAATCCACTTAACATGCAGCACCTATGTACTGGATAAGAAGGAGTGTTTGCACTGAACCTCTGTGGATCGCAGCTCTACTTTCAACAGTGTTAGTTGGACTCAACTATAGAGCATCTTAGAATACACGGGGCTGGACCGCCCTATTACCAATTTTTTGCAGCGTGTATATAGATATCTTACAGCTAAAGGTAGAAGAAGACCTGGAGAATCCGCTCTCCTACTATTTATCCCATAAAATAAATTCGTTGGATTTCACAGGACATACCTAGATTGGGCAGAAAAACCATCTTCTTATGGGTATGCATGTTGTGCTTCATTTTGGCAAGGGCTGGATGGAAGCAAGAACCTAATTAATGTTTATATAGCCTTTTTGGATTAGTAGCTAGATTTAATTACTAATTTATCCAAAATGTATATTATAAGTGTGCAGGTCATCTTACACTCCCTGAAGTATGCATGCTGTCTACAAATGACTTTTCATTCATTCATTCATTCATATCAAGGGCCAAGTACTGCAGCAAGCTCCAGCTTCTGTTATCTGTGCATTTCCTCTGATAACTCAAATAGATGGATCTCTGTCTCTCCCTATAGCGCAGAAGGCTCCAATGTGTTCAGTTTCTGAGAGTGATCTTTAATGTTGGTTCTCACTTGGCAAACAAGCCTGCTAAATGCATGAAGATAATTCACAACAATGGGTTGCTGTATAACAAGGAAGAAGGTCCCGCCCAAAGACAGTACAAGAGTCAATGATTTCCCCTGCCCTTGTCCACCACGCACAGCAGGGAAAATAAAGAATGTCCCCCTGTGTGCAGCGAGAAAACTCCCTGTGCATCAAGGCCATTTCTTTTTATTTAGAGAAAAGAAACTGGTGATTTTGGACTTTGTTTTCGGAATAAAAGATTTGCTGATTGACTGGTTAATATATTGTGCACTCTGTGCAAGTTTGCAGTGTTGGAATGAAAATATTTTTGATACCTTTGCTTGCACATTAGTCT
Organism: Lissotriton helveticus; assembly: GCF_964261635.1. Classification (NCBI taxonomy): domain Eukaryota; kingdom Metazoa; phylum Chordata; class Amphibia; order Caudata; family Salamandridae; genus Lissotriton; species Lissotriton helveticus. Next base: position 10,418,619 of record NC_136064.1, read on the forward strand.
AAGTAAGTTAGCATCCAGGCACCATTTTATGTTTGGCTGCCATTTTGAACCATGATCAATACTAATGTCTGTCTCTCTGAAAAACAGTTTCTGGTGATGTTCATTTCTCCAAGGCCTTGCTCTGCTAATGCATACATTGTTCTTATTAGTGCATACCTTTCCCACTAGATAGACCCCTTCTCCCACCAGTCTAGTGGCAGTCACGGACAGAGTGACCTTAGGTAAAAGATACTGTGTGCCGGCCTCAGAATCGAAACCCATCCTACTGTACCACTTTGTGTTAGCTGCACCTGCTTGGAAAATTCCATTTTGGGTGTGACTTCCTTGGTTCTGAAATGTACATAACGTATCTCGATGTTTGTTGATGTCAGTCCCTCTGCTGCACTCCTAAGAGACTGGGTAGACTGGACTCCGCTAAAGTGTATCTGAATAAACATATATTGGTTTGTATTCTCTACTGCCTGACCGCCTCTTCATTTGGTATGGAAGACTGAGAGGTGGTCACGAGTGACCCGGTTGACCCTAAACGGAGTGAACTTTTGTCTCTTAAGACTCATTTACCTGAACCTAGGAAAAATCCTATTGCATATTATAAAGGATTGACTGAAGCAGCCTCTTCAACAGTAATGACTCTTGCGGACATTGAAATGTTCTTTGGTTTACTGGTTCCGATTGATATTTGGAGACAAGTGCACACACAGGATCATGTGGTGAAATTGGGTGGTACCTGGTATCAAATTAAAGTATGGGATCAGGAGAGGAAGCCCGGTGAGAAGCCTAAGGCAGAGATACTTGCTTTGCCTGGCCGCATTATCATATATACATGCAGTCTCTTATTCCACCAAGAAAAGTTGATTGGGACAAGTTGTCGGCTTCTTTTGCCAGAAGAGTGTGTCTGATTTTTTCACTTGTTTTGAAGATGTGTTTCTGGATTATAGTGGGCAGGATTTGTCTATTGAGGGAGGCGTTTGGTTGTTTGTCAATAGATTTGTTTCTAATTTGCTTCCTGAAATAGCAACTTGATTGCAGGCTTCCAAGAGCACCTGGTCCACCGCTTCCCCTTCTGTTATTTTAAATATGGCGCAGTATTATGAACTGTTAAAAGTTAGGCTGAAAACCGTCAACATTATCGGCGCCCTCTTGCTCTCCTTAAACCTTTTGTGCGCGTAAAACAGCCGCCATTTTGGACACCATGGCTTCCCTGCTCTCGCCGAGAGCCAGCGCGTCTCTCTCTCTCTCCTAACTTCGCTGACAACCCCCCTGCTTGCACCTGCCTTGAGTCATAAACCCCTCTTCGGCGCTGCTCTGTCCCAGGCCCTCATCCTGTTCCCAGCGCGACACCTCCCTGCTTCCCCGTCATGACCTCCGGCCCTTTTGCTTCCCCGTTCCCAGGCCGACACCTAGCTCTGCCGATACCAATCTCTTGCCCCTCCCCATACAATAGGAAGCTTCCCTCCTCAAAGGACCCCCGAGATGATCAAAGCCCCCCCCCATCCCACGAGATCCGATCGAAACCCGCACACCCCGTGAACCGGCGGAATACCCAGCTGCGCGATGATCATCACCTGTTGTGAACGGGGCGGGGACTTCCACTGTAGCCTTGCATGGGAACGGGCTGGGAAGGGGGGATTCTGAGGATGTCTTTCCGTACATCAAAGTATCAACGAGAATGTGTTACATGTAATAAAGAGATAAACTTGTCTATAAGAGGCCAGGCCTCAGGGATGCAGTTAGAGCACCTCAGAACGATACCTTCTGTCCGTTTTCGTTGTGTTCTCCTCCGGAGCGAATAAAAACCTTGTTTCCTGCCTTCCAGTCTCCAGCGCCTGCCTCTTCAATAGTTTAACTTCTTTATGGGTTCAAGAGGCGACATCGCCGGGCAATAATTAAGGATCTTATATTCTGGTTGGTAGTGCCCCCCAGTTTGTATTTTTCCACAATTGGCGTCCCAAGCGTGGGGCCCATCAGCGACCCATGGATCCAGTGGGAGAGGTCCTGACGACAAAGTGAACGACTGCAACGATCGGGAACGCGTCTGTCCGATAGACCCTCGTCTGACAGCCGATCATCCGAACTTCACTGGTTCCGAACAGACCTCTCTCGAGTGATCTACGGTCCTGACTGGGAACCATCAGGAGTGCCGCGAGGATAACGAAGAAGAGAGGACGATCGGGCGCTGGATTCGGAAGTCAGGAAACTGTCCATGCGGTCCGGGTAAGGTCGTGTTACCACGACAAATTGCGAAAAAAAAATTGCTTGATTGTTAAATACTAGTATTGCTCTTTTTGTTTATTTGGAGATTCACTGTCTGCAAACGGAGAAACAACAGGCTCTCTCTTTGCAAGCAGTGGAGGATAGGTAGGGCAGACAACCGTGCTTATTTTTCTCCCCCACTCAATAGTCACCTGAAACTGAGCTGTTGTTCACAAACTATTGTTTCCTGGAGATTCCCTGTCTGCAAACAGGGAAGAGACCACCCTTTTTGCAGATAGTGAAAAGGGTAGGTAACGCAGATCTTTGCGGACCTACTCATTCTCCCCATTGTTATTTATCGGTCTTTTGTTATCTTGATCTATGAGGGATTCACTGTCTGCAAACGGAGAAACAAAGGTCTCTCTCTTTGCAAGCAGTGGAGGATAGGTAGGGTAGCAGCCGTGCTTATTTTTTCTCCCTCACCCTATAATTGCTTGAAACTGAACTGTTGTTCGCAAAATTATTGTTTCCTGGAGATTCCCTGTCTGCAAACAGGGAAGAGACCACCCTTTTTGCAGATAGTGAAAAAGGTAGGTAACGCAGATCTTTGCGGACCTACTCATTCTCCCCATTGTTATTTGTTGGTCTTTGGTTATTGTGATCCATGAGGTATTCACTGCCTGCAAACAACGTAGAATAGAAATATTCTGTCTAGTCTTTGCACCTAGTGATAAGATAGGCAGTGCTGACTTTTTAGTCCCTCGTTACGAGCCGTCATGTCTGTCTTCTCCCCACTGATTGGTAGCCTGTTTAGCCCGGACCGCTTATTAGAGATGGACCATCCAGCCCCACTGGAAGGCACCCCTAATAAGGACATGTTCATGAAGCATGGATTGACCGCTATTGCCTATAGTAAACTATGGCATAAATATACAAAACAGGGTCAAGAAAGTCAATGGCCCCTGATAGGATCCTTCGATGATGATAAAATAAAAACACTAGAAACTGCCCTAGGTAAAAACAAGACAACACCTACTATGCTTGATAGCTTCGGCATGTGGCGAAAAGAAACTGAACAGCGTAAAAAGAAAACTGAGAGTAGGTTGGAAAAAGAGCTGCAAAAAGCAGCCCACCTAGCTGCTCAGAAACTAAAAAGGGAGATAGAGGAAAGAGAGAAAGCTAAACAGAAACTAGAAAGGGAAACGCCAAGCCAGTGTCCGGTTAGAACCCCCTCCATGCTCTACCCTGATTTACCCTCGAAACGACAAGCCAATGAGGACCTGCTGTTAGGTCCCCCTATCATCTACATGCCCCCTCCATATGCCCCTTCTCAACCCTTGGCACAGCACGCGCCACCCCCAGGTACAAACGAAGGTACCGCCACAGCGTCGGCCCCAATGGCCTCTGTGCCAGCCGAACCCCTTGTATTAAAACCCGCACCAACGACAACGTTAGACGACCATGAGACTCGAGGGGCTGGCCTTGCAAGAACAAACAGGCTAGACAAAGATGAGCGAGCGGGGATCGACAAAATAGCAAGGACACTGGTAGAAAGGAAGGATGATGAAGAGTACATCACAGATATGTTCAGCTCGTATACAGGGAGTCACAGACGACATTTTACCGTACGACTGTGTTATCATGTCTTGAATACATACGAGGACCGATATCGAGACAAAGGTCCCGAGAGCCTAAGGACTCTGTACCGGAAGGTCGATATCGGGGATGAGGGCGAGTGTGATGTGTCGGACCTCCTTACGCGTACGCTTGAGGTTTTCCGCCACCTCACTGAACGAAAGCCGGGAGCTAAATCCGCGGCCCCCGTAGTGACCGAACCACCAACCGAGCAATCTAACACCATGATGCCGATACGTGAGGCTGCCCCTTACTGGGTTCCCCCTCGAGGTACAGGGACTCACGATGATGCAAACAACCAAGATGCAAAGGGAAGGGTAGTATACAACTGGGTCTACCAGCCATGGGACCGGCAAGAGATACTGACATTCCGGAAATCTCTACCCGACCTAAAAAACCCCACTGCCTTCTATACTGAATTGGGTACAGCCCTGGGTTCAACTATCATGACCCTGGCTGACATCGACTTGTTCTTCGGGTTATGTCTACCAGCTGATGTGTGGAAGCAAATCCGGAAAGTCGACCACCTTGAGCTGTTCGGACATACCTGGCCACAACTCGATGACTTGGACAAACAACGGGGACCAGGACAAAAGCCGTTGAAATCCATTCTAGACCTCCCAGATAAAATTGTACAGAAATTAAAAACCCTAATCCCAGAAAAGAAAGTGGACTGGTCGATAGTAACAGCCTGTCGCCAAAAACCCCAGGAGGATGTATCGGAATACTTCTCCCGGTTTGAAACGGTGTTCTCCGATTACAGCGGCCAGGACATGACCACTGCAACCGGACACCATCTGTTTGTCCAGAATTATGTTAAGGGCCTATCATTGGACATCTCCCAGAAACTACAGGCCAGCGAGAGTAGTTGGGCAGCCTCCAAACCTACAGCGATTCTCCAAATGGCCCAATATTATGAGCATCAGAAAAATGAAAACGATAGGGCGACAGAGAGGAAGAAGAAAGACTTAAAAGAGAGGGTGATGATTGCCAAACTGCAAGGGGTGACTATAGGACGAGACCAATACCGGGGAAACTACCAGACAAACGTCCCTAAGACTGCATTTCCCCAGGACCGCGCTCTGACTCCCTACAGTGGACGCACAGACCTTAGAGATGACCAGTGCGCTTTCTGCAAAGGGACTGGCCATTGGAAATCCCAGTGCCCAGTTCTCCTGGAAATGATCAGGAACAGAGACCCCAGGGATGTAGCAAACGGACCGAGACCTAAGGGACCACAACGAGGGCCCCCAAATGACGCGACTAATGACAGATCAAGCAGACCGAATACGTTCGATCGACCCAGACAGAACCAATATCAACAATCTGACTATGACGACACTCACACCTTTGCATAGGACAGCCAAGGGCGAGGGAGGGATCCAGTCGAGCTCTATGTTGACCAGCAGGGCCCTTATGTCACTGCTAAGGTCCTGGGTACCAAGTCTCCATTTCTGGTAGACACTGGCGCAACACGTAGTGCGTTATCTAAACGACTGATTCCAAGGGCACCCTTGTCTGGCTCACTCATAACATCGACAGGTTTCGATGGAACGCCCTCCACCAACCCTTTGTCTGCCCCGATTCTCTTTGACGTAGAAAACAACACCACCGACACCACGTTCTTGCTTTCCTCCAATAGCCCTGACGCCATTATGGGACTTGACTTACTGAAACACTTCCGAGCGACGATTAGGTGTTCTCAAGATGGAGTTCGAGTGTTTCTTTACGACAACCCCGTTCTGCTTAAACATTGCCCCCCCCGACACATGTTTTCCATCACCGACGTCGACGCGTCCCTGCTTGACACCCTACCTCCGTATCTGTGGGCCAAAGCGGATTCGGACGTAGGGCGTATGTTAATTGACCCAGTGCACATTACTGTCCGACCAGACGCAACACTCCCAAAACTCCCACAATATCGGATATCGCCAGAGGGCGAGAAGGCATTGGTAATGATTATCCAGTCACTGATAGACGCAGGAGTGGTAGAGGAAGTGGTTAGCAACGTTTGCAACAGCCCTATCTTGCCCATTATCAAGAAGCAGGGAGAGGGAGATGAGAAAGCATACCGTTTCATCATCGACCTCCGAGAGATCAACAAAGTGGTGGTACCCCAGTACCCTGTGGTCTCAGACATCACCACCATCCTGACCTTGATTCCATCCACTGCCACCACCTTTTCCGTCATCGACCTCAAGAACGCATTCTTCTCCATCCCCATCCACCCAGACAGCCGATATCTCTTCGGCTTTACCCTAAAATCCCGCTCATATAGGTTTTGCCGAGCCCCTCAAGGCTACACGGAGAGCCCTAGCATCTACAGCCAGGCCCTCAAAAGGCAACTAGACCAAGTCCGGTTACCCGACGGGGTGGTGTTGGTACAATATGTCGATGACATCCTTTTGGCAGCCGACACCACCCCTCTAGCGGTTACCGCCACCATTCAACTCTTGCACTTCCTTGCGGAAAATGGCCACAAGGTCTCCAAGAAGAAGTTGCAATTCTGCCTACCCCAGGTCACTTACCTAGGCCACCTTCTGTCCAAAGATGGAAGGAAACTCACCCCTGATCGAATCCAGACCATTCTAGACACCCCTGTCCCTAAAACCCAGAAGCAGGTTCGCTCCCTATTAGGCCTCACCTCCTTCTGCCGACAATGGTTGCCAAACTTCAGCCTCGTTGTAAAACCACTGCTCTCTCTCCTAAACAAAGACGTCCCTTTCCCACTCCCTTGGACTCCTGAGTGTCAAACTTCCTTCACAGAACTACGAGATGCCCTTTGCTCAGCCCCTGTCCTGGGTACCCCTGATTACAGAAAGCCCTTCTCCCTTTACACTCACGAAAGGGAGGGGTGCGCTTTATCTGTCCTGACCCAGGCCATCGGTCCTAAGCAACGACCGTGCGCTTACTTCTCTGCCACTCTTGACCCTGTCGCCAGAGCCTTGCCTGCCTGCCTTCGAGCTGTAGCTGCTGCTGCAGTCTCTATCCGACAGAGTGAGGGGATTGTACTCTCGAATTCCCTCACGGTACTGGTACCCCATGCAGTCGACACCCTCCTGAACCAAACCAAGACGCAACATCTGACGAGTGCACGACTGACTGGATACGAACTAACCTTGCTTGCCCCCCATATCACCCTGAAAAGATGCACCACACTGAACCCAGCAACTCTGTTACCCTTGCCAGAGAACGACCCCAATGTGCACCCCGTACATGACTGCGTGACTCTTACGGACGAACAGACCAGGAGTAGGGTCGATCTCAGAGACACAGCTTTCCCTGACCCCGACGGGGAGTTGTGGGTGGACGGTTCTTGCATCAAACTCTCCGATGGTACCACTTCCGCTGCCTATGCAGTCACCACGGCTCGAACTGTAGTAGAAACAGCCCGCATCACCCAGCGATCTGCCCAGGCAGCGGAACTGATTGCTTTGACGAGAGCCTGCATCCTGGCAACAGGAACCACGGCGAACATTTACACCGACAGCCAGTATGCCTTCGGGGTGGTTCACCATTTTGGGCTCCTCTGGAGGGAGAGAGGATACTTGACCTCACACGGCACACCCATTCTGCACGGGGATTTAGTCTCCGCCTTAATCGAAGCTGTCCTCCTCCCCAACAAACTTGCCGTTATCAAATGCCAGGCACACAAGAAGGTGACAGACATTATTGGACAGGGAAATGCACTAGCCGACATCACCGCCCGAACGACAGCTGAAAATAGAACGACAACACGTATGTACGTGACCAGGTCACAAGCAGAAAACTGGACTGACGCCAAGGACACAATTAGAGACATACAAATGGCTAGCACACAACACGAATTGACTGAATGGGCACGGGTGGGATTGAAAGACGATGAAGGCTGCTGGCGGACAAAAGACACGAACAGATGGTTGCTACCTGATTCATACTTGATTCCCATATTATCCATGGCACACTCCCCAGCCCACATAGGATCAGCCCCCATGATCGAACTTGTCTCCAGGGTTTGGCACAATGACAAGATCCCAGATTCCGCCAAACGCCTGGTCCAACAATGCTTAATATGCCTGCAACACAACCCCGGGAAGGGAACTGTAGTACCCCGGGGGGGATTTGGGGTCCCAAACCACCCATTTGAAGTCCTGCAGATGGACTACATCCAGCTAGACAGATGCCAAGGCCTGAAATATGTACTTGTCGTGGTGTGCGCATTTAGCAAATGGGTGGAAGCATATCCAACCCGTGACAACACCGCTATGGCCACTGCAAAGGTCCTGTTAAAGGAGTTTTTCCCCCGTTATGGCCTCTGTCGTGTTTTATGGAGTGATAATGGCCCCCACTTCGTAGCCAACGTTATCCAGCTCATCCTAAATGGGCTGGGTATCAAACAGAAATTCCACGCAGTCTTCCACCCTCAATCTGCTGGGCTTGTCGAACGACACAACGCCACACTAAAGCTTAAACTGGCCAAAATAGTGGCTACGACGGGCCTGAAATGGCCAGACGCCCTCCCATTGGCATTGCTATCGATGCGCTCTACCCCCACCCGACATCACTTAACCCCTTATGAAGTTGTCTTCGGTCGACCCATGAGCGTCTGGTCTGCCCCGAAACCAACGTCCATTCATGACGTTCCGGATGTCCTAATGTCTGATTATCTGTACAAATTGACTGAAACTTTGTCTGTCCTTCATCAGCAGGTGCAGCAGGCCATCCCCGATGCTTCCAGGGGTCCGGGTCACGCCATCCAGCCGGGGGACTTCGTGCTGATCCGAAACTTTCAGCGATCAAAGAGTTTGGAACCCCGGTGGACGGGCCCCTGGCAAGTGCTGATCACCACTCGGACCGCACTTCGAGTGGAGGGGAAGAAACACTGGCTGCACGCTCATCACTGCAAAAAGGTCTCTCCAACCCTGGCCACGACAGACACCGTCAACACCCAAGAAGAGCTCCTGAACCAGGACCGACCATCGTTGAACTGCTATCCTGACACAGAGACACTTGAACTTTCAAAACATCCTGACCCCACTGTGCCATCTCGAGAAGGGTATTTCCTGCGGCGAAAGGAGGGAGCTTCGGCTAAGTAGGCCACGGACTAGGTTAAAGAATCTCAGAACGGTGACCCAAACTACCAAGGGTTACCTGGAGAGAAGCTAAAACTAAGTCTGTGGTCCTGCCCACTACCGAGCACCTTGAAGACGAAGATGATGGAAGCGCCAGATAAGAAGATGATGGAAGCGCCAAACAAGAAACCGACTGAGACAACAGGAAATACCCACTACAGAAATCCGAGAACAGACAGACTCCATAGCTCAAAGACAATTGCACTCTTCATCGTAATCCTCCTCTGTTTTCTCCTCATGACTACGCTCTGGATTATGGAAGAACACGCACCTGCTCACGAAACATTCCTAACCACTGCTCAGCCTACCACCATGAAGGAACATTATCTAATTTCGCTCTCTCCTCAACAAAGAGAGAGGCGAAAGGAGTTTTGGAACAACTCTTTCGTGCAGCTACTTCACCAGCACAATCTTGCCACCAACGCCACCAACTGCTGGATCTGTGGGTTGCTACCCCATGCCACTGGACATTCAATACCATTCATCCCTTCACCCTTCTCCGTCCACGGCTCCTGCCTTGCCTGGCTGATCCTCCTGCAAGAGAGCTATACGGGAAATGCCACCTCCAGCAGAGCTGCAGCACATTCTTCTCATGGGGCCGGGCGAAACAAGACAAAGACACACTTCTGCCCGCTGACCCCCAGCGACTCAATCCAAATGGACATTCCGGCCAAAGAACGAATCGAAATGCAGGTGTTCAACAACCCAACCAGACCCACCTTCTCCTATCTGCGGAAACGAACGGCTGCCACTCTGACTGTGGCCCTGACGGTCATCAACGTCACAGGCCACATGTGTGTAGAAGGACTTGGGACACAGCTGGTGGGTCACAGCGCTTGCCGCTTTACCAGAACTTTGGACTCCACGGATCCACCTTCCTTTGTGTCATCCCCAAACATGTATTTCATCTGTGGCACGAAGGCCTACACCTGGCTCCCCAAAGGCTGGGGGGGCACTTGCTACATCTCCTTCGTCCTTCCTCCAACTTATGTGGCCCCAGCAAATCACCACAGACAAAAACGAGCCAAAGACGTTGAGCAAGCCGACTCAACAGGGGCACAGTTCCTCGATGCTATGAAAGGACTCGTCCCCCTCTGGGGCCCGATGGCAAACAGCCGTGCCATCCGACATTTGACTCAGGCAGTCGAGACAACCATGAACATCACAGCGGGCATCTTTGCCAACAACACTGCCGAGCTCCAAGCGGTCCGTTTGGTGGCTCTTCAGAACCGCCTCGTTCTAGATGTGGTTCTGGCGGACCGTGGAGGAGCATGCCGCATTATTGGGGCCAGCTGTTGTACATACATACCGGACAACTCACCCTCAGTGTACAAAGCCATCGAACATCTTCACAGACTCTCTTCGGAAGTTCACCAAGAGCAAGAAGAATGGTCGCTTGGTGGTTGGTTCTGGGACACCGTCAAAGACTGGGGCTGGAGACTGCTCACCATTATCCTGATTCCCGTAGTTGTAATATGTGGCCTATGCTTAGGAATTCAATGTTTGCCACCTATGTGTTCTTTATGTGCGAGTTGTATTTTTCCCAAAACTGTGGACATTGGAAGCGAACATATGAGGGCATTATATGATACCGAAGTTAGGAATTTGATGAAAATTGACATTGAGTAAGCAAGTTGGCTAGATATGTTGAAAAGGGAGGACTGTTAAAAGTTAGGCTGAAAACCGTCAACATTATCGGCGCCCTCTTGCTCTCCTTAAACCTTTTGTGCGCGTAAAACAGCCGCCATTTTGGACACCATGGCTTCCCTGCTCTCGCCGAGAGCCAGCGCGTCTCTCTCTCTCTCCTAACTTCGCTGACAACCCCCCTGCTTGCACCTGCCTTGAGTCATAAACCCCTCTTCGGCGCTGCTCTGTCCCAGGCCCTCATCCTGTTCCCAGCGCGACACCTCCCTGCTTCCCCGTCATGACCTCCGGCCCTTTTGCTTCCCCGTTCCCAGGCCGACACCTAGCTCTGCCGATACCAATCTCTTGCCCCTCCCCATACAATAGGAAGCTTCCCTCCTCAAAGGACCCCCGAGATGATCAAAGCCCCCCCCCATCCCACGAGATCCGATCGAAACCCGCACACCCCGTGAACCGGCGGAATACCCAGCTGCGCGATGATCATCACCTGTTGTGAACGGGGCGGGGACTTCCACTGTAGCCTTGCATGGGAACGGGCTGGGAAGGGGGGATTCTGAGGATGTCTTTCCGTACATCAAAGTATCAACGAGAATGTGTTACATGTAATAAAGAGATAAACTTGTCTATAAGAGGCCAGGCCTCAGGGATGCAGTTAGAGCACCTCAGAACGATACCTTCTGTCCGTTTTCGTTGTGTTCTCCTCCGGAGCGAATAAAAACCTTGTTTCCTGCCTTCCAGTCTCCAGCGCCTGCCTCTTCAATAGTTTAACTTCTTTATGGGTTCAAGAGGCGACATCGCCGGGCAATAATTAAGGATCTTATATTCTGGTTGGTAGTGCCCCCCAGTTTGTATTTTTCCACAGAACTCAGGAAAAATGAGGATAAGGAGAGGATGGAGAAGAAGCATAAGGATTTGAAGATGAAGGTGTTGTTACAGCAGGCTTCTAGTGGGAATGGTAGAGGACGTGGTGGTTTAGCCCGGCTGCTTTCATGCACTAGCAGGCAGCCTAACACTACACCTTTAGGGCTGAATCAGTGTGCATATTGTAAGGAGGAGGGACACTGGCGTAGCAAGTGTTCTGTGTTTTGACAGAAGGTGGCGGCCCCTAGAGGACGAGGTTCTTGTGGGCAAGGTTGTGGAGCTAGTGGGACTGACAGGGCTCAAATGCTACAACCTCACAGGGTCGTCCTGATAGTAATTACTTTGATGGCCCTCTGGGCGGACAGTAGTATCATGATGACTATGACATAGATGAGGTGACAGGAATGTCCTACAGCTAGGTCAGCCAGGGACATAGTGAAGGACCAATACCTGTAGATCAGCGCGGTCCTTACGTTACTGCAGATTTGCATGGCTCGGCTAAGAAATTTTTGGTGGATACAGGTGCAACAAACAGTTCTATTGCTCGTTCTTTGGTCCCTGAGGCAGCACTCTCTGGCCATATTAATGTTTTGATATGTTTCTCTGGTGTACTGGTTGTGAGCCCCATTTAAAAACCTCTTGCATTGTTCCATTGACTATTGGTCCTTTCACTGTAGATTTGCCATTCTTATTGACATTTAATTGTGGAAAAAATGTGACGGGTTTGGACTTGTTGAAGAAATTGCATGCTACCATTTATTGCTCCCCGGAAGGTGATTATATGACAATAGGTCCTGATGTGGCACGCGCTACACAGCGTCTGTCCAAAGATGCGCCCCTTCCTGTTGAATTCAAAGATGTGCCGCCCACTTTGTTAGCAACAGGCGACACAGATGTGGGACTGTTTCAGATACAGCCAGTTTCGATCCGAGTTAAAAACAATCTACCCTCAGGATAGAATAACGCAGGCAGGTGAGCGAGCCTTATTGCAGATTGTACAGGATTTGAGAAAGGTGTGGTTGATGAGATGACTGCTAATATTTGTAATAGTCCTATTCTTCCCATTCTTAAAAGGACACCTCCGGGTTCCTCAGGATGATCATGAAGATGTTTATCGATTTGTGATTGATTAAATAGTGGTTCCCCAGTTTCCTGTGGTCTCTGACATTACTACTCTTTTAACAATGATTCCTGCCAGTGCCAAATTCTTTTCTGTCATTGACTTGAAAAATGCATTATTCAGTGTCCCTATCCATCCAGATAACAGGTATTTGTTCGGTTTTACACTAGCTGGCAGAAACTTTAGATTCTGTTGAGCTCCTCAGGGCTATTTAGAGAGTCCAAGTATCTATGGTCAAGCTTTAAAGGCCTATTTGGATTCCTTTTTGCTTCCTACAGGTAATGTACTGTTCCAGTTTGTTGATGATCTCCTTATCGCTTCTGACACAGAACAAGGTTGTAAGGATCGTACAGTCAAATTGTTGTTGTATTTGGCACACAACAGATATAAAGTTTCCTTTTCCAAATGTCAGTATTGTCGACAGTAGGTCACCTATTTAGGTCACCTACTGTCGAAGGAGGTTAGGAGACTGCCCCTGAGCGCAACAGTACCATTGTTAAAATGCCCATGCCACAGACTCAAAAAGATGTGCACGCTTTTATAGGTATCACTTCCTACTGCAGGCAGTGGATACTGAACTATTCCTTACTAACCAAACCCCTGCACGCACTAACCACTAAGGATGTGCAGGAGCCCCTGCCTTGGACGCCTGAATGGCAGCAGTCTTTCGAGCAATTGAAAGCTGCGCTTTGTTTGGCTCCTGTGCTTGGCACTCCCAACTATGGTAAGCTGTTTGTGTTGTATGTCCATAAGACGGCTGGTTGCGCACTTTCTGTTTTAACACAGAAATTGGGATATAAGCAACAGCGTGTGCTTATTTTTCTACTGTGCTTGACCCTGTCGCAAGAGCCCTCTTGAGCTGTCTAAAGAGCGGTCACGTCTGTGACTGTCTCGATACAACAATCGGCTGGACTCGTGCTTGATACTGATCTCACAGTCATGGTACCTCATGCTGTGGATACACTTTTGAACAAAACTAAGATACAGCACCTCACCAGTGCATGTCTGACAGGCTATGAATTAACATTGTTTGCCAAACACATCATGATCCAGAGATGTGCCACTCTGAACCCAGCCACGTTATTGCCCCTTCCTTCTGAAAATTATGAAATCGAGAAGCATGATTGTAACTTCCGGACGGAACAAGAGAGAAAGGGACGGGTAGACTTGACTGATGTTTCCCTATCTGACCCACAAGGGGAACTCTTTGTCGATGGCTCTTGTTTAAAATTACCAGATGGCACCACAACAGCTGCTAATGCTATCACCACATTGCGTACAGTTGTAGAGACATCATGAGTCCCTTATCAGTCAGCCCAAACAGCTGAGCTAGCTGCCCTTATTCGAGCTTGTGAAGTAAGCGAGGGGCTGGTTGTCAATATTTATACTGACAGCCAGTATGCCTTTGAGGTCGCGCATAATTTTGGGCGACTCGGGGCTGAGAGAGTATTCCTTACTTCCTATGGTACAAAGATCCAAAACGATCAGGCTTTTGTCTGCTCTGACACTCCCTAAGAAGTTGGCAAAAGTAAAGTATAGCGCACATAGGAAAATTACTAATGATGTAGGTAGGAGAAATGCTTTTGCGGACCAGACAGCAAAGGAAACAGCACAGACTAAAATGAAGAGAATGTTTGTAGCAGGTCCCACTAGGTGGGTGCCTGAAGGTCCTATGTTTAAGGATACGCTTGAAAACATGAAAGAGATACAAAGTGATGCTACAATACCATAATTAACAATATGGCAAGAAAGTACAGCACAATTGAATGATGAAGAATGTTGGATTGATAAGTCAGGAAAGCAGAGATGGATGCTACCGTATGCATATGTTCTTCCTGTAGTCACAATGGCCCATGGCCCAGCTCATATCAGTGCTAATGGTATCTGCAAGTTGTTAGACCCTGTGTGGCAGAATGACATTTCAAAAACAGCTGTGCATTTAGGTAAATATTGTATGGTGTGCATGACGCACATTCCCGTAAAAGGTACCCCTACACCACCATGTAATTTTGCACCCCCTACTTTCCACTTTGAGGTCCTCCAGATGGATTATATAGAGTTAGTTAGGTGTAATAATTTGAAGTACATGTTGGTGGTTGTCTGCGCATTCAGTTCATGGATTGAGGCTTACCCCAATAAAGACAATACCGCTGTTAAGACTACACAGGTACTCCTGAAGGAGTTCTTTCTTCGTTTTGGCTTGCCGCATTTGATTTGGAGTGATAACAGAAGTATTTTTCATGCCAAAGTCATTCAACTAATTTGCAATGGTTTGCACATAAAACAGAAGTTTCATGCTGCAAACCACCCGCAGTCTGCCGGTTTGGTTGAGAAGTACAATGGTACTCTCAAACTGAAATTGGCAAAGATTCAGGAGATGATAGTATTGTAGTGGCAAGATGCTTTACCATTAGTCTTTTGTCGACAAGAACAACAGCGCATTCTAGGACATGATTGTCACTGTACCAGGTCGTGTTTGGGCGCCTGGCAAATGTCTGTGGCGTCCGCGTACATTTTCAGATATTGAGTATCCAATGTTGATCGATTACCTTTACCAGTTAACTGAAAATTTGCTTTCTATTCACCAACAGGTCCGTGAGTCCCTGCCACCCACACCAGAGGGACCCGGATACAACATTCGGCCTGGGGACATCATACTCATCGGGGACTTTCAGCGGAAGAAGAGTTTTGAGCCACGCTGGAATGGACCAGAACATGTCCTCCTGGCTACCCGTACCAATGTGAAGGTCGCTGGCTGAAAGAACTGGGTGCACGTTACCCTCTGCCGCAGGATGCCTTTGCCCTTGCCATATGATCAGTGGGTGAGGGACGGCATGGTGGACTCTGAGTGTGAAAAGGTGCCCCAGTTTGTTCCTTTTAGTGATGCAAAGCTGACTTGGGCCCAAACAGAAACGGAAAATTATGAACTGCTGAATGCAGCGGTTCCCCCGGAGATACGAGCTATTAAGGAGCCACTGCTTATTGATCCAACGATGCCTGGGGCTGCCAGGCACAATTTGCGGCCCGACTTGGGAATAGTGCACAAAAGGAGAAGTCAGATTAGACAGGGATGGACTGTGCAAGTTAGGGTGTACTTTGCTGTAGTTAGCTTAGGTTGAAGTGAGATTTGTGCAGTGTTCTTGACCTTGGACAGGATAAGTTGAACGTGCTCCCTTGGAGGGGGATACATTATCCTGATCAGCATGGGAAACTTCGTGGGCTTAGGACAGAGCAAGCTCCACCGCCGGTGCTCAAGAGCGCCAACGTTTGATGAACAATAGGAGCCTGTACCAGTGAGGCTCTGACGGACACTGGGAACACTTGCATTTACTATCATTTGTGTAGCATTTCTCTCCTTGCATAATCATGTATCCTTTTGGTCGGCCTATTGATGAGGAGGAACAGCCATTTGCATCACCGCATTCAGTGAGGGGTTGGTCGGAAAAAAGTAAAGTAATTTGCATATTCATTGTTGTGATTACATTAGCAACAATTCTTGGGATATCTTGGTTTCAAGAGGAGAGATTTCCTGTACACTCTTTGGTAGGTACTACTGCCAATCCCCCTGAGGACATTTTTGTTACTCTCGCCCCCCACATAGAAGCACATAGAATGTCTTATACTGACAATGTATTTATACAAATGTTGCATCAGGCTCATAATGTGTCCAATACAACTAATTGTTGGGTTTGTGGATTGCTCCGCTTCATTACTCACAAGAGCGTCAATTTGTTGTCCATGCCACTGTCGTATATTGGTAGCTGCAGGAGCAGGGACTCTAGGGACATTGTCCTCAAAGTCCTGGTTGCAAACGTACCGTAAAGTGAAGAACGATGCCTGTTTTCAAATGGAAATGGCTGATTTCCAAAGGTTTAACACCTCTGAGTATTTTCAATCCTTCCAAGCTCACAATATTACTGAAGATAAACCGTTGTCAGTGGTCAATATGACAGCTAGTTTTTGTGTCCAGGGAATTGGGGAGGTAAGCGTGGGGGAGAGTACATGTAATTTCACCTACAAGCTGCATACGATTAATCGTCCGCCTTTGATCCAGCTCCATAATGTCTATTTTGTCTGTGGGTCTCAAGCTCATGTCTGGCTTACGAGGGGATGGTCAGGCACATGTTATCTTTCTTTCTTTCTTCCCCTCATATATGTTGCCCCATTCAATTATCATAAAAATCATCAGCTGCAACGTAGGAGCTCCTACCTGCCCCGAGTCAAAAGGGTTGTTGACACAAAGGATATAGATCAGACAGGCACCACTGCACAGCAATTCGGGGACGCTAAAAGGGTTTACTATCTTTTTTTGGCCCCATGGCTAATAGCCTTCAACTTCGTAGTTTAACAAGAGTTGTGGAGGGGGTCATCAATACAACTGCTGGGGTCATCAATACAACTGCCGGGTACATAATATATCTCTATGTTTGCTGATGCCAGTCCCTCTGCAGCACTCCTAAGAGACTGGGCAGACTGGGCTCCTCTCGAGTGTATCTGAATAAATATATATTGGTTTGTATTCTCTACTGTCTGACCTACTCTTCATTTGGTATGGAAGGCTGAGAGGTGGTCACGAGTGACCCGGGTGACCCTAATTGGGCCACTCCCTTCAGCAGTGCTGTAAAGGGAGCAGCGCTGGTCAGGCAGACGGGGATCTCTAAAAAGGGTAGATGGTTCCTGTGTCTGGGTGGTGGAGGCAATGGTCTCCCCTCCCTTAACAGACCATCCACCAGGGTCTAAAAAGCCCTATTAGATATTCATATTCAACAATTTTCAATTCTGAAACTCCCCCCTGCCCCCCCCCCAACAGCACCCCCCATCCACCCAGGGAAGGCGTTGCATTCTTGTTCCTTCCCAGGCCTACCAGAATTGAAACAGCTTCACAGAGCTGAGTAAAATAATGCAGTAATTGGCTCGATATTGTGTTACTCTGGATTTATCAAGCCATGCAAGGTGGCCTTGCGTGACTTGATATATCGAACGTAAGGGTTGCATCGCTTGTGCACTGCATTGCGTGTTACAAAAGCGACACAACCCTATGATGAATATGCCCCAGAATTTCTCCTCATCTCAAGCCTTAACTGCAACACACTGATTCAAATAAACATCAGTTCTTAACACTAACCCGATCACTGTGGACTCTGCGAAATCTCTGAACAAATGCCTAAACCTAAAATTAAAGATGAATAAGTGGAAGAAAAAAAGAAAAAAAGAATTAATTTCTTTTTTAAGAAACCCCTCACTCACCGACCTAGTCGGTGACATGCTTCATCATCGGGGCCCACCCAAGTGACCGAGTGCCACTTAGGTGTGCTGCGACGCCTGCAATTGCAGCGGAGCTGGTTGTTTTTGTGTAGTGAGGGGTGAACAAGTGAAAATTATTAGTGAGGTGAATTAAAAAAGTGAACAACAGATGCTCCTTTTGAACTATTTATTCTGGAGTCCGTGTCACCTGAATAAAAACAAGTGTGATACTACTCATGGTGTTATTGGCCATATAGTATCTGAAAGTGGTTAAAAGAAAGTGGTCGACATGTTTCAACCTGTTATAATTGTCGGTTTTCTTCAGGACCAAGATAGGAGGGACGAGAGGTCTGCACACGGTAAGATGCACCCTTCTCAGACCCTACAGTGTAACTCCCGTGTACTCACGGTTACTCGTTCTATATACAGCATTCTGTGTAAGAACCTGGAGATAGAAACATAAACATACATGACATGATCATGATAATCTTCCATTCAAGGGGTTCAAGGAGTAGGTACCTAAAAAATACCCTCACTCTCTCTTTGGTAATAATATACGAGGCAGCGTACAGCACTGCAGAGACTGCCACAAACCCTGTGCAAACCCGGTCAGCGCCACCTGGTGATAGGCCTGTGTCGCCCTTGGGTCCGCCATCCAGTCAACACCGGCAGAGGGATATTTGACGTCATCTGCCCCTTATATTTGCAGGGTAACATGGCCTGTGATGCCTTTGTCGTGTGGGTGTGGTGTGTGTACAGACCTGCCCTCAGGGAGTTGCTGTGACATTCTGACAACTAGACCAGTGACCTGCACACCACCAGCGAGTACGCCTGTGACTGGTAGCAAGGTGGCCCCCCCTTGGAGTGTGAGCGAAGTGGTCTGGCCTGCCGTACACCAAAACAGGGCAGGGCTTGCAAAAATGACTCGTGGGCACTGGGTGTGGTTCAGCCCATGTCCGGACAAGAAAGTGGCTGCTGCGTGTGTCCCTGTTGTGGTGTCCGCGGGATCCGTGACACATATTGCCATGTTGCACCCTCTGACTGCCATCCCACAGGATGTGCATCATTGACGCAAAGGAAATCACTGTCCCTACATTCATCCACACAGTGCCGAATACACCACACTATCTGGGCCCGTGGAAGGCCAGCCAGAGTCCATCTTTGGAAGAAAAGTACTGAGGAAGAGGAGGGGTGCAGTCCGCAGTCTGGTCGCTGTGTCATTGGCTGTCAAACAGGATGTGACGGGTCATGTCGCTGTCCAAGGTGAGCTCATCTGAGTGAATCAGGGATCAGTGGAAGGTCATGAGGCCACGTGTGGGACCAACCAGGAACAGGCCAGGCAGCAGAAATGAATGCTACTGTGCCCTTCTGATCACAAGTCCATCCATGTCCTCGTCCAGGATATGTGCCCTGCCCCACCTGGGGGTGTTGCTGTACCGGCTGCCGCACAGGGATGCACTGACACCTCAGATGCCGGAGTGGTTAGGCCTGCCACACAGGGAGGCACTGACACCTCAGGTGCCAGAGTAGTTAGGCCTGCTGCACAGAGAGGCCTGGCCACACCAGGGGGCGGAGTTGTGGATGGTGTGGGGGCAGCAGCATTCAACATCGCCACGCCTTGTGGCAGCAATGCCATGATGAGGATCTGCAGGGCATGGTAGATCCCAGCTACATTCCGCTAATGTTCAGCGGTGGCTGCCATCCTTTCCGCCTCCTTCCGCACCATGTCCTCCATGAGCCTCCACATTTGTGGCAGCCCTCGGCTGGTATCACTGGAGCCACTCTAAGTGGACAGGTGTTCTTTTCTCCGCGTCATGACTCCAGCTATGTCAGTCAGGGCTCGTTGGAGACCATGTAGCGGGGATACACATCCAAGAATGGCATCAAGTTTGGTTGCCATGTTGCCGTAGCCCAACCGCACCTGCTCTGCGGTCTCCCTCTGGCACTGCAGCACACAGAATTGGATGGCCATGTGTTGTTCCTGGGGGTTTTGAGGGGGGCTTCCGGGGCTGTGGGTGCCTCCTTCTGGGTTCTCTGAGTAGTGGGTGGGGTTTCCTCAATGCACCTGGCCTGCCCTGATCCTGGGGGTGAGTTACAGATGAGGTCCATGATGTCTTGGATGGCTTGGGTGTCGATGCTGGTGTTGTCCTCCTCGTCATCAGTGAAGAGTGGCTGGGACTGCTCTGCAGGATGTGTTGACGGTGCCCCTGCGATGTGAAGGGGAGATGGTGTATTACGATGTGTCCACATGTATGTAGCCGCATAGTACATGTTGACATTCAGACAGCATGGCATTGTGCATTGTGACAGTCTGTAGATCTGGGCGAGGACCCAGAGTCATTGTGGGTGTGCTCTGCTTGATTGTGCATGTGTGCCATTGTGCCCATCTCCACCCATCCCCCCAGTGCCTGGTGGTCACTCACCCTGTTGCAGTTGTGTTGTGTCCTGTCGAGCAGTGTCCGATCCCCCGACTCCGGCCACAGTCTCCACACTGATGACTGTCGACACCAGCTCCTCCATGTCATCCAGCTCAAGCTGTGGTGCTGGGCCCCCACCGCCAGTCTGCATTGCTGCCTTCCGGTTGGCCGAGAGTTTCTCCTTGGTCCGCCGCTTGATGTCATTCCATTGCCTCTTGACCTCGTCCATTGTCCTCCTGTGCTCCCCGATGGCATTCATCTTGCCCACAATGTGGAGAAGTGTGGCTCAATGGTTAGAGCGGCAGACCCTGATGCAGAGGTCTAGCCTGGGACCAGGGTTCTATTCCCCGCCTCGGCGGGTCTTGGGCTCAAAATTCCACGGACCTGATCATTCTCGCCTCGGTGCCTATTCAAATCATGGAGTCACACTCTGCAACTCTGGGCAATAGCTTGCTTAATCTCCACAACGGCCCCCACAACGCTAAGGATGCCTGGCCTCCACCTTGGGGGTGCCCAGGAGTGGACACCTCACAGGGAAAGCCAGGATGGGTTCCACAGCGGTATTCGTACAAGCGCCTTGAGACCCTTGCGGGTGAGTAGTGTGCTATACAAGTATCAATTTACAATGTCCCGCCATATTCCATTTTTGGGGCCCAATGACATGTTGGAGGTGATGAACAGTTTTTGATGGTGTTCCATCACGTCCGTGCCTATGATCCTGCGGACTGAACTTCGTCTTCCTCTTCTTCTTGCCCTTCCCTGTCCCGAGGTCCCAGGCTGGTCATCCGGGGTGCTTGTGGAGTTGCTCTCGTCCTCTGCGCCTGCTCCGGCTGCCTCCATGGTGTTTGGGTGTTGGTCAGTTTGTGTTTGGGTGTTTTTTCTACTTTTATGGTGATTTTTCCCGCCTGCTAGGTGTGTGTTGCAGGCCTGGCACTGCTTATCACTGGTTTCCTTATCGCGCTTGGGCCCATCGCAGGTACTTTGGTGTTGTGGTTTGTGTTTTTGTCTCCATCGAGGTGGTTGTATCGCGGACATTGGCCACGGTTTTGGCAGACTTTTGCATGCTACCGCCGTGCTGTGAATTCAACGTTGACAAAGGTTTTTTTTCCCGTGATGGGCTGCAATGTTGAAAGTTACGTTACGCTACTCTTGCGGTAGTTATCACACCTTCTTGTGAATATACCCCACAGTTTTGAGAGAATTTCTGATCAATCCCTGGTAGCGGTGATGCAAGCAGTATGCAGTCTCCAGAGAAGTGTGTGTTAGATTCAAGCTGTACCCACAATTTTACACTCAAGCAAACAACAACAAAAATGGCCAAACAAATTTAGAAAAATAGAGAAATATTTAATGAGTTTGAAGACACCAATCTTATTAAAAGTGGTAAATGGAACTGGAGAAAAGGATGTGGTGCAGTGGCCAGAGTTGCTGACTTAAGAGCTGGAGATCCCGGTTTGAGTCTCAGAGACGCAACATCCTGTGAGTCTGGGCAAATCATTTAATCTCAAAAGGTGATAAGTTGCTATATAAATCTACTGCTAGACGAAAAAGCAAAAAGAGGCAAAACTTTCTAAAAAAAGATTTCCACCAAACGGGATTTAACCAGTATTTCAGCTACGGGATATTGATAAGAGAAGCAGACAAGGAACACGTATTTGTAAATGCAGGAAAATATGCGACAGCCAATAGAAATGGAGGAAATGTAAGTGGCATGAACAGAAACCAATGAAAAGCCAGGAAAGAGAGGGGCAGGATGTAAGCCCCTTTTCAGTTTATATAAATAATAATAGATTTCACAAGCACAGTGCAAGCGCTGTGCAGGCAAATCTTAAAAAGGAAGATTTGGACCTGGCAAAAGCTTTCTTTGGCAGGTCAACATGGTAGTTTAAAACTGCACACACAGGTTGCAATGGCAGGCCTGAGACATGTTTAGGAGGGCTACTTAAGTGGGTGGCACAGTCAGTGCTGCAGGCCCACTAGTAGCATTTGATTTACAGACCTGGGGTACATATAGTACCACTTTACCAGGGACATAGAAATACATTGAATATGCCAGTTGAGGATACGTCAATGTTACCATGTTGTAAGGAGTGAGCACATGCACTTTAGCACTGGTTATCAGTGGTATAGGGCACAGAGTCCTAAAGGCAGAAAAAATAAATTCTGTAAAATAGGGAGGAGTAAGGCAGAAAGTTTGGGGGAAGACCACCCTAATGCTGACAGGTTCAACAGGAGTCCTTTTGCTTTTTGTATCCTTGAAGCAGGCAAACAGGAGGCAAAATACTTGCCCCCTGAAGAGCAGTTGCAGCCGTGAATGCCAGAAGGAGTTAGGAGTTCTTTAGTTGTTAATTCAGTCCTCATCTAACAGCGAGAGTCCAAAATCTGCTTCCAGCAAAGGCTTCTTCAGGTAGAGTCTTCTAGCAATGTTCTGAGGCTGTGGTGGCTGAGGTGCCAGATTTATCCTGTTCACTAGCCAGCAATTAGAAAACTTCTGTGACCTGATTCAAACTATTTTCTTGCAGTTCCTCACCTCCTTCTGCAGTATTCTCTGTTTGCTGTAGGGCAAAATTACCCAGGTGTCACTGTTGTCCTAAGGCAGAACCTATATTCCACCAAACAGGCCTTTTTTCAGTTCCTTAGCCACTCATCTATTTAGGTGAACTCTCCCTCCACTTGGCAAGGCCCAAATTGGTTCTTCCCTCTCCCCCCTCTGTGACTGGTTCCTGGGTATCTAGAAAGGTCCTGCGTAATCAATAGGAGAACCCTCCCTGGCATAGCCAAATCAAAAGAGGTAGTGCTCAGGCGGTCTTTTGTTCTGGTACTTGTTCATGTCCACTCCCAAATAGCTAATCCCTGCTAAGTGATAAGCAGCTAGCACCCCCATCCTTCCTGGACTCAAAGGTAAGCCATTGTCTTCTGAGCCGGGGTTGTTATCTCTTCCAGTCAAGGATGTGTATTCCAGTTCTAGAGATATGATGAGTGGCAGAACTGGGTTTTAAGCCAGTTCAGCCTACAGTACATATCAATAAAGTAACTTTTCCGCACAAATGATCAAAACACTGATTTCACCACTAAATCAGATTGTACAACGTAATTAAGAAATAACTTTGAAGGACTATGATTGCATTTTCCAATGTGGAGATACGAAAATATATATTTTAACCACACCTCAGCCTGTCCTAGGAAAAATTAAGGTGGACCTACACTGTGAAATTGTGTTTAGACATGCAGTCACTTTGAGGGTACACTTTTTACATATGGATTATGCCACTTTTTATATATTGGTCACCCTGCCTTGTAGGCTCACAAAGTACTTTAAGCTAGACTTAAGAAACCTGATAAATAGGTTTGCCTACATGGTCAAGGCAGTTTTCCTTTAAGCTTCAGACCACCAGCTTCTTTAAACTGCAGACCAGCCAGAGTACAGCTGTGATTCTGGCAGCCATATATTTTTGGTCATATATGTGGCTGGTTTTAAATACATACTGCAGCCTAAATATGACATTTACTTGCTAAGCCATTTTTTACTATGGACTTTCAGGACAGTTAGATCGACTAATTGGGTGAAACCAATTGTTTCAATCCTATTTGAGGACCGGAACATACACATTATTGCACTGAATAGCAGTCCTCATGTTTATATGTATTCATGCCAAAATATTAATCTGAACAAAATGCTTTTGAGTAAATGGTTTCATTCAATCTTTCATGCCAACTTTTTCTTGAACAATAATTTCACCAGATTGAGAAGCAAACACGATCAACACATTTCTTCAAGAAACATTCATTTTTCAGGAGTGGGGAGGGTTGTGTCCTTTAAAGGGGGAGGGCCCTCAACCTCCTCTTTCCCTCCTCTTTTTATCCCTAGTCCTTTTTTTAAGGGAGGGACACCTTATGCACTATTTTTTCACCCTCTTCCCTCCCTTCAGTAACCCTTGTGCTGCTCCACTCCCAGCTTTACCCCACTAATCTCTTAAATCCCTAGCAATTTTCCCTAAACAATCCACACCACCCCCATCCTCTGTATCCACCCCCTTTTACCTTCTTACCTACATCTCACAGTTTTTTTTAGTACTTGGTCACGAATAACATACAAGAAGTGCTACTGCTATTATTTTATAAACAAACATTTAGCCTTTCCATGTAAGTATATTTGCACTGGAAAGTTATTTCATAATTTAGCATTTTCTCCAAACTGAAGTTTCGCCAGCTTAATTTCGTTAAATTGACATTTTTTTCACGTAGTAAATGTTTCTTATTGACCGAATTTCGGCCTATTGTCAGCCAAGCTAGAGTCCAAAAAAAAAGATGAAAATTATGCACCATGCTGAAAAGGCAAATTTGCTACACTGCCTATTTTTGTGTTTGTCCTGGTAGGGAGCATTTCTGAACTACATTGTTCTGAGGGGCCTTTTTTCTTATTAACGGACTGAGAGTGCATGTGTTTGCTTTCTCTCTTCTCCATCCGCTGCCCGGTGGCATAACGAAATATGAAGGGCCCCCCCTGCCAGGTACATGGTGGAGTCCCCCTCCAGCTTCAACCAGGAGCTCTCATGCCAAGGTACTATGTTACGCCGCTGCCTCTGCCCCAACCCTTCTTGATTGCACTCTCTTGTCCTTGCCCACTCCCCATTGCTCCCGCTCCTGTATCTGATTCCTGTGTTAAAGTGCTGCCTGGTTGGTATTTTATATTCCACCTCCATGATGCTGGCTACCTCTCTCTCTGTCCGACTCTTCATCTGTACTTATATTTTTTTGTTGTATTCTTTTTAGCAAATAATGGCAGCTGGAATGCACTGTTGGGCCACTTCCTCACTTTTTCACACTTTACATGAGCTGTTTTATCTTTTCATTAATTTAGATCTCTCGGTTTAACATGGCCATCTGCCAAGTTAGATCACTAAATTAACAAGCATTTGCAATGTAATAGGTCTCACATTCACGCAAGTTTGAGCTACTGGCATTATAAAATGACAATGCCTTTTATTTATGTTTTGGGTTTTAAAACATATATAAAAGGCATTGTCATTTACAATCCTAATAGCTTAAACTCTCCCAAATGCAAGACCTATTGCATTGCAATAAAGTGCCTTCTCGACCGCGTGTTAGATTGTAAATATCAGAGGAAGAGACTGGCCTACGACGTCTTCAAAGTTTTGATAAATAGTGCAGTGAAGAAGATGTGTAAGTGTTGTAAATTACACAGACACAAAGTGTGAAGTGAGAGTTACATATGATCTGAGCTATAAATACTAACAAAGCGCTCCAACACCCTTCGCTCTGTGATTACACTGTCGCAGCTCAGGAGGAAGAGCGGGAAGAGGGGCTATTTCCTGCCGTCTCTGTGATTTGAGTGTGCAGTGTGGCATTGCGTATCTTTGGCCTAATAAAAAACACTCCAGCTGCAAAAGGGCTCTGGCTTCACCCTCTGGTGCAAGGCGGGCTGTGCTTCATGGCAGGCATGGAGGGAGGGATGGTCTCGGCTGCAGCTCCGGCCTTGTACCGTGCCCCTGGTATTACTAGTGAGCGAGAGGCGCTGAGGTGGTGGTATTGGTATTGGTGGTGGTGGTGGTGGTAGTGGTGGTGGTCTTGTGGTGCTGGTATTGGTAGCGGTATTGGTATTGGTGATGGTATTGGTGATGGTACTGGTATTGGTGGTAGTGGTATTGGTGGTGGTATTGGTGGTTCTGGTATTGATGGTGGTGGTATTATTGGTGGTGTTGGGCTTGTTGATGGTGGTGGTGGTATTGGTGGTGGTATTGGTACTGATGATGGTGGTGGTGATGGTGCTGGTATTGGTGGTGGTGGTATTGGTTTTGGTGGTCGTGGTATTGGTTGTGGGGTTGGTGTTGGTGTTGGTGGTGGTGGTGGTATTGGTAGTGGTGATTTTGGTGGTGGTAGTGGCATTGGTGGCGGTGGCGGTGGTGGTATTAGTGGTTGTGGTGGTGCTATTGGTGGTGGTATTGGTGGTGGTGAGATTGGTTTTGGTGGGGGTATTGGTGGTGGTATTAGTGGTGCTAATGGTGGTGGTGGTATTGGTGGGGGTAGAATTGGTAGCGGTGGTATTGGTAGCGGTGGTATTGGTGGTGGTGGTGGTGGTATTGGTGTTGGTGGTATTAGTGGTGGTATTGGTGGTGGTGGTATCAGTGGTATTGGTGGGGGTGTTGGTATTGGTGGTGGTATTGGTGAAGGTGGGATTTGGATTGGTGGTATTGGTGGTGGTGGTATTGGTGATGTGGTTATTGGTGGTGTTATTGGTGGTGGTATTGGTGGTGATGGTTGTATTGGCGATAGGAGTATTGGTGGTGGTGATATTTGTAGTGGTGGTGGGCCCATTAGCACAAGATTATGCGCCACCTGGGATTCACATGACTTAATTTGCTTATCACTTCTTAATTCATTTTACTTGGGGAGAGGGGGTAGAAACAGACACAAGATAATGCTTGGTTAAAGTGATTGAAAGAAGGCGCCCATGTTACGGGGGCGGCCGTGCTGCTTAAAAAAACACATGCGGTTTCAGCTGAAGCAGAGCATGTCCGGCCTGCAGTAAGAGAAACTCAATAAAGTAAAGTACGACAAAGTGGTGGAGTGTGCTGCCAGCCTCCTTGGCTTAAGGACACGTTCCACCACTTCGGAAACGCAAGGATGCACTATGTTTACAAGAAAGGGGTGCAGCCTTGCGTTTGCCCCTGCGATGGCGCTAAGTTTCACAACTTAGCGCCAGCACAGGCACTCTTGCACCAGAGTGCAAGGGTGTCTGTGTGTAGGGGAGGATTGGTTATGTGTAGGAAGGTGTCCCTTCCTGCGCACAACCAATCCTAAAATGTCATTTCGTAACTTTCATGTGTGCGGTTTCATGCAGCACACATGAAAATTACAAAATGGCATTTTTAAAAAGGTTTGTTTATGTACAGGAAGGGACACCTTCCTGTACATAAACAAACCATGGCATTTTGCTTTTTCCATGTGTTTCACCACCTTACGACCAGGGTTTTCCTGGTCAGCTGCCGGTTTTAATGAGAGGAGCAAGATGAATTTCCAACTGCTTTTGCATGGCTGCAATGAAAGGAAACAGTCAGGATTATTGCAGAAGAAATTCCCGGTGATGCGCCCGCGAGCTCTAACTACATTTCACGAGTCTGACGATCCTGGACCGTTTTTAAACCATTATCAAGAGCTTCCACACACCCATAAAATTTAAGCCTCGATTAATACTATGAATTGAAGAACAGATAATGGACATCTGTCTGCAGCAGAATTGAGAGCCCAAACAAACCAAGTCCGAGTCCTGAAGAGAATCCCGGAATTGTTGGGGATTCGAAACACGTTGGCTGTTGAGTGTGGGGGAAGGTAGAACAGGGTGTGCCACGAGAGGACTGAATACAATTATTTCCCCCCTTTTTCTAGGTTGTCAACACCCTTAAGTAGGATATGCATCCCCACCCTTCCACAGGCAGGACAGTAGACATGTGTCTTTGAATGAGAAATTGTCCGCCTTGTGTTTTCAGTTCAAATGCAAGACTGAATTAATTTCAGGCTGACACACATAATTTATCGATGTTTGTCTTGTGATCATTGGTTTCCTGTATATATTTTGTCACAAATAACGTTTTTGTATTATGTATGTGTTGTATATATTGTCTCACAAAAGAAATGGTTCTAAATCACGCATACAAATGTGTTGCAATTGTGTGATTTACTAATGTGGTGTTTCCTTTTAAAGGACATGTTCAATTGATTTATGAATGTCTTTTTGAAGTATCAAAACTAAGCAGAATAAATGCTCAAAACCTCAGAATTAGTGGTCTCAGGTTTATCGCGAATATTTAAAATAAACCTCCCTTGACACCTTTCTGTGATTTCAAAATCGAAGATGCATGGCAGGCAGGATAGTATCTAATTTTTACTGTGGAACATTCATGATTTGCTCAAATAATGAACATTTATTAAGAAGCAGCAGAAATGTGGAGATATCATTGTGTAGAGTCTTGCGGAGATCTCATGTTGGGAATATGCTAGACTCTGGGGAGGTAATTACGGGCAGAAATAGGAGTCTTTTTTGAAGGGTAGAAATACGAGTTTTACAAGATGGGTTGAAATATGCAAAAATCATGATGCGCGGATATACAGAAAGTTCCTGATTGACGCTACGTCAGACGAAAATGGAGGAGTAATGTTGGTCTGAACTGTGGACAATTCATGGTAGCAGAACTATGTATGATTTAATGTTGAATTGCCTGTAGGACCCTGTATGATGCTTATTGGTGGCAGGACAATAAGAAGTACAAGGGGAGCAGAAACACAGCATCTGTCATTGGCAGGTGACTAAAACTGTTGAAGAATCAACTGTGGACATAAAATGTAAAACATTCCTGGTGCAGTGGTGTTCTTGATGGGCAGCGATGTGGTGATTGACTGTAAGAAGCTCTGTGGTAAGTACAAGATGGGAAGATATATGAAACACCCTGGTGTGTAGACATTAAGAAAGTTCATGTTCAAAACATCTGCTAAGAATAAATTGTAAACATCACTTAAGACAATTAGTCAAAAATGGTAGGAATTACTTGTAGACCAAACTGTGAATGATTGTCTTTGGGTTACATTGAGGATATTTCATGAAACAGTGAACTAAGGAAAGGTCAATGCAGGCAGTGACAACAACTCACAGTGATGAGGACTACAGAGTTCTGGTCATAGAATTATAGCCTCGTCCATTGTTCGGCACTCCATTGATTCCTAGCTCGGTTAAATACCTTTACATGCATTTCTTTTTCCTTGGTGAGAACTTAAGATAATCTGTGGTGCACAGTTGTTTGAAGGGCAATAGGGCCAATAGGAAAGGTAAGAATGAGGCTGTTCTGAAAAAGGAGAGACCAAAATCCCTGAATGAGACTTTCCTCTAAGGTGTGGGTTTCTTATCAAGTGAATGGCATTGTGCACCAACGTGAGGACCTCACACTCAAATGATTGCATCCATGCCTTTTTCCCTTGCGCTGGTGCAGAATTTGCACAAAAACAATTCAGAGAGCCATTTTCCTTGTTCTATGTGTGCTGCAAAATGCTGCACACATGGAAAGAGGGAAAAAACAAGGAGAAATGAAAACATTTCTCTTTGTTACACCTGCTCTGGGGAGGCGTGAGGTTTTGGCACTGCCTCCGGTTTATGTGATTTTGTAAATCTGGGGAAGTATCAAAATTCATGGGTGTTGCGTGGGAACGCCTCCTAGAAGCAGAGTAAGACAACGCTGTGCTTTGCGTTGCCTTGATTAACTCCATATCTATGGGGCCATGCAAAGCCACACAGGGTGGCTTTGTGTCAGCTCATAGAAACGATTGAGAGGCCTGCGCCACCGGAGCATCAAAATAGGTGACGCTCCAGCGGCGCAGGTAATAGGACCAATAGGAAAGATGAGAATGAGGCTGTTCTCCAAAAGGAAAGACCAACACTCTCTGAGTGAGACTTTCCAGCAAAGTATGGGTTTCTCATCAACTGAATGACATTGTGCACCAATGTGCGTAGCTCACTCTCAAATGATACTGTATTTGTTCACCACCCATCACTGTCCTGATGCCATCCAACCTGTGTGTCTCTTTGGAGTGTGGTCATTGGTCTGTGTCACATACCTCCTTTCTCTGTTCTGTAATTTTCTCATTCCCAATCTATTCTTTTCCATCTGTACTTTTCTAAAGTGCTACGGTACCCAGAGTGCATCCTGGCACCATTTATGAAAGCCTGCTGAATGTTGTTTACTGAGTTCCATATTAATTATGGACTAGCAATTTCTTTAATCCTTTCCTGAAGTACAAAAAATGCTCCCACAGATGCAAAGTAATAGGTCAAATATTCTACTATTTAGGGGCCACCACTACAGAAACCTGGCCTCCACTTCTGGCTTTCTTAAGTCTCTGGACCACCAAGCAATCTTGAGTAGTTCATCACAGACTTTGACTTGGTTTGTATGTCCTGAATATGTCTCGCCCCTCTGCTGTCTCACTGCCAGCCTCCCCCCTCTCAGCCAACAAACTTTGGGACTCATTTATGGTCTTTTTGTGTAGGGTAGCAAAACAAGTCACCTTGCTGTGCTGCCCCTATGCCAAAGTTAAAGGACAGGAATGCACTGTATTTAAACAATACAGTGAATTCCTGTCCTCTCTCCCTGCACTGTAACCGTTTTGGCAGCCTAACGACAATGTAGGCACCCTTGCACCATGATGCAAGGGTGCCTCCATTGCAGGCAGGAAGGGGCACTTTCTTGCACAAAAACAATCTTATGAGGCTTTTTCCTCTTTCTATGTGTTCTGTAGAATGCAGCACACACAGAGAGAGGACAAAACGAGGAGAAATACAAATATTTCTCCTTGTTACCCTTCACTCGGGCGGAGCGTGGATTTGATGCTTTCCCAGGTTTACATCACTTTGTAAACCCGGGGCATCATCAAGTTCCATGGGTGGATGCATGGAAATATGTTGTGGTGGTTTGACGAAGTTTAGGGGGCCATTCCAGGTCAAATCTGTTCATGATAAGTTTGTTACTT
The DNA here is from genome assembly GCF_964261635.1 of Lissotriton helveticus. Taxonomy (NCBI): domain Eukaryota; kingdom Metazoa; phylum Chordata; class Amphibia; order Caudata; family Salamandridae; genus Lissotriton; species Lissotriton helveticus. Next base: position 10,449,380 of record NC_136064.1, read on the forward strand.
TACGTAATGGTGAACATTGGAACCTTAGAAGGGTAGCTCTTTACAAAAAAAATCAAAGTGATGGTGTGAGTGGTGCGATTGTAAGGAAGGAAGCAAACTAAGAATCATCACAGTAATAGTCACGTAACATAATTTTATGTGTGAGCGATGAAGAATCAGATATGAATCCCAGGAGGAAGATAAGACCCAAAGCAATGTTTGTGATTGATAGTGTGCAGGTGGAGTTGATGGTTGACTCTGGGTCATTCTGGACCATCATTCCTTTTTGTTTATTTAGTATGAAGTGGCCTAAGGTTGAGTTAGCACCAAGGGATATCAATCCTGGTGGGTTTCAAGGAGAGAAAATTGATATCATTGGATTTATGTCCGCCAACATTTCATTCAAGGGCAGATCAGTTAGGGGCAAAGTGTATGTTGCTCAATCGGGTCCACCTATATTAGGCTGGGGACATCAGTATGATTTGCATATTGTGTTGAAACCGAGAGCGAAAGACCTGGTGATGGTGGTGGATGAGGTACCTACACAGTCGATTGTTGATGGAATGTCTGAGTTGTTTAAGGAAGAGATTGGTGAGTTGAAAGGTTATGCACACAAGATCATGCTGAAACCGAATGCTGTTCCAATGCAACATAAAGTAAGGAAAGTACCCATTGTAGCTAGGTGTGAAGTCAAGAAAATGTTGGGTGAAATGTTGGAACAGGGGGTTATCGAGCAGATTGAAACCTCAAGCTGGATTTCGCCAGTTCTGATCACAACCAAATCGGATGGCAAGTATAGATTCTGTGTTGACTTGCGCACATTAAATCGCAACATTATTGTAGATAGTTTTCCCCTTCCGAATATTAATGAGCTGGTACTATTATTAAAGGGAGGGAAGTTTATTTCCAAATTAGACTTGCGTAGTGCCTACCATCAGATCAAATTGCATGGTGAGTCGAAACATCTTAGGGCGTTTATCACATCTGAGGGCATTTTCCAGTTTACAAGGATGCCGTTCGGGTTGGCATCGGCAGCAGGAGTGTTCCAGCGAATGATGGGTTCTGTGCTGAAAGGGGTGAATAATGTGGTACATTTTCAAGATGATGTGTTGCTTTTTGGGAAGACGAAGGAAGAGCATGATGTGATCTTGAAGGAGGTGTTGGACAGGATGGAGTCTGCAGGTTTGACCTTGAGGAAGGACAAATGTAAGTTTGCTGTGGAAGAAGTGGAGTATTTGGGTTATACCTTGTCAACTGAGGGAGTGAGACCGAAGCGCGATTTGTTGGAATCTATAAGTAAAGCGCCGGCGCCTGTTCATAGAGATCAATTGAGGTCATTTTTGGGCCTTATAGAATATTATGCGAAATTTGTCTGGAATTTTGCGGACAAAACTGAGAAAATAAGAGAGTTGCTCAGGAAGGGTTGCAAGTTCAGTTGGAGTGAAGAGCAGCAGAGGGCGTTTGAGGGGATTAAAAAAGAGATTTGTGATGATGGTATTTTAACACCTTTTGATACTAAATTAGAGTCTGTTTTGACTGTTGATGCAAGTGGTGTTGGGTTGGGCGCTGTGCTGGCACAGGTTCATCCTTCAGGAGAAAAGACTGTAGCGTTTGCATCTAGGTCCCTTACTGCTTCTGAGAGGAACTACTCTATTATAGAGAGAGAAGCACTTGCTGCTGCGTGGGGTTGTGAATACTTCAGGATGTACTTGTGGGGTTTTCAATTCAGATTGCAGACTGATCACAAGCCCTTAGTACGGATATTGTCGCCTGGTGGTGCTGGGAAAGGCTCGGCGAGGTTGGCAAGATTGGCGGCAAGGCTTCAAGAGTTCTTGTACAGAGTGGATTATATCCCCGGTTGGAAGAATAACCAAGCGGATGGTTTGTCGAGACTTCCGTTACCTTGGGAGGAAGTTGATCGGTCTGGTGTTGAGTCATTTTTGAATGAGGGTTCAGTGGCTCCTGTGGGAGATATTGTGGAATTTTGTTCAGGTGCTGTTGGAAAGGTAGAATGGGATGAGAGTATGGCTAGGGATGGTGTGTTGGGTAAAGTAAAGGAATTGATTGTGAAGGGTGTCAGACGTAAGAGTACTCTTGAGAGTGCTGTAAGACCTTTTTTAAAAGTGATTGATGAGTTATCTATTTTGGATAAAGAGGAGAATATACTGATGAAGGGTGATAAATTCATACCACCATTGGATTTGAGGTTTACGTTATTTAAATTGGCTCATGAAGGCCATTTAGGACAGTCTCTCACGAAAAAAAGGCTAAGGGAATATTTTTGGTGGCCAACAATGGATCAACAGGTGTCTGATTGGGTAGAGATGTGTTCTGATTGTTTTGAGAGTGAGAAAAGGTTAAAGCTTGGCAGTCAGTCTTTGCACGGTACTATTGAAGATCCCAAGGCTCCTTGGCATTCTGTATGTATGGATTTTATTGGCCCCTTTAATTGTTTGAGTGTGGATTTGAGGTTTGCCCTTGTAATGATTGATGTGTATTCTAGATGGTTGATTGTGAAGTTTTGCAAGGAAATAACCACTAAGACGACTATTCACTTGTTGACGGAAATCTTTAGGGAGGAAGGGTTTCCAATGAAATTGATAACCGACAATGGCACTCAGTTGACCTCAGAAGAAATGGGAACATTCTTGACTGCTTGTGGTATTGTACACTGTGGGACTTCTTTGTACAACCCACGGGGGACGGCATGGTTGAGAGAGCTAATCGCATGGTCAAAGGTGTAATTCAGATGGCTCTTACCACTGGTGGTGCGGTGAAATGCTTGGTGGATGATTTAGTTTTGGCATTTCGCACGACAGAGAATTATTCATCTGGCATGATTCCGTTTACTGTGATGAGGGGACGCACTGCTGGTACAAAGTTAATTCCAGCTTGGATGAAGGAGTGCATGGGTTTGGGTACCCAAGGTGGTGAAAAGAAGGTGGAGGAAGTGGTGCGTGTTGACACATCAAAAATCAGGGCGAATGATTGGGTCAAAGTGAAACCTGGCCGAATTTGTGGTGGTTTGACGAAGTTTAGGGGGCCATTCCAGGTCAAATCTGTTCATGATAAGTTTGTTACTTTACGTAATGGTGAACATTGGAACCTTAGAAGGGTAGCTCTTTACAAGAAAAATCAAAGTGATGGTGTGAGTGGTGCGATTGTAAGGGGGAAGGATGTGGTTGATGTCTCTTCTGAAGTGGGTAGGAGCTTAACTAGAAGGGTTAGGAAACCCCCTTCTTACTTACGTGACTATTACTGTGATGATTCTTAGTTTGCTTCCTTCCTTTGTTTTTTTTTTTGCATTAAGTGAAGGAAAGAGGATATGTTGTATCTTGGTTTACTTATTTAGCACTGTTCCTTTAACCTGTACATTCTCTTGGATTCTTCATGTCTTTGTGTTCTTTCTCCTTGCTTTGTGAAGGCAGTTGCCTGCTAGCCTGGAGAGGGACACCAGTTGAATACTGCAGCTTCTCATTAAATATACTTCTGTTTTATAAGTTATTATGGACTATTGATCTTTTCCATTACAACAAAATACCCACTGCAAAGTCCATGGAATACCTCCCGGGTGCATAGTAGGGTGACGCAGCAATTTGCGCTGCGTCGCGTTACTCATGATTTATGAGGCAACTCAAAGCTACACAGGATTACTTTGTGTGGCATCATAAATCAAAATGCGAGCCCTGCATCACGCATGTACCACTTTACAAGAGGAACAGGCCTCTTCTAACTAAGCCCCTATGTGTTTTCTCTGTCTTGTGGCCTGTTCTCGCTTGCCATCCTTCTCTTCTCCATGAGCTCCTGTGGTGTGTCTTTAATAGGCTGCCACTTCCAGCAACAGAAGCCTATGAAGTAATAGAAGAAGCTTAATATAATAGTTTCGATTTAAAAGAACCACTTTCTCTTTTAATTATCCCTTGACAGGAATGGTCATTGAGACTCATTTCTATTTGACTACAGCAAGTGCCCAAAAGTATTCAAACAAAACAATATTTGCTACTTTTTTATAGATTCTTAAGGGGAATTTCCTTCTCTCTTCCTGCCCTGGAAAACCATACATTTTTGCTTGTAACACTTTCTCATAAAACTTTAGTTTTTATTTTCATCCTGGCTGCTCGCATCATCATCAGAGGCCCCAGTCTAACAGCAATTCACACCATTGGGCGTTTGTAATGCTTGATGTTTATGTGAGCCACCCATGCTCTGATGACAGTGTACTTTGAGGAATTTCCCCTTTTACCAAGAGAGTTCCCAGGAACTCTAGATGATCCTTAAGTGGTTTACATGTCTTAGTTATGCACTCATTCATTGGATTGTAGAGATGAATCAGCCTGTCTTCTTACTATAATCTGCAATTACTGGCCTCTGCTGACATTCAATCCCCTGCTTATTATTTGCATGTAGATTACCCTTACCGTGACATCATCGCCGCATTATAGCGTATAGCAAGGCAGTGGACCCTAACCCCTCCCTAACTCTAGCAGTAAACTGTATGTTAACACTAACTTCACCCTAACCTTTACTATACACACTACCCCAAAACTAACCCTGACTCTGAGCCTCACAGTCAGCTCTAACCTAACCATAACCCATAAACTGGGTAATGGAACACAATGTAATGGCAAAGAAGGCCATGGGAAGTGTTGAGGAAAAAGAGAATGGTGCATGACAAGGGAATCAAACATAGGTTTAGGCATGCCTCCACTCAGACTCATTATATATATATATATATATAAACATATTGGTGACAAATCCGTTTTGGGAGTCAAGGGTTATAAGTATGTTGCAACAATTATTTTTTACTCTTACTCTTTTTTGCCGTTGCCTTGCCAGTTTTTCCCATATTGTTGCCATCTGAATGTTGCTGCGCTTAGTCAACAGTAGTCCTTCACACTGTATATTGTCGCCCTCCCTGATAACGCCGCCTTCTGTCCCTGGATGTGGTTTCATTCACTGTTTGTGAGTTCTTTGGCTTCTGTGATGTCCCAAATGTGTTTGATGGCTTTTAGAGTCTATGAGGATCAGATTTGCACATTTGTGAGGGACATATTCATAATTAAGTACTGTGTGTGGGGGGGGGAGCATGTCAGGACATCAGGCGCTGGACTTGCTCGGTTAAGACTGGTCCTACTTGCAGTGGTGTAGCGTGGGCTTGGCCACAGGGGCGGTAGACCCAGGCTCAAAATTCTTAAGGGCATCCTTAGGGACCCAAATGTTTTTTTTAAAAAGTGAAAGGTTACTTGCCTTGCCCTACGCCATTGCCTGCTTGCATGGTATAGCAGCGGTCATGCACCCGCTGATCTGCATTGACGGCCATGGGCTATGTGACATAATGGTGGGTCTGCTAGTGTCTGCAGCCTATGCATCCACATCATCTGTGGGCCAATTAAACGCACTGACCTACATTTCTACCCCTAAAGTAGGAAGGAAACAAATATTTTGGATACAAGAGTTTAACACTTGAACTTGAATCAGGTAAAAATTGGCAAATGCCCTTGATGTATTTTGATCTGAAGTAGTTTCTTTCGCTTGCCAATTTTTATGAACATTCACTTCTTTAATATTTTGTTCTTGAATTTAAAATCACAATTTCATATACAGAGTAATATGTACAGCATATAGATAGTATCAGAGAAGGACAGCTAAAAAATAAATAGAGCGTGTAGCAGCTCAGGGTAACTGCTAACAAAGCCATCCCGCCTTCTGTATACCTTTTGTACATTTCAGAACAAATATGTAATATTGAAGTTACATTCAGCACTCTGTTAGAAAATATTACTTATATACGCGACCCACGTACTGTTATTGACTTTTGCATGACAGAAAGAAATATAGGTTATGAAAGATAGAAAATGACATTGTCACCTGGGTTACAAAATATGTGTCTGTGTTTTCAGTTGATTAACTCTGTGCGATTGTAGCGAAAATGAGCAAACTGGAGGTGTTATTTATAATTCTTCTTCCCAACTACAGTTTCACATTACAATATTTGCACTGCGCTTCCATAAAGACAGCTTCCAGTCTCTGGTATATCAACGAATGAATAACAGACCAGGAAAAATGAAATAGGTTCGTTCATCAGTCAGTGAAAAGAATGGGATTTATGGCAATGAAGTTGGCCTGATTGATTCGGAATCCAGGTGTTAGCAAGCACAACAAAAACATGAAAAATCCAAAGCAATGTCGAAGCAGGAGAAAATTAACAAAAATCCTCTTAAAATCCCTTGTTAACTATAAGAGTAATAATGATAAATATGTTCTGTATTACGTTTGTCTCTCTACAATCATTGGCGAGTCAACGCCAGAGTTTGTATACAAATTCGCGAGTCAAGAGTTGCCTTGAAGTATGTTCTTCTCCTGGTCCTTCTGATACTCTTCCTGGGCACGCATGAGTTTTTTGCCCCTCAGTTTCCACTTGTGAAAGCAGTACGTCACCATGGATGTAACGACTAAGGTAAAAATAATTGTCACCAACACAATTAGGGCTATGGTGGAGGACATCGAGGCCTCCAACCGCGTGGCTTCCGCGTCCCTCGTGCCATTTTGCGATGCAAGGCTTTCGTAGTCATTGTATGTGAATGCCGTGGGCACAGGGGTCCCGTTGAAAGTTGGCTTCATCAGTCTGAACTGCCACTAACTCACTCGTACGAAGAGTTTGAAGTAAGGATGAACTTTGTCAAGTTCTTGGAAAAAGGTGATCAACTTCTCAAAACATGAACCTGGAAAGCAACTTAGTCCCAAGGGGATTTGACCATTACGTGTCACACCAGATGTGCGGAAGATTCCATCCCGCTATCCGGGGTGCTCTTTTTTTCCAGAATCAAATGAACTAAGTAATTCTTTCAGTTTCCTTGATCTTCCTTTAAGGTGGCCTTTGATAAAGATAAAACAGGTATTCAGTTTTTTGAAAGACCCTTTTTGAAAAGGTTCATCTATTGAAAAATGACAGATGTTCATACATAGAAGTTTGCTTCAGTAAAGCCATTTTCCCGGTGTTTGTATTACTGAAGATTTAAAGTAGAATAAATATGGGAGAAAGAGAACCAGATTCTAATTTGGTGCACACTGTGGAGACCTCAAAACATCTTCAATCGAAGTGAAGCATATCATTCATTCTTCTTTCCCATCTTCAAATCCAACACATCCAAAGTCTCTTTCTTGCTGGAACCCTCCAGTGGTCCTCCTGGAATGGCACTGTGCAGTCGAGGCTCTTGTCTGAAACGAAAAAAAATATGGTATAGTTCAGGCAATTGTTATAGTTTCTAGGCAAACTCATTATAATAAAGGGAAGTGTGCAAACACTGCATAAAATTTCACTCTAATTTCATTATGACAGTCTAGCCGTGGCCTCGCAATTTCTCTGTAATAAGAAAGTGACATCACTACTCTATTGAAATAAATAGTTATTTTTGAGTTGTGAATTCACAAAGCGTGATGCAACACTTATGGTGAAACACAAGTCCCTGAGCAAAAAACTTCACTGTCACTTAGACGAAGAAAGGAGAACACTTTCTTTCGCCTGCACTTGCTTTCTCTGGAAACTGACTTTCAATAGCTCCTGCAGAGGCATTTAGGATGACATGTTTATTTATTGCAGTGCTGGGGTTCACTCCAAGAAAGTAGGCAACTATTTGCAGGTAACACATATCCTAATCCGTTAACCTAACGGATTCTAGCAGATTTTGCATGTGTCCTCGATGAAACTGTTACATGTATCTAACAAGAGCTTCACAGGATACATTCACAAGCACAGAGTCCTCGTTTGTTCTGTATAAACATATTTAGAGGAGATCAGTCATAGGAATGAGCAAAAGACCATGGGCTGATTCACAAAATAAATAAAGAATCTACGTTCGTAAATTTACATCTACGTCCAAGTGTAGATTTACTATTTTTTTTAATTCACCTTTATTTCCAGGAATTCCACAGAGAAGCTGTGGGCGGCGCAGGTTTCCATGTGAATTCCTGGAAAGAAATTTGATTTTACAAACAAGATCCTGTTTATGCTATGCTCTGTCCTTCGTACAGGGGCAAATGAATCCCTTGTGCAAATGCACATTTCTTTTTTTGTGCAGCAGCAGGGGAAATATTTTTCCCCATAGACAAATCTCTTTCTAATAAAGCCTCCATATCTGGGGGTATTTCATGTCCATTCCCTCGCTGGAAAGGATTATGGGCCACATGCATCAAAGTTTGCATTTGCGATTCCTAAATTGCCATTTTTAAGAAATCGCAATTTAGGAATCGCAAATGCTTATGCATGTAGGATTCGCAAAAATAATGGAGATTCCTAAACATTCCTTAATTGCCACTCGCAAATTGCGAATCGCAATTAAGGAATTGCTTCCCATTCATTCCTATGGGCCTTTTCAATACATCCATAAGCAGGGTCACCTTCCCTGAAGAGTGAAAGCACATAGAAGTCAAACCTCTTCTCAAGAAACCAACCACCGATCCCAGCGAATTCAAAAACTACCATCTAATTACGCTGCTCTCCTTCCCCACCAAGGCCATCAAAAAAGCCAGCAACTCGCAGAACACCTGGAGAACAACTATATTCTGGACACCTCCCAATCCATATTCTGCACCAGCCACAGCACTGAAATCACCTCAATCACTGCTACCGACGACATTAGAACCCTCCCTAACAAAGGAGAAACGGTGGTCCGGATCCTCCTCGACCTCCCTGCAACTTTTGACACTGTATCCCACCATACCCTTATCAAAAGACTTCACCACAGTGGGATCCAAGGAGACGCCCTCAAGTGGATTGCACCGTTCCTGACTGGAAGAACCCAGAGAATCTGCCTGCCGCCATTCACCTGGGAACCCAGGAACATTATCTGTGGCGTCCCTCAAGGCTCGTCCCTCAGCCCCATGCTGATGAACACTTACTTACCCCCCTGGCCAACATCGTCAAAGCCCATGGACTAAATATCATATGCTACGCAGACAACACCCTGCTCATCCTCTCGCTCTCAGAAAACCCTACCACCACGAATCTCAACGTCCATTGGTGTATGATCAGTGTTGCAGACTGGTTGAAAAACAACCGCCTGAAACTCAAAACAGACGTTAACAACGCCTTCCCGTGGAACAACTCCTGGTGGCCCTCCAAACTAGGACCACCACCCACTCCAATAGACCATGCTCGAGACCTCTGCATTATCCTGGACAGCAAACTCACCATGAAAAGCCAGAGTAATACAGCCTCAGCCCCCTGCTTCCTCACTCTTCACATGTGCTGGAAAATCTTCAACTGGCTTTCAATCAACACCAGACAAACCATCACTCATGCTCTAGTCACCATCCGCCTGGACTACGGCAATGCGCTCTAGGCAGGAATCACCACTCTCCACCTGAATAGACTGCAAACCATACAGAACACGGGGCCAGACTCATCCGCCTCCTCCCCAGTTGGACCCACATCAACCCTCACCTCAAGAAACTCCTCAGGCTTCCCATACAAAATAGATGTCAATTCAAAGTGCTGATTTACACCTACAAAGCCCTACACAACCAAAGATGAGCATACATCAACCACCGCCTGAACTTCCACCAACCCTCCAGACAACTTCATTCTGCCTTCATCTTCCAGCACACACACCCCGCCTCCACTGAAGCAACAGTGGAAGGGACTCCTTTCTCCTACCTTGTCACTAAATCCTGCCACGACCTTCCCCTTCACCTCTGGACCTCCACCTCTCACCTACAATTCCAGAAGGCACTCAAGACCCGGCTGTTCAATGGATCCCATCCGAAGCACTAACCCTCTCAGCATATAAACACCCTCACAGGTGATTAGCCCTGCTTTATTAATCATATTTTGATTTGACGGAGCAGGTCAGCAAACGATGAGTGCAAATATCTAGCTCGGGAGTAGTGTAGTGCAAATTTCTGCAGAGATCTTTGGCCGATTTTCTAGAATACTTTCTGGGTGATACAGAGTACCTTGCATTTGATTCTGGCTCTGACTGATTTCAGTAATGGCTTTACTGCATACTATTTGCATTGGTTAAGGTATTCTGGATGCCGGTTATTTAGCCTTTGTAGCCTGGCAGTGATTGTTTAGAAGAGACTTTTGCAGATGATGATACAATACTCCAAGCAAGATATGATGAGTGTTTTGGTCAGTTCCACCCAGTGGTCATTTTTGAGTACTTTACAATGCAGGGAGAGCTGAAGATTTACCACTTCAGTGACTTGATGAAAATCATACCCCTGGGGTACCTAGCTTTTGAGGAGAGGTGTCAGTCAAAGAGTAGTAAATCAGTATCACTTGCTCCCATTATAATGATGGCAGTGTTGGCTCTGTTCATGGAGATGTAGCTTATGGTGGATGTGGTCCAAGGAGGGTGGTTGGTGGTGATGTTGTGTAAACTCAAATTTATTTGCATGTCATCTGTATACATTTGGGAAGGTACTTGATGATGTTCATGACACTGGGCCATGGGCATAGATATGGCTGCATTCCGGAATATTCTGCACCGAAATATTGTCTGACGTATATTGTGTTCTAGATGGTAAACAACCTTTACAACGCAACTTTTACCACGCAGTGCCTTTACGACGCAACTTTTACAACGCAAACCATTATAACGCATTGCGCTGGGGGGCGCTCTAGGATAGGGAATGTGTTTAATGTACTATCCAACACCTTCCCTACTATCCACGGGGACTGGAGTTGGAATAGTAAATTAAACAATTCACTATCCAGCGCCTAAAAGCACTATGCGTTGTAATGGTATGCGTTGTAAAAACCGCGTTGTAAAAGCATGCGATGTAAAAGCATGCGTTGTAATGTCATAGATCCGTTCTAGATTGTTCATTCTCTTTCCCTATTTCAACTCCCTCTCACCACTTTCATTTATCATCCAGACCTATAGGCTTTACCCAGCAATGTTTTACATCCATGGGTGGCTTGCCATTCCTTTCTTTCTCCAATACCCAGGCTGGCGTTCCCAGTCCTCAAACATCAGGGATAATTAACTTCAGATCACATCCAATTACATCAAATATTGGGACCCAGTGCGAGCAATGCTAATGGAAAACAATAACAATAAACAAGAACTACTTGAGCACGTTTTCTTTCTCCTTCCCCTTTGCAGAAGCTTTTGTTTTATAGTGTATTACACACCCTGCATCTATTTGCGTTTTATGTAAATGTGTCTGAATTTAAATCTTGATTTAGCCCTGCTGAACATGAACCTTAATACTTGATGCTTGCACTTTATACATATTTTAAGTAGCATCGCAGCAGCCACTGTAATTTGGAGGCTTATAAATATTTAAACTTAAGAAAATACATGCTAATCTTGTTTCATTATGAAGCGCTGAGGCATGACTCCAGTGCTACAAACAGCCAATGATTAATGTACATGAATTACATATGCATAATGATAATTGCCTGTGTGTACAAACTAATCAGGTCTACAATGAAATATGCGATTATGTCGGTGATGAAAATTGTTAATATAGTCCTTTAATGGAAAAACAATGTTGCTCAACCTGCCATGAAACGCTGCTTTAACCCTTAACTGTTACTCAGATCAGTAGCAATATTAACTTTTGCACCACATATAAATATTTCCTAAAAACACTACTGTTAAAATTAGGTTATAGTTAGGATTGAGTATAAGGCCTTATTGCATGTTATTAAAAAAAACTCTGAAATTGATTAAAAACACAGTAAAAGTACAGTTATGGTTACAAACTAACAGACCTGCAAACCATAACTCGCATATCAAATACAATGCAATGAACTTCTGTGACTGTTTGATGACTTGCACTTTCCAAAGGCCAGCTCGTGCAGGCGGCCCACCCTAGCTGCTCATGGCCCATTGTCCACAGGGTCTGGTGTAGGACCTCGTCTTGGATGGGATGTACGTCGTTACAATGCATGCTTTTACCACGCATGCCTTTACGATGCAACTTTTACAACGCAAACCATTACAACGCATAGCGCTTTTGGGCGCTGGATAGTGAATAGTTTAATTTACTATTCCAACTCCAGTCCCCGTGGACACTAGGGAAGGTGTTGGATAGTAAATTAAATCTATTCCCTATCCTAGAGCGCCCCCCAGCGCAATGCGTTGTAATGGTTTTCATTGTGATAGTTGCGTCGTAAAGGCACTGCGTTGTAAAAGTTGCGTTGTAAAGGATGTTTCCCCTTGGATGTAACCAATACAATTATAACTTTCAGAAATGATCTTTCAGATCAGATTACATATTACATTACTACTAATAATATAACTAGGAATAGAGAATGACTTATTTCCTTGAGCATGTATCATTATTTAATGGCGATGTGCTTTTAGGTGTTGTTACATATTAGTATAAATATTGTGAGGGCCATATTCATCAAATTGTAACGCAGAGCAGCACGGCACCTTGCTGCGCTTCAATACAGGGAAAGGGCAGTAATGCACCGTATTTATCACAATATGGCACATTCCTTCCTTTCCCAAGTGCTGGAGCACAATGTGCTGCCCAATGCCAGTGCAGGGGAAACATCCTTTACAACGCAACTTTTACAACGCACTACCATTACGACGCAACTTTTACAACGCAAGTCATTACAACGAATTGCGCTGGAGGGCGCTCTAGGATAGGGAATAGTTTAATTACTATCCAACACCTTCCCTACTATCCACGAGGACTGGAGTTGGAATAGTAAATTAAACTATTCACTATCCAGCGCCCCCCCCTAACACAAGTCGTTGTAACGACTTGCGTTGTAAAACCTGCGTCGTAATGGCATGCGTTGTAAAAGCATGCGTTGTAACCTCATACATCCCCAGTGCAGGCACCCTTGTAAGGAGGAATGTTTTGGTGTAGCATGGGGCACCTTCCTGCAGAAAAACAATCCCCTGAAGCATTTTTCTTTTTTTATATGTGTGCTTCTCCAGCACACATAGAAAGAGGAAAAAAACAAGGAGAAATAAACATATTTCTCCTTGTTACGAGTAGCATTTTGACGCATTCCCAGGTCCTCCTGTAATGAATCAAAATCCATGGGTTTTGCATGGAAACACCCAGGCACCACACATGGAACTCTTCCCTGGGGCAGAGTAACGCAATGCAGTGATTTGCGCTGCATTGCGTAGATGTGGATTTATCAAGCGAATCAGGGCCACGCAAGGTGACCTCGCGTGGATTGATAATTCACATTTCAAAGGTTGCGTCGCTTTTGCACCACAAAATGTGAAGCAAAAGCGACCCAACCCTTGATAAATGTGGCCCTGAGTTTTTAACCAGTGCATTATTTTAACTCTAGTTAACTACTTTTTACACACATAATTACCTACAACTTTATATATAGTTGTTAGACCTGCCATCCCTGGCATGGTTTCCCCCCAACTTTTTGCCTTCAGTCCTCCTGTTTTTGCTTGCTTCGTTTTTCGTTGGCCTTAGGACTCTGCAGACTTTACCACTATTAACCAGTGTTAAAGTGCTTGTGATCTCTTCTTTAAACATGGTAAAATTACCTTACACCCAATTGGCCTATTTAATCTACTTTTATGTTCCTAGTAAAGCAGTATTACATGTACTCAGGGCCTGTAAATTAAATGCTACTTGTGGGCCAGCAGCGCTTATTGTGCCACCCACTTAAGTAGCCCTTTAAATATTGTAGCTTTGATACGCATATGAAACTTCCATTTCGACCTGGCAAGATAAACCTAGTCAAGATAAATTGGGGGTAACTGTTCCTGAAGGAAAAAGGGAAGAGAGATCTAGGCTCTGGACAGGACATCAAAGGCAGTCCTTAGGACTGTCTCTTGTTGCCCTCACACACCCCTAAGAATGTCATGATTCATTACCGGGCTGGTGCTCCTCGTCGGGCAGGCGTTGTAATGCCCTAAGGTTCCTTTGAAGGGTCACTTTAGAGGAGATTTTTAAAATTGTTACTGCCGTCTGATAAGCGTGAGGGTGTTTAAGTGGGGTGGCTGTGATATGTGAGAATGAGTGAGATTAAAACGGACTAAGGGATGTCAAATCAACTTTAATATACAGACTCTCTTGACAGAATAAAAAATAGAATTGGTTAGTGCTACTTAGGGGTTATGGTGTACCCAAGGAGCTCAGTGTATGTAAGTGAGGTAAAATCAGGTCGACATGTTTTCGCACCTCTGTGGTCACTAAATGATCTGTGACACTTCTTCAGGACCAGAGGGGAAATGGATTCCAAACCCACACTCAAATCATTCAAATCATTATGAGAGGTCCCCTTCTAAAAGGGAGGCCCCCATTAACCTGAATAACATCACAGGAAATGACATCATTACCTCTGACCCTGGATTTTTACGGGAAGGAACGTCACATGACCTAACATCACAACATTTGAGGATTTGCATTGGATGGCATCACAAAGCAACGAAAAGTTGAGCTAACCACTGCTTTGCATTATTTTGTATCAAGGGGGTATTCCATGGATGGTTCTTGGGGGGGTTTCCTATACCACCACCCGCAGGTTTTGATGCAAATCCCTATCTTAATAATTTGTGATGACATTTGTTACATAGTGTGAGGGCATTTGTTTTCCAGTTTGAAGCCGATTAATGCTTTTCATTGTTATGGTTTGTGAAGAGAACCATAACTGATGACTTTCAGGTCGTTTTAGGATCTGCTCTGGGAACATACAATCACCTTCACTGTGGTTTTTCAGTGACTTTCCTAGGTTTATGACCGTGAATGCATTTACTAAATGCACAGATACTTCTGGGACTCAAACGGGCATTGCTATTTCTAAAGGGTGATCTAGGTTAATAAAATTGACAGCTCCTCCATTTAACACTCGATAGTGTCCTGGAAGAAAACTACCAAAAAAAAATAAAGAACGGATTAGCTCCAAGGCGCTTTTTTCTTTGATCCTTCTTTCTCCTTTTGTCCCTTCAGGTGTTGTTTGTGGGGACATAGGAACCCACAGGGTTTAAAAGAACCCTCAATCACCTACCTAGTAGGTTCCTACCCTGGTTGAGGAATGCTTCCAGGGTGTGCTACGATGCCAGAATTACTGTGGAGCAGAATGTTGTTTTCGTGATTCCCGTGCAAGTTAAAATTGGCTTGGGAGGCCTCACAAAAGTATATTTATTTGAGAGTTTGAGTGTTCAAGCTCAATGTTAAAAACAGGTGGGGATATATATATATATATATATATATATATATATATATATATATATATATATATACATATATATATATATATATATATATATATTACGGTCGCCAGTAGGTATATATAGTTAGGATTTTTTCTCTATGGGATTTTTGAAAATTCTATGTCTAATAACTTTGGCGTTTGTGGACGGAATTGGCTGAAATTGTCAGGAAAATGGAACATTTTGTTTCTGAGCAGCCCCTGAAAATTTGGGGGGGTTTCGTCAAGGGGGGCCGAGAAAAAAGGGGGGTCCCAAAACGTGTTTTTAACATTGAGTTTTCCATAGGGCGGTTGGCCTCACTTTTAGCCCGAACGGCTGAATGGATTTGCACGAAACTTGGCAAAATTGTAGGGACTGGTAGCCCGATGTGCCTTTGCTAGGTCTCAATATATGTGCTCCAGTGGATTTTGAGAAATGAACGTTCAAAAAAAGATATATATCTGTAACAGCGGACCGGGCAGCGCTCCAGTTCGCGTACTTTTCGCGTTACCGAGCTTTGTGAAGCGAAGCTGATTGGTTCTCCGGCGTCTGTAAACATTCCAAACAGTCCGTAGCGGCCGCCATCTTGTCTCTCGGTAGGATCGAGAGACAAGAGGAGGCCAAAGCGAAGGGGAAAATGACCATAAGGGGGCATAGTAGATCCTCCCTGACCCCCTAGGTTTGATGTGGAGGTTTTAAAAGGGCCCCGCGGGGCAAAAAAAATAAAATAATAATAATCGAACGGCTGAAAGGATTTGCACGAAACTTGGCAAAATTGTAGGGACTGGTAGCCCGATGTGCCTTTGCTAGGTCTCAATATATGTGCTCCAGTGGATTTTGAGAAATTAACGTTCAAAAAAAGATATATATCTGTAACAGCGCTCCGGGCAGCGCTCCACTTCGCGTACTTTTCGCGTTACGGAGCTTTGTGAAGCGAAGCTGATTGGTTCTCCGGCGTCTGTAAACATTCCAAACAGTCCGTAGCGGCCGCCATCTTGTCTCTCGGTAGGATCGAGAGGCAAGAGGAGGCCAAAGCTAAGGGGCAAATGACCATAAGGGGGCATAGTAGATCCTCCCTGACCCCATAGGTTTGATGTGGAGGCTTTAAAAGGGCTCCGCGGGGCAAAAAAAACAAAAAAAAAACGTTTTTTTGGTGGGGTGCGCCCGGTTAGCGTAACGGGAAGCGGACTGGGGAGCGTACTACAAGGAATGAAGAATGATTGACTTTTAACTTATTGTATGTTTATAGACTTTTTTTTAACTTTTTTTTCTGCTGAGTGACGTCTCGGCCTATCTTCACGGGATGCAGTCCCTACCATCTCGGCGTTTAAGCCCAGGGGGACCGGTAGTGTGGGAGAGATAACGGGGCATATTATCAAGGGGGTTTATCTCTGCTTTTTTGGCTTTAAAAGCCAAGAAAGCGGAGATAAAATTATCTCCGTATTACCTAGCTGTCGCTAACACCAGTTAGCGACCGCTAGTAGGAGATAGCGACCATCTTGGGCCCCACTTTGCATGTCAGTGATATTTATCACTAATGACATGCAAAGTGGGCATGCCAAGATGTTAGCGACTGGAAACAGTCGCTAACATCGCTATCTCCTATTACCAACTTTTGGAGATATTCGCGCTAAGCGCGAATATCTCCAAAAAGTAACACCTGCCCTGAGCAGTTCTTAGCCATGTTATCCAATGGGAGGTGGATAACATGGCTAAGAGCATTAGCTCGGTAATGCATGAATATCGCTGACTTTTCAGCGATATTAATGCATTGCGGCCGTTTTTTATCGCATTTGCGATAAACCTTGATAATAGCAAGGTTTATCTGCGATAATTTCTGACGATGCTTAGCGGTAAAAAATTCGTTGCTAAGCATCGTTAGGGATAAATATCGCTTAACTTTGGTAATATGCCCCAACGTCTGTTAACGTTCGATTCGAAGGAAATCAGGAAGTGTTGAAAAACATTGTCTGCGCCATCTTGCCTTTTTTCAAATGCCACACTTTTGTCGTGCACGGCAGCCATTTTAGATGACTTGACCAGACCCACTCTCTGCACGCTGTCGATCCTTAGCATGGCTCCCCACCCTCGCAAGCATCTTCCCCAGGCCCTGGTCACCCCCGCTCTCTGTCTTATGCATGGGCAATAAACCTCCCCCCATCTGCGCTGCTCTTCCCTGAGAATCACACCCTGTGCCCGCCCAACACCTCCCTTTCGCCCTATTCACTACCGCACCCTCTGACACTCCTCTTCCTCTGTGTCCGATTGTCCAGGCCTAGCCTTGCAGATGTAGTTTATGGCCCCAGCTGTAAAGAATCACCTCTCTTCAAAGGAGTTATAGTAGATTAAGGCCCACACCCGATGAGATCCGTCACACCACACGCGTTCCTACTATCTGAAAACCATCCTGTATTGTGATTGGGGAGGGGACCGAGCCTGAAGCGGAAGATTCCAGGGATGACTCTTTGTACATCAAAGTTTTTACAATTATGTGTCACATTAAAAATATATAGCACTCCAACAAAGTAGTAGGATTATAAAACTTTAATAACTTATAAATATATACAACAAAACAAAAACAGTAAAAACATTTAAACATTTTTAGGGAAAAAGAAGGAACAATGGTCAGTAGCGGTCGGTTGTGCGAATAGTCCCAAGGCAGCACAACGTCCAGATTTCTGGACGGCACCCAGGTGATGTTGCCTGGGTGCCGCACTGATTTGGGTATCCGGCGTGGGGCGTCCCGGGGGGTGGGTCGTCAGTAGCGGTCTGTTGTGCGAATAGTTCCAAGGCAGCAGAACGCGCTGAAATGTGGATGGCACCAAGGTGATGTCCAGTAAGTTGCCGCCCTCCGAATAACGGCGTGGGTCGCCCCGGGGGGGGGGGGAGGCGGCGTGAACGGGCCTCCCCAGGTGGAGCCTCGTCTGCTGTAGTGGGGCGCCCCTTTACCGTTTCAGTTGCCATTCCGTCCGCTTTTGGTCCACTGTGTCAAAATCCGCAATTCAGCTGAGTTGCGCCCACTCTTGCGGTGCAGCGATAGGCGGCTGTCACAGGACTCTCAAAATGGCGGCAGGCTCTTTCCTTTTTGGGCCTGGTCCACTGAAATGGCCCTGGGACACCTTGGAAATCGGACGCTTGTCTGCTAGGTCTTGGACCCCATTCTCGAAAGCGTCCCCTCCGCCTTGAGGATTCTACAAAAGTCTTGGGGGCCCCCGACTCCTGCAGGCTTCCGGTGGGGAGCGGCTGCCATGATTGCTCGCGGAATGACCACGACGGAGCCACGAGATGGTGGTGCTTTCATGCTGACGCCAGCTTCAGTCTGAAACATCCAGAAACAAGGTGGGGCTTTCATCGTTTGGAAAAAAAAAAAAGTTTTCATCCAATGAAAAGTGTTATTTTTAGGTCATATGATCAAGCCTTCCATCATTAGGAAACCAAAAGTAAAATGAACCAATGAAAAGTTTTATAAACAAGTCACATGACCTGTTATGCGGCATAGGGTATAAAAAGCGTAGAAAATCCGTTGGCACGTGAGGCGGCGTCAGTAGCGGACCGATGTGCGAATAGGCCGAAGGCAGCACAACGCGCCAAGATCCGGATGGCACGAGGTGGTGTCCAGCAAGTTGTCGCACTGGTGTGGCCATCCTACAATGCTGAAAGTCGGCGTGGGGCGCCCCGTTGGCCTGTGAGATGGCGGCAGTAGCGGACCGATGTGCGAATGGGGCCAAAGGCAGCGCAACAATATTTTCTGAATAGAAGACACCACAAGGCGCTGAGATGCCAAGATCCGGATGGCACCGAGGTGGTGTCTAGCAAGTTGTCGCACTGGTGTGGCCATCCTACAATGCTGAAAGTCGGCGTGGGGCGCCCCGTTGGCCTGTGAGATGGCGGCAGTAGCGGACCGATGTGCGAATGGGGCCAAAGGCAGCGCAACAATATTTTCTGAATAGAAGACACCACAAGGCGCTGAGATGCCAAGATCCGGATGGCACCGAGGTGGTGTCTAGCAAGTTGCCGCACTGGTGTGGCCATCCTACAATGCTGAAAGTCGGCGTGGGGCGCCCCGTTGGCCTGTGAGATGGCGTCAGTAGCGGACCGATGTGCGAATGGGGCCAAAGGCAGCGCAACAATATTTTCGGAATAGAAGACACCACAAGGCGCTGAGATTCGGTTAGCACCGAGGTGGTGTCTAGCAAGCTATGCAGCTGAGTTGCGTGCGCACTTGCGGCGAATAGGTCGAAGGCAGCACAACAATGTTTTCTGAATAGAAGACACCACAAGGCGCTGAGATTCGGTAGGCACCGAGGTGGTGTCTAGCAAGTTGCCGTACTGGTGTGGCCATCCTACAATCCTGCTCCGAATAACGGCGTGGGGTGCCCGAAGGGGGGGGGGGAGGCGGCGTGAACGGGCCTTCCTAGGTGGAGGCTCGTCTGCTGTAGTGGGGCGCCCCTTTACCGTTTCAGTTGCCATTCAGCTGAGTTTCGGCCGCTCTTGATGCTACAGCGACAGGCGGCTGCAACAGGACTCTCAAAATGGCGGCCTGTTCTTTGGATTTGGGCCTGGTCCACTAAAATGGCCCTGGGACACCTTAGAACTCGGACGCTCGAATTTTTTTTCCTTTCCTCTACATGCAAAAAAAGGTAAATGCCCGGTACGTTACACGCTTCATCTGCCACGATGTACTCTCCAGAGGAACCGAAAAAAAATATAGTTATGGTAACTATACCATGCATCGTCATATGGAGAGGTGGCACCGATTAATTATAGTGCTGCATAAAAGAGAGATTTGGAGGAGAACCCCCGACCTGCCAGTACATTCATCAAAGAAGTGGCACTGACAGCATCAGAGGCAAGGGAAACGGTCCCAAATATTTAGAAGAACTTTGGAAAGATTAAAATGACATGTTTAGATTGTGGCAAAATAATTTCATGTGGACAGATGAGTGTTACTCTAATAAATACAGCATATGAACATCATCATAGTCGATGGTTGGTAGAGACATTTTGACTATATCCTGGACCTGCCCGTCCTCGCCCAAAATGGCGCCGGAATAAATGGGACTCGTAACTCCTTGTTGTGTACTGGTTGCACAACCTTGATATCACGAGATACGTATGCAGTTTTGAAGCACATGGCGGGCGGGGACGAGAATAGATTGAATATTTCGATATCCCTATTGATATTAAGTTCTGATGTGTTATTGATTACTGTACTATTGAAAGTTCGAATTAACGTCACCCATGGTACTTGCCCGCAAATGTATATCTAGATAATTTTATTGTAACTGGCCCTGTCGTATTTTAATTATAAAATGTACGTCCACCGATTCCGCAACTGTTAGACACTTTAGTTCTTGCAACCTAATGGCCCGCCCGTTACGTTCCTCTACAGTGTAAATGTCTACTCATCATATACGATTACAGTTTGCTCCGTGGCCGGCCCACGTGGTTATAGGCCCGTATTTGTATAATGACATTTTCACAATAAAGGTTTTTAAAAGAAAACATGGTAGTAGTATATACATTGGTAAAGTTTTTAATAATAGTCACTGTTTTAGAATCAGTAAAAGGCAAGTGAAATAAAGCAGACCAATTACATGAAGGGTAAAAGGTATAATACGCAGGAACGCAGTAAAGATAAATGGTCAAGGGCTGTTGTGTTTTCTACTCCTGCAACATAAAGTGATCGATAAGAATCTCATATTCAGGCGTATCGGCGACTAAGACAGCAGGCCGACCCTCTTTTGCTCAACGACTCCGTCATGGGACGAAGAAACGCCCTTTTTCTCGAAAAAGGAATATATTTTACTTGCAGGACAGTTGTAAATTTTCCGGGAAAGTACATTAGCCTGGAACATTATAACATATATTTAAGAAAAAATAATGTTCGAAAGTAATAAAAAGCGTAATTTTTAGGTCATATGACCAAGCCTTTCATCATTAGAATAAGAAAAGTAAAATGAACCAATGAAAAGTTTTATTAACAAGTCACATGACCTGTTATGCTTACGTTACGCGCTGCGCGTCGCGCCCCGGATCACTTCCGGATGCGCTAACGCGGCGCGTCATATGACGCATTACGCGACAACGCAGGTCCAGAATATAGTCAAAATGTCTCCACCAACCAGCGGTCGGAACACAACCCCTTTCAGCAGGCTAAATAGTTCTGTTAAATGACAACAGAAGGGACAGGCAACAAGAACCATCAGTCAAAGAGGGGAGGGCTAGTTCTTCTCTACCGGGTCACGTTGGGGCGCTACCGGAACTGATCGAATTGGTAGTCTACAGTGTTTCTGGATGTTTCAGACTGAAGCTGGCGTTAGCATGAGAGCACCACCATTTCGTAGCTCCATCGTGGCCATTCCACGAGCAAAAAATGCTAGCCGCTCCCCACCAGAAGCCTGCGGGAGTCGGGGGCCCCCAAGACTTTTGTAGAATCTTCAAGGCTGAGGGGACGCTTTCGAGAATGGAGCCCAATCTCTAGCAGACAAGCGTCCGAGTTCCAAGGTGTCGCAGGGCAATTTTAGTGGACCACGCCCAAATCTGAAGAGCCGGCCGCCATTTTGAGAGTACTGTGGCAGCCGGCTATCGCTGCACCGCAAGAGCGGGAGCAACTCAACTACATGGTGAGCGAGACGCTGTAGTCGAAAGAGCGGGCGGTAAACAGCTGAATAGCGGAAGAGGCACAGTGTAGCAAAAGCGGGCGGAATGGCAACTGAAATGGTAAAGGGGCGCCCCACTACAGCGTGTCTTTAGGTGAAACGGATTGTGGGACAAGGTCAAGAATGGAAGAGTTACCAAAAGGCAAAAAGTTCCGCTTGATCCCGGGAGCCGGCCACCTATGTCGGGGGCGATCTCAGGCTACACCAGGAGAACACGACTTGGGGAGGGAGCCGGAGCCAAGCGCCCCCTCCGAGTCCGCGCCATCACACCGTCCCTCGGGGGCCTCCGTCAAGCGGTTCAGTGTGGCACCGCATTACATTGTTCACAAATGCAGTCACGTCCTCAAACAGCCCCCACTTAACTTTGAGAATAGTGAAGCTGAAGCAAGTGCAAATAGGCTTCAGACAGTGTTACAAGCACTCCTCAAAACTTTGAACCATCAGAGTGCATGAGTTTCATGCTCGATCGATTGAGCTAGCCGGATCGGGCAACAAAAAGTATAAAATAGTTATGTAAATAGTTGTTTAATAAAATGTTTTACCCTGTTACTTTGCTGGTGTGTTGTATATATTTGTAATATTTGCATAGAGTTTATCGTTATTTTGGGCGGGGTGGGTGGCGGAGCCGAGCTGTATTGCAGCCATCGTGGTGTGGAGTTCAGTTCATCTCAATAGTTTCGTGTTTGTCATGAGGGGTTGTTCCTAATGTTTCTATTTTAGCGAGGTCAAAAAGAGATCCCATTAGTGGCTTACTGATTTTGCTCGATTCCTTTTGTTTTTTTACACGATTTTTCGCTATCTGCAAAGACTAAACAGAGTATTGCGACTCTGTGCTTGTTTGTAAATAGAGAATGAACCAAAGAGAACCAATTCTAAAACAGTAAATGCTTGGATAACAATCAATCAAATGGAGAGAGAAGCAGGCACGACGGATTACAACGGGGGCAAAGGCCTGCGTTAACTACCCTTCACTATCTGCAAAGAGAGAGTACTCCTAATAGAAATGAGGGGGAGGGGGGGGGCAGCATTCAAAGCAGATCAGTGTGCATAAACACGAAAATGTTTTTACTTACCACGTACTTGACATTCGACAGCTTATGATATTTGCTATTAAAAAACCATTGAAATTCACTGAAAAAACCATAGGTTAGAGACCATATATAGTT
The DNA here is from genome assembly GCF_964261635.1 of Lissotriton helveticus. Classification (NCBI taxonomy): domain Eukaryota; kingdom Metazoa; phylum Chordata; class Amphibia; order Caudata; family Salamandridae; genus Lissotriton; species Lissotriton helveticus. Next base: position 10,472,327 of record NC_136064.1, read on the forward strand.
AGGAATTAGCATTTAAAAAACCTTGAAAATTCACTGAAAAAACCATAGGTTATAGACCATATATAGTTAGGGATTAGCATTTAAAAAACCTTATTTTACTCACACAAAACCATTGAAATTCCATATATAGTTAGTTGCACTAACTATATATCGCGCACCCGCAATCCACTGCTGATGATGTCACATATTACATCATTCATGACATGGTCAGTGACATCACTGATGACATCACTGATGACATCTCAAATGACATCACTGATGACATCACTGATGACATCTCAAATGACATCACTGATAACATCTCAAATGACATCACTGATGACATCTCAAATGACATCTCTGATGACATCACTGATGACATCACTGATGACATCTCATTTGACATCAATGACCACATCACTGATGATATCATTCATGTGACAATACAATGCATCTCCTCACACTTTAATCTAACCTCTGTTACACCCAGTGTTAAATACAGAGTATAATTTTTGAAACCATTGACACACCAATGCTAGTTACTACATACGCACTGTGATTCCTATGTTTACACACACATTCACTCATTTACCCATACAATCATTCATACATACAATCACTCATCTTTACAACACTATCATATGCACTCATACACCTATACAGACTCTCACACTCTGTCACTCATCCATGGAGTTACTCACACACCTAGTCAGTCCTGTAAAGAATCAATCACACTTCCATTTTCTAATCTATACAGTTAAACATAGAGCACCTTACATTTTGAAACATATACTAACACATACTTACTCTCTTATACAATCATTGATACAAGTACACATTGATCTGCACAGAGTCACACACCTCCCAGCCAGCCACACACACACTCAGTCTCCCATACAAATACTTGGGCAATCAATCAATAACCCATATAGTTACTCATATAGCTACTGATCAACACATGCAGCAGTTTACAGAACAACAGACATAATGATGCACAAATTAAGACAGTTTAGTCACTAACCCATGCACTCAGTGAGACACATTTAATCACTCACTCATACAGTCAGTCACGCACCTACTAAATCCTTCATCCAGACACTTCTACATCTACTCATTCTTCAATATGTAAAACATATTTAAACTTTACAGAAACACACAGTCACTGGATGATGTCATCAGTGATGTCATTTGAGATGTCATCAGTGATGTCATCAGTGATGTCACTGACCATGTCATGAATGATGTAATATGTGACATCATCAGCAGTGGATTGCGGGTGCACGATATATAGTTAGTGCAACTAACTATATATGGAATTTCAATGGTTTTGTGTGAGTAAAATAAGGTTTTTTAAATGCTAATCCCTAACTATATATGGTCTATAACCTATGTTTTTTTCAGTGAATATATATATATATATATATATCCATGGGATATTAGATTGATCCCATGTATCCTCATTCAGGTTATCCTGGGTGTGGTCTACAAGTTTCAGCCCCGAAGGGTCAACGTGGCTTTTGTCAGGGCCACAGAATAGAGTGCATGCGTACTACAACATGCACGGCATGGGTATACGTAGCAGGTACTTACAGTATATCCTCACGATTATTTTTTATCACAATACGTCTTGTATTGTGTCATTTTTGTTTGAGGCACGATCCCTTGTGGGTTACTGTTGAGACATTGTCTAAATTGGACATTTTTTATCCATTCGTCCAAGTGTCTGCTGCACCTACCGGCGTCTTTGCAGTCCCGTATACGCATGGATAAAAATTGTAAGACATTTAACAATGAATGAAAAATGATAGAACATTTTAGGAAAAAATAAAAAGCATACACATATATTGGAGATAAAACTATACTTAACAAGACACAGGTTGGAAAACCGAAACACACCCATCTAATTGCAAGGTCTTGTAATGGTTTTCTAAAAGATGTATGGTCGATTCTCAAAATTATTAATGGGAACAGGGAATAGTACTTTAAGAGTATTATTTTATGTACTGTAATATGCTTTTAAGAAGCAATTTTGAAACGTGTTTGCAGGCTTCAGAGAGCACTTGGACTACCTCCTCGCCTTCTGTGATATCGAGTATATCGCTGTATTATGAGCATAGGGAGAAGGAGGAGAAGGTGGCGAAAAAGCATAAGGAATTGAAAATGAAGGTGTTGTTGCAGCATAACATTGAACCACGCCTACATTTCTATAAACCCACCAGACAACTGCACTCACTTTCCTCCTCACTTGCTCGCACCCCCACATCCTCAAAAGCAGAACCGGTGGTCGTTTGTTTTCGCAGAATGCTGCCAAGACTTGTAACGACCTCCCACAACACATCATGGCCTCCTTCTCTCTTCCTGAATTCCACAAGAAGCTGAAGGCCTGTCTCTTCAATTTACCCTGCGTCCCATGCGGACACAGCCTGAATGCAGGTGCGAGCCTTGTCACTCACCCAGCGCCTGGATACCCTCTTGGGTGACAAGTTCGCTCTACAAATCCACATAACATAACAACCCAATGATATCAGAGCGCTGTAGTGTGGGTGTGAAGAGTAACCCACAAAAATTCAAATAATTGAACTAAAAATAGCATTGTGAACAGAACTTCAGAGTTGGTCATTTCTTAATGTTCTAAAAGACCGCCTCCATTCCAATATTAGTCTGCCGGCTAAACTTTGAAGTAGCCTTATGATATGCTTTGCATTTTAGTTTTTATGAAAACAAATTAAAAAAAAAGATAATTATTATATAAATATTTGCGTCCCAGGGATGCTCTGAAGGTTTATCTTTTGTATAGGTGCGTCTTAAACATACGTATATTATCCTCCCCTAAACATTCTGCACACTTTTTTTTACAACTTGTACTTTTCTCTGCACAACTTCATGCAAATTCACTAAACAAAATCAAAGTAGTTGTTCAAAAAAACGTTTTCCTATGTAAATGCAACTCAGAAATAGCAACAGGTAGACACAGATGTGTCTACGTATATATATATATATATATATATATATATGTATATATATATACATACTCAATCTTATTTCTAAGAGTTGTGACAGTCTTCTATTCACTTGCTATTGCCTGTCACTTTAATTGGGGAATAGAGATTGGTTTGAACAATACACTTACACCCCTGGGTATTATTAAAAGGACTCTCGCTCGCAAAGGAGTGTTTGCTGCTTGGTCGTGCTGTTCTCAGAAAGCCCGGGGAATTGTGCCTGAAGGCGGAGAGGCGCTCCGCTGAGCGAAAGGGAGCAAGTGTGTTCTTTTGGAGGACGGGACTGCGAGGCTCAACAGGCTGTGCGCACAAGATCTCGCACACCTGCTGCCTCTTCCCGGGTCTCCACCCCTTACACTCCTTCCGGCATATGACCTGGTACCAGGCACGCGTGAGCAGAACGCGTGTGCGGGACGAATCCCGGGACAAAGCCCGGACTAAGGGCGGACCCTCTGAGACCCTCCGAGACACGAGGAGACCGGACCGGGCATACCTTCTTGTTCTCAGGTACTGATAGTGTTTTTTTTTTTTTTTTTTATCAAATTATTTTCCCACCACCGTCATCTGCCTCACCAACCGACCCCTTTTATTTAGATATGGCAACTGTCAATGTTGAGCTGCACGCGCAGGACAAACAGGGTTTGCTGCTTAATGGGACCTTGGACAGTTATTTCACCAAATCATCGCCTGATATTGCTAGGGAGATTGTGCTAGCGGAGCGGCGGGCAGACCGCCGCCGTTCAGTGGAAAGCATGAAGAATGGATCAGCTTTACCATCTTTATCTCCCGTGATTGGACCCTCTGCTAATGCTGCTGGGGTACTAATAAACGAATCGATCCCTCTATTAGACAGTTTACTCCCGGAGGTAAATACGGTTGTTCTTTCACCCGAAACCGTATCTCGAGCTGATATGATTGACTTGTCCGCAACATCTATTGGAAGTGGCCTGTCGACTCTAAAGGGAGATGCCTTGTTACAACAGCATGCAGCCCGTGTTAAGGCTAAAAAATTACCATCAACGGGGAAAATTTATGGCCCCCCGCCGAACAAAAAGCGACGGAAAAGGAGGGATCCGTTGCAACCTAAACTGAGCTGCTCTGACTTTGGCAAAAAATTGTCTACAGTTGTTAAGAATCCCTGTGTTATCCAATCTGATTCTGAGGGGATGGACATCATTTCCGCATCCCCAGTTTTACTGAATACCTCTATAGACAAAGAGGTCAATAGGGAGTTAAGTGCGACAGACGATGTTCATACTGAGAATAAGGGCCCCGTGTCCCTTCAGGATATTGAGAACCTGATCAGACTATATTCTGTATCTATCTTGGAGAGGTTAACGGAGGTGGAGTGTAGGCTGTCAAAAATTGAGACTGCATTGCCTAAAATAGATCTTGTAGGCCATAAAGGTGTTAATTATGCAGACAGTCAAGCATTTAATGGTGTATCTCAAGCTTTGTCATCTGTTGTGCAACCCCCTCCCCCTATTGCTGCTCATGTTGTTCTTACCCCTCCCTCAATTCCATCTGTACCAAAATCCTTGGGGAACACAGTATCAGCTATTGCTCACCATCATGTTAATTCTAGACCATCTCAAGAGAAAACAGGTGATCAAATGCTGGGGTCTGTCGTTAGTAAGACCAGTGTTAATACATCTAAAAATTCTGGTAATATAACCAACCTAGCTTTAACAGACTTAACAAGGGAAGTGAGGGAAACCAGACGCACCTGGGGGAAACCTAAAAGGGTTCCGTTGCCTGAACTTCCACCAGAGGCAGTACCCTATGTGGTAGTCCTAACAGGTGTGCCGGCCCTTGAACAAAATAAGAGGGAGGGCTTCTTTCAACTAAAAAACAAGATAACTCACTGGTTGAGAGCACACAGGCCTATTGCAAATTATATTAACGGGGACATAGTTCATGTTCGACGCCTCGAATGGTTGGGGGGCAGAACCAAAGATATCGAAGGAGATGTAGTGGTTGTTAATTTTAGGGACCCAAACGCTGTCCACTACATATTGAACTGGCAGATGGGGAGTTCTAATAGTACTATAATCCCAAGACCTCTAACGTATTTTTATCCAAGGTCAGTGGTTTTTCCATCTCAGCTTCCCCTTTTACAGGGGTCAATTCAAACCCAGCCACTTAACTATTCAATTGTACAGAATGTTGGGAACAGTCAATACGCTCAGTACCCCCTGATCTATCAGGGTATGAGAAACATGCCTTGCGCCCCTTGCCCTGCAACAGTCCCAGACCCCCTGGGATGGCATTCTGTCCCAGCTAGTCATCATAACTTTCACAACTTTCAAGACAGAAGGATGGACCATCTGAAACCCTTCACGCCACTTGAGACGTCCAATCGTTTTGATGTTTTCAGTGGCCTTGATGGTTGTGATTGAAGTTTGTTGAGTGGGGGGGTTGAGGGAGGGGACTCAAGGAACCATACTGAAATGGGGGTTGGAATAGAGTGTAATCTATTACCAACTGTTGTATCTCGACCTTTGGAAAAAAATGTAACATGTTACGATAATATTCCTGAAGAACAGGTAGAACTAACTCCTACTATAAGACACTCACCTTCTGAGGGAATATTTTCGGGAATCCAACAAGTAACATATACTGGTGATGAGATGCCAAGGGTTAACACTGTTACGTCTTCTGCATTGGGGATTTCGGTTAAGCTTGTTCGCTGGAATGTAGCTGGGGTTGCCAGCAATTTGAGGGATCCGGACTGGGCTGCATTTATGGAATCCTTTGATTTTTGCCTACTCCAGGAGACCTGGGCAATCGACATTCCCCACAGGGTGGGCTACAAGACTTTTGGTATTGGAGCAATCCCATCCAAGAGTGGTAGGCCGTCTGGGGGCCTCCTGATTTGGACAAAGATCAATCTAAGGGTTGATATTGAGGTGATAGACACAAATTCTGTAGATATCCTAGCATTAAAAATAACTACCTCCAATGGGAAGAAATTAATCCTAATAAATATCTATAATAGGCCAACACCGTCAACAAAGGAATCCTCGATTGTTTCTAAATTGGATTGCTTTTTGAGGGGGTTGAATCCTGGGGAGGATCTTATCATCTTGGCTGGGGATCTCAATTGTGACTATGAACCTGTGTTGGGCATAAGTGAGATTTTTGAGGAGGAAGATCAGGCAAATAAAATCCCCCTCCTCGGGAGCAGCAAATCTGTGAAATGTTCCATTCTGGCTCTCCAACTGATCAAACTATGTACAGAGCATCACCTTAGGGCCTGTAATGGCCGGTTACCATCCGACACCATAAAAAAACCAACCTTTAGGAGGAACACATATAGGAGCATCTTGGATTTTGCAATAGTTTCTATCCCTCTTTGGTCGTATCTCATAGATCTTGAAATAATGGAGAGGACTGAAAGTGATCACTTTCCATTAAATTTGTCACTAAACGCTGCATTATTTAGCGACCCCTCCCCTCCTCCCTCCTTTGAGGGGGGTGTTGGGGATGGCAATGATATTCATATCAGTAACAACAGGAGATCGCTAAAATGGCCATTCATTCTGGATCATGGTGATATTTTGAGCGAAATATACTCACTTTTTGCAGGTACCTTTGCTGCATATCTAAGCTTAACTCCTGAGGAGGAAGCAAGAACTTCCTTTCAGACCTTACATCAGGAGTTTTTCAAAAAATTAAAACTACTGGTAACTAAAATGCCCAAAAAACCCCAGCAGAAGACTCAGAACTTGTCTCACAGCAAGCCCTGGTACGACAGATTGTGTAGAGAGTCTAAGAGGGAAATGTTAATCGCTATTAAATCCAATTCGCAACTGGATGTTAAGAAAGCTAGAAGTAACTATAAAACGACCCAAAGGACTTCGAAAATTGCGTGGGAGGAAGAAAAGTGGGCGGAATTACTGTCAGCTGCAAGATCACGAGATACTGTACTATTTTGGAAGTTGATAGCTAATGGGAACAAGGTGGGAAGGGTGGTCAGAGACACATTCCTAGACGAACAAACCTGGGTAACCCACTTTACCAATTTGTATATGAAATATGATGACCCTCACACAGCATCTACTGTAGTAAGTCATGAACTTCCAGTAGATCCGCTGGTCTTTACCTTGGGGGAAACAGAGCTGGCCATTAGCCAAGTTAAAAATGGGAAAGCCCCAGGTTTGGATAAAATCCCCGGGGATCTTTACAAGCACGACTTGAAAATATGGGCACCATATATCAATTATCTATGCAACAAACTATCTCAAAGTTTAGAATTTCCTGAAAGTTGGAAAGGAGCTGAAATTGTTTTAATATTTAAAAAAGGAGACAGGAAGGATCCCTGTAATTATCGTCCTATAAGCTTAATGGACATCCTTCAGAAAATTTATTCACGCCATATTCTATTACGAGTGAGTAATTGGTTGGACGAAAAATCATTTTTGACTAAATTTCAAGCCGGGTTCAGAACCAAAGTCAGCACTATAGATCAGTGCTTTAGATTCTGCTGCCTCTACTGGAAGTACGTAATGATAAAGAAGGCCCACTTGTATGTTGCCTTTGTTGATTTAAGGGCAGCATTCGACTTGGTGCCACGTGATCTTCTGTGGAAGACGCTGAGTGCAGCGGGCATGCCAAACAATATAGTAGCTCAAATCATAAAATTACATGATGGGAACTTTGCGAGAATTAGATGGGGACAAAATGGCGAACTTTCACGGAAAATTCCAATCGAACGTGGAGTTCGCCAGGGATGCGTTCTGGCCCCTACTTTATTTTCTATTTTCGTGAATGATATTCCCTCTTATTTAGACAAATGTAAAAATGACGCACCTAAATTGAATGGCGAAAGGGTAGCATCTCTATTGTTTGCTGACGATACTATTCTGATATCCCAAACTAAAAATGGCTTGCAGATTTTATTGAATACTTTTAACGATTACTGTTGTCAAAAGGGGCTAGAGATCAACGTAAAAAAAACGAAATACATGGCCCTTAATCCAACCAAACCAGACAAGGGTTGTCTAATTTTAAAAGGGACAAAGTTGGAATCAGTGCCTCACTTTTCTTATTTAGGGGTGACGCTTGATTGTAACTTCACCTGGAAAGCACAAATGGAAAAAAGCAAATTGTTATTTGCTCAGAACGTTAAACCAATTCTCAGAGAGCAAAGCTTAAGCACCAGTAAAGCGGTACGTCCCGTCATGGAACTTTTTAAATTTAAGGTTCAATCTTCAGTGCTATATGGTGCTGAACTGTGGGGGCCAGGCTCCAAGGAGACTTTTAGTATCCACGATAACAACTTTATGCGTAGCTTGGTTAGGGCTCCGAGAGGAACCCCATTAGTACCCCTGCAATTGGACCTTGATTTTAAAAGAACTGACCATCATGTTCTTATTAGACCGCTTATGCTCTGGGTAAGATTGTGGCACGTTCCTGAGCTCCAGGCATATAGAGAAGGGCTGATAGAGATTATGGGGTTGGATAGTAACAAAAAAATCCCCTGGTTAACACATGTTAGGACTTGGCTTAATTTTATAGGCCTGAAACATTTTTGGGAGTATCCCGAGCATTTACCACCTAATCCCAAATTAGTCCTGAAAAAAGCTTTTTGGTCCTATGTAGCAAATATGGCTGTAAACCTCAGTACTAGTGGTTCATTAGTATCAAAATTTTTAAGTTTCAAGGGCGAACCCTTTTATGAGTCCTTTATGGACGAGATAGAGCCCCCACTTGCCAAGACACTTTTCCTAAAGTTTAGATATGGAAATCTTCGATTAAAATCAACTTTGTCATGTTGGGCAAGGAACCGTGATCCATCGGCTGAGGTATTGGACAAAGTTTGTTCACTTTGTGAATACAATCAAATTGAGAATGTGCAGCACATTCTCTTTTTTTGTCCTATCTACGCCCATGAAAGGAAAAGATGGATTAAACCGATATGCCTTTTACTAGGCGTGAGGTCCTGCGACCAGGCTCTGAGAATTTTGACTACTAATACTTCACAACAGATCATATTTAGTGTCAGTAGATTTTTACTCGCCATTTGCTACCGTAGAAAAAAAATGGGCCTTCAGCTGTGAATTTAATCTCTAATCTCTATTATATTGTCCAATCTATGGAATCGATTTTGTTTATATTAGCACTAAGTGCATTATACAATTGAACTTGCTTATAGAACTATTGAGGTGTCCTCCCGTCTCATATGTTTTTTATTGTTATGCTCCATGTATATTCCACTTCTGTTGCACAGTTATATAGAATGTATTTTACTTTTTATTTTTAAGTGATTGTTCTATTTTTATTGAAATGTAATTTTTAATGAAATGTAATGTTTAAATTGTTCTTTTATGGCGTAACGCCGAAATAAAGATTTGAACTGAAAAGGACTGATTTCCGGAAATACCACAGTGTAATTATCATATTACAGCAAAAATGTGTTATGCTTGGAATAATGTTCAAAGGAACCCGCAGTGCATCAGTTTATCTTTAGATTTTTCATTTACTGTAACTGATCATATTTGGCTTTTTGTTTCCAAAGATCTACACCTCATACATTCATTTTTTAGGAGCCAGAAACAGAGGACGCAGAGCGCTAATTAACTCCGCATTAGAGATATTCCCAACTGCAGTAAGCACTATTTACTCTCCATGTGAACAGTTTGATATTAAAATATGCAAATTAGTAGTGCTTGCTGGTAGGAACATTTTCCTGCGATGAAGAAAAACTAGATGCTTGGATTTGAGAGAAATGCCTTAAAATCAGCATCCTTTGTCACGCATACTGCTTCTGCCAGAAATTCTTCAGTGGAATTAATGCCAGCATTATAGAGGGGAAAGTTCACTAAGATACTGATTCCAAGCTGGCAGGTAAATTCTGATCAGGGATTTGCACAGGGATAAGAAGTCTGAGATTTATGGTAATTCTGCCACCCCTGGCATCGACATTTATGGGGAGAAAAGCATGCAGTATATTCTAATACACACAGGATCTGGTGTAGGAAACACAATTTATTTCTATAATTCCCCACTTTTCAGAGGAAATCTCAAATTATGTGGTATTTATCGCAGTCGGTAAATACCAAACAATGTGGCTTGGGTATTTACGGGGGGCTGGAAATAATTCAGCCTTTTTTTGTCCTGCAATAAGAGCCTAAATGTTTATTTTGAGATATATAATAGACCATTAACCCCTTCCGTGCATGCGAAAGTTCCGCACTGTGCAGGAGTTTTCATTAGTGGGTGGGATTCGGACAGCCGGGGGCCGTCCGCACACTCCCACAGTGACACGTGACGGCTCCCACCCGTCACGAGCATACAAGGGGTTAAGTGGTGATATCCATAGGCTCGGAAATGTAAAATATAAAAAGGAAAGAATTAGGAGCCAAGCCTTCTCAATCTATGCATTCTGCATATGGAATAACATTCTCTGACCCTTGAATATTAGACTTGAAACATCAATTCTTCCTTTTAGAAAGGAGTTGAAGTTTCATTTCTATGAGGCACAACACATCAAACATCCATGCGGAAGAGGCTTGCAATCAGGTCCCACAACCACCTTGAAGTTTCTTCTGAACACAATCCTGGATTGTCCCCTTTTTTCTGGTTCTCAACACCCCTCGCATACATGTCCCTGAAGGACGCCCATTTTGTGGCTGCATTCAAACCAAAGCCCTGAATCAATGGTTGCTTGCATCTATATAGTTCTTTTTCATATCAAGCACATACTGGCAAGATAGATTGACATTTTCAGCCTTTCCCTTTCTTCTCTCTGACTGACAATACAGTTGACCTTTTGTCCTTAGTATCTGTTGATTTAAGATGAAACAAATGGAAATACACATGGAAATTCTACCGGTTAACTGAAAATATCAGTAAACCCAATGGACACAAGTAAACTGTTACAAGATAATTTTATTGTATGTACATTTATTTTGTGTAATTGTAGTTTATTCATAATTCAGCCTTTGGGGTTACTAAATTCCGAGATAAAAAGATGTTGGGATACAACGCAAGCTGTAACATTGTGGCTGGTGGAGTGGGTCCAACAATGTCTTCATGGTACGACATTCTGGAGCCCACACCACCAGCCACGCATGTGGCCTGGGCGTGAGGGATGCAGACCTCAGAGTACTGTGGCCTGTATCGCGGGTCATGTTACCTTGTGTGCTGGAGCACCAACAGCCTGTTACAGGGATGTGCAGAAACCCTGAAAATATGTGGGTCCAACCCAGTGTTGGTGGGGCGAAGGGGCGCAACTTTAGGTATGTATGCTTTCGGTTCTGGTTCAGCAGATGTGATGCTGCTCCTGAGTGGATGTTGTACAGTGTTGGCTGCTAGGACAGTGCTGTGCTTGCACAGCAACAACGGGGCATATTACCAACAAATAGCGATATTTATCGCTAAATAGGCTTAGCGACGATTTTTTTATCGCTGCCTATCGCTGGATATGTTAGCGGAGAAAACATGCTATTAGCAACTTTTTTCTCCATTGTGCTAAAATATCCAGCGATAGCGGCGAAATGCGTGAATATCGCTGAGAATACAGCAATATTCACGCATTAGCGACGAAACGCTCTTAGCCATGTTATCCACCTCCCATTGGATAACATGGCTAAGAACTGGTCTGAGCAGGCGTTGGTTTTTGGCGATAGCGGGAATATTTCCATTGCTACGCCTGCTTTGCTAATAGGCGATAGCGACGTTAGCGACTGCTTTCAGTCGCTAACAGGTTGGGTATGCCCACTTTGCTTGTCATTAGCGATAAATATCGCTGACATGCAAAGCGGGCCCCAAACCGCTCGCTATCGCCTAAAAGCTGTCGCTAACATCAGTTAGCGACAGCTTGCTAATAGAGCGATAGAATTATCGCCACTTAGCGGCCAAAAACGGCCGCTAAACCTGCGATAATTGCCTATCGCCACCCTTGGTAATATGCCCCAATGTGTTTATGATTCATCTTCAGTCTGTGGACAATAATGTAGCAGGTGATGTAGAACTGACCGCCAAAATATGAGGTTCAATTGCTAAGTTTAATAAGGATATGGTGAAAAATCTTACTAAAGTATTTCCATTTACAGTATTTTGCATATTGGAGCAGTTAACACTTGTTAAGGAAGCTAATGTTCGTTTGTTAATTGCTGTCCCTACTTTGCAATTGGAAATGTTCTCTTCCTTAGTTTACTAACGCTTGATTAAGGAAATGTTTCTTTAAATTTGCAGACTAAGAGCTCTAAGTGTCAACTGTGGTGTTAAGGCAACACATTTCTGTGCGAGCTGGAGGTAACTTGTCGTACAGTCAGTGCTAAACATGCTCTTATGATCACAGGTGGTGGTGGACTCAGGCACTCAATTTTGCAGACCACGGCCAGTAATATGTACCGGGTACACTGCGCTGTGGTGCACCTTTGGGTAATATAGGTGACAATGTGCAAAATGTTATACCTCAAGGGAAATAAGCACGTCTTACGCATTTCCTAGATGTGGTGAAATAGTATGTAAATATTCATCACTGGATGATGCTGTGACAGATTTCATGACTATCAGGGCAGAGGAATATGCCCAGAGAAACCTTTTTGATTTGTGTGCCTACCTGACTCATGTATTTTAGAGGGACCAACAGTTTGCTCAGGCTATAGATGTGTGAGAGAGGGGAAACAACCTTTACAACGCAGTCATTATATCGCACTCCCTTTACATAGCAGTCATTACATCGCAACATCCTTTCCATCGCATGTCATTACAACACATGTCATTACAACGCAGGCATTACATCGCAAGTCCTTACAATGCATACCATTTAACGCATAGTACCCTTACACTATCCAACACTTACCCTACTGTTGCACTCACTGGAGTCAGAATTGTAATTTTTACCCCTACACTATCCAACACTACCCTTAAATGCGATGTAATGGTATGCATTGTAAAGGTATAATGCAATATAATGGAATGCGTTGTATAGGTAGTTTCTGAAAATGCGATGTAATGGCATGTGATTTAAAAGAATGCATTGTAAAGGATGTTGCGATGAAAAAATGCATTGTAAAGGCATGCATTGTAAATGTATGCGTTGTAACGTCATACATTCGTGTGACAGTGTTTAGTGTTTAGAACGTTTACCACTGCCTGTGCGTTTAAAAATTATATTATGCAACATAGAAAGGATGGGATTGGTGTATTTTGCAATATTAAAAGATGTAATATTGTTGGTTAACATGCAGGAATCTGTCATTCCAGGAAATAGTTGCTCTTTCAAAAAGCATTCATTACCAGAGAGCAAAGGCTGTGAAGACATTTGCTTTATCTAAATAAGCCTTCAATGTAGTTTGAACTGAGATGTCCAGTTGGGGAAGACAATTTGCATGCTCTGTGACATATGTTGGAACATTTTGAACATGTGCCCAAGAGTGGTAGTATGTGTGCAAGTTCAAATTCCATATGTGAGACTTAAGCAAAAGAGCAATTGGATAATGTGTCTGCTAGTGCTTTGTTGAGAGGATTCTTATGCTGAGGTTATGAATTCTGGAATGCATCTTGATTTGCAATTCAGGATTAAAATCACCATTAATTTAGTGAAAATATTTAAAGAGAGCTGGATCATCTAGAAATGAAACCCCCGGACATCTAACATTGGGAACATCAAGGTTCAAAAATGTTTCTTCCAAAATGTTGATGACCAAGTGAATTTTAAGAAACAGTGCATATAGAAAACATGTGCCTCTTTTGTAATCTGTCTTGTCTGTGATACAGAACTACATTTGGAAACACCAGTCCAGTTCTATTTTTTTTTAAACTATTTTGAATTTTTATGAATGCACATATATATTGCTCCGTGGGACAATTGGTAAATGGTGACAAATGGCTCATTCAAGTGTACTATATGATTTTATTAAATGTATCTGTTTAGAATGTTTTCAGAACATTTTCGTTTATTTTGTCATATAAGATAAGTAAAATGTATATCTTTGAACTCATGACACACAGTTAGACTCTGCTGAAAATGACAATGCAAAGCACGTTTGCACATACCCCAGTATTGCACTTTCCCCAAATCGGTACATAGAGTACTGGAATATTTCACGTGTTCCTTTTCAATGCATTATTCATTTTAGCAAATGTATTCCAAAATTGTGCTTTAAATGCACTTTTGATTAGATTTTATTAAAATGTTAGCAGGGCGGGGGAAACTTCCACTCAAAACCTTACTTGAGCAAGGCTCCCTTGCTAAAATTCAGATCCGGTATTACATCCGGCTTTCAGCAGTGCCAGTTGAGTTTGTGGGTAGAGCCAATAGAATATGTGGGCGGAGCCAGTGGAGAAAGTGGGTGGAGTCAGGAAAAGTGTGTGTGGCCTGCAATAAGCATTTGAGCACCAGTTCTTCATATTTTACAAATTAAGCACTGATCTTAACTATTGTAATGTCATCAACTCAAAGCTCCCTAAGAAAGTTATCATCAGGCTCCGTAGGGTGCACTGTGAGACAGCCGTGATGTGTCTGAACATTTGTAAACAAGATCATATCAAACCAGAACTGAAAATGTTGTTGGTAGGATTAGATTTAACATGCTCTGCACTGCTCACAACACCTACAGGTGGAAATGACCTATATGTTACGCTCTCTAACCCAAATTATTCATCAACCAGTAACCTACGCTCATCGCTTGGACACACAGACAGATCTTTGGGAGTCCAGGGTTCCCCCATAGGCTATGGCACACCCCTCACCCAAATCAGAAAGCTGAACCAAACTACACACAGTTTGGTAAACAACTGAAAGTGAAAACCTGAAAATTCGCACTCAACTACAGGTGTGTCATGACTGTAGGACATCAGAGAATATTCTTCCTCAACTCTAATGGTTCAGTTGTTGAACATAGCTGATTTAACCAATTAAAAGGCTTTTCAGTGCTCGGAAGTATGTAAGAAAACGAGCAGCACTCTACAAAACTCAAATAAACTATAAATAAATAAATACATACAAATACAAAAATCGGACCAATAGCCAGGCGAGCTTGAAAGTGGCATATCTTTGATAAATGTGAAAACTCAGTTTAGAGAACTTCAATACCAAGCAAAAAGAAAATAGTGTTCCCCGTTGCCCCTTGTATCAGTTTTGTTTTTAAAAGTCTGCATTAATGTTCCCATGGTAGCAGCTAAAAATAAGGCCATTCAATGCATCCTTGAAATCTGTTCAGTTTTAATAACTTGGCAAAGTATAGTTATTTGCTCTAAGTATTGATATGCAAATGCATTGCATCAGGTACCTCTGTGATAACAACTTATTATTGAGTGAGCTAAGTCACAGTTTTTGTGTTTCCAAAGTGTTGTAGGCAACAGGTGCATCTACTGCTCAATGAAAGAGAATTTAATTTACGAACCACGGAAGGATGAAAGCCGGAGTTTTTTTTACTTCGAATCAAATGCATGGCCTTTCGATCACACCACATGCTACTAGGGGGCACCGGGAGATATGGAAAACTACTCTTTAAAGTGGATAATTCAGCGTGTGGGTGGAATGCAGCCAGAGTCGGCGTGGTCTTCCAGGTGGAAGATCAGTTCTCCGGGTTGGCAGACTTGCGTAGAGGACGAGTGATATAACAAAGTCTGTTATGGTGTTGTGAAGTTGGTGCATGGTCCTGGTGGTCTGTAGATGAGAGTGCCTCTTATGGTGAAGTTGTCTGTGATGTGGATCTTGAATGACAAGTGTGCCATGTTGGCAGATGATGTGTCCATGGAGGTGGTGCATTCTTGTGGATGATGACAATTCCACCTCCGGGCTTGTGAAATCTGTCTTGCCTGGTCATCTGTTAGCTGTAGGTTATGGTGATCACTTGAAATGCATTCACTATTGAGGTACACTTTGGAATGTTTGTAAGACCTGCTCCAAATCTCAACCAGTACATCTTTATACACAGTAGATGGGCCACACAGGTGAAAGTGACTACTAGCTTACTGTCAGATGGACTAATTATGCCTTATATATGTGTACTATTTCTAGCCCTGATAAAGTCAGTGAAGGACAAAACACGTGTTGGCTACAAGTGAATATCATCCCAAATGAATTTAGAAGATGTTTTCTATACACAGTGACAGGAAATCTGACTGGAGCATTATAGTGAGGAGAAGTACTCGAGGGTGTATCTGTGAATTATAGTTTCGTAACAGCTTTTCTACAGTGTTCTATTTCCAGGAATGCACCCAGATCATTTTGCTTGGAGGACGATTTGTGGAGTAGCAAAGGGTGTATAGTGTTTAGAGACACCGACATACTGGTATGAAGTCCTATATATAAAAAGCACTGACAAAGTCAATTGTTCTCGCCTTTACTAGCCAGGCCCAAAGCAATTGGCTTTGCCACTGCTTGCTTGGTTTACAATAGTGCAAAGTAATAAAGAAAACAAAATTCAAAATGGGCACTGATGTGTCAGTATGCAAATGCATGCATGTGTTCACATAGGCAGCCATCATAGAGTGTGTTCTATTTTTTAAGTTGGCGCTGTGGAAGAAAGAACATTTCACGATTACTGTCTGCACATTTCTCAGTTACTCATTTACTGCTTCGATATGGGTGGCATCTATTTTCGAACCATAAATTAAGAAATACATTTTATGCAGGATTCCACTTAAGCAGAGCGAAGTGAGTAGCTATGAGAAATTCACCAGCCTAGATGTCGATGATAGCCTATATCTTCCCTACACTCCGGTCGTGATGATGCAATATTGCAAGCGCTAGAAGCAGGAAATGGTGGGAAATAGAGGAAAGGTGAGAGAGAGTGCGCGACAAAGACAACACAACTCCTGATTCAGTCTTGTCGAGCACTGAGCGACAGAGACAACCCAACTCCTGATTCAGTCTCATCGAGCACTGAGCGACAGAGACAACCCAACTCCTGATTGTCTCGTCGAGCACTGCGCGACCAAGACAACCCAACTCCTCATTCAGTCTCGTCGAGCACTGCGCTACAGAGACAACCCAACTCCTGATTCAGTCTTGTCGAGCACTGAGAGACAGAGTCAACCCAACTCCTGATTCAGTCTCGTCGAGCACTGCGCGACCAAGACAACCCAACTCCTGATTCAGTCTTGTCGAGCACTGAGCGACAGAGACAACCCAACTCCTGATTCAGTCTGGTCCATCACTATAAAATGGCTCCTTCATTGGTTCCGACTCTCACAGGTAATTATATTCGGACTCCCGAAGAAGGACTTTCGAGCAAAGGAGCAAAGGTCGTAAAGCAACAATGGTTTCAGACATGTTAAAGTGTCCCGACCTCAGGACACCCCCACGCCGCACGGCCCACCAGCTGTAGGCGCCCCCTCGCTGCTGCTCGCTCTTCCTTCCGCTGCTGCCCCCATCTGTGCCTCATTGTATTTTGTTTCTATTTCCTCCTTCTGTGCCTTCATTTGTATTTCGTTTTCCATTTCCCCCATCTGTGCCTTCATTTGTATTCGTTTTCTACCTCCCCCATCTGTGCCTTCATTTGTATTTCGTTTTCTGTTTCACAGTAGTGTTGGATTCCTAGTGTTTCTTTTTGTCAGTAGGATCAGCGATTTTGCCGGTATTGTTCCCCTGTTGTGACCCCCCCTCCGCTCCCCGCTTCCCGCCGCTGCTCCCTCGCTGCCCCGCCCCCTTTTCTTTCTGTGTCCCCGTTGGCCGCCCCGCTCCCGCCTCCCAGCTGCTCCTCCGTCCCATTTGGCCTTATATGGAGCCCGCGCATACGCGCAGCGTTCACGCGCAGCGGGCGCACCGATTGTGCGCCAAAGGCAAGCCGGTCTACGCCCGTCCGCGCCTGGACCACGCCCAGCGCCAGGACCCCTGGCCCCCAACGTCGCCAACCCTCCCGACGGACCAACGACACCGCCATCCTCCACGCACTCAACGTCGGCCGGAACCCCGCCTGCTACCGAGCCACCCCAAAACGCACCCACGGACCCTTCACCTGCCAAGCCTGCAAATTCACCTGCCTCCGGACCTGTACCGCACCCGACAAGCCGTGCACCAGCAGCAACCACCTCAAGTGCATCTTGCTCAACACCCGCTCCGTCCACAGGCACACCGTCGAACTCTGGAACCTGCTCGACACTACATCACCGGATGTCGCCTTTCTCACAGAAACCTGGATGAACGCTTCCTCAGCGCCTGACATCGCCATAGCCATCCCGGACGGATACAAGATCACCCGGAAGGACCGTGTAAACCAGACTGGAGGAGGCATCGCCATCGTACACAAGAACACCATCCACATCACGACCAACCCCGACGACACCTTCACTGCCGCCGAACAACTCCACTTCCAGATACACACCGATCCCAAGACCACCCTCAGAGGCACCCTCATCTACAGACCCCCGGGACCGCGGACACAATTCAGCGAAGACATCGCAGACTTCATCAGCCCGCACGCCCTCCCCTCCGCTGACTACATCCTCCTAGGGGACCTCAACTTCCACCTGGAGAACAACATGGACAGCAACACCACCACCCTGCTGGACAACCTCGCCAACCTCGGACTCAAGCAACTGGTGAACACCCCCACCCACTACGCCGGCCACAAGCTTGACCCCGTCTTCTCCTCCAGCAAGCACATCTCCTTCAGCCACTCCACCAGACTCCACTGGACTGACCACAGCTGCATCCACTTCAGCTTCAGAAGAACAACGACCCACCACCACCCAAAACAGATTCCTCGCAGGAGCTGGAGCAAGATCACCACCGAGCAGCTCACCACCTCCCTCCGCCAGAACCCTCCCGCCAGCACAACAGATCCAAACGAAGCAGCCAGCAACCTCACACAGTGGCTCACCAACTGCGCAAATGACCTTGCACCACTGAAGAACCCTCCCAGTAGACCCGGCAGCAAGAAAACCTCCTGGTTCACCAACGAACTGAAGAACTCCAAGAAGAACTGACACACCCTCGAGAAAGCCTGGCGTCACGACCAGACCACAGACAACATGACTGCCCTCAAGCACGCCACCCGCAAACACCACCAGCTGATCCGCACCACCAAGAAGACAGCATTCACAGAACGACTGGACAACAATGCCCACAACAGCAAGGAAGTCTTCAGCATCGTCAAAGAGCTTGCCAACCCCAGCACCAGAAACAACAACATCACCCCCTCACAAGACCTCTGCGACTCACTCGCCTCATTCTTCCACCGCAAGATCGCCGATATACACAACAGCTTCGGCGCACCTACCACCCACTCAACCACTGAACCAACGCCCCCCACCACCACCCTCTGCGCCTGGACCCCGATCAGCACCGAAGACACCACCCGCACGATGAACACCATCCACTCCGGATCACCAACCGACCCCTGCCCCCACCGCGTCTTCAACAAGGCCGACTCCATCATCGCACCCCAACTCCGGGACATCATCAACACCTCCTTCAACACCGCCACCTTCCCGAAGATCTGGAAGCACGCCGAGCTCAGCGCCCTCCTGAAGAAACCAACAGCAGACCCCACCGACTTCAAGAACTACCGCCCCATCTCGCTCCTCCCTTTTCCCGCCAAAGTCATCGAGAAGGTTGTCAACAGACAGCTTGCCGCCTTCCTCGAGACGAACGGATCCCTCAACCCCTCGCAGTCCGGGTTCCGAGCCAACCACAGCACCGAGACTGCCCTCATTGCAGCCACTGACGACATCAGATCCCTGCTCGACAACGGGGAAACAGCGGCCCTCATCCTCCTGGACCTCTCTGCAGCGTTCGACACTGTCTGCCACCGCACCCTAGGGCAGCGCCTCAGCAACATTGGAGTCCAAGAGAAGCCACTGGAGTGGATCATCTCGTTCCTCACCGGAAGAACCCAGAGAGTCCGCCTCCCCCGTTCAGATCCGAGGCCACCGAAGTCATCTGCGGCATACCACAAGGATCATCACTCAGCCCAACCCTCTTCAACGTCTACATGAGCCCTCTCACAGCCATCACACGCAAACACAACCTCAACATCATCTCCTACGCCGACGACACCCAGCTGATCCTCTCCCTCACCAACGACCCCGCCACCGCCAGAACCAGCCTGCACGAAGGGATGAAAGACGTCGCCGAATGGATGAAGAACAGCCGCCTGAAACTGAACTCAGACAAGACGGAAGTCCTCATGCTGGGATCATCGCCCTCCACCTGGGACGACTCCTGGTGGCCGCCTGCCCTGGGCAGCGCACCCAAACCAACGGACCACGCACACAACCTGGGCGTCATCCTGGACTCCTCCCTCGCAATGACCAAGCAAGTGAACCCAGTCTCATCATCCTGCTTCAACACCCTGTGCATGCTCCGAAAGATCTTCCGATGGATCCCCACCGAAACCAGGAAGACGGTCACCCAGGCCCTCGTCACCAGCTGTCTGGACTATGGAAACACCCTCTACGCGGGAACCACAGCCAAACTCCAGAAAAGACTCCAGCGCATCCAGAACGCCTCAGCACGACTCATCCTGGACATCCCGTGCCGCAGCCACATCTCCGCCCACCTGAAAGACCTGCACTGGCTCCCCGTCAACAAGAGGATCACGTTCAAACTCCTCACCCACGCACACAAGGCTCTCCACGACTTGGGCCCGAAGTACCTCAACAGCCGCCTCACCTTCTACACACCCACCCGCCAGCTCCGATCCGCCAGCCTCGCCCTTGCCTCCATCCCAAGAATTCGGAAATCCACCGTCGGAAGAAGATCCTTCTCCTACTTGGCAGCCAAGACATGGAACTCCCTCTCCACTCACCTACGGCTGACCCAGGATCACCTCTCCTTCAGGAAGGAAATTACTCAAGACCTGGCTGATCGAGCAGTAGCGACACCCCCCCAGCCCCCCCCCAGCGCCTTGTGGCCCTTACGGGTGAGTAGCGCGCTATAAAAATTTATGATTGATTGATTGATTGAAAGTCTATAGAGTGCCCAAGCGCGACCACCTCGAAGAACTAAACACGAGGCAAAGACAAAGGAGGTGGAGATGGAAGAAAATAACAAATGTTTGGGTTGGGAGGTCAGGTGTGAAATTGGCCAACAGCGAAATGGCAGAGACAGTTTGCCAGACGCCATGCTTCTATCTTAACATGTTGTTATAATGCCCCTGCTGGTCTTGCCCCAGAAAGCTTTGCTGAAAATAACACTCCTCTTTTTCCTGGGGCCGGCCATGTTTGTAGTTCATATCCATGCAATGCCAGCTCCATCTCCCTGCTCTCCATAGCTGCCCAGTTCTATCTCAATTGTGAGGGGAGAAGGGTAGGACATAATCAGTCAGGTTAAAGGGATGGGAGATTGAAAATAAAACAATAAAGGAGGCAGGCAAGGTTTAGGATGGAGATAATCAGACGAGCCACAGACGGTTCAATTGAGTGCTAAAAGCAACAAAAAAAAAGAGTTTCATCATGTTTCCTCATATCAGCAGTGAAAGGATACAATTCATCCACTCAGAAATCATGGCAATGTAGAACTACTACAAGGACGAGACAAACATAAGCGCAGGGCGGATACCTTCAAATAAAGGATGAGAACAGAGACAGACAAAAAAGTCAACCAAAAAAAAGCAAGGAGGAGACCCAAAGCCCATGCTAAGTATATTTTAAAGTATAGGATAGAATGCAACCTGCAACAGACAGATAACGCTGTCCATAGTGAGACATCAATCAAATTAGTTAATATTAAAAGTATGCTTAAAAGACATACAAAGACGTCTGCCCAGATAGTCCAATTTTGTCAGGTTCTGTCACTTCTCCATCCCCCCAAATTATTTTAATTTATTTAAGACCACACGAATTATGACTCCGGTAATGTCTTTACTGAGAATGCCTCCTTGCAAAGATAATGTAGTTGCATATGTGTGTTTACGACAATTGCATAGCATCAACCTACCTAAAAAGTATCAAAGTGCTGAACAGTGTCAAAGCCAAAGATGCATTTGTGATGTAGGGTTCATAAAGTAGGTGCAGTTTCACCTCTTTTCTAAACTGGAGCATGGCAGGGGCAGGCCTCATGCATACAAAGATGTTGTTCCAGATCCTGGGTGTATAGATGCAAGAGACCGGTTTCCCTGTTTTTTCTTTTTATATAGCGCACAATATTATGTATTCATTGTTTTCAGCACTCTTTCACACATGTAACAGCCAACACAAAACCAATGAAAAACAAGTAGTACAGATATTTGTATAGTACTTTTTTGCAGCATGACAAACTCCAGCTTCAATTAAGCAGAAAGCTAGCTCCGTCACAGATTTGTATCTGGGCACAGTCAAATCCACTATACACAGACAATAAAGATAGCACAAATGAATTAGATAACAGTAGACTTGAATCACTAAGACTTTTCTGCACCCAATTTACTATACATGGTATTAAGTACAGTACAGCAGGGAGTACTTTATTCCTTATAATACATGGTCATACCATTACATTTCTCACACCTACTTAAATCCTTTGTACATAGTTCTTTCATATAGAATAGAGAACATATTTGCAAACATAAAGAATAAAAATAGATGCTCTAGCGCAAAATTAAACACGTCAAAAAGCTGTGAGATATTGGCTGCAAGAAAATATTGAAAAAGTTCAATGCAAGCCAGTTTTTTGTAAACAAATAAGGTGCAGTAGTTCAGAATGTTTAGAAACATGCAGAGCATTATATCATTTCTATACTTGCCTAAGGAGTGCAAAAGATAAACATGTTGCCTTATACATCTCCTTTCTGGTTGTCACGGTAGAGCTAGTCAAACAGAGCACAAAGAAAGAAAAGCTATGTTTCATTTTTGTGCTAGAAGTAGCTGCTTCAATTATGATCCGTGATCTGACCTGACTTTTCCCTGGCTACTGCCTCTGAAATTGTGATGTCAGAACTCAACTGTAATAAGTTATTACAGTTGATTCCTGGTGTCTTTTCTTTATATTTGGTGACTGGGTGTGTCACATGTCACTGATTATAAATAAATTACAGACTAGTTTTTATACAGGGACTGCAGAATCCCATGTTTTATATTAAACTTCATGAGTTACTGTGACTACTTCTGGTGGTCTGAAGTTCTGTGTCCTGAAGTTGATGACTATGAGAGGGGAAACTTCAAGATCTGAAACTTGAGGAGCTCACTTAGGAAGTGAATGTGAGCAAAACAGCAAACCCCATGGGGAACCCAAAGGATTGGAGGGTGGAGAACAGAAAAGACTAATAGAGCACCAGTGGAAGAAATACAGAGCTTACTAATTGAGAAAGAGTGACATCTTGGCGAACAGTCTGGCTAAATTGTTTGTACGACTCAGTGTCATCTTAAGGGTAAAACATATTTTGAAGGCCCCTGGATGGAACAAATTTGAATTTTATTACCCATCTCAAGCCCACATAATACCAAACAATACTAAATTATATGTTAAATTTTAACAAGTTCATACAAAAACCCATTTGAAATAGGTGTTGCCTATGCGACCTCAAAAATCCTTAAGATGGCATTGGTTTTGAGAGGCAGAGTTAGAAGCAATGCTAGGCAGAGACGGAGAGAAGTTTAGATAGAGAGATAGCATCGACAGTTAGAAGGGTCAGTTTCGTGGGGGGTGAATGGGGGGCATGGAAGGTGGGAGCCCTGAGCAATTGCTCACTTTGCCCACGCCTTAAAACATTACTACTATGTCTCACTTTTCGAAGCGCAGCCTTCCTCGGTGCAGATTCCACATCTTAGTGCAGTCTCGCTTTGGGGTCTAGTTTTACGCTTTGCTACAGTCTTTTTCATTACACACAAATCTCTCCGGCCTCATTCACAGGGTATTTTTTTTTTTTTTAGGTGCACGAAAGCCTCCCATTGAGCATACATTCTATCTCTGGAGCACAAACTTACACAAGAGGTGTGTTTAACCACTTCGGCGCTCATGACGAGCTCAGCTCAGCTCGTCATAAGTGACGACGCTCGTACGCTCATGACGAGCTGAGCTCGTCATGTAACGCGGCTTTTAAAAAAACACAGCGGGAAAACCGCTAGCGCGCATGCGGTTAATTTCTTGAAGCACAGCATTAGGTGTGGGTCTTGCATCTTTTAGGGCAATCCTCCATTTCCTGAAGCGCGGTATCATGCTCTGAGCTGAATTCTTGGGTCTTTGGATGACGGTCTCACTCATTGAGTGTAAGTCTCATGCATTAGCCTCACTCAGTTGTGTGCCTAAATGCCTTGATGCACACTCATATTTATTTGGTGCGAACCACCCATCTTAGAGTACAGTCTCGCTCAGTGGTATGAGCCTTACTTCTTGGTATGGTATGGTTTTTGGTATTTGTTAGGCGCATGTATCACCCATAGGTCTCGCAGCGCCAGCAGATGCTCAGGTAACAGTGTATGGTGTCTCATTATTGCTGGAAAAGCCAGGTTTTGAGTCATTTGCGAAACCTCTTGTGGTCTTTTTCTGCGCGAGTAGAGTCTTGGAGCAAAGTCCCCACCCTTGGCCTTTCTAAGTGGTCCTCTTGAGTTTAACAGAGTCATGCACCAATGGGGTTTCTCCAAAATCACTCAAATCTCTTTTCAATGAAAACCCATAGATGGCCCTGATGTAGTCTAAGTCCTGCACCTAAAAGGACTGTGGATGGAGCAGATTGGGGAAAAGGACATGCCTCCCCCTACCAAAAAACAATAGCACACTTCACTACTAATTTCGGTTCTGGAGAAAGGGATCTGGACAAGCTCAGCAGGGTGTTCTAAGTGGTAAAGGCCAGATGAGGAGAGTCAGGAAAACTGAATAAAAACAAACCACAAGTACTGACAACATTAGACTGCAGGGTGTGGGAAAGGGCAGAGTCAACCGGCGAAGAGGGTGCAGCACGTCTGTGGGCAGGCAGGGGAATGGAGGAACAGAATAAAAACCCACGACCAGGGTCAGGAAAATAGTCCTGACCACCAAAATAAAACTGGCCTTCATTAGCGAATCAGATAGTTACACCTCAATACGCACACCTCAATGCTACGTAGCTGCCCCGAGACGTACCCACGGCCCTTTCGCCTGCCGCTCCTGCAAATTTACCAGCGTCAAGACCCTTACCACTACCACTAACCCCAAAATCAGCTCCGACTCCAACCACCTGAAGTGCATCCTGCTCAACACCCGCTCGGTCCACAGACACGCCACCGAACTCTGGGATCTACTCGATACCACATCACCGGACGTCGCCTTCCTTACTGAAACATGGATGAACGCCTCATCAACACCCGACATTGCCATAGCCATCCCGGACAATTACAAGATCATCCGAAAAGACCGCACCATCCAAACAGGAGGAGGCATCGCCATTGTCCATAAGAACACCATCAAAATCACGACCAGCTCCGACAATAACCTTTCAACCGCAGAACACCTCCACTTCCAGATCAACACCGACCCCAGGACCACACTCAGAGGCACCCTCATCTACAGGCCTCCAGGAACCCGTAAACAATTCAGCGAAGACATCACTGACTTCATCAGCCCACATGCCCTCGCCTCCGAAAACTACATTCTACTAGGAGACCTCAACTTCCACCTGGAAAAGAATAACGACTGCAACACCACCACCCTTCTTGACAACCTGGCCAATCTCGGTCTTAAACAACTTGTTGACACCCCCACTCATGTTGCCGGACACACGCTTGACCCAATCTTCACCTCCAGCAAACATCTCCTTCGATCGCACCACAGCTCTCCATTGGACGGACCACAGTTGTGTTCACTTCAGCTACAAAACCACCTTGAACCACAACCCCCCACAACCTATCCCCCGAAGAAAATGGAATAAAATCACCACCGATCAACTCCTCACATCGCTCAACCAAAACCCACCCGCCCTCTCATCGGACCCAAACCAAGCTGCCATCGAATTCAAACAATGGATCACTCACAGCGCCAACGAATTAGCACCCTTGAAAAACCATCACACCAAACATGGCAGCAAAAAGGCCCCCTGGTTCAACGAGGACCTTAAGAAATCAAAAAAATTATGCCGCACTCTAGAGAAAACATGGAGAAAAAACCCAACCACCGACAACATGACCACTCTCAAGGCAGCCACCCGCAAACACCACCAGCTGATTCGATCCACCAAGAAATCAGCACTCAAGACTCGACTCGACAACAACGCCCACAACAGCAAGGAACTTTTCAACATCGTCAAAGAATTCACCAACCCCACCGCAGCCTCAAACGACATCACTCCCTCCCAAGACCTCTGCGACTCGTTATCCTCCTTCTTCTACAACAAAATTGCCGACATACATAACAGCTTCGGAAACAGTTCCAACAAACAATCCTCTCCACCCCCCTCAGAACCTAAACCGCCCTCTAACAACCTCAGCGCCTGGAACCCAATCACCACTGAAGACACCATCCGCCTAATGAACTCCATCCACTCTGGCTCACCAACCGACCCGTGCCCCCACCACATCTTCAACAAAGCAGACTCCATCATCGCACCCCTTCTCCGTGATGTCATCAACTGCTCCTTCATCTCTGCTACCTTCCCAGAAAGCTTGAAACATGCCGAAGTCAGCGCCCTCCTGAAGAAACCCACAGCAGACCCCTCTGAACTTAAAAACTACCGCCCCATATCCCTCCTCCCATTCCCGGCCAAAGTCATTGAGAAAGCCGTCAATAGCCAACTCGCCGCCTTCCTCGAATCCAACAACTCCCTCGATCCCTCACAGTCCGGCTTTCGAGCCAAACACAGTACCAAAACCGCCCTCATCGCAGCAACAGACGACATTCGAACACTACTGGACAACGGAGAAACAGTGGCCCTTATTCTCGACCTCTCCGCCGCCTTCGACACTGTCTGTCACAACACTCTCATACAACGCCTCAGCAACATCGGAATAAAGGGAAAAGCCTTGGACTGGATCATCTCATTCCTAGCTGGAAGAACTCAGAGAGTTCATCTTTCCCCATTCAAATCTGTGGCCACCGAAGTCATCTGCGGTGTACCACAAGGATCATCACTCAGTCCCACCCTCTTCAACATTTACATGAGCCCACTCCCTTCCATCGCGCGTCATCACAACCTTAACATCACCTCCTACGCTGACGACACCCAGCTGATCCTCTCCCTCACCAAAGACCCCAACACCGCCAAAACCAATCTTCACGAAGGCATGAAAAAAGTAGCCGTGTGGATGAAAAACAGCCGCCTTAAACTTAACTCAGACAAAACGGAAGTGCTCATCCTAGGACCATCCCCCTCTACCTGGGACGACTCTTGGTGGCCTGCGGACCGGGGCTCAGCACCCACTCCCACAGACCACGCACGTAACCTTGGATTCATCCTAGACTCCTCACTCTCGATGACCAAACAGGTCAGCGCCGTCTCATCCTCCTGCTTCAACGTACTTCGTATGCTCAAAAAAATCTTCTATTGGATCCCCACCGAAACAAGAAAGACTGTCACCCACGCACTGGTTACGAGCCGACTAGACTACGGAAACACCCTCTACGCTGGAATTACAGCCAAATTACAGACAAAACTCCAACGCATCCAAAACGCTTCTGCGAGACTCATTCTGGACATCCCTCGCCAAGACCACATCACCGGCCACCTAAAAGACCTCAACTGGCTTCCCGTCAACAAGAGAATAACATTTCGTCTCCTCACCCACGCACACAAGGCCCTCTACAAACTAGGGCCCGAATGCCTCAACACTTGACTATCCTTCTACACACCCACCCGCCAACTAAGATCCTCCAACCAAGGCCTTGCTGCAGTTCCACGGATCCAAAGAACCACCATGGGAGGTAGATCCTTCTCCTACTTGGCGGCCAAGACCTGGAACTCACTACCAAATCACCTCCGCCTTACACAGAACCACACCTCCTTCAGAAAAGAACTTAAAACCTGGCTATTTGATAAATAATGTACCCCTCCCCAAGCGCCTTGAGACCCTCTGGGTGAGTAGTGCGCTATACAAATCCTTGAACTTGAACTTGAACTTGAACTAGTCATATTTTTAAATCGAGCCATTTTTAACATGTACACACGTATTGGTGTTTTTCAAGGTATGGGTGACTGCAGTTGTGTTTGCTGCAGGCAATGTTTGTGGTAATATCAGAGAACTCAACAGTAAAAACCGTACCACCAGACCATAAAACAGGCCCACAGACAAACAAATTGGCAGACACTTAGACCTGTCAAAACAGCCGTTCTGGCACTGCCTGGCTGCCCTATATGCCAGTCTGATGGTGCCCACAACCCACACAATATGAGATCTGCTGCAATAATAAAACAAAATGAGCAGAATTAAAGAGGCAGAGAATGAAACAAACTGTCAGGGAAAAAGAGCCAGCTTAAAGGCTCTGCCACAGAAAAATACATCTGGGAGGGGCACAACTTCATGGTTTCCAGCCTGTTATTTAGAGGCAGTGCCATCTGAAAGCAGCAGAATCAGGGCAAGGGGGTGGTTACCAGGCTACCATCAGCTTGTGCTATGCAAGTGACTCTGCCCTGGGCTTTTATTTATCACTTAATCTCACACAACATTGATTTGCATCTGCAAAATGCAAATTCTGATTCACAGATCTGTAGTTTTTTTTTTTTTTTTTACAAACGTAAATCCAATTAGTCATTTAGAAAAGCCTGCACACACGCTGACTCTTCCGCGTGAAGAAATCTGGTTTAGGAGATGGGAAAGAGAAGGCAAGCTAAGATACAAAGTGGGGAGAAGTTTTTCATGGCATTTCTCATCCTACAAGCACATAATATCGAAAATTACTTATACTTTCCACGAGTGTGTCCCTGGAATATAGAGACAGGACCAAATATCATCGACAGTATATCGAAAACTAAGTATAGGTTTTCTATATCTAACTCCACATATTGGGGCATATTATCAAGGCAGGAGATAACATTATTGCCGCTTTGTCGGCAGAAAACTGCTGATAAAGCAGCGATAATGGGCTTGATAATATGCTCTATGGAATTCCAATCAAAGCCCATGTTAGATGTGCTTTGATGATAAAGCTGATAAAGCAGCGATAATGGGCTTGATAATATGCTCTATGGAATTCCAATCAAAGCCCATGTTAGATGTGAAGGACATCTAACATGGGCTTCGATTGGAATTCCATAGAGCATATTATCAAACCCATTATCGCCGCTTTATCAGCAGTTTTCTGCCGATAAAGCAGCGATAATTGTATCGCCTGTCTTGATAATATGCCCCATTATATCTTGACGATGTATATATCTTCCAGCTGCAAATTTGTGAATTTAAGAATAGTACATTAATTCTTCTTCTATATGCACTTATCTTCTGATATTTTGTCCGTCGATTTTCCGTAATGATAATTGTGTATCACGGTATTCCTTAAATCCATATTCCATAGTACAATTCTTTTCAGAGTTGGAGTGGAAAGGAAACATACCTTTATATTTTATCAAGTTACTTAAGCCTGCTTGGAAGAAATCACTTTCAGATATTATGAAAATGGGAAATGTGGGGGTAAATTATGGGATAAGTACCTTGAGCTGTATCCATAGTAGCTTTGCCTTTTCTTTAGTGAGTAGGGTAATGCCAATTGCCTCCTTCCTACTGTTCTGTTCATCTACCTTGGTCTATTCTTCAAATGTTAGTGTAAGAGGATTTCGATTTTTGCTTCTTTTATATCCTTTTTGTAGATTGTAAAACTGAATCAATTAGTCTGAAAAGTGCATTGTGCCGGACACCTTCTGTGCTGCTGCTCCTCCCTACCATGTAAACCAAGTATGGCCACTCACAGGCACTGTACAGCTCATGGTCCGTGAGAAGGCTGCATAACCTGTGTCACACATAATCTTCCACCCTAGCAGATTGTGTTCTGATGGGACCATCTGCGCACTAATGCATTCTTGCGTGTTTCAGTGGCGGACGCATACAATGAAAGTGGTAGGGTGGGAGAGGGGCAGTGGGAGGATAGAGAGGAATTGAGGGTTAAAAATAAAATATTATAAAAAAACCTTACCTCTCGATTCCTCGCCACTGACGGCCACCTTGGTACTTCACTCCTGACAGTCTTTGGGAAGACACAGGTTGCCCAGCCAATCTAGATGGTGCTCTCATGCAATGAGAGCAGCGTCAGGATTGGTGTGAGTGGCCTGGTCTACCTCTCAGACACTACCTGGGAGCCTGCAGCTTTTCTCCAACCTGGCTGTGAACGGCCAACCAAACATATATGCACACTTCTAAGTTCCCACCAGTCCTGCCTGTCATGGCCTGGTCCCACCCTGCATGCTCACACCATCAGCCTGAGCCCCTCACAGAAAAATGAAATGATATTATTGGTTTTATATCATTTAATTTTTCTGTGAAGGACTTCGATCAGTGGGGCGATGCTCCTCTGCCATTACAGAGGAGCCGCCACCTGCGTGTTTGATGTGTTGTAATCCTGTACTCTGGTCAGTTTGAGCACATTGAATCTATTGGCATCCAGGGATTCAATAGGCGACAGTCCTGACAGCCTCAGCACAGAGGATAACACAGTTGAGTCTCTTTCTCTCAACACAAGTCCTAAAGCTCCCTGCCCTCTATTTGCGTCTTTGCCTAAAGACATTGGGGCTGATTCACAAAAGCATTTACAAGGGCAGGAAGTAGTAATACAGATGTATGCCATTACGTAATCTAACATGCCTTTTTTAATCACCTGGAGATGTCAACTTCCTATTAGAAAAAAAGCACAAAAAAGGTGCACAGCCCTTTCTGCCTGTACTATCTGTGTGTGAATATTCTCTGAATATTCCCATTTTAGATGCTTTGGAGCCAATTCACACAAACGAGCAAGTGTATGTAAAAGAATACTACAGGTGTACTAGTGTATACACTCCCAAATGCCTTTGCGAATAGGACCCAGTAGTTCCTCAGTTATATACACTACCTTTAAACTGTAGCAAACTCCATACATGACTCCAGATGTGGACCATCCACTATCTGAGCCAGAAAAGAAAAAAGACCTCACCCAGACAATACTTTACTATCATCTCAGTGTGGCCCAGTTTTAAAGGGGTGCCCACGGTATTGCCCACTGCCCCTATCATCTACCATGGCCCTATTGTGCACCCTCATATCGCTATGACTAACAGGCCAAGCTACCCCCATTGTTATGAGACTCATTTTATTGACTAAGATGTGCCAGGATTTGAAACCTGTGACCTTCATATTTTTGCAGTAGATGAAGTAGAACATTGGCCTACCCTAGGTGCCTTGTAGGTTCCACTATATCTCCAAGGTCCACCCAGGACCCATTCTCTTTAAACCTGACCTGTTATGCTATATTGATTTGTATAGCGCACTAACCACTCACTATGGAGGAGCGTTGCCTTCCCCAACAAATCAATTCCCTCTAGGCCCCATACTGCTGAAGAGAGGACGTGTGGTCTAAAAACAAGGTGGACAGGAATAGGTATTTGTGATTGTGCAGCTGATTGAGAACAGGCTGAGAGAGTATTTATTCCCTGGAGGGGGCACTTAAATGGGTAGAAACGATTTCTGCACCTGTTTAAACTAAGCTTAAGTTGTACTCGCCTACGTTCAGCCATACTATTCAGCTGGTGTTATGAACACAAAGAAAATGCATACAATTCTCAAATGACACATGTAAAATGAATGCAAATACAACCTGCATGGGTTATTCCACAATTGTTTTCACAGCTGTAAATCAAGTACAAAACCTCTGCGGGAATATGGCATAGTTAGGATTTTGTACAACTGATTGTTTGTGACCTCATAAACTGTTAAAATAATGAATGATTACGACATTTGGCCGTTAGCCAAAAATATGCATACATCCCTAACTGTGCTGCTTATTCTATGAAGGAAACCCCTGCTAATTCTGTTCTGCACTTAAAAACATACTGCCCAGCAAAGACATACAGATGTGGGTAGCTAAACTGGGTATGGATTGCATGCAAATTGTGCAACCCATCCAGAACTTAAGGTCGGGTCCATTGAGCATGAGATATACTGTCAGAACCCTGTTCAGAGTGCCACAGGGTAAGCAAGAACTACTGGGCCCAATCATGGGAGTTAAGGTCTTTTACTCCTGATGTGCCGAGACCGACCTAGTATGATCCCGAGCAACTGGGCCAAGTACCCCTTCAGCACTTGACTCTCAGTAGTAGCGTTTGTCCAACATTCCAAGGTTTCTCAGGGGGAGGTAGACACAAAGGGTGAACACAACTCACAACTTAAAATACATTCAGCAGCAGCAATAAATGAGTGTCCAGTCAAATACTTGTTTTTATGAAAAAAGGAGTACTTATATACAAACACAAAGTAAAAATGGCTTTCACAAACAATATACACAGTCTCCTGAGGTCAGTGCTTTTGTGTTTCAACTGTACCACACCTCTCTCGCTAACAGTAGTGGTTATCCCCCATTCACTACAGACGATATTCAGGTTAAGCCCCACTAGTAATCCAAGTCTCAGAGGTTCCACTCCAACTCTTATTAAGTCAAACGTGTTCCAATGCCAAAGCTCTATACAGCAGGTAAGTCCCCAGAGGGGTTCTCGGGCCCGTAAATCAGTCTTTCCTGCACCATCAGGATACACACAACCTGAGATACCAAGCGTGCCCTTTCACATGTGCTGGAGCAGCAGCTGCTGTCTCTGGAGAGTTCCTCACATGGGCCCTGCTGGGGCAGCAGCCAGCTATCCTCGAATACCTCACATGCGGTCCTGTGGAGGCAGAGGCCAGCGGATCCTCGACACTCCTTTGATGCTGGTTAATTTCCTTTGATTACTGGGGGGGGGGTTGATTTTCTTGGCGCTGGTCCTCAGTCTGAGCTTGGGCACACATGGGTCACCATGGCAGGTTCGTTCTCTTGACGGCGGTCTCAACCAGACCACACTTCTTGCCTTTTCCTGGTGACCCAACATGGCATAAGGGGTCACCGTCCTCACGCTGCAAGCAGACTATGGCCCAGATGGCACTGTAGTCATCGTCATGGCACGTGGCATACAGGGTCACTGACTACTCTGCACATGGGCTACAGCCTGAGTGGCAGAGCAATAATCTTCACAGTGGCCCCACCTGGCACACTGGGTCGCCAACTTGCTTCTGCATACGTGCTCCAACCCTATCAGTACAAAAGTCGTTCACTTCCCACTGCACCTCGCCCTCACCCAACGCTCTCCTCTCCCTCACAGGGGAAAACTGGTATTGGCAAGCAGGCGGACCCTTGTTCTCGATGCTCCAGGGGGTCTTGGATTCCCTGGGTGATGTCCCCTCACCCAGCTGGGAGACTGGCAGGCCTTGGTCCTCAATCCCAGCCACAGGCCAAAGTCTTCTAGAGCTTCTCCCCACACAGCCCGACAGCTGGCAGTTTGACAGTCGACAATTTTAGGGGGATTGTGCTCCCCTTCTTCAAGTCCATTTCCAAACACCAAATGTGATTTAGAGTCTGAATCTTTTTTTAGTTTGCGTTGGGTGTTTTATTCCTTTAAAAGTTTACTCCAGAAAGAAGTATGTCACAGTAGAAGCAACCCCAAATAGGATAGCCCCAGAACACTGGCCATGGGAGTGACTAGAGGTTCACACCTGAGTGTCCGTGTTAAGTTTATCAAAAGGTTACCCCACGGCCCCAGCCCTACTCTTAGCAGCACCATCTCCTTCGTGAGATGTGCCCTGGCCCCTTCTCAGTGAATCTCTCTGAATCAAAGAGCACCCTCTGAAGTGTACTGGAGAGTCTGGCTCTCCCTTGCTCCAGTGTGTCCCACCCAGCTCACAGGAATGCAACAATCCACTGACCTGTCTGGATACAAAGTTCAGCCTGGGGGGATTCCTCTTCCTCCTTCTGCTCCTCTAGTTAGCCCTGGGTCTTCAGAATGGAACCCAGAATCTTCCATGTATTACTAATCCTAGGCACACACGTAGAAAATCCACGCACTGCACAGAGCTGCATCAACCCTGTATTGTACCATTCACAGGCACACAATCATCCTACACATGTTTATAACACACATACATTGCCACACATACATTGCGCTGAACTATACTCCAATCTAATGTAGGCCAAGGGTGAGTTAAGTACACAGAAGCGACTTTTAACTGAGTGAGCCTGTAAGCTTCACTTCAGGCACACAGGTAAAAAGGCCTGTTCAGTCCTACTGATCACTGCCGCTGCCGCCACCGCAATTGTGCTGCTTAATTCCTGGCACTACTTTGAGGGTGGTGGTTTGGGCACTCCTCCCAGTCCAAAATGACCACAAACATTGAGACAAGCCTATGAAATGGCTCACAAGCATGATCCGTGTTCACTCATGATAACAAAAATCAGCATTGAGGATCAAGATATCATTACATTAGGGGCACTCAGGGCAGGGGCGCACGTCCTTCACCATGTGAGCGACTTATCCATCCCAACATAAACCCTTACACAGTCTCTCTGCTTATGGTACATTTTAACTGGGCACTTACATACATTCTCTTCTGTGCACATTGGCAGCGGATTAATGGCGGACCCACACTTTTTTTAGTAAGGTTCAATCAAGCCCATAAAGGAGGAGGGGATTCACTCTAGACAACTATACGTAATGACAACATAAATAAAAGGGCACTTTGCATGCCAGACAAGTCACACATAAATGTATCCCATTCTGTACAGTGGCCAGAATGTGTTGGTTTCAAAAGTTTAAAAGGAAGAGCTTAGAAATGAGTGAGTGTTTATTCAGATCAACAGCCGGTGACTTTAATAGTATTTTAAGCTTGCAGCTTTCTGTGGTTTTTAGCAATCCTTGAGCCCACAGCACATGTTCTATGGAGAATTCACAGTGGCAGAGTCGATGCTGTGATTGACAGCTGTCATCATTACATATCTGGTATGACAAGCACTAATGATTGCCTTATATTTGCTTCGAAATGTTGTCAATCCCACCCAGCTGACACTGCTGCATGGGCTCTTGCCCTACTGCAGGACTTTCTGGAGCTGGCAGGCCATTAGGAGGTGATTAGTTTGTTGAGCTTGGACCTGCTTTACCCAGAGATTTGATGCAGCAGCCAGGCACAGATGATGTGCTTGGTGGCATTGGGTGGATGCATCGGGAATATGCTTATGTTCTCTTATTAATGGTCAAGGAAGTAAGATATTGACTGGGAATGCCCTAGCAAGGATCACACAAATTGCCAGCAGAGCAATGCCAAGATTATCATTTTACTTAACTAAATTTAACTCACAGGGCCTTATTCACAAGGGTAGCTTACACTGTTAAGTAATTTACACTTTGGAGTAAGTTTACTACTCTTCAGTATTCACAAACTCAGAGTGCAATTGTACAAAAGTGTTCATTGCATGTCTCCACCCAATGTGTAAAGCAATTGACTTACACTTGTGTGGGTTGGTAACATACCTCCTTCAACCCCTCCCTGACCTCACCTAAACCCCTCCTACTCCTTCCTAATCTCATCCCATTTTGTAGTACATCTGCCCCTTTTTCCACCCACTCCCATCACTCTCTCCCACATTTACTAGTAAAATGTATACTTACATGCATGGAACTTTGACTGTTGGGGTGGAGAACCCTTCACACACAAGTATAGGGTAATGCAGAGGCATATATTCTGCACATAGTTTGCCGCTTTGTAGCGTGTTTTGTAGTCTGTGAATCGGGCCCACAGCTCAACCCAGACCTGGTTTGGCTTGTCACGCAGTCTGGTGTTGGCAGATGCCAAAAGGGCCAGCTCGAACAAGGCAGTTTGTGGGTTGTTTTGTTTGTCCCATGAGCCTTTACGGGACCCCAAAAATCTGGTATTTTCAAAATGGGCCATAAAGAAGTGACAGACTGCCCGAAAGGTCAGTCCAACACTGGCTCAACACACGGTATAGCAATGTGCTCAACAATCAGGATAAAGACATTTTAGAGTGAATGAAAAAAGATAGAGCATTTTAGGAAAAATATAAAAAAAGCATAAAAATATATTGGAGTTAAAACTATACTTAACAAGACGTAGGTTGGAAAAGCAAAAAACACCCATCCAATTGCAATGTTTTGTAATGTTTTTAAAAAAAATATAAAGTTGATTTACAAAATCATCAATGGGAACAAGGAATAGTACTATAAGAGTATTCTTTTACGTACTGTAATATGCTTTTGAGAAACAACTTCGAAACTTCCAATGCCCACTCAGTAGAAGTGCAAAAAGGTCCATTATATTTGTACTAACTGTGTATAAATATTCATTGACTATTCCCATTGTATTACCATTTTAGATGTTTTGGGGCAAATTCACTAAGCAAACAAGTGTATGTAAAAGAGTATTAAAGGAGCTATACTTCATGTATTCCAAAATGCTGTTGTGCATGGACCCCTATGTTTTCAAAGACCTACAAAAGTGAGTAGAGACGCAAGCGTTGGCAGATTTCGACTGGAAGTGAGTTCCAGATTGATGGTGCTGTTACCAAAGAGGCCTGATATTCAAAAAGTTTTTGTTGTGAAATTTAAGGCTGCCCAAAAGAGTATATTGCTACTGCTACTGATCAGGAGTCCTCCCGACACCTGAACCTTGTGTGTCGTATTGAATGGTTGAGAGAGGACAAAGGCATGAAGGTAATACAGAAGAGCAACAGCACTTAAAGGGATTTACTGTTTGGTTTGTGTATGTATTTTGCATGATAAAAGTTTTTTGATACTTATATATGCCCCACGAAACTTATCCTCATCTGCACTACTTAGGCTATATAAATATTAAACTACATTAATTATATATTGGTGCACATTCAGTCGGAGGAGAGTTGCCAGAACTACCCGTACTGAGCAGGAAAGAAAAGGGGTATTGGGTGAAGTACCATATATAACAAATCACGAAAGAGTCAATATTCATTAGAAATATTCACATTGTTTGCAGTTTCTTTGTTCCTCATTAATGATATGAACCAGCTGTAATAGTATTTATCATACTTTGAGGGCATATCTCTTATTTTTTTTTTATTTCTATTTTTGTTATACTCCATTCTTTCCAATTTAGTTACCGTCAGATGAAAATTCAATAAACACTTTTTAATTATTGGAAATATACCCAGAGAGGAATGCCACAACCGTTGCTGTGACAAAGAGGTACACTCCATTTATAGACCCATCCTCGAGTTCCTCAGACGTACCCACACCACACCCCACCTCAAGAAGGTACACTGCCTCCCGATCCAGGAGAGATGCCAGTTCAAGATGTTGACCCACTCATTCAAAGCCCTGCACAATGAAGGACCAGCATACAACAACAAACACATGCCCTTCCACAATTGGACCAGACACCTACGATTCGCCTCACTCTTCCACACAGACATAGCCTGAATCAGCCAAAGTAATATTGGTGGATGCTCCTTTTTATACCTGGTGGCTAAAGCTTGGAATAACCTTCCCCTACTCCTGAGGACCGCCTCATCCCTCAAGCAATTTAAGAAAGGACTCAAGACCTGGCTGTTCGAATAAACAGATCACAATGAAGCAGCTAGCAATTGCAGTACCTTGAGACCCTCATGGGTGCTTTGCCATGCATTACAAATCTCTTTATTGAATGATTGATATATTCCCAGGAAGAATAGATCTACACTTTAAAGATTCTTGGCCTTGTTGTAAATCTGGTCATAAAAGTATGCTCATGTTTGGTTAT
Organism: Lissotriton helveticus; assembly: GCF_964261635.1. Taxonomy (NCBI): domain Eukaryota; kingdom Metazoa; phylum Chordata; class Amphibia; order Caudata; family Salamandridae; genus Lissotriton; species Lissotriton helveticus. Next base: position 10,509,856 of record NC_136064.1, read on the forward strand.
GATGAACTACCTTATTTACGCCAGCCAGGAATTGGCAGATGGAAACCCAGTTATCAGTGCAGAGTTCTGTGCACCCATGAATCCCACTCAAGGGGTGGTAAAGTGGGCGTTCTAAAGCGTGGTTAGCCTTGAAAGTTTGCAATCACCACAAACGTGGACATTTGAGTGTATTTACAAACTCCCCTCTTTCCTATCTGTGCACTGATTAGGGACCGATTTATACTCCAGGTAAGCAGTCGAATGAATCCCTTTCCATGGTGGGAATGGATCATCCCGAGGTTTGATGACGCTACAGGGCAATAAGTTTTATACACAGGGAAAAAAAACATGTTTGCATAGGAGATCCTATTCCACCTTTGTGGTGTTCTGCGCTATGGACAGCTTCGCACAGCAGGTGCGGGATCTGACTGGGAATATCACATGACCTTCCAGGTATATACATGGAACCCTGCTCCCTGCACAGCTTTCCATACCATTTCTCAGGAATGTCTGCAAGTTCCAGAAAGCAATAAATCCATACTTGCATGTAGATGTAAATCTGTGAGTGCAGATTTAGTCCTTTCTGTGGGAATAGGCCCTCGGTTTTTGTTTCTTAAATGTTCTAGGACCAGATCCACTAGCCTGTTGTTTAACCCCTTCCAAGCGGGGCTAATTCCCCCGCGGTGCGGGGGGGAGGAGGACCGCGCGCGGCGCCGCAGTGCTCGTGACGAGCTCAGCTCGTCATGCTGCACAGTGGCGCTGTGCTCATGACGAGCTGAGCTTGTCATGACTCCGCCCACTCAATGGAACGCCCCGCAGTGGAGGGGAATTAGCCCCACGTGGGTGTTCCACGGCTGTTATGATGAGCTGAGCTCGTCATGAGCGCAGCTCCACTGTGCCTCATGATGAGCTGAGCTCGTCATGAGCGTCAATGGGGTTACACTGCTGGTGCTGGGTTTCTTAAAGGCTCTAGTGATAAACAACAAAATAGAGAAAATCACAGTCAACTCTTGCCCCACAGGCCTCTTGTCTCCTGCCATACTGGAATCTAGAATTTCTGGCTCACTAACTACACTTTTGTGGCCAAAAGATGCCATTGTTGGGAGTATACTGTAGATCATGGTTTAGAGATTCAGGATCAAAGGACATTCACACTTGCATAAACTTGGGATCTTCAGGTATGAAGAGGGGATGATGAAGGAGAGAATAGGATGGAGAAAGATAAAGGCCCATGAAGTGAGTGTGTGAGATAAAGAAAAGAGGGGTCGACTTAGTTAAACATGACCAGGAAATGGATGAATTTAAGAGGGAGCAAGGAAGCACTAGAGAATAGAGAAGGTATAGGAGGAGAAGGAGAATGAGAGTTCAGAGAGGATGAGGCAACGAGACGGGAGGAGACGAGAGAACAGGTAGAGGAGAGGAAGAAGAGAGATTCCAAGCTCAAAGGGAGATATGCAGAAGGAGGGAAGAGTGGAGAGATCGGAAAGAAAGAGAGGCACGAAGATAAAATATGTATGAAAAGTTGGAGAAGGAGAAATGAGCAAAGGCATTACCGAAGGAGAAGAGGAAGTTCAGGAACAGTGGAAGGAATCACAGGAACAAGATAAGGGAGGACATATTAAGAGGGGAGAGTGGAAGTTAAGGAAGGGGACAGGAAAGAAATCACAAGAAAAAGGAAAGGTGGAAAATCGGAAATAGAGGGAGAAAGTTGACACATTACAGGTGACAAAGCGCAGAATGAACAGGCGTAGAGTGGGGAGAGGATAGACCGCAGAGCATGGGGAGATGGCCAAAAAGCAAAGGAAACGGAGGATAGAGCTTGAGGCGGCAACAGTGGTGAATGCGGGATGCAAAGGAGGTGGTATTGGCCAATCCACGCGGTACAAGAGACCGCTCCAGTGATGTAAGTGGGTGCAGCCTTCTTAGATACATTTTGGGCACCTTCACTTATTTCTTTACATGTTAAGCTATAAGATTTTCTGTAGCCATGGATTTAGTTGAAGTAAAATTATTTCTTAAGGAGTAAAATAAAAACACCTCATTCCTTGTGTCAGTGTTCTCCAAACACGGATAAAACGTACTTTACATTGTTGTTGTTTGGGATCCTCTGTGCCTTCTTTGTAGTTGGAAGTTTATAAAAATGAAAAAAAATTGTTCATCTTAGAAGTCTTTCCTCAGATCAGGCAGCAACAATAGTACAGCCCCTACTTATGGGACATCACTGCTGATGTCACCAGGTCTGGGGCCAGTGGAGACTACGATGTAATCTTTACCTCCCAATATATATATATTCTTGTCGTGTTTTACCTCAAGAAAGAGTAAAACAGGCCAGAATGCCGCTTTACTTTACTGATGAGCTGCATAAAACCAAAGTCAATACCTCAAAGGAGTATGAATAAATTGAGAACACGTCTGTTCTATTTCTGCGCATGGTAAATGTCATAGTTGCACACTTCTGGGACTTGTGAGCTTGTGAGCTCGGCGTTTTGTCGAGTGCAGAACATCACACGTCTAATAGGCTGCATTCACAGCATAAGCATCACAGACAGCCCTTGACACATTTACACTGAAAGAAAAACAAAATCCTGGTCTGTTTTTGCTGGTTGCTATGAGCAGGGCTGTGCGCTGGATGCACTGAATGGCAGCCCATTGGCTCTTCAGAATGACCAGTACATCTGCAAATCTCCTCTCAAATTTATTTTATGCAAATGTATCTCATACATATAACCAAGCTCATTATAACTTCATCATGCTCCAAGCAATACCTCGCCTGCAAATGAGGAAGATCCATAGATAATCAAATATACAATATTCACTTGGAAAAGCCCAAAGCAGATCCAGACACCCATTTCTAATACAAACCCAAGGACCTCCTCTCCTTACCCTTGTCAAGCTATTGGAGTCTGTTTTCTTCAGGGACATTTTAAGGATTTCGGGGCCCTGGGCCAAGCGTATTTTGAGGGCCCCTGTTCAGAACAGCTTTGAAGTTATGATCCAATTTCAGCTCTTCCATGCCCTCTTTGGCCAGGTTACTGGCAGTGCACAGGCACAGAACCATGGGCATTAACATATTATATACTTAATCTTTCAGATTGGCCCCTGAGGAAGCAACCAGTCAGGTTCCGAAATGCATTGGGCATGTTCTAAAATGATGCTTATAACAAATGTTTAGTTACTGTATAACTCACTATGTATCAATGATAAATAATTGATATTGTTATGCACCTAAAACGTAATTCATTTGAAAAATTAATGAAATTTGTATATGTACATGAATACTTATTGTTTGAAATGAAAAATACAAGTCTGTCATCAAACAGATTGTGTTAATTCTGAGTAGTATTTTTAGGTGTGCAGTCCCACCAGTTGAACAGTGCGCGACTGAGACAGGCACCACAGCGTGTGATTATCTCTAGTGCACAGGCACAGTCATCCAAATTTTAAATGGGTTTACATCTAATATTCAGGGATAGTGTTGTGCGTTTTTAATATAATATTACAGCATCAGCTAACTAATTTTCTTCCAAATAATATGTGTACCCGCTCCTATTTCAAATATGTGAAGTCCTGTTTTGATCGAAACTAATTTTATTAGGAGTGATACATAAAAAACCAGCCAAAAGAGACCTCTTTGAAGCTCTAACACCCTACTACTGATTCTGCCTAAATTTAAGAAAGAAAAAACACACACTTGTTACTTCTCCGGGAATGCACCGAGAATCTGGAGTTCGCTACCGCAGGACTTACGTGACAACAAACCATTCCTTCATTTCAGAAAAAAAACTAAAACTACTTCTCAACAAATATCGAAACGCTTCCCTTTAACCCAACTACCTTGCCTGACGCTCCCTCACACCCTCCAATGAGCCTGAACACCTCAGGGGAAAAAACAGTGACTCTACACCCCCTACTCCTGAAGCACCCTATTTAATATACCTCTGAACTATATTGTCCACATATCCTACTGTCTATTGCAATCTTCTTTTATATACTGTTACTATGTACTGTGTATTTTTTAATTACGCCATATGCAGCTCATTCAATTGTTGATACGCTACCATAACTACCCCTGAACTATGCTGTCCACATATTATCCTACTGATTTTTTTAAATTAATATATATTGTCACTACGTATTTTGTATTTTTCTTTTTTATATACTCCACATGCACCTCCTGTAATTGTTACTGTGCCAACTATGTAAAGCGCTCTGACACTCAAGTCAAGATTGCGATATACAAAACTTGACAAATAAATAAATAAAAATAAATAAATGGTGTGGAAAAACATAAGCATTTCTCAGCAAAATGTCTGTAATAGACATCCATAAACCACCCACATTATTAGAAATTAATTAAAGGAAAACTGTATTTAAAACAATCAGTTTAAGAATTATTCAAGGTCATTAGGGGAAGAAACTCTGCAGAGCAGGGCTCTTTGGGGCCCCCTGAAAGGCTGGGTCCCTGTTTGCCCATGCCTTAAAACCTCTCTGGTGATGTTCAGAAAGCTTTTTAAACTTGGTTACATGGCCTATAAGGTGCAAAATGTTCTTTTAGCTTTTAGAATGTTCAGTATCCTGTATCATTAGCACCCAGAGACTCTAACAATGAGTGATAGCACTATATATGTATTACAGAGCCTGTGGAAGCGACAGTATAGTTCTGTTCAAGTCTCACTATCCATTGAAAGCTGTTTTATAATTTTGCTAAATTACTTACTAGTGAGTAAGTTTCAAGATATTAAGGGCCATATTATCAAGAAAGGGCGCTACATTATCGCCGCTTTTATCGGCAGGAAACTGCCGCTAAAGCGGCGATAATGGGCTTGATAATATGTCCTTGGGAATTCCCATAGAAGCCCAGGTTCTGGTGTTAACCTGGGCTTCTATGGGAATTCACAAGGGCATATTAATAAGCCCATTGTCGCCGCTTTAGCGGCAGTTTCATGCCGATAAAAGCGGCGATAATGTATCGCCCTTTTTTGATAATATGGCCCTTCGTTTCTTGAAGATCCATATGGGGAAGGAAAAGTTAAAGTGGAGGTCGATAAAGTTCCTTTTCCCATTTTATCTCCCATAGGAAGTCTTTTTGTCTGCTACAGCAGAAACTGCTGAGGCGAATAACAGCCCACTTGGCATGGAACTGTGCACCCTCTGAGGATGAATCCACACAACCTGACTCTGTGGCAGTGATCAGACAAATGTTGTTGCTTCACTCATTGGAATTTGCCAGGCACCATAGTCTGTGTCCAGGAAAATGTTGCCGGTGGGAAGGGCGTACAGGAGCAGAGGGACCATCCACTGACCCAGTGCTTAATTTGTAAAGTATTAAGTGCCAGTGCTCTGACCAGGAGGCTGCTGCAGCTTGCACCATCCATCGCCCTTGCCATTGCTGCTAAAACAACTACTAACCATCTCTCTTGCATGTAAATGCAACAGTTCAGATTATTTCAGGCCCCCAAAGCTAAAGGAATGGCAGGGGAGGCAGGTATTAGCAATTTTTTAATGTACATTGTTTTCCTAAACAACTGTTATAATGCTCATCTTCAAATTACATTAGCAGCGCCACCATGCGGTTGACTGCCCTGAGTGTGGTGTTGACAATTAGGTCCCGGTGCCGAGCACCGGAAACCAATTATGTACCTGTTCTCAGCACCGGAAAGCACTGGCTCAAATTAAGCACTACTAACCCCAGGCAGAATGCTCACCACAAATATAAAAAGCCCCCATGATGTTTGTGGACCTGGGCCTGGGTTTATAAGCCCAAATTCAGGCAGCTTATACAGCGAAAATTTTGAGCAGAGCTTGGCTGCAGACCAGGTCTCAACCTAATGCCAGACGCGTGCAGCCCGCTCAAAGTCAGGCCCGGCACCCAGACAACGCTGGGCATGGCTGAAAGTTCTCTGCTGCATATTCAGCGGCACAGGGTTTGCATAGTATATTTTATCATCAGGGCAACTGGAAGCAGCAAATACAACAAGCATTTGCAATGCAATAGGTCTAGCATTAACACGAGTTTGAGCTATTGGCATTGTAAATGACAAGGCCTTTTATTTACGTTTGATAAACAAAAACATAAATAAAAGTAATTGTCATTTAAAATGCCAATAGCTCAAACTCGCGTAAATGCGAGACCTATGGCATTTCAAATGTGTGTTTAAGTATGGAAGTCTGGTCGTTAGTACGATATTAATAAACAGGATATGGTGCAGCTCAAGAAACCTAAAGGGGGCAGGCACTGCAGGCAGTAACTGGCTACCAGGTAAGCGGGGGTGCACTAGTTTTCCTGCAGCGCTAGGAAGTTCAGACAAGTGACATTAGAGACAGGTCACGGAGGGACCCAAGACGTCTACTAATGCCAAGACAAACGGACAGGGTGCCCTCGCCAGCAAGAGGCAGCTGGGAGCAGTGATAACCTTTGGATGCTGAATAAACTGATATCATCATGCTGCTATGAATCTTACTTTAGCAAAATCTAATGAAATTCTGAGAAGATTCATAAGAATAAAATAAAGCGATTTCGCACCCCCTGCTGATTGAACATTATGGGATCAATGACTTAAGACTAAAAGGTTTACATCGCTCAAATGTGAGTGAACCGCTCAGTGTGGAGCACAACGCTGCAATTTGTGAACAGAGTTTAATAGTATTGTTGATTCACTGACACTTTCTAAACAATCATAATACAGTATTATCCTATGAAGTAAAGAAAATGACAGAAATAAAAGCAAAACGTGAGGCGGAAGTCTAAGGTTAATATATAGATCCATGGGTGATTCTATAATGTGCTCAAAACCCCTCGAAAAGAGACTCATTGGTGAACATCAGCCTGTGATTAGTTACTCTTCTATGGGTGATAGGAGGTATATATTTCACCGGTCGTAAAACACAACCGACAACAACTTGTGATGCAACCCACACACCGATATATGCTCCAAAGTATTGTGAGTGGGTGAAACCGTGCTTGGTGCTCGTGGTGAACGTCATCACACCCACAACGCATTAACACATTGTTATAGATGTACGTTGAAACAAGAAATGCTTGTTACTTTTAAAAATAGCGGATTGTCTTACACAGTGCTTAGTCCACCTTGCCGGGTTTCAGAGCACTGCACAATGCATATTTGAAAACACAGTCAAGCACCTCTGAACTGTGGCAGCATGTAAACATACATGTTAGCACTGATGTCATATATACAACATTTGACATCATTAGGAACAGCAGGTAAACGAGAGCAGGGTGGACAAGAGGCAGCAAAACAGCCAGGCTAATGGTCAGCAACAGAAAGAGACACACACACAGCAAAAACAGACACAAATAGCAGACCAGACACACAGCAAAATTAAGCACATACAGCAGAAACTGACACGTACAATAGAAACAAGCACACGCAGAATAAACAAGCACATGCAGCAGAACCAAATGCATGAAGTAGAAACAAGCAAACTTATCTGAAAGCGCCAGCGATGTAAATAAAGGCACTTCACCATCGCTGATGGGTGATAGCAACATGGGATCCGTGGATGGGAGGAGCAGAAAAAGCAAATGGGTGAGAGCGTGCAATGTGGAACACTCGTGCTTGTGCTAGCTTACCCTAGCGGGAGCAGGAGCTACAGCCTGCGGCCATGCTAATTGCAAACAGATGGTCAGCGCGCCGCTGCCCGCTCCTGCAAGGTGGATGCCACCACAAGCAAGAGTGTGCTTGAAAAAGGAGCTGACCGATTCCTAAATGTCATCTCCTGTTGCAGCGTATGCGCGCTGCCTAGGCGAGACCTAAAAATCATGAAAAAACATTGTGAAAGTGAATGTTATATTATGTTATATTAGCTGGATTTATAAAACGCATTACTACCCAGAGGCGTCTAAGCGCCTAAATTATGATTAATGTTGCTCAGAATGCACTAACATTTGTTTACAAGCTGAGAGATTCATTGATTGATTCAATGGTCACTTGATAGCATGCTATTGAAAGTCTCCAGTTCTAGTTCACATTAACTTCATGCTATTGAAAGTCTCCGGTTCTAGTAAACCATAACTTCATGCTATTGAAAGTCTCCAGTTATAGTTGACCTTAACTCAATTCTCAATACAGTGCACATGGTATCATCTCACCGTTGGAATAAAAAATAACATTATTGATGACATGTCTGATCACATCACATATCAACTGATCATTGTTGATATCACTATGGATACGTAATTGTTTGGTTGCATATGTGGGGTTATTTATTGATGCGTTGCACATATCACTTGTGCTTATTACTTTAGCTGGTGGAAAACGGAGTGCTGGTCACAGGATATTTCCCTTTAAAAAGACAATGAATGCCCTGAATGTTAGCTGTTGCTATATCACACTTTTCCCAATCTATTTGCATTAGAGATTAAATTATAAAAATTCATCAGACATGGAGAGTCTGCAGTTTCTGATATTCAAGGTGAGGACATTTCATGCTTGGGTCTGTTCATTTGTCTGTCCTTGATTACTGATTCAAGAAGAAAGATGAGAGCCAGGTGCATAGATCTCACACTTCATTATGCCCTGGTTTTAAATACTCCTGCAATGCTGCCCGGTGTGAGCCATCACCCAGCACAAAGTCTATGTCTGAGGAATAGCCAGACAACGACATTTGAAAGAAAAATACCCAGAATTGGTTATGAAATTTTAGACAGTGGATTCACATTCTCTGCCTGTAAAATGTGTATAAAAGTGGGGTTCAAACCACCCAACTTTGTTCCTGCTCTCCCTATTTCATAGCCAAGAGAGTGCTCTGCAGAGTATTCAAGGGACTGCTGTCTGACTAGGGCTGGTGTCTACATGACCTCCAGTCCCCTTGAGGTGAGGGGACATTGCCGGAGTAGGCACCTTTTGATGGTGACGCTGAGGGTCTGTGCAGTGCGTACAAGCCTGCCTGCCAAGAGAGGGAAAGAGTGTGCCTAGCCCAGCAGAGACAAGATTGTCCATGAGAAAAAGCACTGCATATTCCCAGCATTGGGAATTGGCAGACAAAGTGAGGGACAGTATTGTATTGTATTGTATTATATTGTGTTTTTGTATAGCGCTGCTATCACCCTACGGGCATTCTGGCGCTTAGACAAAATGTGGCAGTTTTACCTGCAATTCAAGATCGATAACAGATGGATTAGCTTCTGGGAAACAATAAAGTCTTCAAGCCCTTTCTGAATTCCGACAGGCAGTTGGCTACCCTAAGGTTCTGTGGCAGTCCATTCCATAGTTGTCCAGCAGCCACACTGAACGCCCTGCCGCCCATTCTGGACCGTTCGAATCTAGGAACCTGGATTCGCAGACCGAAGGTGTCTAGGGGGCTCGTACCAGTTAAATTTATCCTGTAGTGGTAGTGGTCTATTACCATGGACAGCCCTAAAGACGATGCATAATGACTTAAAACTGATCCGTTCTTTTATTGGCAGCAAATGGAGATCCCTCAGCGCCAAAGTTGTGGAGGAGCTCCATGGTCTATTCAAAGCCACCTTAGCTGCTGCCGACTGCACCCGTTGGAGCCCTTTAATGATGTACTGAGGGGCCCCCAAATACAGGGCGTTGCAGTAATCCAGCCTGCTTAGCACCAAACTCCTCACCACCAGAGTTCGAGTGTTATAACTTAAGTGTTGCCATATAATTTTCCTTAGCTACATCTTCCCTACTGCTCAGCCAGGATGAGTGCTGGAGTGCCTGGCGATAATTGGAACGCTGAATGTTTGGTGATGTTTTAAAATGCATGGGTGCCTGGTGATGTCCTGAGTGTCAGTTGGAGTATGCAGGATGAGCAGCAGGGAGGCTGCTCCTGGTGGGGCTGTTATTTACCATCTTCTACTTACTTACTTGAAACTTACCCTGTAACTAAGCTTGAATAAACCAACCTTATATTATACACCTCGGCTAATGGACTTTCAATTACAACATACGGCAAGGGTGTGAATCTAGGGGCAACCTGTGTAGGGAATGGGTCTTCTCAATGGCTCTAGCCAAGAACCACATCAAGTTGTCTGTAGAAAGCAAATGTAGAGTAAAATCACCAGTCCCCGCACCTGGGAGATTGATGTTGCTGCTGCAGATGTCGGAGCTAAATGCTCAGTCAATGCCTAGATGAGTGCTCAGATCAGTCAAGAGGCTGTAGAAGTCCTCGAAGACATGGAGTTCGGTCAGGAGGCCTCGCCTGCCCCACCAGCATCACATCTGCAACCTGCTTAGGGAGGCAATAAATACCGAAGATAGGACCCATCACCTAGGGCTGCCACACTAAAATCGTTGAAATCTTCAAATTCCCAGCGAGGCCACGCCATGCCCCCAACAACTTAGTAGCCATCACTGCAGCGGCAGGACCATTGCATGTGTCTCTCACACCCACCCAAACAGGGCCGGATCTAGGGCAGTGTGACTGGTGCCACTGCACCGGGTGCTGACTTCAGGGTGTGCTGTGTTTTCAAGTTTATTTTGGTTTTAAAAGCACCTGCTGCCACATTCCTTGCCTCTAGCAATATCAAGACAACAATAAAAATGTCAAGATAAATCACTGGAGTTATGTTCTTCCTGTAGAGAGATTAGGTTTTGTCTAGTTGAGATTTTGACTGATCATAAAATAGCACAGAGGATTAATATGCCTGCTGAAAAGAACGTGTTCCATTCAGATCATGAAGTGCATATAATATAAATAGGTCAGTGGGTTACTGCCTTTCTAAGAGATATCCTTTTGTTACTTGCATTTTATAAATTTAAATCCTTATATAAAACACTGAATTAATAACTGTCAAAGAACTGCATGCATACTGCAAAGTATAGATTAGAGCTTAGATTCACGTTGTAAAAAGGGTTCATTTGGGTAGAAATCAAATCTTATTATTAAAGAGAACTCCCAACTATGGTATACGTTTTCAATTCTGAGTTTGTGCTTCTCCAGACCAAGCACTTTTAAGCTGTACTGCCTACCAGTATGAATGACACGTCAATCCTACACCTTGTAGTCCTTTGGCTTATGCAACATTTCCTATACTGTGATTTACACATGTATGATTGATTGTCTCTGTGTAATGCTTGTGTGATGAAAAGTGCTCTGATACCCTACTCTGGTATGCATGGCACTATATAACTAATTAAATACATCTGAAAGAGAATGGATATGGAGATTTGAGGGGCAATGTTAAAAGGTGGGGGTGAGGGGATCCGTGATGGCGGCGGTCCCCGATTCCACCATGAATGGGGTGAACCAACAAACATTGTTGCACCAGGCGCCACCAGCTCCAAAGCCAGCCCTGCACCCAACTACAACTCAAAGAGGCAGGTAACCAGTAGTGGCTTGTGTCCTGGCAGAGTGGCAGGGTGGGGGCCGATGCAAGACAAACATCAAAGGAGACACAAAAAAATAACTTACCTGCAGCATCTCCGCTCTTCTGCTCCATCCTCACCAGTACAGACTCCCAGAATCCCTTCAGCCTATCCTGACGCTGCTCTCATGAGGCTGGCAGCATTAAAGCAGCATCAGGATTGTCCTGAGCACCGTGGATTTGCGCTCCCATTATAACTGGGAGCCTGTGCTTGCTGTCTCCAACCCAGCAACACAGCTTGGGTTGGAGACAGCTTCAATGCGCATGTTGGTTTGGCCGTCCTGAGATGGTCGACCAAACCCACATGCATACGGACAACAGTGCCCTGCCCACCACTCCCCCTCCATGGTGGCTCCCAATTTGGCTCGCCCCCAAGACTTGCTTATTGAAAGCAAAATATAACAACACTAAACATTTTTATTATTGTTTTATTTTTTAAGTTTTGAGGTTGGTGGGGGGTGATGCTTCTCCGCCATAACGGAAGCGCCACTGCTGCAGGTAACCTCTGTGAGAGAACAAGAAACCAAGAGCAAAGGCCTTTTGTGAATAACCACTAGACGTGAAAAGCAAACTGAACTGTTGGTGGCATATATAAGCCTTGGGTGGTGATTAAACTGCATGTGTGCTACGTCAGTGAAATATGTCAGATTATACACCAACAAAATGCCAAACTCGATTACGACCCTTTGTCTCATTCCCCTAATTGTGCTGTGTAGTATTATGTTATGCTGTGTAATTAAAGTAGTTTCTTTTATTCAAAATAAAAGCACTGGCTTGGATAATATTTTTAGTGTCCTGAGATTGGCTGGTGATTTCTGAACACTTCTCCCCGTACTACCTCCCTGAGAAGCCTTGACTGCTCACTACCTTGAGCCACAAGTGCAGAAAGGGTGTACTTGGCAGTAGTCACAGAGCCATGGTAGGATGGACTTCAAGACACCAGTAGCAAATGACTTCAACCACCACAGTTGGGGCCATTGGCCCTTCTGCCCTCTGAAAATATAGATTTTTGCATAATTACCCCCAGAAGATTGAAGTACCCACAATATAAGTCCTATCTAAAATTTTAATCAGAAAGAACAGGGTACATACATCAAAGTTTATGTACAGACATGCTTTTTTACTTCATCCTGCCAGTGTTACCCTTCTGAGCACCTTCCATCCTCCAAAAGCCAAATGAGATTCCTCTGTTTAGGACAATTTTCCTTTATCTGAATGAGTGTTGTCAGCAAGAAAGAGCAATTAGTAGCTGCCGGAGGAATATGCAGCTATGCAGACAGGAGCCTCTTCTTGCTGCCAGTTGTCCTATGTGCAACCTACCAGACCTTGTGCAAGGTCTATAGGGCCCACCCCAAAACAGAGCCCTTCTATAATCAGGATAAAACCCAGAAAAAAAAAGGCAAACTGGTCCACAGATATGCCGAGCGAGAAGTCCTAAGAAACAAATAGGCCTTAGTGGAGAAGGAAGGGCTTGTCATTGAAAGCAGCCCTGCTTTGCTCCTAGTTGGCATAAAATGTATGGCAGACACACATCAGTCAAGCACTGAAGTTTTACACAATTTTCATGATACAAATCTACAGATAATAGAACTGAATGGGCATGATGTGGGCATATGTTGCACTGAAAGACAGGTCTGGTGCAGCTATCAAGGACGCACAATGTAGCCATCATGAACCCTGCTACCTGGATCGCTGGTGTCATTGAGTGGGGAGGTCAAGATTTAGGTTGCAAGAAGAAACCTAAGAAAATACCAATAAATGTAAATGTAAATGTATGTGTCTTGTAAAGCGCACTGCAGCCCTGAGGCGTCGTGGCGCTGTAGACCGCTGGGGAACCCGTCCTGGCTATCCCTGTGAGATGGTCCCTACTGGGTATCTCCAAGGTGAAACCAGGCATCCCCGGCGAATGTGGGGGGCCGTTGTAGAGATGAGGCAAGCTAATGCCCAGAGTTGCCGAGTGTGATCCCTGGTTAGAGTAGGCACCGAGGCGAGAATTATCGAGTCCGCTGACCCTGGTCCACGACCCTGCCGCGTCGGGAATTGAACCCTGGTCCCAGTGAGCCATACCACAGTGCTTGCTTGGTGGTAGCTCTAAACCACCAGAAGTCAGACAGAGTTTGGGCCAAAAGGTCTTTGAGACTTGCTGGCTATAATTCTTTGTAAGAGGCTGATAGTATCAGGATTTCAGGTCAGGAGTGAGTGGGAAAAAGGGTCCCAGAAGCATGTATGCATTATAAGATCTGCTCAGACCCGTAGGATGCAATCACAACAGCGTCAGATCACTCCTTGGTTCACACAATCTTGTGATTCAGACAGGGACGGAGCAGGACACTTTGGAAGACCCAGCAATGGCCCCTATGGAGCACTAGAACGCTAACCCCCTGCAGCCACAGACATCCAGGGTCAGAGGTTCACATCCGGGTCAATGGTGGCCGAATCCACACTTAATCGCCCTGCACATACGTCCCCTTGCCTGACAACAAACAGTTTGTGGTTTTATTGGCTTTCCGCTTGTTGAAGAGGTCTACGAGGGATTATTTATGAGTCCTTGCGTCACTTTTGCGCTGCCAGTGCGTCACATTTATTGCCACACCAGCAGAGTAAAAAATTTGCCATATTGCGTCATATTTACAAAGTGACGCATCTAGGTAGATGCGTCATTTTGTTAACCCCTGCGACACATTATACCTGCGTCAGGTAAAATTGTATGCATGGTGGGCGTTCTGACGCAAGTAAGCCTTGCAGAAGTGATACAGTGAAATTTATGAGCTCCCACTGCGCCACTTCTGGGACGCAAATGCGTCAATATCTTACACTTGCCTCACAACAAGCGTGAGACTGGCGCAGGCACATTTGAAATGGGACTTGCTCATGTGAAATGACTCATTGCTGGAGTCGCGTCACTTTTGTGACACACTCCAGCAATGCGTCATTTTTGCGCCTACAGATATATCAGAAATACTGACGTATCTGTAACTCCTTGCGACATGATGTGTCATACAGTGAATATGACGCATCCTGCATGTCGCAAGGAGGGCGCAATGAAAAGTGACACATTGCTGTTTTCACGCAGCGATGCGTCACTTTTCGTAAATCAGGCTCAGAAATCCAGGCTGAAAAACGTTCCCAACACTGACAGTATAATCCAGTGACACACAAGTCAGACTTGACTACGAGCAGAGGTAAAATAATTTACGCCACGCTTTACAGAACTCGACCAGCTTCAGGAATTCTGGCTTTGCATTCATAAAGTGACTATCAGGGGATAACGTGAAGCCCCTAAAAGGTAGAACCTGCTGGAATTTAATAGGCTGCTGTTACTTTACTTGGCTCTAGTGTAGTTAAAAAACATATCCACATTAGCATATTCGCTTCAGATATTTTGTTTTGTCTCCATTAAAAACCCAAAGGACATTTTCAACAGTGCGTGGTTATCACGGTCTGTAATGCAGCAGACACTATTTAAATGAGGATTTAAAAAGGTCAATTAGTACTTTAATTAAGTCTGCACCATTTTAATCCAGTCCTTCGGCTACCTTTTTCGCTACTTTAATGAGAATAAAAAATCTCATTTTAGCAGTATTCGGGTTGCTATCTCCCCCTGCTTTAATTACAATGTATTCTGAAATATGACTGTGCTTTCTTGTCAGTTCCCGCAGAACAGACCCTCCTGTTCTAAGGAGTTAGCTATTAGTCTTCAGACTAGCTTTAATAATAGAGCTGAAGTCGTAGGCTCTTCGAAAAGTGGAATTAAACACTGCATGGCCAGATGAAACCTAAATTGCTTTCTATTTTCAGTTTTTAAATTGTTCAAACAGACATAATTTGTTCGGGGAGAAAAGAGGTTACGTTATTGCATCTCGGCGAGGTTGGCAGGAGAGCAATTACCTTTGAACACGAGTTTTGTACCTGAAGGTGGGTGACGCAGGAAGGATATTTTGTCTCTGGGTGGGTGCCCTTTGTTTTCTAGATGGCCGGATGTGCTAAAAAGCTGCACTGCAGGTCTGTGTCTTAGACCCACCTCATAAATAGTCTTAGAGTTTTTCTTCAGTTCTTTGTGCCAACAGATAAACTGTGAAGAGTTGTCTGCGGGTTCCCACAAAACAGTAATCTGTATAGCAACACCCAGGACTCCAGGCAACAACAACTAAACAAGCATTTGCAATGCAATAGGTCTGGCATTAGTAAAAGTTTGAGCTATTAGAGTTGCAAATAATAATGCAACGCCAATAGCTCAAACTTTCCATAATGTCCGACCTATTGCATTGCAAA
The DNA here is from genome assembly GCF_964261635.1 of Lissotriton helveticus. Taxonomy (NCBI): domain Eukaryota; kingdom Metazoa; phylum Chordata; class Amphibia; order Caudata; family Salamandridae; genus Lissotriton; species Lissotriton helveticus. The sequence continues at coordinate 10,525,445 of NC_136064.1, forward strand.
TGCTTGTCTCGGTATATAGCAGCACAATCGTAATGTGTAACAAAAAAAATACCTCACAAGCTGGGATTGGACAGAATCCACTTAAAAAAGGCGGGTTTGTCAGCAAAGCCGTTTGGGTAAACATTGTTAAGCAAGGCCACGTAATTCAACACAGTCTCCTTAATAATGTCTCCAAGTCACAAATCAAAGAGAGGGTGTTTTTTAAATAGCAGAGTGAGCAGGCATCTGAGACCCTGGCATGTGGTCTTTGGACAAGACATGTCTCAGGCTGAGCAGGGGCGTGGGGGAGCTCAGAGCTAGTGAGCTTTTAGGACAAACATTAGTTTTGGGCTATGGCAGCATTTGCGGTTATTGTTTAGGATGTTAAACAAAAATGTTGAGTTGAGCTATACGCACACAATAAGACGCGCAGCCACCATTGTTTGAATGTTGAGTTGGGGCGAGCTGCGCACAACCAGAAGCATGGCCGCCATTGTTTAGGATACTAAAAAAATCATTGAGTTGGGCGAGCCATTGTTTAAGATCACACGTGGTGTACACACCCAAAATTACTGGAACAATTAGTACAACAACGTGTCCGAGTTAGTGGGGGTCAGAGAAGTACATAGTTGTTGTGCCTGCAACTGCAGCTATGACAAAGAAGTGATCAACAAAAGAATTCTATGAAACAGTAAATAAAATGCCCTGAGGAAAGTCACATGTAAAAGGTGTAGTCCTTAGTGGAGGTTACAACAGTAGAAAAGGAGGGACTGCAAAAGAAATTAACTGATGAAAAAGAAGCACTTACGAAAGGCAGTCAAAGGAGCCAGTTAAAAACATGGGTGGATCATGGGCAGAGCTTAACCCCTTGGCTGCGGGGCTGAATCCCCCGCTGTGCTTGGGGGAGCGGGGGGGACGCGCACAGCGCCTCGGTGCTCATGACAAGCTCAATTCGTCATGAGCCACGTTTCTCGTGTGCTCATGACGAGCTGTGGTCGTCATGACCACGCCCGTTCCTTAGAACGCCCAGCACAGCAGGGGAATTAGCCCCACACCTGAGCGTTCCAACGGTCATGACGAGCTCAGCTCGTCATGAGCACACGAGAACCGTGGCTCATGACGAGCTGAGCTCGTCATGAGCGTCGGAGGGGTTAAAGCTCCTACCCTGAATACAGTATGTCTCGAAGAGACAGCGCAAGTGCTGCCTAGGCAAGACCTAAAAACAGTAGGTTAGTGTGCCAGGTCGGAATTGTGACATGACATGCCATGGCCCACTTTTAAGGGAACAGGCAGCATTACATTCTTCATTGAAATATCCCATAAATGTCACGGCTCCTCATTACTCTGTGTGTGCAGTACAATGAGTGCACAATGGTTCATTAATAATTGTAAATTACAGTTTCAGTGGCCGCAGGTGGTAACGCAGTCCAGGGCCGAATTTGGTCTAGTGCAAAAGCTGTATATATCTATACGCAGAACCATCGCACAATGCTTTCAAGAAAAATCAGGTAATTTGTGGAGTAGTGTGTACTTGTTCCTGTGCCAAACACAAAGTTCTGAACTGATACATTCATCTTGACAACAATACAACTTCTCCGCCAAATCTCAGTCCCCAAAATTGGATGGTACAATCACGAAGTATGGGACTCATAACAGCATCAACAGCTGATGGTACCATCATTGACATGTGTTCTGTTAGATACTCAAAAGACTTTGGGAACCCAAATGATGGATGAATAAACAAGTAGTTGCATTTGTGGTCGCATCAGCCTGCTTCCGCACTCTTCGCATGCTCCTCCAAGTCTTCAGGTGGCTCCCCATCAGCACCAGAAAAACGTTGTTGCAGGTCCTCATCACCAGCCGGCTAGACTACAGCAACACACTTTATGCAGGCACCACCACCAAACTCATGAAAAGACTCCAGACGATCCAGAACGCAGCAGCCAGACTAATCCTCCAACTGCCCAAAAAGACCCAAATCACCCAGGACCTGAAGCACTCAGGACCAGAAGCACCCCCCCTGGCTCCCCATCCTGAAGAGATGCCAATTCAAGCTTCAGACCCACGACTACAAAGCCCTCCATGACCAAGACCCTCTTAGGTGAACCACTGCCTGAATTTCCACCGACCTCCCAGAAACCTCTGCGCCGCTCACCTCGCTCTCCCACAGATACCGCGCATCCGCTACTACCGCTTCGGAGGATGATCCTTCTCCCACCTCACCCCCAAGTCCTAGAACACCCTTTCCCTCCACCTCTGCACTTCACCCTCACTGACCCACTTCACAAAGGGACTCAGGACCTGGCTCTTCGACTGTTACCTGCAGCACAGCGCCCAGATACCCTCTTGGGTAAAAAGTCAAGCTAAATAAGTATGGCTTGATTTATTGGCCGCAATTCTAAAGTCTGGGTTCACAGAATCATTATTATCATATTTTTCTGCCCACACAATTCCACGTAATGACAGAACAAAACAGATAAGCATAATGAATTTTCCATAGTCGTGCATCTAGAAGTTGAGGTAGGAAAGAGGTTAGAAACATGTGAGGAGGACTGATGGCCATGCAAAATGTTTAAAATACTCACTTCCAAAAAAGGGTTATTATTTTGGGAAGAGGGTATCTTTACAAACTTAATAAACACACGGTCAGGTCTCAACACAGTGAGGTGCCAGTCTTATCCTGTACAGGGCTCAGTGATTAGAGAATTCCGTATAGCCAATCTGGGCTTCTTTCTTGCAAAATTTCTACCACCTTTTCAAGCACTTCTTCTCTTGGTTTACTGCTGACCTTCCCAGACTCCCTTAACCATTATGGTCCAGGTATCCTCCACCTGCAGAGGCTCTGGCCTTGCCTCTAGCCACTGCCCTATTGAGATGAGGTATCCTTCCCTCTCAGTGCTAGAATTGATGTCCAATATGCGGGGTATGGAACCTGAAATTATATGGTGGCTCTGGGAATCAATGGTTGTCTTTCCTGACAGCCCTATTTGTCATTTTCAAGTCAATGAAGAGCTGTCAAAGGTGTCTTATGTTATGCCAGCTGGTTCAGTCATCTTTTCAAATAGCAAATACATGCTAAGTGGCCACTTGCGCACACTGCTCTTCCCTTACCGGTGTCAGAGGCCGTTATCTTCCAGGACGAGGCTCATTCAACAGTCAATCAATAATGTGTATTGAGCCTCTAGAGCAGGATTGAAGGGCACACCAGTCCTAAACCAGATTACTCTCAGGCAGCACAAAATACACTCTCCTAAAATCACCTTTCCACTAAAGTTATCAAAAACCTACTTTTACTATTGAGTTAGATTTTTGAAACTAAGTGAAAATATCAATCACTCAATCAATCATTTATAAAGCACAGTTCATCACCTGTGAGCGTATCCGGGTGCCGAGGTATAGCTAGTCTCAGTTGAAGAGCCAGGTCTTGAGTCCCCTTCTGAAATCTGCCAAGGAGGGTGATGTTCATAGGTAGAGGGGTAGGTTGTTTCAGGCCGATGGCAGCCAGGTAGGAGAAGGAATGATCAACGCTGTATCTTCAGTGGATGAAGGGGGGTGTGAGCGAGGGCCAGTGTGGCAGGGAACAGGTGTCTGGCAGGGTAGTGGAATCTCAGATGGTGGTTGATGTATGCTGGTCCTGTATGCTGGTGGTTGATGTATGCTGGTTGTGTAGGGACTTGTAGGCATGTATGAGCATTGTGAACTGGCATCTCTTCCGGACGGTGAGCCAGTGGAGGTTCCGGAGGTGGGGGGTGATGTGGGTCAGTTTGGGGAGGTTGAGGGTGAGATGAGATGCCATGTTCTATATGGTCTGGAGTCTCTTGAGGAGTAGGGTGTTGATGTCTGTGTAGAGCACGTTTCCGTAACACAGTGGGCTGGTGACGAGGTAATGGGTGACAGTTTTTTATGGTTTTGACCGGTATCCACTTTAAGATTTTTCAGAGCGTGAGTTGGGTGTGGAAGCAAGAGGAGGCGACTGCGTTGATTGGTGCTTCATGGTGAGTTTACTATCAACAATGATGCAGAGTTTTCAGGTGTGGTCAGTTAGAGCGGGTGTGGGTCCAAGTTCCTGGGGCCACCAGGAGCTGTCCCAGGGGGAGGTGTTTGCGAAGATCAGCACCTCCGTCTTGTCAGTGTTGAGTTTCAGGCAGTTGGTCGTCATCCATTTGGCAAACATGATCATGGCGTAGTGGAAGTTCGTTCTGGTGGTGGAAGGATCTTCGGTGAGCGAGAGGATGAGTTGGTGTCGTCAGCCTAGGATATGATGTTGAGTCCGTGATATTGGCGATGTCGGTGAGGGGTGTAATGCAGGTGATGAAGAGGATGGGACTGAGGGATGATACTTGAGGTATGCTGCAGATGATGTTTTTGGGTTCAGAGGTGAAGAGTGGGAGACAGATTTTCTAAATTCGTCCTTTGAGGAAATATGTGATCCATTTGCGGGTGTCCCCCAGGACGCCGATACAGTTGAGTCTGTTGATAAAGGTGTGGTGTGGTACTATGTTGAATGCCGTTGAGAGGTCAAGGAGGATCAGAGCTGTTATTTTACCTTCTTCGAGTATGGATCTGATATTCTCTGTGGTGGCTTTCATGGTGGTTTCTGTGGTGTAGTTGGATCAAAAGCCGAATTAGGTGGCATCAAGCAAGTTGTTGTTTTCTAGGTGTTTGGTGAGCTGGTGGTTGATGGCCTCCTTGAGAACGTTGGTGGGGAACGGGAGCAGCAAAATGGGGCAATCATTTTTAGTTTGCTGAGGTCAGCAGTCGTTTTTTTCAGTAGAGGTCTGACCTCAGTGTGTTTCCATTTGTTGGGAAATGCGGCAGCAGTGTTGATAGAGGTTTCGAGGATGTAGGGGAGTTTGGCGCTAATTTCTTTGGTCTCCGGGTTGAGGTTCCGTGACAATTGTAAGTGATGTTTTCGACTCGCACGAATATGGTCGAGTCTGGTATCTAAGAACCGCAAATGACGAGTTTAGTAAGTGTGCGCAGTTTCGCTGTGCTAACTTAAACCGTTCGTTTAATATGTGGGTTTTTCATCTGTACCCACGGGTTCCATCTTAGATACGGCATCCATTTTGTCTCTTGCCCTCAAGTAGCCAGCGAACGGACACTGTCCGCTTCGTTACCCTGGGACTCTCAAGATATTTGTGGAAGACACATGTTCTTTGTAAATATCTTTTACGATGAGGGGGGATGATACTGTAAGGCAGATGGCCCCGCTTGAGGCTCATCTTGCCGTGCCGGTTTATTGTCTCAGCCGTGCATCTCATTAGGCACGTCCCTTTGATGCCTGTATCTCGTGTTTCCCGATACCTCCCCTTTTACACCCTTTTCGATCTCCCCACTGTCTCCATCTTCCTCTGCACCTGTCTTTGTCCCTATTTCGATCTGTTTTACTGCCGATTGGAATTCACTAATGTTGGGAAGATGGGTTTTTACAGTTGGGAACCGCCAAATGTTTCCGCACTTATGTTCCGGACCTTATGTGTACCAAAGTGACCAAAGCGACCCCTCTGAGGGATAATTATGGGAACCAGGTTGTAAACTTTTGTGTACCATGTTGTCCTATGAGTAAATTCTGTATAAAAGGAGCGCTCCACAGAACCAATTTGAAGCAGTCTCCCCAAGTTGCACGTGTTGTACTTGTTGTGACTTCTGTGTTCCCTGCAGTAAATAAACCTTGAATCTTTGACGCCGAAGAAAGTGTCCCGTGTCTCTGTAGTTTGTGCGCCGAAACAGGTATCCCATGAAGGTTATAGGTGTTGTTCCCTGGCACCGCTGGTACTGTTAAAAGTCCAGTCCTTCAGTTGGCGCCCAACGTGGGGCGACTTCAGCGGTACCGGTCCAAAGCCTGATGATCGTGAGGAACTTCGTGTGAAATCTCCGAGGGAAGGTGCACCCCGCTTCATCGATCCTGTTGTCGAAATAAGTGGCCCGAAGTTTTTCCCTGCGAAGATTCCCGCCTCCTGACGGCTGCGACGGACCGATGCCCTGACTGTCGACCTGTCTTCGACGCCCGGCGTAGACCTTATGTACAAGCGAGACGATAGACGGGCCTTCCTGGAGACGCCATTGAAGTTCTGAGTTAAGTATTTGTGGGTCGCTCCCAGTCCTTAGTGGTTGTTCTAGCTTTTGAAAGCTTTGTTGTTAGCCTTTAAGGTTTTTGTTGTAATAGCTCACTGAGCTTTGTAATAGCCTCCTCAGGCTTTGTGGTTAGCTCTCCGAGCTTTGTAATAGCCTTAAGGCTTTGTTGTATTGCATGGTTCCATTGCATTTGTGGTTCTTAGTATTGGTTCTTAGTATTATTTGACAGTTGCAATTGCCAAAAACCGAGGGTTTTGACTTACACGAGGTTTCATTGCTTCGATAATCCTTGAAGTTTGATACTAGGTTAGTGTGCACGATGCCTAGCCATAGTGGTTTGTTTCGTATTTTCAAATGTTGCGCAATGGATTCCCGGTTGGAGGACTCGTGTCCGATACCTCCAGTTGGAACTCCGATACATGATCTTTATAGTCGACATGGGGTAGGTCCTATAATCTATAATGATTACTGGATCCGTTATACAAAGAAAGACGGTGATCTTAGATGGCCACCACATGGAACTTTTGAACTTTCGATTTTAGATAATCTTGAGGCTAAACTATTTTTAAAGAAAGCTAGGCCAGCTATGTTTGATTCCTTTCGGATATGGCGTAAAGAGGCCAAGCAGAAAGAAATCAAACAACTCAAAAAGGATCAAAAGCAAGAGTTTGTTCCTGTAATGCAAGCTATAAAAGAATGTAGACAAGACAAAGAAGAAAAGGACATGGAAATCTCTACTAGATTGCATCACATGAAAATAGATAAATGTTACCCAGTTTTACCGAATAAATCAGAAAAGACAGAAGATGATTTGAAGGAGGATTCCTTGTTATCATATTTGATGAAATCACCACCTCCTTATGTACAGGGTGCTACTGCTCCTGTAGTTGCTCCTGTAGTACCTCCTGTTGTACCTCTTGTTGCTCCAGCGGCTGCTGGTCAGCCCGCTGTTAACCCTACGTTTGTTTCACCACCTGTTCTCGTTCCTACTGCTCCTGTACCTGTACCTTCGCAGACTGTTGTTTCTGCTACTCCGACTACCTTGTCTGTTCCTACTATGCCTTCTTTTACTTCCAGTGTTGTTGCCCCTGTTTTTCTTTCCCCTTCTGTTCGTAAGCGTGTTCCTAACTCTGTTGCTACCCTTTATTCACCTCTTTCTGGTCCGTTATTTTCGTCTGATTCATCTGAAACTCCTCAGAGACGGAGTCAGATCCCTAGTGGTAGGGAGAAAGAGACGTTAGTAACAATGGCACATAGGTGGATAAGACATCCTGCTAATTACACTCCACGTGTAGTCTTTGATACGTTTTCTCAGTTTAATGAGCCTACGCAGAGATTCGTATTTGAGGAGATGTGTAACTTTTTGAGAGAAGAGTGGTATTATGATGATGTAGATAATGTACCGTCCGACATAATTGAACTTCAGAGTCACTTTTCGAACGGTATGATTATAGGAGACGATGTACGACGTGCCGTGGAACGCTTATTAGCGTTCAGACCCACAGCACATTCTCGGGTGTCATTAGATGATACCACTGAGAACTGGAAAGCGGTTCCTGGTCAGTATCCTATGAGAGAGGTTCCGCCACTGTGGGTGCCTGGCGATCCTAATGCAAACCCTCCGGTTCTACCGCATTTTCGAAGAGTGTGGATACATCTTCCATGGAAACGATCAGAAGTTTTGCAAGTGAAGCAATCCTTGCCTGATCCGCGTAAAAATCCGGCTGGTTATTATAAGGAGTTATCACAACTGATAGAAGCTTCTATTATGAACCTTGCCGACATCGACATGTTGTTTGGCAACGTTGTACCGCAACCAGTTTGGACTAAAATTCGTCAAGCCAATCACGCAGTTGAATTAGGGGGTGATTGGGCTGCACTGCTAGCAGCTGATGCATTACAAGTCGGTGGGGCCAAGCCTGAACAGTTGATCTTGGATTTGCCTCAGAAAATAATTACGCTCAGGAAAACTCTCATGCCAGCGATGAAGGTGAACTGGGATAAGTTATCAGCTTGTAAGCAGAAGAAAGACGAGAGTGTCTCGGATTTCTTTACAAGGTTTGAGGAAGCATTTGTCGACCACAGCGGCCAGGACATGGGCGCTGAGGGAGGCCAGCGGTTATTCGTTGACAAATTCGTGTCGAATTTGTTGCCTGAGCTATGCAACAAATTAAAGAATTCAGAAAGTGCGTGGGCAGTTTCAACCCCTGCGCAAATACTAGCAACGGCCCAGTATTATGAGAATAGGGAAAAGGAAGAAAGTGATCGTGTAGAAAAGAAAACTAAGGAGCTCAAAACGAAGGTTTTGTTGCAGCAAGCATACCCTCCACGATCAAACCAAAATGATTCACAACAGCAGTATCGACCACGAGCACAGCTCGATAGAATACAGCCGCGCTCTGACAACTTTGATTACAGATCTTCACTTGGGTATAATCAGTGCGCATATTGTAGGAAAGAGGGACACCTAAAATATGATTGTCTTGCTTTACGAGACCGTCTAAATGGTGTGTCAGCACGAGGAAATCGTGGCGGTGGTCCCCAACAAGCACCACGTGGTAGAGGTCGTGGTTCATCACACAATCAGAGTGATCGTTATCAAAATCAATCAGACGCAAATAATTGTTTTGACCAGCGCAATGCGGGGTCAGTTCGATCTGCACAGTATAATGTGGATGATTATTATGCAGAGCATGAGACTGTTGTAAATGACCACTACTAGGACAGCCAACGACAAAGAGAGGGAGTAGTGTCAGTTCCGGTCGATCAGAGTGGGCCTTACGTTGCAGTGACTACATCGGGTGTAGTTGAGCCTTTTCTGTTAGACACTGGTGCGACGAAAAGTTCCATCATGCATTCAAAACTCCCTGGCGCACCTTTGTCTGGCTTAACGAATGTTTCCGTTGGATTCTCTGGCGCCCCTGTTAGTAACCCAGTCTCTAACCCTTTGCCTCTTATGATTGGACCTCGTGAGCTAACGGCTCCACTGATTCTATCTACAGGCTGTGGTGAAAATCTTTTGGGCCTGGATTTGTTGAAACGATTATATGCAACATTGTATTGTTCCCCCGAAGGAGTGGAGCTTACATTAGGACGGAGAGTGATCTCTCCCATGTATTTGTCAGTCGATAAATTCCCACCGGAATTGAGTTCCCTCCCTGCGTCTCTATGGGCCACAGGTCCCAATGACGTGGGCCTGTTAGACATTCCACCCTATGTGATTCAATTGAAACCAAATGCGCGATTACCGCGTTCACCTCAATATCGTATTTCTCTTGAGGGCGAACGAGCGCTGTTAGCAATCGTTCATGATCTCATTGGAAAAGGTGTTGTTGAAGAAACTCGTGGAAATGTATGTAATAGCCCTGTATTGCCGATTCTGAAACGAACTGACCCAACTAAACCTCCTGTGTATCGCTTTGTTATAGATTTGAGAGAGGTAAACAAAATAGTAGTTCCGCAATTTCCTGTGGTTCCCGACATTACGGCCTTACTAACAATGATTCCGGCAACTGCCTCCTGGTTCACAGTGATCGATCTAAAGAATGCTTTCTTTAGCATCCCAATTGCAGAGGAAAGCAGAGACCTATTCGGATTTTCATTAGGTGGTCGCAGCTTTAGGCTAAAACGCGCTCCACAGGGCTACTGTGAGAGTCCGTCAATCTACAGCCAAGCACTTAAAGGTCAACTTGATGCCTTTGTATTACCAACGGGTGCAGCTTTGATTCAATACGTGGATGATCTTTTAGTGGCAGCTGATACAGAAGCTATTTGCAAAACGGCTACAGTATCACTGTTACGCTATCTACATGATTTACACCACAAGGTGTCGCCTTCAAAGCTACAGTATTGTTGTCAAGAAGTTACCTATCTAGGTCACTTATTGTCAAAAGAAGGGAGAAGGTTGACCCCAGAAAGAATTGCAGTGATTTCCCGAATGACTGTGCCAAAAACTCAGAGAGATGTTCGCGCCTTTTTAGGTATTACGTCCTACTGCAGACAATGGATTCCAAATTTTTCATTGTTGGCGAAACCATTGATAGCCCTTACGTGCAAGGATGTTTCATCCCCAATACCTTGGTCTGAAGAATGTCAGAAAAGTTTTTCGGAATTACGTGATGCGTTGTGTTCGGCTCCTGTGTTGGGTACCCCTGACTACAGTAAGCCGTTTACACTATACGTTCACGAGAGGGATGGTTGCGCGTTGAGTGTTTTAACACAACCTTTTGGTGGTAAGCAACGCCCATGTGCCTACTTTTCTTCGACTTTAGACCCAGTAGCTAGAGCCTTGCCGAGTTGTTTAAGGGCAACAGCGGCAGCTGCGGCGTCCATTCGACAGTCCGCAGGTCTAGTCATGGATAATATGCTCACGGTAATGGTTCCGCATGCAGTCGACACTCTATTGAACCGAACGAAAACTCAACATCTGACAAGTGCAAGATTGTCTGGATATGAGTTGACGTTGCTGGCCAGTCACATACGGATAAAACGATGTAATGTGTTGAATCCAGCAACATTGCTGCCGATCGACACAGAATCAAGTGATGAAGCAGTACATGACTGCTATCTCAAAACTGAAGAGGAAACTAAGGGTCGCATTGACCTAAAAGATACTCCATTGACAGACCCCGATGGTACTTTGTATGTGGATGGTTCTTGTTTCAAGTTGCCGAACGGTGATGTGACAACTGCGTATGCTGTAGTTACATTGAGAACGATTGTGGAAAACGCAAGGTTAAGTCAGAATTCGGCTCAGGCTGCTGAGTTAATTGCTTTGACGAGAGCGTGTGTGTTGTCTAAAGATAAACGGGTGAATGTGTTTACAGATAGTCAATACGCGTTTGGTGTGGCACATAGTTTTGGACGACTGTGGAGAGAGAGAGGATTCCTTACGTCACATGGTACGAAGATTCAGCATGGTCAGCTCGTGAATGATCTTTTGGATGCACTTACGTTGCCTAAGCAAGTGGCGATTGTTAAATGTAGTGCGCATCGTAAGGTGACGGATGATGTTGGTCGTGGTAATGCGTTTGCGGATGAGACTGCTAAGGAGACTGCCCGGAACCTTAGCACTCGAATGTATGTGACGAGTTCGGTTAGGTGGCCTGCAGAATCAAGTATGTGTGAAAACACTATCGAGAGTGTGAAAGCAATTCAGAATGAGGCTACCGAGACTGAAAAGACGAAGTGGAAAGAAAGTACGGGAAAGTTGGATGCGAATGGTTGTTGGATTGACTTATCGGAACAGAAAAGATGGATGTTGCCTGATGCGTATGTGCTGGCTGTTGTGACTATGGCACATGGGTTAGCACATATTAGCGCGAAAGGTATCTGTAAATTGCTGTTTCCTGTGTGGAAGAATGATGGTATTAAGAATTGTATGATATGTATGTTGTACAATCCCGGTAAGGGAACCCCAACTCCTTCTGGTAGTTTTGCTCCCCCTTCATGTCCCTTTGAGGTGATCCAATTGGACTTCATCCATATGGAGCGATGCAATAACCTGAAATACGTTTTAGTTGTTGTTTGCGCATTCTCCCGATGGATTGAGGCCTATCCTCTCAAAGACAATACTGCTTTGTCCACTGCGAAAATCCTACTGAAGGAATACTTTCCTCGGTATGGAATGCCTAGAATTGTGTGGTCAGATAACGGAAGTGAGTTTGTGGGGAGTGTGATGAAGAGTGTGTGCAAGGGCCTTGGAATTAATCAGAAATTCCATAGTGCCAATCATCCTCAGTCAGCTGGTTTGGTTGAAAAGTACAATGGCACCCTTAAACTAAAACTAGCAAAGATTCAGGCTATGACAGGTCTTTCGTGGCCTGACGCTTTACCCTTAGCATTGCTGTCAACAAGGGCAACTGTACACTCCCGAGTAGGGCTCAGTCCCTATGAAATAGTGTTCGGTCGTCCTGCCAATGTTTGGGGGGTCCCTAGACCGGGTGCCTTTTGTGATCTTGAGTATCCAATGTTGATCGATTATCTTCATGACTTGACTGCTAAACTGAGGTTAATTCACCAACAGGTTCACGAAGCATTGCCGACACAGACGGAGGGTCCAGGCCACCAGCTCCAGCCCAGAGATTGGGTGGTAACGCGAAATTTTTCGCGCAAGAACAATTTGGATCCCAGGTTCACTGGACCCTATCAGGTCCTCCTTGCCACGAGAACTGCAGTTCGTCTCGAGGGGCGGAAGAATTGGGTGCATGCCACCCATACCAAGAAAGTCCCCATCCCGTTGCCAGCAGACTCGTGGGTGAGGAAAGGCATTGCATCAACTGAAACCGAAGGATTGCCGACGTTTGTACCTTTCAGCGACGCACAACCTGTCGGAGAATCCTCAGTGCAGCAAAAAGGCATTGTTGAACACTTGTCATCAGAAGACTCAAGACCAGAACATTCAGCTGATCAACAGGGCGTTGTCCCTTCAACGGATCTTTTGTTTAACGAACAGACACGTCCTGGGAAAACCCGATATTTTTTGCGATCCAGCACTAAAGACTAATAAAAAACCCCGTTCTGTCCCTTGACAAGTGCATTATCCCGTTTTCCATGATCAGTTTGAACACTCATACTATTGTAATTATTTTGTACATATTCATTGAGCTTCGTTCCTTACACTTTTTATTTCCACAGCTGAGAGACATTGATTTCGCATATATATATATTTGTGAAATAAAGGCCGTAGGGCCGCGCGCGTACTTCCTTCTGGTTAGTAGGTCTTGACGCTAGGTTAAAGACCGTCGATTCCTGGGAACTCCTAGGAATTGACTATTGCTACACAGAACGAAGTGCGTCAAGAAACGTTGCGGACGGTCATAGGGAATGGCATTTTCGAAGCTGATGGACTTGGAAAGAGCTCAAGCACAAAGATTCAAGCTGCAGCAACTCAGTCGTACCAAATGTTTTGTGTTCCAAATATTCGTACTGTTTGTGACTGTTTCTGCGTTATTGGCGGGTGGAGTATATTACACGATGTCTTACTTCTTGCCTTCTACCATACCTACTCCTACCCCTGACCTTAAACTCATCTCCACTGTTTCTCCTCATTCTTTTCACATTTTACCTGAACACGAGCAGGCTAGACGTGCAGAATTCCGCAACAATTCCTTTATTCAGCTCCTTCATCAGCATCAGTTAGTGGTTAACACTACTAATTGTTGGGTGTGTGGGTTGATGCCGCATACTACGGATAAGGGAATTCCATATCTGGTGTTACCGTATAGCTCCCAAGGGTCTGCTCGAGCATTTCAAACAATGTTTCGAAGCGCACTGGGTTTCCACCCCATTCGAGAACCACGTTCCCCCTACTCTGGTCCTACCTCGTACCAAAAATCTTTGTCTATAGCAATAGAGGATTTAGATAGTGATATCTATAATCCCTCACTTATCCCTGAAGAAGAGGTACAAGCCTATAGGGTCCTAAGTAGAGGCGAATATAGTGTGTTCACTGGTGAAAAACAGCTTAAAAGCTCGCCTCCGATATGGGTCGTACCCCACATTGGCAATTTTTGTTTAATAGGTCGCGGCCGTAGATCGAAAGCCCGACTTGGAGAGAGTGCTTGCACTGAAAATTATATTTTGCCAATGGTCTCGTCCCCTGTGTTTTTGGCTGCCAAGGGTACATACTTTATTTGTCATGATCGTGCGTATGCATGGTTGCCCTCTGACTTCATGGGCTCATGTTTTATCGCAAACTTGTTGCCTCCGACGTTTACTGTAGATGCAGATTATCACAAAACTAGAGTTGTGAGAGGCGTAATTAGCGAAGAGGATACTGCCGGTCAAGAGGCAGGAGACTTTTTCAAGGGTTTCCTCCCATTTTGGGGACCTATGGTTAATAGTAGGAACCTGAGACAGTTGACTCGAGTGGTAGAATCGACAGCTAATATTACTGCCAGTGCCCTTGGTAATATCACCACAGAACTTCAGGCGGATAGACTTATGACGTTACAAAACCGTATGGTTTTAGACGTGATCTTAGCAGATCGAGGTGGGGTATGTAAGGTGATCCATTCGAGCTGCTGTATTTTCATTCCTGATAACGCTCCGACTGTCTATCAAGCCATCTCGAAGTTGCATAAGATCTCCGAATCCATACACGTGGATGTAGGGGATTGGACGCTACTTGGATGGATTTGGGGCCTGATGTCGACTTGGGGTTGGAAGATTCTGATGATCATTGGAGTTGTTGTAGCGTTCCTGTTCACGTGTTGCCTTTGCGTGCAGTGTGGTCCTGCCTTATGTGGCCTCTGTGCTACAACGTGTATGAGACAGCCACCTGTTACCAAGGGGTCTCGATTGGACAGAGCTATGCTACAGCAACATCTCGAGGGTCTGATGAATATCGAATATGATTCCGACTAGTGCTTGCCTACATGAGGGCAAAAGGAGCGTCTGAGGTTCCGTGACAATTGTAAGTGATGTTTTCGACTCGCTCGAATATGGTCGAGTCTGGTATCTAAGAACCGCAAATGACGAGTTTAGTAAGTGTGCGCAGTTTCGCAGTGCTAACTTAAACCGTTCGTTTAATATGTGGGTTTTTCATCTGTACCCACGGGTTCCATCTTAGATACGGCATCCATTTTGTCTCTTGCCCTCAAGTAGCCAGCGAACGGACACTGTCCGCTTCGTTACCCTGGGACTCTCAAGATATTTGTGGAAGACACATGTTCTTTGTAAATATCTTTTACGATGAGGGGGGATGATACTGTAAGGCAGATGGCCCCGCTTGAGGCTCATCTTGCCGTGCCGGTTTATTGTCTCAGCCGTGCATCTCATTAGGCACGTCCCTTTGATGCCTGTATCTCGTGTTTCCCGATACCTCCCCTTTTACACCCTTTTCGATCTCCCCACTGTCTCCATCTTCCTCTGCACCTGTCTTTGTCCCTATTTCGATCTGTTTTACTGCCGATTGGAATTCACTAATGTTGGGAAGATGGGTTTTTACAGTTGGGAACCGCCAAATGTTTCCGCACTTATGTTCCGGACCTTATGTGTACCAAAGTGACCAAAGCGACCCCTCTGAGGGATAATTATGGGAACCAGGTTGTAAACTTTTGTGTACCATGTTGTCCTATGAGTAAATTCTGTATAAAAGGAGCGCTCCACAGAACCAATTTGAAGCAGTCTCCCCAAGTTGCACGTGTTGTACTTGTTGTGACTTCTGTGTTCCCTGCAGTAAATAAACCTTGAATCTTTGACGCCGAAGAAAGTGTCCCGTGTCTCTGTAGTTTGTGCGCCGAAACAGGTATCCCATGAAGGTTATAGGTGTTGTTCCCTGGCACCGCTGGTACTGTTAAAAGTCCAGTCCTTCAGGGTTGAAGAAATGAGGGGGGCAGGGGTCTAAGGGTGCTCCGGAGGGGATGGTTGACATTATTTCTGCAGTGGTCTGTGTGGAGATCAGGGTCAAAGTGGGGATCAGGTGGATGGTGTTGGTTGGAGGGCAGAGGTTGAAGTTGTGGGTTGAGGGCCAAAGTTGTTGTAGATGGTGGCTATTTTGCTGGAGTGGCGGACCATGTTCTCTGGGGCAGAGGGGCAGAAGAAGTTTCTGACAATTTTGAAGAGTTCCTTCATGCAATACATTGTGCTCATCACGGTAAACAACGTTTACCACGAAGTTTTGACAACGCTGTACTTTTACCACGCGGCCGTTACAACGCAAGTCGTTACCACGACTTGCGCTGGAGGGCGCTGTGGGATAAGGAATTTAATAAATTTATATTCCAACACCTTCCCTAGTATCCACGGGGACTGGTGTTGGAATATAAAATTATAAAAACCCTAAATCCGCGCCCTCCAACGCAAGTCGTTGTAACGACTTGCGTTGAAGCGGCCGCGTGCTAAAGGTATGCGTTGTTACAACCCGCGTTGTAACAACGTACATCCGCTCATCACTATAGCCTTTTCCAAAAGACTTGCTCCTCGAGAATGCTGCTTCAGCTACACACTGAAAACTGCGTTTTTTCAATTTCTCAATGTAGGGTCATGCTTTTACCAATGTGTATATGATGCATTTTTATATGGATTTATAAACCACGACAGATCACCTGTGAGAGTCTCAAGGCACTGGAATTCTGAGCTGCTTCATGGTGCTCTTATTCATCAGAACAGCCAGGTCTGCAATCCTTTTTCTGAATTAACGGAGCAATGAGGTGGTCCTGAGGTGCAGGGGAAGGTCATTCCAAGCCTTGACCACCAGGTATGAGAAGAAGCATCCTCCGATGTTGCACTGGTGGATCCAGGGGGTGTCTGTGCGGAAGAAGGAGACAGATCATAGGTGACTGGTTGGTTGGTGGAAGGTCATGCGTTTGTTGATGTATGCTTGACCTTCATTGTGCTGGGCTTTGTATGCGTGGGTCAGCATCTTGAACTGACATCTCTTCTGGATTTGGAGTCAGTGTAGCTTCTTGAGGTGTGGTCAGTCTGGGGAGATTAATGATGAGTCTTGCCCCTGAGTTTTGTATTGTCTGCAGTTTCTTCAGGAGGCATGCAATGATTCATACATAGCGTGAGTTCCCATAATCCAGCCTACTGGTGAAGAGGGCCTGCGTTACTGTCCTTCTGGTGTTGACTGGGAGCCATCTGAAGATCTTACAGAACATGGGTAGGGTGTAGAAGCAGGCGAATGAGGATGCGTTTACCTGTTCCTTCATAGAAAGCTTGCTGTCTAAGATATTGCAGAGGTTGCGGGTGTGGTCCGCCGGGGCAGGGGAGTTCCACAGACCAACATGCGTCGTTCCATGACGAGGTATTGTTCCCAAAGAGGAGGACTTCTGTCTGGTCCGTGTTGAACTTGAGACAGTTATCCGATATCCAGTCAGTGACATTTATCATACATCTGTGGAAGTTAGCTCTGGTGGTGGAGGAGGTCTTCTGACAGCGAGAGAATGAGCTGGGTGTCAATGGGGGGTAGGAGATGATGTTAAGTTTATGTGCCTACTGTGCTAGTTCTATTGTGGTGTTTTTTTTAATAATGGATGCACTAGACTATTTTTAAATCTTTTTTTATATTTTTTATGAATCTTTGCATTGTAATGTCTTTTTAATATATCAACTTATAATACATCATTAAATGATAATTTGGCATTCATATGATTTATTTAGATTTCATTTATTTTTGGGATACTGTATTTATGTTTTGGTGAAATTATTTATTGTTTGTAAGTTTTATGATTCTGCTTACCAAATGGGATTTCCTCTTGACTGTGGCCTATTCTAATCACAGCCTAAGTATGCCAACATCCAATGGAAATGGCATGCCCTAGTCGCCTCTAGATATCGGCATCCCATCGAGATAGCATTCCTATGCTGAGCGCTGTCTGTGGAAGCCAACATCTAATGCAGATGGCTGCTTTGACCAGCACAGCCTGCCTATACTCACATCCCATGGTGATTAGTTACATATGTTGAGCACAGTCTACGGACACCAACATCCCATGGAGATGGCATGCTGCAGTCGCGCACACTTTACAGACATCGAAATCCACTGGAGATGGTGTGGCAGTGTCACATGCAGTCTGTAGAAGCTGACATCCCATAGAGTTGGCATGCTAGTGTTGAGCACAATCTTCAGACACTCACATCCCATGGAGATGGGTGTGCCGGTGTCAGCCAACCCACGTGTCCTGTTGATGATCGATCGGATCCCAGAATTTGATAGCAAATAAAGACGGGCGGACTCATCCGATTTGCACATTTCATGACCTTTACTGCATGAACACATTTTTAATTTTATTACGTTCCAGTGCATTTCCCATTCATCTTCCTATCCCTGTCGCTTGACCCTACCTCCTTGTCATTTCCCTACCATTGTGCTCGCATGGAAGGCTACATTTCTTTGCCTCTGAAGGTTTTAATCTAAGAATTGGGCCATTTCTTCTTGGGGCGCAAGTTCGTTTGGTCTGGTTCTTCCTGTACTGTCATTTTAAATAAATTTCCTTCACCACCGACCTTCTTTACCAGTGCAAGGCATAATCCAGAGGATTTTCCTGTTCAAAGGTCAACCACTGAAAAGCTCAATAAATACTGCCTGCACTTGTTTTTACGTTGGCTGTTTGGTTGCGAATGGACGCAAAACCTACCTGTAACAACTACGTAAAACTATCAAAAACAGGTTCACCAGCCATTGCTTGCCTTCCAGGCAATTAGCTGAGAACTTCAGAAAATATTTCGAAAGAGGTCGGATCCATACCAATTTTCAGGAGTTCCATTTTAAATGCATTTCCATACAATGTATCTAAATGACACTCACTCACGCAGTCAGTGGTTACCTTGGAAATCTGGCACGGATGCAGACTTCCTGGACCTACATTTGTTAATTCCATTGACAGCCTCTCGTGACGCTGAAGTATAGCCTCCAAATTAACATAAAAAGAGCATACATTATACCAACGGGGGAATTACTTCAGCCATTTTGGAAAGAGTGTACTTTCCAAAATTGAATCTGTTGTTTAATGTTCTACATAAAACAGTATTATTGCTTTTTAAAGTAAAATCAGTGTCTGCAGACTTTAGACCTAATCTGTAAGTTTCCCTTTCGTAATAAACAGTTTTTCTTTAAAAACAAATGGACATTTTGGTGTAACTCTGTTAAGGCAGCATCGTTTGGCTTGGTAAATAGAACATCCTTTTTGCTCTTTCCATTGTTAGGATGCTGCAGAGCAGACGCAGCAACCAATCAACAGTCAACTCTGAGGTATAGCGCTTTATGACGTCAAACCCCCTTGAGGGAAATTGATCGCATCCCAGCCCAAGCATGTATCCCCTGTTGGTAGATTTAGACGCTTTGCGACCCTGACAGACAAAGGACCTTGTTCCTCCGACAATAAATATTTCGTTTCTAGGTCGCCATGTCCTTTGAGCTACTTTAAATACACGAGTTCTACGAAATATAGTATTTCTGTCAGGAGCTCCGTAAAACAGATTTATCTGTATCCCAATTTTACAACGAGAACAGAAGGGGCCGCCCCCACCCATGCACCGCCGCCCATCTATAAAAGTCTGTGAATTAGCATCCACCCTCAGGCCCCTGCTGTCGTCTCACTCCCATCACTGACATGGAAAAACAGGGAAGGAAGTTCCTAGAAGTCTTACTCTCGATGCGTGCCTTGTGCACAGCCAGTCCGCTGGAATAGCGCCTACCAAGGCCTCTCACCCTGCGAGTTCACTCGGAGAAGCGGCCATCCCCTTCATGTTATTTTCATTTCCAATACAATTTACCATGACTTGTTACCCTGAAATATCCACCTATCGCAAGATGCGTGAAAGATTAGTGTTTTTTTAGGCCAGAATTGTGCCCTACGGCTTACTTGAAAGGAACTATAATAGCAACAAATGTAGCAGCATGTACCATAACCCACCAAGCTATCCCAGATGTGTTGATTAAAAGGCGCCCACAAGAACACCACAGCAGAGATGAGGCACCCGAGTCCTGCATACTAGACTGTACGGATATGATCTTTTATCCCAGCATCCATGGCTTCAAGGAGCTGAAACAACACATATGAAGACAGCGCCTCCACCCTGCTAAGATGTAGGAACATAGGGGTAACCCTGACGAAATGGACCCCAGGGCAGGTAATGCAGGTAGGAAGTGACCACAAGTCCCTAATGTATAACCAGGGCCAGTGGAATTATGCGATTCTGTGCTCTTGGCGTTTTTCGCATAAGTATAGATTTGCTGTATTTGCCACATAACCCATCATCTGCTGCAACATAACCCATCATCTGCTGCAACATAACCAATCATCTGCTGCAACATAACCTATCATCTGCTGCAACATAACCCATCATCTGCTGCAACATAACCTATCATCTGCTGCAACATAACCTATCATCTGCTGCAACATAACCAATCATCTGCTGCAACATAACCAATCATCTGCTGCAACATAACCCATCATCTGCTGCAACATAACCCATCATCTGCTGCAACATAACCTATCATCTGCTGCAACATAACCAATCATCTGCTGCAACATAACCAATCATCTGCTGCAACATAACCAATCATCTGCTGCAACATAACCAATCATCTGCTGCAACATAACCCATCATCTGCTGCAACATAACCCATCATCTGCTGCAACATAACCAATCATCTGCTGCAACATAACCTATCATCTGCTGCAACATAACCCATCATCTGCTGCAACATAACCTATCATCTGCTGCAACATAACCAATCATCTGCTGCAACATAACCAATCATCTGCTGCAACATAACCAATCATCTGCTGCAACATAACCCATCATCTGCTGCAACATAACCCATCATCTGCTGCAACATAACCAATCATCTGCTGCAACATAACCTATCATCTGCTGCAACATAACCCATCATCTGCTGCAACATAACCTATCATCTGCTGCAACATAACCAATCATCTGCTGCAACATAACCAATCATCTGCTGCAACATAACCAATCATCTGCTGCAACATAACCAATCATCTGCTGCAACATAACCCATCATCTGCTGCAACATAACCTATCATCTGCTGCAACATAACCAATCATCTGCTGCAACATAACCAATCATCTGCTGCAACATAACCCATCATCTGCTGCAACATAACCAATCATCTGCTGCAACATAACCTATCATCTGCTGCATAATCGAAAACAAAAAATACTTTTGAAAGAGCAGCCAGCACAGCAGTGTGATAGGCAACTTTATACAACAATTTCAAAGCTTTATTCGACATTTGTCATAAAAGCATTTCCTCCCTAATCACTATACAAATAAATACTACATCTAAAAAATTATATTAAAATACATTATTAAACATTTGACACTATACAGATAAAATACTTGCTTATTTCATAAAATTCTGTTAAAACAATTTCAGTTTATCTCATTAGCTACCAAAGTGCGAGTGCGAATTACCCATGCCCAACCAAGAAATTTTGCTACAGCAGTTGCAAAGAGCGGGGAACAGTCTGATTCTAGTATTCTAAGTGCAGTCGATTGGCTGCGAGTGCCAATATTTAGACAAACTGGGCGTAGCCATTTCCGGCGTGGGTTGGCATATAAGGGGCAACAAAACAACAAGTGGGAAATATGCTCTGTTTGATCTTTACAGAAGTAGCAGTGCTCGTCCCGCGGTGGGATCCAATGTTTCTTAAAAGCGTTTACTGGCAATGTTCCTGCTCGGAATTGAAAATATAGCTTCCTGTCACGTGGGCTTTCAATTATGTCCCAATAGGTTTCACATGCTGGTACCATTTTAATATCCAGAAACCGAGCTGACAGTTTAGCTATTTTCCCAGTGCAATAAATTGTGGAATACACCATCTCCCAGTATATTTCTTTCAATTTTGCTTTTGTCGGAAAACAACCCACATCCTGTTGCCCCAAAGGTGGTCCAAATTTAGTTTTACCAGTAGGCCCCGTAGATCTTTCAGCCAAATAATACAGTGGAACCGATCAAACTTAACAACATCTAGCAATGCATCGGCGTAGTGAGCCAGCTCAGGGGTCACCATCAGTCGCCTCCAATACAACAATGGCCGTAATCGGGCAATATCCTCAATGCTTTTCCTACCCAGGTCCAACTTCAATGGAATTATAGGTGTACTTTGCGGTACCATTATTAACCCTCGCAAAAACTTATTTTCCGCAACAACCAAGTCCACCAGGTTTGATAAGCCCCAAAGTTCAGAGCCGTACAAACATGCGCTCAAGACCTTCATATTATAAATTTCAAGAGCGCAATTTATGGGCTTTGTCAAGGAGGCTTTGTGTTTCCTGGCCACCGCACCTGATAACTGGCTAAACTTTAGTATTGCGGTATTAATGTGCGATTTCCATTTCATATTGTTCTGAAGTATTATTCCTAAATAGGAAAAAGCTTTCACTTCCTCAAGGGGAGTACCCTTATACTTGATTACACCTTTAAATGTAAACTGTCGGTTCAAACACATACATTTTGTCTTAGTTGTGTTCAGCTCAAGGCCCCGACTATCACAGTAATCACCAAATGCGTTAACAGCCTTTTGGAGGCCACTCGGTGTGCGGGAAAGTATAAGCGTATCATCCGCAAACATGAGGACGGGGACATGTGAGCCAGCTATGATTGGGGCATCGCTAGGCGATTTTTTCAAGTATTCCACAATACCATTTATATAAATGGAAAATAATGTAGGGGCCAGGACGCACCCTTGCCGCACCCCTCATTCTACTGGAAATGACTCAGTCACCTCTCCCTGTGCTCCCCACCGGATTTTGGCGTAATTATTTTCATGCAGGCGCACAAGAAGAGTGAGCAGTTCCGGACTTAAACCTGCTTCAGCCAAAGTTTTCCACAGCTTTTCTCGTGGCACTAGGTCAAAGGCTGCTTTTAAGTCCACGAATACGGCGTATAAAGTGCCGTTTTTCAAGGTTACATTTCTCCAGTAGATAGCGATGAAGTAGAATACCTGGTCTATTGAGCTAGTCAGGGGGCGAAACCCCGCTTGGTATGGCGACAGGATGTTATTTTCCTCAATCCATGGCTGGAGTTTGTTCTACACTAGTCGGCCCATCAGCTTCTGTGCTGTATCTATCAAGCTGATGGGTCTATAATTTTTTGGAAGGGATTTGTCGCCTTTTTTAAAGACGGGGATAATTTCAGCTCCCTTCCAGGTGGGAGGGACTTCTCCTCCCATAGCCACTTCATTCGCCAACCATGAAAAATACAAACACCATGATTTCCTATCTGTTAAAAAAACACCTGCCGGAATACCGTCCATTCCCGGTGCTCTTCCCCCCGTTATACAATCCAAAGCAATACTAACATCATTTTCGTTAAATACTTTTTGTGTATAATAAACAGTTGGGGGGGGGGGAGTCTCAATGACTTGTGTTTTGCTGCGGGCATACTGTGGCTCGAAAAACTCAATCCATTTGTTTTTTTCTACATGATTTTGGGGTTGAGGAGCTGCCCCTCCCCTATCCCATTTTACCGGGGACCAAAACAACTTAGAATCTTTAGCTGCGCACGCATGCTTCAACTCACGCCAGTGTTCTTCGTCCCATCGTCTCTTAGCTTGTTTTTTGGGATAGTCTATATAGGTCCCTCGCTTTCCTAACTGCATCAGCCTTTCCCTTTCTTAATTCGCTACTCAAATTTTGTCTTGCCAGTCTGCAACTCTTATCATACCAGCCCTGTTTTGATGGATGTTTTTTACTCATGCTTCGGTCTACCGTTTTTAAAAAGAAGCCTTGCAATTCGCTGAAATTTTTTTTATGGGCCTCTACCATGTAGGCCTGGAAGTCAGGGTTCCCAGTGTGGGGTTTAATGCTATTTATTTCACTAACCACTGTTCTCTTCAGGTCATCCAGCTTCCCTACATCTTCTACGAGCCTTCCCCATTTCAGGTTTCGCTGGTTATTTGAGCATACTAAATCCTTGGTCACCAGTTTATCCCTGCTACTTTGCACCATACTCCCCTGGTATGTGTGGAGGGTCATACACAAGGGATTGTGATCGCTTTCCATTCTTGGTTCCACGACCATATCTATCAATTTACTCCATTCCCTTATGTCTAATAAAAAGTAGTCTATTCTACTAGCTGCCCTGCCGTTATCAAATGTGTTATTCCCATTTCGATCAGAGGGCGTACGCCCATTAGCCGCTCTTAGACCTCTTGCCAGGCAAAGGCTCTTCACTTGGATGGCTACAGTACTCCAACTTTTAATTGTAGGCACCTCTAGCTGGGGAATTTCCCATTTACTATCTTCTTCTTGACATAATTCCCTATCCTCCTCCCCCAAGGGCTCAAAGGTAGAGTTAATGTCTCCGCCTACTATAATATGTGGTTTCAGGGGTAACAGCTCTAGTTCCCGTTCTAAGGCAGACACCACATCACAAGATTTCCCACGACCAACCCCCCTGGCATATATATTAAAAAGGGCAAGCTCCTGACCATTGTCCCATCTAATGTCAAGTCCTAAGATATCATTAGTTGGTAGAGATCTTTGTTTTATTGTGCAGTTCAACGACTGACGTATCCATATTAATAGGCCTCCCGAAGGTCGGCCAATTCAGTTTTTTATTGCAGGGATACAAAATGTTATATACCCCTGTCGGAATACTGGATTCAGTGACCACGTTTCTTGTAACATAATGATGTCAAAAGGATTGATGAACTCGCACCATTCTGGGGTTGCCATTTTATTTGCTACACCCGCGACGTTCCATGACATAAAAGTCAGGGTAAATTTATCCTGGTTTAGTCCTGTCAGACGCGGGCCCCTGCCATTTACTATTTGTTCAGATATTAGGGGTAGACTATCTTCTGGGGTTGCCGCAGGAATATCCGAAGGAGCAGATAACTCCTGTTTAGACACTCGGCCACCGATCTTTTCATGCTTAAGGATGTTATTTCTATCCTGTTTTACATTTTCCACCCTTCTTACATTAGAATCTATAGATTCCCTACATCTTCCTGCCTGGGTATTAGTCAGTTTACAGACCATATTTAAAGTAGATAAAAATGTTGACAGCTCCTGTGAGTTTCCTGGCTTATTCGTTGGCCCTATGAGTCAAACACACTCATTTAAATTGGACAGGGCAGAATATCTATTTTCCGTGGTTAGCCCCCAATCACATGTTTGGCCCCCCCTTATCTTTCTACTACCCACCACTGACCACTTGGTCCGTAGCACACTTGATTTTGCTACCAATCCTCTTCTACTGTAAACGAAGTCCAGCGTAAGAGGGATTATTTCTGCTGTTCTACGCTGCGGGGGGAATAGGTTAGGTAGTAATTCAGGTAAGACTTCAGGAGATTTGAAATTCAATATCACACAGTCGCCCTCAAATTTTTTAGGACTACTTCCTATCCACTTTACTCTTCTTGCTGTTGACAGGTCTTCTGACAACTTTTGTTTACCCCAGGGAGAAATGTGTGTGTTGTTACTCAACCAAAGCAGTGCTTTATGTGATAGAGATTGGGGAGATTCAATCTGGCCTTCTTTCAAGGTTGGGACATTAGCTAAAACCAGTATTAGAGGGGAGGCTTTCACAATTAATTCCACTGGTCCTGCTTCTAAACCCCAAGCTGGTTCAGCAGTCAATGGTGGCCCTGCCCTGGGATCATCAGCTAAAGGAATGTTTACACCTGCTTCTACTTGTGGTGGGAGTGGATGGGTCGGGCCGCTATCTCTCCTCCTTCCCCTGATGTTTTTCCCATAATTTGTTTTTGCTCAATCTTGTTTGCCACCTGGTTGGGTATGTCCCCCACATTGTCATTAGTACTTTCCAATAGGCTCTCCAATTTATTGACTTTGTCTGTGAGATGATCAATCTTAGATAGCAGTGGTTTGATTATGCGACTTAGTTTTGAGTCCAACATACCCATACGTTTTTTAATATTGGCCTCATCCCACCCCGTACTGCCATTTTCATCGCCCCCTTTATCTTCTGTGGTACTTTTACTCGGGGGGGATGCTGGCCTTTTCTTACTTGAGCGCAGTCCCCCTCGTTTGGATTGGAGCCTAGTGGCCCCTTTTACTGCTCTCGGCGCGGGGACAGGTACTGGTTGGGGAGAATCTTCCTCTACTAAAACTAAGTCTTGATGTGAGTCAACTAAATCATCCTCTACTATTATGTCTATATTGGAATTTATTGAAACATTTAGCAGAGGGCTATCCGTATTTGTATGGGACGATGTTACAATAGCATTTGTTGGATCCATATCCAGCAAATCCCCTATTGTGGACTCCAATTGGGTCAATATTGGGGAAGCACTAAGACCCAAGGAGGACCTTCGCTCATTGTTTATTTTTGCCTCTACCTGGACTAAATAGTTGTCCATGGTGTTAGAGGGAGCGATAAGTGACTTTTGCTTAGACATAATCGAAGAGCTACGTACAGCATGCAAAATGTATACAAGTATAATGACCCACTTGAAATCACAAAGTTAATCTGCCTTCACAGCAAACAAACAGTAATAAAGCCTTAAGGACTTCAGCCACGAGTAAGTGCCTCACAGTTAAAATATGTCAATGGTCTTGGTCCAGTCCAGTCATGGCCAGTCTTGGACTGTCTTAGACTGTCCGCCCTTTGTCCGGGCGTCCCGCTCGCGTCCCGCGATGCGGAGGGCGCCGTGAATTTGAAGCGCCTCCGGGCGCGGTGACCCCGGTGATGGCTTCCGGGTCGCAGGGCAGGCTGGGAGGTGTAGTCTCCCTCGACTCGGCGGCCACGAGATGGACTACAGCGGTGGCGAGAGGGAGACCAATACTCGGGCAGAGAGTTATAGGTTTTGGCGGAATCAGCGTTGCCAGGTAAGATTATCCCCTTGATAGTCAGCAGAGCACCCGCTCCACCGAGGGTGCCGTCAATTTGAAGCGCCTCCGGGCGCGGTGACCCCGGTGATGGCTTCCGGGTCGCAGGGCAGGCTGGGAGGTGTAGTCTCCCTCCACTCGGCGGCCGCGAGATGGACTACAGCGGCGGCGAGAGGGAGACCAATACTCGGGCAGAGAGTTATAGGTTTTGGCGGAATCAGCGTTGCCAGGTAAGATTATCCCCTTGATAGTCAGCAGAGCACCCGCTCCACCGAGGGCGCCGTCAATTTGAAGCGCCTCCGGGCGCGGTGACCCCGGTGATGGCTTCCGGGTCGCAGGGCAGGCTGGGAGGTGTAGTCTCCCTCCACTCGGCGGCCGCGAGATGGACTACAGCGGCGGCGAGAGGGAGACCAATACTCGGGCAGAGAGTTATAGGTTTTGGCGGAATCAGCGTTGCCAGGTAAGATTATCCCCTTGATAGTCAGCAGAGCACCCGCTCCACCGAGGGCGCCGTCAATTTGAAGCGCCTCCGGGCGCGGTGACCCCGGTGATGGCTTCCGGGTCGCAGGGCAGGCTGGGAGGTGCAGTCTCCCTCCACTCGGCGGCCGCGAGATGGACTACAGCGGCGGCGAGAGGGAGACCAATACTCGGGCAGAGAGTTATAGGTTTTGGCAGAATCAGCGTTGCCAGGTAAGATTATCCCCTTGATAGTCAGCAGGCAACTTTATGTACACAATCAGATAAGTCTAGAAATGGGTTCACAGACGTTAGTGTCACGGGCACATGTGGGTGCAGAATACATGGGGGTACATTTCTCACAGCACCCCTCTTCTAGGGTCCGTCTTCAACACTGCACATTGGCCAGTTCTGCATTTTTCTGTCCCTTCTCAGCAATTTTCCTTAACGGTACCTGGGGTGACTGAAAGCAATATTCCAAGTGACCAGTGCGCTTTCTTTTTTCTCTCTCCGTAATCTAAGTGAGGAGCTGGCATTCTCCACCAGCTTCATACCTTGTGTTCACTCGTGAAAGGGGATTTTTCCAAAACTCAGCCGATGAACGAACACTGCCTCATTGCCTGCTGTCACCACTGTTAAAATCTCTGCTTACATGAAGACCTCCACTCGGGGGTCCATCTGACCCTTGCCACCACTTTGTCTTCACCAAAGGTTTCCTACCAAACAGTGAAGCACTAATACCCATCCTCAATACTTCCATCAACTGAGTGACAATACTGGACACCTAGAAACATGCCACCTTCATGCCCCTGCTACAGAAACAATCCACTGACCCAGCCACGCTGTCCAACTACAGACTTATTTCCCTCCTACCATACTCGGCCAAGATCTTAGAGAAACTAATCAACCAGCGCCTCACCGACAACACCAGCAACCACCAGCTCCTTGATACCACACAATCTGGACTCTGTCCCAACCACAGTGAAGAAACACCACTAATCACTGCCACAGACAATATTGGCATGATCCTTGAGGAGACATGGCAGCCTTCATTCTCTTGGATCTCTCTACACTATAGCATTTGACACTGTCTCACACACGATCCTCATCAGGCGCCTGCACAAGTTTGTTATCCAAGGACCCGCTCTCTGCTGAATATGTAGCTTCTAAATGACAGCAACCAATGCACCTAAAGCAGCCCCACACAGACCGCAAAGGAACTGGAGCAAAGTCACCGATGATCAACTCAACTCCACCCTCATCCGAGACAACCACACCACGGCAACCAAAGCCAACCTCGCAGCCAGGGAATTCCACACTTGTATTTCCAACTGCACAGACAAGCTCGCCCGCTACGGAACCCCGACAAACAGCGCCCCAGGAAAGCCGCCCGGTTCACCACCGATCTCCAAGTAGCCAGACGCACCTGCAGACGCCTAGAGAAGAACTGGAGAAACAGTAAGAGACGTGGAAACTACACCACCTACAAGGATGCCATGACGGACTACCACCAACGAATCAGAACCACCAAAAGGACCTTCATTCACAACAAAATCCTTGCCAACTCCAGCTACTCCTAGGAACTCTTCAATGTCATCCAAGAATTCACCAATCCCCGCAGCGAAGCCACGGACGTCACGCCCTGCCAGGACCCCTGTGACAAGCTCGGATCCTACTTCCACCTGAAGACCAAAAACCTGTACGACAACTTCTTTGACCATACGCCCGACTCCGCAGCCAGCCTGCCCTCCAGCCACACTAGCCAGCACACCATCTCCTCCTGGACACCGATCGCGGCCGAAGAGACCGCCTTGACCATGAAAGTCATCCACTCAGGGGCCCCCTCCGACCCCTGCTCACCACACATCTACCACAGAGCCGCCACCGCCATCACACCCGTACTACAACACACCATTAACACCACCTTTGAAACCGGCACCTTCCCAGATGACTGGAAACACGATGAAGTCAGCCCCCTGCTCAAGAAGCCCTCAGCTGATCCCAGGGCCCTCAAGAACTACCGGCCCATCTTGCTTCTCCCCTTTGCTACTAAAGTCGGTGAGAAAACAGTCAACGCGGAACTGACAAGATTCATCGAAGACAACGCCATCCTCGACTTGTCTCAATCCAGAATATGAAGTAACCACAGCACCAAGACCGCCCTACTCGCCACCACAGACGACATTCGCACCCTCCTTGACCAAGGCCACTCCGCAGCCCTGATTCTACTCGACCTATCAGCAGCTTTCAACACAGTCTCCCATCGCACACTCATAGCCAGATTACACGATGCCGGCATACAAGGTACCGCCCTCGACTGGATCCGATCATTCCTCACCTGAAGAAGCCAAAGGATCAGACTGCCGCTCTTCCTCTTCCATCGCAAGGAAATCAGCTGCGGAGTCCCACAGGGTTCATCTCTCAGCCTGACCCTTTTCAACATATACATGGCCCCCCTCGCCGCAATCATCCGACACCACGGCCTCAGCATTGTATCTTATGCCGATGACAGCCAGCTCATCCTCTCCCTCACCAGGAACCCCGCCAGAAAGGAATGCAGGACGTCGCAGTCTGAATGACCAACAGCTGCCTAAAGCTCCACTCTGAGAAGACAAAAGTCCTTGTCCTCAGAACCACCCTTTCAGCATAGGACAACACCTGGTGGCCCCCAACCCATGGCAGCCCACCAACCATGCCAGAAACCTCGGCATCGTACTATACTCATCCCTCTCCATGAACTGGCAGGTCAACGCCATCGCCTCCGGCTGCTTCAACACCCTAAGCATCCCCCCTAAGACGTTCAAATGGATCCCCCCCCGAGTCAAGGAGGACAGTCACCCACGCACTCATCACCAGCAGCCTGTACTATGCAAATGCCCTCTTCACTGGCATAAACAAGTCCCTACTCTGCAAACTTCAGACAATACAGAACACTGCCGCCAGACTTGTCCTCGGCATCCCTCAACACGAGAGCAGACACCTATGGAAGCTCTACTGGCTCCCCGTTGAGAAGAGAGTCACTTTCAAGATCCTCATCCACGCCTACAAATACCTACACAACACCCGACCCAAATACCTCAACAAAAGAGTCACCCTCCACATTCCCAAAAGAAACCTCCAATCAGCCAACCTTGTCCTTGCTGAAACCCCACGCATCCTCAGAGGCAAAGCAGGAGGAAGATCCTTCTCTTACATCATGGCCAAGACCTGGAATGTCCCACAGGGTTCATCTCTCAGCCTGACCCTTTTCAACATGTACATGGCCCCCCTCGCCGCAATCATCCAACACCACGGCCTCAGCATTGTATCTAATGCCGATGACAGCCAGCTCATCCTCTTCCTCACCAGGAACCGCGCCCCCGCCAGAAAGGAATGCAGGACGTTGCAGCCTGGATGACCAACAGCTGCCTAAAGCTCCACTCTGAGAAGACAGAAGTCCTTGTCCTCAGAACCACCCTTTCAGCATAGGACAACACCTGGTGGCCCCCAACCCATGGCAGCCCACCAACCATGCCAGAAACCTCGGCATCGTACTAGACTCATCCCTCTCCATGAACTGGCAGGTCAACGCCATCGCCTGCAGATGCTTCAACACCCTCCGCATCCCCCCTAAGACGTTCAAATGGATCCCCCCGAGTCAAGGAGGACAGTCACCCACGCACTCATCACCAGCAGCCTGTACTATGCAAATGCCCTCTACACTGGCATAAACAAGTCCCTACTCTGCAAACTTCAGACAATACAGAACACCGCCGCCAGACTTGTCCTCGGCATCCCTCAACACGAGAGCAGACACCTATGGAAGCTCTACTGGCTCCCCGTTGAGAAGAGAGTCACTTTCAAGATCCTCATCCACGCCTACAAATACCTACACAACACCCAACCCAAATACCTCAACAAAAGAGTCACCCTCCACATTCTCAAAAGAAACCTCCGATCAGCCAACCTTGTCCTTGCTGAAACCCCACGCATCCTCAGAGGCAAAGCAGGAGGAAGATCCTTCTCTTACATCGTGGCCAAGACCTGGAATGAGCTCCTGATAGATATCAGATGCGCCTCCTCCCTGAACACATTCAGGAAGACTCTCTAGACCTGGTTCTTCAGCTGAACAGCACTGCTGACCCCCCTGCCCCTCAGCGCCTTGAGAGCCTCATTGGTGAGTAGCGAGCTTACAATTCCGTGATTGAATGATTGAAGCTGTCAGCTTGGCACCTTACTTCTCAGAAGCTCGCAAACTCATCTGAAGGGTCCCTAAAGGTTCATCCCTCAGACCCACCATCTTCAACGCATATATAATACCACTGGGCAATGTCATCCATGTACATATCAACATCCTCTCCTACGCAGACGACACGCAACTCATACTTTCCTTCTCGGACAAGGCTTCAACACAAGAAACAAGTTCACTGCCTGCATGACCAAAGTCGCTCACTGGATGAAAGCCAACTGTTTAATGCTCGACATGGACAAGACAGAAGTAGTGATCTTCTGCAAGAACACCTGACTATAGGACTCCGACTGGTGGCCCGTCAAACTCGGACCTACACCCACAACCCATGCCAGGAAACTAGTAATATTCATCAACAGCAAAGTGGACATGACTGCACAAGTCAATGCCCTCACTGCATCCTGCTTCCACACCCTGTAGATGCTGATGAAGATCTTTAAATGGCTTCCAAGCAACACAAGAAAAACTGTCACTCACGCCCCAGTCACCAACAGTTTGGTCTATAGAAACCTCCTCTACCCCGGGATCATCAAGCAACTCACTTTAAGACTACAAACCATTCAGAACTCGACAGCCAGACTCCTCCTCAACTTCCCACACAAAACTCACATTACACCAAACATCAGGGAACTACACTGGCTTTCAATACACATACTCGCTCAATTCAGACTCCTCACACACACATTCAAGGCACTCCACAACTCAGGCCACACCGACCTGAAGAGTCGCATCTCCTTCCACCAACCATCCATACACCTCCTCTCCACAGGACTCCTACTCACCAACACCCCACGCATACACAGAACCAGATCATGAGTGTTTTCTTACATCGCTCCCTCATCATCGATCTCTCCCTCTTTTGGTCTTTGTTTTTTCTCTCATTCGCGCTCTCTTTTTGTCCTTCCCTCTATCTCACCATTTCTTCCTCCATATTTCTCTCGATCGCTCACTCGGTCTCTTGCTCTCTCTTCATCGCTTTCATTCTCTCACCAACCACCCATACTCTTGCTATCTCCCCTCTCTTTAGCTCTCTGTCTCTGTCTCTTTCTCTTGGCCTTGCCTGAACTCATACATACTCTCTCTTTTGCTGTAACTTTACCCGCTCTTTTTCTCTTCCTTCTCACCCCTCTCTTTCTCTATATCTCACTCTATCTCTCTGTCTATTTCTCGCTTCATCTCTTCCTCACAGGCTCATATTCTCTCTCTCTCGCTCCACTCTCTTTTTTGTTCTCTCTCCCTCAATAGCACATCTAATATACTTGCTTTCCACGCAGACCTACTACAAGAAAATCTCCCGCCTATCCCCCTTGTCACACACTGAGAAGCCAGGTGCTCACATATCCACCAAGTGAAAAACGTCAACCTCTTGGAACTGTGGCAACACACTCCTACTCATATATCATGAGCTGGATCACAAAACATCTTTGACTGATGCTATTTCATGTACTAGGTGGTAACTTAAGGCAAGATTTGCTCCAAACATATTTTATCACTGCATTATTAAAACAGGAATCTGGAGGCAGTAATGTGTGACAAGAACATTAGTGCGCATTTATAGTATGCTTTTTGACGTGGTGGTGATATGTTCTATTGTTTTTTGTTGTGCAGGTTGCAATATGATTTTGTTGTGTTGACTATGGTTGTTGTGTTGTGTTCCTTTTTGATTGATCTGTTTTGATTTGTGCCCTATTATGTTTTAATTGTTCCATTACATTGTTTTGTGTATGTTGTTGCATTATGTTCATTTGCTTGCTTTAAATGTGTTATGAAATGCTGCTATATTTCTACACTATCCTACCCAACTCAAAGCAGCACATGCCTTAAGACACTTGTGACAAGAAACCATTTACCACTGTCTAAGGTGGTAAAATAGTGCTTCTCCAGCTCTTTCACTACTTATGGCACCAGTCAGCCCACAACTGTGGCAAGGACCACGTATTAACTTAATGCTCCTGGTTCTCACTTTATGTGATACAGCTCAATGTGTCAGAATTTTGTTTTAGATAACCTGGGTAGCTTCTGTTCGTAGGTTAGCATTAGGACCTAACAGAATAAAACCCTTCGCATAGCATGCCTTTGGATACACAAACGTCTCAAAAAACTGATTTACATATTGGTAAATTGTGATCTCATTTACAGGGTAAATAATAGTAAACATCTCAAGTGAACGATCCATCCATTAGAGTTTTGAGGCACTCTAGTAACTAATATTACTCAAGACTCCCATTCTTTTGACCTGAGGAAGGTACCCAGTGGAAGTGACCCTGTTGGAATAGACTATGCGATACAAAGACATGTGCAGCAGGGACATGTCTTTGTTGCATAATTACTTCACAGTTGGCCTGGAAGTGTGCAGTAGTGGTGGGGTGTGCACACACTCTCCCACAAAAGCACGCACATATTCTCAGGACACCCCCGCGCCGCACGGCCACCAGCTGTGTGTGTGCCCCTCGCTGCTGCTTGCAGCCTCGTTGTGCCTGCCTCTCCGCCCTAGCTGCCTGCCTCGCTGCTTCCTGCCCCTCCGCCGTGTTTGCGTGTGTTTATTTCTTTTCTTATTTCTTCTCATTGCCTTTTTGTGTTATCACTGCTGTTGTCCCCTGTGCACGTTGTTGAATTAGCCTATTGTATTTTCTTACTACAGTCCCCCTGTGCCCTGCCCGTCCCGCTCCCCGCTCCCCGCTCCCCGCCGCCGTCCACGCGGCCACGCCCCCTTTTCGTTTTGTGTCCTCCCCGCTCCCGCCTCCCAGCTGCTCCTCCCTCCCACTTAGCCATAAATGGCGACCACGCGCACACGCAGCGGTCACGCACAGCAGGCGCGCCGATTGTGCGCCGAAGGCGCGCCAAAGGCAAGCCCGTCTGCGCCCGTCCGCGCCTGGACCGCGCCCAGTGCCAGGACCCCTGGCCCCCACCGACGCAAGATGACCCGACAAACCTACAACGCCGCGGCCCTCAACACACTCAATACCGGCCGGAAGCCCACCTGCTGCCAGGCCGCCCCGAAACGCTTCCACAGGCCCTTCACCTGCACAACCTGCAAGTTCACCTGCCTCCGAACATGCACCGCGCCCGCCAAGCCAAACTCCAGCAGCGACCTCAAGTGCATCCTGCTCAACACCCGCTCCGTCCACAGACACGCCGTCGAACTCTGGAACCTCCTCGACACAACCTCACCAGACATCGCCTTCCCCACTGAAACATGGATGACCGCCTCCTCAGCCCCCGACATCGCCATTGCCATCCCGGATGGATACAAGATCATCAGGAGGGACCGCGTCAACCAGACCGGAGGAGGCATCGCCATCATCCACAAGAACACCATCCGCATCACGACCGACGCCGACGACACCTACGCCGCTGCCGAACACCTCCACTTCCAGATTCACACCGACCCAAAGAGGCACCCTCATCTACAGACCCCCAGGACCACGCACACAATTCAGCGAAGACATCACAGACTTCATCAGCCCACACGCCCTCCCCTCCGCCGACTACATCCTCCTAGGGGACCTCAAATTCCACCTGGAAAACAACAAGGACCGCAACACCGTCACCCTGCTGGACAACCTCACCAACCTCGGACTCAAGCAACTGGTCAACACCCCCACCCACTACGCCGGCCACACGCTTGATCCTGTCTTCTCATCCAGCAAGCACATCGCCTTCAGCCACTCCACCGGACTTCACTGGACCGACCACAGCTGCGTCCACTTCAGCTTCAGAAAAACCACCACCACCCGCAACAGGTCCCTCACAGAAGCTGGAGCAAGATCACCGCCGACCAGCTCACCACCTCCCTCAGCCAGAACCCTCCTGCCAGCACACCGGACCCCAACGAAGCAGCCCGCAACTTCACGCAGTGGCTGACCGCCTGCGCCGACGACCTCGCACCACTGAAGAACCCTCCCAGCAAACCCAGAAGCAAAAAGGCCCCCTGGTTCACCGACGAACTCAAGGACTCCAAGAAGACCTGCCGCACCCTCGAGAAAGCCTGGATCCTCGACCGGACCACTGACAACATGACCGCCCTCAAACACGCGACCCGCAAGCACCACCAGCTCATCCGCACCACCAAGAAGAAATCTCTGAAGGATCGACTGGACAACAACGCCCACGACAGCAAGGAACTCTTCAGCATCGTCAAGGAGTTCTCCAACCCCAGCACCGGCAACAACGACATCACCCCTTCACAAGATCTCTGCGACTCCCTCGCCTCGTTCTTCCACCGCAAGATTGCCGACATCCACAACAGCTTCGGCGCACTATCCACGCACCCAACCAGCGAACCAATGCACCCCACCGCCACCCTCCGCACCTGGACCACGGTGACCACTGAAGGCACAACCTGCGCGATGAACACCATCCACTCCGGATCTCCGACTGACCCCTGCCCCACCACGTCTTCAACAAGGCCGACTCCACCATCACACCCCAACTCCGAGACGTCATCAACACCTCCTTCAACACCGCCACCTTCCCGGAGAGCTGGAAGCACGCCGAGCTCAGAGCCCTACTGAAGAAACCAACTACGGACCCCACCGACCTCAAAAACTTCCGCCCCATCTCGCTCCTCCCTTTTCCTGCCAAAGTCATCGAGAAGATCGCCAACAGACAACTTGCCGCCTTCCTCGAGATGAATGGATCCCTCGACCCCTCGCAGTCCGGTTTCAGAGCCAACCACAGCACCGAGACCGCCCTCATCGCAGCCACCGACGACATCCGAGCCCTTCTCGACAACGGGGAAACAGCGGCACTCATCCTCCTGGACCTCTTCGCAGCATTCGACGCTGTCTGCCACCGCACCCTAGTCCAACGCCTCAACAACACTGGCATCCAAGAGAAGGCACTGAAGTGGATCATCTCGTTCCTCGCCGGAAGAACACAGAGAGTCCGCCTCCCCCCGTTTCGATCCGAGGCCACCGAAGTCATCTGCGGCGTCCCGCAAGGATCATCACTCAGCCCCACCCTCTTCAACGTCTACATGAGACCTCTCGCCACCATCGCACGCCAACACAACCTCAACATCATCTCCTACGCCGACGACACCCAGCTGATCCTCTCCCTCACCAGAGACCCCGACACCGCCAGAACCAGCCTCCACGAAGGGATGAAAGACGTCGCCGAGTGGATGAAGAACAGCCGCCTGAAACTGAACTCAGACAAGACGGAAGTCCTCATCCTTGGACCTTCACCCTCCGCCTGGGATGACTCCTGGTGGCCCCCAGCCCTGGGCACCGCCCCCAAGCCAACGGACCACGCACGCAACCTGGGCTTCATCCTGGACTCCTCCCTCTCGATGACCAGACAAGTCAACGCCGTCTCCTCTTCATGCTTTCACACCCTCCGCATGCTCCGCAAGATCTTCCGATGGATCCCGACCGAAACCAGGAAGACGGTCACCCAGGCCCTCGTCACCAGCCGACTGGACTACGGAAACACCCTCTACGCCGGAACCACAGCCAAGCTACAGAGAAGACTCCAACTCATCCACAACGCCTCCGCCCGACTCATCCTGGACATCCCCCGACGCAGCCACATCTCCGGCCACCTGAGGGACCTGCACTGGCTCCCCGTCAACAAGAGGATCATGTTCAGGCTCCTCACCCACGCACACAAGTCTCTCCACGATCTGGGCCCCAAGCACCTCAACGACCGCCTGACCTTCCACATTCCCACCCGCCAGCTACGGTCTGCTAGCCTCGCCCTCGCCGCCGTACCACGCATCCGAAGAGCCACCCGCCGGAGGCAGATCCTTCTCCTACCTGGCGGCCAAGACATGGAACTCCCTCCCCATCCACCTTCGGCTGACCCAGGACCACCTCGCCTTCAGGAGACAACTCAAGACCTGGCTGTTCGAGCAGTAGCAGACCCCTTCCCCAAGCGCCTTGAGACCCTTCTGGGTGAGTAGCGCGCTATACAAGTGTCATGATTGATTGATTGATTGATATTCACACTCATCCACATGCACTTTCATCCCCTCCATTCACAAGCACATACACAAACCCATTCACAGCATGCACATGCACATACATTCACACATACATACATGCATTCAACAAGGACCTACCGGCACCCCGGGTGACATCAGGTGGTGGAAGGGAGAAGCAGGAAGGCCTCTGTGGTTCCTGGAGGCTTTGAGGAAAGAAGGAACTGCCAGAGAATCCAGCCACCTCCACTCATTGCCTGACTTGGTCATGGGTTAGCCAATAAGAGGGGGGCCTTCCCTACTTTCTCACAGAGTGTGATCGGGTCAGTGAGAGTTGCTGACCCTACCCCAGTCTGTGATGAGGCATCACTGATCGACAGTCAGATCAGGTCACTTCAGGACTTGAAACTGATGGGCCCAGGTCTAAGTCTATCAGTGACGCATCCCCTCGTCATGAGATGGAGTCTCTCAAAAGACTTTGCCGGTCAAATGAGACCGCGCCCTCCGGGCTGTGAAATCTTCAACATAGCAAAGCTTGGCTCAGGCTGCCTGGCACCCGGGCATTTTGCACATGTAAAGCACCTGGCTGCCTGACCCTGAAATAGTGAGTGTGTCAAGCTGAGCCTTACTCAGCCTGAGAGCCACTCATGTTTTACAAAATCCAGGAGGGCAAAGCCCCACTGCCCTTAATGACGGACCACCACTGTGCGCATGATCGCACCAATCTCATGTTAACGGCTGTTCAGAGATAAAGTGGTTAGACTCAAACTCTGAGGCAGGGCTGCAAATAATATCACATAGTGTGTACCATCTCCATCCCACACTGCCTCACTTGTATACACAGTATACCAGAGAGTACGCATTCAGTAAGGGGCAGGACAAAAGAAGGCTGTGATATTGTTTCCGATTATGGTCAAATAATATTTTGGTGGTCACAAACATAGTATTCCTGACGCCCCCCACCGGTAGCTAACTTTGGTCAATGAGTTAAACACTGAAGTATGGTGGGGTGTGTTATAATCCTGATGTTCTTCATTGTCAACAAGCCACTGCACAACAGAGAGTTCTTACATGTCTAAGAAGCAAAAGTTACACATCTTCAGTGATGGTGGGTCTAATGGATCGACCCTTTGACCAAACTCTTTATCCACTTTCTACAGCATCCTGGCTAATGGGTAAGGATGAATCCAAATAAACATTGATAGTGGGCACAGGCATGCCTGTCAAGTTGTACAGGCAGGGGTATTTTAGCAACAGGACTTCTCTGAACTCCATGAGCAATGACTTTTGGGGAGCTTTGGTACCAGAGACATCATAAATGGTGTAAACCATTTTTTTAGCTTTTGAATCGTACTTGTAAGGTCTTTTCAGCTGTGGTTTCAAAATATTTTCACAGAAGTGATGAATCATTTATTCTCCATAAATCACTAATAATCCATCAGCCCTGTTAATCAGGGCTGGCGACCAATAAAAAGGCTAGAAATCATATAGCAGCACAAAACAGTATTATGTTGAACTTTTTTCAATAATGGTTTAAAAAAATGTGTGAAATAAAAGCCACATAGTTATTATTGAGGTCTGGTCTCTCATATCTACAAACCACTCTGCCTCATTATCATGTCATGAGAGCCTCACATTGTCATTTATTGTTCTCTATAGTTTCATAACACCTCATCTGTTTTTTACTGCAGCAGAAGTTCCTAGAAGCATCCAGCTCCTGTGAACTGTTTCCTGTTTATAATACATAGCAGTGAGAAACAGAACAGTGGCAGTTGGGATACAACTAAGCCTGGACAGTAAACTCCGCTCCGCTCATGGAGTTTGGGGAGTTTCCCACACTCTGCGTTACGCGGAGCTCGCGGAGTTACAAAAGAGTTTTTTCCTCACTGGCGTTCACCAACATCAAGTTGGGGAGCGCGAGCGAGGAAAATTAACCTCATGGCAAGATTTTTCCTTGTTCACAATCGTCAATTTCAAGTTGGCGAGCGCAAGCGTGGAAAATAAACATCCCGGCGAGATTTCTTAATGCTGGGTGGTCTGGTTTCTCATTGCGAGTGATCCCGTTTGCTCGCAACCGCTCGCAATGAAAAACTGCTTGTTCGCGTTGAGAAAGCTGCCACTCGAGTAAAAATTTACTCAAGCGGCAGAAAAGAGAAAGAAGGGACCATTTGCGCTGTGCAAGGTGCCGTTCGCAATGATTGCACAATGCGGACAAGCGCCGCTTAGTGCAACAGAGGTTTTTTTTGCCCTTTGCTTAGCTCCGCGTAGTGCAACTTTGCGAACTCTGCCCAGGGTTAGATACAACACCCACCATCCAATGAGCTTAATACTTTCACTTCCCTACAACTGGAAGTCCCATCCTAGGATTTCCATAAAGGAGGAAGTGAGGTAAGCGGCTTGCGGGAGCCACTAAGATGGAACTTACTTGATGCTCTGCACAGGGCCCTTTTCTTCTGCTTTTTAACTTAGCCTGCAAGACTCTTTACAAAGCTGGGAAGGGTTTTAAAAAAGCTGCAAGGCAAACTTTGAAACTTAAACTCCCCTGTTTTTTCACACCCATAGCACACCATTTCTCTTCCCTCTATATTAATGCACACACATATAGATATCGAAGTGACACACTGGTGAATAAATCCATAAACAGTGAGTATCTGGCTCACATTATACAGTCAGACAGTACTCAACAAAGCCATTACCAATGCAAGTTCTGAAAGTGTGGTTACTTTTGTCAAAATTAAATGATCATGCTTAAGACACTGGAACCAAGTCTACTCATTACTTTTCTACGTCACATGGTGTGAAGCCTAAATGAATGCACACGGCTCTAGTAAATGTATATTCAGACAGTTTACTTTCAACTTTAATAAATGCTCCTTTCAACCAACAAAGTACATTTCACCCTACAAATGGACAATTATTGCAAAGAGTGTACATTTAGACCAATGTACATTCACAACAACGAATCTACATTCATGCAATATTGTCTCAACATCACATTATATTGTATGTAGTGGGTTTCAATTTGCAACCTACCTCAGTAATATTCATGAGGTAGGTATTGAGGCCCACTATGATTCACTATTTTGCGAACCGACTAACTGTGCGCGAGAGGGTGCTGCTTCTTTCTGCTGCTCAAGTAGATTTTCTACTTCAGCTGCAGCTTTCAGACCATGAGCCGTAGCTTTTTCAACGTGAGCAGTAGCAAACTGGCGCGACTGCACGTGTTGAGAATTCCCTGCACGAGGTGGTCTAGCGCTTGATTTTCTCAGTTGCGCTTTCCGACTTACCGATATTGAGCCACACACAAGAAAAAAACTCCACCACACGGAGTTTTTCCAAAACTCTTTGCTGTGAGTGGAGCGCGGAATAGGCAAACTCCCACATCTATTTTTTAATAAACATTGAAACTGTTGCTGTCAGAAATTTTGACACCTGCTTTTTTCATTGTGTTTCAGCCTATGCCCCTTGTACTTTCAACATCCATTGAAACCTTTGCTTTCCAGCAAAGTTATTTTATGTAACAAGAGCTATCAGCATGCTTTGTGTTCTGTAGCACTGTAGACAACAATAGCCCCTATCAGTCGGCTCCGTGATTCCCATTTTTTCAATGTCAGAAAGATGCAATGTTGAGAAGCTCCTGTGGGACTCCCACAGGATTCCTACAGGTTACAGAAAGATCCCTGGGGAATACACAATACTAGTGCATAAACCTATGCACTTACACACAGTGGTGTAGCTAAACATTTTGCAGCGCGTGGCGGCTGTATGTAAGAGTAGGGATGCGGGGTTGCCGGCGAGTCCTGCGGCAGCCGCAGGTAAGATCAGGGGGAGGAGGCCACCGTCCCCAAAACTCATGCCACCCGCAGTGGACCGCCCCCCTGCTTGCTAAGCCACTGCTTACATAGGCATATTGTGTACATTAACATAACAAATGTCACGATGCAAACATTTTCTTCATTCACTCATTGTTCAATTTATTTTTCATATAGCACAGCAAGTTAGGAATGGACTCCTAAAACTAATGAAAATCTCTGCTAAGATTTGTGTCCTAATGTTATGCACACATGGATTTACTTTTCATGGGAAAGTAAAGAACTTTTTTGTACTGTTTCAGTCATGTCATAGTCTTTGTCTCTATATTTTTGGGGGAATTTGCAGGCTGAGGGGCATATTTACAACATTTTGGCATAGGGCAGCACAGCAAGCCATCTAGCAGGAATGCACTGTATCTAAAAGATACAGCTCATTCCTGTCCTTTCGGCCAGCTCAAGCACAAAAACTGCATCCAAGCACCAACTCAGGCACCCTTGCACTTTGTGCAAGCGTGTCTGTGTTGTTGACATGAGTGTTTATCTACAGGAAACGATACCTTCCTGCCCAAAAACAAAGCAAAGGAGGCATTTTCCTCATTCTATGTGTGCTGCAGAATGCAGCACATGTGAAAAGAGAAAAAATAGAAATCAATGAGAAATTTAAACATTTCTCCTTGTTACGCCTGCTTTGGGAAGGTGTTAGTTTTGGCGCTACCCCAGTTTTACGCTACGTTGGAATGCAGGATGTGAAACTGTGAACAGGAGTGTAGACCAAGAAACAAGAGAAGAAACTGAGGGAATTCCAGCATGCGAGAGGCTCTGGGGAAGCCATTCTCTGACCATGTATGAGTGCAGAAGAAATGTGCGGCCTGTACACAGAATAGCACACATGCAGTGTGTATTAACCATACAACCTATTTTTATTTAGCATAAGGCCCCAGAAATACAAACCTACCCCAACTCTACAGAAGGGCTCAGCACTCAGAGTCCATTCCCACTATGTACACATAAGCTCCTCGCCAGCATTTCCAGCCCATTATTATTCTTCAAATAACACAGTATTTACAGCCCACATCTATTCTATACTCAGAACAGCCAGGGTAGGGTTTCAGTATTTACAATGCATCTCTCTCCTGTGCACAGTCACATAATGACCAACCCATCCAAATCCTGCACACAGCACCAACAAATCCAACCACAGCTACTCTGCACACAGTCAAACTTTACAATCCATCTGTATTCTGCAGGATTTATAGCCAATCCCTATAGAGCTTTAACATTTACAACCACAGCAACACCACACATCACTTCTTGGTGCACAGTCATCATTTAGAACCCATTCCGCCTCTGAAGTGTATACAATCCAGGTCTGTAGGATACACCTATACCGGACCTTATGTTATGATCTGTATAGCGCTGTATCGCCATTAGTATGGACAACTCACTCCTATTGTGAATGAAGCTGCACCCCAATATTGCCAACCCATCTCTAGAGTCAAAACAGACATAGATATTAGGGCCATCCTCATTTATCAGTAGTCCCACCCGGCTCCTACTCTGAACACTGATTTATCCTCTGCAGCTTAGCACTATGCTGCACAGAGACACAGTAGGTAGAGCCCTCCTTAATGGGCCTACAGTCAGAGGGTGTACAACTCATCTCTATGCTTCATCCGGTCATTGTGTTTACATCTCAGCACTGGTATGCACACAACAGTACACTAACTGTGCACACTCACGGTATTTACAACCCATCCTCATTCTGCACTGGTACTTTGAACCACAGCGTTTAAAATAAGTCGCTGATCAGCAGACTACTACACTATTTACAACACACTCCTATTCTGCACAGGGCCATGTGTTTACAACCCGTCCAGATTGTGGCTCCACGTGGTCTGTACAGCCCACCCCCATTGTACGTACAAATGATATTAATAACCTATTGTTAGTCAGTACACTGTCATAGTGTTAACAACCTGTCCTTGTTCTGCATACATTATCTACAAACCATCCCATTTCTGCTCATTGTTTAGTACTTACACCCCAGGTTAACTGTACACACAGCCACAGTATTTACAACCCATCCCCATTCTGCACATTGTCTACTTACACCCAGGTCTACTGTAGATACAGCTACCGTATTTTTCAACCCATCCCCATTCTGAACATTGTCTAGTACTT
This sequence comes from Lissotriton helveticus, assembly GCF_964261635.1. Lineage (NCBI taxonomy): Eukaryota > Metazoa > Chordata > Amphibia > Caudata > Salamandridae > Lissotriton > Lissotriton helveticus. The sequence goes on from NC_136064.1 coordinate 10,568,374, forward strand.
ACACCCCAGGTGGACTGTACATACAGCCACATCATTTAACACCCGTTCCCATTCGGCACACTGCCATAGTAGCATTAACATTCTATCCTTTATTGTGCTTACATACAATATCTACAACTCATCCCCATTCTGTACATTGTCTAGTACTTACACCCAGGTGAACTGTACACAGTATATATAACCCATGCCTGTTTTGCACATTGTCTAGTACGCACACCCCAGGTGCACCGTAGATACAGCCACCGGATGTATGACGCTTCCCCAGTCTGCACATCGTCTAGCACTTACACCCCAGTTGAACTGTACATACAACCACAATATTTGCAACCCAGCCCTATTCTGCACTCTGTCATATTTGCCGCCTAACAGTAATGTGCATTTACAACGCAGGATTTACAAGCGGTGTCTATTCTGCAATCTAGCATGGTATTTACAACCCATCTCATGTGTCCATACACGTATTTACAACCCGTCCTTGTTCTCACACTGCTGTCGTGTTTAGAACCCATCCATATTGTGCATTAATAAAGTATATGCAACTTATTCCTATTCTGCACATTGTGACATTATTTACAATTCATCAGCATTATTTATACACACAGTATTTACAACCTATTCTTATTCTGTGCACTACCATGGTATGTACAACCCGTCTGTACTGGGCATAAACATAGCTTCTACAGCTCAAGCCTGTTCTGGACAACTTATCTATATAGTGCCTACAGGCAGCGGACAAGTCCCATTCCTTTGCTAAACAGTGCCATGGTATTTACAACCATCCCCTATAGAGCATATGCTTAGTATTTAAAACTCATTCCTGTTCTGCATAACGCCATGGTATTTATAACCCATCAGTTCAGTGCATAAGACCCATTCATCTTCTGCACAGTGCTTTAGTATTTACAACCCACCCTGTTGGAATCGGAGGTCTCTGGTTGGCACAGGTATGCACTTGCGACAAGCAGGGACCCTCAGCTCCACGTCAGGGCAAGGGAACTACTCCTTCGAATAACCCCTGCTCACCCTCTAGGTAGTGTGGCGCGAGCAGACAAGGCTAATCCTCAGGGCGATAGTAAGTTAAGCATTTATGATCACACACAGTAAACCCACCGACCCACCACAAATGGACACCAGTCGTGTAGTTGTATCAAAAATACGTATACTTTATATAAAAGATAGATTCAAGCAGGATTATCACAAGACCATGTAATGTTTAACGATTTGAGGCCACCAGATTATAATAGATGTAGGTGGGAGATTTTGGCCATTTACCGTCCGGTAACAGCCGAATTCGGCCGTTACCGACCGGTAAATGGCCATGGAGATGTAGGGTGATAAAAAACATGCATTTTCGGTAATTTTACCGAATCGGTAATTTTACCGATTCTGTCAAATTACAGAATCGGTAAAATTACCGAATCTGTATATTTTACAGAATCGGTAAATATACCGGTCGGTAAAATTACCGAAAATGCATTTTTGGAATGTAGGTGCCAAGTTTAACATTGACACAGGGCTTTGTATGTATGTGCATGTATGTGTGCCACATGGCACACAAGCCTAAAACAGGGGTGCCAGAGGGTGTCAAAGTGACACCCCCTGCACCCTTGCAAAATTCGGTATTTACCGATTCGGTAAATACCGAATCGATATTTGATATTGGATTCTATGGGCTTCAAGGCCCATAGGATTCAATATCAAATACCGATTCGGTATTTACCGAATCGGTAAATACCGATTTTTAGCGATTCGGTAAAATTTACCGAATTGGTACCTACATTAGAAATACCTACTCTTAATTACCGAATCGGTAAAATTCGGTAATTAAGAGTCGGTATTTCTGATTTTGCTACATCTGGCCCTAAGTCTTTAAATGTTCGTTGTTCAGTAAGGTACGATGACAGGGAAATAAGAACGTTGCGGACCCTGGATCCGATGTGAACTCGGGACGGAGTTCAAGTGTACCTTGCTTGTGGACGTCCGAGGCGTTTCAGGCGCGGCTGGTGATGGCGGACTCCGAACGAGGCCGACGGTTCTCCAGAGGATCTCTCCGGCTCAGGTCCCCCTCGAGGTGCGAGGTGGAGGAGCAGGACTGTGGAGGGTTGTGGCGATCCGGGGTCGATGCAGCTCACAGGGCGAGGCGCCGTTCAGGCCTGCGGGGCGTACTACTTCTTAGCACGCCTGGTCGTACTCGTGGATCTGTGAGGGGCGTCACGTTCTACGGCAGACGGGTGCAACACCAGGCTTCCGGTACCACGGTACGGGGAGGCCTTTCTTGAGGTGCGGCACGGGTCTTGGTATGCAGGAGGGCAAAGCAAGAGAGTTGGGTACGTTACGACGTACGGACCGTCCGAGGCTATGGAATGCGCTCCGTGCAGATTCCGGCGGGAGAAGATGAGAGGTGCACCACGCGCTCCGTTAGCGGCGAGGTGACAGGAGAGCAGGTGGCCCGGCACTGAAGCGGAGAGCGGCTCAGGGATGAGCGGGCTCTCTACGGCGGGGCGACCAGGCTCCGAGCTGTCACGACCTGGGAGGGGGCGAGGGCACCCGAGTCACAACTCCGGCGAGGGAATAAGAACTAAGGCCCAACAGCAGACGGGCACAAGCAGATAGAACCCAATGATCCTGGGGTTCCGTTCAGGGGGCAAGCTCTTGATCAAGCCCTTGGAGATCGTTTCAGGCACAAGTCTACAAAGTCCTTTCTGGTCCTTTCCTCTCTGTTCTCAGCAAGGCACCACTGTAGGCCAGTCTTACAGGATTCAGACCGGTTTCCGTCCTTCAGCTTCTCTTGGTCCTTCTAGTGAGGCAGAGGTTCATCGTGGTCAAAACTGGATCTGATTTGTAAGGAGCGGAGCTCCCATATTTATACTACGATTCTTTTGTCTTTGCAGGCCAGGGGGCCTGAGCCTAGTTCAACCCGGTTCTGGAGCACTCTGTTTACAGGAAGCTGCCGTCTTCTTTCAGAGTGCGGACAGGGACATCAGACGCTCCGCAGGGGGGTGGAGCCAGGTGGTGGAGCACAACCCTACTCAGAGTCAAGGACTACTCTGCCCACCCATCCTGGTGTAAGCACCCTATTCACCACCTGGGGGTCCCAACTGTCCCCGGGAATCTCCCAGCCCTGTCACTCACACAAACCCAGACAACAGATACACATCCTGGCAGAGGCGGGCTAAATAGTTAGGCGAGCAAAGGCTATCTTTCTAAAAGTAGCATTTGCAAACACAGGATATTAAAATAAACCTTACTAAAGGAAGTATTTTATTATTCTGAGCTCAGGCATACTAAACTTGACATGCTACTGTGTTCCCTGAGTCTGGCGGGACTATAGCATGTAATTGTTCCGACAGCTCACCTTGGCCTAAGGGAACCGGTAGCACTTCCATAGTGAAGAACGAAAAGGGCGGTAATTCACTATGAGGACATGTCACACTCTAGGCTTGTCCTACCTTACGCTTCAATTCCCCCTGCCTGTAGGCCTACCATAGGGACGACTGACATGGAGGTTAGGGAAGGTTGAGGGACTGGTAAGTGTGGGCACTTGCGCAGTCAGCGTGACAGTACGGGACTGTACGCGGGGTCTGCGGTGGCGGACCCGAGTCAGGTTTTACGAGGCCGCTTCTGTGGGTGGCGCAACCAGCGCTGCAGGCCCACTAGCAGCATTTGTATCTACAAGCCCCGGCACTCCTTGTGCATTTTACTGGGGACTGACAGTAAACCAAATAAGCCAATCATGGAAATCAATTACACATACACTTTACATTGGGAGCACTTGCACTGCGGCACGGATTGGCCGTGGCGCAGTGCCCTGAGCCTCGAACACCAGCAAAACATCTGAGGCACATCAGCAAAAAAAGTGGAAGGGAGACTCACGCCAAGGTGCCAGGTCTAACACACCCCTATTGCGCACAGACGTAGTAATTACAATCTATGCGCACACTGCATGCTGGTTGGGAAACGGACTTTAAAACGCAGGCTGAACTGCGCGTGCTGGTTCCCCGTAAGCGTAACCACGCATGCCTGAACTGCACATCTGCCGTAACCGCGCATACGCGTGGGTAAGGCAGATAGCGGTCTAGTGTTCAGGTGAGCGGGAAGAAGAGGAAAAGGCAAGACAGGAAGCTCCGTACGCGGAAAGGTAAGTGGGGCTGGGGCCGGGTTTGGGGGGTAGTTTTTAAAGGTGGGGGTCGGATTTAGGGCTGTGGGCGGGGTCATTTTTGGAAGGGGGAGTATTTTAGGGCTCAAGTGGAGGGGGTCGGGTAGTTTTAAGGTCTGGGAGAAGGTTTTAAGGGTGGAGTCGGTTTTAGGGTTCAGAGCTGGTGGAGGGGTTAGGGGTAATTTTAAGGGCTGGATGTGGGGGGGTTTATGGGTGGGGCATTTCTAGGGCTCATGGCAGGGGGTCGGGTAGTTTATTTAATGTGGGGCTGGTTTTTAGGCAACAGGGCAGTGGTAGGGGTAGTTTTAAGGCCAGCGTAGAGGGAAGTTTTAGGGCTCGGTGGGGGGACTGGGGTCGGGTCGTATTTGGTAGGCGGCAGGGCTTTATGCCCTGAAGGAGGAGTGGAAGGGGTAGTTTTAAGGGCAGAGTGGGGTAGGTTTTAGGCCTCAAGGCGAGGTAGGGGGATAGGATTTTAGGGAGGGGGCTACAGAGTAGTGGTAATCTTTACCACGCATATCCCTTTACGAAGCAGAAAATTACTCGGTAAAGGCACACGTGGTAAATGCATGCGTTGTAAAGGAATGCGTGGTTTAGATGCAACCGTGGTTAGGACGGCGTTGTAGAGGCACGCGTGGTTCAGCTTTGTATGGCTCTGTCATGAATGAATGATTACGCATTTATACCGCGCATGGCTACCCTCATACATCCGTGCTGCTCTATTTGCAACACATCCCTGTTGTGTGTTCAACCACAACATTTACAAAGCATCTCTGCTCCTTGCACAGACCCAGGATTCGGCCCCATCTTTATTCTGCACACAGCCTCCCTGTGCATGACTCATCCCTGCTCTGCACAAAGCCGCTATTTACAAGCAGCGCCCGCCCCGCGCACAGCCGGCCACCTCCAAATCCCCTCTTTAGAAGCCGTTCGGCAGCTTTTATTAAGCATTCGTACCCGGGAAGCATCAGGCAGAAACCAATGAATAATGTCCAATTGGAAATTACCTCTCGCCCCTCTCCAGCGAGGGATCTTATCATTCTGTCTTCCTGTCACAAAGGAGCCAAATTCTGCAGAATCATTTTATTTCAGCTCTTCTTTGGCTACAATACCATTTTTTTTTATGAATGTAGAATTATGTAAATGAGAAATATAACGTGTCCACTGGGGTCGCTTTCAATTACCTTATGCTGACAATAGTTATAGCAATTCTAATTAATTACAATATTTTTTTTGAATGCTTGCTACTGTAGCTGCCTCTGATCTGTTGCCATTTTGTAGCATTTTAAATAACCGCAGTGCCAACGGTCCAGCACAATAGTTCGAAGTGGGAGAGGTGCGGCGCCACGGCCAGGGCGACTGACGCTGGAATCTGGGGATCACGGTTCGATCCCCGGCTCCGGCGGAAGGTTAGCCCAGCACTATGGGACTCTGGGCAATAGCTCGCTTAATCTTCCCGACGGCCCCCAGGGCCTAGAGACCCTTACGGGTGATTGTTCGCACTTTACAAATGTGGATTATTATTAATTTACCAACCTTGAAAGATTGAAAGGCGGAGCCAGCGCTTCCAGGTTCCATATAACAATGAACTATTACCATCTAGTCCAGGGTTCTCAAAAGTCGTTCCTGGAGGGCCGGACTCATGCCAAATTTTAATAAACCTACATTTATCTAAATAGGTATATACTAGAAATCTGGAATTGATCCGGCTCTCCAGGACCGACTTTGGAGAACCCGGACCTAGATGATGGTAGATTTTGCTCCTGCATGTTGAGAACTGAATGTCAGGCATCCTTGTCATGGGATGTATTTTCAGAGTGCATTCTCAAGGGTAGACGTTCAGCCTTTCTTGTTGTGTCTGCGTTATGTCTTCCTTGCGTAGGCATGAGGTTTCAGATCTCCCAGGGTCTTAGAGGAGAGTTTAAGACCTTCAGTTGAGGTGCAGAATTTCAGCACTTCTTGATGAGTACATTTGCAGTCCTCCCTCTTGAGAAAAGATTCAGCCGCTCCTCGCACCATCAGTCCTCTATGTTGAGGGTAGGCGTTCAACTCCCTGTTGACTAGTCGTATTTCAACCATTTATGTTGAGACAGGGTGCTGTGGCTCCTCTGCTGATAAACACCACATCACCCCCACACAACGGTAACATTTCAGCCCTCAACAATGAGGAATAGAGTTTGCCATGTTGATGTTGAGCGTTGGCGTTTGAGCCTGGTAGAACTTCCATCATCTTTGCTGAGTAGCAGACCTTCAGCTCCACTGTGGGGTACTTGTATTTCAACCATCTCTGTTGAAACATAGTACCTTGGCTCCCCACACTAAGAAGTAACGGCACACCCACTGTTGAGGGGTAGGGCTGCAGCTTTCAACATTGGGGAAAAAAGTTTGGTCTGTGTAGTGGTGGAGTTTGATCCTCGTGGAATTTCAGCCTTCTATGTTGAGGAGCAGAGCTGTGGTCCTCTGTGTTAAGAAGTCGAGCCTGGTTGAGGAGTTCAGCTCTCTGTAAATAACAGTTCTACCCCTCTAATGTCAGAGGTCGTGTTTGAGCCCTTTACACTGAGGAGGAGAGTCTTGTGAGTGATGTACAGCATCCATTTTAGGCCTTCCTCATCCCTCATCTCTACTTCTCATCCATTTTCCTTACTGCTCATCCATCATCCATACTTCTCATCCCTACTACTCATCCATCATTCCTTTTTCCTATTTCTTCTTTCTTTCAATAATCTTTATTTCGGCATTCTGCCATAAAAGATACAATAAAATTGGTACAAAAAACAATATACTTTCAGCCCATTAGTAAACCAGGGAGGTACACAAAAATTCGTCGCATGTTCGGGAAGCAGTACAAAATCAATGCTTAATGCTACAATGCTACTAATACACAAACAGTCTATCATAAATACTAAAATGATGCTAAAGCACATCAAACAATATAACATAAAACTGGCTCTTGCATATAGAGTCATAATTATCAGGTTCAGTGGCACAGGAACGGGGAAGAGTTAGGGTGACCTGGAGATTAGGCGGAGTCTCTTATACCAAACTGCCTCTAAAAAACTTGGCCATTACAAACACAGTTACTTTAGACAAATCAGTTTTAAGGATTCGGAAAGCCTCAGAGCATCTGCGAAACCCTAGGTTCTTACATAATGGAGTTACCCAAGTTCTTCTGGCAGCAGTGTAGGCTGGACAAAAAAAGACTAGATGGAGTTCGTCTTCCAGCCTACAAGTGCAGCCCGGGCAATTCTCCGGGGATGACTGTTTCCATTTACTCGTAAATGCTCTTAGCGGAAGAGTGCTGTAGCGCCATTGGAGGAATAGCTTCCGGGCCAGACTTGGGAAAATGTCATCCAAGACTGGCTCGAACTTATACGAATCCTTTACCAAGAGAAATGTATTTACCAATGAGTCAGGGCGTGTACCCTGGATATGGGATGCCAGATTGCATGCATAATATGTAGCCACAAGAAGTTTACGGGACATACCCTGGCGGGCGACTAAGGGATCGTTCCACAGGGACGGAAGGCCCAACCGGTCAAATTCAGATTTAATATATTTGAACCATGGGATGTTCTCTACAGCCGGTAGAGCAAGAATTCCCTGCAATTCCTGCCTGTAGTTGGCTAACTCAGGGGTGGTCCATAGTCTTCTCCAAAAGGTTAAAGGTTTCACACCCACCACTTGATCCAGCGGTTTTAGGCCCAGATCCAGCCTTAGTGGCAGGAGCGGAGTACTTGTCGGTAACTTTAACAGTTGCCTGAGAAATTTATTTTCTAAGGTGACCAGATCTTTTTTACAAGCATACCCCCAGAGTTCACTACCGTGGAGGATCGCTCCTCTGGCCTGGAGTCTATAAATCTCCAGGGGTGGGGCTAGCGGCCTGATGGATGATCTGTTGGTATTTGCTAGCCTAATAATACCCCCTGATAATTGCGTCAATCTAAGCTGTGACTTGGCCTGATGATCGCCCCATTCCAATTTGTCATTGATAGTCACGCCCAAATACTCAAAAGTGTAAACTCTTTCTAGTTGGTTAGCACCTATAAACGGATTGGGGCGAGTTTTTTGGGGGGGTTAAAAATCATAAACTTAGTTTTCGAGGCATTTATTTCGAGCCCATGCTCTCGGCAAAATGCCTCAAACCCTTCCAAAATACGTTGAATCCCCATAGGGGATTTTGAAAGCAGTAAGGTGTCATCCGCGAACATGATCGCGGGCACCCTAGTGCCACCAAGCCACGGTGCATCTGTGTTGTTGACATTATTTAAAAAATCGATTACCCCGTTGACAAAGAGGCAAAACAGAGTCGGCGCTAGGACACAGCCCTGCCTTACCCCTCTGCCAACGGGGAATCCATTAGAGAGACGGCCCAACCTCCCACACCTTACCTGTGCATAATTTAGGGTGTGTAGACGGATAATAACATCTAAAAGTGGGTGGGGGAGCCCGAGTTTAGCCAATACCGTCCATAATTCACTTCACGGAACAAGATCGAATGCCGCTCTGAGGTCGACAAAGACGGTATATAAGGTGCCCCCTTCCACCCTCACAGTCTTCCAGAAAATAAGGGCCAACTGGAAAAGTTGATCCATAGTTGAAACCTTGCTCCTAAAGCCCGCCTGAAATGTACTCCAGACTGAGTGGTCTGCCATCCAATCCTGAAGGCGGTCAAGAATCAGCCTCGCAAAAAGTTTTTGCGAAACATTGATCAGGCTGATTGGCCTATAGTTGGCTGGGAGCAGAGGGGAGCCCTTCTTAAAGATTGGCACAATCTCTGCTCCCAGCCAAGTACTGGGGACCGCCATTCTTGCAAGAATTGCGTTAAAAACCGTTAACAGGTATGGAGCCCAGATCGTGGGTTGGTGTTTAAATAAGTCACCCGGGATTTTGTCTAATCCGGGGGCTTTCCCTGTCGGCTGTTTAGCTATTGCAGCAATAACCTCGCCTAAAGAGAACTGCAAGAGGTCAGGGTCTTCCACATTTGAGGAATGAATATTTGGGCCACCCAGCAACGAAGGATGGTCCAATGATACGCAGTCATGCTGCTTAGGTAGACCCGTGGCCGGCTCTTCATAAAGGCAGCGAAAATGGTCCTCCCAGGCCGCAGCCGCAATGTTGGCCTTAACTGCTTGGGTCGGCTCTGATGAGCCTGTTTTCACAATTTGCCAAAACTTACGGGTATCTTTTGTCTGGAGGGTGATCAACATGTTTTCCCAATTTTTGTGGTCCCAAGCCACCTTCGCGTTGTGAATGGCTTGCTTTAGGTCAGCCCTCCTCAACCTGATTGCCCCAGGGTCCCTGGAGTGCTTCAGCACCGCAATCAACTTGCCCTTTGCCTCCCTACAAGCTGAATTATACCATGACTGCCTTTGTACCCTGCGGGACACTTTCCCCACCACTGGGTTCAGGAGCTCTGCAAGAGTTCCCACCAGATCCTTATGAAGGTTGCCCAACTTTAGGAAAAGATCTTCGGAGTAAACACCACATCACCCCCACACAACGGTAACATTTCAGCCCTCAACAATGAGGAATAGAGTTTGCCATGTTGATGTTGAGCTTTGGCGTTTGAGCCTGGTAGAACTTCCATCATCTTTGCTGAGTAGCAGACCTTCAGCTCCACTGTGGGGTACTTGTATTTCAACCATCTCTGTTGAAACATAGTACCTTGGCTCCCCACACTAAGAAGTAACGGCACCCCCACTGTTGAGGGGTAGGGCTGCAGCTTTCAACATTGGGGAAAAAAGTTTGGTCTGTGTAGTGGTGGAGTTTGATCCTCGTGGAATTTCAGCCTTCTATGTTGAGGAGCAGAGCTGTGGTCCTCTGTGTTAAGAATTCGATCCTGGTTGAGGAGTTCAGCTCTCTGTAAATAACAGTTCTACCCCTCTAATGTCAGAGGTCGTGTTTGAGCCCTTTACACTGAGGAGGAGAGTCTTGTGAGTGATGTACAGCATCCATTTTAGGCCTTCCTCATCCCTCATCTCTACTTCTCATCCATTTTCCTTACTGCTCATCCATCATCCATACTTCTCATCCCTACTACTCATCCATCATTCCTTTTTCCTATTTCTACTTCTCATGAATCATCCATCATCCCTACATCTCATCCCTACTTCTCATCCCTACTTCTCATTGCTCATCCCTCAGTCAGACCAACACACTTTCAGTTCTGTGAAACACACCTTTACATTGATTGGTTGGCAGGAGCCAATCAGAATTTAGAGAGAGGGCTACATTCTACTGGTCTAATCACTGAAAAAAACAGCCTTCCGATTGCACACTGTGCAGCTTTCTACCAGTGAATCCAAGGCCGTACAGCTTTTCATTTTATTTACGTGCTTTTCTATTTACACAGAGCTCTGTAGAAAGCTCTGATGGTTTGGTGCCACCTTGTGGCACATTGTCACAAGCACTGGTGTTGACAATTTAGTGCCAGTGCCTAGCTTCGGAAACCTCTGGCTCAAATTAAGCACTACGTCCTACACACCTGAAGCCTTGCTCCTGAAATCTGCAAATTCTCAGATCTAAAGGCAGCCTTGGGCCAAAACATTTTCTTTGTTACAAAAATAACTGGAACCCGAAAAGGTTTCTGATGAACTGTATTAACCTGTCTCCAAGTGTTGATTTATGGCCCAAGCTGGGAGGTCCCTTGCCTTCTCCAAACCATCAGAGCTTTCTACAGAACTCTGTGTACATAGAAAGGCACTTAAAGGAAATGGGAATGCTGCACATTCACTTGTATTCTCTGGAAGCAAACTGCACAGTGCGCAATGAGAATGAGACAAGCCTCTTGTCTTCCCCAAACCATCAGAGCTTTCCACAGAGGCCTGCGCACTGCCATGGTTTCACTGAAGGAGACACATCAGCTGTATTTTCTCTCCTCGGTCCTCAACCAGCATGTGCAACGGGAAGGCTGTTTTCTTCCAGTAGATTGTTGCTAATCAATCAGTGGGAAGGATGTTTTACAACACTTAGTATGACTAAGAGATGAGGAATGAAAAGTAGGGATGATGGATGAGAAGTAAGGATAATGGATGAGAAGTAAGGATATTAGATGAGAAGTAGGGATGGGAAGTAGGGATTGTGAATGAGAAGTAGGGGTCGTGGATGAGAAGTGGGGATGAGCAGCAGGGATGAAGAATGAGAAGTGGGGATGAGAAGTAGGGATGATGGATAGGAAGTAGGGATGGTGAATGAGAAGTGGGGATGATGGATGATAAACAGAGGTGAGAAGAAAGGATGATGGATGGGAAGCAGAGGTGAGAAGCTGGGATGATGGGTGAGAAGCAGATATGATGGAAGAAAAGTAGGAATGATGGATGAGAAGCAGAGGTGAGAATCAGGGATGGATGAAAAGCAGAGGTGAGGAGCAGGGATCATGGGTGAGAAGTAGGGATGTGAAGCAGGGATGATATTGGAGAAGTATGGATCATGGATTAGAAGTAAGGATGGTGAATGAGAAGCAGGGATTGTGGATGACAAGTGGGGATGATGGAGGAGGTGTAGAGATGAAAAACAGGAATCAGAAGTAGAGATGATGGAAGAGAAGTACGAATGAGGGATGAGAAGTAGAGATGATTGAAGAGAAATAGGGATGGTGAATCAGAAGTAGAGATGATGGATGCGAAGCAAAGATGATGGATGAGAAGTAGGAATGATGGGTGAGAAATAGGGATGAAAAGTAGGGTTGATGGATGATACGCAGGAATGAAAAGTAGTGATGATGGATGCGATGTAGGGGTGATGGATGAGAAATGGGAAAACGAGGTAGGGATGATGGATGAGCAGTAGGATGAGAAGTAAGGCCAAAGGAAGAGGAATGATGGTTGAGAAATAGGGATGAAAAGTAGGGATGCGGAGTTAAGAATGAGGAAGTCATAAAATGGATACTGTAGTGGTGGAGTTCGATCCTTGTATGTTGAGTAAACTAGAATTTCAACCCTTTTTGCTGAGTTGTAGTGTTTCAGTCCTGCTGATGAGTAGTGATTAATCATCTATGATATGAAGTAGCGTTTCATCCCTCTGTGTTGAGGAGTATAATTGTACCGATCGATGTTGAGAGCTTCAGCTGTGTTGTATTGGACCTATTGAAGAGTATTGTTTTAACCATTTATGTTAAAAAATAAAGTCATAGCACTCCATGTTGAGATCTTGAGCTGTGCTGAGGAGTATTTGTATAACCTTCTCGATTAAGTAGTCTCAGCCCTTTATGCTGAGGTGAGGAGTTGGTGATGAATAGTGTTTAACAATCTAAGTCGGGAAACAGAGTTTCTGCCCTTTAAGTTGAGGAGTAGAGTTATATTTCTCTGTGTTCAGGAGTAGAGTTTCAGCCTTCGACGTTAAGGAGAACAGACTTGTCCATCTATTTTGGTGGTTGAGTCCGATCCTTGTAAGTTGAAAAGAGCTTCAACCCGCTGTCAGTTCTTCCTAAACTTTTTAGAACCACGACTCCTACTCAATATTTATAACAAACTTTCATGACCCACCTAGCATTAATGGACCGGAGGTAAGTGATTAGGTCGAGCCTAGCGCAGCGCGCATGCGCTGCCCTGGGAAAACGACCCTTTGGAATCACTCTGGCCTTTTCACACGCTCTTGCATGTGAAAAGGCCTAGGGCTTGCGGTTACGAGCAGCAGCGCGCAGTGGGCCATCTGTCGTGTCAGATTTCACACGAGCGCGCGTGCACCACTCTTGTTTATGGTGCACCCTGCATGTTTGGTTCGATGAGGACAGATGTCATTTGGTCATTTTTTTATTTTATGCAGTGCCCGCTGTTTCTTCTGCACAATTGTTGCTTAACTGTTAGCTAAAGGATGCAGGGGTATAATGTGAGCACATTATGATCTTCCCTATATTTACGCTTTTTATAGCGTACATTACCTACCCCTATTTCCTGACACGCCATTTACTCAGAGTTCAGTTAGTATGATAGCAAGCAGACATTTCGGCAATTAATATAATTGTAAATTATTTTTGTAATTGGGGGCACAATGGAGATGGGAAGAGCAGGTTATACGCCACGCATCATGTACATGTAGTGTTCATGCATGACCCACGCTTTGACGATTCTTTTGGCTTGGTCACACGGCTTGAAGATTAGCCTTTTTCATTTTCTCCCGTGCAGACAGTGGTATTGCGAAATGTTTGGAATCCCCAGGATTTTCTGCATGCTGCATTGTTGAGTGCTGCCCTGGAAATGCAGATCAAGCACGAAAATAGGACGCCGTGCCGCCCGCTGTAAATCTGTAACCAGCTGACGTTGATAAACATTAGCTCAGCATAACAGGCATTTATTTCCCAGCAGAGCGACAGTCGCAGCCAAGACACAAACACACGTGCATTTGACACGAATGAAGGGAATGACACGCCTCAGTTATTCTTTTCCAGCCGTGCTTCGGGAAAGGCACATTTAGCCCGGTCTCTCCTTTCAGGGGCTCTTCGGTGTTGCTTTCAAAGATCCCATGCACAGGCCGGCAGCCTTGTGCCTAAGGGTATTTGGGATCAGTTGAATCAGCACTATTTGTAGTTTCCGCTGCTGAGAATAAGATGTAACAGAGTTGTTTTCTCGAAAAGCCACTTAAGTGCAGATGGGAAGGTTAATCCCACCCCCCCAATGCACTTCACAACGCTGCCCTTGTTTGGAAAACATTCTCTTTTTAGGGATGCAGCCTGACTTTGATTTCTATCTGTCTGGCACTGTCTGGGTATAGCCGGCAGGCTTGAAGAGGGGAATCCTGAAAGAGGCGGAGTAGACCCAGCAAGAGGGGCGCCATGGGCTTTACTGTCAGTATCAAGAGGCCATAAGAAAGGCGCCACAAAGGGAAAATGAGAATAAATGAAAGACTTATTCTCCTGATAAATCTTTCTCTTCTCCACCAAACAGTCCACCATCTGGTGTCCTACCAATTTGTATCGTAATCCGTCATGCTGCAGACCTAAAGTCTCAGCAAGGGTCAAGAAGCATTCTAGACTTTTGCTTTGCCAAAGCTGCCTTCTAGTATACTGTGTAATAACTACCTAGCACCTTTTTAGGTTCATTTAATGTGTTGTAGATGCTTTATATAACCTTTCCAACTCCTGGCGAGGTGCTTAAGTAATTCAATAAAAAGGGTACCGCGCTACACTATAGACTAGTGCTCTATTGTGAGACTGGTGAATTCAAGTTTGGCCTGCATAGGAAGCATGTTAGTGTTATATGTAAGCAAGTAGATTGGTGCTGTTGTCTTTGGTCATTGAGCTAAGGTGTGTGATGGCAGGAAGATGAGTGAAGAACACTGTGCATATTTGTGCCCAGTAATTTGGATCACTAAGAAAACCAATCATAAGCAGCATAGCATGCACTAGATGCAGTCACTCATGGCAGAGACCTTGTATATTCCTCTGGCGCAATAGTTGAGTGACCCACAGGAAGAGCCTGCATACAACGAAACAGAGTACAATATTTGAGTCCATCCAAGAGTGAGGTGTAGAAACCCACAGAAATGTGCTGATGAACTAACACAATAGCAATGCTTTTTGAGGCCCCTTTGTAGGGGGTAGATGAATGACTTGAGTGTACTGTAATCAGTAAACAGAGTAAATACTCCATAGGACCTGCAGGCATGCACTGGATACAGTCAGCTGCTATAAATGATGTAAATAGTATGTCCATCAAAGAGCAAGCATGCAGCAATGGTGGGTACTCCTTAGAAGCTGCCCAGGATTGACTAGAGGGGCAATCCACAAACATGCACTGGTTACAGGCAGCCATACTTCCTTAGGACACAGCCATACTTGCAGGTTCACAAACTCAGAATTCAATTTAGCTAGTAACAAATCAAGGAGGCTATGGTCTGTCTTTGACCTAGACTTTTTGAACGACATGCCAGCACACAAAACAAGTCACTTTTAGACCCTGTCTTTTCCTGTGACACCTTAAACAAGCATTAAAAATGCAATAGGTCTCGCCTTTCATTAAGTTAAAGTTTGCTTTGCTATACAATATTATTAGCAAAGCAAATGGCTTTAACTTAATCAAAGGCGAGACCTATTACATTTTCAATGCTTGTTTGTTTAATGGCACTAAAGTATCATGTTGTAACGCACTGCCATTTACAGACAGCACATTTTCCATGGAAATGGCCACTAAATTTGCACAGACATATAGTTTTACAGATACAACTATGTTGTGGAAATCGGGTTTCAGTGAATATTTATCATTTGTGCATCACCAAGTAGTATATTGATTTGTTTTGATTCTATTAAAATCTGTATTTCCATCACAATTACAAAAAATGTGCTTCATTTTTTCTTTCATAATTACAGAGTGTACAGTTCATTTACAGATATTTCCATTTTGTTGTGTGTTACAAAAAAGTAAATCCTGACCTACAGCCTTTCACACTCTCTGTACCCCAGCAAGATTGTCAAATAATTTATTTTATTTTTCTTTGACTGCAAGGTGAGAAGAGTTTGTGAACACCAGTCACTGGGTTAAAAACATAAGCAGCAATTTGTCAGAAGACACCCCAGGTATTTTGTACACAATTCAAATAGCAGAGCACTGCGCGTCTAAGTTCAAACTGACCAGCTTGCAGTCAGATGAAAGTTTTTTTATTGGACAAACGTCAAGTAGTCCATATATCACAGTCTTGATAACAAGTAGATCGTTTTAACAAGTTGTTGACACGTAGATAATACAGCCGACACGTGTTTCGTTGCTTCATGCGACTTTTTCAAGGCTCTAACTCAAAGGTCAACAGTCTTTGTAACTCCACATTGTCCACATAGTTGAGGTCCAAAAAGTTACGCATAACTAAAAAACTACTCCCTCTTTTCTGTAATCATGGAAGTAGAAATTGCACAACTAGTCACTAAAAAGTATCGGTAGGCCGAAAGTACTCAGACCCATTCGCTGAGTATGGGTCAAAGAGTCAAACCCTCAGGAAGTGTAATAATCTTTCAGAATCCAAAGCGTGTAGCACTCAGTCTATAAGTAAATCTCGGGACCTTTGAGTTAGAGCCTTGAAAAAGTTGCATCAAGCCACGAAACACGTGTCGGCTGTATTATCTACGGGTCAACAACTTGTTAAAATGATCTACTTGCGATCAAGACTGTGACATATGGACTACTTGACGTTTGGAAAATAAAAAAACTTTCATCTGGCTGCAAGCTAGTCAGTTTGAACTTATAGACGCTCAGTGCTCTGCTATTTGAATTTTGTACATGGTATATGCGTGGTATTTTATTATCGCGCATTTAATGATATTGTGGGTGGCATGATATCTGCATTGAGCACGCCATAAATACATGTATTGCTTCTAACTGTGCAAACACGACAGAGGTGCTGGCTGTGATTTCAGAAAACCACTGCCACTTTTCAATTTGTTCATCCCCTGGTATTTGACCTCTGTCTGTGAGGTGCATGAAACTTTACAAGGTAAACACAGCATTCAAAGGCATCTTTATCTATTGCGAGGACTTTCGTGCCCACCAGTGACTCCACTGCTCTACGTTAAAGAGCAGCATTTCAGTCCTGTTGGTGAGGGGAGACATCCATTACAACGCAACTTTTACTACGCAGTGCCATTACGACGCAACTTTTACAACACAAACCATTACAACGCATTGCGCTGGGGGGCGCTCTAGGATAGGGAATAGGTTTAATTTACTATCCAACACCTTCCCTACTATCCACGGGGACTGGAGTTGGAATAGTAAATTAAACAATTCACTATCCAGCGCCCCAAAGCAATATGCGTTGTAATGGTATGCGTTGTGAAAAACGCGTTGTAAAGGCATGCGTTGTGAAAGCATGCGTTGTGATGTCATACATTCGTTGGTGAGCACTGGTGTACCCATCAATGTTAAGAACAGATTGCAAGCCCTATTGATGATTATTGTTTTAACCATGTACGTCCAGAAGTAGAGTTTCAACCCTTTATGTTGAGGAACAGAGTTCGGGCCCTATTGATGAGTATTGTTTCAAGCAGTAGAGTTTCAGCCATCTATGCGGAGTGGAATTGTAGCCCTCTATGTTGAGAACAGAGTTTGAGCCCTATTGAGGAGTATTGTTTTAACTGTGTACGTTAAGAAGTGGAGTTTCAGCCCTCTCAGTTGAGGAACAGAGTTCGAGCCGTATTGATGAGCATTGCTTTAAACATGGACATTAAGAAATGGAGTCTAAGGCATAGATGCATCAAGGTCAAATCCGCTCACAAAAATGTAAATGTAAATTGATACTTGTATAGCGCACTACTCACCCGCAAGGGTCTCAAGGCGCATGTACGAATACCGCTGTGGAACCCATCCTGGCTTTCCCTGTGAGGTGTCCACTCCTGGGCACCCCCAAGATGGAGGCCAGGCATCCTTAGCGTTGTGGGGGCCGTTGTGGAGATTAGGCAAGCTATTGCCCAGAGTTGCAGAGTGGGACTCCATGATTGGAATAGGCACCGAGGCGAGAATTATCAGGTCCATGGAATTTTGAGCCCAAGACCCGCCGAGGCGGGGAATTGAACCCTGGTCCCGGGCTAGACCTCTGCATCAGGGTCTGCCGCTCTAACCATTCTCAGAATCTGCCCCTTTGCGACCGGTATTTTTGTATTTGGGATGCATCATCCCAATTCAGCTAAGCTTAAGTTAGCATGACTAGGCCGAAACCAACTTGCACTGACATCTTTTCCTGTTTGCAGGTAGAAATGTGCACTTTTATTTTATATAAAGGGACCTCTCCTCATGCATGTGCAGTGTGCTTTTCTATTTCAGAAAATCAGCGAGATAGAAGCCAAACCCCAAGGTCTTTGTAGTAACAAAACACATTCAAAATTGGCTGCTGTGGATGTCTGCTGTGGGTGCACACATATCTGCAGTGACAATCTTAGTCTAGCCATAGCTCAGTTGAAGAATTCGGCCCTAAGTGCAAACAAACATTGGCAAACGTCAATGGGTTTTAGCAGAAACCTAATGGCTTTGCCAAAGCTTGTTTAATGTTTGCCTGTGCATTTGACTTGTATGAGAGCCACAATCTGAGGTGATAGTTACACAATTGATTCTGTAAATGGCAACTCATTATGTGATATGAGTAATCTGCTAAGGTGATCAATAGCGTTGTCTTGACAGTGCTGGGTGTCATCCTGCGATAACTTCATAGTGCTTAGTATCGATGTGGTGGAAGCAGACTCTCTAGCAGTAATTATCTTGATATATTGTAGCTACAGTTCCATTCTTCTAACATTGTTTTGACTATGGTAACAGTGTTGTTGAAGTAAACAGTTATATGTGTGATGCGGACCGCCATTTTGCAGTTTATTCTAATTCCGCTGTCAGAATTTGGAGACTTTTCACCAGAAAGAGACAGTCTGTGGTCCATGGGGAGCCTGGGAGAATCCCTCAACTATCGAAACAGAACCTCATTGTGTGATCTTAAACACATGCAGGCGCGTCTTCCTGGCTTGCTTCTCCTTACCACTGCATCCTCTACGCTGGATTTCTGCATGTTGTACTATACTATACTTAATATAAATTTGGAGAAAGTGGAATTTCCACTTGCAGGTGGTGGTGTGCACAATTATACTTGGACCTAAAAGGTCTTTATCCAACTTATTCCAGTTCAAAGAAAAATTCTTTCAAAGTTCATCTCGATTTCAATCAAAAATTTATTCATTTCATTATTTTCGGTTCTTCATTAAAGCAAATCAATTATCTGTATCGACTTCAAATTTTTACATTCCACATCTCCCCGATGCATTTCGAAGAATCGAAAATAATGAAATTAATAAATTTTTGATTGAAATCGAGATGAACTTTGAAAGAATTTTTCTTTGAACTGGAATAAGTTGGATAAAGACCTTATAGGTCCAAGTATAATTGTGCACACCACCACCTGCAAGTGGAATTTCCACTTTCTCCAAATTTATATTACTTGTATAGTGTTCCTAGACAAAACACTTGGAGGGAGTCGCACAAAACACGAATTGTGAACAATCAAATAGAAAAAGAAGGTTATAAATCAGAGTGCTTGATGGACATTTATAAGTACTATACTATACGGCATACACTGCCCTTACTGTATTATAGAGCACTGCATAAAATTGTACTGAATTTATCAAGCTGCTCTGTACTGCGCTTGTCTTTATGGTGCTGTATAGTAGGAGTGTACTGCAATGCACAGAGCTCCACAACATTGTATCTTACTGTTTTATTGTATTGTACTCTTTCATAGTGTACTGAATGATCTTATACAGTACTAAATAGTGCTGCTGCATACTGAACAGCACTGCATAAAGCTGTACTTCACTGTGGAATAGTGTGCTGAGCTTTATTGTGTTGCATAGTATTGGTTAGACCTGGCATAGTTGCTGTGGTTTATCCTTAACTTTTTGACCTCCGACCTCCAGTTTTTGCTGACTTTGTTTTTGCTGGCCATAGGACTCTGTGCACTTTACCCCTGGTGACCAGAGCTAAAGTGCTTGTGCTCTTTTCCTAAAACATGGTAACATCGGCTTGTACCCAACTGGCATATTTAATTTCCTTGCAAGTCCCTAGTAATGTGGTACTACCTATGCCCAGGGCCTATATATTAAATGCTAGTAGTGGGCATGTAACTTTGGTTTTGCCACCCACTTGAGTAGCACTTTAGACACATCTCAGGCCTGCCATTGCAGCCTGTGCAGTTTTAAACTTTCAATTCAAACTGGCAAAATAAATCTTATGCGAGGCCTTAACCTTCCTTTTTAATAAATCTAAGTCACCCCAACTGTAGGACATGTACAGCCCAGTGAGCAGGGTACAATGCATTAAAAAAGCAGGACATGTATTTGTATGTATTATATATGTCCAGGTAGTTAAAAACTCTTACATTCATTTTTCTTAACTGCAACACCTATCTCTCCCATGGGATAGCATTGAGTTACCTTATTTCATTTTATAAATGTAATTTCAAAATAGGACCAGGTAGGCCATTCATGTATGGTGTCTCTGGAATTGTAATTCCAAATCTCAACACATAGTGAAGTCGGATTTCAAATTACAATTTTGGAAATGCCACATTTAGAGAGTTTAAACAACCGGTGGTTGGGCCCTTTTCGTCAGTAAGGCTGAGCCATTGAAAATCTCCAAACCAAACAATACCAATACTGATTAATCTTTCACACAAACTTAGTTTCCTTCGTGATCACTATAATTAATAAAAGTGGTTACCATTTATTTTAAATCATAAATCATATTAATTAATTTGTCGTTAATCATACACAGAAGTACAATACTAAAATATCACGTATTAATGCAAAATCCATCCCACCTCACACACAATTTTAAACACAACAGTGGATTCAAACAAACATATTGCAAACATTCAAAAGTACACAAGAACACACAATATTGACAAAAATCAGTCAGTTCTGAATTTTAACTTTCCCAGACAGGAGCTACAAATTACTTTCACATAACACTGCAATGTATTGGTTTGCTTCTTATGAAAGAGCATTGCAACACATCCTCTGCAAGGCTACTGTAACAAGGATTTTTAAGACAAGACTGTACATTCCTTTCTATCCTGATTTTAAGTGCCATTATTTTACAAGTTGGGTGCATGGATGTCTGTCAACACATTTCAAAGCCGTCACTTGTTTCTGCGTTCTCCACAGGATTCAGGACTGTTACCGACTCTCATATTACTGGAATTTTATAAATACCAACTGGAAAGACACGCGGTCTTGGTTCTTCTGATTATTAAGAGGATAATTGGAAGTCTTTTCTTTTTATACGATCTCTGCATGGCCTTTAAATCTGAAGTCTTTCAAAAGAGGCTTTCAATTTGGATAGATTCTTTCATTTCCTCCATTAGGACTCCTTGTGTAGGGTTCACCTCCCAGTGAGGTGAAACATACACGAGGAGGTGAAACATAGGTGGGGTGGGATTAACTTTGCGTGAATGCATGATATGTTTGTATAGTACTTCTGTGTCTGATTAAAGACAAATACATTTATATGATTTAGGATTAAAAATAAATGGTGACCACTGTTATTAATTATAGATCAAGAAGAAAAATAAGTTTGCGTGAAGGATATCAGTATTGGTATTGTTTGGTTTGGAAACTTTTAGAAAGTTGCCATGATCTTTCCTTAACCATTTGTTATCTGCAGCCTGTTTCTGAGTCACATGGCTGGGTATAGTTAGTAGCTGGGCTTTGTGTATTCCTACTAGACAGCCACACACAATGGGGAGATTAGGTATGACTGGATGGGCCATCACTGCCAGGATGGGAGGTAAGAGCTGGCCCCAGCTTCACTTAGGCTTGAATTGGTTTCATCCTGCCTTCACACAAAGGGCTTCACACCCCATGTAGTTAATCTGGAGCCAGGGCCAAGAAGGAAGAGCTTTTAGA
The DNA here is from genome assembly GCF_964261635.1 of Lissotriton helveticus. Lineage (NCBI taxonomy): Eukaryota > Metazoa > Chordata > Amphibia > Caudata > Salamandridae > Lissotriton > Lissotriton helveticus. The sequence goes on from NC_136064.1 coordinate 10,589,889, forward strand.
AGTTTCTCACTTCAAAGGCACAACTGTGTATAAATACTGGACCTCAGACACCAACTCTTCGGTATACTTCTGTATCCGTGAATACTCTGCCAGGAAGAAGGACCGCTATGCTGCTTAAAGGCGTGCTACTCTGCTGGACTGTTACTGTAAAGGAACTGCTGCCATGCTGCCCTCTTGCCTGGGGAGAAAGAATTGGACCTGCAATCTCATCTTGAACCCAAGACCCCAGAGTGACTCCAGGGGCTAGTCTGCTGGCCTCCTGATCTAAGCCTCAAGGACATAAAAGGCTCCTGAACATCCTGCACCAGCTTCTGGACCCAGCTGCAGCAAGTTCCTGACCCCCAAGTGGTGCCTCTCAGGTCCTGGGTCCTTGGTGTGGCTCACACAAGTAGAATTCAAGCTTTTGGGCTCTTCACAAATGGGCCCGTTGGCAATGAGACATCGCTGCTCGCACCTCAATTCAACGCAAAGCTCTGGCAGTCCCCTCTTTGCACTACAGAATCGAACGCTAGCAGGGGACCATCCCAAAGTGAAGCTCTTATAACACCCGCCCACAATGATGGCCAGTTCTTTGTGCTAGTTCACAGCCTCCTGCGATGCTCTCCCTGCTCCTTCCCGCCCCTCAAAAGCGAACGGTACTCTTGGCACAGACTTTGATAAGGTAAACTCCAGTGGACGTAACCTGGTGACTGTAGCCAACCTGAGCACCATTGCGGTTGTTCTAAAAGTTTGACTTTGATCCGGTCCTGTATGACCAGATATCTCCTGTTGGCGCTTTATGCCTTTAGGCGCCATTTTCACTTAAAATCTTTAGAAATTCATAACTCTGGTTCTAGTGATTGGATTGTTGTCGTTTTGGTCTTGTTTTATTTATGAAATTGTACTCTTTGTTTCTAACTTGATGTGGTAGCCTTTTTTGTGTGGTGTTCTCCACTTTATTACTGTTTGAAGGGCTGCACAAATAATTTACAAGTGGCCTGTAAGTTATGCCTGACTGATCTGAGCCAAGCTGCCAGAGGGTTGATCACAAGTTAATTTTGGATTGGCTTGTGCCTTACCCTGTCAAGGATTGTGGTTGCTGCTTCACCATGGCTCACACACCAGTCAACCTACAACCCCATTTCTCATAGTATTGCACTGTACTGTATAGAACTCTACTAGATTATAGTGTCCTGTACGGACCTACGCTGTTTCAGTGGCATAGCAAGATGGGCGGTCCACCCCAGGTGGCATGATTTTTGGGGGTGGCAGCCTCCCCCCCCTCGCTCTTACCTGCGGCTGTTGCTGGGCGGCAAACACAGGAATCGCCAGCACCCCACTCCCCGCTCTTACATGCGGCTGATGCGAGACGGCAAACGGAGGGGTCGCCATGGACACCCAAAGGTTTAGCTACGCCATTGCACTGTTTTATATTGTTTTGTATTCAATTGTAACTAGCACTGTGGTGCCCTGTGCTACCCCTAGCTGCACTGTACTGTACTGTCATATATTGTATACTGTACTATATATTACTATACTGCATAATATTGTGTAATAGCGAAACTATACAGTATTGAGTAAAGGGAGTGTGTAAAGTGCATAATACCATATGTATTTTCTCCTAGTGATAAGGCATTATAATCTTTTCGTCTGTTCTATCCTCCACCCTTTGTTGCTCGAAAGGCATTCTGGGACATAAGAGGGGCTTTCTTGGTAAGCAAAAATCTAACAGGGGTAAGAACCCTAATGAACATAGTTGTAGTAAAGGGTGTTGGTTTCCGTCATCTCATCGAGCATTTCGCGAGGCCCTGGTACCATCTGGCCTACTGAACTCTGGTCATTGCACTTAGTTGGTTATTTGACCTCTGTGGTCAAAGGTTAAATCTTTGAGACTCACATTAGAACTAGTGGAGTGGAGAAGTGTGGCTCACTGGTTAGAAGCGGCAGACCCTGAAGCAGAGGTCAGGCCTGGGACCAGGGTTCAATTCCAGACGCGGCAGGGTCTTGGGCTCTAATGTCCGCGGACCTGATAATTCTCGCCTCAGTGCCTATTCTAATCCCACCCTGCAACTCTGGGCAATAGCTTGCTTAATCTCCACAACGGCCCCAACAGCGCTGGGATGCCTGGCTTCATCTTGGGGGGTCATACTTCATCGACGGACAGCGATAGAGCAGACAAAAGAAAAGAACCTACAAGAAACATACCCTCTGATAAACCCACAACCCCGGAGCCTATTTTAGGCGCAGGCCAAATAGGAACAGAAGACCCAGGAGGGGACGCAACAAAAACAAAAGAAATCAACCAACCACAAACGAGAAACACCAAGTCCAGGAAAGAGAGAAAGAAACAACATTAACCAAGAAAGATAACCTAGTATTGAATATTTCGGATCAAACCTTGAATGAATTTCAGATTAACACCCTACAACGAGGATTGTCATTTGTACCTAGTACCCACACTAACCAATTAGAGCTAGAGGTGAGTCTTTTTAAACTCACACGGAAAATGAGATTGAGACATTTTTTTGAAAACGTCATCACCGAAAAACCACCTCCAAAGGAAGATGAGCTAAAAGGATTAAAAACTCCTAGTAACTACATGCCTCCAACATCACATAAGATGATTGATCTCTTTGAAAAGTTATGTAAACAAGAAATCAACCAAATCAACACTAACAAAAGAGTCAAAAATCCAAACATGTCGAAGAAAGAATTTGGAGCCATAGAAAGCATAGCGAACAACAAACAAATCATATGTCAAAAGGCGGACAAGGGAGGGGCATTAGTGATAATGAACAAAGAGTTCTATGAGGAAGCAATCAACACCCATCTAGGCGATACTAACACATACATGGAAATAGACCAAGACCCAACGATAGACATCCGTAAAACTTTGCAAACAATTTTGAACCAAGCTACAGACAAAGGCGTCATCAGCGAAAAAACCAAAAGGTACCTAATGCAAGAAAATCCAAAGAGCCCGACGATGTACCTTGTACCTAAGGTCCACAAAGATCAACAAAAAAAAAACATGTCGGCCAATCGTATCCACTAAGATGAGTATCCACGAACCAGTGGGTAAATTCATAGATAAATATTTACAACCGTTGGTAATCAAAAATCTTTCTTACATTAAGGATACAACTGATTTTTTGGTAAAGTTACAAGCAGTAAAGATTGAAACGGGCTGCATCATGGCCACCATAGATGTTAAAACACTATACACAGCCATACCTCACAGAGAAGGCTTAGAAGCCATTGAAAAAACCTTATTACACAGTACTTATCCTGAAGACCTACAAATTTTCCTGATGCAATTGATGGAATTTACCCTGATGAACAGCTACTTTACCTATGAGAAACGTTGGTTTATTCAACTCAATGGAACCGCCATGGGAAATTGCGCCGCACCGGCGTATGCTAATCTATTCATGGGATCTTTTGAAGAGGAACACATTTACAATAATCAAGAATGGGCCACACATCTGTCAGCATACATGAGATTCATAGATGACATGTTCATCATATGGAAAGGCACACAGGAATCGTTAGAACAACAACTGAGAATCCTGGATGACAGAAATGACAGATTTAAATTCACATGGACAATTAATGATACCACCATACAATACCTTGATGTGGAAATCACATTAAATAATGGCACCCTTACCACAAACTTGTACCGTAAACCTACAGACAAGAACAATTTGTTACAATACACCAGCCACCATCCCCCATCATTGAAAAACCACCTTCCGTATACACAATTTCTCAGGGTCAGGAGAGTGGTCTCTGAGGATCACGCATGCCAAGAACAACTACGAATCATGGCAAACCGGTTCTCGACTAGAGGCTATCCAGAGGACATGATCCAAAAATCTCAGGCAAGAGCATCGACAAAATCTAGACAAGAGCTATTGACTTACAAAACAAACATAAAATCACCACGTATAACATGTGTAAGCAAATTTTCCAACGTGAGTACCCGATTCAAAAGAATCATATACAAGAATTGGCAAATAGTAAAAATGGAACCAGACTTCAATGGGATTTTTGATCAGGAACCTTTATTTGCACACTCAAGGGGAAAAAACATAGGTGAACTATTGAAGAAACCTAAACAGAACATCAAACATCAGATATATAGAGGAACGGTTCTGTGTCTAAACTGTGCAAATTGTCATAACATCATTAAGGGGACAAACATCAACCACCCCATGAAAGGATACAAAATACCCCTTAAAGTCAATGCCACATGTGATACCACCAATGTGGTATACTTATTGAAATGTCCTTGTGGAAGTGTTTACGTGGGACATACTGAAAGGAAATTGAAAGTGCGGCTAACCGAACATAAGAGCAATATTAGAACCCACTCCACGATATCAACGGTAGCAACACATTTCACAGAGAAACGCCATAACTTGAATCAATTAAGGGCTTGTGTATTGGAAATAGTCCCGAGAAAAGAAGGAATCATGAACAAAAAAATCTCTTAAAGAGAGAAAATCACTGGATTTATCATCTAAACAGCCTTAAACCGCATGGTTTAAATGATCGTACTGAATTTACATGTTACTTGTGAACTAATGTACCGTCAGATAATTATGATGCAGTTCTTCTGATAACCAGAGCACCATAATGTTCATAATATAATAGCTGGAGTCTTGTTTAAACCTCTACTTGTATATAAATTTCAGGTGTCGTGTTCAAGAATGCTAAAGTTTTGTAAATTCAAAAAAACGGGTTTCTTTTAAAAAACGGTAGATTTAGACAGCGCGCATGCGTCAGGTACGCGGCGTCAGTTGAATTTTCACAAACAGTGAGAGCGCAAACAGAAGCAGGATCCCACACGGAGTAGCGGGATTATATGTTATAGCAACGAAGGTGAGCCATGGCGAATTTAGATACGTTAAGCGTAAGCTGCATGCGATCATATAATAGGGGTCCCCCCCCGCTGTGGAAAATCGGTGAAGTTAGTTATTAGACGTTTACGTAGAAGAGGGAGAACTGGGCGCGTAAAGCAGTCAATGATTACTAACGGGGTGATATATCAGTGGTAACGATGTTAGATCACGTTAGCTTTAAAGGGACATTGATATGATTCTAAAAGCCAGAAACCTGTTTGCATAAAACGAATGACTGTGTGTCTATTAACACGTATATTTGAAAAGTTGTTACATAGTATATTTTCTGTTTATTTGTAGACGTTCCCTGACGAAGGTGTATGTAAACACCGAAATGCATTTGAACAAATAGGACTGTTGCTACATGTAACGAATACAAGAAAAGCGATTGATATATAAATTTTCTTGAACATTTGAAACGTTTCATTTGAACTTTTTTGGACATAACTTTAGCTGTAAAACACAGCAAATTCACACTGGTGCCATGGGAGACACACCTATGAGTTCATAGGTGTGCAACTTGTTAGTTCATCTTGGGGGGTGCCTTGGAGGGGGCTTCTCACAGGGAAAGCCAGGATGGGTTCCACAGCGGTATACAGCGCCAGGATGCCCTGAGATGGGGTGGCAGTGCGCTTTACAAGTATACATACATTTACAACTAGTAGCCGGCTCTTCACGCCTACCATCAACTAAAGCTTCCATGTTCTGAGTTTTTCTCACTGGGTCCAAACAACCATTGCCTTAGAGAGGCTGAGGCCAGCCTTCGCTGAAGTACTTATCGTGTACTGAGTATCTATAAAGACATACATTGGGTTGTCTGGCCTCCCTAAAGAAGAGAGTGTGGGCTAGCAGTCTGGGATGGACTGTTTCTTTTGGGGCGGAGCCAAGGGAGTAGCCAGAAATGCCAAATATCTCTAATTTGAACCAAACCTCTAATGACACCAAGCAAGCGAAGAAAGTAAGCCCAGACCTTCCTATAATCTTTTCCTTCACCCTTGCATCCACTCATCTGTCCATCCATCCTGCGGCTATTCCACCTTTCACCTTTCCATCCATCCTTTCATTATTTTAACCAGCTACTGAAATTACATCCATCTGTGTACATATTCATAGGTCCTTTCATCCATCCAACCACCTTTTGTCCTTTCCATCCATCCATTGAATCATTGACCATTCACTTCACACGAAGATCTGTCATCCTTTCACTCTTCTAGCCATTCATCCTTTCATTCACTCTTCTGTCCATCGTTCCGTCCACTTATCTGTCTCTCCATCAATCCTTTTTTAAATTCCTTGCACCAACTGATCCTTTTCCCTTCTATCCATTCATTCATTCATCCTTTCAACCATCCATCTGTGCACTCCCTCTTCCCTTGTTCTTTTTAATATCCATTCCTTTCTTCTTTGCTATTTCCTTTCTTCTTTGCATTTCTCATTACTTTCACCTTCCGCATTCTCCCATTTGTCCTTTCCAGTTTCTAACTACCACAATTCTTTCTTTTCTCATATTAAATTGTTCTTACGTGCCTTTCTAAAACACGATTTTCTACTCTTTGTAAAATGTGTCTTTGTTCTTAACATTTATTTTCCTCTCTTTTGCTGAATGTGTCTAACTTAGCAGAGTTCAAATCCCACTTTTTAACCCTGCCCTGGTTTTGGCTGAAGCCCTGCAGAGGCCATTGTAATACTATTCAACTTTTAGTAGTTACCCCCCACTTGAACTGCCAAAGTGGGGGCGGGGGTAAGAGGGGCGGGGAGGGGGGGGTCACGACGCCCCTGGGCGGAGTCAAGTTTGAGCTGCAAAAAGATTGCCACCTGCATTCTATGTCACAGAGAGCTAAAAAGCCTGCATTCTGAACTTAGCCCATATTTAGTTACCTTTCACATTAATTCATACATTCACCCACCACTTTTCTTTGTATTTGTTGTTTTTAGTATCCACAGAATGCACAGAAAAATGTACTGTTATACACGAGGCGTCTGGACTACTTGGCACCAGAAACTCCAGCCATTGTACTGGTTCCGGTCCAGGGAGAAGGTCACATTTACATCATCTTGGGCATGGGTATCCAGTGTAGGCCCAGGAGAGCTGGATTAGCACCAGTCATCCTAGATGTTAAGCTAACCACTGACTCTATAAATGAGTTCCATGTAGATTCAAATTATATGAGAAATCTTTTGTAGATATCCTGAAACCTGGCATAGAGCTGGTCTCCTGGACCTAAGTTGGACACCTCTAGCCCAGAGCTTCCCCACGCATATACTTCAACCTTAATTCCACTCCACAAGAATTTTTCTCTATCAAATAACAAAGATAATTTCCGGCAAGGACACCCGACTTCTTGTGCTGCTAAAATTCGTGACATTCCGCTCAGGGGGTGGAGCTGTCTCTGTGCGGGCCGCACAACAATGGAATGTTAATCTTTGTTATCACTTATGTAATATGTGTTTCGTCCATGCTTTTATGATTTTTAACGAAATTAAATAAAAGTAATACTTACTACTACTACAATGGAATGTTAACACTTCTGTTAAGGGACCCGTCCTTCCGTGACACTTTCACCTTTGGAGCTCACCTCCAGGCCCATCTCTGCAGCCTGAATCTGTCTCCGTGCCGGAGCCAGAGATGCAGCCCCCTAAGCATGTCCCACCGCCTGTGCTTCCCATCAGCTCGATGCTCATGGGCACCTGTGGCCCCTGTAACAAGAGGTCCTGTGTCGCTGCCAAGGATGGAGGGGAGGGGGTCAGTTTCATGAGCCTGTCTCAGCGCCAGAACGCGCCTCTGTGGCGCATGACTGCGCTTTAAAAGAAAGCTCCAATGTGACATGAGTTCGCGTCACACAGCATGACACAGCACGAAGCAAGCATGACGTGACTTTACGTGACCGAGCACGACAGAATATGGCCGGACATTACATGACATCACATGCATCATACATCATCACATAGCCACGTGGTGTCACATAACATGACACCCGGGCAATCAGAGCTGTCAAGCCTTCTTTCTCTGTACCTTGGGCACGTGGGTACTGGAACGCCCCCTTCCCGCATCCCTGTCCCCCTCCCCCAGCACCACTGCCATCCCCCCACTGCTGGAAGGTGTGATCGCCTCTCAGACCCCTCTGCGCTGCAAGGAACTGATTAAAATAACGGTGCGGATAATTCAGTGATTCATCTAAAAGCCCCATTATATAGCGCACATAACAAGCCGCTCCGCCTATTGACACTTGAACAACGGGCGAAATTCTCTGGAATCTACTGGGACTCATTTTATTGGCTAAACTGGAAAGCCCTGTTGGGATCTGCTCGTGTCTGAGCAAGCACGTGGATCGTCGAGTTGTCTTCTCGCTGCCAAAAACACGGATGTCTGTGCCCAGGGTTTTAAGTGGGGGGAAAAACTGGTGGTGCTCTAAAAGGGGCATGGCAAATTTTCTTAAAGGGGTGTGGCCTATCCCAGTAGGTGTGTGGTCTAAATCAAGATAACTAGCATTGTGTGCTTAAGAAAAGCATGAAGTCGTATCCAGCCAAGGATAATAAAATAGGGTAAAAAGTATATTTATTAAGTATAAGCCCCTATCACTGACAAACCAGACAGTCAATACACAACCAGGCAGAGGCACACAGAAAGGTTGAACAGAAAAATAGCCACTTTCTAAAAGTGCTATTTCCAAACTTAGAATTTAAAAACCATCTTCGCTAATGGATGTGTTATTCAATTCTGAGTTCAGGGATACCAGATTCCATATGTCTTGCCGTTATGGGAAGATATGCAGGTAAATATGTTACACAGCATTCCCAATGTTATCCTATGGGCAAGATAGCCTTTCAATAGTGAAAAACGAAATTGGCAGTATTTCACTATCAAGACATGTTACCCACACTAGTAACACCAAACCAAAACCGGGACGTCTGGTCACCCTACCTTTGAGGCCTGAAAATAGAGCTCCCTAGAGCCCCCTTTCGAGCCCCCCCAAAAAACTGGGGGGGCTCAGACCCCCACAGATCTCCCTCCTCTTAAAGCCCTCTCTGTGCCTACCCGAAAATCTCACCTCATGCCCGACAGAAACATGGAGATTAGTTGAGTGTCAGGGAAAGCAAGCTTATCAGACAAGGGGAGTACAGTTGCTATGGGGTGGAAGGAAGGGGAAAGGGAAAAGACAAAACTTTTGTCATGTTGCCCTTACACACCCCGAGAGGTGTCATGCTTCATCATTGGGCCTTGCTCCTCGTCGGGCCGGCGCTGCAATGCTCAACGGGCTCACCGTTTCCAGGGCTCTTTGTCGGAGATCTTTTTAGAAGAAGCCGTTGGGTGTGTGTGGGTAAGGGGGCGATGTGGTGCATGTGTGAAATTGTCTTAAATAGGTCAGGGTCAGTCCTAGGCTCAATAAATTCAATGGTAAGATAGATCCTGCCTAATTAAAAGGGATTTGGATGCCCTGCCGGACTACAATGATCCTACCAGGCTGTCAGTAGTGTGGGGTCGACATGTTTCGTGCCTAAATGTTCCAGAGGAATCGGTTGGCACTTCTTCAGGACCTATGTGTGAATTTAAAGTGCACGACTAATAGACAGGCTCCAAGACTTTTCTGGGGGTAGCCTGAAGTGGGGCCCTAGTAGTCCTGTACTGGGCAATGTTGAACCCGTAATATCAGGAGCTACTGCCAGATGGGGTTGATAAGGAGCACAAAGTTGCTCTGCTCTATTTTAGACCACTTCACAAGTGCACCACAACCCACATTGCCCCCTTATCCACACGCACCCCACGGCTTCTCCTAAAAAGATCTCCGACAAAGAACCCCAGAAACGGTGTTCCCGTCGAGCATTGCAGCGCCGGCCCGACGAGGAGCAAGGCCCAATGATGAAGCCTGACACCTCTCGGGGTGTGTGAGGGCAACATGACACATGTTTTGTCTTTTCGCTTTCCTCTTCCTTCCACCCTGCACTCCCCTTGTCTGATACGTTCTCCTTGGAGCCATGAGTGCAGGACCTGCTTAAAGATTGGCTCCTGGTCCCACCCTCTTCTTCTCTCAGGGAAATCATGCTCCCACCGGGCACGAGCCCCACTGCAAACAACCCATTCCCACAGAGAGACCTCGAGGCTGGCACGTCACGTCATGCCCACATTCGGTTATTACAAAAGAGCTTCGGTGCAATACTAGCCGAAGATTGGGCGCTATGCAGATGGACATACAATTACGCATAATAGTGAAAGTCTTTACAAGCGCATAGAGCATTACAACAGCTGTATCTTGTGATTGTTGTGTGTTGAACAGGTGGCACAGCAAAGAGAGGGAAATAAATGACTGAATTTAAAGATGCAACCGAAACACCTGATCGCCAAGTATTTATTATAACCATTGCTTTAGTATACGTAAATACATAGTGATCAAACGTAAGGGATATGCACAAAGTAAGTGTGAAGACAGACGTATGCTGTGCCATGCCAATGCGCTACCTCTAGAGGTCTGTGTGCAGGGCACGTGTGCTACACATACACACACCCTATTTGTGTGCTCGGCGGGCGCCTTTGGATTGAAAACAGCAGCAGAGACGAAAATCCCTTCACCCACAGACAGCTCACAACCAGGGATTGAGCAGGGGTGGGTTGGCAGCCAGGGGCGTAGCTTGGGCAGTAAGCTATTGAGGGGGGCTTCAGATTTCTCAACAATAAGGTTGGCACATAATGCTAAAATACATTATAGGAAAAGTAGGGTGCACAAGAGGGGCTCAAGGAGCAGTGTAATGGGGGAGGAATGGGGATTTGTAGGGGTACTAAGTGAGAGAAAGCACATTATTTTATGAAATGACCAACATTTTTTAAATCTTCTCCAAACAGAGAGAGAGCCCTGGCGTGCGCGTGTATGTTGTTTGTGTGTGCAAATATTCTTCGTAAAATCTGACAGACACCGTACCATACCCGACTGAAACCACCTGTATCCAACTATTTATCACAAAATACATGTATTGGGGGTGTACCATCTAAAACAACCCCCTTCTGAAGCTACGTCCCTGCTGGCAGCACACAGCTGCGTTAATTCGTGAAAAATTCGCTGCTTGTCCTTTAAGTGGCCCCATCTCTGGTGGGCGCAACACGTGGCAGTGGGTGAACGGACCGAGCACCCGCTGCGTGAGAGCGGTGCGGGTGGGTGCCACGGGCCCCCCCCGCACCCAGAGAACCCTATCAGATGCGATCCCTGGCATACTCTCCGGGAACCACCTCAAACTTATCGTCCACTTACACCCACAACCGTGCCTGGCATCTCCCGCAGTTACAGACGTCTGTGGGCACCGTGCCATGTACCGCCAACTGCCCCCTAACCAGAAACTAAAGGCACAAGACGACAGACTGACACCCGGTACTCACCTCTGCCGGCCACATGCTTTTCTCCACGAAATATTCACTCCATGCCTGCAGAGGGCGGGTGCGGAGGCTCAGAGGGGAGGGTGGCACCGAGGAGGGCCCTTCCCAGAGTTCTTGGCAATGGGCCAGTCCCAGATGTTTCTTCAGCGGGCACCTCAGAGGTGACCGTTCTAGTGGGTGGCACGGGTCGAGGCTCGAGGGCACGTCCGGATTTATCTACGCTGGGCACGCCCCCGTTCCTTCTTTAGTAGCACGCCCGAGTAACCCCAGGCATGTTTACAATCAATCGCTGGCCCAAATGTGTCTTCAGGGAGCAGTGGCTTCCTCAGTGGGTAGCCTCGGGTGCGCCTTCAGTGGGTAGCCTCGGGTGTGCCTTCAGTGGGTAGCCTCGGGTGTGCCTTCAGTGGGTAGCCGCGGGTGTGCCCTCAGTGGGTAGCCTCGGGTGTGTCTTCAGTGGGTAGCCTCGGGGTGCCTTCAGTGGGTAGCCTCGGGTGTGTCTTCAGTGGTCCTTCGAGTATGCCCTCAGTGGGTAGCCTCGGGTGTGCCCTCAGTGGGTAGCCTCGGGTGTGCCTTCAGTGGGTAAACTCGGGTGTGCCTTCAGTGGGTAAACTCGGGTGTGCCTTCAGTGGGTAGCCTCGGGTGTGCCTTCAGTGGGTAGCCCCGGGTGTCTTTAGTGGGTAGTCTCGGGTATGCCCTCAGTGGGTAGCCTCGGGTGTGCCTTCAGTGGGTAAACTCGGGTGTGCCTTCAGTGGGTAGCCTCGGGTGTGCCTTCAGTGGGTAGCCTCGGGTGTGCCTTCAGTGGGTAGCCTCGGGTGTGCCTTCAGTGGGAAGCCTCGGGTGTGCCTTCAGTGGGTAGCCTCGGGTGTGCCTTCGTAGCCTCGGGTGTGCCTTCAGTGGGTAGCCCCGGGTGTCTTTAGTGGGTAGCCTCGGGTGTGCCTACAGTGGGTAGCCTCGGGTGTGCCCTCAGTGGGTAGCCTCGGGTGTGCCTTCAGTGGGTAAACTCGGGTGTGCCTTCAGTGAGTAGCCTCGGGTGTGCCTTCAGTGGGTAGCCTCGGGTGTGCCTTCAGTGGGTAGCCTCGGGTGTGCCTTCGTAGCCTCGGGTGTGCCTTCAGTGGGTAGCCCCGGGTGTCTTTAGTGGGTAGCCTCGGGTGTGCCTACAGTGGGTAGCCTCGGGTGTGCCTACAGTGAGAAGCCCTATCTGTTTCTTCAGTGGGTAGCCTCGGGTGTGCCTTCAGTGGGTTGCCTCGGGTGTGCCTTCAGTGGGTAGCCTCGGTGTGCCTTCAGTCAGTAGCCTCAGGTGTGCCTTCAGTCAGTAGCCTCAGGTGTGCCTTCAGTGGGTAGCCTCGGGTGTGCCTTCAGTGGGTAGCCCCGGGTGTCTTTAGTGGGTAGCCTCAGGTGTGCCTACAGTGGGTAGCCTCGGGTGTGCCTTCAGTGGGTAGCCTCGGGTGTGCCCTCAGTGGGTAGCCTCGGGTGTGCCTTCAGTGGGTAGCCTCGGGTGTGCCTTCAGTGGGTTGCCTCGGGTGTGCCTTCAGTGGGTTGCCTCGGGTGTGCCTTCAGTGGGTTGCCTCGGGTGTGCCTTCAGTGGGTTGCCTCGGGTGTGCTTTAGTGGGTAGCCTCGGGTGTGCCTTCAGTGAGAAGCCCTATCTGTTTCTTCAGTGGGTATCCTCGGTGTGCCTTCAGTCAGTAGCCTCAGGTGTGCCTTCAGTCAGTAGCCTCGGGTGTGCCTTCAGTGGGTAGCCTCAGGTGTGCCTTCAGTGGTCCTTCGGGTGTGCCCTCAGTGGGTAGCCTCGGCTGTGCCTTTAGTGGTAGCCTTAGTGGGTTGCCTCAGGCGTCGTTAGTGGGTTGCCTCGGGCGTCTGTCTTTAGTGCAGCCTCGGGTGTGCCCTCTGTGTTCCTTCTGGTGTGTCTTTAGTGGGTCGCCTCGGGTGTGCCATTAGTGGGTTGTCTTGGGTGTGCCTTTAGTGGGTTGCCTTGGGTGCGCCTTTAGTGGGTTGCCTTGGGTGCGCCTTTAGTGGGTTGCCTTGGGTGCGCCTTTAGTGGGTAGCCTCGGGTGCGCCCTCAGTGGGTAGCCTAGAGTGTCTTTAGTGGTAGCCTCAGGTGTGTCTTAAGTGGTAGCCTCGGGTGTGACCTCTGTGGTCCTTCGGGTGTGCCTTTAGTGGGTCGCCTCGGGTGTGCCTTTAGTGGGTCGCCTCGGGTGTGCCTTTAGTGGGTCGCCTTGGGTGCGCCTTTAGTGGGTCGCCTTGGGTGCGCCTTTAGTGGGTCGCCTCGGGTGTGCCCTCAGTGGTCCTTCGGTTGTGCCCCCAGTGGGTAGTCTCAGGTGTGCCCTCAGCGGGTAGTCTCAGGTGTGCGTCTAATGGGTGATCCCGGATGGTTCTCCGTTGGTAGCCTCGGATGCACCTTCATGGGTAGCGGTCGCCTCAGGCGTGGTTTCAGCGTCTGGTCCCAGAGAAGCCTTCATGGGTAGCCTCGGACGCATCTTTAGTGCCCGGCCCAGTGCATGCCTTAGGCGGGTAGCCCCAGTGCCCTTGAACCGACTGCCCGTGAGCCCGTACGCCTCTCCGCAGCCTGCCCGGAGAGCGCAGCCTCAAGACGCCGTGCCGTCCGCCCCGCCACCGGCTCTTCACCGCCCTTGCCTCCACAGCTCCCCGCCGCTCCCGCACAGCTCTCCCGCTCCACGCGCGGCTCTTCTCTGCCTTCAGCGCCGGCACAGCTTGAACTTCATCCCGGGATGCCTGGCGCAGGGGCAGTGGAGCTGGAGGGATGCCCGCGCCAGTGTGTAGCGCACGGGAGCCGGAGCGGACTGTGCAGGAACACCGCCGAGAGCCGCCCACTGCAGCTCCACGCGGAGCCCTGCGTGTGCCTCTGTCCTCCGAGGAAGCCACCTCCCACCCGGGGCAGCCACGCCTGCCCCTCGGAGCTGCACAGACCAACCCCAGCCCAAACTTACAGAGCAAGAAGCCAGAGCAGCTGCAGTTTTATAGCACTGCCAGGCGCGAGAAATACAGCCATCTGTAGCTCAGTTTGTCCATTGTCGAGCTCGTGCTGCCTTTCTTCTCGTTATCCTGCAAGTACTACAACTACCAGAATGCACAGAGGCATTCGGGATGGAGTCCTGCCCACAATCGAGATGAGTGCACTTATCATCCCTACACTACAGACGTTATCTGCACGCGCACACCTGCTCTGCCTGCCCCCACCTCCCCCGTCTGACAGGTGTAGACAGGTCTGTGGTGCAATATGGCTCAGGTGGGGAGATGGTACACCTGTGGGGGTGGCACAAGTGAATATCTGGCTCTGCTCTGGTGTGTTTGTGTCAAAGTTCTAAAGAAATATCGCTGGCACGTGGCGGTAGCTCAGCAGTGGATGTAGCGGGTGTGTGGTCTTGTAAGGGGTATATGGCATAAACAGAACTTGACATGGGTGTATGTATGGCAAACAAGCAAATATATGGTAAAGAAGTAAATATTACACATGGAGCATTGCTAAGGTGTGATACACCCCAATGAAGCTGAGGCCCAGGTGTGGCTACTCTTACAACAAGCATTTACAATGCAATGGTCTCGGCATTGTTAAAGTTAGAGCTATTGGCATTGCTCATGACATTATTTATGTTTTTGTTTTTAAAACATATAAATAAATGGCATTGCCATTTACAATGCCAATAGCTTAATCTCTCACAAATGCAAGATCTATTGCATTTGCTCCCACACACAGAGCCACACAAACAAAGCCAACCACACAGAGCCACCCACACAGAGTCCCCAACACAGAGCCACCCACACACACACAGAGCCACTCACACAGAGCCACCTACACACACAGAGCCACCCACACACACAGAGCCACCCACACACAGACCCACCAACACACACACAGAGCCACCCTCACAGACCCACCTACAAAAAAAAGCTACCCACACAGAGCCCAACACACACACAGAGCCCAACACACATACAGAGCCCAACACACACACACACACACACACACACACAGAGCCCAACACACACACACACACACACACAGAGCCCAACACACAAACACATACACACAGAGCCCAACACACACACAGAGCCCAGCAAACACACAGACAGAGCCACACACAGACAGAGCCACACACAGACAGAGCCACACACACACAAAGCCACACACACACACACAGAGCCACACACACCGACACAGACAGAGCCACACACACACAGACAGACAGAGCCACACACACACAGACAGAACCATACACACAGAGACAGAGCCACACACACAGACAGAGCCACACACACAGAGCCCCACACACACACAGACAGAGCCACACAGAGCCACACACACACACACAGACAGAGCCCCCACACTCACCCAAAGCCATACACACACACACACACAGCCACACACACACATAGCCACACACAGAGCCACACACACACACAACCACACACACACACACACCCACACACACACACACACACACACACACACACACACAGCCACAGACACACAGAGCCACACACACAGACAGAGCCACACACACAGAGCCATACACACACACACACACAGAGCCACACACACAGACATCCCTCAGTCTAGGTCAGCCACACACCAATCTCTGCCCAGTAACGCCCCAGGGAACAGAGGCACTAAAAAAATGCTCACAAGCAGGGAACAGAGGCACTAAAAAACGCTCAAAAGCAGGTAACAGAGGCATTAAAAAAACGCTCACAAGCAGGTAACAGAGGCACTAAAAAAACACTCACAAGCAGGTAACAGAGGCACTAAAAAAACGCTCTCAAGCAGGTAACAGAGGCATTAAAATAACGCTCACAATCAGGTAACAGAGGTATTAAAAAAACGCTCACAAGCAGGTAACAGAGGCACTAAAAAAACACTCACAAGCAGGTAACAGAGCCATTAAAAAAACACTCACAGCAGGTAACAGAGGCACTAAATTAACACTCATAAGCAGGTAACAGGCATTAAAAAAACGCTCACAAGCAGGTAACAGAGGCACTAAAAAAACGCTCTCAAGCAGGTAACAGAGGCATTAAAAAAATGCTCACAAGCAGGTAACAGAGGCACTAAAAAAACGCTCACAAGCAGGGAACAGAGGCACTAAAAACACAATCAGAAGCAGGGAACAGAGTCAAGAAAAACACGAGCACAAGCAGGGAACAGAGTCAAGAAAAACTAGAGCAGAAGCAGGGAACAGAGGCAAGAAAACTTACCGGTTCGGGGGGGGTGAAGTCTCTGTTGCGCAGCCGGTCTCCCTTCCTCGCTGGTCATCTCCCTCTTCAGAAGTGGAGGGGGCAGGCAACGGCAGTGTGCCTCGCGCCCCCTCCGCAGCAATAGGTGGCGGGGCTCTCTCTTGTTCCGGGGCTCCCTCCAGCGCATGGGAGCCCCTGGAACACTCACGCTGCTCAGAAGCGGGTGCAGGTAAAATTGGTTTTACAGTCTTGTTTTACTTCACAGGCTTCTTCTGGGTGTCCTGTTGAGTTTCACAGGCGTCTTCAGTTATCCCTGTTAACCGTCACAGGCGTCTTTTCTTCGTATTTCCTCTTGGCTCTCGAATACCCCCGGGCCTCTCAGGCATGTAAGAGAAATTTAAGAGCTCGTGAGGGCCGTGTAAACCACAACTCAAATTAGGGAGGGAGTGAGGGATCACCATGACCACAAATGGTACAAAACCAGCAACGGTGAATGAGTGTAAGGAACTGGGATATGTGAGGGGGTATTGGAGGTGTCTTCTATCCTCCCTCGCCTCCCCATCCACCCCGTGACACGCTCCCGTACCTGTTGGAGCCATGCTCCTCCTGGGGAGTGGCGGGGCGCGACGCCTTGTCGTGGGCCTCCTGGCTCGTCAGGTTTTTTCCTCGTCGTCACCAGCAGCACTGGGCGTTCTTCCTTCGGTCCGTCCTCCCGCATCTCCTCGCGTTCTTCTCATTCCCTTCCGGATTCCGGCTCTCCAAGGTCACCCTTCTCTCTCCTTCCCACTGGCTTGTGGTGGATGACGTTTGTCCTCTGAGCAGGGCCTCCGAAGTTATCGTCCCAATTAAAGGGGTCAAGTCCTTGTCACCTCTGCTCCTCTCAACCGTGTGCCAATTGTCCAGCTGTAAAGAAAGGAAAGGGCTGGGCTCAGTGGGTACAACCCAAAAGTCCTTATCATGCATCGTCCCAGAGGAGGAGGAGGGGCTGGGCGAGCGAAGGGAGTAGAGGTTGAAAGCCTGAGACACTGTCACCCCCGTCTGTCTCTTCACAAGGCACGACCCCTGTGGAGTAATGTGATACAAATTAGTATTTCCTGTGGTTGGGGGTGGTTGAAGCGGGGGCGGGGCCCTCAGAGTGGCCTTCTGTTTGTTCACAAACATGCTTCATGCCTGTAATAAATATTAGCAGCACAGGGTTATTAGGGGCTAGAGACATCCGAAGCTCCTGCCGGCGAATGTGTGAGGGCATGCTGTGGGAGAGGCAGTCCAAGAGGTGTAATTATCTCTCCCCCACCTTACGACGGAGGGAGTGAGGGGAGACTGGTTGAACCAGGACCTTGCTGCTTGTAATTACAAGGCTCAGGTGGAGCGGCCCGGGCCCTAGTGTGTGTGGAGCGGCGGGGACGGCAATTACTGGAGCGGCGGGAGGGCAGGCCGAGTGCTGATTAGAAAGTGCTGCTTGAGCCATTTGCAAGTGACAGAGTGCGGGGGTGGGGGAGAAAATGGTGAGAAATGAGGGAAAGACACCACATTTAAGAACACTCACTTTTGTAGAGCCAATTATTGAATTTATATTTAAACAATTTTCGGAGCACGGAGGGTTACCGGGCTCTTAATTGCAGAAACAGCAGCACTCTAATTACCGTCCTGTAAATGCCTGCCCGTCCTTTGTGCGTTTCTAGCCTTCCCTCCTTTCTGCCCTTTTAAATGGCGCTCCTTTTCATGCCGGCGGCCCTTGTGTGAAGGCGAGACAGCAAAAGCCGTTTCCGTACCAGATCTAACAAGCCGAGGCTGAAACGGCCACAGAGAGATGGAGAAGTTTACAAAGAAAGCACATCATTTTCAGTTAAAAACAAGAGAGGGGCGCTCCACACAACCACGTTTCTCCGAGGCCATGCAGAAATGCCTCGGAGAAACCACCGTCCTTTTCGGGATTGAGGGGCGTGTTTTTAGTTCTCTCCTCTTCCCATTGGCTGGAATGTAAAATTTCAGCCAATGGGAAGAGGAGAGAAAGAACCTAAAGAAACACGCCCCTCAATTACCAAAACACGGGGCTTAAATGGACAGACGCCCCTCTCCTCTAATGGCTGGCCTCCGTTTAGGAAGCTAGCCAATGGAGAAGAGGGGCGGGTTCAAGCCCCCTACTCTAAGACATAAGATCTCGCCGGCGAGACTGCGCAAGCGCAGCCTACGCAGGCCGAGACCTAAAAAGTGAGAGGGACCCTTTGACATCCAAAAGACTAGGATTCAATCAGAACAAAGCAAAGAATTGTCCTTTGGAGACTACTACACCACCAGAATTTCCACTCAATCACTCCAAGTTACATACATTCAATCTTGAGGGTTACTGTTCTGACCAAAAACAGTGTGCTTACACATAAAAGTAAATCACAAATTTGTAAAGATAGTTTATTAATGAAATTTTTTTTTTTAAAGTAAAAAACGTATTCATGCAAATTACATAGTGTACAGTGACAATAGCATCATCATATCAATCCACTTAAGAATGACAACAATTGTACACAAAGCCAGATTAAGAAAACATGCGTGAGTTTAAAGAAGACACTACTCTTTGCCATAGGAGACCATATCCATAAAGCAAAATGTTAAAGATGAACCCTGATTAAGCATGGGCGGATTTTGTGGATTGGCAATCCGCGAATTTGCGTATTTACGGATTCGCAATCCGCGAAGATCCGCGAACTCTAGCGGATTTGCGGATTTTTCCGGTTTTTGTGTTGGCGCGTGTTCGCGCCGATTTTGGGACAAGTTCGCAATTGCGAACTTACTTTTCGGCTTGCAACGGCCGCGACTATGTTGTTTCTACGTCTGGTTTATCATCACATGTTCACAGCACCCTCTGTTTCACCACTGCCACCCTCTGGGACACCCATGCCACCCTCTAGTACATCCTCACTGGCACCTATTAGGTTTATTTATCACTGTAGATTATGGTGGTTGAAAAAAGCAAGCACACCTGCCCTTCTTCAACTGCCATCAATTAATTTGTGTTTCATTAATGTGTCAGTAATTTTGAAAGTTCCAGTCTGGCTGGCACCTGCTTCCTTCCTTATCTGTAATTTGCTTTTTGTTGCAGTGAAATTTTTTTTTCACAGGACCTTTATGGTGCTATTCTATGAGCCTGCTGTTTGGGTCATAGCAGGGTCATAGAATAGTTGCAAACTCTGGAGGGGCCCATCAGGAAGCACTACCTTGAATGTTACTAATGTTAAGTTTGAACTTTTGCACCTGCTCATTGCTTTCAGTTTAGCTAAAATCGTTTTTTCTGCAATTTCGCGCGTTTTTTGGGGCGCGAATCCGTGCGAGATCGATTTCGGAAGCCGCGAATACGTGCGAATATAAAATTGTTTTTGTTGCGACGTGTATGTTCGCGTGATCTTGCGCGTGTTCGCGAGGCGCTTCTAGCTATACGTTTGCCAAGTTACCCTATCGGTCGTACACGGGCGCGGCCATCTTGTTGGCGTGACGTAATTCCGTTTCCGCCCGCTATGTGTAATCTCGCAAAGTGTGCTGCTCGCTAGTACAATTTCGCGCGTACTCGCAAGGAAAATCTCGCGCGAACTTACCCACGCGGTCGTGAACGGGCGCGGCCATCTTGTTTCTCATTCATTGCTATGGTTCTGGGCATGCTTTCTCTATCCTCTCTCAATCTCTGCCATCCTTTGCTTGTTTGAAGTTTTTTTGATCTAATTTTACTTATTATCTAACCCTCTATTTTTCTAGCTCTATATTTTTGTGTTTTCTGCAGCTTTTAGTTACTTTTAAACTACTTTTTTAAACTCTTTTCTTTTCTTCTTCACTATTCTATTTCTTCTTTATCATTTAAGTTTATTTCTGCCCAGACCATGGTAAAGGGAGCCGGGAAGCACCCTGAGAAGGGGAAGGGTCCCGCACCCCGTGCCCGGCTCCCGTGCGGGCGTTTAAGGGGGGAGCAAGTGGTCCCGAGGGAGATCTTCAGCGCGGAGGAAGTGGCGGCACTGATCTTCCACGTCCAGCGCCGCCTCCCCAAGACGATCCTGGGAGGCGGCAAGATCGCGACCGGCTATGGCATCCGGGAGCGTCGCAAGCGGTGGGAGAAGGTGTGCCGGGCCATGTACAAGATCTCTGGGGTCCGGCGCACATATAACCAGGCCACCCACCGCTGGACCGATGTCATGGACCGGGAGCGGGACTTGCTGGACGCGCTCGGCGTAGAGGTCCCCGGGCTTGGTGAGTAGTAGTAGTAGTACATTTACTACTCTGTTTTATCCTGCTCTGTTATTTGCAAATCTTTGTTCTTTACCAAGAGCAATAATGCTGCCGATTACATTGAGGTAAATTATATTTCAAAATCTTCTATGCATTTCAGGTGCACTGCTCTCCTTCTCAGTAGCCTTGCTTGCTACTATGCTTCTTTGTTTTGTATGTTGTGTTCAGAAGCATTTCATTGGCCTGAGAAATTATGTATGAGTGTACTGTAAAGAAAAGAACTGCGTAATGCTAGACAGTAAGGGTCATATTTTCAATTACCGGCGCATCCCTGCAAAGTAGCAGGGATGCGGCAGTAATTGTGTGCCATGCCACCACCACCCATTGGCCCAAAACGTCACAGAAGCCTTACGCATCTGTGCCGTAAAGGCAGCGCATTGCTGGAGTTGCGTGCCAACGATGGCGCAGCTCCAGCAATGCTCTGGGGTACCCTATCTCCCCAATGCTGCATCAAGCCGTACGTCGGCTTCAAGCGCGCAGGGTTTGAGTCATGCATCATTGTCCTAAAAGTGACTGATTGACATCTTGTAGATTTCCCTCAGCCACTTTTAGGATTCGTTCCTGCGCAGGTACGCCCTCCCTTGCGCCGGAACGCCCCCTGATGGCGCAGGGCTTTACAACGTGATGCATCGCCCATATGCCCATATGTTTTTTTTTTTTTTAATATATACGCCGCACCAACACCATGGCGAGTCTTTTGTTCTGCCGCTGCGTCAGAAAAGGCACGCAACAATGGAGGAAAATCAGCCGCAACTTCCGCAAGGGACTTATAAATCAGCCCCAACAGACTGAAGTCCAGTCCTTCCTTTAGACAGTCACATGGCTATCAGAAGAAATAGTGGCGGTGGTGGCGGGTGGATTGATAGTTTGAGTATTCACTGATCTGCAAGCAGGATGGACTTTGTCTGTCACGTGTTGCGCACTGCTGCCTGCAGTGCCAGGCCTAGGCAAACCTCTTTAGTAGTCTGTTTATTGAGTTACATAGGAACTTTCTAAGTCAACGTTCCGCAAATCAGGCAATACGAATAACGTAGTATACCACATGAGATAGATCCCGTGGAATAGTTGTCTATCTATTTGCTATTTTTCCAAAATATGTTGTTATTGTTCTTTTGAAATGTTTGATTTGGTTGAAAAATCTCATCCATGTTTTCTGGTTTTTCTTTCTTTCATGTTGTACATCAGCTCCCCCCAAGGGCAAGAGGACACAGGAGGAGGGTGCTGAGGATGCAGGCCAGGATCGGGCAGGCGAGGGCTCCTTTGCTGGCCCCAGTAAGTTTACATTTTAATAAACAGTACATATTTTTTCCTAGCGTTCCTCATTCGATTTTTTCTAAATCGTCTTTGATCTTCTTGTAGACTGGATATAAATTCTTATCCTGCCTCGAATATGACTCCCTGTGGTATTACTAGACTATTCTTATTAGTCTGTCTGTGTAGCTAACTAAGATTGGACATTTGGCAATTCCATTGGACTCCCATTATATTCAGCAATACCTCTATGCACTGTCTCCTTACTGACTAGATAGTGTGGCAGAGTCATTCAGCTCCCGAAGTCACCGATTATAGATCCCCAATGATCTCTAGATTATCGTACGCAGGACAAGAGAGTAGTACGGAGTCACAGCACAGTCAAGAAGTGTCCGAGGCACTCATGCTTGCAAAAATTCCAAAACCTTTAGCTCATCCACTCTAGTCTAGAGGAACAAAAACCACAGAGTCTATTTAAGTGTAAAAGCTTTATTAAAAGTAAACACATTTATTAAAATCTACTTTGTCATAAAACTATTTAACTGTAAACGGAAAAGTGGTTAGTGCTGACGATTAATTGGACACATTTCTTGTGGTCGAGCCGAACTCTCACCTAGTTTGAACTTGATCCTGGTCGTGTTCTTAGGACTCAGGAGTCAAGCTTCTGTCTGTTAGGAGAAAAAGTGGTGCGTGTTAAAAATCAAAAGCAAGCATTCATCAGTTGTGCATAAAAGTGCAGCAAGACAACAGCCTTCCCTGGAAAATGGGACATTTTTACTATGGAGTAGACAGTCACAAATTATTACATTGTATTCTGTTTTTTTAACATTTCTCCTAGACCAAATATTATATAGTAGTGAGTGGTGTATTCTAACATTCTTAAATGTACTTTGTAGGTGTAACATCTGGTGACGGGGCCAGCGCGGAGGTGGCTGTGTTGGACTTCGACTCGGAGGCCTCTGGGGAGGAGGCGGCGGTAGAAGAGCTGGTGGCCGTTCCTGTGGGGGATCAAACGGTGGTGGCGGAAACAGGTAAGCTATATATTCCTTACTTATTGAGATTGAAGACTGCATAGTGTGCTTTCTGCACGGGTGTATTACAATTACAAATCAACCAGGTAGTAGCCTCCTCGAAATGTACTTCGACTTAGCTGTGAAGTTTTTGGTGAGAAGAATCCCAATAAGTTCTTAGACGAACGTGATGGATGGGATGAACGAAAAGCGAAAGAAGGGTGTAAGTAAGTGGGACGCGAACTTGTATGATGGCTGGCAAAGAAGAACGATATGTGTTTGCTTGGACCCAGAGGTGGCTGGGAAGGAAAGAATATGGTATGGTGCATGGCTGGGTCAATGATGAAGCAAGGATGGGTGGAAGGACAGCAGCCTGGGTGGGTGAAACAGAAACTGTATGTGTGCGTATACTTTGACTGAATGGATGCCTGGAGCATGGTATTCTCTGACTCTTACATAGCACATGTGTATCTAGAGAGAGTAGATGGTCGCCAGGTGAAGTAAGTGTTACCTTGAAGAGCATGTACCACCGCACCCGCACGTCCGTCCCAGTGCAGGGAAGGCAAGGAAAAGAAATTGTAAATGTGTCCAATACTACCATGAATAGTAGCAGTACTTTGTATTGCGTTTGCATTCACAGCATATATCTGGTTATTACGGTGGACACTCCGTACCTCTCTTAATAACTTTAGTTTACTTGTAGTACGTCATTCATGTGTGGGTGTATCACTGTTCACTCAATATTAAGCAAAGCACCTAAAGTCATCTCATCTGTCATTAAATACGTCCCATGTGAAGTGATAGATAATCAAATTAGTTAGCTTCTTCAGTTTCCTTTTCTAGTACTCATTTGCACTGTAGGGTGAAAGGTAAATTAATTAAGCAGTAGCCCTTGTAACAGAGTATTCTCAGTGCCACCCGTAATAGAAAAGTAATAGCTTCACCACCTGCATGTACTGGACCGGTACAGTAACGCAAGTCTGTCTCCATCATCATGGTGTGCAACTTTTTTTCTCGGGTGCAACTTCACTGTGCTGTGTCCATGTCATTCTGCCGGCTTGCATAAGATAACGTACCCATTTCCCTAAACAAGAGAGAAGAAGAAGAATAAGACTGGTGTACTGTCATAGTCGACTGTAATGGAAGTCCATAGTGGTCGTAGAATTAGTTCATTAAACTACCACTACTGTTAGAGCAAGGATGCAGAAGTGGGAGGTTACATAGATACTGTCCTCAATAGTTATGTACTGTGCTTTCAATTTGCTACTTGTACTCTGTGACCCAACTTTCGGCTCAATCACTTTGTGTTATTAATAAGGAGCATTGGTTACAGACTATGTCTTTCTTTCTTCATATAGTTGCTCCTTCCAAATCAACAACAAGGAGGGAGCAGGCTAGATTGGCCCGGCAACGGAGGCTGGAGGCCACAGTCGCCGAGTATCGGCGGCTGGTGGCCCTGGAGGAGGAGGAGGACACGCAGTCGAGCGGGGCAACATCTTCGACTGTGACCACTGCATCCTCCTCCGTGACTAAGCCAGCGGGACCGAGCCGGGCTAAGAAAGCCGACCGCCACCGCCAAGCAACCGAAATACCAGCTGCCCCCCACAGGAGCTGCAAGGAACGCCAACGCCGCCTACGAGTCCGCATGTCCAACCTGGAGCAGGAGGTCCTGAGGTATAAGAACTTGGTTAAGGGCCTCCGCTCCGAGCTTGCCACCCTCCGCAAGGAGTATGATGCCCATGCCGCATCATGCACCAGCACCAGCACCCTCCAGTAGTGGAGTGTCCCTTGCCCTTTTTTTATAGACTTTTGGGGGGTGGGATTTGGGAGTTGGGATCGTTTTGGGACGTTTCAGAGACAATCGTTGGGGTTAGGGTGGGTGAGGGAGATTATTTTGTTAGGGCTAAATAAATATATTTTTCAACTTTATCTGACCATACCTGTTTTTTACTGCTTTTCAGTCTGGTGGGTGGGGGGCGGGGGTGTAACAGTAACTTTGTTTTCCTGAACAGTCGTAGGACTTTAGTAGTACAACCGTCAATCTCTTGTCTACTCCGAAATAATACTCCATTATACTACCTCCCACCAAACGCTTATCTTACCTGTAATTTGTGTTAGAAATTAGGGCTAGGCCCAGGGCTGGCTCCAGGTGAAATGGGGATTACCGTTGTCAATCCTGGGCGGGTGACATTTCCTCATTGCGGTGGTACTAGTGGTGTGACACAGTGGCAGTTGCATGCCTATGGAAAAAAAGAAAACGAAACCTTGTTTGTACTCCTTACTGTAGCATTACAACGGTTACGGTACGATCGAGAAAATAGCAGGTGACAGTACACTAGAACAGTGCCATAATGTAGCCTAACAAATGGTAAAGTATTGCAAGTATAACTAGTACTTGCGTTGAATTTATTTGACATTGGCTACTACTACTAGAAGATATAGTACTGAAGCTGAGTAAGTCTAGAAGATATCCTCGTATTCCTTCACCAGCCTGTTGCTGCTATCACCTTATCCTCCCCAGCAAGTGTGTGGAATTATTGATGTCATTTTAGTCAGACATCAAGCAAAACAACACAGCCCGGGGGAAGAGGGTTAGGGTTTGTAAAATGGATGGGAATGGGGGTTTCTTTTTGGGTAGGTTTTGTTGAGAGAAGAAAAAAAAAGCAGAGCATGGACAAACAATAATTGAAGATACAGAGTTTACAGACAATCTTTGGTTACAAACTAAAGGTAAGCACATGCAGTCACACTCATAGAATAAAAGACAACAATGGATACTGTATCTGTATTGCGTATGTTGTTGGAGTTGTCCTGTTGAAATTGGTAAGTAAGTTGCATGCAGCAAACAATTCCTCTTATTGGCGGCACTCCTCCATTCCAGCTGACGCTTCGTCCATCAATGTGGTGGTGACCACTGACAGAAGAGACACCCTGTCCACTGCCTGCCTGGCGGATGTTGACTGAAACCCGGCCTGTAATTATTGAACGGAAAACAGGAAGTGCTATTACAATACCACTGATAAATAAATAAAAGGTATGTACGCTGTGTGGTTCAAAAAGTGACACTTTGATTTCCCTAATAGACAGTACAATATTTTTGAAATTGCGTGCTCTGTCTGAGACACCTTTTTAAGGTTCAATAAGTATGGCCAAAATATTATAGCGGATCATTCCCCTCAGGGTGGGTGTACTACTGTGTTTTAGAACAGAATTTGATCTTCCCAGCAATGCTCCCACCAAGACCCTTACTAAAGCCAGTCGCAAAAATGTAGAAGAACCCAATCATATCTCCAAAAACGATGCCTAGCAGAAAAATGGTTACAAAACGTACTTTGAAAGTAACAGTAGACCCAAATACAGACCGTGGATTGTATTCAAACCACTTGCCTGCAAGCAAAAGTATCCATAGCCAGCATCGCTCCAACAGTGCTCTACAACAACAGAACCGCGTTGCAATAGAACCCCCCTAAACACATGCAATCCTGCTGCTAGGGCTAACCCTAACGAACCCTAACTTACAAAAAGTGCCAAAACTGGTGTTTCCTTATGGATTTTGTCCAACAAACTTCTAGCCGGTATTAGACCTTCCCAGGAATGCCCCAGGCAAGACCCGCCAACCCACCCGCAAAAAAACACCCGACACAACACCACCAAACAGCGAAAAAGCTAAATCTCATACTTACAATGTCTCTCGGCCTTCGGTCCAAACGCGGCGCTGTGCAGCTAGGTCGTCATCATCATCAATCATCATAACTCCTGTTTTCCACCACGGATTTCCTGAAAAGCAAATGCAATCAAGATTAGACTGTCGCAGCAGTGCTTCGACAGAGACCCCGGCCGCAACCCACCCACGAACAGCAGGAAGCCCCCCAAAACGCTACATTGAGCAAGATGTCTGAAGAAATGGCAAAAAAAAGGCTTTTCCTTAAGGATTTTGTCCAAAACACTTCTATCCGGCATTAGACCTTCCCAGGAATGCCCCAGCCAAGACCCGCCAACCCACCCGCAAAAAAACACGCGACAACACCCCCAAACAGCGAAAAAGCTAAATCTCATACTTACAATATCTCTCGGCCTTCGGTCCAAAGTAACGCGCTGTGCAGCTAGGTCATCATCAATCATCATAACTCCTGTTTTCCACCACGGATTTCCTGAAAAGCAAATGCAATCAAGATTAGACTGTCGCAGCAGTGCTTCGACAGAGACCCCGGCCGCAACCCACCCACGAACAGCAGGAAGCCCCCCAAAACGCTACATTGAGCAAGATGTCTGAAGAAATGGCAAAAAAAAGGCTGTTCCTTATGGATTTTGTCCAAAACACTTGTATCCGGTATTAGACCTTCCCAGGAATGCCCCAGGCAAGACCCGCCAACCCACCCGCAAAAAAACACCCGACACAACACCCCCAAACAGCGGAAAAGCTAAATCTCATACTTACAATGTCTCTCGGCCTTCGGTCCAAACGCGGCGCTGTGCAGCTAGGTCGTCATCATCATCAATCATCATAACTCCTGTTTTCCACCACGGATTTCCTGAAAAGCAAATGCAATCAAGATTAGACTGTCGCAGCAGTGCTTCGACAGACACCAAAAATTACACACAAACCCCCGGAACCCCGCCAAAGAGCACCTCAAAGGCAAGCAAGTCAGCAAAAACGGCAAGAAATTTCCACCTCATATTTGGTCCAAAACACTTTTGTCCATTATTAGAGCTTCACAGCAATGGGCCCAAAACCGTCAACTCACCCGCAAAGAAGTACAACACCCCCACAAGTGCTGAGTCTTTCTTCATTGTGCGTAATCCAGCACTCTGCTTGGAGGGAAATCGCAGTCTGGAGGAGGAGGATAGAGGAGCATGTTCTTCAGAACTTGTGAACCTGAGGAATGTAGACTGCGGCACCTTCAAATCAATAAGCAAACAAGTGAAGACAGTTCTGATGATGGTCTTGTTTTTGGGATTAGGTGATTAAAGTTTGAATTAAATTAACTGTGCAAAACAAAGAAAGAGAGACACAAAGCACACAGGAATAAAAGTGAATAAGGACGAAAAAGAAAGTTCTTGATTGATTGTCTCATTTTCAGGGCTCGGTGTCAGGGAATAAGAACAAGATTTCGTCATCATACTCTGCGAATTCAGGCTGGATGAGGTCAGTGGCACCGAACAGAGAAAAAATCCCCTCATCTACGTTGCTGTCCTCCTCGTCTTCATGCGGCGTGCTTTCTCGTACTTTGTAATCTGGTGGTATGAGGTGCTGATTCATCTTGATCATTGTCAGCCGCTCCACATTTTTGGGCGAGAGGCGGCTCCGTTTGGGAGTTACAATGCCACCAGCAGCACTGAAAACACGTTCAGAAGACACACTTGCGAGTGGGCAAGACAAATAGTTTATAGCCAGGTTGAAGAGCTGTGGCCACAATTGTTTTTTGCCATGCCAATACTGCAATGGCTCATCATTAAGGAAGACCTCTGTTGAGTCATTCAGATAGTCCTGCACCATCGACTCAAGGTCATCAACTGTTCCTCCACTTTGCTTACTTTTTGCTGTGCCTGTGACATTTTTTCGAGAACCATACCCCATCAAACTTAGCCAATCCTCCTCCCCAGCCACTGTTAGTGTTGTCATTGTGTGTGGTGCAGATGATCCAGTTGCCGGTGTCTTTAACGGCTGAGAGGTCACTTGTGCCCCAGCCACAGGTGCAGAAGTGGATTCTTGTGACTGCGGATGGCCTGCTGATGCTGATGCTGATGTACTGGCTTCTCCTTCAATAACCTGCCGTTCTTTTTCAAACCTCTTGGCTGACCAGGCTAACCAATGTTTGTACTTTTGAACATCTGCATCAGCGAAAGGAAAGAATGCGTTGTCTGCCAGCGCCTTTTTGTAGCGTGGATCCAGAATAGTAGCACAAATGTAATGCTGATCTGAGTTGATGTTTTTAAGACGTTCATCACCACGTAGGCGATGTAATAATTTCTCAGACAAAATGAAATGGTTTTTTTTTTTTCATCTTTTTCAAACTCAGAAGAAACCGCCATCAGTTGGTGCTCCAGTATGCACAACAATGGGATAGCTTTTCCCAAATTACAGTCCTCCTGGCTGACTGCACGCGTGAAGAACTCAAAAGGACGAAGCATGTCTGTCAGGCTTTTAACTATGGCCCATTGCGCCTTACTCATCCGCAGGTCCTCCTTCTGAGATGTAGCCTCTGTCAAGAAATAGTGATCGAGTACCGTATACTGCTCATACAGACGCTCAAGCATGTAGAAGGTTGAGTTCCAACGTGTTGCCACCTCCTGGATGAGTGCTTTCACTGGCATTCCACGTTCAAGTAGCAGTCTCCGCAGATGCTTCCGGGCCTTAAAAGAATGGCTGAAATGGTTGCACATTTTGCGGCAGGTGGCCATTACCTCGAACGCTGGACTCTCTTTATCACTCAAGAATTTTTGAACTACCAGGTTGATACAGTGCGCCAAACACGGCACTCTAACATGGTCACCAAGGAACATGGCCTTAACTACATTGGCGCCATTATCCGTGGAAACATAACCAATATTGCGTTTTAGGGGGGATAGCATTGTCAAGACCTTTTTGTCAAACTCTTCCAAAAGGTTTTCTGCTGTGTGACTTTTCTCCAAGCCAAACATGGCTAGTGTTGCATGTTTCCGAGCAGCTTTGAAAACTTGGTCCGGGTCAACACCTGCGTTTAGCTTTGCTATAACACCTGAAAAAGAGACCCAGTGTGCAGTGATGCACATGTAATCATCGCCTGGGCCACTGGTCCACATGTCTGTTGTCAGATGTATTGTGTGAACAGCACTCTTCTGCAAAGCTGCCCCAATCGCCTGCAGCACATCTTCATGTAGTGCTGGAACCGCAACTCTGGCAAAATAGAACCGGCTCGGAACCTTCCATTTAGGGCAGAGCGTTGCAACTAATTCAAGAAAACCTACCGCTTCTACAAAAGAAAAAGGTAGAAGGTCCACAGCTAGCATTTTAGCCAGCTTAGTGTTATACAGACGCGTCAGTGGGTGGTTGCGTTCATATGGCACGTCTGAAGTAAGCATTGTTCTAATGTTGCCCTGGACCAAGCATTTACGGGCTGATAATGACTTCGTTGACCCAATTTTGCTCGCTGGTGAACTTTTGTGCGTTGGTGTCTCACTCGCTCCAACACTCTTAGTGTGCCTCACATTGGGTGTGCTGCTGACAGGGGTACTGGGTGTAAGGGAAGTGTTTGACACGTCTTCTTCCTGCTCGTCAACATCAGATGAAACATCAACGTTTCCTTGATTTTGGCCTTTCTTGATCGCAGCTAGGTGCGCAAACCATTTGACAGCGTGCTTTCTCTCAAGATGACCACTCTGGCCGCCGGTACCATAGTTGGTACCTGACTTACCACGACTAACTGCAAGCTTACAAAGGGTACAAATGGCAAACTTTGGATTTTTGGGACAAACAGTAAAGAAGTCCCAAACTGGGGACTTGAAGTGTCTGTGGGACCTGGAGGAGGCGGCGATACTGGTGGTGGTGGTCATGAAGCTAATGCCAGATGAAGTGGAGGATCTGGATTGCCCAACTTTTGTACGTTTTCCACTTTCACCGCCACTAATTAAGGTCGAGGTTGACGCAGGTCTCTTCTTGCCAGAAAGAAATATGGAAGCGGGACGAGTTGGTGTACTACTTAACTCCAATGATTGTGGTGTTTCCACTGCCTCCTCATCGACAACATCATCATCATCATCATCACGCGCAGCAGCTCTTCGGGCTAGGGTCAAAATGTCTGTTTGCTGCATGCCCGCTGGGGCTGCAGTGACCTTTATGATGACTGGGTCGTCGTTGGCAGAGTCTTCATCAGCAGCAGTATCCGCCACTTCTTGTTGAGCCTCATCACACTCCATAAGTCTGAGACTTTGGACGAGCTTCCTTTTACGCTTAAGTACCTTTGTTGGATCATGGTGTGCCTCACTCTCAGACGGCTGTGGTGCTGGTTCCCAAGTTTGATCCGTATCATCAGAAGGAGGTGTGCTTGAAGAGGATGTAGACACCACCCTTGATCTCTTCCTTGCTAGGGTTGTGGAAGACAATGAAGGATCAGCAGGAGGAGTGGCTTCCTCAAATGATACCTCGCCTTGATTGTCGATTTCCTGATGTGCCCCTACTTCGGGAGGAACAACTATTGTGGGCACTTGTGACCCTCCATGCACCTCTGCTTGCGCATCTCCTTGCGCTGCCTCTCCTTCCACATGTACTTGGGCTTGTACTTGCACATGTGATTGTTGTTGCGGCTGTGGTTGTTCAACACTCGTCAGATGAGCTACAACAACCTGTGTTGATTGAGGGACATTGCTGCTGCTTTCTTGCGATGAGCCAACATCACTGGTCGATGGTGATTGAAGAACTATACTGGCTGCCTCTGCAGCACTCAAGGGCTTGGACTTAAGTTGGCGTGGTGGTGGTGGTGGCACTGAGCCCAATGGAGCGGGGGGGTGCTGCCAGCTTGGTCCCCAGCAGATCCCGCTGCTGCTGCTGCAGGCATACTTCTTTTTTTACTCCCAAAAAAAGGGGCGGGCGGCACACCAGTCTCCTTGGTAACTTGCTTCTTCTGCTCCTTACTGGCACCTTTCTTGCTAGAGGAGCTACGGGTTACTTTTTTTGGGGCCATCCTCTTCAGAGCAGGTCAGCAGGCAGCAGTTGCACGAGTTGCAGAGGGTTCTGTGTCCAGACGTGACGTCGCGTGACGTTATGCTGCACACACCGCTGCAGGACTTCTTCCTGGCACTGGTGGTTCTCTTGAGTCTTGTGCACCTAAAAGCAATGGAAGACAGAGGAACATCAGTTCAGTTATACACCCCAAAAATTCGACAAAACACAGAAAAATGAGCACAATCCCATGCCATCCTTGATGTTTACATTGAAGACACCCCACAGAAAGACTACGGACATGCAAGTATGCAACACTCACTACCCCTGGGCATAATGGATGAAAAGTAGGCAAAATAAGTGCAGGCCTCAGACACTGCCTCTCCTCAAAATGGCCCCTTACACCCCAGGCACATGTTGCCTGTACCAGCCAGCACTCAAGATGGCCACCACCACCACCCACATGGCCAGTCCACATCAACAGTACACCCCCAAAAAACAGAAAAACAGCCAGAAATCACCACAATCCAATGCCATCCATGATGTTTACATTAAAGAGAGTGAGACCACACCACAGGCACACTCAGTCCATGCACCACCCACCACCCCTGGGCAAAGGGCCCCACCAGCAGCCCCCCAAAAACGACAAAAAACAATAAAATAAGCACAATCCCAGCCCATCCATGGCCTCAATTATGTTTAAATTCAAGAAGACACCCCACAGAAAGACTAGGCCCATGCAACACTCACCACCCCTGGGCAAAGGGCCCCACCAGCAGGCCCAAAAAAACGACAAAAAACAATAAAATCACCACAATCCCAGCCCATCCATGGCCTCAATGGTGTTTAAATTCAAGAAGACACCCCTCAGAAACACTAGGCCCATGCAACACTCACTACCCCTGGGCATAATGGATGAAAAGTAGGCAAAATAAGTGCAGGCCTCAGACACTGCCTCTCCTCAAAATGGCCCCTTACACCCCAGGCACATGTTGCCTGTACCAGCCAGCACTCAAGATGGCCACCACCACCACCCGCATGGCCAGTCCACATCAACAGTACACCCCCAAAAAACAGAAAAACAGCCAGAAATCACCACAATCCAACGCCATCCATGATGTTTACATTAAAGAGAGTGAGACCACACCACAGGCACACTCAGTCCATGCACCACCCACCACCCCTGGGCAAAAGGCCACACCAGCAGCCCCCCAAAAACGACAAAAAACAATAAAATAAGCCCAATCCCAGCCCATCCATGGCCTCAATTATGTTTAAATTCAAGAAGACACCCCACAGAAAGACTAGGCCCATGCAACACTCACCACCCCTGGGCAAAGGGCCCCACCAGCAGGCCCAAAAAAACGACAAAAAACAATAAAATCAGCACAATCCCAGCCCATCCATGGCCTCAATGGTGTTTAAATTCAAGAAGACACCCCTCAGAAACACTAGGCCCATGCAACACTCACTACCCCTGGGCATAATGGATGAAAAGTAGGCAAAATAAGTGCAGGCCTCAGACACTGCCTCTCCTCAAAATGGCCCCTTACACCCCAGGCACATGTTGCCTGTACCAGCCAGCACTCAAGATGGCCACCACCACCACCCACATGGCCAGTCCACATCAACAGTACACCCCCAAAAAACAGAAAAACAGCCAAAAATCACCACAATCCAACGCCATCCATGATGTTTACATTAAAGAGAGTGAGACCACACCACAGGCACACTCAGTCCATGCACCACCCACCACCCCTGGGCAAAAGGCCACACCAGCAGCCCCCCAAAAACGACAAAAAACAATAAAATAAGCCCAATCCCAGCCCATCCATGGCCTCAATTATGTTTAAATTCAAGAAGACACCCCACAGAAAGACTAGGCCCATGCAACACTCACCACCCCTGGGCAAAGGGCCCCACCAGCAGGCCCAAAAAAACGACAAAAAACAATAAAATCAGCACAATCCCAGCCCATCCATGGCCTCAATGGTGTTTAAATTCAAGAAGACACCCCTCAGAAACACTAGGCCCATGCAACACTCACTACCCCTGGGCATAATGGATGAAAAGTAGGCAAAATAAGTGCAGGCCTCAGACACTGCCTCTCCTCAAAATGGCCCCTTACACCCCAGGCACATGTTGCCTGTACCAGCCAGCACTCAAGATGGCCACCACCACCACCCACATGACCAGTCCACATCAACAGTACACCCCCAAAAAACAGAAAAACAGCCAGAAATCACCACAATCCAATGCCATCCATGATGTTTACATTAAAGAGAGTGAGACCACACCACAGGCACACTCAGTCCATGCACCACCACCCCTGGGCAAAAGGCCACACCAGCAGCCCCCCAAAAACGACAAAAAACAATAAAATAAGCACAATCCCAGCCCATCCATGGCCTCTATTATGTTTAAATTCAAGAAGACACCCCACAGAAAGACTAGGCCCATGCAACACTCACCACCCCTGGGCAAAGGGCCCCACCAGCAGGCCCAAAAAAACGACAAAAAACAATAAAATCAGCACAATCCCAGCCCATCCATGGCCTCAATGGTGTTTAAATTCAAGAAGACACCCCTCAAAAACACACTAGGCCCATGCAACACTCACTACCCCTGGGCATAATGGATGAAAAGTAGGCAAAATAAGTGCAGGCCTCAGACACTGCCTCTCCTCAAAATGGCCCCTTACACCCCAAGCACATGTTGCCTGTACCATCCAGCACTCAAGATGGCCACCACCACCACCCACATGACCAGTCCACATCAACAGTACACCCCCAAAAAACAGAAAAACAGCCAGAAATCACCACAATCCAATGCCATCCATGATGTTTACATTAAAGAGAGTGAGACCACACCACAGGCACACTCAGTCCATGCACCACCACCCCTGGGCAAAAGGCCACACCAGCAGCCCCCCCAAAACGACAAAAAAAAATAAAATAAGCACAATCCCAGCCCATCCATGGCCTCTATTATGTTTAAATTCAAGAAGACACCCCACAGAAAGACTAGGCCCATGCAACACTCACCACCCCTGGGCAAAGGGCCCCACCAGCAGGCCCAAAAAAACGACAAAAAACAATAAAATCAGCACAATCCCAGCCCATCCATGGCCTCAATGGTGTTTAAATTCAAGAAGACACCCCTCAAAAACACACTAGGCCCATGCAACACTAACTACCCCTGGGCATAATGGATGAAAAGTAGGCAAAATAAGTGCAGGCCTCAGACACTGCCTCTCCTCAAAATGGCCCCTTACACCCCAAGCACATGTTGCCTGTAGCAGCCAGCACTCAAGATGGCCACCACCACCACCCACATGGCCAGTCCACATCAACAGTACACCCCCAAAAAACAGAAAAACAGCCAGAAATCACCACAATCCAATGCCATCCATGATGTTTACATTAAAGAGAGTGAGACCACACCACAGGCACACTCAGTCCATGCACCACCCACCACCCCTGGGCAAAAGGCCACACCAGCAGCCCCCCAAAAACGACAAAAAACAATAAAATAAGCACAATCCCAGCCCATCCATGGCCTCAATTATGTTTAAATTTAAGAAGACACCCCACAGAAAGACTAGGCCCATGCAACACTCACCACCCCTGGGCAAAGGGCCCCACCAGCAGTCCCAAAAAAAAGACAAAAATCAGCACAATCCCAGCCCATCCATGGCCTAAATGGTGTTTAAATTCAACAAAACAGTTGTATCATGCACCCCTAACCAACCCTGGTCCTACTGGATACTGTGGCTACCCACAATATAATTTATTTAATGTTCTGAAAAAGTTCCAAAATTTTACTTGCAGCAACTGTAATGCCCCAAACAAACTTACTTGTGAAAGTTGATTTCTAATCCAAAAGTGATCCAAAGACAGTCAAAAAGGCCTCAAATCCAAATATCCAGCAGCACCCACAAAAAGTAATCCTTCCAGCTCCAGATCCAAATGAAAGTGACCAGGAGATGGACAAAGCACTGGGAGGAGCCTGCTGGACAGGAACAGGAAGTTGGAGACTGTGGGGCACTTCCTTCCTCCCCCCCCCCCAAATGGACTCCTTGCAAAAAAAAAAGGCCATGCAAATGTCAACCTGAGGAGTGATTCTGATAAAAATCATAATTTTCTGAAGGTTTATCCTGTTTGCTGGTGATTTTCTTGTGCGAAATTGCAAAATCTCTATTTCGCAAGTGCGAGATTGTTCCTTTCCGCCGCAACTACGTGTTCGCAATTGCGAACTCTCGCGAGGTGTGCTGTGCAAGGTGGCAAGCCGCGAGTACGTATTCGCGGGCGACAAACTCCCGCGGGAACACGCAGCAAGATCTAAAATGGCGCGTCACTCGCAAAGAAAAACAACTCGGCAAACGCTAAAATGACGGAAAGTGAACGCCGTGCACCACGCCGCGCGCCGCAACCAAGCAAAAAATCCGCCGCGGGCGGATTCACGGATTTTCGACAAATTTGCGAGCGTTCGCGGATTGCGGATTTGCCGAAAATCCGAAAAATCCGCGAGCGGAGCGGATTTTACGCCCATGCTTAACCCTGATATACTGCAATCCGTCAGCATCTATAGTAACATCAAACTGGAAGGATTTATGGTGTGCAGGCGTCAACGCGTTTCGATGGTTTCCTGATTTAGACCATCTTTATCAAGACTAAAAACATTTAAACTCTCAGCTATTCATATATCTAAAATAAAAAATACAATTATTATACAAAATTATTAAGATCGACATAGCATATTATATAGCTGTCTGGAAATTACACCTAAATGTACACATTATTAATTCCTATAACGATTATGCTATAAATTAAAATGACACTCCTGCTTAGTCAATCATCACAGATTCCCTCTTTCTAACAACAACCTTATACCCCAATCACATCACCTCGCCTCCTGTTACTGGGGCCTCGGCACACCAATATTTAAAAAGTGGACTTAATCTCACCTTCAAATCAATTGAATCCAAATATAAGAGTTCTATCCGTGGGGATGGTCGATCCTGCTCCCAGTATTGCCGTATGGGTTTAACATGTCCCTCTGAAATAAAGCACCACAAGACGTACTCAATATGTACTCCTATGCTGTGGTACATTAATATCTTCATTATTCAGACTGTGGGCACCCCCACTCATAACAGGTTATAATCCTAGCTCACCTTATTACGAGGCTCATAGTTCACCGTAGTCTGGGCAAGGTAGCTTCGAACAAACCGAGGTGAATTGAGTCTTCGGTTCTAGATCAGTTGGACAAGAGATACAGACCGTAAGTACTCTATTTCGATCTTTTAAACATTACGTCTCAGTTCTGTTACTTATTTCAAGGTTAGTGACTTCTCACAACATACCTACTGACGGTATTGGTACTCTCCTCTTATTACGGCTTGAAATAACTTGTTTTTTCGTTGTTTATTAAAGGAAGAGAATGTCAACTCCGATATCTTTTAAACAAAGCCCTCCGTGTATTTGGGTCTTTAAGTGAAAGGCAATGAGATAAGAATACATTTAAATTTTGTGGGAGCAAGAATGTTACCTTACTCAACAAATGTTGTCATACTCTCCTCAATGAGTCCACTAACCTCGATCTCCCCACCTCATAGATATACACTTAGTCCCTACGGAAGCAGGGCCGGACTGGCTACCGAGCGTTTTGGCATGCTGCAGAGCTGGGGGCTGATGTCACTGCGGTGGGGGCTAATTTCGTTGATGAAGACCTGCGTGCGCTTCAAAATAAACAAAGCAAAACGAATTTAGTTCAGCACACGCAGGTCCCCATCAACGAAATCAGCCCCAGCTCTGCAGAATGCCAAAACGCCCGGCAGCCAGTCCAGCCCTGTACGGAAGTTCTCCTACTTATAAACAAATTACTAGGGTCAATCTCAGCCTCTCGCTATACATAAGGTAGTCCATCTTACTCTCCATTGGTAGTCCCTCTGCTTGTACACAAAGTACGAATTCTATCTCAACCCCTTGTTATACGGAAAATTATCCAGCTTATTCCTCATCTGCTCGTGGACGAATTAGCCGGGTCAATCTAAGCCCCCGCTGTCCTTAAGAAAATTCACCTACTCCTCATAGGTATGCATCTGATTAAAGAATTATGGCATAGTAAGATATTCACAGAACACGAAGACCTACAATGCTTACAATGCCAAAATTATTTTTCGTCTACACCTGTACCCCTTCACCTAACGAAGCGGTTCAGTACAAATATCCTTCTATCGAGGGCAGGTAACCAAATGGCCAAAGATTTCTCAACCACTTACTTGATAATTGCCGGCACCTTCTCGCGTCTATCATGCTGCGCTTTTAATAAGAATGCGTTCACGTGCAAACTTATCGCTTATATGGCTTCACCACTCCGGAACACCAGCACTTAGTTTTGGGGACCGGGACTAGCTCATTTATCAAGCTTGAAAAAAAGAGAAAGGAGGAACAAAAAAATAGAAAAACAGTAACAAATGAAGACATGGAGAATGTAAAAGAAGCAGGTGGAGTGATTGCCAAATGGGAGGGACCGATCAGTTGCAAAACTTGCAGTAAGGTCTTTAAGCCCTCCCAGGCTCCTCAAGCTAAAAAGATTGACGTGCTGAGCAGTTTGTATGGTGGCCTCATAAATGTTAGGTCAATGAGCAAACACGCACTTCACATCCATGATTTAATAATTAATGAAAACATTGATTGTCTTTTTTGTGACTGTAACATGGCTAAAGGCCTGGTGTAACCCAGATATTGTGAATCCCCCCTCCCACATCTTATTCAGAGATTGGACAGATTAGAGAAATACAGGGGCGGCCTGGAAATTATCCACCGTAGCACCTTCAGGTGTAATATAGCCCAACTACCTGACTTAATAGGAGCAGAGGGTGTCTGTTTCTGTCTTCAGTTACATGACTCCTCTTTTGCAGGAGTACTTCTTTACCGTCCACCTGGACCTTGTAAAGACTTCCTAGATAACATTGGAGAAGTAGTCAGTGGACTGGCTTTTAGATATTCCACCTTACGGTGTTAGGAGACGTCAACCTTCAATTGGACTCACAAAATGACCCAGGGGCAACATGCTTTAAGGAGACAATGGATATACTTGGTCTAGAACAATGCTCCTTAGATTCCACACATAATGCAGGCCATTCTCTGGACTGTATCTGCTCTAACTTGGAATCCCTTAAGGTTAAGCTCCCAGTTGAGCAAATGTGGACGGATCACAAATGTATCCCTTTCGAGATTTTGTCAAATAATAAGTTCCCCTCTAGGGAAAATAATATCAACGCCCCTAAACAGGTCAAACCCAGATGGAGGGAATTAAATGCTCACCTAGATTTGCTCTCGGAAGCACGGATGTGTAGACCTAACATGCTAGGAGACCCTATTGCAGATACCCAGCTTTTTGGCCAGTGGATACATGACCTTAAAGATCTGTTGACACCTCTGCCTCCACATCATAGCAGACCAAACAAGAAACCTTCTGCCCCATGGTATTCACAAGCTCTGAAGTAATTGCAAAGCAAGGGCAGATCATTAGATTTGCAGATGGCGCCGAAACTATGAGGATACAGAGCAAAATAATTTGAAAGTAGCCCTCAGGAAATATCATGCCCTGATCAAAACCACCAAAAATCCTACTATACCGAGGCAATTAACACCACCAAGGCAAACCAGAAAGTGATTTTTAAAATAGTCAATCAATTCACGAACCGTAAAAGTCTACAACAGGAGTTTCCCCCCTCTCAGAGTCTCTGTAATGATATTTTCAGATTTTTTTGAACAGAAAGTCCGCACACTACAAAAATACTTCCCCCGCCTACCCTTTCCTTTATCAATAATAATTTGCCTGCAGATCTGAAAAAACTGGTATGCATACTTTCAATTCATTCAAACTACAATGACCTGGTGCACTTAAGCAGTGTATTTGATTTCTTTGACAAATGTACAACACGTTGCAATTATTTACAACTATCTCTCCTATCTTAGAGGTTCATGGGGTAGAGAGTACAACGTTACCATGCCAAATTTAAAAAGCCTCCATCCCTTGCCAGACAGTCATGATTAATGAACAGCACACAACAATGTGTCGTGTGAAAAAATGTGAAAAAAGCGAGATGACCTCTCACGGGCGCACCACCAACGGGGAATCTGGTAGATACTCACCAGTGTTGCCCTGTTCTCATCATCGGCAGTCATCAAGCTTTTAAAGAAATGTGTCCAAACAAAACATAGATGTGTATGTGCAAATAAAATGCAGTGGAAAAAATAGTGTAAAACACACACAAAACAGACAGTGTAATACAAAAAGATAGGAAACTGCACGTATATGAGACCTTCATTCTATTCCTTCGTGCAGCCTATCTGGTTAAGTGGCTATTACTTATATAACCACACACCACATGCCAACATGTTTCATTGCCTTGTATACTATCGGCAATTTCTTCAGGGCATTAATTGTTTAGCCACTGCATCGATGCTGGACATACCATTCTTCACGACCCCACGAGGCCAAGGTGACTCCTACCGGCCGTGAGGTACGAATAAAAAACGAGGAAACCAACCCCTCCTGTGAGTTGTCTCAAGTCTCCTGTCGTTTCCTAACGATATTGGGAGACCACACCAGTGTTTACTGTAACGCTGGTGTGGTCTCCCAGGTCATTGTAGTTTGAATGACTTTATGATTGGAGGGCAACCTGTGTCCGGTTTTTCCCTATGTGCTCCTATTTGTGTTAATTAATGCATACTTTCAAACCAATTTCCCTTGAAGAATCACGCCAGGCAATTTTGTCTATGAAATCTGGTTCTCCTTTTGATCCCTGCCCTACATTATTATTACACACCCTTATTGATATTGTGAACCCTAATATAAACAACATAATACATTCCTCTATTCCACTGCTAAGATTCCAGCAGATTGGAAACTTGCAGCTGTAAAACCTCTGTAAAAGAAACAAATTCCTGACCCTACTACCCTGTCTAATCTGCGCCCCATTTCCCTCTTCCCTAGTCTGTGTAAGCTGACAGAAAAGTTTGTTAATAAGCAGCTCACAACATATTTGGAGAAATCAAATTTGCTTCACTCAAATCAATCTGGTTTTAGAACCCAGCACTCCACCGAATCTGCACTACTGCATACGGCTGAAACCCTCAAAGCCGCTATGGACCAGGGCAAAAGAGCAGTGTTGGTAATATTAGACCTGTTGGCGGCCTTCAACACGGTCTCATCTGCCATCCTCTTAGGCCGCCTTGCTGCTTTGGGCCTCACAGGCATCGTCCTGGCATGGAAAAAAAAATTCCTGCAGGATCGTAAGCAAGTGATCACACTTGGGCAATATAAGTCACAAGAGAAAGCCCTCCTCTCAGGGGTACAGCAGGGATCAAGTCTCAGCCCGACTCTCTTTAATGCCTACATGGCCCCATTGATTAAGCTGATATCGTCCTTCAATATTGATACCATCTCATGTGCGGATGATACGCAGCTTATCCTGATACTGGAGAATAACACCATACAGGCAGAAGAAAATCTCTGCAAATGCATTACTGCAACTTTCGGTTGGAAGAATGCAAACCACCTTAAGTGTAATTCTGAAAAGACTGAAATTCTACCCCTAGGCCAAGAACATTTCTTCTCACCCAAATGTTGGTGGCCAGCCAATACCACCCCCCCTCCAAACACAGTAAACATGGTTAGGAATTTGGGAATTAAGATTGACACTACTCTGTCATTTAAACAACAATCATTGGCTGTTGCTGGAACTTGTTTCCACATTATAAAAACTCTAAAGAGATTCTTTGACCTGATTCCCTTTTCAGCAAGGCAAACAGTAGCCGTAGCCCTTATTATATCGAGGCTAGACTACTGTAATAGCCTCTATGCCGGGACCAATAAGTCAGTCTTGCATAAGCTACAAATGGTCCAGCATGCTGCAGCACGATTAGTACTGAGGTGGCCAAGGAAGTCATCTGCATCAACGGCTATAAACACACTTCATTGGCTGCCAATTCACAAACGTATTCTCTTTAAGGTCCTCCTCATCACTTTTAGGGCATTCCACTCCGGGGGCCCACAATATCTTCACTCACGCTTTAAGCGATACGTTCCATCCCGAACTTTAAGATCATAAAAGGATAATCTGCTAAAAATACCTGCCTTCAGATTGGCAATGAAGGGAGGGAAGTCACCAACTGTGTTGGGCTCAAAGGCATGGCACAAACTTCCTCCACATCTTCGCCGGGTCACCTCCGAGTCCCTTTTTAGAAAATCCCTAAAAACTTGGATCTATACCACATTTGACTCTTTTTGCAAAACTCTGATCTAATGGTCCCTCTCCGACTATTAGCAGCTAACCAGGTTTTCCGAATTCCATCTCTGGTCACCGTTTCAGCGCCAGATGCTCCTTGGCGTGATAGCTGCGCTATAAAAATGTAACATTACATTTTACATTACATAAAGAGATGGAATGGTTGAGGAAGAAAGACCTTTGGTTGTCCGGACTCCTACATGCACACATCCCGCCCAAACGGAAAACCTGTTCCTGCGGTCGTGCCTTCTACATCACTTCTAAAGTGGGGAACAACTTGCTACTGTACATAAGAGCCTCCTCCTCACATCTTGAATTCTGCCAGAAGCTGAAGACCCAGTGGCGGCTGACATCTACTTGCGCAAAAACAATATATATAAAAAACGTACCTGAAGACAAACACGACGTCCTCTGCGCCAGATGTCTTTCTTCGACAGCAGAATGGCCTCTAGGAAACTCCCTTGACCACTCCTGGCATTGCTCTCATGCAGTATGAGACCAGTGCCCTGATTGGAGGCAGAGGCCTCACTCGGTGCTCCACAGCACTCTGGAAGCCTGCACGTGCTTTGACCCAGCTCTCTTAAGACAGCTGGGTTAGAGATGTTTACAAGGAGCATGTGTGGCTGGCCGAAGCAAGATGGTCGGCCAAAAATAAATTCACACTAGAACAGTGCACATACAACCCACCCTCCTCCCTGCTGCTGTCACTCAGCAGCGGCCCACCCCTGCCCTGATGCTCTGTTCGGGACGAGGGCTGAAAAATAAGATGGTAATAAATTACCAATTTATTTTTCATCTCTGGGGCTGTGGCATTAATGTAAGTGGGGCAACACTCCTCTGCTCCGCCCATGTGTAGACCTGGCTATTCGAGTAGTCTCACTAGGCCTTAGGTGTGGCTAGACACACCTGTTCAGAGCCACGATACCCTCCGGACGATAGTGCACTTTACAAATCTGCTTAACATAACAATAGGCATAAGACTGAATCGGACTAGCATCTTGCAACCTAGTATTCAGTAATATATGGTATTTGGCATCTAAGGCATTATGCAACCCCAGCACTCAGCAAAGATGTGCTTCTAAAAACAAGCTTTGGTCTCTGCATTTATTTATTTATCAGTTTATTTATTGTATATGGTGCACTGAACAAAAAGGTGTGCTGGTAGCACCGAGAGAGAGTTTCATGAATTGGAACACGTCACTCACCGAGTCTAAGCTCTGCACTGCAATGTGGAGTAGTTTCACTCATTCCGTAAGTGAGATCCTGGATTCTTAGCTGGGGAAGAGCAAGGTATGAATTCCAACAAAGTCGGTCAAGTAGTGCCTTCATAGACACACAGAGTTTCAACAAGAAAATTGGG
Organism: Lissotriton helveticus; assembly: GCF_964261635.1. Lineage (NCBI taxonomy): Eukaryota > Metazoa > Chordata > Amphibia > Caudata > Salamandridae > Lissotriton > Lissotriton helveticus. Next base: position 10,633,158 of record NC_136064.1, read on the forward strand.
CTTACCCTTCGTATGGCAAAAAGACATAGATATGCAGGTAAAATATTTAATTAACACAAAACAACAATAAAGTCATGAAACTAGTCAGTAACATTTTCAAACCAATTTTGTAAAAACAAGAAATATGTCAGGATTATTGCAAGACCAAAACCACAAAAATCAGAACAGCAAAATGGAGATATTAATTTTTGAAGATTAACCATCAGTAAAGATGCTGGTTGCTGAAAACATCAATGTTAGTCATTGGGCGTGGGTGAACGGGAACTATGCAACATTTCAGTCTGAAGTGAAGCATAGCTTGGGTACAGCTCAGGTCTTCACCCTGGTCAACAATTATACATTCAGAAATATAGAAGTCAAAATGTTCCTTCAGGGCAAAATTAATGTTGTGGCTGGAGAAGGTTCCTCGAGGCAGGGTACAATGATTTGAGATACTGCTGAAGCTTTGAGTTTTGGCATCTAAAGTTATCCAGAGGCTTAGCTAAAACATGTAGTTTTTGAGGTTGCTTGGTGTAGAAAATGAGTTCCTCTCATTTAGTCTACCAGATTTTTTTTAGAATTGACTGCCCTTTTCCTTTCACTATCTGAGTCTCACTCACGGTAAATTCATGGTAATTGGACTGAGCGTTTTAACCACCAGTGTTTAACTTTTAAGATAAGGCTGCTGCTGCACAGCTAGGGTAAGAGGCTCTGGGCTGGTTACACGTGAACACACATGTGCACACGTGTTTGGGCTGTGTGTATGAGATTAACATAGTTGGCAGCCCAGTATCTGAAAACCAGTAGTGTCTTGCAGAAGTGACTTTTCAGAGATTAGTACTGACCTGGGGTAGGCACTATAAAGTGAGTTGGCATCCATAGTGTAGGTGTGTAGTGCTTATGGAGGTCTGTGGTGTTTTCACTGTGAGTACATAATAGGCTATAAAGCACAGTTTCGCCCCACTTAGGCTTATAGGGTGCAGGGAAGCCTTAATCTAGGGAGAAACATGCACCCAAGTTTGAATTTTCAATCCCCAATAATCCAAATACACACCTTATGGCCCATCAGGAATTGTCATGTTTCTCTGGCTCAGCCCATAATCAGATTCCAGGCCTTTGTCCCCCCTATGGGGCCAAAATTATGACTGAGCTCCCCACCAGAGGGATCAACGTCCTCCCCACAAAAAGGCCAATTAACAGTTCTGCATCTGATAATCAGCTTGTCACACTACTCCTGGGCTGGGGCAGGCCAGGCCCACTGGAACAAAGGATGAAGCCTTGACTTATGGAACCTTGAAGAATTGGTGGGAAGGGAGCAAGCAGCTGTGCCCACTAGGGATGGAGCACGTAGTCTCTCAGAGGAGCTATGATCAGAGACAACGTAAGGTCGCCATTTTGGATGGCCCCATAATGCTGTGCAGGTTGGGTGGGACAGGGGTGGAGGGATGATCTGGCATCCTAGGATTGGCCAAGGATGCCTGGCCCTTAATATTTTACACCCTCTGCACAAAGGAGACACAGTTAAAAAGAACCTGGACCTGGGAACAACAACAGTGACAGGATGTTGAGCTGAAAGGAGAAGCCACCTGCTGCCCTGCAAGGATGAAGGTGAGGACTGTGACTTCAGCTGACCTATAGGAATAGGATGGGTCTCTCCAGAGCCAGTGGCACTGGCACTGGCCCCATTATGCCCTTTTAGGAACTGTTGGGGCAAACGACCTGCTGGAGACTCTGAATGGCTCCCCTGGGATTTCTGAGAACTGACTATGGACTCCACTGACACACCTGTGTCTTTCAAGAATCCAGGAGGCTCTGAGGCCAAAAGACTATGGCAGGGAGGGTGTTTTGCTGGCCGGTTGTTGTGGGGCTGTGCAATATGCCCCCACCAGCTGGAGAATAGCACCAGGAGTCAAGCAAATGACAGGTCTATCACAGGTATCTATACAACTCTAATCCCCTATGCAAAAAGGCCACAAGGCCTAAAGAAACTGCTATTGGTAGCTAGGGAAGGCCACCAGGAGCACAGCAAGCTAAAGATGAATACAAATTGGCCAAATAAGACCATAAATGAGTCTTTTTAAAGATTTGCTTTGAAAAAGAAAAGAAACAAAAATACAAAGCACATGGCACTCTGCTGTCAGTTTCAAAGATTATTGTGGTATCCCTCCTTACCACAGTTCGCAGGTGCACTATCTTGCATACTTGGTTCCCCATAAGATCACAGAATGTGATACCCTGCAGTTTTTTTGCTGGTGTGCCCAAAGCAGTTAGACCAGGGCTGAGGTCTGTGTAACACCTTCTCCTGGTGGGTTCGCTGTCTTCTTTACTTGTTACACTGCGTGTATAAGCTTATAAATGAAGCCTGCATGTGACCTACGAGTGTCTGTGTGTTTCTCCATTCTCCTGACAGGCCTCCATTCATCATTACAACCGTGTCAAGATTTAAACAATACAGTGGGCAAAGGATATACTTTCTCGTCTATTTCAAAGGGTGCTGCCTTTACAGACTCGACCCCATCACTGCATGTGGTAGGTTATGTATTCCACATTCTATGGGTTATATATTTTATAACCAAGTTTCTTGTACTGGCATGTACTTTCCAACATGATTGGTGTTTACCTTCATATCCATTGGTCAAGCTTTGCTTGTCCGTGTATTGTCTTCTAAGTTCTTGGGGGATCCGGTATCAGTTGGATCTGGCTTTGACTGTGCATGAATGCTCCAATAAAGACCAACTACTCTTATACGTATAATTGCTGCATTAGCCTTCTCTATTTACCACACATTGGCGTCGAGTGGTAGAAGAATCTAGTGGGAGCATCCAAGTGTATTTTATCATCAGATTTGTACTATTGCGGATGATTATTCCGAAAAGTGCCTTCTGATCAGTGTTTGACAATGCCGTTGGGGAAAAACAGTTTGTGGCAGCTTTTCGGAAAATACAAGATACGTGCAGCCAGCACGTCCTCCTGAGGAAGTCATCACAGAGAGAGTTTATGTGAGCTCTTCTCACCACTTTATCGCAGCTTGAGGGTGAGAGCAACAACTCATGTGGAACAGTGCGAGCACAACTGCTCTTGAGCATGAGCTTCGTGCATGTGGGGAAACGTAGTGGCTAAGCGCGAGGAGCTGTACTCGCACACTGCTCAAGCAACATGCATCGACGCATGCGGGGAAGCCACATTGTGATGGATTATGTACATACGCTTCGGTGGCCATTTTTAGGTCTCGCCTACGCAGAGGGCATGCGCTGTCTAGGAGGGCCTTTAGCCATCGTTCTGCTCATTTTTCAAGCACACACTCGTGCTTGTGGCGGCATCCACCTTGCGGGAGTGAGCAGCGGCGCACATGCTAATTGGCTGTTGCTCGCTCCCGCGAGGCGACTGGCGCTACAAGCACGAGTGTGCCTGAAAACAGTTGCTGTTATAGTTTTAGCATTAGTCATTCCCTCATGCACGTCTCTCTCTCCTAAGTGTCCCATCACATTTATTCAATTATGTTTGCACGTCACTTTCCTACTACCAGCTGCGGGCCAATGTATCTTAACTTCCCGCTCGGAAAAATCTTTTCTTGTGGAGAAAACCCTTCTTCTCTTGTACCATTGTGATATCTGACAATGTTATTCCCCCCTCACTCACTATGTCTTCCGCTCGCCCTCTGTCTCTCGCTTTCTCTCTTTCTTTTTTTTATTCCCCCCTCACTCACTGTCTTTCGCTCGCACTCTGCAACACGTCCACGACCACCAAGTCCACGACCACCATGTCCACCACCACGTCCACCACCACTACGTCCACCACCACCACGTCCACCATCACCACGTCCACCACCACGTCTACCACCACCACCACCATGTCCAACACCACCACATCCACCACCACCACCACGTCCATCACCACCACATCCACCACCACGTCCACGTCCACAACCAACCACCACATCCACCACCACCCACCACCACCCACATCCACCACCATGTCCACCACCACATCCACCACCACGTCCACCAACACGACATCCATCACCACCAAATCCACCACCACCACGTCCACCATCACCACCTCCACCACCACCTCCACCACCACCACCTCCACCACCACATCCAACACCACCACCACATCCACCACGTCCACCACCACCACATCCACCACGACGTCCACCACCACTACGTCCACCACCACCAAGCCCACCACCACCATGCCCACCACCACCACGCCCACCACCATCACATCCACCACAGCCACATCCACCACCACCACATCCACCACCACGTCCACCACCACAACCACCACATCCACCACCACCACATCCACCACCACCATGTCCACCCCCATGTCCACCACCACCACCACCACGTCCACCACCACCACCACCACCTCCACCACCACCACACCACTATGTCCACCACCATCACATCCAACACCACCAAGTCCACCACCACCACATCCATCACCACGTCCACCACCACAACGTCCACCACCACGTCCACCACCATGTCCACCACCACCAAGCCCACCACCACCACGCCCACCACCACCACGTCCACCACCATCACTTCCACCACCGCCACATCCACCACCACCACGTCCACACCACCATGTCCACCACCATATCCACCACCACCACGTCAACCACCGCCATGTCCACCACCACCACGTCCCCCACCACCACATCCACCACCACTTCCACCACCACATCCACCCCCACCACGTCCATCACCACCACCACGTCCACCACCACCACGTCCACCACCACCACATCCACCACCACCACATCCACCACCCATGACAGTTAAAGTGTCACTGGAGGGCAGGGGTAATAGGAGTGTCAACCCCGGCTGTACACGGGACATTTAAGGATGTATTGGGTGCGGGAATAGGGGCTAGAAGTATTACACCAGACCCAAGATACATTTTGAAGAGGCGCAATGTCACAGGGGCTCCTGTAAAAGCACACGCAGCATCTCTACCTCACAGTGGCACGAGCCACTCACTCAAAACAAGCATTGGCATAGCCAATAGGTCTCGCCTTTGGGACCTTATAAGTGTTTAGTCATGCAACACTTGATGTTGTTGCACCAAGGATGCTGTGCTGGATAACGAAACACTTATAAGGTCCCAAAGGCGAGACCTATTGGCTATGCCAATGCTTGTTTGGAATATATTTCTGACCTACGCTATTGGCTGCATATTTGTTTTGGCTGATAGCGCACTGCATATTTGGCTTTTTCCTCAGTTCTCATACATCGCAGTTAGTCACTAGCAGTGCACTGAGGTTAAAACAGCACGGGAAGAGCAGATATGTTCTGACTTTAATTTTTACACCTATTTTCAGCCAAATTTGATAACATTGCATGTTCTTGCATTTTCTGTTCAGTATCACTATGACTGCTACATGTGGCAAATTGCCTCCTTCATTTTTCTGTGGTTCCATTCAACCCAGCATGAAATGGGACAAGTGACTCAGGCTCTTTCAGAATTCTTTATTAGCCATTAAATGAAGAACCTTTTACGCTGAAAGAAAAAAGGCGTTACTGTTAAAAGTGTAGGGTATAGATGCTGAAGATATTATTGCACACTTACCTGCTATGGCACTGCCACATGGAGTTGTAGCAGGTAACTATGATCGTTTTTTTTGCTGGAAGCATTATATAGGCTGAAAAGAGATTCTGTGAGGACCCACACATAGTGTTGGAGAGGTCTAACTTTTGTACGTGCCACCAATTGTTGGGTGAATATGTGGATTCTTATGTGTCCCCTTTAAGAATTCTTGCTGCCGATTGTGCATATGAAGTGAAAGTAGAGACATATATATTAGAGATCAATTAATCATTCACTGTTCTGATTTAAAGGTACAGGAGCAACTCTTACACCAATGCAATTCCATTATCACAAGCGATTAACATTGTCAAGAGCGTGGAACTATCTATCAATTCTTAAGTATTAATATTGATAGTACTCCTGTGGGGGTGACCTCATTGACCTTGAAAAATTCTAACAAGTCCATGTGTTATAAAGGGAAATTTACTGAAACGTATAGCCCTATGGTTGGTATGAATGCTAAGTTCCTACAGTTCCTATGAAACCTTTGTGGGTCAAAACACATCCTGCACAATTTATGCAATGTCCAGCCAAGGGTAAAGAATGTTTTAAGTGTGAAAAAGTGGGTCACTTTGGGTTGTTTGACAAAGTGCGGCCAAGAGAGCGCCCAGCGTCCAAGAGAATTGTGCAGAGGATGACATTTCTGAAGAACAAGCTGTGTTGTGTGTGAGAAAATGTTGTGTTGTGGATGAGACTGGTCATGGTGATAATATTTAGGTAGTCCGTATGGTACTAATGCAAATGTAATGAGTGAAGTGGATGTAGAACCATATGTGCCATGAATGTGTGAGATCAATATTGGTGGCAGGGCATTGAAAGCAATGGTTGATTCTGGATCTCCATACACCATTATTTCTGATTCTTCTTTCTTTTACTAGAATAAGTGAGATACAAATTCTGAAACCTACTGATGTTAGGGAGTATGGATTTGGAGGAAAAGAGTTCAATATGATATGTTATTTTGTGTCTGAGATAAGTTCCAAACATTAAACTATTATTGGTATGGTGTATGTTGTGATGGATAGTTTGCAAGTTTTTGGTTAGAGATATCAAGCGAAGGTTGTTATCACTCTTCTTCCCAATTCTAAATTACCCAGGTATGTAAGTATGTTTGGCTGAAGACACAAAGAGGGTTCAGAGTGTGCTGAGTGGGGAACACAATTTTGAAGGTTTACTTGATAAACATAAGAGTTTGTTCTGCAAGGAACATATTGAGGTGAAAGGTTTTTCCCACCATATTCAACCCAAAAAGGATGCTGTACCTTCCTGACACTATTTGAGGCATTGCTATTATCATTTCAGGGTGAACTGTCTCAAATGTTGAAGAGCATTTATCAGGTAGGGGTCATTAAACCCGTCAATTCATTGGAAAGGGTTTCTCCGATTCTTTTGTTAAATAAAAAATGGGGAACTCAGGATGTGTGTGGATTTGAGGTTGGTTAACAAGCAAATATTGGGGGACTGCCATCCTTTGCCTAAGGTACATGAGTTATTTGCTGAATTGAATGAGGCAAGATATTTTTCTACAATTTACCTGAAGGCAGCTTATCATCAGGTTAAGCTAACACCTGAATTGAGGCATATTTCAACGTTCATTACTCCTGATGGGGCATATAGATACATCAGGATGCCATTCAGACTCGCGTCTGCTGCATCGATATTCCAGAGGTTGATGTTTTGTCTTTTCAGGGATGTCGATGGGATGGTTGCATTCCAGGATAACATTCTAGTGTACTCTGAGACAGCAGAACAACATTTCAACATAATGAACAAATTGTTGACTATTTTAGAGGATAAAGGAATGACCATTCACCATGACAAGTGCAAATGTTTCTCTCACGAGGTAGAGTACTTAGTGCGCACAATTTCAAAAACAGGCATTGATCCCAAGAAGGATCTATTGGAGTCAATTCAAAATATGCAGATTCATGTGATAAAGGACAACTCAAAAATGTTTTGGGTTTATACAAATATTATTTAAGGGTCCTACAGAAGGTTGCAGATATTTATCTTCCTTTGAGAGCTTCACTTAAAAAAGGGATCAAATTTGAATCGTCTGCAGACCATACTTCGGCATTCAATAGTGTGAAGGTGCCACTAATTCAATCTGAACCATTGTCTTTGATTGCTCATATTGCTGTGAATGTGGTTACAGTGGATGCCAGTGCTACTGGTCTTGGTACAATATTTAGTCAGGTTAAGAAAGGTGTTGAAGGCATCATTGCCTTTACATTCAGACTAATAACAGTGGTCGAACCCAGATATTCTGCCATAGGGTGAGAGGTATTGGGGTGTACTTGGTCAGTGGAACATGTACTTGTGGAGTAAACATTTCCATCTTAGAACTAACCATAAGCCTTTACTATAATTTCCCCCAAAACATGGAATGGGAAAAGCCTCATCTAGATTAGTGAGGTTGCCTGCCAAATTGTTTGAGTACAATTTTACTGCGTTGTATATACAAGGGACACAACATCTAAGGGCTGACTGCTTGTATCAACTGTCAGGTGAAGTTCTATAATTCCATGGTATGCAACCATAAGAGGAATGTGTGGGAGCAGCCTTAGATGATGTAGTGCTTTCGGTAGGACAAGTAATTAGCAAAAGAAGAGTGGTTGGTGGCTGTTTTTTAATGATGACATTTTTGGCGAGCTAAGAGAGTACATTTTTAAAGGCTGGCCATTGGAAAATCACTTATCGAAATAACTTAAACTATTTTGAAAAGTTAGGGATGATTTGTTTTTAGAAAATTGTGTGATTGTTAAAGGTGCATGTTTTGTTCCACCTAAAGGCATCAGAAACAAAAACTGATTTTGATAGCTCATTTGGGTCACATGGGTCAAACTGGTACTAGTAAAAAAACGCCTGAGAGTTATTTTGGTGGCCGTACTTAGACAGTGAAATTGTTACGTTGTTGAAAAGTGTCCTTTGTGTTTAAATTCTGACATGGTTTTGAAACCCCAAAAATGTGAGTACATTCAAACTACTCTACCAGATAAACCTTGGTCAAAGTTAGCTATGGATTTGTAAGATCTTATAAAGGCACGTGATCTGGAAAATCTTATATTTTAGCACTTATTGATTATTTCACAAAATGGGTGGAGTTAAGATGGATTTCACAGCTTAATAAAGAATCTGTTTTTGATTTCCCTCAAGACGTTTTTAGAAGAGAAGGTTTTCCAGATTCAATTGTGTCTGATAATGGAACGTAATTTACATCCAGTACAATGGTTAATTATTTTAGGAGTTTAGTCATCCATCATATGACGACACCTTTATAGTCCCAAAACATCAATGGTTTGGTAGACAGATTTAACAGGACGTTGGTGGAGGGCATCCAGCTGGCTCTTAGGACTAGGATTGATGTTAAAAAATGTGGCAGATTTGCTTTGGTAATATGATTGCACAACACATTGTACCACAAGATTTTCTCCTTTCCTGTTGCTTAAAGGGAGAAAACCAAGACAGCAATTGAATCTAGGTTGGTTGTTTCCCAACATGAAGTCATGCAAGTTGAAGCAAATATATGATTTAGCCCTGAGTAATGTTGAAAGCAAGGGAATAAAATGTCAAAAGTAGGTGTATTCCAGCAGGCTACATTATGTGTTAGGGATGAGGTTAAAATAAAGCTACTTGAACATGTTCAGAAAGGATGTTTCAGATTTTAAAAGTTATGGAACTTAGTCAAACTTGGGAGAATGTCAGCTTTGCTTAATAATGGCACATGGTGTAGCCTTTCTAGATTGGCTAGGGTGAATATTAATAAAGAGAGTAAACGTTTGAGTGATGAATGTGATTTTGGTTGTGAATCTGTTATAGGAAATATTTCAAATGACATTGAAGAAATCACTTCAGGCAAATGTGATACCAGGATTTTTGGAAAATAGTAAGAGTAATACTAGGTTACCTAAAATGTAGATGATTTTGTTATGCATTAATTTGTTGTTTGTTATTTATTTATTTGCTTTGTTTTCTTTTTATAAGGAAGGGAGTGGTAGGTTATGTATTCCATAGTCTATGGGTTCTATGTACTATAACCAAGGGGTCCATTAGGATGGCGGGCGGACTTTGCCCGCCCGCCATCCCAGTGCAAAAATGGACCACCCGCCATCGGAGCAGCGGTCCCGCCTTGGCCATTGGGAAACGCCCGCTACACTGGTGGGCGCATCCTGTATTTTTACCATTGCGGTGGGCGGTGCTGAAAGCGCTGCCCGCCACAATGGTAAAGATACACGTTGTGCATCTCAAAGCACAACATGACAGGCACCGCACGGTGCCTGCCAAGGTTGCACTTTGAAATAAGTGGGGGTTCCATAGGTACCCCCCATGTGCACCCCCCACCCACCCAGAGTCGCAGGATGCCCGCAACGGGCCCCCGCAGGGAGTCTCCGCATGCCTTTCCGTGGCGGCATTGCCGCCACGGAAAGGCATTCCCCAAAGCCCATCATAATATGGCTGGCGGTGTCTAATAGACACCGCCACCATATTAAACATTTTTCGTCCCGGCCGCAAGGCGACCGGGGCGGAAAAGCAGCGGATGATCTTTCCATCCGCCACGGTCCCCCCCGCCATACTAGTATGGCGGGGGGAAATGGGTGGCGGGCGGCAAAGGATGTCGGGCAGATTGCCATCGCCCGCATGGTGGTGGCGATACGCCCAACATCCTAATGGGCCCCCAAGTTTCTTGTACTGGCATGTACTTTCCAAACATGACTGGTGTTTACTTTCATATTCGTTGGTCAAGCATTGTTAGTCCTTGTACTGTGTTCTAAGTTCTGTTAGGGGATTCTGTATCAGTTGGATCTGACTTTGACTGTGTTTGGATGCTCCAATAAAGACCAACTACTCTTACATATATAATTGATCTATTTGCCTTCTCTACTTACCTCAGTCCCTTTTAGGTCTCGCCTACGCAGCGCGAATGAGCTGCATAGGAAAAAGACCTTTAGCAATCGGCACAGCTTTGCGGGCAAAAACGTGCACGCGTTGCATTGCTTTGAATAGCAACGCATGCACGTTTGGCGATTCCCTCGCAGGAGCGAGCAGCGGCGCCATATGTTAGCAATAATCATGCCTTGCTGCTCGCTCCCGCAAGGGAATCTGGCACAGGCCCCCTCCTCTCTCCCCTCGCTGCCACACGCTGGTAGTAGCTGTGTTTATTTGGAGTAAGTACAATTAGGTTGTAGTTGCCGGGATGCTGAGTAAATACAGGTGAGGACTATAGTAGCTGGAGTTGTTGCCCTTTTAGAGTAAGAATTGGTGAGGGAGGCAGCTCTTTCCTGTTCAGAGAAATAGAGACAAGATAATGTTTCTCATCACATTAGTGGTAAGTTAGTCCGGGCTAGAGAAGTTCTTCCCTACAGCAAGGACCGGTTTGAGTTTTTTTCTTTTAGTAAAAGTAACCCGGGATTGGAGCTCTTTCGCCCTCGGGATAAGGGCAGGTTGTGGCAAGTCTTTCCAGATGAGGGCGAGGCTGGAGTGCTTTCCCTTCATACCGCGCTCTTCAGAGGCGGGGAAGAATGGTTCTCCATGTGAGGCATTGACACCTTGACTTCCATAATATGAGACCGGCAGTGGTTGCACCATGATAATGGTGCAGAGTACCCGTAGAGGTTTTGCTCTCAAGCGGCGTCCCCCCACCACCCTCTTGAAGGAGGCCCAGCAGCAGCGGCACTCGCCTCGAGCCGCACGGGTCTCCCCGCATGAACGCTCAGCCGTCCTGCCAGCGGCATCTCAAGCGGAGACAGTGATCCAAAACTCTGAAACCGAAACCGAACCGACGCCAGTATCAACTGACTCTACAGGAGACACCCACCATGCGTTTCTCACTGCAGAAAACTCATATCTGGTTTTCCAGAGGGAAACTACTCAGGTTTAAGCAATGACGAGTATTTTTCGGGATTGAGTGAGCTTGTGGTGAAAGTGCCACTCCACAGTCACCTCCCCTTCCCCGTCTCCACTGGTGCTTCCTCTAATGACAGGTGAATAAATAACCCAGCCCTTCCTTCACCTAGCTCTAGTCAGGAGGTTGTGAAAATTAAGCAGGCTGGAGAGAGAACTGGCCCGGCCTCAGGTCTGCTTGGCGACATCATCGCCTTGGAGATGAGCGCGGCAGGGCTGTAAATGTGGGGGTGCGTGAGAGATATGAAGGTGCAAAGGTCACCCAGGAGGCCGGGGGCACACCGCCGCTCACTCCTGCCTGCCTCTCAGTCCGCGATGAGGCCCTCTCCCGTGGACTTGGCTCGGGAGAAGATGCGAGCTGTGAAAAGAGGGCGACATGGCTGCTTGGCAGGGATCTGCTCTCGATCCACTTTGGCTTTTGCTAAGTACATGCCTAGGAATGGCCTTGGCACAGGGGAACAAAGGTAAGGTCACTTGTGGGGTAAAAGCGCTTCTTTCACCTACTGGAGTGAGAGCCACAGGCTGCCCCATCGTCCTCATAAATGAGCGCATTTTAAACTGGGCTGGCGCGTATGGCTAGCAATGGTGGCGGGTGGATGACGCTGAAAACCTCAATATGATCTTTTGCATATCCAGAGTGTGCGTAAACCCAGGATGTAACACCAAAGTGCACTATTCATGTGGATGACCTTAGAGCAGCAAGAGTCCATCCATCCTATGGCATGGCATGGGAGGATCGCCTCGGAAGGAGCATATATTTTAGGGTAGGAACGGATAGTATAGAAATAGATGCAGATTTTGGTGCTGGAAACCAAGGTTCGATCCAAGGGGTCGCGTCTGCATTCTGTGACTCTGGGCAAATCACTTAATCCCCCTATGCCTACCCCTCCCAAAAAAAAACAAGCATTGGCATAGCCAATAGGTCTTGCCTTTGGGACCTTATAAGTATTTAATTCTGCAGCACAATATCCTCGGTGCCACATCAACTGTTGCATGGCTAAATACTTATAATGTCCCAAAAGCGAGACCTATTGGCTATGCCAATGCTTGTTCCTTTGGCAGCCACGAGGTAATGGCTGCAATCCCTAAGAACGCAGTTTGATCAGGACCCTGCACTTTGTTTCTTTGGTATACAATGGATTAGGCATGCCAAGAAGTAAGTTTAGCTTCCCTTCAGTACCCACATGGTTTTGTCATTGCCAAAGTCCTGGTTGACATTTAAGAAGAGCATTTCCTGGAAGACCACATTGCACCCAGAAACACAAGAGCCGTTGAGGTGTAACATTACTACCAGGTTTTAAGGTGCCTGGAAAGTTCAGCTTAGCAATATGTACATATGTCATGAGGCGGCAATTATCAGAACGGCGTTTGATGGGACATTTGCCATCTTTCAATGTGAAAAATTGTGGAGCAATACAGTTGTATGCCCGAGTTCACTGCAAGCTAAGCTGAGACTGGTGACTCTGTGGCATGTTCTTATATTCTACTAAAACAGATCGATTTACTATTACCAGATACAACGGAAGACAAGGCAATTATAACAGACGTTCAGCAACATGAAACAATTTCTTTAACTTATTGAGTCACAGCTGATTTTTGTAATGCTTTGAAAAACACGCATTTTATTCGATTTCAAACTTTGTCTAGTATTAAAGTTCAGTGGCACTAACTTTCTCTAAAGACAATTGATTTTTCAGTTTGTCTCCTCGTTTAATGTTTATTATCCAATTGCATTCTGTCACTTTTGCTGAATTGATATAGGTTCGGTATAGAGTGACGGTTGAATAACAGCAGTTTCTAAATACGCACGAGACAGGCGCTCGACTTTACCTGCACAAACCCACCAACGTCCAGTGACTCCGTCTTCTTTGTTGGATGTGAGCCACCCGGCCTGTGTGCTGACTAACCCTGCGCGTAGCACTACGCTCCGCTCGCGGAGTTTGCAAAGTTTTTGCAACTTCGCACTACGCGAGCGGCACGTAGCACAGTGCGAACATGCGTAGTGCAGCGTAGCGTAGTGCAGCGCTCATTTTTTGCTTGTTCGCGGTCCTGAACGTCATGTTCGCGACCGCGAGCAAGCAAAATGACATCCCGGCGAGATTCTCAACGCGAGGAGGTCAGGTTTCTCATTGTGAGTGGTTGCGCATGCTCGTGACCGCTCTCAATGAGAAACTACCTGTTCGCGTTGAGAAAGCTGCCGCTCGAGTAATAATCTCCTCGAGCAGCAGAAAACTACAGCTCGCACTGTGCCGTTTTCAATGCTTGCACAGTGCCGGATGCTTGTCCGCACTGTGCAATCATTGAAAACGCATCTTGCACAGTGCGAACATGCTACTACGCAGCTCGCGTAGTGCTACGTGAAGTTCGCGTAGTGCGAAGTGCACTTCGCGTAGCTTCGCGTAGCGCTACTTCGCGAACTACGCCCACCCTTAGCTGACGCTCTTCGACGCAATGCGTCCCTTGTAATCAACAATCTGAGCGATGACACACGTCAGAACAGCTGGTGCTAATGGAGCTATGGTGTCTGCGCTGATACTTTCAGGTACATCACAGTTAACAACGCCTGGCTTCTTCGGGCACCAGTGGAGTCCGTCTCAGCACCAGATAATGATTTTCCAACTTGCTAAGCCATGTCTACGTGTTATAACTCTGCTTTTAGCGATCCAAAGTTTGAAGTGGAGAATGCATCTTTTTTATGCTGGATAAACCTTGATGTGAAAGCATTGTACGGCATGTTTTCTTCATTTGTATGAAGTGGTCTTAATACCTGATATTTTTGTTAAAGCCCTCATTTTAGAACTCAATCTGGCTAATAGCATGATCCGTATTTTACTTCAGAAAGTGAATATTGTCTCCAAATTGCAGCTTATAATTAATTATGGAATCTCTAGTAACCATGGCACCATGACAACAGCATAAGTGCCTGCTTAAGATGCGTCACACCTTCCCCCGTTAACAGAAAGAAAGTGAAGAAGAGACGAGAAAGTAAAGGAGAAGAGGAGAAAAGAAGAAGAGATAAACATAAGTATATGTTTTCAAGATACAAAGTCTTCTACATAGCTTGGCCTCTTTACATTCCTTGAGGACAAACGTGGAGAACTACAAGAAGCAGTCCAAACATCTTTTCTAACCACAGATTGTTCACAACACTCAGCCCCTTTGTACACTGAGACCCTATTCAAATTATAAACCCTGTGGTGTTGAGTTCTAACATAAATTTTGAACACCTTTATGACCGCATCGGTTTGGCGAACTTAACCTTGGAACCAGGTTGCATGATGACAACTAAATCACCAACAATGACTATGGTTTATTTAGTGGATTTCTTAGAATCAAAGTATAATTTCCTGGATGAGCATCTGGTTTCTTCTCTCTTGTGCCAATCAGGAGAGACTTTCTTAGACAAAGAGGAAGCAGACTCCTCTAGATGCCTTACCCAAGAGGGTTCAACTAATGTACAGGGAGACCTACCTCTAAAAAGGACAAAAGGTGACTTACCAGTCGTGCTGTGTGGTGTCACCCTATAGCTTTCAATCTTTTTAAGAACCTCCACCTTCCAATTGAGACCAGCAGTCTTGGGCCAAGAGATGCTTTCCTTCAACACCCTATTGAACCTTTCCACCATACCATTGGTCTCTGGGTGGTAAAGGGAACATCTCTTGTGCCTGATGCCACGACCTTTAAGGAATGCCTCGATTTCTCGTGAAACTAATTGCACCCCATTATCAGTGAGGATGGTTTCAGGGTACACCTCTTTGGCCACGAAAGATTCTAAAAATGTAATAACATGCACAGTCTCTATGCTAGCAGTAAAATGAACTTCAGGCCACCTGGAGAATAGATCTATAAGCACTAAAATGAAAACTTGCTGACCATTTGAGTGAACTGTCCCCTGTATGTCCAACACCACTTCCTTCCATGGCCCACGAGGAAGTTCCCTCACCACCATGGGTTGTACCCTTGTTATCTTAGACTTCTCACTTGTGCATACACAATACAATCCCTCACAACTCTCTCCACATGTTGTGGTGTATTTATTATGGGTACTGTATCGATCCCCCTGTTTCTGACCCTTGTCTGGTTAATAATTAACTAGCAGCCATTCAACTGCACAGAAATCCGTTATCTGATTAGCCACACAACGGCACAGAAGCCCGTTATCTGATTAGGTCATAGCGCATGCCATCTCATTAGGCAAGCACTATTCCTCAAGCCCCCTAATAGGCATACGGTGTTCTCAAAACAAATCAAACCTACCACGATCTGGGAAATCCCCACAGCCATTGTTTTGATTTAGCCGAGAACTTCAGTAAAGAATGTGCGAACGATCAAGTTCGTATGACATCCTTATTGACGTATTTATGTCCATCCTTACGTCAATCCCGGCACCTTTCAGGTATAAATAATACCGACATTGCCTTAAGCAAACACACGAGGTGGTGACAAGATTGGAGTAGCGAGACTTGCCGAGAAGCCCACAGACGCTGCCCCTCCTTTCTGACGCGCTGAGAGAGAGAGACGCTGCCTTTTCTCCTGCCGAGAAATCCAGCTCCGGCGCTTCCAAGCAGCCCTCGCAGGCAGCTGGAATATCAAGACCTGAGATAGAGATACCAGCCCTCCAGCCTTCTAAACTCCCAGGTACTGAACTGAATCATCCTTTGTAGAGAATTCTTGAAGCAGACCCTTGGCAAAACAAACTTAACTTAAACTGCTACTTATCTACTCCCGCCACGTATTAGGCTTAGGTCAGGTACATTGGGGTAGGCGTAGTTAGAAGCACCAGTTGAGTACGATTAGTCAATGTATATATGTATGTATCTATTTTATCCATTTTAAGTATCATATGGCTAAGAAACCATATCCATGCTTTTACAGTATTATTTTATAATTCTGTTATTACTGTATGCACTTTACTTAAATCTAAGTATTGCAATAATAGAGATTCATTTCTCTTGTATGAGAAAAGAGACTGATCAATAAATAACATCTTTTATTGAACACGCCCGTCTCTTCCTTTTCTCTACAATCTGGTGAAACTAAGAATGCACTGAACTGACTGAGTAAAATAAGTTGTCTTTTGTTTTCACACGACTCTAGAGATACACTCTTGATTAGGAGAGAGCAAAGTTGTCATGTTCTATGGTTGTCAGAAACTAAATCCCTTCTTGTCTATCCAGGGAAGTTAAACTCCTCCTTGTCTATTCGAGAAAGTTTCTAGTGAACTCTGAGCTAGCTGGCACACACATAACTTTAAGTCTAATATCGACAGTAGAAGACCTAGTTAACCTCTGTCCTACGTCTATACTATTGAAGATATTATTCCAATGCGCAGAGCCTATTGGGATGATAGGAACTACACTACATGGCGCCCAACGTGTTTGGATGGGCGATAAATCTAACGTAAGACATTAGAGTAACTCAGTCGTGCTTTTTCACACAGACCCCTTTTCCTCATAATACTCCAAAGACGTCTGGAGTGGGTGAAAGGTTAAATCCGCCAAACTTAGTAGGAGGAGACTTCTATGTATGGTTCTTGGTTTATTCAACGTTGAAGGATACACTGTTCCAAAATATTGTGCATCTAATCTTTGTTTCCATAGAAACCTGATCTGCAAATAAATAAAATAACCTTCTTGACATTAGAATGTCAGAAACTGAAGAAGAAAGGGAGACAGTTAGAATAGCAGCTGAACTCCTAGCAGCTGACAATACTCTGCTACAGCAAGACCCGGATGCAATACTCATCCCGGTCAACATAAGAAAATCTATAACTTTAAAACTTATAGAAAATGGGCTGACACCGAGAGGTGGTACAGTCATATTCGTAATAGAGGCACACGAATATCGGCAGACAGAGGTATTCTATTCATGGATAAACTTTCCAGCAGCAAACGCTGTAACAAAGGACTTCCACTATTACAAAATAGAGGAACCTCCAAATGAGTACACTCCTTTCGAGGAGGTGGAAATACCACTCAAATACCAAGAGCACCTGCTCTGGTTTAATGGCGCCCTAAAACATAATAATCACATCACCAGGCTCGGTCCACTAGGTAGACCAGGAGCAACGTGGCCGGTCCTATCCGGATACACACCACATCCAGACATTGAAGAAATGTCTGCACCAGAACTTTTAGCACAGCTAAAACAACTAATTAAAATACACAGACAATTAGTCCAATATGTAATGCGGACTTCAACAGTCCAACCAGCTATTAAAATTCCACAGCTGATCCCTCACCAGGGGAACACAAATAAAATTACACCACAGAACATACAGTCCTGTCTAGGTAAAGTACCCGCAAAACGGGAACAAATTCCATTCTGGTTAGCACAAAAAATCACTCAAATCGAGGCGGTATTTCCAGATACCACCCCGGTTGAGAAACACAGGATCCTGACTATCTGTCTTCCAATGGGAATCGCACCACATGTGGAGGACTGTGACACTTGGGGTACAGTCTTTGCTTCCATTTACACAAAAACACATGGTGTTCCATCCATGTCAGTAATACCAGATGTGCTAAAACAAATTCAAGATGAAGACGGTCCAGAACCTGCTTTAACTCTTGGTATGAAATTACTAAAAGACTTCAAGCAGGTCTCGGCAATATTACTAGCCAATATAAAGGGAGAAGCAGCAAATGTGGCAATCCGCCAGAGGTTAAAAGAGACAGATATAGCAGACCAACCATTTGAAATTGCCAGAATCATAGAAAAATCCTATGAAGAACTAGGAAGAGATAGTTTGGGTGGAAAACCGGTGAAACCCCAACTAATTGAAAAACCTGAAAAAATATTTATTAAAAATAATCTAAACACTCAAAAAAAGAGCTGGGATGGAAATAAACAATCCACTCCTGAAGAAAAAAGATTCCAGTCCAGAGGAAGGTCTCCTCGGCGGAGAGAAAGATCTCCGGACCAAGGACACAAGTCTCCCCAAAGGGAGCCCTCTGAGAAAAAATACAACCTTAGAAATAGGGATAATCTGAAGAAACCTGATAGATATCAAGATATTGATACACGTCCCTCTCAATCTTTTCAGACTTCCTCGCAGAAATCGGAAAGGAGAGGACTGTCAGAACACAGGGAAGAGCACGTCAAGTCCAAAGACAAGGAACCTGCTCATCAAAATAAACAATTACAGTTTCCAAAAAAGAAGGTAGCCAGTATTAAAGTAATCAAAGATGCCGAGAATACTGAGGACACAGCTGAAAAACGGAGAATGGGCTCAGACAATGCTAGACAGCGCAGCAGAAGTGAGCATAGCTCGCAAGATCCTTATGAATCATCTGGAGACAGTGGACACGAATGAATACATTCAGGTGGAAACTGCAGATACCAGAGTTAGCAAACCTCATAAAATATATGAAATAACATTGCGTATAGAGGGGGATAAGACTAGGAAAATAAGGGGTCTCTTTTGGGATAATCTCTCCAAGGGCTATGACATCCTTCTAGCTGAAAGAGACTGGCCACCAGAGTTTGTCAGGGAGTGCCCTCATGGCGAAGAAATAATTATGCCTGCCTTCTCAAATCATATTCCAATTCATAAAAAATATACACTTGCAAGAAAGTGGGCAGTAGCCCAAGCCCCTGCATTATATAAAAACCATGTGGGATGGGATGAGGACTCTCCTCCTCACAAAATCCAGTTAAAATCACAACCTACTGCTCAGAGGCAGTACCCAATAAAGCAAGAAGCTAAAAAACGGGTAAAAGAGATCCTAGATCAACTTGAATACCAGGGGGTGATTGAAACCTGCACCTCACAAATGAATAATCCTTTGTTTCCTGTCTCCAAACCAGACAATTCATATCGTCTTGTTTTGGACTACAGACACCTTAACTCATGTTGCAAAACTTTTGCAGTACAAAACTCGCATAGTGCTGCACTAATGAATAACATAGTGCGCACAAAATACAAAACAACATTAGACATCTCTAATGGAGTCTTCTGTCAAAATATAGCACCAGAGAGCAGATATTTGACCGCGTTCTCAATAAATGGCGCGCAAAAAAAATTCTGTCGTTTGCCCCAGGGGTTCAAGAACAGCCCAGGATTATTCTCAGCAAGAGTAACAGAGTTACTACAAATATATGATGATGAGGCATTATCTTATGTCGATGACATCTATCTAACAGATGATGACTTGGATACTCACTTGAAGAGAGTGAACACCATAATACTTGGGTTCGCATCAGAGGGTTACAAATTCAACTTTAAAAAGTCAAGAATTGCCCATCTAACTGTCCTATTTTTAGGATATGAACTATCAAGTGAAGGCAAAAGCCTGGCTGACAATTTCCTAGAGAAATGTGCTGTAATCCAAGCACCTAGAACACTAAAAAACTTACAATCAATTCTAGGTTTCCTAAATTTCAGAAGAACTTAGATTATAAATTATGCAGAGAGAGTTAAACCTCTCTATGATCTTATAAAACCAGATTTTAAAAGAATCAATTGGACTCAAAAACACACAGAAATTTTGAGATCTTTACAAACAGATATGTTAGTTAAAACAAAATTACAAACACGTGACAACACACGCAACCTTGTGATTCGAGTCATCCCAGGAAGATGCGGATTCACGTACCTGACCTCTAATGAGGGAGAAAAGGTACCAATAGCATACAAATCACACTTGTACACAAAAGCTGAAATGAAATTTAGCCCAACGGAAAAAATTCTAACCGCGGTACAGACTGCAGTAGCAAAAGAACGAGCCCTAGCACAAGGTAAACGAATAATCATCGTGACACCGATACCAGCCCTGGAGGCGGTAACAAAGGCAAGCATTCCGAATGCTAAAGCACTCCATCTGAGATGGATACAATGGGCTAATTCTCTTGCTGCAACGGACGTGGCATACGAATTTGATCCCAACTTAAAAACACAAGAGTTTCTCCAATATGAATTCGAATGTCCTCCGCCGACCGAGATTCTGCCTCTAGAACATTACGGCTGTATAATATATACAGACGGATCAGCACAACCCGCAGTGGGGGGTAAGCAAGCTTACAGTGCTGCGTGCGCGATTGTTAAAGGTCGCTGGCACGAAAGGAAATTTAAACCAATGGTCACTAAAACACAATCTCTAGGAGATTGTACAGCTCAGCGAGCTGAACTACTGGCATTCAAGATGGCGCTTGAAAATACCGATCGAGAATTCCCCACACTCATAGTGTGCGATTCATATTACTGCGTCCAATCTTACAATGAATACTTGCAGATCTGGGTTCAGAACGGTTTTAAAGATTCAAAAGGTGGCACAATCAAGCATAAAATGCTTTGGGAACAAGTAGTTCCTTTGCAAAAAGAACTACAAAAGACTCACGTGATACATACACTGAGTCATCAACGTGATGGCGTTCACGTTGCAGGGAATTCATTGGCTGATGAGGCAGCGAAGGCAGCTGTCCAAACGGCTTCCGTAGCTGCCATCACCCGGTCAAAAACAAAAATAGACAGCGAAATATTACAAGCTGTCAGCGCTACAGTAAAAGATGCGATAGAAACACTCCCGAAAGGCTTTCCAGTAAAGTACTCATACATAACTGATGCAAATAATGTTCCGTTTGCTCGAATCCCTGGAGTGGGGGATAGGGCAATTCCAAACATGGAACATAGGTTAGGACTCATCATAGCGGCACACGAAGGGCTTGCTTCTGTACATGCTGGCGTTTCAGCCACAGTATCATTATTAAAACAGAGATACTGGTGGCCACAAATGAGAAGACAGACAAGGAACTATGTTCTAGAATGTGAAATATGTCAAAGAATGAAAGTATCAACAGTGAAACGACCAGCACAGACGCCCCTTCTAATCTCAGATAAACCATTAGCCTGTGTTTACCTAGACCACTGTGGTCCCTTACAAAGGGATGGTAACTATAAATATATCTTGGTCGCAGTGGATTCATGCACGAGATTCATATGGATGTGGCCCCAGCGATCGGCTGACGCCAGAACTGTTATAAAAGATTTGCGAGTCTTTATCGGCACACACGCAATTGGCATGCTACATTCTGATCAGGGTCCTGCTTTTAGCTCTCGAGCTTATAAGGAGGCCATGACCAGCATGGGCATTGCATTGCGGTTTACTTGTCCATTTCATCCTGAGGGAAACGGAATCGTAGAAAGAAAAAACCGTGACATAAAGCAATCTATAACAGCAAAGGTATTAGGTTCAGGAGCTGGGTGGGTCAAACATTTAATAAGTGTCCAACGTAGTCTAAATAACCTGCCAATAAGTGTCCAACGTAGTCTAAATAACCTGCCAAGAAATTCTCTGAAAGGACTCCGTACGAACTATTGTTTGGGACTAGAATGTTAATCCAGGACTTAGATAGTCAGACTTCAGTGGTTAAAGAAAAATGCTTTGATATCAAAGATCGCTTGGCTATTTTACCGAACTTAAATGAAACAAGAAAAGACCTGAGCAACATAAAGTTGAAACAGCAGCCAACAACCACTGAAGAAAAACCACCTGTCCCAGCAAGGCCTGTCTGGATTCCAAAAGTCGGGGATCTGGTCAGAGAGAAGATCGCGGTAAAGAAGGAATTTGGGCCTTCTTACAGAAAAGCAGTTCCTGTCTTGTCTATCAACGAGACAAGATCAGTAGTACTACCGCCCCTTGCTGGTAAAAAGGAGAACCGAGTCATATCCATCGACCTGGTTAAACCACAATCATGTGGCCGATAACAAATAGTAGGCCAAGTGGACTCCCAAGAAGTAGCAGAACACCAAAGTTTGCTACATCCACAGAGGTTCAAACTGAAAGACTGATCACATTTGGAAAATCTACAGTGAAACAACAAGGACTATGCAACAAAGCAATGGAACTTGAACCTCTTAAAACCCAAATCAAAGCTTTTCATCAAGAAACAACTACCTACGATGATGTAACTACAGAGTTTTCTAATTTTCTAATGAAACAAAGCAAAAGCCAAAAGCAAAAAGTAATCCAGAAGCAATTGGAACAATTGACAGAACAGCATCCGGCTACTTCATCAACTTCGATGATTTTTCAGAAGAACAAAGCGACCCAGAAGTACAGCCATCAACAAAAACTTTTAAAGACAAAGCAAAGGAACTTTTTCGGCAACTAAAGAGAACCTATCTGACTTCCCCATGGATTGAAATTTGGGTGACATTAGGTGCATTTGTCCTCATACTTTGGCTCATCATGGTACTATGCTTGGGACATTTCATTGAGGGAAAATATGCTAAAATGGACACAACAAGCCAGAAAATCAACTTGGTCCTTAAACCACACACAACTTCACACGTCAAGAAAAGAGAACTTTCTTCAGTGAACTTCACAGCCAATCCTATACCAGGCGGTGTAGCATGGGACAATACTGATTATGAAATCTATGGCCCGGTTGAAATCCTGAAGTATCCACACCAATTTAAGATCTCGTTAAGTGACTTTGTAAAACCAAGCACATTTGCTGATGATTGGGACTTTGAAAGTATTAATGATATGATGTCTGATCTAGTAATGTCTGCTAAGTTTACAGAACATGATTATTTACAGGGTTCATCTAATTATGATCAAATGTTCTGCTATAACCACTATGGTAACCATTATCTCCATAAATCTGCACAACCTAGAAATGTTTTAAATTATAACCAATGGGAACATTGTGCTACTCCACCAAAGGGTAGTTCCAAAACATTTTTTGATAAATATTCATACTTTTCAGGGTTTAACACAAGTAATGCAGAAACATTTTATTTCAAATTGTCAAATAAGACAGGTCTGAAGACCATGCTTACCAACACAAAATTGATATATTCAGATTCATTTTTTGAGCAAATGAATACATTTTGTTTTGATTTCTGGAACAGTAACATTGAAACAAAAACTGTTTGGGGTACAAAAGATTGGCAAGTACAAGGTATAGAATCATTGTTCAGAGCCTGCATGATCCCAGAACAAATTATATTTTTGAATGACACTATTCAACAAACTACCTGTCTTGGCTTAGCCAAAATCAAAGACTTAAACAAACCGTCTATTCCAAAGCCAACAATGAATAGTAATAACTCTATAGATGTTGAGATAGACGTAAACCATATTTTAAACCAAAACAGAACACATCCTGATTGGAAACAATGGTTGATCTGGCCCACAGACACAAATAACTGTCAAGACAGATTCCTGAACAAAATACAGGGGTTCAAATTGACCAGGCCAGACCCTAGATATTCCCAAATACAACATCCAGGGATAGTAACTACTTACAGTGTGGGCAAGCTCTGCCTTCAATGGCTACAAACATCCACACTGGCAGAAATTAAGCAACACCTAACTTTACTTCAAGAAGGTGCTGACTTGCGTGATTTCATTATGGGACCACGCAAACAGCGTCAAAAACGTTTCATAGCGGCCTCTATATATGCAGCTTACAATGAAGTTTGGAAAGTAACTCAAATTGAGACAGCAGAAAAAATACGGGAAATTGACCGTATAAATTTGGAAAAATCACTTTCTTTTGTGGACAATGGGTTAATGACTCTGTCCTCCAGAATATATTCACTGGACAGTATTGTATCTTCAGCAATCAATATAATATCGCAAGACTTACTGATGTTACAACACGGTCAGTCCCAATTGCGTTCTATTGTACAGCTTGGCTGGACGTTACAAAATCTGCGTTCAGGCTATGTGCCTTGGCGTTTAATCAACACAACGTCACTATTTAATATCTTTAACCTTACTGATAAACAAATCAGTTTGGCACAGAAGGGTGCTGACTATACAATTCTGAGCATTGAAAAACTTGAGAAATTACCATTGACAATGTCAGAACGACCTGTCATTGAATGGATAATACATGGGATAATAAATATTCCGATAACAACTTTCCAGTTTCAATACTGCCAAAAATATATACAGGCAGGCCAGTATGAAAGATTGGGTAAAGGATACATTAAGTCAACATGGAACTTGCCCTATACACACGCATGTGTTAGTAATAAAGGACGAAGTGTGTTCCTTAGTGGCAATAATTGTGAAAGGTCACTAAGCGGTACACTTCTGTGTCAGGGTATTAGTTTACATTGAGCATGTGAAGGGAACTCAAATAACCTTTCATGTCACCAGCTAGGCACACCTGCAACACAGATAGAACCATTCTTTAGGAGACTCTCGAACGGGAGTTACATTCTAATTGTAGATCGCAGATGTTGCAGTCTGCTGCCCGGAAAACCTTATCTCATAACCGTGACTACGAAGGCCATGTGCTGTGAACGAGTATTGTACCCGAACGATGCCCGAGACAGGGAGGCAAGGTTGTGGCCCAGTTTGAAAATTTCTTCTATTCGAATTGATACTTTAAGCAGAATGAAGACAGTGCTCCTACAGACACCAACCATGTTATCATCATCAAAAGAAACATATGATCTCCAAGTTGCAAGGACAACGGCTGAGATTCATTCACTGTTATCAACCAATTCCCCCATACATTTCGCAGAAATACTGAGCGAAATCTTAAATATTTCTGATACAAGCGGAATCGCGAGTGTATTTAAGACAGTGTTTTCGGGAGCTTTAACCCCATTTAAAGCCATCCTGGGTATTTTTCCTGATTTTGTCCATTCCATCTTTGGCGGACTTCCTCTCCTTTTGGGACTAGTGGCAGGCATCCTATTTTTGATCCTGTTACTTCGCTATGGCAAACCACGTCACAGACAAGACACCAGCGACAATGGAAGAAACAATCCGAGCTATTGGCTACTGGGACCGCATAACTAAAGTCCTTGGACTAGCACGGCTACGAGATTTGAACATGACTTGGTTTCTTTCATTCAGACCGATGTGGCAAAGTTGTGTTATGCCTGTATTAAGGTGCTTGCTATGCGGCGAAGAATGCGTGTTGGACACCTGTCTGACACTACAATCGGATGTGCCAATGGACGCAGAGACTTTGTTGGGTCCGGTAACAGCTCATGCATTGTGCTGTCCCCAGCGGCTACCAATCCTGATGACGGCATTCGTGGAGACTTCACCACTACGATTGAAGAGTTGTGAAGTACAAGATGAAAGCAGCATCGATCAGGTACAACCTTCTGTCAGCTATGCTGATCGAAACATCAATGAAGGCAATCATGCTCATGAATGCATGTTACAAAATTTATCCGAGTTAGTGGAACTTTCACAAGAAGCAGTTGACAGTTTTTTCGAAAGTTTCAACAATATGATGTTTTCACCAGAGCAGAAAGAATGACTTTGAGCAAACTAGCACACGGCGTTCCCTACACCCTGTATTTGGCCTTCAACAGCAAAAAGAAATTTTCTCACCAGTTTTTACAGAGAGCGAGACAATTTTTCCCCTTCCATTCCAAAATATTCACAAATTTTTTGGGACACTTATCTTCTGCCTATAGTAAGACTATTCTTAGAGAACAAAATTTCTACATTTAGCTACTCAAGACACATTAGCTACCCTCTAGCATGTTCACGAGTATTATGATTTTGTGATGAGAAGGTCTCGACTTTTTCTTCTGTATTAAGAGCCATTTCATGTGTAATTTCCGCATTTCATTCATGCTTATTTCAAAATATGCGTTTAGATTTAGCATTTATTATACTGCTTGAAGTGCATATAGTAACTATACTCATCTTTTCGTGTATTTCGCATTTCCAAATTTCATTATGCAAATGATGTATTTTGGGGTGGTTCGGTATACACATGCACTACTAGTATGTTTACTATGCCTAGACTTGTAAATATGGACATAGACTACGTGGAGTGGGTGTGGTGTATTTATTATGGGTACTGTATCAATCCCCCTGTTTCTGACCCTTGTCTGGTTAATAATTAACTAGCAGCCATTCAACTGCACAGAAATCCGTTATCTGATTAGCCACACAACGGCACAGAAGCCCGTTATCTGATTAGGTCATAGCGCATGCCATCTCATTAGGCAAGCACTATTCCTCCAGCCCCCTAATAGGCATACGGTGTTCTCAAAACAAATCAAACCTACCACGATCTGGGAAATCCCCACAGCCATTGTTTTGATTTAGCCGAGAACTTCAGTAAAGAATGTGCGAACGATCAAGTTCGTATGACATCCTTATTGACGTATTTATGTCCATCCTTTACGTCAATCCCGGCACCTTTCAGGTATAAATAATACTGACATTGCCTTAAGCAAACACACGAGGTGGTGACAAGATTGGAGCAGCGAGACTTGCCGAGAAGCCCACAGACGCTGCCCCTCCTTTCTGACGCGCTGAGAGAGAGAGACGCTGCCTTTTCTCCTGCCGAGAAATCCAGCTCCGGCGCTTCCAAGCAGCCCTCGCAGGCAGCTGGAATATCAAGACCTGAGATAGAGATACCAGCCCTCCAGCCTTCTAAACTCCCAGGTACTGAACTGAATCATCCTTTGTAGAGAATTCTTGAAGCAGACCCTTGGCAAAACAAACTTAACTTAAACTGCTACTTATCTACTCCCGCCACGTATTAGGCTTAGGTCAGGTACATTGGGGTAGGCGTAGTTAGAAGCACCAGTTGAGTACGATTAGTCAATGTATATATGTATGTATCTATTTTATCCATTTTAATTATCATATGGCTAAGAAACCATATCCATGCTTTTACAGTATTATTTTATAATTCTGTTATTACTGTATGCACTTTACTTAAATCTATGTATTGCAATAA
Source organism: Lissotriton helveticus (assembly GCF_964261635.1). Taxonomy (NCBI): domain Eukaryota; kingdom Metazoa; phylum Chordata; class Amphibia; order Caudata; family Salamandridae; genus Lissotriton; species Lissotriton helveticus. Next base: position 10,660,317 of record NC_136064.1, read on the forward strand.
TAGCGATTCTTTTCTCTTGTATGAGAAAAGAGACTGATCAATAAATAACATCTTTTATTGAACACGCCCGTCTCTTCCTTTTCTCTACCATCTGGTGAAACTAAGAATGCACTGAACTGACTGAGTAAAATAAGTTGTCTTTTGTTTTCACACGACTCTAGAGATACACTCTTGATTAGGAGAGAGCAAAGTTGTCATGTTCTATGGTTGTCAGAAACTAACAGCCTGATTCATGTACTTTTCGGGGAAAAAATAGCGACTCGCACGCGGGCGCTAAAGCCGTTAGCGACCTACAAAAAACGCAGAAAAATCGCTATTTCCGGCTACCTGCGATCGGGATTGCGACTCGCAATCCCGATCGCACGGGATTGCTACTCGCAATCCCGATCGCACGGGATTGCGACTCGCAATTCCGTGCGATCGGGAATGCGAGTCGCATTCTCGCGGGATCTGGAAAACGGGAAGACGCATTCCGAGCACCGTGATGACATCACAACCAGGAAGCAGCCAAATCCCACCCCCAAACACCACAGTGACGCTATCATTCGAGTGTTCACGACGGAAAGCTGCCGCTAAACCTCCGTTAGCGACTCCCTAACCGGCCGAAATAGCGACCGCCATGTCCGACGAACCTCTCCCTGGCCCCAGCACCAGCGCTGGCCGCAAGCGCAAACTAAAGTTCTCCGAGCAGGAGCTGGAGAACCTTATAGAAGGGGTGGTGGCCAACCACGACCAGCTCTTTGGTGCCAACTCCAGGAGGGTCCCAGAGCAGGAGAAGCGGAGGATCTGGGTGGGGATTGCCTCCAGCGTCAACTCTGTGGGCGTTGCGGACAGGTCGTTGGAGGAGCTGAAAAAGCGCTGGTACGACCTCCGAGGGCGTGCCAAGGAGAGGGTGGCGGAGCGCCTTGGTGAGGCATCAGGCACTGGAGGTGGTGGACCGACTGTCCCACCCAACACCCCCCTGGAGGACCAGGTAGAGGACACCTTGGAGAGGGAGGCGTGTGTTGGCGTGACCCCTCTGGACTCCTCCCGCCCCACCCAAGACACCCAAGGTAAGTGGCATGCGACTGCGACCCTGTCCCCTATGACCGTCCCTGACCAAATAGGCTCACTCATTGGCCCTTAGTCATGCCTATGTTGTGCATCAGGAAATGCCCTGAAGCATTGTGGGAGACGTAGTATGTCCACAATGTAGTAGTACCACAATGCGGCCAGAAAGGTTCCAAAGTGCGCAAATCCACAGCCATCCAGGGAATGACACCCAGCATGCATGTCACATCTGCACGTCTGACAGTCACATGCACCTAATGAGTATCCACTTACCCTCACAGGTGCGGATGATAGCAGTGACAGCGAGAGGCTGCTGATTGATGAGGAGGCCCAGGAGGAGGAATCCCTACCCGATACCCAGCCACCAGCCCCTGCCGCTGCGCAAACACCAGCAGCCAGGCCCCCCACCGTACCTGCTGCTACATCTGCAGGCCCACCGGCTGCCAAGACCAGAGCCCCCACCGTACCTGCTGCTACATCTGCAGGCCCACCGGCTGCCAAGACCAGAGCCCCCACCGTACCTGCTGCTACATCTGCAGGCCCACCGGCTGCCAAGACCAGAGCCCCCACCTTACCTGCTGCTACATCTGCAGGCCCACCGGCTGCCAAGACCAGAGCCCCCACCGTACCTGCTGCTACATCTGCAGGCCCACCGGCTGCCAAGACCAGAGCCCCCACCGTACCTGCTGCTACATCTGCAGGCCCACCGGCTGCCAGAGCCAGTCACCCCACCAATGTGCCTCCAGTGCCTGCCGCACCTGCAACACCAGCTGCTACACCACCTGCAGCTCGTCCAACCAGATCTGGGCCAGCCACATCCGCAACACAGCGGCCGCACAGCAGGAGGGGCAATGGGCATCTCCATGCCTGCATGAGCGTGGAGCGCCGCATGCTCCGAATACACCAGCGCCAGTCGCAGCAGCAAGGAGCCATCCAGCTCCAGCTGCATAAGATTGGCCGCAATGTGGCGGGAGTCGGCGAGCGGATGGACCGCATGGCGGCGGCCATGGACCGCATGACGGCGGCAATGGAGGACAATACTGCAGCGCTCGTGAAACACCGCAGTGTTGCAAGCAGGCGCCACCACCAACTGTTGAGCCGGCTGTCGACCTATAGTCGCTCAAATTATGTGGCAGCGAATGCCACCACCCAGCTGGCGCGGCGCTCTTTGACCCAGCAGCACCAACTGGTCCAGTGCTGCGAGGACATTACCCGGGTGCTGGAGCACTTGACCACCGCCGTTACCGCACTGCATACACCTGTGCTACCGGCCATTGTAGGGGGAGACGATGCGAGTGAGGGTGCCTCCAGTGTGAGCAGCCACTCTGCCACGCAGGTCCCCCCACCTAGGCGCAGCACCAGGGCTACGCCTGGTACAGCTGCCCAGGATGAGGAAGAGCCTCACAGGCGCCTGGGAATTACACGCCGGAGGCGCCAATGACATTGTGTGAGGGACACAGGCGCAGGCTGACGCTAAGCCTGCCATGAACCTTCACATGCAGTATGCAGGAATACTGTATTTTGTAAATAGTTGTTACCATGACCCTTTTTTCTTGTGAATCAAACAAATACATTTATTTTGCTGCACACATTCGCCTTGTGTAATCATTACATTTTGCATGCAATTGTGATATGTGGGGTGGGGGAAGGGGGTGGGCTAGAAATTGTTAGCTGTGATGTGGTTGCGACGTCTGTGGCCTTCAGCTGGGTTCTCCCCGCGTGCATGGTGCGCATGTGCTGGTGGCCGGTCGTCCCCCTCAGATTCACTGCCTGAGATGTCAACTGGTATCCGGCGCTTGGTTGCAATGTTATGAAGCATTGCGCAGACAGCCACAATGCGGCAGCACGCTGCAGGACTGTAATACATGGCCCCACCTGTCTTGTGCAGTATACGGAACCTGCTCTTGAGCAGGCCAAATGTCCTTTCAATACAGTTCCTTGTCCGGATGTGCGCAAACATTGTAGCGCCGTTGCTGAGGTGTGGCAGGGTTGAGGTAAGGGGTCAGGAGGTATTCCCGTAGGGCGTAGCCACTGTCACCTGAATGAGAGGAGCAGATGTTGATTGCCTGTGCAGCGCAGTTACTTCATAGCAATGTGACATTGTCGACAAAGTGTACTTACCAAGTAGGTGTCCTTCCCCAAACTCTCCCCTGATCAGTCGTGTGTGGAGTCCGCTGTGCCTGAAGATAAAGGAGTCATGGGTACTCCCTGGGTACTGGGCCACAATGTCAGTGATGATGGTCTTGGCATTGCAGACCATCTGTATGTTGAGGGAGTGGTAGGACTTCCTGTTGCGGTACATATACTCCGTGCCAGCTGGTGGGCAGATGGCGACGTGGGTACAGTCTATGCAGCCGAGGACATGGGGAAAATGGGCAACATTATAAAATTGTAGTTTTGTCAGGTCCAATTCCTGTTGGCTCGTGGGAAATGTGATGTGCCGGTGGAGCTGGCTGAGCATGGCGTCAACAAAAGTGTGGAGGCAGCGTGACATGGTGGGCTGGGATATCCCCCCAGCAGCGGCTACTATGCCCTGGAAACTGCCGGAGGCCAGGAGGTGCAGGCTGCACAATACCTGCACATGTGTGGGCACAGAATTGTTTCGCCTTGTTGGGTGCTGCATGATGGGGTCGAGTTCTTGTATCAGCCAGGTGATCATTTCCCCATTCAGCCTGTATTTTGCATAAATCTGTTCTCTGGTTTGGCCCAGCAAGGTGACCCGCTGCCGGTAAATCCTTGCCTGCCTCATGCGTCTCCTCCGTGCTGCTCGCTGTAGCCTTCGCCGCCTCACCACCATGTACATCCCAGGCATTGTGGAACGCCTAATGCTGCTGCTGAATGTCCTTATGTGTGATTGGTCAGGCCTGGACCTGTTGGTGATTGGCCAACAGTTTTTCAAATTTTACTTAATCATGGCTTTTATGGTTACCACCTGCTTTGAGTTGTCCTTAAATTGCGCCGCGCAAACGTGCGATTTAGCGCTTTTTCGCTAATGTATTTCTTTCATGAATGCCGATTGAGACAATATTGCGTTTCGCTATTCATTTCGCAGATTCCGTGGTTGGTCGCTATTTCCGTATCGCTAATGCTCGACTTCCCGGAGTCTGCGACTATTACAGCGTAATCGCTATTCCAATCGCTATTATTTTTTTGCGAATTCGCTATTTTGTACTTAAATGCCGATTCCGTGTTTTGCACCCGCAATTGCGTTTTCGCAGCCATTGCGGGCGCTATTTCGCTTCATGAATCAGGCTGTAAATCCCTTCTTGTCTATCCAGGGAAGTTAAACTCCTCCTTGTCTATTCGAGAAAGTTTCTAGTGAACTCTGAGCTAGCTGGCACACACATAACTTTAAGTCTAATATCGACAGTAGAAGACCTAGTTAACCTCTGTCCTACGTCTATACTATTGAAGATATTATTCCAATGCGCAGAGCCTATTGGGATGATAGGAACTACACTACAATGTAGGTCCATGCCCGGCCACCAATGAGGACCGAAGTCTCTCCTTGGTTTTCGACATACCATAATGTGACCTGTGTGCTAAATCAATTAATGTTTGACAAAGTTTAAGTCATGGAACAAGTCTCGTTCCATGTAGAAGCACACCATCACAAACAGCCATCTCATCTTTAAGACCCCAAAACATGGCAGCATCTTCTGATGCTTGTTTCTTCGAGTGCTAACCTTTGTGAATGAGAGACAACAGTTCAGAAAGAACAGGATCAGAAGACAGCTCCAGACGCCATTGATGTTCATCAATGATCCCATCTCCAAGAACACACACATGGAGATCATTATCATTGTAATCCTCATCTTGGACATCACCTTCAACCTCTCCCACCAGCCCTGAAAGGGTATCAGCTGTGCCATTCTCCACACCAGGAATGTATCTAATATCGAAATCATACTTCTGTAGAGCTATGCCCCATTTCGTTATTCTACTAGAGACAACGTCTATCCCCTTTTTTATGAAAGATTCACAGAGAGGCTTATGATCAGTCTTTACAAAAACTTGGTTCCCCACAAAAACTTTTTAAGCTTCTCGATGGCCCAAAATACTGCCAAGGCCTCCTGTTCAATAACGGAGTAGCGACACTCGGCGTCTTTGAGACCACGAGAGAGAAACATGATAGTTTACATTCCCCCTTCACCTTCCTGTTGAAGAACGGCTCCCAAACCCTTGAGACTAGCGTCCATTGTAATAATGGAAGTCTTGGAAGGGTCAAAACTTGTAAGCTTAGGGGCATGACTGAGCTTTTTCTTGATTGAATCAAACTCATGGTCACACTCCTTACTCCACGTGAAATCTACACCCTTCCTCAAGAGAGCTCTCATGCAGCAACTGGTTTCTGCATAATTTTCAGTGAACTTATTATAATACTCATTCATTCCAAAGAACTTCATGAGCTCCTCCCTACAGGAAGGAGCAGACATGCGAGCGATGGTGTCAAGCATATTGGCCTTAGGAGCAATTCCCTCATCTGAGACAGTGTGTCCTAAAAAGTGGATGGAGGACGTACCAAATTGACATTTCTCAGCTTTGCTTGTGAGGTTCGCTTCCCTCAACCTACCTAGGACACTCTTCAGATGAACTCATGTTCTTTATGATCGTTCCCAAAAACAAGGATGTTGTCTTGATAGACACAAACCCCTTTGCAGTTTTTGAGTAGCTTTTCCATTACACGCTGGAAAACGGACGCCACAGACACAAGGCCAAACGGCGTCCTTACAAATCTGAATGTCCCAAATGGTGTTATAAAGGCTGTGTAGTCCCTTGAAGCTTCAGCAAGTTCAATTTGCTGAAAGGTCGAACCAGGTAAATGGTGCTGAAAACCTTGGCTCCCCCTAGCAAGACCAGAAGCTCCGAGATATTTGGGAGAGGATAACAATCTATGACCACACACTTGTTTAGCTTCCTCAAGTCTACACACAGACGGAGAGATCCATTGGCCTTGCAAGCTGCCACAACAGGAGCCAACCAATCAGTCCCTTCAACTTCTTCAATTATTCCTCCCTGCTTGAGTTTGTCCAACTCCTTTCTCATCTCATCCCTTACAGATAAAGGAACACTTCTTACCTTGCAGCTAGAGGGTTTAGAGTTAGGGCGGAGGTGTATATCAAGATTGAACCCCTTGAGGCACTCAAGTCCATCCCCAAAAACATTAGGAAAACTTTGTTTTATCTTAATTTTAATATCAAGATCAGGTTCCTCACGAATTGTGTTTACATAGTCCTTCTATTTGATGGGACAGTTGCTACCTGGATCAAGCATGACACCCAAATCCCCTTGGTGGAACCAGCTAATTATACTGTCCCCATTTTTCTGACACATATATCTTGCCAGAAGTGTAACGGTCCTTGTTCTCAATGAGTCCAATGAAGTAATGACGCAGTGGAATGGGTTCCCCACCATATGCCAAGGGACGTATATCCGACTTCAGAAGAGATGTCTTGTGAGCCAATTTGTTTTGATAAAAAGCCCTTGAAACTATGGTGATTTTGGCACCGGAGTCAAACTGAACCCTTGTGAATTCACCTTCTACTTGGATGTCATCCACTGGGCAAGACTTCTGCTGTATACCAGAATCTACTTGGACAACAATCTGGCCACAGACAAAGTCTTCCTCTGAGATCTCAGCTTCCACACACTTGACATTAGAAGAGGGACACTTGGTTTTGCAAACAATAGAAAGATGCCCCTTCTTCTTACACTTAGAACAAATTACATTTAATGCAGGACATCTTTTGTCGTTAGCTAAGTGGCCAACGTGTCACACCTATAGCATTTATATAAAACACGTTTCCTTTTAGTCTTAGTGACAATATCAGGTTTAGACATGCTTTTAACTTCTTCCTTAACTACTTAAACAGTTGTTTGCTTATCCTTTTTTATGGTATCAACACACTTGATGGAGTGTTCAAGGACCGTACGACTCAATAATCCGTACGGTTCGCACTCGGAACACGCAGTATGCGATGTCCGTACGGATCGAAGCAGCTTTGTTCGACCCAGCAAGTACGATTCGTATCGACGACACTTCGTACGACTCTTTTTCTACGGGAGCTGAAAACGTCTGTAAAAGCTGATTTCGCCTCGAAATGCGTATGATACGGACCCCCCCCCGGGTACGGTGCGTACACCCCATGATAGCAGGGGTACGGTGCGTCGGGGTACGGTGCGTACACCCCTGGATTTCAGGGGTACGGTGCGTATGTCCCCGTGCGTACACCCCATGATCGTAGGTGTACAGACCGTAGGGGTATGGTTCGTACAACCCAAGGTCGTAGGTGTACAGTGCGTACACCCCTTGAGTTTAGGGGTACGGTGCGTATGTGAATGTGTACTTGGCGGGTCGTACGGCATGTTTACGAATCGTACGGTTCACTGTGAGAGTCTCAGTCTTACAGATTTAGCCTTGTTTTTCATACGGTTCGCATGGATTCGGACGTATTACTAACCTACGGATCGTACTACGCGATTCGTACGGATTTGTACAATTCGTACGGAAACGGCTATGAATACGAATCGTCGTACGGATTCATTTCCCAAATCGGAATCGACCCCTTAGTGTGTGCATGTCACAGATGCAGCACACAGGGAGAGAGGATAAAGCTCAAATGTGTGCTTGTCACAGAAGTGGCACGCAGAGTAGAGATAAAGCTTTATTGCTCACAACAGTATGTGTGTGTGCGTACCACAGAAGCAGCACACAAAATGATGAAATGAAAGCCCATATGTGTACGTTCACAGAAGAGGCACGCAGGGTAGAGATAAAACTTTAGGCTACAGAAAACAGATGCAGAAGTGGTACGCAGAATGAATGCAAAAGTATTAAACGCCTATTTACTGGCGTATCCTTGTGCTGATTTTTTAATTTTTCTTTTAAATGTCAGTGCGATAAAAGTGACATGACAAGAAAAAACTGCATTCAATTGTGTGTGAGTGTCACAGATGAAACATGCAGAGTTTTTTTTAAATTCCATCGATGTAACAGTCATGTAAGAACACAAAAGTACGAGCCCACATTGACTTTTAAACACCCATAATAAAGGCAGAAGAGTGAAAAACTGCGGCGATAGCTCCAAATCCCTTGTCCTTTTTGGTTTAAGCAGGGTCTCAGCAAAACGTAAGAATAAAGAGACAGTCCCTGAGGTAGAATTGTTTGTTCACTACCTATTGAAAATGTCAAAGGAGCAGTTGAGGCTTGTTGGGTTCTTCTTTCGTTTCAGCTGCCGACTACGCCAGTGTAAGATCCTTGATACAGCTGAAAGGATCACGCAGGAGGCAGGTTGAAGTGCAGAAATATAGGTTTATTTCAGAGTAAGAACAAACCCATCCAGGTCCCATGCAGTACAGGTAACAGCCTTAGTCATTTGAACCAACACAATTCTATCACCTGGTATACCAGGACCCAACATGGAATCTCTAGTAACCATGGCACCATGACAGCAGCATAAGAGCCTGTTTAAGATGCCACAGAGAGGATGGGCATTAGGCCTCCTTCTCAAGGGTGATCCCAGTGAGCACGATCAACCTTGGGGGCCTCATTTCTTGCAGAGGGCTTTCACCTGAACAATGGGGTCCTGGGACCACAGTCCCGTTGAGCCCATCCCCAGCAATAAAAAGTGATGCTTAGACAGGTGTGTTGCCTGCCCTGTGTCCATGTCTGAGGGAGGGCAAGAAAGCTGACCCACTCATTAGATATTCACCAACATTGCACAGAAGAGCCCCATAATCCCTGTGAGGGCTAATCTGCATATTTTTGGTGCTTATGGCAAGAAGTGCAGAGGCACTACCTGTATGCTTTAAGTGTGTTCTAAGGGGGCTGTAGGAGGTGCAGCAGTCCCAGACTGCTCAGAATTCACTCTATGTTTCTTGGGCATTGAATCCATGACCTCCAAGAGGGGTTTGCCATTGATTAAGGCATCCCAGAGCTGGACCATTTGCTCTAGTGGGCCTGCAGTATTGATTTTGCCCCCCACTTCAGTAGCCCACTAAATATATATCAGGTCTGCCATTGCTGCATGTGTGTATGCAGTTTTAAACTGCCATTTTGACCTGGCAAAATAAAACCTTTGCCAGCCCCAAACCTTCTTTTTTTAATGCATATAAGTCACCTCTAGGTTAGGCCCTGGACAGACCAGAAGGCAGGGCGTAGTGTACGTAAAAAGTAGGGAATATCGTGTTCTAGTAGTGAAAAACTCTTAAATTCCTTTTTCACTATTGCAAGGCTTACCACTCCCATCGGATAACTTTGGGGTTACCTTATTACATTTAATAATAGCTGTAATTTCCAAATAGGAGCAGGTAACCAGTTCATGTTTGGTGTCTTTGGAATTGTAATGAAAACTCCTATTTCAAGATAAAGTTGGATTTTAAATTACAATTTTGAAAATGCCAGTTTTAGAAAGCTGCCATTTTCCTGCTTTAGCCATTTAGTGCCTGTAGCTCGTCCCAGGGTCACATGATTGAGCGTAGCTGACAGTACGACTGCGTATTCCTCCTAAATAGCCACACACAATAAAAAGCCTCGGTGTGCCTGGATGGGCCATCACTGGGAGGATGGGAGGGCAGAGCTGGGCCCAGCCCCGCTTACACTGGAATAGACTGTGTCCTGCCTGCAAACAGAAATAAAGGGCTGCACACCCCCTTTAGTTAGTATGGAGGCATGACAGGTAAGGAAGGATGCCTGTGGACCTCACAAGGGAATCTCTAGAAGCTTCCTTCCCACTTCAAAGGCACAACTGGGAGTAAATATAGAACCTCAGACACCACCTCTACAGTACACCTCTGGACCTGTGGATACTCTGACTGGAAGGACTGCTGTGCTGCTGAAAGGACTGCCACTCTGTTGGACTGCTGCTCCGAAGGACTCCTGCCCTGCTGTGCTGACCTGTTGCCCTCTTGCCTGGGTGAGAAGGACTGGACCTGCATCTCTTGACCCCAGAGGGACTCCAAGGGCTAGTTAGCTGGCCTCCTGATCTGATGCTTCAGGGGCACAACAAGCATCCAACAACCTTGCACCTGAACTCTGCCATCTGTGAGTCTACCCTTCCAAGTGGTACCACCCCAGTCCTGGACCCTTAATAATAATAATAATTTGTTAGGCTCAACGAATCATCCCGAGGGGATCTCTCGGCTCCGTAGCTGCAGATAACAGTTCACAGGGTGATACCAGGGTTCAAGATTGAACAGCCAAGTTTTCATAAGTTTTTTAAAAAGAGTCAGCTCTGAACAGGAACGGATGTGCAAGGAAGGGCAGACAATTCTAGTGTTGAGGAACCAAAAAAGGGAAGGAACGACCCTATAATCTGATTTTATGACCCTTGGAAGTGGACCGAAGGTGCTCCTCTGTTATGCGGCGCAACTCAGAGCAGAATTGCTGCATCACTGCTGCTGCGTGGATTGAACCCATCCCAAAGACCCGCATTGTATTGCAGACCGCAGCCTCTTTAGAACTCCCACTGTGTGATACATCCTCGATGCAGACTCTTGCATCTCTCTTTGATGGCAGACAATGCCAAAATCTGCAATGCTGCTTCGCAGCTCCTTAGAACTGACTCATTGACCTGACTGCGCAACGTCGGACTTCGCATTGCAAGCCCTCATCAACAGGGTCCTCGACGATGATGCAGGGCATCACATCAGATGATTCAGATCCTGTGGAGGAATCGAAAAAGCCTATCAAGGTGTTGTTTTTGTATCTACCCCAAGTCACAGTCTTTCTAGCTGGTTGTGGTTGGATGTAGTAATCGTCTTGTAGGTAGGGGAACGCCTATTCTTTACTGTTTGCGTTATTGTCCTTTTGGACCTTATTTTCCTTTTTCTTTAACTCAAAGGTGTTAAATTCTATTATTGTTTTATTGAGTTTTTCCACGGCCAATTTGTATTCTTCCAAGTTGTCACATCCAAATAATTCCTTCTCCAAGTTCTCAATCTCTGTTAGTTCTTGTTTGCTGTGCTCAAGTGCTGTCTCTATTCCAAGCACCATCCAGTGCAGTGAGCAAGTCGTGGAGATACGTGAGAAGCCACCCTTACGTTTTTTGTCTTCCCTAAAGAGGCCAGGGACGTTACGCACAATCAACCCCTCTGGTGTAACGTTGGCTCTTAAGTATTCTGTTAGCATGCGTGCATGCAGCTCTGTTCAAACATGCTTCTTCTTCGCTCCTTCTAGTTTCTCTAGGAGCACCAGTCTAGGGTTAGTGCTAACTACTTGGCTAGTGGTAGAAAAAAGAGAAGGACCACTAATAACCTTCGCAATGTACTCCTCTGTTTATTATGGAGCCTCTCTGTCTGACATAGTAGTCTAGTGTGTGACTTAAGTGTTAGGACTATGAGATATGTAAGAGTCCAACAACAAATAGTATTCTCTGTTACACAACACTTGGAGTCATAACATCACTTTTACCTAATAAAACTCATAAAAGATCCAGACAACATTAAAAGACACAAGACACATTTACAACACCCAACCAAAGGGTGTGAGCAATTTACAAAAAGAGCTCTTGCAGTAAAACTGTGCCATCCATTTAAATAAAGATCAATATCTCCCTGTGAACTGGGTATACCTAGTCAGACAAAATACAATGTTCACAAGGAACGCATTTGATCAATAGATGTAATGAATAAGGTAAGATGTGTTACTTCCTTTTTAAAAAAAATAAATACATATCGTAGTTTGGAATGGAGAGTTATGTTATTCTCACTCTGCTACTATATTAAATCAATATAGAATAGTCAGTCAGTCAGTCAAAAAGGCTTTATTTCGACATATAACAATATCTTAAAAAGCATACAATCAATAAAAAAATACTTTTCAGTACATTTAAAATAAACCGTAACTTTCTGCTATCAGAAAATGGATCTATAGGTTTTAAAAATAAGCATTTAGTTTAAAACAGACCATGGTAAAAAGTGTAATTAAACAATTTGCCTAAGTCTTTTTGACCGGATTCGCCATGCCCACCCAAGGTACTTCGAGGTGGCACATGCGTAAAAAGTACGAGTGTCCGAATAAAGAATTCTTAAGGCCACGTTGCAATGCCTAGTGCCCAGAGTACGACACATGGGTTTGAGCCATTTTGACCGTGGAACTATATATGCAGGACACTCGAATAAAAAGTGGGGGACAGATTCTCTGCGCTGTGGGCAAAAGGGACACCACGGAGCAGTCTGGTATGGGATTTTCCAGTGGCAAGTAAATTCCATTACGGGGAGAAGACCAATTCTGAATTTAAAGTACAGGGACCTTTCCCAAGAGGCTGAGATGGTGTCCAGATACAGTTCTCTATAGGGGGTATCTTTGGACTCCATGAAGTTTCTAGTCGATTTGCATATCGAGGTGGAGGAATTCCTTCTGTTTGTCACCCAATTCCAATAAAGTTGTTTTATTGTGGATTTGGGGGGGGCTGACTGTTGGTGCCAAGCTTCTTCCAGCCCCAGATTGGTAAGTAAGGCTTTGATATCCGTTAGCCACTTTATTTTCGCCCACCCTGCCGAACTTAGTAACTCCCGTAGACCATCCGCATAACTTGAGAGTTCAGGAACTCTCCAGATGCGAGCCCACAGAAGCAAAGGGCGTAACTTCGCTAGATCTTCTATAGCCCGACAGCCCATGTCCAATTGCAGAGGCAAGATGGGGACAGACGGGCCAAGGGACATCAAGCTTCTCAAGAAGGAATTCTCAGCTCGAGTAAGGTCTTTCAAGTTCGACATTCCCCATAATTCCGCCCCATACAAGGCAGCACTTACTCCTCTGGCCGCGTAGATGTCCAATACTGCAGCTATAGGTTTAGTTGAGGCTGCTCTCTGCTCTTTAAGCAGGGTCCCGGTTATTCTTTTTAGGTTTAGCAACATTTTGAGCAGATGCTGGTCCCATTTCATGGAATCCACCAACCTGATGCCCAGATAATCGAAGGTTTTAGTCCTGTCCAATGCCACGGAGCCCAATGTTGGCGGAGGGCCCAGTTTTTGCGGAGGGTTCAAAATAAGGTACTTTGTTTTATCTGTATTTATACAGAGTCCTCTTTGTTTACAAAAATCGTCAAAGCCTGAGAGAAGCTGTTGTAGGCCCATTGGCGATTTTGAAAGGAGCAAAGTATCGTCCGCAAAAAGCAGGGTGGGGATGGAGCGACCTGCCAGACGAGGGGCATCTGCTGGAATCCTTGACAAGTGGTCCACCACCCCATTAACATAGAGCGAAAAGAGTGTTGGGGCAAGAACGCACCCTTGCCGCACTCCTCTGTTCACATCTATTCTTTGGGTTTTTTGGCCATTGGGACCCCAGCGAATTTGGGCGTAGTTGGTTTCATGGAACTTCATGACCAGGTGGAGCAGGTAAGGTGGCAGGCCAAGATCGTTAAGAACCTTCCAGAGTTTATTTCTGGGGACCAAATCGAAGGCCGTCCGGAGGTCGATGAAGGCCAGATATAATGTACCCTTCCCAATTGTGACGACCTTCCAGTGGATCATAAGAAGCCTTAGCGATTGTTCAATTGTTCCAGTGCCAGCACGGAACCCTGCCTGAAAATCCGAAAGGATCCTGTTCTCATCTGCCCATTGCTGTATTCTTGTTAAAAGAACCTTGCCTGCAACTTTTTGTGAGCAGTCGATCAGGCTGATTGGCCTGTAGTTCCCTGGGTCATCTCTCGAGCCTTTTTTGTGAAGGGGAACCACTTCAGCGGCCATCCAAGAGGCAGGCAAAGGTGCGCCTTCCAAAGCAGCATTCAAAACCGAAGAGATCAGTGTGCTCCAATCATCTATGTCAGCTCGGAGCAAGTCACCCGGAAGACCATCGGGGCCAGCCGCCTTGCGTGGAACCAAAGATTTTATTGCACTTTCCGCTTCTATCTTAGTAAACAGACATTCCTCGAATCTTTCCATCACTCTTAGGGGCTGTGGGAAAACAAAATCCAACGCTTCAACTGCGGATGCCGTATACAATTTCGAAAAATGTGTAAACCATAAGTCCTCGCTTATATTACAGGTGATAACTGTATCAAGGGGTCTGTTCTTCTTGTGAACTAAGTCCCAGAAAGCTTTTGCGTTTTTTCCGCCGCTGGCAGCTCGGAGATCCTGCCAAAACTTGTCTTCCCAGTCATGGCATTACCACTTTTCACCGCCAGTATCAGGGCTCTCTTCTTGGCACGACACTCCTTCGTGTACCATCCTGACTTGCCTTGTTGGTTTTTACGATTAGGGTTCCCATTTTTTACTTTGGCCTTGAAAAGGTCCCCAATTGAGAGTGAGACCTCACAGAACAATGCTGTAATCTGATTAGGGCAAATAGGCTGACTTTTTAAAATGGCACAGGCTGTGGAAGTAACAGTTCTGATACATGCCATTTTCTCCTCATCTATTGCCACTTTGTCCCATTTCAAGCGTCTTAAGCAGTTTGTTGGGACCACTCCTCCCAGTGGCCCTGTTGCGAGAGCGTTATGGTTTCCATTTCCAGGGAAGTTCTCTTTCCACCAGGTTGATAGTGTCAAAGAAAGGGCGTTATGGTCACTGTCCAGGGAGGGTAGGACTACCATATCCTTCATGTGAGCCCACAAAGAAAAGTTTAGAAGGATATAATCGATCCAGGAAGAATGGCCGACCCTATTATATGTATGAGCCCCCACTAGGTCTGATGGTGTCCTCCCATTGACTGCCCTTAGACCATGCTCTAAAGTGAGGGAATTTAGTTGGATGATTCTGGGTGTCCAACTATTTATGATGGGCAAGTCAAGTGACGGGACACCTCTCCTAGAATCTTCATCATTTAGATCCAGGGATTCATCGGGTAACAAAGGCTCAAATGTGCAATTGAAGTCCCCCATGACCAAAATTAGGGAATCGCTACAGCACTCACCCAGGGCTACCTCCAGGTCCAAGAGCGTTGGTGACAAAGCTCTCCCGGTGGCCCCTCGTGTATAGATATTAAAAATCTCCAGTTTTTCTGCTCTCCTTGGGCAAGTTACAGTGAGATGCATCAAATCTGGAGTTTTTTGGGGGTGATGGTGTACCCTCCATCCCAAAGTAATGTTTATCCAAACCAAGAGACCTCCGAAGGGGCGACCTCTTCCCGAGGCTGGAATTTCTGCCGGGACAAAAAAGGTGGCATTACCTACTCGGTGCCTTGGTTCTACGCACCATGTCTCTTGAAATGCGCAAACTGAGTGGGGTTCAACGAGCGCCACCCAGTCTTGGACATCTAGCTTTCTGCTTAAGCCTGCCACATTCCAACTAATGATTTTCAAAGGGGCAGGATGCTGGGGCTCATTATAACCGCTATTCCCACCCTGAGGACCCGAAGTTTGAGGACTATCCCCTAGTTCAAGTTTATCTGTCCCATCACCTGAAGGAAAGGGTAGGATTGGGATAGGCGAGGGATCGGGCACAACAATGTTGGTCAGCGGTACCTCCCCTACCAGAGAAGTTGTGTCAGCCCTTTGGGGGGAGACATTTGTTACCTCTAAGGTGTTAAGTCACCAGCCCCAACCCTGTGGAGTGGTTGGTTGGGAGGGGGTCCATGCCCTTGCTCTAGGATCCAAGGTCGGGTAATGAGAGAACCATACACCTCTACCCCCATCTTGAAAGAACTTATTATTATTATTATTGAGCCCCATTAAGGGGGGAGGGTGATAAAAATACCCCAAATCCCTAGTTTGTATGTCGCAAAAGTTGTGCTGCGACTGTTGGTTACAAATCATGCCAGCAGCTCTGGGATCATTGAAATTAATCAACACACAGTCCCCGGTAATAGCCTTGCGTCTGTTACCGATCCAACCCACCCTTCGGACGAAGGCTATTCTACCATCAATGTGCCCTGGGAGGGGTCTATTAGCTTTTAGCCAGGAGAGCGTCTTGTGTTTGAGTTCAGAATAGGACTCACAAGAGCCCTCGTCAAGCTCAGGTACCCCTGTTAGAATAACCACATAGGGCTTGCAGCCAGGCGGAAGGCTAGCATTTGGCGTACGCCGTTTTATCCTGTCTTTGGCTGGGGATTTTCTTGTAGTTTTTGCTGGGGATTTGGGCGCTACATGCGAAGCAGAAGTAGAAGGGGATGTGATTATAATTGCGGCGCCCTTGCTTACGGTCACTATATCTCCAGTTGCCTTAGTTTGGGAAGTAATAGGCTTGGGATTTGCAGCAAATTTGACCTTGGGTGCCTTTGGTACATGGGTGCTGGATTTGTTCATTGGACATGCCAAACTAGGCTCAGGGGTAGGGGTCGGTGGGGGGGGTATGGTTCCAGTAATAGGTTTGGGAGCCTTAGCCGAGGCAGGCGTTTTTGAACTAGGTGAGGGATCAGGGAGGGCTGTCGGATTAGACGGAACTGTTGGAGCGGCACCGCTCCTTAGCCCACCGTTTTCTTCAGCCTGAGTTTTAGCGTGAAATTTAACTAACGATTTCACTGCATAAAAATTGTCCAGCATTGACTGCTCGAGTGAGGCTAGTTTGCGTGTGAGGCCATCGATCTTATCTACGAGTGGCATCACCACAGACTTAATGATGCTCTCAACTTGGAGGAATATGCTAGCATCTATAGGGGCCAGTTGCCCAGGAGTGCCCTCGACAGCAGCGTCTCCAATATGGGGCGCTTGGGGTTTTGAGCGAAGAACCTGATTCGGGGTAATACCCCCTTTTGGTGTGATGTTCCTACTAACCTTACTATGAGGTTTTAGAGAGCCTCCCCTACGGGGACTAATGGGGCGCTTTCTCTTCTTTCGAGGGACGATGCCTAGGGTTAGATTCCCTACAGGTACAGTTTCGGGGACTACCACTCTAGGAGTGTTAGTATCAGAATGGCCTGCAGTGGATGGGGAATTCACAGCTGTATTAACAAACACATGGGGGCTCGAATCATCAGGGGTATTGGGAGTGCAATCTGGAATCTGCCTCTCTGGTGATGGAACACTAAAAAGAGAGGAAGTGGAGTGTGTCGGGTCGAGCACAATACTTGGAGCTGTGGTGGTTACCCTTTCTAGGCTAGCCCTAATCCGACTCACTCTCTCATCAATGGTGGGGGAATCAACTATTACTAAGGGAGTTGATGGAATATGACCAGGGCTATCAGCTAGGGCAATGGCGCCCAAAGAAGAGCGCTTATTAGACGTGCTAAAGGAGTCCCGAGACAACCTTCGCTCAGCCAAGATTATCTCCTTCTCAACTATGGAAACAGCACGGGTTATGAACTGGTCCATAGTGCCTATAACAACGTCTCCAGCAGATTTCTTTGTCTTACAAGACCGGGTTCCTGAAGCCATAGTCCTGGTGGCTGGAAGTCCGCTTTGTGGGGCCAAGGGATGTGGCCCAGCCCGGCCTCCTCTGGCCCCGGACGGCCACAGACGGTCCCGCCCTTGTCCCGGGCTTCTCCCGGCGCGCTCCCGCTCGCTCCCGCGTAGCGGTAGAGCAAGCGTTTGTATATAGATGGTGTGATTGGTGAAGGGGCGGGGCTTGCAGGGAGAGCGGCCCAGGTGATTGCAGGCGGGCTATCAGGGACTCCTGGGATATGGAGTCCCTGACCACGCTGCTCGCAGCCCTGCAAGGCTTACCGGCACCCTTGGCGTCTGCACGCACTCCCGAAGTTCCTCTGCTCCCAGACACGAAGCGGGACCCGCGGAGCGGGTCCGGCGAGGGGTAGCCTGGGTCCACAAGAAGGAAGCTGTTCCACCAGCAAACGGGCAGCAGGTACGCACAAAGAAAGTCCCAAGGAGGTAGTGGGAACAGTGGCTTTTAGCTCGTAGGTGAAGGGGCGGGGCTTGCAGGGAGAGCGGCCCAGGTGATTGCAGGCGGGCTATCAGGGACTCCTGGGATATGGAGTCCCTGACCACGCTGCTCGCAGCCCTGCAAGGCTTACCGGCACCCTTGGCGTCTGCACGCACTCCCGAAGTTCCTCTGCTCCCAGACACGAAGCGGGACCCGCGGAGCGGGTCCGGCGAGGGGTAGCCTGGGTCCACAAGAAGGAAGCTGTTCCACCAGCAAACGGGCAGCAGGTACGCACAAAGAAAGTCCCAAGGAGGAAGTGGGAACAGTGGCTTTTAGCTCGTAGGTGAAGGGGCGGGGCTTGCAGGGAGAGCGGCCCAGGTGATTGCAGGCGGGCTATCAGGGACTCCTGGGATATGGAGTCCCTGACCACGCTGCTCGCAGCCCTGCAAGGCTTACCGGCACCCTTGGCATCTGCACGCACTCCCGAAGTTCCTCTGCTCCCAGACACGAAGCGGGACCCGCGGAGCGGGTCCGGCGAGGGGTAGCCTGGGTCCACAAGAAGGAAGCTGTTCCACCAGCAAACGGGCAGCAGGTACGCACAAAGAAAGTCCCCAGGGTCCTCGACGATGATGCAGGGCATCACATCAGATGATTCAGATCCTGTGGAGGAATCGAAAAAGCCTATCAAGGTGTTGTTTTTGTATCTACCCCAAGTCACAGTCTTTCTAGCTGGTTGTGGTTGGATGTAGTAATCGTCTTGTAGGTAGGGGAACGCCTATTCTTTACTGTTTGCGTTATTGTCCTTTTGGACCTTATTTTCCTTTTTCTTTAACTCAAAGGTGTTAAATTCTATTATTGTTTTATTGAGTTTTTCCACGGCCAATTTGTATTCTTCCAAGTTGTCACATCCAAATAATTCCTTCTCCAAGTTCTCAATCTCTGTTAGTTCTTGTTTGCTGTGCTCAAGTGCTGTCTCTATTCCAAGCACCATCCAGTGCAGTGAGCAAGTCGTGGAGATACGTGAGAAGCCACCCTTACGTTTTTTGTCTTCCCTAAAGAGGCCAGGGAAGTTACGCACAATCAACCCCTCTGGTGTAACGTTGGCTCTTAAGTATTCTGTTAGCATGCGTGCATGCAGCTCTGTTCAAACATGCTTCTTCTTCGCTCCTTCTAGTTTCTCTAGGAGCACCAGTCTAGGGTTAGTGCTAACTACTTGGCTAGTGGTAGAAAAAAGAGAAGGACCACTAATAACCTTCGCAATGTACTCCTCTGTTTATTATGGAGCCTCTCTGTCTGACATAGTAGTCTAGTGTGTGACTTAAGTGTTAGGACTATGAGATATGTAAGAGTCCAACAACAAATAGTATTCTCTGTTACACAACACTTGGAGTCATAACATCACTTTTACCTAATAAAACTCATAAAAGATCCAGACAACATTAAAAGACACAAGACACATTTACAACACCCAACCAAAGGGTGTGAGCAATTTACAAAAAGAGCTCTTGCAGTAAAACTGTGCCATCCATTTAAATAAAGATCAATATCTCCCTGTGAACTGGGTATACCTAGTCAGACAAAATACAATGTTCACAAGGAACGCATTTGATCAATAGATGTAATGAATAAGGTAAGATGTGTTACTTCCTTTTTAAAAAAAATAAATACATATCGTAGTTTGGAATGGAGAGTTATGTTATTCTCACTCTGCTACTATATTAAATCAATATAGAATAGCTTGAATCACTTTTTGTCTTGTATATAGTGTAAATACATGGAAATTGCTTTACTCTTTTCTTATGTTTGTTTGCAAAATAAAAGTTACCCCCATTTTTGGCTGAAGTGGGCTTGAAATAAATTCATTTGTTTGTAGGCATCAATTTTAAAACTTGTTTTGATTCTATATTGATTTAATATAGTAGCAGAGTTAGAATAACATAACTCACCATTCCAAACTACAATATTTATTTATAAAAAAATAAGGAAGTAACACACCTTACCTTTTTTATTACATCTATTGATCAAATGAATTCCTTGTGAACATTGTATTTTGGCTGACTGACAATACTTCTAAGTATAAACAGTGGGTTACCTTCAATGGGCAACGGGTGGAGGCTCTTAGGGACACAGGAGCCAGCATGACTAATGTAAAGTGTCAGCTGGTGTCCTCAAAGCAGGTCTTACCTAACACATTCCACCAAGTCATAGTCACAGACAACTGTGAGAATCACCTACTGGTGGCTCTGGTTCTCTTTGAGTTGGGGAGGGGTCTCAGGTTCTCTAAAAGTAGCTGTGAGCTTGGCAATGCATGGAGATTGTTTGTTCGGCAACAACCTGGAGAACACTATCTGGAAGGAGGTAGAGCTAGCTCAGGTCACACTTGAAAATGCTGAGATTGCCTGAATGGATCTGTATGACCACAAGGTTAATGGCTTCCCGGGAAGCGAGTCAAGAGCATCTGCAGCTTGGACAATGACCCAGACGCCTGCCAAGAAGGAAAGAGGAAGGGGGCGTGTCAGAGCAGCCCCTGAAGTTCTCACAATGCAGGTTGATGGGTCACGTGAGGAATATGGGCCTGAGCCTCCAACGCGATGAAGGACAATGCCGCGTTTGGTGACCTGCCTGAGCTTGCTGGTTGGCAAGTTGAGGGTGGGCCCACCAGGGAGAAATTTTGTAAGGCACAAAGAGATTACCCTGTTCTAGAGGGCTTGAGGTGGCAAGCTGAGGCCCAAGCAGCAGCTGATACCTATGGAGCTCACCTTATCTATTGGGAGTATAACCTCCTAAACAGTGAGACTAAGGTTCCTGGACCTAGGTTCCTGGACCTAGAGCAGCCTATGTGCTTGTGGACCCAAGTGTTATAGAGCCTTCCTATTGGAGTTAGCTTCAGACATCCCCAAGGCAGGACACCTGGGGCAAGACTAGACCTTAGCCTGGCTTGTTGCTCACTTCTACCCGCCGTGGATGGAGACAGCCTTAGATGCATTCTGTAGGTCCTGTCCTACCTGGAAGGCCAGTCGGAAGTCAGAGAAATAAACTCAAGGCTCCCCTATCCCCTTACCCGTTATTGGCATTCCCTTTTAGAGGGTGGGCATTGACATTGACAGCCTTAAGGCAATAGGTTCATTCTGTTCTAGGTGGATCAGCCCACACACTACCCAGAGTCCATCCCTCTGTATTCAGTGCCTACACATGTGGTGGCCAGGTCCCAGATGGTAACTTTTAATAGTGTAACGTTCCCCAAAGAGTCAGTGTCTGACAGAGACACTAACTTCATGTCAGGGTACATGAAGTCCATGTGAGCTAAGTGTGGAGTAAGTTGTACGTTCTTCACACCCTATCATCCCAAACCAACAGGCTTGTGGAGAGATTAAACAAGACCCTAAAAGGCATGATAATGGGCTTACCTGAGCGAATGAAGTGTAAGTGGGATGTCCCCCAACCATGCCTTTTATTTGCCTACAGGGAGGTGCCACAGAAGGGAGATGGGTATAGCCCCTTCGAACTATTTCATGGCCACCCTGTTAGGGGACCTGGAACAAGATCCCAGGAAACCCCTCAGGATGTGGTCAGCTATATGCTGGCACTCCACAACCAGATTAATCGCTTCTGGAAAAAGACAAAGAGCAATCTTGAGGCCTGTCAAGAAGTCATAAAACTCTTGTATGACTAGAAGGTCACTCTGGTAGAGTTGCAACCTGGCCAGATGGTGTGGGTTATGGAGCCTATAGGATCCAGGGCTCTCCAGGATAGCGGGGCAGGCCCATATGAGGTAAAGGAGTAGAAGGGGGAGTCCACCTCCCTGGTGGATCTCAAGACCCCTAGAAACCCCTTAAGGGTGCTCCACATGAACCACCTCTAACCCCACTTTGAGATGTCTGAAGTTACCATGCTCCTGGTGACAGATGAAGGGGTGGAAGAGGAGAGTGAGTCAAGAGCTCAATGGGTCAGTAGAGGGTGTCAATCTCTTCCCTACTCTAATCCCATAACAGCAGGGTGACTGTCGCCAGTTGCTGGGGCAGTTTTTCTCTCTGTTCTCCCCCAACCCTGGACTGACACATCTGTGTGTCCATGATATTGCCATTGGGGACAGTTTGCCTGTTGAAAATAAAAGTTACAGTCTGCCAGACAGCGTGAGGGCCAGTATCAAGGAGGAGTCGCTAAGATGCTGGTGTTAAGGATGATTGAGCTCCTCAACAGTCCCTGGTCCAGCCCTGTGGTGCTGGTACCAAAGGGTGTCCCTCCGGAATTTAGGTTCCTGTGTGGACTACAGGGGACTCAATTATGTCACGAAGACTGACGCAAATCTCTTCCACGAGCTGATGAGTGTTTCTACAGGTTAGATGATGACATGTTCCTGAGTACCTTTATCCTTATATCAAGATACTGGCAGATTGCTTTGACTTAGGATCAAGGGAGTGGTCTGCATTCTCAACCCCAGAGGGTCACTTCCAGTTTAGGATGCCATTTCACCTTTCAGAGGTGAGTTAACAGGATCCTGGCATGAAAGAAGGCATTCTGTTTCCCCGACCAGGACGATATAGCTGTCTATATCTCCAGCTGGGAGAAACACTTGTACCACCTCCAGGAGGTGTCTTCAGTCAATGCATCAAGCAGGCCGGACTATCAAGGCAACTAAGTGTCAAATAGATCAGAATTTTGTGCTGTATCTGGGTCACATATCCACTTTTAGAAATGTCACTTGTAGAAAGTTTGCTTTTCCTTGTCGTAGCCATTTAATGCCTGCAGCCTGTCCCAGGTCACATAGTTGGATGTAGATGACAGTGGAGCTTTGCGTATTCCCACTAGACAGCCACACAAAATAGGGAGCTTAGGTGTGTCTGGATCTGCCATCAGTGGTAGGATGGGAGGGAGGTGCTGGGCACAGCCCCACCTACACCTCACTGCACTGTGTTCATACAAAGGGCTGCATACCACCTGTAGTTAGTCTGTAGCCAGGGCAGGAAAGGCAGGATGCCAGGGCACTTCAGAGGGAAACCTCTAGAAGATTCTCCCCCACTTCAAAGGTGCAACTGGCTATAAATACTGGACCTCATACACCTACTCTTCAGTATACTTTTGGACCTGGGGATACTCTGACAGGAAAAAGGACAGCTATACTGCTACAAGGACTGCCACTTTGTTGGACTGCTGCTGTGAAGGCACTGATGCCCTGTTGTGCTGACCTGCTACCTGCTTCCCTCTTGCCTGGGGAAGACATGCTGAACCTGCAACTTCATCTTGAACCCAAGACCCCAGGGTGATGAAAGGGCTAGTATGCTGGCCTCCTGTTTGGAGCCTCACGGACATAAAAGGCTTCCCATCAGCTGCTTAACCCATCTTCAGTGAGTTCCTTATCCCAAGTAGTTCCGCTCAGGTCCTCGACCCTCGGTGTGGCTCTCGGGCTCTTACTATCAAGCTTTTGATATCATTGTGACTGCGGATGTGCCTGCTCACACCATTCAGTGCGAGCTGCCACCAGCCTATCTCTTAGCCCAGCAAGCATTGATCGCCTGCAGAGGAATGCCACCACGAAGCTCCAGCCTACCCATCTGCGATGCCTGGCCTGCTCTTTACATCATGCAACCACCTCCAGTGATGCTCTCCTTGCTCCCTGTGACCCTCTCCAATGCGAACAGGTCTCTTGGCACAATACCGTAGAAGGTAAAACTTCAGCTGGACTAATTTGGGACTGTATCCAACCCACTGTCCATCCCTGTTGATCTGAACCTTTGTCTTTGATCTGGTCCAGCGCAACCAGATAGCTGTGGATGGCACCTTCTGATGTTGCTGACTATTTTACAGTTTATTTAAAAACTCATAACTCCAGCTCTACTGATGGTATGTTTGTCATTTTGGTCTTGTTATATTTATTAAATTGACCTTCATTTGTCTAACCTGGTGCGGGATAATTTTGTGTGGTGTTTTCACTGGTTTACTGTTGGAAGTGTTGCACACATACTTTACACATTGCCTCTAAGTTAACCCTGACTGCTCTGTGCCAAACTACCAGTGATTGAGCACAGGTTAATATGGGGTTTGCTTGTGCCTTACCCTGACTAGGATTGTGATTGCTGCTTGACCAGGGCTCACACCCCAGTCAACAAGTAACCCAATTTGTAACATGACCATTATGCTACTGGGCCCTTTTGCACAATAAAACTGTGACATTATGGAAGTGCCTAACACACTAAGTAGAATTCACACCTGTTACCTTGCATTGGTGGGCAGAACACATGAACTGGAAGTTGTTTACCAGTTTTCTAATAGGCTAGAAAATCAAGTGCCATAAAAGCAAAAATTTGGGGTGATCTCGCAGATAGATGATTTTTCCTAGAAAGTGTGAGTATAATGCTGCCATCTCACTCACTTGGTAAAAGTCCCTCACCTTGGTGCACTATGTCATTAATTTTGTGTACATCCACAATCCTAGAGTACAGTCTTCTTCAGAGAATGTGAGTCTCACCTCTTGGAAAACAATCTCACTGTTAGTCATTCTCAAAGGCCCCATTGACTGAGAGTTGTCATCTGGGTAGGTAAGCCCAAAACCATTCAAATCTCATCAATGTCAATTCTTGGCCTTGAGGTCTCCTCTAAAGGCTTGCCTAGGACCTGGGAGCCAACAGATTTACCTACATAGTGGGAAGCAGTCAAGGACTTCAAGAGCCAGAGGCAGAATTTCAAAACCCACTTTAATTGAAGATACCAAAGTAAAAAGTTTTTCTTTGTTGAGGACATGTTTGTATTCATGACTTTTGCTGCTGCCCTGTTAAAAGCTCATTACAGAAGGAAAGGAGGAGGAAGTATGAAAAGACACAATGGGGAAACAGATTGTCAAAGGAAAAAACACAGTAGCCTAGAATGAAGAACCGCAGGAGGTGCGGAACGACCGAAAGAGGTATAACGATCATCATGTGACTGCTGGAGATCAGAAGCATGGCTTGGTGATAATGTACAAATGGAAAACTGTAAAACTGTGCCAGGAATGGTAATCACCAGCTAATCCTATACATACAGACTGTGCTACAAAGATGGCAAAAGGCTGTATCACTTTCTAGCTTGGGGTAGCTGGCACTGCGTTAACGCTAAGCCTGAAAACTCTGTTAGCAAAACAGACATTTGAGGTAAGCAGATTTAGGGTGCAAGTGGTGTTGTGGAGTGCTCTGTATAAAGTAGCTGCCCTCCACCTAAGACCTGGGATCTACCCAGGATTCCCTTCTTCTTTTTGCATAATGTATGCAGCACTCTAAGCCTGAAAGGACATTTTTGGACTTATACTGGGTGCTTCCTTGTGTCCGGACAAATCTGGGCTGTCTAACAAGCTCTCATAGCAAAACGCATATGCATGGAGCTGGTTTTATTCATTCCAAGTTGTCTTGGATGGAATTTTAGCAGTCCAAACCTCTAATACTTTGATAAGAATAGTAAAAGGCGTTTGTCAGTTTTTCAGCTCAGCATGTGTAGCACTAGATAATACAATGCTTAAAGACTGTTCTTCAAAAATGACAAAAGGCTTTTTACCTGTACTAGCTCAGCATGGATGGCACTGTGCTAATCATATGCTCTGAAACACGGCCAGAAAAAACAGACAATTGAGGTGAGCAGATTTGCAGTGTCAGTGATGTTGTAGAGTGCTCCATTTAGAGTGGTTGCACCCTACCTAAAATGTGGGATCTACCCAGGGTTCTCTTTTTTGCATGATTTATGCAGCATTCTAAGCCTGAAAGGGCACTGTTTTGAGGTCAGGACTATATGTGGCACAAGAGCCAAGAAGCCACAAGTAGCAAGCTTGAAACATTGACCATGAGTCAAAGAAAGAGAAACACAGAGAAACGGCTGAAGCATAGCAGATAAGACCACAGTGTATGTAGCATGGTGGCTGAAAATAGGCAGGGGAATAAGGGGTAACCCCATCAGAAAAGTGAGCATAGAAGGAGATAAACTGGGAGAGGAAAAGGGGAGGCAGCCTGCTGCTGCGAAACAGCAGTCATAATCTGTACCCAGGCTGTGACATCTGCAGCATGCTTGGCCCCTTGCTGCTGAGAAGCACTACAAGTTGGCCACTAAGTGACCAGCAAAAGATTGGTAAGTAGTTTGCCTAATGCAAGCTGTGCTGCCCAAGGCGTCTTCTATTTATTATGCTTCAGTAGAACTGAACCACTGTATCGCCTCCGTGAAATTTTGGTGAGATTATCCACTAGCCAACAGTGGACAAAACTCAGTATGTGTGTGTTGTATATGAATGCTCTTGTTTATAGGCAAAAGGAAATGTGTATTTACGGTTTCTAGACAAAGCTGACAAATAGTGACACAAAAGGCTCATTCTTTGTGGTAAGAGCTGCTATGGATCTGTGTGAGACCTTCTATGTTGATGTAGAAGCTGCTGGGTAATAGTAGTGCTGTCTTGAAACGTTGACTTTCACACGTGCATCTGCAAATGATATCAGGAGAAATACATGTACATCTATTTGTAATAAAAAGAGATACATTCTGTTATACACGATTGATATTTATTTATGGGCGCAGGCCAGGGACTTTATGGGAAAAAACATTCTTGGTTACTGTCAGAACATACTCAACCATGGTAAATGGGGTCATTTGCGCACACTGTGCTGTAGTTCATTCTACTGTGACTCTGTAAATTGGGTCATGCTCCCACTTTTAGTGCTTGACTCTAAGGGAAGGGAGGACGAGCAGTCAAAGCCCTCTTCTGGAAGTAGTCTGGTGAATGTATGTTCCACAGTCAAACAACAGACATTATAATGTCACAATAAACGAAATACTGCACTTGCCAGTCGGGGTGCAGAACACGTTTCAATGTTTCAGCCTAGGGGTAGATTTCAATGTCCTGCCACCTCAAATGTCTCCCCAATTTCTATGGGATGAAGTGGGAATAACAGGGCATAGGCAACAGAAGGCACAGGTGTGGCTTCACTTAAGCAACTGGCGTTTTAGGCTCCCTGTAAGTCAGTTTCTGTGATCTTGCGCAAAAAAGTGAAACATTATCTCCCAAATTGCAAGATTATCTATATAATTCAAGCTGCAGTCTTTTAGTGTTTTGACTCTCGAGCCCCATGTTAACTGTTTGCAGGAGATGCATTTTAGAGCAGTGCCGGATAGCGCCCTTGTCGGTCTGCACTTGTGGCATCTACAAGAGCAGCATGGACCATGGACAGAGGCCTCTCTCCTCTCTCGGCTGCTTAAATGAACAGTGCACCAGACCTGGTTCCCAAGGGCTTGTCTGTTGCTCCCTGTAGTGGGCAAGTACGTCTCTGTGACACCAACAACCATCTTAGCAGGATATGATGCGTGTGGGCAGCAGTAGTACTGTTCCTGGTCTGAATTGCGATTTTCTTGATGTGTTTTTGCCGGATGTATGACGGTACGATGCGTACCGTCACAACGCGTGCTTTAACAACGCGTCCCTTACAACGCAAGTCGTTACCACGACTTGCGTTGGGGGCGCGGATTGAGAATAGTATAATTTACTATTCTAATACCGGGGCCCGTGGACACTAGGGAAAGTGATGGAATAGTAAATATACTATTCTTAATCCTCTAGCGCCCTCCAGCGCAAGTCGTGGTTACGACTTGCGTTGTAATGGACGCGTTGTTAAAGCCTTGCGGAGTAAAATCCGCGTGGTAAAGGATGCTTCCCGTTTTTGCCACATGAACCACAATGGGATACCAAGTGATCTTCCAAGTCTAGGTCGGCAGTGGCTGCAGTCCTGGTGTTGGCCAGCTCCTTGTGGGTGCTCCACATATCAGAAACACATTTGTGATTTTCCTTTTGAATAGTCTCCACTCCTGCAGGGATAGGTACTTTCATTCTCTCTCTACAGAGACAGTCAAGCTTCTAGGTGCTAGGCAGACCCCCAACTTCTCTAGCAAGTTGTGCAGACTTCTAGTGGTATACCCTTATCTCTTGGAGACAAGCTGTCATGACAACACCAGCCTTAGTCTCATAATACCTTTTTCTGGAGCACTCCGTTTCTTGGTCAGTGAACCCACCTGGAACTGGAACAAAGTGAAGTGGTCTGGGCCCCATTTTTATCTTCATAGTCCAGACAGGGGATGTTGATCCACTTTCTAAAGTCATGCAACTGGTTTGTGGTGGTTCCTTTCCAAATGATATATTTTGCTGTAGTGTTGTACAGACACACTTTTCTGCAAGATGGTGTCTATCACAGCAGAGTATCCAATAAAAGTGGACAATGAAACGTGCAGACTTTGCACCTGACCTTAATCAGCCTTTCTGAAGTAGCTAGTAGAGAAAGGCAAAATGGTAGGTCCTAGCTAGAAACCTCATCACCTTTACCAATAGGATCTGCTCACTCACTCCCTACCATCCACCAATGTCAGTGCTCAGGAAGGACGAGTCTGCAAGCCTTGCTAAAAAGCACCTCAAAGTATTTATAAGGGTAGCCTCCACTCTGTCCTCCCTCATGTGAATGTCTGCCTCCACCCTCCAGATTCAGGAATGGAGGCAATAGACTTCCACTGTCTGCGAGAGCTCTATTCACCCTCCTTTTTCTGCTGTTCTAAACCAGTGCAATCCAAAATTGATCCCACAAGTCACAGGTTTCAGACTCTCACCACACATGGAGTCTTGCTACCATACATATGTGCTTCACAGCCATCATGCATACCGCACTCAACATGCACATTGGAATGTCAGCGCAGTGTTACATGTAAGTGGAACTTTACATGATTGGAGCTAGTAGGCCACACTACCTTCTGGAACTGAAAAAAAGCCTCAGGGGTTCTAGCCTACTAACTTACTCAACTTATTGCGGTGAGCAATCCAGGACATGGACAGTAGTTGGATGTCAGAAAAAAAGTGCCCTTTTGGGGCACCGCATTGGGGCAAAACAGGTTACGGATCTTGGCTATACCATGGACAGACCTAGGCGTCAGGCCACGTGTTAGATCAGTGTGTCATCTGGGCCAGCCGCGGTCGGTAGTGGGTGTACCTACAGGGCGGTGACGTGGGGAGGGGAAGGTGTAGGGTGGGGTGGTGTTGGTAATCTATGGATTACGGAGCTTTACAGGTAAGTAGACATATAAATAAATAAAATGAAGTTCGTTGCGTGCACTGCATTGCATTTGGGGATGCAGAGCACGCAACGAAATTAGTTTTATTTATTTTTATGTTGACTTACCTGTAAAGCTCCATAATCCATAGATTACTACCCCCGACCCTGCGCCTCCCTCTCCCCACGTAACCGCCCTGCAGGTACACCCACTACCGACTGCGGCTCATCTGGGCCAACAAAAAAGACAGGATTCTAAGGGAAGAAGACACCCATCTACCATGCAAGGGACATTCACGTAACAACAATGACTGATTTCAAAGTTCATTTAGACAGACTAAACTAGATGCCAAAACTTCCTAGTGCATATTATATCTGCACTACATTTGCATTCTACTTAGAAAATAAGGCATTATGAGCACAGAGGTTAGTGTGCCCGGTTTGTGGGCACTTTTCATGATTTTTTGCTGTCTGTATTACCGTTTGATAAAAACTAGTAGTAAATTAGTTCAGGGAGTGCTGTTTGGGCTCCTTTAATAATGGGAACAAATGTTACACCAGGTGCATCTTTTTTAACTATGTAATTGGCACTAAATGAGGGCCCTTCATTAAAGCAGTAAATTAAGAGGAACCACCCCAGTGTGAACAGCTCCACCAGGCAGCTGCCCAGTTTCCACTTGCAATTTAGGCATGTTGAACACAATGGCACATTATTTTTTTCTACCCATTTTGGGCACAGTTTTGGACATTTTTGCACTACGGATCACAAAAAAAACGAGAAGGCACTATTAACATTTGTCTTGCAGTGAATAGAACTGTTGAATGAGAACACAGATATTTTTGCCAGTGTTTACTGTTGCACCATACTGCAAATGGGGGATTTGTGATTTGAAAGGGGAGTAGAAGCAGCATAAGGAGAGGCGGCAGTGGTAGGATGAAGGAAGGTGCAAGCAACTACTCCTGCTTCCTAGAGGTTGCATACACTTCTGAACAAGAGAAGCAGGAGGTGAAAGAGATCAGTAGCACAAAAGAATCCACCAGCTACCAGGGCACTGTCAAGAGTGTGGAGCAGGACACGTGGTAGTGGAGTAAGGCTGGGAAGAACAGCTGACTGCACCTGATATCAGGTAACTGTCTAATCTCCTAAGCAAGAAAAACAGCAATAGGAAGAGGCCATGAAACACAACTAAATGCAGCACCTGTCAGGGCGCTGTGTACAGGGATGTAAAATGTTACAACGCGATCAAAATGATCGCGGTACATCACAACGCATCTTTTACAACGCAAGTCGTTAACACGACTTGCGCTGTAGGGTGCTGGACTTAGGAATAGTAAGATTTACTATTCCAACTCCAGCCTACGTACAGTAGGGAAGGTGTTGGAATAGTAAATCTACTATTCGTTAGTCTAGAGCGCCCTCCAGCGCAAGTTGTGGTAACAACTTGCGTTGTAAAAGACACGTGGCACCGCGGTGTTTTGACCGCGGTGTAAAGGTTGTAGACCGTCTACAGTAGAGATAACCATTGGATGATCAAGTGGTTGCTTGTGGCCCACCTTACCTTTAAAGGGGCCCCCTTGTGAACAGCCATCGTTAATTCCATTGAGCACTAACATTCAGAATGATGTTAAACAAACAGACAAGCATTTCTTTGCATGTTAACTGAAGTAAAGGAAAAGAAGAACAGAAGGTGTCCTGCACCACTTATGATGGGGAAGGCCTTAGTAGCCTTTAACTAATCTGAGTCTTTCTTTCATTTTTATGTTTTCAATTTCTCACCGTTATTTTGAGTATTTTACGTTAGCACACTAGTCTTTTAAAATACACCCCTGCTAGGAAGGAGGTCTTACAAATTGACTCTGGTGTGCGTCAATAATAATTTGCAAGAACTAAGCTGCAATTGACATTGAGGAAGCAGTGTTTGTGATCTGGCTTGAGTTGACCCATTTCTAGGGTCGTTTCATTTCCTTGTATTATTTGGAGGTGCCTGGCTCTCACTGGGCCCAATGACTTAACGATCTTTTATTTGTAAGTTTTTAGGTTCTCACTGTACATGTAATTATTTTATTTTTCTTGCAGTATGGCCAGGATCCAGTTTAGTTTTAAGCCCCCCCACTTCTTAGGTTAGTGTAATATTATCTTGTTAGCACTTTAGCCTTTTAAACCATGTCCGCTGTCGGGATGTAGGGATTCAAAATGGATGCTGCTCTGTGTCCAATTGACATAGAGGAAACAGCGGTTCTGATCCAGTCTGAATTGACCCATTTCCGGGTTTGTTTCATTTTTTGGTATTCTGTAGGGGTGCCTGGCTCCCCCGAGCCCTTGACTCATCTGAGTCTTTCTTTTATTTTAAGTCTCAATTTCTCACTGTTATCGAAATTTTTATTTTCCTAGAGCACGACCTCCCACATAGCATCTGCTGGGATCCAAGCTAGCATTCTCTTAGCGTGTTGGAGCTTTAGGGGCCCATTAGGATGGCGGGCGGATCGCCCGCCGTCCTTGCTGCAATGACTCCCCGCCATATTAAGATGGCTGGGGGGTACGCGGCAGACGGAAACACCATCCGCTGCTTTTCCGCCTCCTTGTCGCCTTGAGACTGGGGCGGAAAAGAGTTCATATGGTGGCGGTGTCTTATCAGACACCGCCAGCCATATCAGGATGGGCATTTTGCAATGCATTGCCGCGACAGAAAGGAATGCGATCTTTACTTTGGGGGCCCGTTGCAGTCCCCCATAGTGAAGGCGAAGTGGGGGGTGCACATGGGGGGTACCTGTGGTACCCCCCTGCATTTGCATACACAATGCGGCAGACACCTTGCTGTGCCTGCCGCTTTGTGTATGCAAATCCAAAACATGCATTTTTAACATTGCGGCGGGTGCTGGTGTAAACACCGCCCGCCGCAATGTTAAACATGCATGATGCGCCCGCCACTGTGGCGGACGCATCCTAGTACCCCTCACGGGACCCCCGCCCTTATGGCAGGTGGTCCCATCCCCCGATGGGATGTCGGGCGGACTAAGTCCGCCCGTCATCCTAATGACCCCCTTAGTCTTCTAAACCATGCCCCCTGCCGGGATAGAGGGTTTCAAAATGGAGGCTGCTGCAAGTCCCTTATAAATTGAAAGAAACTAGCTTCAATGGGATGACTCTACACCTGATATAGCAAAAGCCGCTCCAAGTGACTTCTCTATCCTTCATGTAAATCGGAAATAGAATCCCTTGTAGGCTCTATTACTATCATTAAGGACTTTCCTAAGGGGGACATTTTTTTTCACTGCAACTTGTCCTAGCTATACTTTCTCAGGAGCCGTTATTTATAAACCTCCATGCTATGACAGCTCCTTTGCCAAAAACATTGCAGATACGTTGTCCCCTCTCTAATTTTACCATTCTTGGCGATTTTAATTATCATACTGAGGATAATCGGGATGGCTCTGCCAACTCTTTTCAAGGGGAAATGTCTGCTTTATATCTCTCTCAGATGTTAGGAGTTATCCATTCACCGGGACACACCTCAGATCTTGTCTACACAAATGCTGCTAATCTTGATGCCTTGTTCAGCAGATACCACACTCCCAATCAGCCTCTGATTCTTTTGTGGGCTATTTTAAAGATAAAATTCAGACAATTCAAGCTGCATTTAAGACAGGTAGTTATTCCACTCCTAAACTTATTGCTACAATAATTAAATGGAACTCACTTAATTCTCCCCATTTTTTCTGCAGAGAGGCAGGAACGCTTGCAAAAAATGCAAATCTAGTTTACTTTCTGACCCCTGTCCTCCTTCTACTCTTAAAGTCAGATCGTGTTAAATTTTGCCCACACTTTGTGCCAACCTTAACTCATCTATTGAATCAGACTAGCCTACGTCATTTCAATTTTTTAATTAAAAAAGTCAGTGCTGATACCCCGCTTCCCTCGAATTTCAGGCCCATTTGGTTATTACTGAATCACTGACAAAATATCGAGTCACAATATCGACCTACAAAAATATCGCTGAAAAAATATCGAAGCCAAGAATATCCTATCTACATCATGGTAAGCCCAACATTTCCGAAAAAAAATATCAATGTCAAAAATATTGTTACAAATATCGTTTTTTTATTTAGGTAAACAAATAATTTAAAATAAACATAGTTAAAAATATTTTTAAATGCCTAAAAATTATAATTGATATATATAAAACTAAAAAGACATTAAACATACATATAATATATAATATATATACTTACTTTTTAATATGTTTTAATATTTATTTTAATAAATTATACATTAGTTCATTTTTTTATAAATTATAAATACAAATATACACATAAAACCATATTATAATTAAAATTTAAATAGGGAAAGTGTTGGATAGCGTAGGGGTAAAAATTACTATTCCCACTCCAGTGAGTTCAACAGTAGGGAAACTGTTGGATAGCGGAGGGGTAAAAATTACTATTCCCACTCCAGTGAGTTCAACAGTAGGGAAAGTGTTGGATAGCGGAGGGGTAAAAATTACTATTCCCACTCCAGTGAGTTCAACAGTGGGGAAAGTCTTGGATAGCAGAGGGATAAAAATTACTATTCCCACTCCAGTGAGTGCAACACTAGGGAAAGTGTTGGCTAGCGGAGGGGTAAAAATTACTATTCCATCACCAGTGAGTGCAACGGTAGGGAAAATGTAGGATAGCGTAGGGGTTACATTAACATACTTCAAAAAAAAAAATAACATTAATAATTATTTAACAAAACAATAATTAATAAATACCTATTTAATTCAATTCATATTTACTTAAATAACTTCCCATCCTATTCCCCTATAAACACACAACGCGCTACACATAAAAATTGCACAATTAATGTAATTAACAATAAATTAATTAACAACAATAAATAAAATTAATAATACATTAATTATAGTTAATATAATTTTGAATTAACCAATTAATAACAATAAATTGCCTATACATTAATTAACAATAACAATAAATAAAAAGTAATAATAATTTAATTATAATTAATATAATTTAAAATTAGCATTTAATGAAAATTAATTACCAATGAATAATTAGTTAACAATAGATTAATAATCACCAACAATAAATAAAAACATATTAACTAATTAATTATATTTAAATTACTTCCCACCCTATTCCCCTATAAACCCACTACACATTAAAATAACATATTTCATTTAATTATCAATTAATAAAAAGTAATTATCAATTAATTAATTTACAATAAATTAATCAACAACAATAAATACAAATTAATAATACATTAATTATAATTAATATCATTATAAATTAACCAATTAATATAAATTAATTAAAAATTAATAATTAATTAGAAATAAAATAACAATCAATGACAATAAATAAAAACATTTTAATTAATTAATTATAATTACATTACTTCCCATCCTATTCCCCTATAAGCCCACAACCCGCTCTGATACTAAAACACAATATTTACTTTAAAAGCATTACAATGTTCTAAACATTTAATACATATATTTAATAAGAATGAAAAAAACATTAAAACATTTTTAAAACATGCATATAAAATACATACTAAAATAGATACCACTAAAAAAAATCTATATTATTTACAACTATATTTTTGCTAACGATATTATTTACTTCGATATTACTTACTTCGATATTAAAAAAATCGATATTACTTACCTTAAAGTAGATATTCTGATCAACGATATTCTTGACTTCAATATTCTGTCCCTACGATATTAGAACTCGATATTAGTGTAGGTCGATAATAAAAATTTGATGTTTTGACTGCGCACCCTGGATACATCTCAACGTGGCTTCCGCGCCCTTCATAGTACAGAATCAATTCTTTTGTCAGTATCAGAAAATCTCAAATTAGAGATAGAGGAGGCACTTCAGCTCTCATTTTATTAGATCTATATACCACCTCCATTACTATCTCTCACTCTATAATCATTCAGAGACTACAGGAGATGGAAGTTGACGGTTCTGCATTATATTGGATAATTGATTTTTTAGCCTTCCAAGCTCAGTTTGTGCGTCTGCCTCCTTACTCTTCTGATCCTTTCCCTTTAGACTGTGGGGTACCTCAGGTATCTTCTCTGAGTCCTACCCTTTGTAATATTTATATCGCTGTACTTGCTGTTTTGATTTGCAGCTTTGTTTCTTAAGTAATGTCCTATGCGGATGATACCCAATTATTCTGTTACTGACGGATGACTCAGCCTCTGATCTGGCAAATTTGAGCCACTGTCTTCTTTTAGTTGCAACGTGGATGAATGAAAACCATCCACAGCTCATTACTGACAAAAGGGAATTGTTGATTGTAGGGGAAAAAAAAGCCCCAGGAATTTGGTCCACCCCTTCCCCACTTGAGGTAGTTAAGAATTTAGGTTTCAAATTTGAGAGTCAGCTCTCATAAATATTAGATTTTATCAGTCTCATCCACCTGGTTTGGACTACTTAAAGTCCTGTGCAAGGTGTTAGGCTTTATTCATTTCAAGGCCACAAAGACAGGGATCCATGTGTTAATAACCACTAGACTAGATTACTCTAAAACCTTATACTTGTACCTTACTAAATGAGTGGTTAACAAACTTTGGCAGGTTCAAAATGCCACAGCAAGGCTTCTCCGTCACCTTCCCAGATGGTGTTCAGCATCTTCTACATTTCTACATTAAAATATCTCACAGGCTTCCTAACCCAAAGAGGATTCAGTTCATATTTGCCATGCACATACATAGGGCTAATTTTAAATCTGGTCTACTCAGCTTACAGAAATTGTTCAAAGTATATGCTCTTCTTAGATCTCCTATATCTTCTAATGCCTTCGTGATCCGTGCCTCTAGATACCGCTCTTTTTGACTGGGTGGAGTCTCTGCAACAGGTTCAGGAGCTAAACGTTGGAATCGACGCCCTATATCTATTCGCTCTGAATCCAACAGAGCTTGGTTCTCCAAGAACCTGAAGACTTGGCTCTTTTCAGAAAACTGATATCCGTTATTCTGATTCATTCTATTCTTGCCTTTAATAAATGGTTTTATTGCAATTGTATTGGCTGAAGCCCTGTTAGGAGCATAAATCCAGCTTTATAAATCATGTTTCAAAATCAAAAGACCTTCAAAGTTAAAAACATCGGGCTACAAATAAGTACAAATATGATGAAGTCTTTTTAAAATTCAAAAAAGTGTATTTCTCTAATATTTAAAAGTGTTCCATTGTAGCATACCAGATTGTATCAAATTGAGTGTTATTCGTTAGAAATTATAGTTTTCAAACTTGAAACATTTATGTCTTCCCATATTTGTGACAGCAATGCCAATAATGACTCAAGATGCAAGTCAATTGTCACATGCACCGTTCATGCTGCATGGGCTGGTGTTCTATATAAAGCAACTATTCAGTCTGGTAAATACAACGCATGAAGAGTTTTTGCTTTGCCCACATCTTGAATGTATTATGTGGTAATGAAGAAAAAGGAGGCAAGGTGAAGTAAAACAGTTGCCTCAGGTCACAATATTTGGTCAAGCACGGAAGCTGGAATTGAATCTAGGTTTTTGGGTTTCACTCTGTGCAATTCAGCAACTAGATGGATATATTTTTTCTCCCTTTGGTTTTACATAAAAAATTATACATTTGTCTTTAATTATTGGCATGTGAGATAAGAGTGTGTGGGTCAGACAGAAGCCAAATGAAGGTTCGGATCGTCGTGGCTCAAGTATCTATTAGAACATTGGAAGGTTGGGAGCTCCATTGAAAACAATGGAGTGCTCCAGGCTTATAATGGCTGGTATAAGCCTGGAGCTCCAACATTCCAATGTTTCTTTGTTCACTGCTCTGGCTGTGAACAAAGGCTTCAGGGAACCTGAGGGGATTCCAATCCCCTCACGCTCCCATAAGGCTTTGTTTTTTGTTTGTTAGAACATTCTGCCCTCTAGTGGCAGAATGTTCTTATAGCCTTATAGCCCTTCGTAGTCGGGCTATACCGGCTATTAAAGTCCCTCTCCCTTGTTAAAGGCCCTCTCCTTCGGCTCGGGGCCTTTAACGCTGGAGAGGGCCTTTAGTAGCCGGTATAGCACTTTACGGCAGGCTATAAGGCTATAATAGAACTTTGAACTCAGCAGGAGCCAGGCTTAGTTTGAGCTTTCAGTGGCTTGTCCACGTCTATAACATTGTGGCTGTTAACGGGACAGAGGACTACGAAGGACCTGATTTGACCAAGATCAAACAATTTGGTGAAGTAGGGTACCAACACTACAGTGCAAGACTCCTTGTTTCAAGGTCCATAACTTTCTCACAACACCACGTTTTACTGAGTGGTTTATGACACTGGGTGTCCTCTCCATCACAGCTAAAATGAAGGGATTGTTGGGACACAGTACTGCTTTCTTATTTACTTGCTTAACAGAGATTAGTTTGATTACATTTCTTTCTATATTCGTGAAAAAAGGAGCTGAGAAATATGTTTAAAATGTGAAAATTGAAATGTGATTTGTCACAAGTGGAGGCCGGGCTTAATAAAAAAACAAATGTTTATTGGTTTTGTAGTTACCATCCTGTTCATTGACAAATGGAGTGTGGGTTCTTCTCAAGGTGAGACCCAAGGACTACTCTCAGCAAAGAACTGCCACTGTGTTATGGAACCTGCCCATATGTTTAATACAGAGCCCGCAACCAGTGATAAAGCGAGGATTAAGTGCCAAGTTTTCTAAAGCCCTAGATAAAACTTCCCCAGTGCACCAATCATATCGTTGGAGGATGGTTATTTGTGTCTGCCCATCTAAGTGACTGCACACCTTGTTGAGGGGTCTTTATCAAAGATTCTTTTAAGCATTCACTACCTTAGCAGAGCATGTTTCCAAGAACTCCTAATGTTTACAGATAAGAGTCTAAAGCAAAAGGAGATTGTGGGACCTAAGATTCTATTTAATTCCACTTCAATAATGATATTACTTTGTTTGTACACTTGACTTGCAAAATGTAGTGACAGCAAGCAGAGAAGGGTGCGAAAGAGGAATAGCGACTCGAATATAGCATAACAGAATAACGTCAAATGTACATCTCTTCTAGAGACTAAGGGGCCCATTATGATGTCGGGTGGATTGCCCCCGCCAGGCTAGCGGTAGCCACCGCCAGCCTGGCGGGGGCAGTCCGCCCGACATCCTCACTCGTTTCCCCCCCCCGCCATACTAGTATGGCCGGGGGACCTCGGCGAACAGAAAGACCGTCCGCCGCTTTTCCGCCCTGGTCGCCTTGCGGCCGAGGCGGAAAAGGAATAATATGGTGGCGGTGTCTATCAGACACCGCCAGCCATATTATGATGGTTGTCATTAGGTGCCTTTCCACGGTGGCGATGCCGCCACGGAAAGGCATGCGGTCTTCACTCTGGGGGCCCCCTGCAGGCCTCCAGAGTGAAGTATAGGTGGGGGGTGCACAAGGGGGTACCTGTGGTACCCCCCTTCATTTGTATTAACAAAGCGGCAGGCACCGCGCGGTGCCTGCCGCTTTGTTAATGCAAATGCTGAAATGCATTTTTTTCATTGTAGCAGGCGGTGCAGAGAGCACCGCCCGCCACAATGCTAAAAATGCAGGATGTGCCCGCCACTGTGGCGGGCACATCCTAATACCCCCCACTGGACCCCCGCTCCTATGGCGGGCGGTCCCGACTTCCGACAGGATGGCGGGCGGACAAAGTCCGCCCGTCATCCTAATGACCCCCTAAAGGTTTAATTTTGAGGGAAGTAAGGAATGGAATCTTAAAATAACACCACTACTCGCAGTCCACGCCATGGATATGCTTTCCTCTCCATTTGCCGATCATACACCCCACCTCCCATTACCCCACATCAATGCGGCCCTCGTTCACACCACAGACTATACTGTGTGTCCCTTTCAAACATGTTTGTGAGTGCCCATGAGCTACAGTGGTGAAAAGGACAAGCAGCCATGCAAGAAGGGTCAACAGCACAAGTCACTGCACCTGATACTCTAGAGCTGTCTACCCTCCTGATCAACAGAAACAGCAGTGGAAAAGGCTCAGCAGCACATGTCTCTGCACCTGAGACCTAGAGCTGTCAGGAATCCTGAGGAACAAGACAAAAATGGCAGAAGACTCAGCAGCACAACTCACTGCACCCGCAGCCAGGAAGCTTTTTGCAAAACTGAGCAGGACCAGCAGCAGAGGACTTCAACGCACCATCTGCCAGGAAGCTTTCTATATGCTGACTAGGGAAAGCAGCAGATTAATAAGGACTAGCAGCACAGCTCATACATGCCAGGGATCTGTCTACACTACCGAACAGGATCAGTAGCAGAGGAAGAAGTCCCAGCAGCACAACTCACTGCACAGACTGCCAGGGAGTTGCCTACAAACCTGAGCAGGGCCATCAGCAGAGGAAGAAGACTCAGCAGCTCAAATCTCTGCATCATCTGCCGGGAAGCTTTCTACACTGCTGAGCAGGACCAGCGGCAGAGAAAGAAAGCACAGTAACACTACTCTTTGAACCAGCAGCTAGGGAGCTGTCTGCGCTGTTTGCTGACCAGGAGCAGCTGCAGTGCGAGAAAGCTCAGAACACCTTGATGCGCCGCCTGCCGTGGAGCAGTCCACGGTGCTGAGCAGAACCAGCAGCAGAGGAAGAAGGCTCAGTAGCACAACTCACTGCATCATCTGCCGAGGAGCTGTCCTCGGTGCTGAGCAGGACCAGCGGCAGAGAAACAAGAACCAGTAACTCAAATTGTAAAGCGCCCTGATATCCCTCGGATCAAGTTCGCGCTATATAAAACTTTATAAATAAATAAAAACGCAGCTCTTTGAACCAGCAGCTAGGGAGCTGTCCGCACTGTTTGTTGACCAGGGGCAGCTGCAGTGCAAGAAAGCTCAGTAACACAATTTGATGCCCCGCCTGCAGAGGAGCTGTCCACGGTTCTGAGCAGGACCAGCAGCAGAGGAAGAAAGCTCAGTAACTCAACTTGCTGCACATCTGCCGTAGAGCTGTCTACGGTGCTGAACAGGACCATCGGCAGAGGTCTCAGCAGCAGAACTCCCTGGATCATCTGCTGAAGAGCTGTCCACGGTGCTGAGCAGGACCAGAGGCGGAGAAAGAGGCACAGCTCACTGCAACATCTGGCGAGGAACTGTCTACGGTGCTGAGCAAGACCAGCATCAGCTGAAGGAGGCGCTAATAGGGAGCTGTCTACGGTGCTGAAAATGTTCCTCTAGCTTTCAGAGAACGGGCAGGAAAAAGTAGCAGGTGCAAAAGCCGATTTACCCCTTTCGATACCCCCTTTCCTTTCATCTTTTATTTTCCAAGTGTTCCTTCCCTATTTCAACTCTGGGTGTGACTTTACTCCTGCCCTTGACAAGAGTAATTCTCCAGCCATGTACGTGCCGGCCACACATGTATGAATACATGCACACCCACAGGCTTCGGGAGTTAAGCTGTCTGTGCAGGTTTTCTCTGCCTAACTAGGCCATAACCCACCCATAGGAGCACATTTGTTCACACGCAAAATCGTGTATATTGGATTGAGCAAATTTATTTACAAGTGTGATTCTTGGTTTGTGTA
Source organism: Lissotriton helveticus (assembly GCF_964261635.1). Lineage (NCBI taxonomy): Eukaryota > Metazoa > Chordata > Amphibia > Caudata > Salamandridae > Lissotriton > Lissotriton helveticus. Next base: position 10,700,651 of record NC_136064.1, read on the forward strand.
ATTCTTGTTTTGAGAACAGCAAAACGGACTTTATTCTCGTAATTTTTTGCTATTTGCACCACTATGTTGTAGCTGTGTATGTAAATCTCTTTGTGAATTGCGTCCTAATTGCACCGGGTGCCATTGAGCTGTTTGTGGTGCTGGAAGACTCATCAGATGACCAATTCTAGCTGCCGTGCTGCAGGAAATATAATACCTCTGTCATGAAAAAGAAGCATGGATGACCTGGATATGGGGCAAATAAATAGATTCATAAATGATAACAAAACATCAGAAAACAATATTTTTAATGAATGTAGGCAGCATTACTGATAACATTGAAACCACCATCATAACCATAAAAGTAAAAAAAAATTACATAAATACGATGGTATGTTTAAAGACTTTTAATCTAGTTTTTGTTCAAAACCTGGACCCCTCCCCTCCTTGGTTTTGGTTCCGTCGTTTTCGACTTTTCAACTCCATACTTTCTGTTGTCATGTGTACCTCTGGGTTGTACGTGAAGAAGCTCTGCTCACCTTTAGTTCTTTATTACTGCTATAAAGCAACACAACATTTAAATTAGCTGCCACGTATTGATTGTGTACAGGTCTTGAGGGGCAGTGCAATCCATAAAACGCAAGGGGCCTTCCTCTGATCTGCAGTATACCTGCACTGAATACACTAGGGCTTTTTGTGTGTTTTCTGTGGTTTGTTTGGCTGTGGAAATTGACTAGTAAAGACTCTCAAACTTGTGTGCTTCCCCCCTAACCTTTGACCTGGATGTAAACTCCTAGGAGAGAAGTAAATACAGGGGTAACCCTAGAGTCCTCCATGGCACCTGTGTGGCGCTGAGTGCTGACGGGGAGAGGGTGTGTGTTTACGTGGGCACGTGCGTGTAAGTGGGCGTGCATGCTAGCTTCAAACGAATCAGTAATTTCTAGGGGGTCCACGTTGTTCTTAGAGGTCGTGTTCCCAAAATGCATTTGAAATAAGCATGCAGGCAGTGTCACATAAACACAGGGCTTTAAGTAGGTGGGGTCCCTGCGGGTCTCACACCCAGCAGTAATTAAAAACTGACTCTGAAACTCCTATCGGTTCCTATTTTCACGGCTATAATGTTGACAGCAAACACACTGATCGATTTGTGAACAATGTGGTAAAACAATCCATGTCAGCGATGCAGCCCAGGTGTACTTTTCACATGTACTCAATCTTGTATTCATTAAGAGTGTTTGCTTTTTCCAAGATGTTATGTTTCTTTGTTACTTTTTCATGCAGCTTGTTTCTTTTGTATAATGCGTACTGGGAACGAAGTCACTTCTCGGTGTCTGTGTGAGCTCAGGTTGTGGGTGGGTGTTTATAACAGGGCACGATGTAGACCTCCGGCGTTGAGGCAGAAGGCAGTGTGGGTTTCTCAGATGGACTGTCAGTGCGTCATAATGGCGTTCACCATAGTGTTCACAATACATGCTCATCCAATCATTGGCCTCTGCAGATCACACAGAGTATTATCACATGGGCCAACTGTAATTGTGATTCTGTGCTTAAATATATGAAAGAAGTACACAACTATCTAAATATTGACAAGGGAAAGTTTGAGAAAATGTAGTGGCAGATTTACAAGTCCCTTGCGCCTCTTTTACGCCGCCGTTGCGTCACTTTTGTGACACAGCGGCGGCTCAAAAGATGCGCCATGGTGCGGGGTATTTAGAACGTGAAGCATCTGGGAGATGCGTCACGTTGTAAAGCCCTGCGCCAGAAGTAGGTGTATCTGCGCAGGGGGGGTGGCGTTCCGGCGCAGGAACACCTCCCAAAAGTGGCCGAGTGAAATCTACAAGATTTCACACAGTCACTTTTGAGCCCATGCTGCATCAAAACCCTGTGCCTGCTTGAAGCAGGCGTAAGGATTGACGTAGCATTGTACAGATATGGCCCCCTAGAGCATTGCTGGAGCTGCGTCGCGCTTGCGACGCAACTCAAACAATGCCCTGCCTTTACGGCACAGATGCGTCACGCATCTGTGCCGTTTTTGCCCCATGGTGCGCCACATTGTAAATACTATTAAAGACAACAAGGGTCCTCAGGAAATTTTAAATGAACAAAAAAAATGAAATTACAGACCACAATCGGTACTATAATCAAGTTTCCAGACCCAGCCGGGTAAGGAAATGTTTAATTAGAGATAAAAAGGAGTTTGGTTGACCTAGAGAGGGTCAAATACAAACATTTTAGATAGGGCACAATCCTGTACCTATCCTGCAAGAAAGAGAAATATAGTAGAAGAATCAGGTAAGAAAGGAGGGTTTTTCAGGCAAGAGGTTTGGAGCCAAATGTCGCTTGTAAATTAATAATCAATTCAAAACAAGTTTCGACATACAGTATTTACAGAATGGCATACAATTGAATTTTCCGTAATACTGTTCAAGCGTCAACGTTTCGATCCCCTGGCTCCTAATGAACCGGGATCATCATCAGGACAATTTAAATCATTTGCCTGTTTTAAGAATGCCTGCCGAGCAACGTGCTTGGTCCTGGTCAGGCGCCTTAGTTGGTGGTCAGGTTACCGTAATTGTACCGGTACCTGGTTAGGGGCGAGGTTAGATGGCCTCGCAGTCGAGTGATCCTGGCGGTCTAACTCGAAGGTGGGGATTGTGTCCTTGGATAAGGACCAATGTAATTACAACACCCGGTTGGCTATAGTGGCCTTGTAAATCGAGGCGGGGTGACGGCGAGACTCGATAGTCTCTCTCCGCATCTCCTGCAGCAACGATTCGCGCAACTAAGGCGCCTGACCAGGACCAAGCACGTTGCTCGGCAGGCATTCTTAAAACAGGCAAATGATTTAAATAGTCCTGATGATGATCCTGGTTCATTAGGAGCCAGGGGATCGAAACGTTGACGCTTGAACAGTATTACGGAAAATTCAATTGTATGCCATTCTGTAAATACTGTATGTCGAAACTTGTTTTGAATTGATTATTAATTTACAAGCGACATTTGGCTCCAAACCTCTTGCCTGAAAAACCCTCCTTTCTTACCTGATTCTTCTACTATATTTCTCTTTCTTGCAGGATAGGTACAGGATTGTGCCCTATCTAAAATGTTTGTATTTGACCCTCTCTAGGTCAACCAAACTCCTTTTTATCTCTAATTAAACATTTCCTTACCCGGCTGGGTCTGGAAACTTGATTATAGTACCGATTGTGGTCTGTAATTTCATTTTTTCTGTTCATTTAAAATTTCCTGAGGACCCTTGTTGTCTTTAATAGTTGATCACCCATGGTCCAAAGGTACTTTTTGGGTTCCCTTGTTTATATGAAAATGACATTGTAAATACGGCACATCCATGGTGGCGGAGCCTCGGCACACAATAACTGGTGCATCCCTGCTGATATGCACTTATTGTAAATCTGCCCCATAGTGCATAGTGTTTACATGTGAATCGTGCGCTGTGTGCGTAGAGGGTTAGTGAAGTGAAGCATACGCAACAAAGAAAATATAGCAGAGAGTTTAAAGAGGGTGCTGTAGAGGAAAAAGACACCGAATGAGATATGCAGATGGAAGATTTCAGATAGATGTGGGCTCGAAAAGGGCGGAAATGTCCACCGGAGAGACAGCAGAGGAATGTGGTGTGAAGGAAGAACCAAAGTGATTCAGATACTCCAAAGACCACTTTGCTCTTTCACAGACCTTACCAATGCTTAATTCAGTCTCAAATTTTCAGAACTGGAACATTTTCTGTTCTGGTTATTCACAAATTCATTGAATTTACTAATTTAGCTGATATTGCTAACAATCATTGGCAACACCAATAGGTTTGACTTATTTTAGGTATATTTCAGTTACTGTGCAACAATTCTGGATGTAATAACTGAAAGCTCACAAAGATTCACCAAAGTACCCACCAGGCTATATATTATGGGAAGCAAAAGGATCTTAGTTTACATGTTTTAAGCCACACCCTTAATTATATAGGCCACGCCTCTTGGAAAGTTCTACGTTACTCACCTTAGGCTATCACACTTTTAAAGACTCCCTACTTTTTTTCATCCCACTTCAGGCTCTATATAAACACACAGACAGACATGCTGGTGGATATTTTATGCATCCAGTTGGCTTGGTGGCATTTGCTCATAAGGAATATATATACAGGATCACATGTCACCGCTCCATCGGCACGCTACCACTCCCTGAAAACTGCACTCCTGTACCCCGCTAGGAACTAAGACACTTCTACCCTTCTAAGTAGATTACTAAAGGCTGCCATCACTGCACCTAGAAATGTGGACCGTAAAGAAATGGGCTCCAAGCTGGGTCTCATGAGTTGATGTGAGAGATTAACTCTACTGTGTCCTAAATGGGTACATCAGTTGTGTGTGTGTCTGGGTTCCATAGTCACAAAATGTTGCTTAGTGTCTGGGTATGTGTTGGGTTTAATGCATGGCCACTCCCTGAAAAATAGGACACATTTCTACCTAAACCCTGCCTCTTCCACTGGCGGGGAACAAGTCGGCGTTGGACGCATTTGAACACTTTTATTAGAGAGGGGACACAGTTCCCCTTACTTGAGAACAAAGGTGGGTTAGAGGTACCCAGGACATTTATAAATGATGTATACAGGCAACCTGGCCGCAAAGTATTTTTAGACTCCCATCCCATTGGTAGCATACCCTTTATTTGTAGGAGAGGCTATATTTGAATCTCTTATCCACAAGTAAAAGAGGACTTCAGACCATTAACTCTAATAGACTTTGTTAGAACTGGGGGGCTGAGGTAGGTACCTTAGGCCAAATAGGGACCCTTGCTTCTAAGCCAGGGAAAGGAAGGACACCTTCGCAGATAGCCCCTGCTCACCCCCTCAGTAGCTTGGCACAAGCAGCCAGGCTTATCTACAAGGCAAATGTGTAAAGTATTTGCAACCCCGCTCTCAGTAACACCGTGATAACAACACAAAGGGACTCCACACAAGTTTCATAAAAAACAAGTATATGTTTATATAAAAAGATATGCGATGAGACCACACAATAAAAATCCAACATATAAATATTTGTAATATGTCACCTTGCTGGTTATTAGGCCAGCAAGCCCTTGTAGGTTCCTGCAGTATTTAATGAGCCATTCTCGATGATCTAATGCAGTCCTAATGCAATGCTATGCATTTCGTAATGCAAGAATAAGTCAGTTCGTAATGCACCAATCTGGCAGTTTGTAATCCGAAAATAATGCAATTCATAATGCAACAATCAGGCAGCTCATAATTCAAAAATAAGGCACTTCGTAATGCAACAATCAGGCAGTTCGTAATTTAAAAATAAGGCACTTCTTAATGTAACAATCAAGCAGTTCGTAATGCAAAAATAAGGCACTTCGAATTGCAACAATCAGGCAGTTCGTAATGCAAAAATAAGGCACTTCATAATGCAACAAGCAGGCACTTCGTAATGCAAAAATAGGATACTTCAGCACCGATCGCAGTGCTCTGGACGGTCTCTATGTCACTCTTACTGACTCGGGCCAGCTACCGCCAAAGTATGCCCCCAACACTGTTATGATGGAAAACAAAGTGCGGTTCCACAGTTCGGCCCCGGTACTGCCACTCCTCGGCAAGTACGGGCCGTGATATGAACTTGAACGGAGGCTCGCGCTGCAAAGATGAGAAAGGCCAAGAGCGTTTCTCTTGTAGCCTGCACCCTGCCCCAGGCGGCGACACATGCACGCTCGTTGAGCTTTACCTGGGGGGTGCGATCCCACTCTCCTCTCCTCGCGACCTGGGCCTCCGGTGCATCTTTGTTGATCTTGGGCAGTGGAACTGAGGACCCCCCAAGGTGGGATGCTTTGAGGTCCTTCCTTGGCAAAGGCAGGCTCGGGCCGGCGGCACAGCTCCTCTGGGGATGCCGGTCTGGGCCGCTGGCAATGACTAAGGTCTCAGGCTGCAACATGGCACACACACACAGCGTCGCTGAGACTCACTTGAGCTCTGGGTGTACACGGTCACAGGGCAATCCTCACGAAGGTCTCAGTCTGCACGAAGCACACGCACACAGCATTGCTGAGACTCCCATGGACTCCGGGTGCACACAATCACAGGGCAATCCTCATGAAAGTCTCAGGCTGCATGCAGCACACGCACACATTGTCACTGAGACTCCCTTGGAATCCGGGTGCACACGATCACAGGACAATCCTAGCGAAGGTCTCAGGCTGCACAAAGCACACACACACAGCGCCGCTGAGACTCACTTGAACTCCGAGTGCACGTGATCACAGGACAATCCTCGCAAAGGTCTCAGGCTGCACAAAGCGCATGCACACAGCGTCGCTGAGACACCTCTGGAAACTTGTATGTTCCTGAGTTTCCACAACAGGGAGCCAGCTCTCCTTGAGCCCTTGGGCACAAGTTACTTCAGGACACAGCACACAGCAAAGTCCTTTCAAGTAGGGGGACACAGCACACAGCAAAGTCCCGTTAGCCTCTCCATTTAAATCAGCAAACTGCAGGCCAGCCTCAGAACACACTGCAAGGGTCAATCCTTTCCTTCAGTCTCTTCAGCTGTTTCTTCCTTGGCAGAGGTTCCTCTTAAAATCCAGGGGTTTCAGCTCTCATAGTTATACCCCTAAATGTCTTTGAAGTCTTTGTGTTCAGGGGGGCACTGACCCCTGTTCAAAGCAGTTCTGGGTCCTCCCTGCTAGTGACACCTTCTTCCTTTGATAGTGGGGGTCTGGATCCTCAATCACTCAGCAGGCGATGGAGCCATTGTTTTATGGCGGCAGCCCGGGCCTTTTCACCTCCAGGGACTTCTCCTCCCCCCTATCCTCCAGATGCAGGTCAGCCTGTTGCTGTCTCACCTCCTCCCCTGGGTCAAGACATTCCCCAGATCCTATCACTCTCAAATCCAGACAGTCAATCCACAACCAGGCAGAGACACACAGAATTGTTAGAACACAAAAAACCAGCCACTTCTAAAAGTGTGGTTTCTAAACACACAGTGCAAAAACCACCTTCACAAAAAGATGTGTTATTAAATTGGGAGTTCAGGCACACTAAACTTCACCTCTCCATCTTAAGCCCATGGGACGATAGGCTGGAAACAAATTTCACGGCCTCCCCATTCTGTCCAATGGGCAAGATGGCCTTTCAACAGTGAAAAATGAAATGGAGGACATGGTACACACCTCAGTACATGTCCTACCTTTCTCAGACAGTGCACCCTGCCCAGTGGGGTACTTTGGACCTACCATAGGGGTGTCTGATGTGCATAAAAAGGGAAGGGTAAGTCCCTGGCAAGTGGGTGCACTTGTCAGGACACAAGGCAGTTTAACAAACTGTGCGCAGGCACTGCAGTGGCAGACCTGAGTTCTCTTTTCAGGGCTACTTGTGTGGGTGGCACAATTAGTGCTGCAGGTCCACTAGTAGCATTTTCATTACCATCCCTGGCACACATACTGCACTTTACTAGGGATTTTACTAGCAAGGCAAACATACCTTTCATGGACACCCAATTACCATTACACTTTACACAGGGAGCACTTGCACTTTGACACTGATCAGCAGTGGCAAAGTTCCCAAAGTATCTAAGTTTGCAACACCATGTCAGAAAAAAGGTCTACAGGGAAGGCAAAAGTTTCAGGTACTTTAGCTAAAAAGGGACAAGTCCAACACACTTCAAACGTGAAGGCTTCAGTGCTTTGAAGCTGGGTAGCTTCACCAGCAAAAACAAACATGCATAAAAAGCAAGTTTAGAAATAATAAACCCAGGTCATTTTTGTTGAGTCTCGAAATGCAGTTTAAAGATGTTTTGACCAAGTTCCAAGGTTTGTTTAAAAATAATTTTCTTTTCTGGGATTTCTGAGCATGGTGACATTCTGATATATGATAAGCAAATGTGATTTATAGCAAATAAAACAAAATAATAAATGTTATTTTCACATTTCATGATTATGTTAACTTCTTGTTTTTGGAAATAGGCCCGTTTAATTTTAAGTAAAGAATATTAGGCTATGAACGTACTTATTGTGACGTCACTTCCTGAGAATTCACTGCAAATATGTATGCTTATTAGTGCTCTAGTATTTTTGTAGCACTTGTGCCCTGTTCACTTTGGTTGGTGGCTCTAGCATTGGTAATATACCATGTTTCGCCCTCTTCCTGCCTTGTCGTTGTCCTGAAAGAGTCCACTTCTTCACTGACACTACATCTGGGCCATCGTGGGCTGGAGGAGCAATTTGAGACCCCGAGGCTGCAGGAAATCGTCTCACTGTTAGCGACCAACTAATTGCTGCTGAACCTTGCAGCACATCAGCCTCCAAGATTCCTGCCTCTTTCCCAATGATGCCACAGGCAGTTACCCTTCAAGAGAGATTAGGATCCCCACACCTCTCTGCTGAAGAGGAGGCAGTTGTGAAGCTCAGCACCCCACAGAACATAATATACCTCTCAGAAACATCATAACATCATCCATACACAGACAATTCTCTGCAGGAAGACTATCTGGAGCTATTACTCACATCCAAGAAGGACCCATGCACATGGCCTGCAGCATCCCTGCAGGGTTACTGCACTCGGCAGCTGCACAGAAACAGAAGGCGTGCTCACACTCTTTCTAGTGTTTAAAAGGCTCCTGCACCCAGGATGCGCATGGCTTTCCAAAGTGTGGGGCTTATTTATGAGCCACTGCATCACTTTTGAACTACATAAAGTGGTACATGCATGACAAGGGGCTCTCTTAAAGATTCATGAAGCCACACAAACTCACCCAGCGTATCTTTGAGTGGCCTCATAAATCATGAGTAATGTGACGCGGCGCAAATCGCTGCGTTGCCTTACTCTATGCCCGGGAGGTGTTCCCTGGGCGTAGTGGTGGGTTTTCCCACGCAACACCCATGGAATTTGACCCTGCCCCTGATTTGCGAAGTGATGTAAACCTTGGGAAACGTCAAATCTGTACGCCTCAAGGTGTGCGGCGTAACAAGGAGTAATATGTTCATTTCTCCTCTTTTTTTCCTCTTGGCATGTGTGCTGAATGCAACACACATAGGAAGAGGAAAAATCCCTTGTAGGATTGTTTTTGTGCAGGAAGGGGCTCCTTTTTGGACATAAAAAATCCTGCCTGCAACGGAGGCACCCTTGCACCATGGTGCATGAGTGCCTATGTTGGCGCCTGGCTGCCAAAGCAGCACCAGGTCAGGCAGAAACAACAGGAATTGCTTAAATACGGTGCATTCCTATCCTTTCACTTTGGCATAGGGCAGCTCAGCAAGGTGGCTTGCTGCCAAAATGCCATAAATGATGCCCTCTATCTGTATTTGTGTACAGTAAGTTGCTGTCTGTGGAGAGGGGCACTGTGGAGGCAGAACAGTGCCCAGTGCTGCAGTACCGAGCTTGCGTTTCAGGGTCACGTGTGCTGGAATAAATAAAATGTAAATAGACGACAGAATCTTGTGAAATGGAACATGAGTCTGCCTGTTGATACGCAAGTGCATCAAATTGTACGACTCTGAAAGGGAAAGTAACGAAACAACTGGTCTTCTGGAATGCCAGTCCAGCTATATTTCAATTGTCTTGGCCTTCTAGTCTGGGCAACTCCATAAAATCTATACAAAGGTCAGGAACGTGAGTGTTTTTGATTGGAGAGTTATTCTTTGGGTAACATTTCTATATTGTTCTGCATCAAGGCAGACTCCACCACCATACATGCCCAGAAATATTGTATCAGTCCATATTTGGAGGCTGGTCATAGGAGAGCATTCCAAGCTGCATGATGTGCACACATCAAAACAGAAAAGGCTGGTGGGAGGGATGGTTGCAAAAGTCTCAGCTTATGACAATCGCTCAGGTTCATATTCCACTCTTGCATTTTGTTGCCCACTCCACCCAGTTGGGAAGCAACCATACACATATTAGCCTTGGTCCTGCTTCAATAGGAACAGTTCCGCCCGGACTATCAGGCCACATCCAACGACAGACTCACAAACCCTTACAGGCAGATTCCACCTTAAATGCACTCTTAAATTGTCTCCTACCAGGGCTGAATTAAATGTGTAATTTGGATGGGGCAGCGGGGGGAACACCTCCAAAATTCCTGAGAGTGAACAGGAAGGGGTTTCTTCTAGGGAAAAATTTTCTGAGGAAAAGTTGTGGAATTCTTTGAGAATTGGACCGGTTGTCAGAAATTCACTGTAAACGTAAGAAGAAACACACTGGAGAACATTTATGACCATGAGTGCAGGTAAGTTAGGGAAATGCATTGCAGATAGTTGTGAATATTCACAAAGTGAGGACTGTGTGGGTGTTTACTTCCTTAGTAATGAATGTTTCTGACCACTCCTCACACGCATAAGTGTTACCTATGGATCTAAAATGTGTGCATACTTTGCAAAGTTTTGGTCATCGCAGGCAGAGGCGTTGCTACAATAAGGTCAATACAGGTAGGATTGTTATGACATCACCATAAATGTTCACAAGAGGGTGGAAGGTTCCAACAAGTGAATTAGAAAGTGATCTCGTTCTTAAAGCTAAGTCAATGCCCAAACTTCACACAATCATTCTGCAGGGCCTCCAAAATCTCTGCACTGCAGCTGGTTGTTTATGACAGAGGTTGATGACTAAGTTAAATATTTCATTCTTGGTGAATCACTACTGAGTCTTGCATTTATATTTGATATTTTTTCCAAGTGTTGATCAGATTCATGTATCCAAACAGCTTTTCAAATCAGACATCCGGTCACAAGGGAACTCGGATAAACCTCTGTCCATTCCCTGCTGCTGTCACTTAGTGACAGGCAGGCCTGCGAGGATTAGCTGGGAGAAAAAGGGAAAACATTACAGAACAATAGCACAAGCCCCGGAGAGCGGTTCCGAGGATGTGTCATGAGTGTTTGATGTGAAGAAAGAACACAAGCAGACCCTAACAAGATGAAAAAAGCAATGGACCAAACAGGCCAAAGTTTTAAAAAACAGAGTGGTAAAAGGCAAATGTGCCTGACATTTGCTTTGACATCCAGAAAGGGAATTAATTAGCTCCAGCTGGAGCTAATGAGGTTGTAATTATAGAAGGCAGATGATTTATATATAATTTCCATTCTGTAATTTCCTTATTAAAGGTGAAAATTGACACCAGGCGCAGCCTATAATCAGCTGATTATGTCAGAGCCAGCCAAGGCTCAGCTGCATAAATGAACCCCAGCTGTGGTTGGTGCTGTAAGGCTGCACGTGACACCAGGGCGTGTGACGTCATTCACATGTCTGCGGGGTGCCTGCAGCACGAGCGCTGCGCGTGACTCAGGGTCTAAAATGGTAATTTTATAGGCTGCTTTATTAGTTTGCATGAAGCCTTCTCCCATACGTTTTCTATATGCTCTGAAGTGCACTGATCCAAGGCTGTTAGTGGCTGTGGCAGCCCGAAGGCAACCAATGATGCTGTATTTTATGAGAGTGTGATGCAAGAAAACTCTCACTAATCCAGTGTTTCTGAGTGTTATGTGGACACTGCAAAAGCGATGATTCTGTGATTGCACACGTAGTAAGTCTACCTAGAGACAGATTTAGCTTTTCACCAGTGCTGATTTAATCAGAAAAAAAAGAGAAATAAAAGGAGTAAACCAATGGGGGACTGTGGCTTTACCCTTTTATTACCTGCAGCTTTATGTCAGCTCGCGAAAAGAACCATTGATGGACGGAATGCTGGACAATGTCAAACCTTCACCCCAGTACTGAGACCTGAGCTTAAATCCATCGTGTTTTTGCTCACCATGCCATTCCAGTTTAGACCCAGCCATATGCAAATCAATCATGAGCATGGAGGTGTATTGTTTTGCTATATTTCTGCCTCCTACTGCCACAGAAGAAACCAACCCTGCTTCTTAATGACTACCAGTTTACTAGGTCTGCCATGCCATGAAATCGCTCAGTGAGACTCTTTCCTTTTCTTACCTAAACCCACAAAGCACCAATGCCTTGCTTGGTAAACAAAGATTGCAATGCAGCATGACAGGCCATGGTTTTGGTGCCAAGGGAGTAGCCAGGAAAATAAAATACCCTCCCCCTAGAGCCATGGCTCAGATACATTTGTGGTGGGAGCAGGTGCGGTAAGAAAATTCAGCAGTTGTTCAGGAGAATGCGCCCACTGAGGAAATTCAAAAATTCTTAAATTTCCTTCTTTCCTTCTTTTTCTCCTTCCTTCTTTTGGAAGGCAGTCCTTTGACCTTCCTTAATTTGCATATTGCTGGGTCTGAACTGGGGTGGCGAAGTGAGCTAAAGAACGATGATGGATTCAACCCAGATCTGTGACTGGGGGTGAGTGTCTGAAAAGTTTCAGCGCTCCGTCCATCATCTCTTTGTGTTTGCTTTGTTTGCGCAAAGTTAGCAGGGTATGCCCAGACGTGTGTCCCTTGCTCACTTTGCCACTGGATTAAAACTAGCCTGGCTGATAAGGGGTGTTATCTTAAATTTTTAAGGGAGTGGCCCAACCATCCAAGGGACTGGGTACCAACACAACAGTGTGAATGTATCTATCCATTGGGCTTATTATCACAAATGGTCATCCAAATTCACACTCTTATTGTGGATGAATAAGGGTGTGAATGTGGATGGCCATTTGTGATAATAAACCCAATGGATAGATAATTTCACACTGATAAGGGGTGTTACCCTGAAACCGGTCCCAGGATGCTTGTTTTCCTGTCAAGGGAAGACCTGGCTTGGCAGCTCAGTCTTGACTGTTCCCATGGGGCACAGGTTCAGACTGATTTGCATATGGCTGGGTCGGAACTGATGTTTCAAAGTGAGCTGAAGAATGATGATGGATTCAACCCATATCTGTGACTGGGGGTGAGTGTCTGAAATGTTTCAGCGCTCCGTCCATCATCTCCTTGTGTTTGCTTCTTTAACTCAGCCCTTGTTGTTTTATCCATCCATCTATCTCTCCATCCCTCATTCCATTCATCATTCCATCATCCATCCTTCTTCCCTTTTCACCAACTCTTCCGCCTCTTCATGTTTTATTCTTTAATTCCCCTTCTGTTTTATCCATCCTTCTTTGCCTTTTCCCTTTCTTCCCAGTTCATCCATCAGCCATCCTTCCTGCCATTCATCCATCCAGCCTTCTCTTAGACCTTCTTTCTCTCTGTACTCCATCCAACTGTCTTACCTGCCTTCCTTCCATCACTTTATCTTTTCTCTCCACCTCTGCATTGATTCTTCCATTAATCTCTACATCAGGATTTTTAAAGCGTGGCAAATCACCCATGAAGGTCTCAAGACACTGTTGTTACTAACTGTTTCAGTTTCATTTAGGGAAAAACAAGGAAAAAGCAGTGAAAATGATGGAAAAGCAAGGAGAAGGCATCCAAGAAAACGATTGAAAAGGCAAGAAGAAAGTAATGAAAAATGAGGGGAAAGCAAGGATAAGGCTCCCAAGAAAGCAGGCAAAAGCAGTGAAACAGAAGGAAAAGCCAGGAGAAGGCACTCAAAAAACATGGGAAAAAGTGAGGAGAGAGCAGTGAAAATGAGGAAAAGGAGGAGAAGGCATTCAAAAACGGGAAAAACGAGTAGAAAGTACTGAACATGAGGGAAAAGCAAGGAGAGGCTCTAAAAAAACAGGGGGAAAAGCAGGAGAAGGCAGTGAGAAACGAGGTAAAAGCAAGAAGAAGACACTGAAAAAACAGAGGAAGAAGCAAGGTGAAAGCAGTGAAAAACGATGCAAAAGCAAGGAGAGGCTCTCAAAAAACAGGGGGAAAAGCAGGAGAAGGCAGTGAGAAACGAGGTAAAAGCAAGAAGAAGACACTGAAAAACAGAGGAAAAAGCAAGGTGAAAGCAGTGAAAAACGATGCAAAAGCAAGGAGAAGGCACTCAAAAAAGGGGGAAAAGCAAAGAGAAAGCAGCAAAAAGGAGGAGAAGGAACTTAAAAAAACAGGCGAGGGAAAAGCATGGAGAAGACTCATCAAATGGGAACAAAGCAGGAGAAAGCAGTGAAAAACAAGGAGAAGGCACTCAAAAAAGGGAAAAAGCACAGTGAAAGCAGTGAAAACGAGAGAATAGCAAGGTGAAGGCACTCAAAAAACAGGGGAGAAAGCTAGGAGAAGAGAGGAGCAAAAGCGATGCAGCATCATGGGGAGAGCAGGGTCTGGGGTGTGCTCAGTGGGGTAACGCTGCGCTTCCATTACGTAGGTACTGGGAGGAGAGAGGGGTGCTGGGTGCGTTGGGCCGGACTTCAATGAAGAAAAAATAAGTAGAAAGCTGTGAAAACTAGACAAAAGGAAGGAGAAGGCACTCAAAGGACGGAGAAAAACAAGGAGCAAGCAGTGAAGAGGAGGGAAAAGTAAGGAGAAGGCTTTCAAAACATGGGGAAAAAGCAAGGCAAAAGCCAAGACAACAAGGGAAAAGCGAGGAGACAGCAGTCAAAGAATGGGGAAATAGGAAGGCAAAAGCCAAGACAACAAGGGAAAAGCGAGGAGACAGCAGTCAAAGAATGGGGAAATAGGAAGGCAAAAGCCAAGACAACAAGGGAAAAGCGAGGAGACAGCAGTCAAAGAATGGGGAAATAGGAAGGCAAAAGCCAAGACAACAAGGGAAAAGCGAGGAGACAGCACTCAAAGAATGGGGAAATAGGAAGGCAAAAGCCAAGACAACAAGGGAAAAGCGAGGAGACAGCACTCAAAGAATGGGGACAAAGCAAGGAGAAGACAGGCGCAAGAGCGATGCAGCTGTCCGGGGACAGCTGGTCCTGGAGCCTGCTCTCCACCCTTCTATCCTTTCAGCCTCCATCATTCCACAAATTGATCATCCATCTCTCATCCTTCTATACATCCATCCTTGTCTCCATCCACCCCTCCATCCTCCTCTCCATCCATCTCGCCATCCTACCCTCTATCCATCCATCCGTCTCTGTAGTCATCCATCCATCCATCCATCCTCTCTCCATCTTTCTCACCATCTTTTCTTCTATCCAACCCTCACTCCTTTCCTTGCACTGCAAGGGGTCATATTTATAAGCTTCTTGCAGACCAGAGTCTCCAATTAAAACAACAAATGACATTTCATATTTCACAACATGGTCCAGTGACACCTATCCCCTCTCGAGCTACTAAAGTGGGAGGTTAATGACGTCCCTGTCTATTGCACTTGTCGAGGGTGTCACAGAAATGGGTATCATCATTATGCAATTCCAGTTTGAAAGGAGCACTTTTCTTGTCGCGAAGCAGAGCACAGGTCTGCGCTCAGCAGGCAACCGTGCAGCACAGGTTAAGTGGCTAGAGGAACCCTCTGAGTCACATCTTGTTCCTTTTCTAGATGACAAGAGAGTCATTTAGACCATTAAAGCAATTTAAATATAAGATAATGTTTCAAATTCATATAAAATGATATATGCTTCACAAATGCCAATAATTTGACATACAATACTTTAGTTGTAGTGTTAAAAGCACTTTTTTAAAAAACTTTTGTAAGACGAAATGACTATATTGTGGCAATTTGCTGAGGGCAGGAGTTTCTGGTTGTTCCTTGGTTTTAGTGTTCATTGTTCACCAGTCTTTCTTTTATGTTTCTAGCCACTGTCCTCTGTCGATGTCACTGAACCCTGGCCACAGGTGCAGGACAGAGCTGTCTCTGCTTATTATGTCCGGTCTGTGGGTGATGCACCTTCACCATAGGGGGCGGAAGGCAGCTGGCCTGGCTTTGACTGCTGAGCTGCATCCTGTGTAGAGTGTGTGCAAGTCTGTCGATGGAGTGAGTGGGGGTGCTGGGGCAGTGGGGCTACAGGGCGAGACAAAGCTGTCAAGTTTTCAGATTAGTTATGTGTGACATTTCCATGGTTTCAGTGTACTTATGAGTGACATTCAACAACCAAATGTGTGACATTTAGAGTGACATTTTCCCGCAAGTAAAACCAAGCAATGAAGTCACTGGAAATATCACAAAGAGAAAACTACAAGTCCCAGCATGCAAAGTGCTTAGTGTTAAAAAGGCAGGACTCACAGAAAGTATTACAAATGACATCATGCAGTCAGCTGGGGATCACCCACTCTACAGTCCTTGGTGCCATATAACACTCAGACACCCTCTGCCTAGAGGTGGGTGAGCCAACACATAAACACGCAGAGCCAAGTGAAGGGTCTGGCTGGACTCTCGGTGCCCATGTACGAGCCGATCCCTGAAAATGTTTGAAATGTAAATCACACAGCAAATATCACGTAAAATATGAAAAAGTTTATTCACAAGTCAAAAAGAAGTACATTCCTTTAACATATGGAAGCTTCTTGAGTTACATGTCACAATATAACACTGCACTGAGAAATTCTTATTAAAAGTGATAGTTTTTAAACATAAACCATGAGTGTACTAGGAGGCAAGACAATTTACATGTAAACGCTTTACGCTGCCCAGATTATTATAGAACAACAATATAGTCTAATAAAGCAAATATAATAGGTTTTTGTACAACTGGTATTCTGAACTCACAAATTTAAAAATGTTTTTATATGAGACAATGAACAAAAAGGAATTTTGGTGAAGTAAAATATTTGCCTACGACCACACAATTTAGGCGGGGAAGCAGCGGTTTATCCAGGTTTTCACTTTGTACAAATTAGCCACTACAAGTGCCAAAGATTAGTGCCAAACTTTCTCAGTTCACTTATTTACTGGCTAATTTACAAATGCAACGCTGTGGAGTCAATCGTGTTCTCCCACTCACGCTTACAGTAGTGCTGAATCATTGTATCGTAAAAACGCACACATATTCACTACTTCCCAGCAAATGTATCCAGGTCAGGCGCCTGATCGCATAGTGCACCAGGCTCATCTTCACATTAGGTTGCTTCATTGCCATTTACTGGTCTCTAATCCTGATCAAGACCTCTTTCGGTAAACATCCTTTACAACGCAACTGTTACAACGAAGTACCTTTACAACGCAACCATTACAACACAACTTTTACAACGACTTGTGCTGGGGGGCGCTCTAGGATAGGGAATAGTTTCCAACACCTTCCCTCCTATCCACGGGGACTGGAGTTGGAATACTAAATTAAACTATTCACTATCCAGCGCCCTCCAACGCAAGTTGTGAAACTTGCATCGTAAAGGCATGCGTTGTAATAGCATGCGTTGTAACGTCATACATTCCATCTTTCCATTCTATTCAAGTCTTTATTGAAGGCCTTATTAGAATTTTGTGGAATAATAGGAGTGCATCTTTTAGTTGTCTCCTGATATTTGACAGACTTCGCCCCAGCCGTGCAGAGCCCCAGCATGTTTCTTTAAAGGCCTGTGCTTGAATGTCACTGATTTGTAATTTCTTTTGTTATGTATCCCCTCTATTTTTACCTCTACGCATTTTTAGGTAGCGTGAACTGGACCCAATAGAACTGGAATGCCTTATGCGAGGACCAGTTACATTACACAAGGTCACATTCATTTTTGTTGGGTCTTGGAAAGTAAGTGATTTGCCTAGAATCACAGGATGTTGAACCGATGCTGAACCTCGAACCTGTCTCTCTAGTTCCAAAGTCTACAGCTCTTCCTGTAACGCCACATCTGGGGTAGAGGGAGGAATGCAGGTAGAAGCCACACGAAACTTCGGCTTGTTGTGCACTCAAGGTTCCAACAGGACCTCGAACCGAGCCAAGGTTCAGGCTTGAGCCGGGCTCAAGCTTTCAGTCGCCCACACATCTCCACCTCTGCCACAAATCACCTCATTCAATTGACTGGGCTTGGAAGGAGATCTCTTCACTATCACAACGTCAGCAGACGTCCCCACCTAGTATAACAAACAGCGAGCTGTGTCTGAATGACCACTTGACCTACGTCTACTGCAGCCACTGCCAGCTCAGTTGCCACCAGACACATCTGTATGCTTCTCATGATCAGGACAACTGCTCCTTGCCAAATTGCTGTTGCTGGATGGCTGTGTTGTCTCATTGAGCAGGATGTGTCTGTTTCTCAAGTTCTGCAGCCCATCTTATTTCTAGCATTGTCAGAGTCTGTCCTCTGGCAGAGCTCTGTGGACTAGAACTGGCAACAGGGGAGTGGGACGGTGGTCAGGAATAAATACTTTTTGTGTACTGTGCCAAGGCCTGGAATCTGGACAAGCACTATGTGACCCCAATCCCTCCAACAAACACATGTGCCCGAGGGCATTGGTGAGAAGTTTGCTCTCTTGGTCAACAATCTCCGGCCCAACAATGTCTGACTAGACTGGCGCTGGGGCTGGAACTGCCAGGATAGGAAAACAGCAAAATCCTGCAAGCACGACCCTCTCCTCCCTGCAGTAAAGGGAGCTCTGTGAGGGGTTGTGTGGGGTAGGAGGCACCACTGCTGATGGCTGGTGTGGCAAGGAATAAATCAAAGTGGCAGCCCACTAGTGTGCCTACACCGAGGCCATTTCTGCGCTTGTGGTGCACAGCCGGTCACCAAAGGGGGTTGTTGTCTTTGCCAGTACAAAATACAATGCTTAGACTAATTTTAAACATTTTCCCCCTTTGTACAGTGCAGCACACAGTCAGAAAATGAAGGCAAAATAAAGCATTTTTTCCTTCATAGCGCTTGGTTGAAGGGTGCACTATTTTCTGAGGCTAAACCCTGTCTTCTTGATTTAGTAAGTTAGGTTTAGCATCAGAAATCTTGGGTGGGTGCATGGGAATGCTGGTATCATGCTGTGAATCCAGGCAGAATTCAAAGTATGTAGGAACACTCAGCTGTGCATTGCAGACCTCCTTCAAGTTGCAATGTGTCTATCGTTTAGTAGATGTCGATATATTCTTATGGCTATTTATTAATGAGGTCTGCATGACGTAGAGGTCCCTTTGTGCTTGTCGCGTCTTCATGAGTGCTCGTAGAAGGTGACAAGTCCTGTTCTTTGATAGAGGGATGTGAGCCTGAATCTCTGTAGACAAATCTGGTCATTATAGTCAACAAGAGCTGCCCATTACTGAACCTTATTTTTGATGGATTCTCCTTTGTCTTCTGATGAAGAGCTAAATGATACTTCACAATGAGGAAGTTGCAGTCTTTGCAAGGTTCTTCATCATTAGCCTGGTAGTGTTTACTCTCTATAGGTGCATTAGGCTTGGGGTTAGTGGTAATGACTTCTGAGCTTTTATGGCACTTGTAAGTATCTGGGTGCAGTTGTGAGTCAGCCTGTGGTCTGATTTTCAGTGCTTTGTAATTTAGTGTATTCAACGGTTCGAGGAACTCACAGGCTCTTTTTTTATTATCTCCATTGTTTGCAGTTTTCATCTGCGCCTTAATTTGATTTTCTGTGTCTGCTCATTGTAACTTATTTTCTCACACGTCTCTGTGTCCATTCCTCCTTTCTCGTTGTGTATAGTTTAGTTTCTGTTTTTAGTACAACGTGCTATGTCAAGCAGCTCCCTGCTGTTTTTGTGGTTTTATTTAGATTGTCAGTTGCAGTCCTTGGCTTGACGTGTGATGTGTTCTGTGTTCTGTGTGTGGTATTCAGAGTCTCATTAGCAAAATACTGTAATTGACAAAATGCACCGCAATTGCCAGATGTAATCTCGCTTTCCGAGTGGGATTAGAGAGCAGCTGGCTGGTGATGAAAACCATTATAGTTACCAAATAACATTTTCTTCATATATTCAGGTGTGTGCACAGATGAGTGACACGTGTTACACACATATAACCACTTACGTAATAACTATATGTACATGTGGTTCTGAATGATTCTATTAAGTGACCAAGCATTTTTCTGATGGTACTCTTGTATGTATTTATTTATGTTTTACATAGGTCATCCCACCAAGTGGTACCTTCTCACCATGAAGTTGGTAAGCACAGAGCCCCTTTTCTATTGGTCCTGATGAATGCCACCGACCTATCTGGGCCAAACAGCAGAAACATGTCAACCACATCCACTACAGTGAGGGTACAATAAATTCCCCCAACTCACCGTCCACCTCTTTTAATACCATATAGCTACCTGTCCTATTAAAAATGTAATTGGTAACTATAATGGTTTTTAAACTCCACTCACTTTTCAAGGGCCCCCACTTAGTTTAGAAGTGCCTCCCTGTCATCAGATGAAGGCCCGCCCTCTACCAAACCGAGTTTCTAGAGGGCGAGGACTGCTGATGATGGAGCATGACACCTGGTGGTGTGTGAGGCCAGTCCTTCACTTTTTGTGAATTGTCCACACTCACAATTTAGTCTTAGAGTACCTTCGGTCACTTTACTGGGAGCGGCCACTGTGTGGCTCCAATCACACAGTCTCCCGGTGAGGAGCCGATATCTCATGGTGGCTGGGCAAACAAGCTGGAAACCACTTTAAACAGTGGATTTCCCACTCGTTTTCAGAGGTTTTGACTGCAGATGTCCATTAGGGGTGTTTTCAAACCCAAGGATATTGGCATCAGCCTCAGTCAGCTATTATTTTTGTTTTTGGAGGAGCTGGCTTGGGGGCATGGTGGGGGCAAAAGTTCCTCCTAGGTACTTCTCGGCACGAGGCCCGGCACCTCCAAGGCCACGCCCCCTCCTCCCTGGTTACAATATGGTGGCCAGACTTCCAAATCTGGATTTTTCTGTGTATAGAGTAGCGTTCAGGTATGGTGGCTATCCTGTGACCCCTCTACTCTGTATCAGGGCCTACGTCTGTCTTGTTGATGCTGTGATGTAATTTGTGTAAAATAGGGGCTTGCTTGATTAGCCCTAATACCTTTAGCCTGTTCTCTGTCTTTATTTTCCTTGAACGAATGCATTGTCACTGGAACAGGAGGATCTATTTATGCGGCAGGGATGACTAAATTATGTGAAATAATGCTGTGTATTTAATGATAGTTTACTTCATTGTTTTGTCGTTTGTAGACATTCTTGAGCAAAGGTTTTACCTCATTAATACCAGTTTAACATCCATATACAGCATAAATAGCAAAAAGGTGACCAGTCAACCTTTGCCAAGTACCTCCCACAGCGTGACGCCACGTTTTTAGTAACGTTTGATACATTTAAGCTAGAAACATTTTTTTTTCTTTAAATCTAGAGTTCATGCAGCAAATGATGTATTATGTGGCAAATTTGGCAAATCATATTTATACGGTAAATACTACAGTCTGAAAATTGCATCATTCCATAGCCCCTAGCATATTAAAACATGTTATCTCAGTATATCTGCAGCAACAGCTTGCTATGGTTTACCTACTCACTCAAGAGAAACAAGCAAACCCTGTGACAAAGGATGACATTTACTTTAGAAAATGTGCTCATCCAATCGTATTCTAATTTTACGAAGTGTTCCAAGCTAAGGTACAGCATCACAAGTGGGATCTCAGCAAAGAAGCAGGTTTTATTCTTTATATATTAAACATTATTCAAAATTCCAACCAAGCTGGTTGTGTATCACTTAAAGACTGTAACACTAGGATAAGTTCAACACTGTTTACAAATATATATGAATTATTTGTTTCCCCTCTGCTTTCTTTGAAGATAATGTTAATATTAAATGTGTGTAATTAGGCTAGCATCAATTAGGTGGCTTAATGGTTTGCTGCCTTCATGTTTGAAGAGCCATAATATCACTGATTTTAATTATAACAGCTCCACTTAACCTTCTGTATTTGCAAGGAAACCAGAGAATACATTGTTCCAGATAATTGTTTTGTTTGTTGGCCCTAAGGTTATCATTGCAAAGGCAGACTTCTGTATGTATTTTTGCTCTTCCTTTCATTGTTGGTATACAGACAGGATTCGCCATTGTATTTTTTTCTCATTTGATTCTTGTCACAGTTGATGCACCCAGCAGCACTTTCATATCACAAACTTGACACATGATGCTTTGCTATTTTATGTGGATGTGCCACATAAATTTACAAAGCAACCTGTGCCACTTGTCTGTATGAAATGTATCAGAGACGTTCAAGGAGAGAGAAAGATGGAAGTTGTTCAAGTTGGAAAAGTGTCGGAAGTTACATTAGAAGAAATAACATTACTGGATGATTCTGGAAGTGCATATTGTGGGCCATCCACTGCTCACAACAGTTGTTGGGTGGGACATCCCTCTATTTTAGACCTGATTCTTGTCAGATTCTCAGAAGGGAACCGGGTCTGGTGGCGCAGTGGACAAATGCATTCACTGCAGGGGCCTGTGTTCAACCGCATGGTCACAGGCTCTAATCCCGGCGGGTCCACTCAGCCTTTCATCCATCAGAGGTCGATAAAATGAGTACCATTGAGTTGGATAACAATATACATCTGTTATTTAGCGCCTTGAGACTTTCGGGTGATACGTGCGCTATACAAAAGTACATGTTATGTTATGTCATGTCAATAGAGGAAAGGGACAGAAGCACCTAGGGTGAGTAAAGGATTACACATGTTGGGTGACCAGCTCCAAGCAGGTTTAGGTCATTGCATGAGGCAGAGAATAAACTGAACTACAGATCAGAGAGACTCCCAAGGGGGATGGCTTGGGCCCTGATGGAGCTGACTGTACTGTACAGAAGAAGCTGCACAGTGACTACAGATATGAGTTGTGTGACTGGAATACACATCATCAGGTTGTTCTCAGAAAGTGCTAGGGTGTCTGACAGATCCTGCCTATGGCCAACAACAGGTGCGTAGGACTGAGACTAAACTCGTCCATGAACCTATGGATATGAAATTACCTTTACAGGTGCAGAGGATCTTAGTAGGGTCTGTTGACGAAGCGTTTAGTGTCAACGTTTCATTATCTCGTTTATTTGCGTTGTTGTCACAGCCTGGAGGCAGAAATGCAACAAATATGAAGCAGGTGACTAGGCCGAAGGAGTAAAGACTATGCCAGCTGAGTCGCTTCAACCCTGCCCAACATAAGTGGTGATAGGGCCTGGTGGGGCCTCGCTAAAGCCACTACCGACAATATGAATGTGTTTATGCACTTGTGAGTTCCCTCGCAGCTGTTTCACCATTTTTCTGACTTTGGTGCTGGGACTCATCACATGTGTGCTTTAACACTGGGGGTTGACATGTCAGTGTTCTGTGGCACATGTGATCTCGAACCATTGGCACTTCTTGGGAAACACGCCATATCCTGTTCCTGGTTTATCTCCTTCCCGCAGGCAGTTCTCATCTACTGCGAGTCACCCCTGTAATGTGTGAGAGGTCACTACGCCACACTATGAAGTGCACAATGCTCTCCTACCATACCAAAGACAATCTATGACTCTCCCAGCCAGTACAGACAATTCCATTTCTCCAAAGCTCCAGCAGGTAGTATGCAACCTCTTCTTTCAACACAATCAAAGATGCTGCAATTGACACTTGATGTGGTTACGAAAAAGATATCAGCAGTTAGCTTTTGGAAGGATACTCTACACACAACTATGGCGGAGGTGTCTACTGAGGTCCCTGTACACACACCTGGCTTTGCTGCACATCTGCCGGAATACCACAGAAAGAGACTGGATGAAGTTGATTTTTGAATCAATACGGTACCAAACTAGGGTATGGAGATCCCCCACCTCTCAAGTGAAATAATGGATCTTGAAGACCGCTGTAGACAGGACCACATACGTTTATAGGGGATTCCAGACCAGGTCAAATAAAATTACTTGATCATCTTTCTGCAGTCTTTTGCCCTCTGACTACTGAAGTTGCAATTCCCAGAACCACGTCAATCTTAAAGAACTGACAGGATTCATTCCCTCGAACAACCACTCTGAGAAACAGTCCATTGATTGCTTGTTTACTGCATCGCCAACATGCTTGCACTATCCACCAGTTGGCTAAAAAGTGTGAAAATTGATTGATCCTCGATGGCCTGTCCATCGCCTCTCAGCTGACTGATTTCACAATTCTAATATCAAGAGGAAGAAGTTCCCAAAGCTCCCTCCTAAATTGATACAAAAGGATATGAATTTAGGCCTCTTGTACCTCTTGTACCTGCCATTATGATCACCACAATTGATGACAGTTCATCCGAGTTCTCCAGACCTGATGCCGGAGATGACTTGTTAGACTCATTGAGCGACCGAGATGACTTGTTAGACTCATTGAGCGACCGAGATGACTTGTTAGACTCCTTGAGCGAGCCACACAAAGAGGCAGATGCAGATCACCCTCAGCCCGGCACTCACTGATCTGTGAAACCGTACCCTGCCCACAAAGGGTGACTTCGTCACAGGCAGGCAGGGTGTACACCAGGTGGTCTGCAGTCCCTTTTGACAAGGGACTGCACCAGCGATCAGAAACCCTTCCGTTATGATGTTCTTTGGTGTCCCTGTGGCTGAATAGAAGGGCTGCTGCTGCATGTTGCATACCTGGGCCCATTTCTTCACTGTTCCTTTTCTATGCATTGCCTACTGGTCTAATGTCTGCACGTGTTGTTTGCCCAGTTGGCATGTTCATGCTCATTATTGTTATTTGACCATATTTGCGCCACCATGGATGCGCCATTTACAATACGGCGCACCATGGTGCAAGGACTAACAGATGCGTCAGAAATTCTGATGCATCTGTCGCGACAATAGTAATATATTGCTGGAGTCATGTCAGAAGTATGACACAACTCCACCAATGCATGGGGAGGCCTAGTCTCAATATACTGCGTCACTCCTTATGCCTGCTCCAAGCAAGCGTAGGGTTTTGACGCAGTGGCATACTAGAAGAGGCACAGTGAAATCCTGTATATTTCATGGCGTCTCTTCTATGAGGCTTTCTCGCATGGGAACGCCCTCCCTGCATACATTATACCTGATGCAGGTATAATGTGGAGCAGGGCTTTACAAGGTGACACATCTCCCTAGATGCGTCATGTTGTAAATGGGCCACACCGTGGCGCTTTGTTTACGCCGCCGCTGTGCCACAAAAAGTGACGCAATGGCAGTGCAAAAGTGCTGCAAGGTTCATGTAAAAAATCCCCTTAGTGTAGTTGGCCTTTTGTTTCCCCACTAAAACGTTGAGTACCTGTCATTGTTTACACTATGAACCCACCAATGTAAGACAAATCTTCTTGAATATGAATGCCATGTCATACTATATTAGAAGGAAAAAGGGGCTATGCTATCTAAAATCCAAAAGACAGACTAGGGGGTCGATTATGATGGCGGACGGACTTGCGTCCGTCCGCCACCACTGAGTATGAGGGACCGTCCGCATGGGCAGCGTCTGTCCCTCCATGGCAATTAGGATGTGACCGCCACCCTGGCGGTCACATCCTGAATTTTTTACATTGCGGCGGGTGCTGCATGAAGCAGCACCCGCCGCAATGTAAAAATTGACAACAGTGCATTTGCATGCACAAAGCGGCAGGCACCGCGCTGTGCCTGCCGCTTCGTGCACGCAAATGCAGGGGGGTACCATAGGTACCCCCCATGTGCACCCACCACCCCCCCACTCAACCTGGGGGCCCGCAACGGGCCCCCAAAGAAATCACCGTATGCCTTTCCACTGCAGAGAATCTGCCGCGGAAAGGCATCTGTTGACCCCCATCCTAATATGGCTCGTGGTGTCTGATAGACACTGCCAGCCATGTTAGAGCTTTTCCGCCGAGGTCGGAAGGCGACCGCGGCGGAAAAGCTGCGGGCCGATTTTGAGACCCACCGCCATCCTATTTTGGCGGTGGGTCTTTTGTGCCTCCCCAGCGGTTTTCCCGTGGCTTCCGCCGGCCCGGAGGATGCGGGAAAACCGCGATCCTAATCGGCCCCATAGTTCGCATACAGCAAAAGCACATCTATACATGCATCAGAGAAATTCAAAAGAGGATGGGAGAGCAGGGTTATCAGCAGTTCTCTCTTTCATATCATCTTTGACTCCCAAATGTTTCAAGAAATGTGGGGTTGCATTCCTCAACAGAAAGTCTGTACCTCATACAATTCTTAAATGATTTTCGGAACTTAAGGGCTGAGATAACTTTGTTATATTGAAAACGGCTGCACTGATCCTGGACTAGGCTTGGTCCATGCCCCTCGCTCTAGTAAGACGGGATTCCTCTCCCGCTTGTCCAGGCGCTTGTTGAGTTTGGTAGGAAGCAGATGCTTCTAGGAGTCGACTAAAATCTCACTATTGATCCATTGTCAACAGATGTAACAATGCTGATAGGGGGCTAGCGTGGGATATCATGACTCGCCACAATCTGATCAATGTGTGGTTCTTATCACTCTCCGTGGCCAGGGATGTTCCCTCTGTTTCCCCTGCCCATGATATATCTTCACATTTGGACTACCTTGTAGTCATGGTGCTTTGCTACAGGCGACTTCCCACTGTCATATGCTGCTGGGAGGCTTATCTCATCATTTCTCCACCGGGACTGACATGTCCACAGAACTCATAGTCCCACCTCTGGCCTATTTGAGGGTTTAAGCTTGAAGATATAAACTGCCAGAGGGGAAAAAATCTCCCAACCTGCATGTACAACCATTTGTAATGTAAATGAGAAGTCAGTTTTCTCAATGCATATATTTTAGGCAGGAGGCAACCCAACCTGGATGAGTGACGTTGCATGATTCAGCCATCGTGAAGGGAGGTTGTCAAGTGTAACAAGCCATTCTGGATTGCTGCATTGACAACACAGTTGAACTCCAGCCCCACTGTACACCTCCTGGACTGACGCGAAATTGAGACCCCCTTCCTTAGCTCCCTGCTTACTTTGGCTGCAAAGAAAGCACTAGCAAAATTGCAATAAAGCTACTTTTAGCTTGTCAAGAAGGCACACAGTCTGCTTGCTTGTCAGCGCCACCGCAAAGAAGCCCAACTGGCCATCTCTGCTATACTTGATAAGGCGGGCACCTATCGATGCACCTGCAGAGATTGTTGAAGCTGTTGCCTGCTTCTGTGATATCACCTATGACACAGAATGATGTGACCCTGGAGGAGGAGCACGTCTTAGATGTATTGTCTCATTCCTCCATGAACTCCGAAGCAAGAGCATCGCTTGAGGGTGAAATCACTGTGGGAGAAATCTCTATGAACAAGATCTCCGATGTACTGAACTGCAGATCCTCCAGAGAGGATGGATTACCCAGAGAGTTCGAAAAGACCTACAGACCCAAACTGGTCCTAATTCTAAATACTGCCTTTAAATAAGCAGACAATGAACTCTTTAGGTCCGCATCAACTAGACCCATGATATAGTTATCTTCACAATAGATGAGGAGGACGCATTCGAAGTTACAGGCCTTATCAATGTCAACATCAATACCCACTCACTGGTACATCCTTCTAAATGGATTTGTGTGTGGACAATCTTCTAGTAGTCATGTGAAGAAACTGGTTGAGATGCAAGAGAATTGAAGGAAGAGGCCCTGGGAAGTTGCAGGGGAAGTAGACAGAGAATAAAGGAGGGAAATAGGAGGGGAGGGGGAGAGACACAGCATGGAAAGAGGCAGGGGAGGTGACAGGGACACAAACCGGTAGACTACACAAAGCTGCGTCCAAAGTTCAGTAAGCTGTGATCCCAGGGGAAGTGGTATTATTTCCCCATCTCTGTTGCGAGAGGCTCCCTAAACGCAGTGGACTCTCTCAGAGGGGTTTCTGAAACTCCAAGGCCTACATACTGGATCCTTTCCCAAAAAAGGGAGAGGGAGTGCTTTGGCAAGGGGTGCCATACCATACCTCAAATGTGAGTGGCTCCCTTGGCACTGTGGACGCTCTCAGCGGGCCCGCTGAGACTCCAGGGTATAAATATTGGATCTTTCCCCAACAAGGGGAGAAGGAGTGCTTAGTCAAAGGGCACAAAAGGGCAGGGGGCTGGGCAGTGTAGCAGGCAAGGGGAGAGATTCAGGGGAGAGGGGATAGGAGCTAAATAAGTTTTAAAAGAAAGAAAGAGTACTAAATAGGAACAAACAGCATCAGTTTGGGGGACAGACTGTTTTCTCTCTGTGGCCATGAGTTTGCCCCATCTCTAAGGTAAAAGCCTAGCACAGGCCAGTCCAGAAGCTTTGCCATCCAGGACATGAAGCACACAGTTAGTAATTCGAATTATTTTTTCACAATTCACAGAAGTTTATAATACGCTGCACATCACCAAATCCAGATGTTTTCATATTAAGTTCTTGGGTGCAGAGGATGATGATCAGAACTAACAGTGTTTAACCCAGCCATCATCCAGGGGAGATATTTCAGAATCATGAGGCTAAGGGAGAAGATCAGGAACCCAATGAAGGCCAACTCGTAGACCACAGGGTTCTCTGTAGAGGACACGTATGTCAGAGGGAGCAGGGATAAGTTCTCCAGGACATTCAGGATGAAGTTAAAGTGGCACAAGACATGGTAATTGCGGGTGGAACATGACATGGCACGATAATGATTCCAGTAGGCTACCAGGAAGCAGGGTGCAGAGTGGAAGACATTGCAAAATCGCCAAACATACCTTTGTGAGGCTTCCCCCCCAATCGAAGCACTAATGGAGGAGAGATAATTCGGAACCCCAACCTCATCAGATACCAACTGCGCTCCTCCGGTCCTGTATTCGCTGAAACTGCCATTTGGTGACTGCGGTTGGCGTACAAGGTAGAGACACGATGATTCGCCCCAGGAGACAAAGAAATCTTCCTTCAGGTGTGCTATGCCGCTAGGAGAGATATCTCATAGTGGGGCGACGGTCAGCGATCCATTCCTCTCCTTTTCCTCATTCACAAGTGTTCCCTAGTATATCTCTAAACACTGTGGTTGTTTTACCCAATAGCTGCGCATCTGAAATGCACATCAGAGGAATATCTACTGGGCCTTCAGTTGTGACTTGTGATGATAAAATGTGGCGCAAGGAAACAGAGCCCATTGTTTCAACTCCTCTTCCTTCTTGTACCGATGCCTTTACTAGCTGTGATTAGATCTTCGGAACATATTTTGGGGCCTTTGAAATCTTTCCTATATATGGACAGCCACATGACCATGACATCTTCTGGTTCATCCCTTCCCACCTTAATGTTCCTACTGGGTACCATTTTCCATTTCCCTGTTTTTAAGGTAAATGTGGGTGAGTGGGGGGATATGAGATGATGGCCATGTCCTATGCTACAAAGAATGCCTATATATCTGGTATCAATGTACAGTACTTACTGAAACTCTTAATATATTTGAGAATACTTCTAAATAGGGGACTGGCAGGGATGTTTTTGATAACATACAAATGTCCCTAAATAAAACACGAAATGACTTTGTGAGGTGGTTGCACCTACACATCTTAGTCAGGGGAAGGGTACCTGTAGTTAAGAGGCTGATACCGTACATATTCAGTTATGTATTTGGCCTCTCAGCAAATATAATCAATTGTCTCACTTTAATATGCATTGTCAGGGGCAGACCAGATGTTCATCCCTGCCTTACTTATGTGGAAATATCTTTAGCTTTGGGGGCAATATAGGAGTGTAGTCTCAGGATAAAAGGGCGTCCTCGTTGAAAGAATCCACCTTAAACTTGCTAAGTAGGATTCCCAAGCTTTCTGACAGAAGACACTGGATGACTCTACTCACCTCCCATGACAAATATAAGACTGGAGTTTTCATATCACAAGACCTTTCATGACTGGTATTGCCACCCCCTCAAATTGCACTGAGTGGGCACCTCCATCATTCAGAATGTTGGATGTATAGGAAATGTGGCTGCGTTGTAGCCTACCGTCACTGTCAACAACTAAGTCCCGGCTTTGGTAGGAATGGCTATCCAAAAGGGCGAGAGTTGCCACATGTGAATCTGTCACTTACAAAATGAATGCCCATCTCATCACTTTTAACCAAATATGGGAGTCCTTCCTAATCCCCTCAACAACTGCTTATGCATCCTGTTAACCACTAGGATGGGGAAAGCAAATTAGCATTGCTAGTTTAACTCAACTATGTTGTAAAGAGCCAAGTTATGCTGTGAAGTTCTTCTTCAAATTAGTGTCTGGGTAAGGCTTTGATGGAAGGGGTTTGGTGGGTAGTCCTGAGACATCAGACATTGTGCAGTGAGCATCCCTCCCTACCCCCCTCCTCTGCTTGCTATCACTGAGCTGGAAATTGATTGTGATTACTGATGGTGCTGATATCTGAGGTAGACCCATTTTCTTCATGTATCCGTACTCTTGCCTCAGGAGGCTCTGAAAGGTCCAGCAGCCGCTATGAAAATTATTTGCAACCCTTCAAATGAGAGGTCGTGTGGCCCGGGATAACTCACCTGCGCCCCATGCGCCTTAGATGTTGGCTGAATGTGGACTGAGCCAGAGATCTCACTTGTGGTTCCTGTGCTGGCAGACTGTGAGTGAGTCACAACTCCGCTTTTGCTATAGTACATATTTTTGTTTTCTAATGGCAAGTGGTATGGGTCTAGACTATGCAGTGACCTCATGTTTTTACACAAAATATTTCAAATTGTTGCAAAAAATATATCATGTAGTCAATGTAAAGAGCTAAATGTAAGGGTTGACCTGTCACCTTTTTTCTTTGGGGTTCTGAGGAAAGAGCAACACCTTCCAAAAGATACATAGTCTGTCCTGGGCCTAACACTGAGTACAAAGAGGGTGCCTTCTGTGAAGTATTGCCTTATAGCACCCAGAGGAAAGGACACAGGAATGAACATCCTTCAAAGTGCTGGGACCGAATGTAGCACAGTCCTTGCAAGGCTGGAGTTAAACTCTGTATAACATCAGGAGTGGGGCAGTATTACATTACTAGATTATGCAAAATAACCCACCATTTTTTCAATCCAAACACTTTCACTGAATGAATTTCTGGGCATTATGTGCAATGGTGTCAGGGATTTACCGAACATGTTTGCGCACAGATAAAAAGTTTTCAAACATCAAAGGCTAGCAAATGCAAGGCCACAGTTAAGTGCAGTGTGGCCTTCAAAGAGACAAACGTATTGAGTTGAGCATTCAGTTAAAATGTAATAAAGTGTTTACTGTAAATGAAATTTACTTATCAATAATTATCTGGTTTATTTTGGAAAGAGGTCGGAAAGGGGCACTTCAGAAAGGACTCCAGCCTTAAAGTTCACAGGCATTAAAATGTCTTTTGGTTTAACACACGTATTGTATAGTACATGTTTTTGCTGAGAGCACAATAACTCCATTTTGTCCTCCTACTAACTATCAAGGCAGGGGTTTGTTTAGATGTCTGCATGCATCACTTTACTCAGACATCTTAACAGTACTCCGGAATTAACGTGTTGATGACATAATAGATAATAATGTAAATCATTAATTAGGCATTCAAATAAACAGAAGACTAATGAGCACCTCTGAAGCCTGGCAGATGGGCTGCCAGCACACCTGGCAGGGCAGAGGCCCTGGAGTCCCCTACCCTGCCCACATTGAGACATTCACTCCTACAGGGGGAGCTGAGCTCTCTGTGACAAACGAAGATCCAGCAAATTTTTTGGCCTGGTCAGAATCTTATTTCGGTTTTCAGAAGCAAACCACCAAATGTGTTTGTTTTCTAAAAAGCAAAATAATAATATTGTGGTCATTGTTTGTTTTTCCTGCTCTGGTCACCATAGCTCACACCGAGTACTCAGGCATGGAAAATCAGAGCACACCTGCCAACTCACACGGTGCCACCGTGTGACATGCAACATCGGCTCCCATTACACGGCCACCTGGTGAGGAGCCGCTTAGGGCTTTAGGAGAATGACGACCAAAGGGAGGTCTGTCCCCCGGGGGGTATTGGGGGAATCGGGCACAGTCTAGATTGTTGGGCTGATTTGGGCTACAGCCGGTAAGGATATAGCCCAAGGGTATATATGTAGCTATTTCTGGGCTGCCACCCGCCATTTTGTATGAAGGTGTACACGGAGGCATCCCTTTATATTTGACCCAGTTTGTGTGTAGCTCAGGTTTCATGCCATGCAGGTAGTGTAAGAGTATGCTTCTACTGGTAGGGATTAGTTTGTGGAGAATTCCCTTTGGTCTAGGTTGGTCCGTCATGCAGGATGAGCGAGTGACTGAAGCACTCCAGCTCCTTAAAGAGGCCGGGCGTTTGGATCCCCTGTCGATGGAGGGCTTGGCCCCTCAGTCAGCTAGGCCAGTGGGCGCTGCCCCCCGGGGATGGTAGCTCTTTGACAGTTGACTGGTTTGGTAGGGGTGGCATGAGATGGAAGGATTTGTTGCCTATGTTGAATGTGATTATGCAGAATGGCACTTGCCCAGACATTTTGATGATACACTTAGGAGAGAACGATATGGTGGTTGAGAAAAGTCTGGCAATTTCAGGGTCTATGAAGCAGGATCTCAGGGAGATAAGATTGCAATGGTCAGGCTATTTTTTTTAGCAAGGATAGATTTTATATCTAGGAGATGTTGGAGAGGCGAAGCACAGCTACGCCATCAACCATAGACAGGGCCAATAGGAAGGTGAACAGGGAGATGCCGTATTTTTGTAGGGACGAAGGCATAGACGCAGTGCAACATGTGGACTTGCGTTATGAGGAGGTTGAGTATTTTAGGGACAATGGGGTACATCTGTCAGAGTATGGGATGAGGTTGTATTTGTTTGAATTGAGGGAGGTTTTGGGAAGGACCGTGCAGAGAACCGAATGATTTGTTGCTGTTGGGGAGTTTGGGGGGGAGAAAAAGTCAGGTTGCCGTCTTTTTCAGGGCGGCGACTGGCCCACAAGTCTGCCGGCCTTCAGTTAAGTGTATTTTGGTTAATATAGGATATGCAGCCAGAAAGGGAAGGTCTCAACAAGCCCACACCCGATGTCCGGGAAGTTAAAGGCTATGTATAGGAATAAAAATTTAAGCACAGGTTAATTAGTTCACTGCTAAGTAGAAGGGGAATTTTAAAGTAGGACAATCAGAGAAGTAGAGTAGTTATCATGTTAAAGTTTGAAGGGTATGTATATGGGGGGCGGGATTAGGGAAGGGGGTGGGAGAGAAAGTAGAGTACTGAATACAAAGTGAGGTTTTAGTTCTGTAAGGCTTTTGCTGAGGAGTTTTGATGTGATACGTACCTGTTTCAATAAAGCAGCCTTTTCCACACAAAAACTGTCAGCCAGTAGTCTGTAAGGTGGCCCATTTTGCCCAAATCACATGATAGCAAGAAAAACGAGCTGCAAACCACTGTAAATAGTGGTTGTCCAGCTCGTTTTCCGTGGCTTTCAACTGCAGACGGACATTAAGTAGGGTGAAAACACTCCAGGACATTGGCACTAGCCTCAGCAAGCTTTCAGTTTTAGAGGAGGAGGGCTTGGGGACAGGATGGGGGTCAAATATGCCTCTTAGGTACTTCTCGACATGAGGCCCCACCCCCTCCAAGGGCCCACCCTGAGATTTCTGTTCAAGTTGGCAGGTATGTCAGAGGCAGCGGTCCTGCCCTAAATTCCAGTCATCTCAAAAAGACAACACTGTGCAAATCCCTATCTAGAATCCTGGTGATATTTTAGTCGTTGTTCCCTTTAATCCTGTGTCTATCTGTGGTTCAGAATCAGCCAAGTCAGCAGAGGAACCGTCACTGGTTCCGGGGATAGCCAGGTTGTCCGTAGCCTTCTGAACATCAGTGACACAGATTCAGAAGGAGGCAGAATATTTTCAATCCTGCTTCAGCTGAGATGGAGAAAGCTCCGTCACCCATACATTTTTAGACGAGGTTTTGGGGACATGGACAGGACCTAATGACGTTCCGCAAGAAAGTCAAGACGTGGCTCTTCCCCAAAGTATGATCCTCTGGCCCAGCTCTGCAACTTCTCATATCAGTCTCCTTTTTCCCAATGTTATAGCGCCAGGATGCCCGTAGGGTTACAGTGCGCTCTACAAATGTTAAAAATAAATAAAAACATGAGAAGGTCGAGATTCACATATCTTGGTGCACTGGAGATACAATATCACCCATGAGGACGAGGTGAACTGTTGGGAGGATAAAATGATTTATAAAGCAGACAGAGCGATTTGAGGAGAAACCGCTCCCTCACAGGAAGTCAATGTAGGGAGCAAAAACAGGGAACATGGTTTACCTGCGGTTGATGCAATAGCCAGTCTGGCTGCATAATTTTGAATCAACTGCAATTTACTAATTGAACAAATGGGCCACCCCATGTAACTAGCATTGCAGTAATCTAAGTTAGGGGACACAAAGGCATTCAGAATTTGAACCTTTTGGGCCAGGCCGACAAAATAAACCACACGCCTCAGAATCCAAAGGCGGAAAATACATGATTTCACCACCTTTGTCTAATACATGCACTGCTAGAGCTGAGGGAATTTGTGTTCTGAGACTTGTCTCTAATTACACTGGGATGGGAGCTGGACCCAGTGGGAAGAGCCATTGTAAAATTGTGACAGTCCAAGAGTTTTAGTGAGCTTAAAATCTCCGTCTTTCTTCCAGCCAGTTTCAATTTGTCTCTAGTACATACATTCAAGTGTCACTTGTTATTTCACTGTATTATTGACATTCATCTCACAGAGACATCAACACCACAGTCAGATAAGGTACAATCGATGACATTTCTAGTATTGCTTAGCGATTTAGTATGTATTTTTAGCTCATGCATACAATGCTTACCAAAGCATATTCAAGTGATAACCTTCTATTTCTATTGTTTACAATCTTAGGTGCACCTTGTGATGCATTACAGGACCACAGACAAATGCTCTTTGTTCTCCATCTTTTTCCCTGCAGTAAACAATATTGACACAGAAATGTCATATTTGCATGTGGTTCTGCTTTCACTGTTTAGCTCGGAGACATATATGTTGGGCTGAGGGGTCTAACGAATAAAGTCAGCGCCATGTCTGATGACGTCACCTAAGTAAGTGGCAATCGGAGGTATTAGTTAAGTAGAGAGTTAGGAGTTTTTGCACCTGTTTAGGACCACAGAAAGTGCCAAGGAACATGTAGCATTTAAATGCCAGACTTTTAAATACTATGGGGCATATTTATGACTTGTGTGGCCCGAGTTGCTTGATAAATCCAGAGTAACGCAACGCAGTGCAAATTGCTATGTTATTCTACTCTGCAGCAGGGAGGTGTTCCATGGGTGGAGTGTGGGTGTTTTCATGCATCCGCCCATGGATTTTGGCGCATTCCCAGATTTACCAATATTGGCAAACCTGGGAGTGCATCGAAAGGCTACGCCTCTCCAGGTGTGTGGTAATGAGGTGAAATATCTTTATTTCTCCTAGTTACTTCACCTTTCTATGTGTGCCTCATTTTGCGGTACACATAGAAAGCGGAAAATGCCTCACAGGATTGTTGTTGTGCAGGTTTCCTGCACAAAAACAATCCTGCTTAAAAACGGCGCACATTGTGCGGCAGTGCTGCGAAAGGGTAGGACATGTGCCATATATTGTTAAGTACGGAGCATTCCTGCCCTTTCCCTAGCATGCAGCGCTGCAAGGTGGCCTGCTGCGCTGCATGATATCCTAATAAATATGCCTTTGTGAGAGTAGACCTGGGATGCAGCTGAAACGTTCCTTCATTTTCTTTAAGTTGAATGTGCTCTCCAATCAGATTCCTGATGTTTTGATTTTTTGCCCTGTGGTCTGCATGTGCTTTCAGAGAGGGGAACATTCTATGGCCAGTCAGAACCAACAGAGCATCTTTGATGTCATCATGGAATGTTGAGGCTGGCTAAAAACTGTTTGAGGCTTTTGGTAGCAGGGTCTGGGCCTGTAATTAAAATACTGAAGGGAGAAATGAATCAACAATGAATTACAAGCCTTCGTGGAAGTGGTCCCAGGGTTGTGTTTCCATGTCAGAAACCTACTTAAGACCCCTTTTAGATTTTGAGAGGGATTCCAGGCCCCTGAAGTATAAATTGAAATTTTTGGAACCAAGCACTTAAATTAATTATAGTGATGGTGAGGTGAGAGGTGGATCCGGCCATCAATAGCATTTCTGGTGAGCCACTGGGATTCCACTTTAAGTGGAATTAATGTAATCTGTAATTCCTAGGGCTCAGTCTGTGGAGCCACCAGGTAGGAGGCCATGGCTTTGGAGCTGAATCTACGTGGCGAGGCTGTTGCCAGTAGTCCTCCTTTGCAACATCAGCTAGGAGCTTTGACCTAAGAGATGTTTCAGCTCTTAAATCTCAAAATTAGTGATAAGTATCTAATCACCAACCCCATAACTTAATGACATTTACAACCACTTACTCACCACGACGCACTGACAATAACATCATTGTGAAAGATTGCATGAGCTAGAACAGTCATGAAACACCAAACCTGTGTGATTAAATTACAATAACAAGCTAGATTTGAGTCTGAGTACATGCTCAAACCTGAACAGGCAGATTTCATAGCTATTTGTTTATGGAATACATGGTCACTACAAGGAGCATCATGGCACTAAGGATTCAAACCTGCACATTCTGAGACAAGTTTATAAGTGTCAGAAGAGAAAACTCATTTCGAGGATAAAATATGCTTTTTGATGGATTTCTCAGATACTACCGATGCAGAGAATCCCTTATCAGATGCAAAGCTTTATTAACAGAATTGACTTTACCATGAATACAATGTTTTGCAATTAAAGAGAAATGGTGTGGACATTATTTTGCCTAACTTGATTTGTGACTCTTGAACATGTGTAGGATTCGAGGTATACCTGTATCGCCTGTAAGGCACTTGAAATGTAATACAGAGGGCCTGATTCAGATCTTGACAGGCGGGTTACCCCGTCACTACAGTGACGGGCATCCCTTCCACCAAAATATGAATCCCATTAAATCCTATGTTATTTATATTCCGGTGGACCGTATATCCGTCACTGCTGTGACGGAGTAGCCCATCGGCCAAGATCTAAATCAGGTCCAGAATCTGGTGAGGTATAGAAATCAATGGTGTTTAAGTGGGTTTTTGTCACCACTCACCTCTTTTTACATTGTCATGGAAAGACCTCTAGGTTGACTAAGACTCAGTAGACTGAGAGAGTGATATCTGATCCTCTGTTGTTAAGTCATCAGTGTGTTTGGTTAAAACTGTGGAGAAACTGGTGGAGAATTATCTCTGAGGACCCTAAAGCTGAGAGTAAAATGCAAGTTAGCAAATGACTCTGTTGAGAAACATTCTGTAGAAACTTTCAGAAGTATTCACC
The DNA here is from genome assembly GCF_964261635.1 of Lissotriton helveticus. Classification (NCBI taxonomy): domain Eukaryota; kingdom Metazoa; phylum Chordata; class Amphibia; order Caudata; family Salamandridae; genus Lissotriton; species Lissotriton helveticus. The sequence goes on from NC_136064.1 coordinate 10,737,565, forward strand.
TCCAAGGAGAAGAATCTGAGCCCCCATTGTGCAGATGAAGCCACTGTAGCCCAATCAGTATATTAGAGAACAGAGTAGAAACAGCGCCACCTGTTCCATATGCACAGTATCTGCAACACAGAGGATAACAACAAAAGTCTACACCTATAGGGTGGATCATCAGTGCAAAGCCGAAGTACTAATACAACAGCATACACCCTGCCCTATAGATAGAATATTATTATTGCACATTGCCTTATGAATCACTCTTACTGCAAAGGCGGCCCCAAGTCTAAGTAGAGGCTAGATGGAATAGACTCTTAGATGCTTTTCCATGTAATACAAGGTGTGCTGAAGTGTGATGAAGGTTTGCAAGCTAGATTGAGATTGCTAAATGTACCTTTGTTATTTCAACTCATTATAGGCTTAAGTCCATATTGCATTAACTGTGTCGTTTGTTAATTGCCTACAGTGGTGTTAGTAATTATCTGCTGTGTACTTAGCAGAAAGGCTCCAGAGCCTAACACATAAGTTTGTCAAGGGCTGAATATGTTGCTTCTACTTTTTGTTAGAGGCTCTGAGGAGTGGGTGAGCCCTTCTGGAAGCCACACTGACTGTCCATGTGTAACATGTTACAGAGAGGATTCCCTCTGAAAAGGAGACTCTAGCAACTTGATTATGCCATATGAGTTGCTACACACTGGTACACCCATTGGAGCTTTTTATATCCTGTTAGTACAGGAACTACCTGATAGCATGAGGCTGGTTGCTAAACAGGAGTCAACTAAAAAGAAGGGGGTGGGCCCTGGAATAAAACCCCTGAAAGGTAGTGGTTGTCCCCAGCACAGGAACCACCTCAAAGGATGCGATATGCTGCACAGATTAAATTTAAACTCTAGCCAAATCTTTATCCAACAAAAGATCATAGCAGTCTCAGATAAACTTACAATTTAACTCTCAAAAGACAGGATTGCTTTTATAGCCACCCATCTCCATTATGGTCCTCTTTCCTGACTTGATCATTGACCTAAACGTCCTAAATGTCTTACGCAAGATTGTGAAATTCGCCAAATACACCGGTGTCACACTAGGGAAAGACCCAGAAGCCTACAACCCAACTATCCTCACCTACTGACAGTCATGAAGCCTGCAAGCTTCCACCACCTTATCTTACCCGCTATCTTGCATAGAAGACAGGAATGCTCGATTAACTGGACCGCTTAAGTTCCTCCTGACCACTTGCACAGCTTCGTCCATTCTGCAGCCAGACTGATCACCCATGAGACAATTTGACAAAATGACTCCTGTTCTAAACTCCCAAAAGTGTTTAACAACACTCAAATCTCACGTCACTCTTAAACAGATTGTAACATATATAATCCCGCTCCTCTCACACAATCTGTAACTCTCTAACATAAAATGGAACGTAAGAAGGAAATCTAACATACATCTTAGAAGAACTTGTGACTTGAAACAAGGTTAACAGTAAAGAGCACCTTCTGAGGAAATGCACCTTAGGTCTGGAATGCCTTATTCATCTAGGAAGTGTCCCCTCATTGCAAACTTTCAAACCCAAACTAAAACTCGACTCGCTGATGGTATAGACTTCCCCATGTTGCACCACTTCTAGACACATTGGGGCCTATTCATAAACTGTATTTTATAGTACATTTAATAGAACTATAACAGTACTACAAACATTGTACAAAATTCTACTCACAAACCTAAATGCAGATTTTCCTATATAAGTATATTCAATTAATTTACATTACTGTTTAACGTAAAAACTATTTTTAATTTAAAAAGTTGATTAAATGCAGAAAACATATGTAAACTATTATGTTAAATATTGCTGTAAATTAATGTTATATATTTGTTTGAAATGTAGAGGCAAAAAAGAAAAAATGCTACAGTATGCTTACCTTAATTTTGAATTATATTTTTAATCAAGGTAAATATATATTACATTAAATGTATTTCTCTGAAGTTTAAATAAAAAAATTAATTCCCACCTAAAGTAAAAAATATGTTTTATTATGCATTAATAATTACTAACGTGATGTATCAAAGTAATAAAAAATAATGTCATATTTTAATAAACATGATTGCTAAATTAAATTTTAAATTCCAAAAGGTTATTAAAATACGTTATAATTAAAAAAGAAATGTCATTTTAAATATATTTTGTTAACATTGAATTGTAATCCTTTATAATTGTTAGTATTTTAAATAATTGCATCTCATTTAGCATTATTTTCCATAGTGTTTACATTTAAGTCCCTGCCTCCAAAGTGTTTAATGGGAGGGTGTTGCAGAACCAGTAGTTGGCCATATGTGGGGCTGGACTTACTACTGTCTTTTTTTCAGGAGCAACTTACTAACTTACACTTGTAAATATGGCTTGCACTCTTTTTTCATGGGATGTCGACATGTAAGGCTGCACATGTAAGGCTATACTTTTTTGTGTGTGTAACTAGTCCAAACAAATAAAGTTACTCAAAAGTGTAAGAGTAAATTAAACTTTAAAATACTCACAAGTGTAAGTTAACTTTGTGAATAGCTTCCACTATATATTCAGGAAACTGCAGGCTTCATCTGAAATATAAATATATATATATATATATATATATATATATATATATATATATATATATATATATATCCACAGCCTTGGCTCGATTCTGCGGTCCAATGGCGCTCTTTTCACCGGTGCTTTGACTTCCAAGCAGAGCCCCGCTTCAATATATTTCACAACTCCCTTCTTCCACGAAGGGAATAAGTCAGCACTCACAAAAGTTCCTTTCCCAATCCTTTTTATTTCATTATCATTACTCCAGCAATGCAAAGTAAGAACCAACGCGTTTCGCAACCAACTGTCGCTTGTTCACGGTCAGTGCAATAAAGTACATACTCCTCCTATATTTCGAAGTACCCGCCAGAACTCCTCTGTTACTGATCTCACTTCCTGTTTGCTTACAGGAAGTTAGATGGGAAATGTAGTTTTTTTGCAAAAGATCAATAATTTCTACGTTTTTAAACACAAATTTTCCATTATGGCAGGCGGCAATTACATTTCTGCGGTATTACATCATGTATCATTAGCCCTCATTATTGATTCGCTGGTCCGACATCCTCATACAAATTACCCGTCATTTACGTCACATTGCTATTTGGCGTTAGACAATCTAGCCCTCTAGTGGGCAATTTGATCATCAGCCGCATTACTGTCATGACTTAGCTTTTATGGTTAAAGCGACATTCTCACAATAACGCCCTCAGGTGGGCATAAATTGCTACTATAAAAATTCAGCGAGTTGTTGCAAGACAAAACTTACTCTCTACACCCTCTGTTATCTTATAGCGGCTGTTTCGCATTTTTAGGGCCTTTTGTAGCACATCTTGACCACTTTGATTAAGCTTAACCAAATTACACAAACTTAGGGCTACGTTCTACATAGATTGCCTTATGTATAAATTGAAAACGCCTGTTCCACACATATTCGTTGTGTACAACATATCATCATAAAACAGTTTTTCTCTATTATATCTACATTTTTAAATTTTTTTACTATTTTATATTCCTACTACTGTCTCTTTTTTATATATTCCAAGGGACCACATATTATCAACCAAAACCCTCCACAAAAGATTTACAAGTGTACATAAAGTTCTTCACTCTGGTTTAATCCCCATGGGGTCATTGTTCGGAAATTCAGGATTTGTCTTGATTCTCTGCATCTCAGCTTCCGTTCCTGATCTCCACCCCTCTCATGTGGCAATATACATTCGAGTGCATATACTTTCAAAAGTTTCCAATCGCTGTTATGTGCCACCTCCATATGTTTGGCGACTGCGTTGCTCCTATCTTTGTTAGTCGTCGCTCTAATATGTTCTAAGATGCGCTTTTTGAATTCATTTTTCGTGCTACCAATATATTTTAGCAAGCACGGGCACTCACTTACGTATACCACATGTGTACTCATGCAGTCAATCAATTGTTTTATCTGCCACATCTTTTTATTAGGTAGCATTATTTCTTTTTTGTTTACTGCAATTTGGCAAACCTTACAATGTTGGCATTTTATAAATCCTTTGGTGTTTAGCCATTGGATTCCTTTTTTCTTTTTCGTATGGTCTTGATGGTGGCTCTGTATTAGTCTATCTCTTAGGTTCCTTGCTCTCCTGAATGTGACCAGGGGATGGTTTCCCATTAATTTTCCAGTTGTTTGATCTAGATGTTATTGTGAGAATGTCGCTTTAACCATGAAAGCCAAGTCATGACAGTAATGCGGCTGATGATTAAATTGCCCACTAGAGGGCTAGATTGTCTAACGCCAAATAGCAATGTGACGTAAATGACGGGTAATTTGTATGAGGATGTCGGACCACCGAATCAATAATGAGGGCTAATGATACATGATGTAATACCGCAGAAATGTAATTGCCGCCTGCCATAATGGAAAATTTGTGTTTAAAAACGTAGAAATTGTTGATCTTTTGCAAAAAAACTACATTTCCCATCTAACTTCCTGTAAGCAAACAGGAAGTGAGATCAGTAACAGAGGAGTTCTGGCGGGTCCTTCGAAATATAGGAGGAGTATGTACTTTATTGCACTGACCGTGAACAAGCGACAGTTGGTTGCGAAACGCGTTGGTTCTTACTTTGCATTGCTGGAGTAATGATAATGAAATAAAAAGGATTGGGAAAGGAACTTTTGTGAGTGCTGACTTATTCCCTTCATGGAAGAAGGGAGTTGTGAAATATATATATATATATATATATATATATATATATATATATATGTATGTATATATATATATTTTTTTTTTTCATATAATCAAAGTAACGTTATAGGTAGGGGTATTTGTTAGTGACAACATTAATGTTTTGTATTAAAAAAAAACCACAGAAACTCACCTGTTACTTTTAACAGAGGAAAGATAGCTTTTATGACATCACTGATGACATCTAACATGAGATCAGTGTGGGCAGGGAAACAGAACACAAGTCTGCTCCTAGCTGGTGGGAGCACTTTTAAATCTCCCTCCGTGTGGGAGCACACTTATGGGCCGATTTCGATACATCCCAGTGACCGGCTCGAGAACGGATCATACCAGTGGCTGCTGCCATTTAACAGCCTGTGACTGCATGGGGAGGTGAACGTGATTGCATTTTTTGTGTGTTCTCATTATTGGTGCTGGACGTAGGGGACCTGAGGGAGAATCCAACACTGTTATTTCGAAATCACCGACCACCACATGGCCCCCCTTTGCGAGGCAATTTTCAGCGCACTTGGTAGCAACATCAGATCTGGCTGCAGTACTTACCTGAACAGTGCATGTCGGAAATTGTAGTTGTGCATTAGACCTAATTCCCCTGATGGCAACAGGGTCATCTGATCTCCCACCAATGGGAGAGCATGTGACAATGAGTTATCAGAGGCATCTGAAGAAGGCGGAAATGCCAAAATGCATTATACTGTGCTGAGAACGAGTGAATAAGAGGCTTCCAAAGAATCCCCGCTGTGTCCTTGGACTTCTTTGCAGAAAGGTGGTCGTTTGTTGATTTTTTTCGCGCTTGCCAGTAGCGCGATACAAGCACCCGTCCATTAAGCAGTCCTGGGAGATGCTGGCAAATCAGACTTTCGCCTCAAGGGTTTGATACATCCCAGTGACCGCCTCAAGAACGGACCATACTAGTGGCTGCTGCCATTTGACAGCCTGTGACTGCACGGGGAGGTGAGCATGATTGCAGCTTTCCTCACGGCCCGGTGTGTTCTCATTATTGGGGCTGGAGGTAAGGGACCTGAGGGAGCCTCCAACACTGTTATTTTGAAATCACCGGCCACCACATGGCCCCCCTTTACGAGCCAATTTTCAGCGCTCTTGATAGCAACATCAGATCCGGCTGCAGTACTTACCTGGAGAGTGCATGTTGGGAATTGTAGTTGTGCATTAGACTTCATTTCCCTGATGACAGCAGAGTCAGCTGATCTCCCACCAATGAGAGTGCCACGGGATATTCAAAGGAAGGAGCAGGTGACGAGTTATCAGCGGCATCTGAAGAAGGCGGAATTGCCAAAATGCATTATGCCGTGCTGAAAACGAGTGAATACATGGCTTCCAAAGAATCCCCGTTGTGTCCTTAGACTTCTTTGCAGAAAGGTGACCGTTTGGGCGCTTTCTTGTTTTCGTAATTTTTCATATTTCCTCAATTGTGTAGTGAGGGACTGATTATCAGGCTTTTCATTGTTCGTAAGCTGGGTATTGCCTTTGCCTGGTGCTCTGGCAAAGAGCGTCGCCGCCTCCCATTTTCTCTCTCCCTCCTCATCCATACTGGGGCAAGGATTGTATCACGTTTCTGAAAAGAAGTGTCTGTGTAACTGAAATTAACTTTCTTGCCCTCGTAGTTTCACTGGAATTGCAAGCGGTAAGATCTACCGTCTAATAATCACTTGAAAACTGCTGCACAATCCCCCACTCAATGAATGGTTCCTGATGCCGCTCGATGCGCCCCAGAGAAAGAGAAAAGCGGGGAAATACAGACAAGTAGCAACACCGGTTGCTTAACCCGGGAAAATCCCTGTCTGTCCTCAATGCAGCCCGCCCTCACGGGAACACTTCCCCCATATGCCAACAGCGTCCAAGGGGGAAACACCGACACACTCCTGTGCCCTCCTCCCCCGTTCAGCTGTAGCAACAAGAAGAAAGAAGCTCACCGTGAGAGTCGAGGCGTTCGTTCTCCAAGGCTAGTCAGTTTTAAATCCATCCGTGGTTTGAAAATCGGCGGCAGGCACTGGATCCCTCGATTCAAATCCAAGCAACAAGAGGGTCCTTCCGGGATCCTTTCTCCCCAGTCAGGTGGCGTCTCGGGTTCAGCGGACCGCACCGGCTGAAAAGTACTATTGTAAACAGTTTGCTTAAAAGCAAAAGACGCACTCAGGAAGTACTGCAGCAAAAAGGTTTATTCTCCAGTTTACACGCTACGCGTTTCGACAATGGTCTTGTCTTGATCACACGTGAAAAACCCCTGCAGGTCACGGCATAATATACACATTCATAAACATAGATGAGGAAAACCTTAAACAGTCATGTGCTCCTAAATCGTAAAAGGAGCCGCCATCTTGAAGTGGAGTCATCTGTTTGTTCACACACCCAGGGATTGTCTGGTAATGGTGTAGAAACCACATTCCCAAATGGACTATCATTGCTAGTGTTAAAGCCCCCTGTAGGAGTATTATGGTACCAACCCAGTTTAAAGGGGTTGCGTGTTCCTAACAGTGTTTACTATCGATCGGTCAAGTGCCCATTTTGAGTTACACAACATGTATTCTCCATACACAGGAGGGCTTACCGGGTGTCAGTAGCGACGTACCCGTAACAAAGGGGGTTCGTGACAAAGGTCCCCATACGGCTAAGGATGAACGGGTAGATTGGTCTAATGCCCCAAATTCTATCATCCTACAGGAAAATCCTCAAATTCATAACGTAAACATGCCATGTGTCCTGCAGAGTAAAGTGCAAAAACAACTTGAAAATGAATAGTGCAAATTCTACTTTCATACAGGTGCTTGTGTCTCTCATCCAGGTGTCAAACATGGTCCAAGGACCGTGAAAATAGACGTGACAGGAGTATGAAAATCTTCCATTTTCTCCTAAAAAACACATAAAAAATATAAGGTTAAAATCTACACTAAAATCAAATGAACATTTTAACTTTAACATATTACACAGATTCTTCAATTCTTTTCGAAGTGATCACAATCAACGGTAACAGCATGACATGCACATACATCTCACATTTAGCTTGAGATCTAGTCCTCATGTAGATGAGATGCCAGCTCCTCATCCCAAATATGCCCCCCAGGGAACTTAGTTTCGAGTTCCATTATCCAGCGCGATTCTTTCTTTCTGAGGGCTAGTTCGCGATTCCCCCCCCCCTCCTACCAATGTTAACCTGCTCTACAGCAAAGTACCTCAGAAGGGAGTTGTCTGACTGATGGTATTCGCGAAAGTGTCTAGCAATGGGATAATGGCTATCTGCATGTGTAATGGCCATGAGGTGTTCTTATATCCTCTTCTTGGCCATACAAGTGGTGCTACCCACATATCTCAATCTGCATGGGCATTCAAGTACATAGATAACGTAAGAAGTATTGCATGTCAAAAACTGTTTAATAATGTTTGGTTCTTTCCTGCCCGGTACCTCAAATTGCTTAACCATCATGCTTGTTGTGCAGGCTTTGCAGTGCCCACATGGGTAGAACCCTTTAAGGCCATGCACATGGCGTTTCTTCTCAGTTATGTCTCCTTTAATCAACATGTCCCTGAGATTCCTGCCTCGTCTATAGGTAATTTGAGGTCTTTCCTTAAGATGAGGACCCACTATATTGTCTGCCTTAAGAATATTCCAATTCCTGGCAAGAATTTTACGTACCTTATCCGATTTATGGTTAAATGTGGTTATCACACGGGTACCTCTCTCATTTTCAATGTCAGTTTCTGGAGCTTTTGGAATCAGGTTATCACTCTGGTCTATACCTGTCACTTTTTGGACTGCTTTGATGAGGACCCCCTCTGGGTATCCTCTTTCTCTAAACCTTTTTAACATATTCTCTTGTTCATTCGCAAAACTAGCCCCATCACTGCAGTTTCTCTTTGCCCTCAGCAACTCCCCGTACGGAATACTCCATTTTAGAGGGTCCGGGTGAGCGCTGAGGGCGTGGAGTAAACTGTTACCTGCCGTGTCCTTTCTGTGTAATTTTGATGTGAGATTGCCATCAATCACTTCAATTACAGTATCCAGAAATTCTACACGTTTCTTGTTAATATTGTGTCAAATGTATGTTATAGGTATTAACATTGAGTTTCTCGATGAACGAGATAGCTTCCTCCTGAGTGCCCTGCCATATGACAAACAGGTCGTCGATGTATCTGACCCATGTGGAAACCTTTTCGAAATCTTTAGTGAGATTGGTGTCACATCTAATTTCCTCCTCCCACTTTACTAGGAACAGATTCGTGAAGCTCGGCGCAAATGCTGAACCCATGGCCACTCCGCGTATCTGTTTAAACATAGCCCCGTCGAACATGAAGATATTGTTCCTCAGACAAATCTTCATCATTTCGATGAGCATGTGAGTATGGTCCCTGAAGCATGTGTCCCTCTGTCTAAGGAAGTGGAGGCTGGCTTCCATGCCCTGGACATGATCAATGATCGTGTACAGGGCATTAACGTCCATGGTAATGAGCAGAGAGCCCTCTACCCATTGTATCTCACCAATCTTGTTCAGGAAGTCAGTGGTGTCCCTAATATATGCTGGTAACCCGCAAACATACTCCCTTAAAAAATGATCAATGTATTGTGAGAGGTTCTCATTAACACTACCTATAGATGAGATAATAGGTCTACCGGGGGGAACCCTAGCATCCTTATGTACCTTCGGTAAAAGGTAAAATATAGGCAGTTTGGGGTAATCCCTTTTCAGGAAACAGAATTCATGCCAAGTCAGAAGACCATTGTTGCGCCATTCATTCAGCGATTCCCAGGTTTCTATTATGCTTTCATTGTAACTCAACATAGTACATTTTGCATAGAAGTTACTGCTATTAAGCTGTCTAAGTGCTTCGATGACATACATATCCTTGCCCCAAAGTACAATATTCTCCCCTTTGTCAGCTGGTCTCAGTATGACGCTTGTGTATTCTGCCAACGAAACAATGAAATCCCTCTGTGTTTTAGTGAGGTTGAAATCTCCTTTCTTCCGTCCTCCCGAGGTGTGTTTAAGTTTAGTCAATTCTTTAGTGACAACTTCGTGAAAAGTATCTATGGTGTCATGGGGCATGATCGGGCAAAAGACTGATTTAGGCTTAAAGGAGGATCACGCTGCTCTGTCAGTTCTGGTTTCTTCCAGGTTCATGCTGCTAGCATCTCCCTGACTCTCCCATACAGTCAAATCGAAAGTCTCAGTTATATCTTGTTCCGGCAGTGTTTCCACCATGTCTTCCCCACCCTCTACATACAGTACATCACGGTTTTGTCTCAGAAAATGCCATTTCTTCAACTTGAGTTTTCTAGTGAACTTAAAAATGTCCACCCTAGTGTCTGTATAATTGAAAAGTTTGGTGGGGCAGAAAGTAAGGTCAAGACACAAAGTTTGTTTTTCATAGTGGGTGAGTGTTCTAGAGGATAAGTTAATAATGGTTTTATGTACCGTTTGTGCATCCATGGTTATTTCTTGTTTTTGTAACCACTTCTTTTGTTTCCCATTGGTTTTTGTTTCTTTCCTTCTCCTCTGCTGGAGCTTGAGTTGTCTCCTGAATGATCTCCCCTGCCTTTTCCTCTTCCCCTTGGTCGTCCCCGTACAGGTTTCTTCTGGAATGTGGCGGTTGTTTCCTGTATCTTTTTGCACCTTGTTCTCCATACCCGGAATTCGTCTAAAAAAATTTGCTTGTTTGGTGACAATTTCCAGGTCAGATGCTGTGCTCGTGCTCTGTCTCGATGCTTCACTGTCCGAGTCCATTGGTAGATGAGATGTTCCTGCTTCAACCGCAGGTGTGCTGATGGTTGTGCTCTGTCTTTGAAGCCCCGTCTGGTTGTACATATAATCATATTTTGGACTATATGTTAAGATCCGGCCGCTCTCATAGTCGCCGCAATCCCTGTGTAGCTTGCGCTGCTTGCGATATTTAATATGGTCTTCATGTTTCAATTCATCTTTAAATTTGCCAATAGTCTCCTGGTCTGGGTTACTGGCAAACTCTTCATCCAATTCTTTAAGTTGCTTGAGGATCTCTCCGCGCTCCTCCCACGCATACTTGATAAGGATGTGGAGCATATTTTTACTGCTCGTTGCAGAATTCTGTGCCCAATCTTCTAGCATCTGCGGATTGGGTGATTCGTGAGTGGGTGTTATATAGATTCTAAGCCCACGAGGCACCATCTCTTTATCTACATAGTCCTGCAATGAGGTGGCCTCCCACCATCGGGCGCTTTCTTGTTTTCGTAATTTTTCATATTTCCTCAATTGTGTAGTGAGGGACTGATTATCAGGCTTTTCATTGTTCGTAGGCTGGGTATTGCCTTTGCCTGGTGCTCTGGTAAGTAGCGTCGCCGCCTCCCGTTTTCTCTCTCCCTCCTCATCCATACTGGGGCAATGATTGTATCACGTTTCTGAAAAGAAGTGTCTGTGTAGCTGAAATAAACTTTCTTGCACTGGTAGTTTCACTGGAATTGCAAGCGGTAAGATCTACCGTCTAATAATCACTTGAATACTGCTGCACAATCCCCCACTCAATGAGTGGTTCCTGATGAGGCTCGATGCACCCCAGAGAAAGAGAAAAGTGGGGAAATACAGACAAGTAGCAACACCGGTTGCTTAACCTAGGAAAATCCCTGTCTGTCCTCCATGCAGCCTGCCCTCACGGGAACACTTCCCCCGTATGCCAACAGCGTCCAAGGGGGAAACACCGACACACTCCTGTGCCCTCCTCCCCCGTTCAGCTGTAGCAACAAGAAGAAAGAAGCTCACCGTGAGAGTCGAGGCGTTCGTTCTCCAAGGCTAGTCAGTTTTAAATCCATCCGTGGGTTGAAAATCGGCGGCAGGCACTGGATCCCTCGATTCAAATCCAAGCAACAAGAGGGTCCTTCCGGGATCCTTTCTCCCCAGTCAGGTGGCGTCTCGGGTTCAGCGGACCGCACCGGCTGAAAAGTACTATTGTAAACAGTTTGCTTAAAAGCAAAAGACGCACTCAGGAAGTACTGCAGCAAAAAGGTTTATTCTCCAGTTTACACGCTACGCGTTCGACAATGGTCTTGTCTTGATCACACGTGAAAAACCCCTGCAGGTCACGGCATAATATACACATTCATAAACATAGATGAGGAAAACCTTAAACAGTCATGTGCTCCTAAATCGTAAAACGAGCCGCCATCTTGAAGTGGAGTCATCTGTTTGTTCACACACCCAGGGATTGTCTGGTAATGGTGTAGAAACCACATTCCCAAATGGACTATCATTGCTAGTGTTAAAGCCCCCTGTAGGAGTTTTATGGTACCAACCCAGTTTAAAGGGGTTGCGTGTTCCTAACAGTGTTTACTATCGATCGGTCAAGTTACACAACATGTATTCTCCATACACAGGAGGGCTTTTCACGTGTGATCAAGACAAGACCATTGTCGAAACGCGTAGCGTGTAAACTGGAGAATAAACCTTTTTGCTGCAGTACTTCCTGAGTGCGTCTTTTGCTTTTAAGCAAACTGTTTACAAATATATATATATATATATATATATATATATATATATATATATATTCTCGCTCTCTGTCCCACTTGGTAATCAGGGCACTCGCGGGTGGGTGCGGTATGCGGTAATGGGCCACCGCAATAACACAGCGCTCAGCTTCAACACACAGTCCGTCAACCATGTCTATGAATGTTTTGCTTTAACACCCATGCTAACCCTCGCAATGTAATTGACACTGACGAAGGCTTTACGCTGAAACGAGTCTGTTAATCTGTGTGATTAAATTTTGATGGTGTGAGCACGGAAAACTTTGACTCCACGAGTGCGGTTCTTTGGAGAATAACGAATCTGAAGCTGAGCGCTGTGTATATATATATATATATATATATATATATATATATAGTTTTTTTTATATATAATCAAAGTAACGTTATAGGTAGGGGTATTTGTTAGTGACAACATTAAAGTTTTGTACTAAAAAAAAAACACAGAAATTCACCTGTTACTTTTAACAGAGGATAGCTAACTTTTATGACATCACTGATGACATCTCACATGAGATCAGTGTGGGCAGGGAAACAGAACACAAGTCTGCTCCCGGCTGGTGGGAGCATTTTTTAATCTCCCTCTGTGTGGGAGCACACTTAGGGGCCGATTCCAATTTCGACCGGACCTGAGTCCGTCCGACATCGATTGGGTACTGGGACCGACCAGCCTCCTGTCAGCGGTCCCAACCCAGCAATTAGGATGCGACCAAACACTGTTCAGTCGCAGTCCTAGTCTTTACAATGTGAGCATGGATTCTGACCATAATGCATGCTCTCATTGTAAAGGTAAGTGGTGCAGGGATCAACAGGGGGAACCATAGGTGCACCCTTGATCGCCATCCGGAGGCCTTGCACCTATGGGTCCCTGCTGGGGACCTCCAAGTCTACTTCCAACAACCTTTCTGTGTCAGAAAGGCCGGCACAGAAATGTTGTCGGAATCCGACATTGTAATCCCTTGGGCGGAAAGAGCCGCCTTTGGGATTACAGGAGGAATTCCGAACGGCAGACGGGCTCTCCGAGCCTGTCCGAAGACTTTCGGAAATCCTTTTTGGATTAACTTCCGACCAACTCCATCTGAAGGGGCTGAGTTCCCTGAGTCCAACCAGCTCCGGAACTCTCGGTCAATGGACCGTTAGGAAGTGTAGAGGTGAGAAAATACCTTTCTTTCATGAGGTTCAGAACACAATGATTTTAGGACTCCGAAGAATCACAGAGTCCAGGTTCTAAGTTTAGTATGTTTATTAGAAGGCCAAAAATTACTAGACATGCAAATGCCTCAAGACAAGGTTGTAAAAATACATCAGAACTAATACACAGCCATACCTATGAGCAAAGTTAAAGCATTGGAGCATGTAGAGAATAACGAATTCCAACACAAGAACACAGGCAATAAGTGCCCACACATCGAGGTCAGACTTCTTTGGAGGTTTGTAAGTAAAAAGAATTAGTCTTTCCCTACACTACCACTATAGTGACATCCCTACTTAGCATTTCCCAGGCAAGTCAGGAAAAAGGTGTCAATGCGTGAAGCCTTCCTAAGAAGTACACTCGCATTGTATGGGTCATGTAGCCAAAGCTACAGAGCTCGTTCTAAGATGCTGCTGCCTCACCATCGATCTCCTCTCCTGCCTCAACCACCAGGCACTCTCCCTAATTCAAACACCAACATTTTAGATCACGCCCACTGTTCGTCTTCTGCTCACCTCATTCCACTGAACACTCCTCATAGGTGATTTTCCACTCAGTTTCAATACCTCCCAGCTCCTGGCTCGGTGACCCAGGTTCCCAGTCCTTCCCCAGAGAGAAATAACACCACCTTCCATTATCAGCATTCCAAGTGTAAATGTATTCTTTCCTTCCCTAAGCCTAACTTCTTAAACAAAAGCGTTATTCTAACTAACAAAGACGAGTTTCTCCGCCTGCAAGAGAAATGTGAGAAAAGAACAAATCCAACATGCACATGAAATTCAGCCGTTAACTTCACAGCATGAGAGCAGCAGGGAGAATGCATTTCAGACCTACAGAAAATCAGCCAACATAAGAGAATAGCACATAGGCCTCACGAATTTACATAAAAATGAATTCTTCTCCTGAACATCTCTAAATCAACACGTAACAAGGGCACATCAAATGCATAAATAAGTGAAAGCATCTAGCACATTACATACACGTTAATCTTTTCAGTTAAAAACACGTGCTGCAACGTTAATATCTTCACATTTATATTGAAAATATACCTAACACATCACTTTTCACATTATTACAGTACACTTCTAATGTTCCATGTTAATACAACAAAATAATAAATGTAGGTGCAAACTACTCATGATATAATGATCTTCCTACAAATGAAAGAGCACCATCGCGCTCTATCACATCCAAATGGTTCGGTCAGAAATGTATGCAAACTGCTGATTACGATGCCGTAGGAACGGCTCTGACCGAGGGTCGAAGCCGTTTCCTACTGCATCGTAATTGGCCCCTTAGTGTTTGCTCCCATTTGGAGGGAGATTTAAACATGCTCAGGAAACTACTATGTGCCGGGGGTGGGCTACCCTGGGCACAATGAGTTTGCCGGCCCCAAGGGATGGGGTTTCTGGGGTCTTTAAAGGCTCAGGGAATAGGGCTGCACACATTCCTTCCTTTTCAATCAAATTAACAGTGCTGAGGGATGGTGCGTCCAAGACCGTTTATGGCTCCGGGTGGACAGCCCCATCCCCTTTTACTTATATTTTGACCGGGGCCTAAGTAGGCTCCAGAAGGGGTACTGCACATCCCCTCCACTTTTTTTATGAGTTTGGCCCTGGGGGAATGGGGTCCCCAGGGCCACTATTGGCTTTTGGAGTGGGCCTGTGTGTCCCCTCCATTAATATACACAGCCCTGGAGGATGGTTCCCTGGGGCCCAAAATGGACTGGGGGAGAGGGGCTCTACTTACGCCCCCATATATACATAAAAAAATGGCAACCGCAGAGGGATCATAGGTAAAACCACTGATTTGTTTTTTTGTTTGACAGCTGGGAGTGGGGTGTGGGGTTGTCCCTCTGGGTACCACCCACATGGCCTAGGGGAACAGGTTATCCTTACCCTGTCTCCTTATATTCTTCTTTTTAAAATTTCAGGACAGGCTACTAAGTCCCAATGTCCTGTAATGGCTGCTAGCAACATTTTTCTCATGTTTCTGACAGCTAATCTGAGCACTCTCTCTTGCAGAGTCTGACTCCTGTTGGAGCAAATTGGCCCAAGGGAATAAATGCTCCCTGGGCTAATCAAAACTCTCATTTATTTAAATTAGCACTCGAGCAAGACTCCCACAGGAGTCCCTCGAATCCAACTGTTAAGAGAAACACACATATTTTTGTGCCTTAATTGTTCAAAAACTGCTGAATGGATTTACACCAAATCACAAAAAGCACAAACTGTGAACCAATATCTTGCTTCCTGCCAAATTTGGTGTAATTCCTTTCACCAGTTTTTGCGGTACTTGTTAAAGAAGTCTATTGAAAATACATGGGGATTTTGTGTTTTGGGACCCCCCTTTTTCTTGCCACCCACTTGACACATCATCCCACAACTTTCCATGTGCTAACTAGGCAAAAAAGAGCACCTATATGGAAAGTTGTGTTAAGATTCACCAAACAGTGGCAACATTTTTAGCAACACAAAAAACACATTTCCTATGGAAACGCTGACCTAACTATAACAACTCAGTGGTGAGCACCATTGGATAATATATATATATATATAAAAAAAACATATATATATATATATATATATATATATATTAAATGCCCTATGGTTAGAATGATTCCAACCTCAAATGTATATAGTTCTGAATTGACTCAGTATTGTATTTATTATCTTATTTCTCTTCCTGTTTGCAGAACGTGTACACATTGTCAACCTATGACCCTTTGTGTAAAGCGCTCAGTCACTGTTTGGGCCCCAGCAGTGCTACTACAAAAACTCTGGAAAAATGATGAATAAAGTAAATACAGGAAGAGCCTGGTCTCAGAAATGGACATACTGAATTAGTGTTCATGCTTAGTGGTCTTCCTAGATTGGAGGTTGTATTGGGTGAGCTCAGAATGCTTGTATGCTTGTTATATTATCGTAGGTAAATATTGTGTTGTAAAAACTGTGTTCAAAAAGTGTTTCTAAGTGAATTTAGATTTTCTATTATTTTCTACAATCAGGTGATATTTTTGTAAGCAATATTTACAACACAATATTGTGGTCAGATGGTATTTAGTCCCTGAGATTCTGATACCACCCTATTCAAAAGGAGGTACACCCAAAGGGAGTGGAACCAAAGCCTGCCACTTACAGCCGTGCCCATAGCTGGTCTGAAACCATAACAAGGCTAGTTGTCCAACAGCCATTGTCATTTTTTGATGATCGGGGCTGACTAACTTGCCAGATGTACCTCTGCTTCTATGTCACCTAGGCACTACCCATATATTCCAAATTGCTAGATATCAGCCTCTACACGCAGAGCAGACCTCCACGGATGCTCTGTTCACTTGTGGTGCATTTCCTTTATTACATTGGGCTTCATATAACCCAAACAGAAACAAAGTATGACTCTGAAGACACAACATACCATTTGAAATCATGTGTTACTATTGTCACCACTTTTTAACCGAGAACAGAATCCCCCAAAGCAGTTCAGTAGGTGTCCAAAATCAAATCGTCAGCTGCGTTTATTTGTAGTCAGTTAACTGGACATTTCTTTAAGTCTCTAGGTAAGAATGATCAAAGACTGTAGGTCTGGTCTTGGTTGTAAACCTTTTGACTTTGTCAATTCTCGCTTTGTTCTGTTTTTTGCAAAACCTTATTGCTAGGGAAGCTGTTGGGCTCTTATCAATCAGAAAAAGGAGTGGCTAAAATCAAAAAATGTTTTTTCATCTCAAGAATCACACTTTGTCACAGTAGTCACTGGCACTGAAGGTAAATCCTTTGGGCCTGATTACGATGTCGGTCGGACGAGCCTCCAACTGACAGCGTAGCAGGAATGCAACTGCCGACTAATAGTCGGTGGTTCCACCAGCAGCATTTGGATGCGACTGCCCTATGGGTGGTTGGAAACATCAATTTTTCTATTGCAGCTTGTGCGGTGGTCAAAAAAGGGAAGCAGCACAAGCTGCAATAGAAGAATTGATGTTTTCAGACATCCCTGCACTGTGTGGCAGGCACCATAGCAGAGGGCCCGCAAAGTCACTTTCCGCCTGCCTATTCATGGCGGGTGAACCACCATGAAAGGGTAGGTGGAAATTGACATCTTAATCCCAACGGCAGAGCTGATGCTGGCTCCGCTCTCATTTTGGCAATGGAAACCTATGATGTCAGGCGGAAAGCCTACGACGAGCTGTCGGATGTCTTTCTGCCTGACATCATTATAAAGGCGTTAATGTGTGAATGTGCTCCTTGTGAAAGAGCCAAATGAAGTGAAGTGAACCACTGGCTGACGTTGGTTGAATTAGTACCCCATGCCATATGCTGTAGTGGGCGGAAATAAAAGGTGAATGAGACAATAACAAGTTAATGGATGAGGAAGGCTGGCTGAAAGCCCCTATTACCAAACCTACTATACAGATAATTTCAGTGAAATGAAAAGGCCTTGGCTAATGCTAGGCCTAATAAGAATTTTAGCTGCATGGCGTAGTCAAAGTATGAAGTCACATAAATAAAATGTATTTATTTGTAGCATACTACATTGCTGCCGAACCGCCAAATAGGTATAGGATTCAGACCAAATACCTAAACCATAATATCACTGAAAATCCCAGCAACAAGTCACTGCTTTTCCTTGCCAGATGTTGAATAATTTGACTGCATTATAGGTTTTGGATCGGGTCTTTATTATGAAATTTTACTCAATTCGTTCTATGTTGATCAAACAGCTTTTCATAACCTCTGACAATAATGATTCCCCAGTACAGTGAATAAGAGGCAGAGACAATCACACCTTTCTCAGCGAAGACAAAGATTTGTTTCTAATTTTTATCAACTCGGGTAACATTAGTAGGAATAAAGATCCTTTCTTATAGTGCACTGTCTCTATGGAATTTGCATTTTAATTCAGCATGTTCTACCTTAACCTGGTATTCACTTTCAAGTGAAAATCGTGGGCCATTTGCTACATGCCTCTCTGAGCCACCACCATCATTCACATTCAAGCAGGCGTAGCTGCTCAGGTTTGCTGCTAGATGAAAGCTGAACTTCTTGGAGCCATGGGCCCTACCTGTGTGGTTTGTATTCAGCCTATGTGTTTTTTCCCACCTGCATGTCTGTAGTTTGCACATAACCCATCATCCAGGGAGCCTTCTGTTCACTGTTGACTTGGGTCAATGGCAGTGATAGACCAGCTCCGACTGGACACTGGTGGCTTTGTTGGGGGGGGGGGGAGCAGCTGCTCTGCTGGAGCACAGTTTGCATGTTGGCTCCCATGTTGCTATGTTAGTTGTTAGTTAGTTGTGTTCACATCTAACATGGGCTTCGATTGGAATTCTTAGAGCATATTATCAAGGCCATTATCGCCGCTTTATCTGCAGTTTCCTGCCGATAAAAGCGGCGATAATGTATCGCCTGTCCTTGATAATATGCCCCCTATTCACTATTCATATGCGTAACATTACGCAAAACCTTTAAATTGGGGTGACCCAATCAGCGCAGGTGGGAAATCGGGAAGGCTCATACCTTTTAAGTATCATTATATTTTACTTTATTTTTTAACACTCATAAAAGGACGACCTACAGCAACCCTTCTTCTTGGGTTCTGTGATATGCTCCAGGAACTTCACTGAGTAAAACGTGAGCTCCTCCTGACAGCCATCCAGGAGGTCAGGGATAAAGGGCCAGATGTACGACCATTCACTTTTGCTCTTCGCACATTGAATAGAATCGCGATTCGCCAGAGTGAATGTACAGTAGTGTCTCAGACACTGTTTGCTATTCCCAATGGGGTCGTAAAATGCATTCCTCATTAATATTCATGAGACAAGCGCAATTTACAACCCCATAGGGAATGGCTAGCACTCCCAGGTATGGTGGCTTGCTGGGGTCAGTAGACCCCCATGTCTGTGTTTGCTTTTTAAATAAAGCAGTTTTTTTTAAATGCAGCCTGTTTTCCTTAAAAGAAAACGGGATGTATTTAAAAAAGAAAAATGAAACATTTCAGTTTCATTTTTTTACGGGCAGGCAGTGGTCCCAGGACCACTACCTACTCATAAAAAATATTTCTTCAAACACTCACAAAGGAGAAGGGGTCCCCTGGGGAATCCTTCCCGTTTGCGAAAAGTTAACCACCTACATGAAGTACGTGATAAACTGCGAGTGTTTTGCTGCCGCAAATGCAGTTGCAAAACAATAGTACATGGCATTGAGACTTACTATTAGGAAGGGACGCCCCCTCCTAATAGCGAGAGTTGCAAACGCTATTTGTGAGTCAGTGACTCACACAATATCGTTTGTACATGCCAGGACCCATTTCTGCGGTCGCAAACGGGCCGATCTCCTGTTTGCGATCGCAAAAAACGGTTGTACACCTGGCCCCTAGTCCCTTTAATCATCTCTGTTTTCTTGTCAACCCTCAAATTGGGCCTCAGCTTTTCTATGATATGGCTTTATCATGTTTACACCATGCCTGCTGTGGTCTTCTGGTTGGTCTTCATGTGCCACCTATAAGTAAATGGTATAATTGAAGTTCCTTCCTTGTGGGATGTGATAATACTGTTCAGGACCCGGGCTGGAGTTTTAGCTAGTCCGAGATGGCCTGCACAGGTATATCATGCCCAAATCTGAGGATTGGCAGTCTCTATGCATACCAAACTACCAGTCTATTCTAGCGGTCCATCAGAGCCACTGCAAAGGAGCCCAATCTCAAAATGCACTCTGTCCTTGGGCCTTTAGTCCTCCTGTTCAGCACCATCAGATGTTTGTGTTCTAGTGTAAACCCTCAGCTGGGTCACAGTTCGATCATTCCTGACAACTGTGTTGTCATTCCTGACAACAGTTTTAATGCAGTAAGTGGTCTTTTCAGACGAATATTTAAACTATAAGGTGAATGGGATACCACAAGAAAAGAATCTTTTATTTTTGAGTTGGTGGGATGAGCTAAGCATGTAATAGGGCATGCTTTCCACTCTGGAATCTGGCTATAACATTCTAGTGTGTTGCAATGCTCCATAATAGGATTTTCTGTCCAGATCTCACATTGACAAGGAGAGGGGTAATGGGTGGTCATCAGCACTCCACATCATTCCCTAGGAGAGCTGATGGCGGGTCTGTGGGAATGGAAGTGGTTTGGATCAGTGACCATGTCTAGGAGAGCTGGGCGGGGCACTTGGTACTTACGCCCAGAACATGTCGGATTTGTTAGGCATGTTACTAGAATGATGGTTTCACCCCCCAGATTTGCACTGTGATATTGTGATATTGTTCTCAAGACCCACCAACCTAGATGGGAAAAATTTAGCCACATTAGCCTTGACGACTCTTTACAGGGAATATTTACCCTGAAATCAGGATCCCATTCTGACCCCTGCCCCCCTTCATTCCTTAAATCCATAATACAGGAGGCTAACCCCCATATCTATGCCATCATCAACTCGTCTTTTCAATCGGGAGAAATTCCTCCTCAATGGAAGACAGCGATAGTGAAACCACTACAGAAAAAAGTATCACAAGACCCTTCCATCCTCTCCAACCTTCGTCCCATTTCGCTTCTTCCCGCCATCTGAAAAATTGCAGAATCTCTCGCCAATAAACAACTAATGGCATTTCTTGAAGAAAATGACATCTTACATCCTTGTCAAGCAGGTTTCAGGACCCACCATTCAACTGAATCTGCACTTTTGTCTTCTACTGAAACCATCCGTGCTGCATTGGATCAGGGCAAACTGGCTGTCCTGATCCTATTAGATCTCTCTGCAGCATTCGACACGGTATCCCATGCTATCCTTTTACATCGCCTTTCCAATGCTGGCATAGCAGGAACCATGTTCGAATGGTTTAAAAACTATTTAGCATATAGGCACCAGACTGTAAGGCTGGGCGATTTCTCCTCAGAAGAAAAAATCATCAAAACAGGGGTCCCGCAGGGCTCTAGCTTAAGCCCCACCCTATTCAACCTTTATATGGTTCCCCTACTCGACCTAATCTCCTCCTACAACATCAGTACTGTCGCCTACGCTGACGACACTCAGCTTGTTCTGACCTTTGACAAGATTCAATCTAACGCAGAACAAACACTGAAAGAATGTCTGTCAGCAACCTTCAAATGGATGTCACACAACCATCTGAAGTGCAACTCATCTAAAACCGAAATTATTCCTTTCGGACCCAATAATTCCTTTTCACCACAAGTTTGCTGGCCTGAAAAGGCAGAAGCCCCCCCTAACGCCATCAATGCGGCTCGAAACCTAGGCATAAAGTTTGATAACACTCTGACATTTAACCAACAAGCCAAAGAAGTAGCAGGGACATGCTTTGGCATCATTAGAAGCCTGAGGAAATTTTTCGATCTTCTTCCTCTGAGTGCCAGACGTACGGTAGCTGTGGCCCTTATAACATCAAGGCTGGACTATTGTAACAGCCTTTATGCAGGACTTAACAAATCAGCCCTGCATAAACTCCAAATGGTCCAGCACGCAGCTGCCAGACTGGTCCTCAGGCTGCCCAGGAAATCTTCAGCCTCTGCAGCTTTGGATGCATTACATTGGCTCCCAATCCATAAGCGCATACTCTTTAAAGTCCTGACCATTACCTACAGAGCCTTTCACCATCAGGGCCCACTGTACCTGCGCAAATATTTCAATCAATACCATCCGTCAAGATCACTCAGGTCCTCTACAGCTAACCTACTCCATGACCCCAGATTCAAATTGTCAACCAGAGGAGGAAAATCCATTGCAGTCATAGGAGCGAAAGCATGGAGCAAACTTCCCTCTTTCCTGCGTCAAGCTACCACTGAACTAAAATTCAGAAAGCTTTTAAAAACATGGATCTATGCCCTGCCAAACTCCGAATGTATGGGAATTATATGAGATGCTTTATAGACAGGTAGTTTCCTTTCATCTACTACTTGCAGTTTGGGACCATCCATGCCGTTGCGGTGAGACGACCGAAGATACCTCTTCCGGTTCACGACTCCAGAACCTACAAACGACTGTGAGGAGGAGGAAGTGACCCGACTTCCCTTGCCAAATTTCTAAGCACCGGAACGTGAGACGTCATCAATAGGGGATTCTATATTGTCCCTACCAACAGGTCATTTGAAGACTTTTACAAAACCACTGAAAATGAAAATCAAACACACCTATACTCAATTCCAAGGATAAGTAGAAATCTTAACCGTCAGGAACAAAAAACACTAACTCGATTTACAAATCTGGAGGACCTATACGTATATTTCCGGTGAAAAGTCTAGTCGCCCTGAAGAAACTCCCTTGAAGGGAGTGAAACGCGTTGGCTGATTTGTTTGTGAAGTACATTATGATTGCTTTTTAAAAGAATGGACAAAAATAAATAAAGAACTTTTCTAAATACACAAGCAACTATCCTTCTGGACTTTTTTCTTGGTGCGCCCCCATAAAAACTAAACAAAGTACTTGCTGTCTTTCTGGAATCCAAGCGCCAAGATACTCCTTGGAGTGGTAGCGCGTTATATAAGCTCCTTGTCACATCACACATCACATCACTGTCTCCTGACCTGGAGTAAGGACCAGTATCCCACCAATGTACTCTACAAGGCAAGAGCTTATGTACCTTTGAAATACATAAAGTGGGCTCCTCATAATGAATTTTGCTCAGAAAAGGCCTCCTAGTATTTGACTAGGCAAAGAAAGTGAAATACCTATGTTAAGACTGCTTCAAATGAAGTGTTGGGAAGCATGATTTCAAAAAGTGGGGGACGCAAAACTGTGGAGAAGGTTGCTCAAAAGGGAGGAAACTACGGGGGATATTACGAAGAAATGCAACAATTATCGCAAAGCGCGCTTAGCGCTGTTTTTTTATCGCCAGCTATCGCTGGATTTCATCACGGAGATAACGCGTTATTATCAGCACTTATCACCTAGGCGATAGAAAATCCAGCGATAGCGGCGAAACCCAGCAATAGCGCGAGAAAATCAGCGATAAATTCTACACGCTAATGAAAAGCTTGCTAATAGGCGGGTGAGGACTTAACCTTACAATCCACCCCCCATTAACTAGAATGGTTAAGTCAGGTTTTTAGCAGGTGTTAGATTCCAGCAATATTTGCGGTTAGCGCAAATTTTTGTATCGCTTCACGAGCATTGCTAACAGGGGGAAGCTGTGTTTGCGACTGTTTACAGTCGCTTTAAGTTGGGAACGCCTACTTTGCATGTCATTAGCGAGATATATCGCTGACATGCAAAGCGCCACAAAAATGGTCGCTTTCGCCATAAAGCTGTCGCTAACAGCTGTTAGCGACAGATTGCTAATACGGCGATAGAAATATTGCCGCTTTAGCGGCAACAAGTGCCGCTAAAGCAGCGATAAGGCCCTTGCTAATATCCCCCTAAATTTTGGATGAAGATAGGAGAACAGTCACATGTTAGAAGAGTAACACATGCCCTGCAGCGCAGGAGGCCCCCAACACTTCAGCGAGCCCCCCAAACTTTCAGGGGGCCCCATTTAAGCCCAAAGCCAACGAATATCTGGGTGTTCTGGGAAACTGTGGAGCCCCTCATCACATTGTACTGAGCGCCCCATCCTTTTGCTTTATGTGACAGTCACATATACTTGTTACTTTGGCACAAAATAAATTCAAGAGGATGCAAAGGTCACATGACTTTTGGTCTTAGTTCAGGCAATTGAAACTTTACCTGGTAACTTCTTCGGAGCTGACATTTTGCTTTCTTGTAGTTGCACTTTGTCTGGGAGCCTGACATCGGGCACAGACATCTCATATGCATGTGGGCGTGCATAGGATGAAACAAATCAATCGCTTTTCATACATGAACCTGCTTCTTCTCCGATTCTTGAATCTGTGGGGGTATATGAGAGAATGAGTCAATGGTTGAATAAATGTTTAGGTTAATGAGTGCATGGTAGGATCAAGGAGTGGACGGCTGCATGAAAGAATGAAGGCATGAATGGATACATGGCAAATATAGTAATTATGCATTTTGGCAGCCTTGCCATCCTCTCTGCTTATGCCAGTGTATTTGAAGAAAGGGAAAAGAGTGCCACCCAAGGTAATCTAGGGCCAAATCATCACTCTCATTTAAACCAATGGCGTGGTCAGTATGGACCGTTGAGTAACAAGTGTTGAGGCGTTGAGTAACCAGCGGACATCCTTGCTTACTACTGTAGCATAAATAAATTGAATGGAACACCTTTGTAAGTGGCTCTCCCCTTTACTTACTGAGAACGTATGGTGGGCTGACCATCACAAGAGGGTTTAAGAGGGTGTTCAGTTGTGAACAGACAACAGTAGAGCCTTGTTGGCGTTCCCCATTGGATGTGGGATCCTGCCACTGGTCACTGTGGTTAAAGATTCTAAAGTCAAGGTTAACACTTACATTGTACGGTCAGGCTGTGACACTGTTTCACTCAATCTTCGGTTTGAATAAACTGGAGGGATGATGGTGGAAGTCTGCTTTGGTCCTAGATTGACACATTGTAAAGGCGGCTCTTCGATTGGAGCTAGATTTTATATCACTAAATTTTCAGGTGGAACTGTCCGGACAAACTTTGTGGCATATTTACAACAGAATGGCAAAGCGTGGCATTATGCAAAAATTACTAACGCCACATTTCGCCATTCTGAAAACGCAGGGATGCGCCTTATTCACAAGAATGCTGCACACCCATGCATTTCCCCTAGCGCTGGTGCTAAATTTAGCTGTCTACACCAATGCGGGCACCCTTGCACCATAGTGCAAGGGTGTCTGTGTTGGAGGGGAATGATTTTATATGTGCAGGAAGGTGTCCCTTCCTAGAATGCTGATTTGAAACTCTTAAGTGTGCCACATTGTGCAGAACACATAGAAGTTGCAAATCATATTGTTTTTTAATGATTGGAAGGTGTCCCTTCCTGCACAGAAACAATAATTCATGGCATGTTGATTAAGGGCGGGCGGAGCTTACGTAGTGCCTCTACGTGTAGTCTCACGGAGTTTGAAAAAACTCAGTGGAACTACGCTACACTCAGCTCCGCTCCCTCCCAATTAATACAAAATTTAAAAAGAAGTCACTTACCTGCATGGATGCATCCTCCTCTGTCTGGCCGCCCTCCTTCTTGCTCCTTGCCGCCATTATTCTATAAAAAAAAAGACTCCTACGTTGTAAGTCTTGCGCGTGCGCATAAGCAAGACATACAACGTAGGGTTTTTTCATAGCAGAAGGACGGCGAGGAGCAGGAATGAGAGCAGCCAGGCAGAGGAGGAGGCAGCCATGCAGGTAAGTGCCTTCTTTATACATTTTTAATTCATTTGAGCGGGTGGCTAACACCACTCCGCCACAGAGTAGAGGTTTGCCTAAACTCCGCATTCGCAACGGAGCGCAGAGTAGGCAAAAATCCTCAACCTCAGCTGGCAGAGCAGAGTTACCCGCCCAGGGTTAGTTTTGATGATTCTATGCATGCAGCACAATTCAGCACACAAAGAAACAGCAAAAACCAGGAGAAATTAGGCATTTCTCCTCGTTTCGCCATGTTAAGACCAGGTTTTCCTGATCAAAATTTTGGCACTGCCTCCTGTTTACGCTACCTTTGTCAATAAGGGCCAGCATCAAAATCAATTGGTGTTGCGGGTGAACACCCACTGCAACACCCATTGCCCACCCCTTCCCCTTTCATGCTAAGTGTAGCGTGAACGGGGGCCTTATTTAGAAGGTGCTTTAAGGCACATTTAGTGGCTTACTGACGCCTCGTAAATAAGGCGAAGGGTTTATTGCCACAGGAACGTCATAAAAAGTGACAATCCTGTGGCTATAGGTGCTTTTAAATATGCCCCTTTGTCTTAGACTATACAAATCAAATGATGATTAAATATATGCAGCATGTTTCAACTAGCTCCCTTGATTAAAGGTCAAAATCCAGTCTCTGTTCGACAAATTTGGACTTCCATGTGATCCACGTGCTCGAATTCAAATCAATCAGACTGGCAAATTCAATTTGAAATATTAAAGTTCCAAGATGACTAAATATATTTTGTGGAAGCAACTCCTCAAATTTCTGTATGTATGTTATGTTTATGTTAAATTAAATCTGTAGGTATGTTATATTTAGGTTATGTTACATCTGTAGGTGTGTTATATTCATGTTATATTATATCTGTAGGTATGTTAAATATATGTTAAGTTATATCTGAAGGTATGTAATATTTATGTTATATCTGTAAGTTTTTTTTATTTATGTTATGTTATACCTGTAGGTATGTTATATTTATGTTATGTTATATCTGTATGTTTGTTATACTTATGTTATATTGTATGTAAGTAATATTTATGTTACGTTTTATCTGTATGTAGGGACCCATTCATTATTAATCTATGGGTATTCTGTGTTGTGTACACAAGATTCAGATTCAAGGTTTCTTCTGTGAAACATCTGATTAGATCAGGCATAAAAAGTGAAGTGGCTGCTTATGGCAATAGATCTGTAAACTGCAGCTTTAATATGAAATTTATGCTCATCCGGCTCCTGTTTCATAAATCACGCAAGTGTTATCTTTGCCCTGTCCTATCACAAGGTGGTGTGAAGTCTACGTGGATGCTTTGTCATGGTAATTTGTACTTAGAACTGTTCCTGGTGTGCTTCCAGTGAGCACCTTTTGATAAAAAATCTATTAATAATCGGTTTATGATTCTGAAGGGTTCCACCTATAGAGAAACATTTGGGCCTTATTTGGAGGCAGGCAGATGCAACACTTCACCATCATATAGCAGTCATCTAGTCCCCCGTATCACCAGGGCCACCGGCTTTCATGTAGGGTGGGCGGAATTTGCGTAGTCGTGCTATGCAAAGCTACGCGAAACAGTAAAAAACCTCTGCAAGCACGTGCAGTGTTCCCCGAACATGCGGAATTCCTTGTTCCGCCCATTTGCGATATTTTTTTCATGTTCGCGAAAGCGGTTTGCGTACTTAGGGGGAAGTATCTTGCAAACACACATTTTTAAAGGGTGAACAAGCAAAAAATACTGTGAAGCCGTAGATCGCAGAATTTTTGGCGATTCCGCGTTCTTCACCGAACACAAAACAACCCAACTTCCGCAAATACCGCGAGCAGAACGGAACGGAATTTACCGCCCAGGCCTACTTTCATGCCCATGATGCGGATGGGGCATCCAGCAGGTTGGCAAAAAGCATCCTGTTCGTCAAACGCGAAATACGGTGATTAGTCCGAAAATTGCTAAAATGAACTGCAATTTTCTATTTTATTATTTTTTGAGCATGCTTACAAGAATCAGATGATCTGATAATATCATTTTCATCTATTGATTGATTAATAAAAAAAGAGCCTCGAATAAGTGCCACCATCACAGGAGAGTAATTGGACATCACGAGCAGGTTTACACAAAGTGCCCCAGGGGCGCAACTGGCATATGCACCCACTTTGCACGCCCCCGGGGCACTTTGGTTTTACAGAAGGGGCCGTGGATGCTTGTGCGGCCCCTTCTGTAATACAGATAGAGCTGGCGCACATATAGACTCAGCGCTATCATCATAGGGTGTTAGCTCATTTGCATGGGGTTGTGGCCCTTGCAAATTATAGAATCTCTTTGCCTCTGCACCCGCGCCGTATAACAGACAAGCGCAAAGGCAAAAATCACTCAGGAGTCGCATTGAGAGTGCCAAAACGTTAAAAAACCACAAAGAGGTCATCCCTCTATACTGTGACATCTGGCTGCAGTGCCAATGGCATAAGCACAAACGGGTATAAAACCTGGTTTATTATCGTTTTATTTAAAGGTGGTGGCAAAGGGGGCGGTGCTCCTCTGCCCTAATGGAGGGGCCACTGCTGGATGAGACAACATCCAATGGCCGCGAGGGGTTGGCCTTTTAGCCTCTCTGCATAAATCACATTAGCTCTGTTAATTGCTACAGTTGCCTCTATCCGGACCTAAGAAGTAACTCGTTAGGAGAGGTTGGGAGCAGGGGCTTAAAACGTCAGATCTTAATATGGTGCTCTTTTCCATCCTCTTCTCTTAAAACATGTTTTCTCTTTTTTCCTACATATTTTCAGTAACAGAGTTGAAGCTCTGATGAAGCTGGACCTCACCTTATACAGACAAGGGGGCATAATGCAAGCCTCTGCGGCCTCCGAAGTGCAGGGGGCCCTCCGACCCTTGAGGGCCTCCAACTTTTGGGGGGGGGGCTTCCACCCCAAGACCAATGAATATCAGTGAGATATGGGAGACTCAGGACCCCACTTCATATTCTTCGGGGAGGGGGGGGGGGGCGTGGGCATCATTCTATGTTACGTCAGTAATACAGAGAGGTCTGTTCCTAAAGGCATTCCCTTTTTGCAGCCATGAAGCTACTTAAGAACTCTAACAGACTATGCAAAGTGACTTAACACAACATGATGGGGCCCCCTGGAGAATGTGACAAGGGACGCAGAGTAGCCCATAACTAACTAAAGTTCTTATGCCTTCAATCTCAAAGGACCCCCCCTGAAAGTTTAGGGGGCCCATGAATGGTTGGGGGCCCCTCTGCAGAATGTGATAAGGTGATATCTCACACATATTCTTATGCCTTGGGCTGAATGGGGCCCCCGAAGTTATAGGGGGCCCCACTGAAAGGTTGGTGCCCCCACACTGCATGGGCCTGTGCCACGCCCCTGACGCTGCATCTTTCTTTGAGGAAATGTCATTAAAGCTCATCTTGGCCTGAAGCTGCTCCCAGAGTGCCAGGGGCCCTTGCCCCTGGCATCAGACAGCGTGCCATATTCTGGGAAACAGCAGCAAAGTACTGCAGCTGCTCAAGCAGTTGAAAGGCAGATGTTTTAATATTTTTATGACTGAAGACATTCAGAAGTTCCTGGCCTCGTGCCTGGGAGCTCTCAGCTCCTGCAGAGCTCTGAGATAGATATGAAAGTCCTTTTAGAGTATTAAAAGGTATGGCCGGGAGTCTTTGCGGAAATCAATCTCTTTTTCTATTTGCCAGGAACTCTTTCTTGGCAAATGTGATGGCCGCTCTATCCTTCCTGTGAGTTTCAAGGAGAAATACTTTAGTGACTGTGGAAACAGTCATGTTCAACTTTTCAGCCTCCTCATCTCTGCTTTAGAACTTCAAATGGGTTTCACAATATGAATGTGGTTTCCAGGGTCGTGCAGAGTCTTTGAAGTGGAATCAGAGAGTTGAGCACAGGGTTTGAGTGTTTGTTTGATTCTGAGGTCTGGGTTTTCAGCTGTCAAACACAGCAGTTGCTCACAATATACGTAGGCTTTGGATCTGCCCTTTCCACTCTTGGCTTTCTTTGACCAACCTCTTTCACCATTGGCGTGAAATGCTGTATGTCACATTGTGCCTCAGCCCAGTGGAGTATTAATCCCTAACCAATGACTATTGGCTGTTTGGGCGTAAGCTTCCACCTCCACTCAAGTGCTTGCATTGAACTGCGTGAAGGGCTACTAGATTTCAATTATATCCATCTGTCTGCGCCTTCTGCTCCCTCGTGTGTTTCCTGCAAGTGTACTAACCCTGCATGCCTCAGCACATTAAACCCAGACCTGTTGGCTTTGCAAATGTTTGTTTATTTGGTGCGCAACTCGATAGGAAATGGTTTATTGATGTTATTCCAAGCAAATGTAACAAAGGAATTTATGGTTGGGTGATAACAATTATTTGTAAAGGCTTCAATAAGTGAGACATGGTATTATGATTACAAGTACTGTTGAACATTTTATATCCACTTACAGTTACATAAAATATTACACATTATGGGTGGTTAACAGAGCCTTGAAGTCGGACTGGCCAAGGCTCTGAATGCACCCTTTCTTGAAAGTGGCTCAGACTTAACTTTGGAGAGATAGAGGTGTTGCTAGTTGGTGACGTCTCCACTCTTCAATCAATCAATCAAACATTTGTAGAGCGCGCTACTCACCCGCGAGGATCTCAAGGCGCCAAGGGGGGTGGGGGAAGCAGCTACTGGTCGAACAGCCTGGTCTTGAGAAGTCTCCTGAAGGTCAGCAGGTCCTGGGTCTGACGTAGGTGGGCGGCGAGGGTGTTCCATGTCTTGGCAGCAAGGTGGGAGAATGATCTGCCGCCGGTGATCGTTCAGCGGACGTGTGGGACAGTGGCGAGGGCGAGGTCTGCGGAGTGAAGCTGGCAGTTCAGGGTGTAGAAGGACAGTCATTCGATGAGGTATGCTGGTCCGGCGTTGTGGAGTGCTTTGTGAGCGTGGGTGAGGAGCTTGAAGGTGATCCTCTTTTTGACTGGGAGCCAATGCAGGTCTCTCAGGTGGGTGGTGATGTGGCTGTGGCGAGGGAGTCCGAGGATGAGGCGTGTGGAGGTGTTTTGTATGCGTTGGAGTCTCTTCTGGAGTTTACCCGTGGTTCCTGCGTAGAGGGCGTTGCTATAGACCAGTCTGCTGCTGACGAGTGCTTGGGTGACCGTCCTTCTGGTTTTGGTGGGGATCCATCTCTAGATCATGTGGAGGGTGTTGAAGCAGGAGGAGGAAACAGCGTTAACTTGCTGGGTCATTGAGAGTGTTGAGTCCAGAATGAACCCCAGGTTGCGTGCGTGGTTGGTGGGTGTTGGGGCAGCGCCCAGCGTGGCCGGCCACCAGGAGTCGTCCCATGCAGAGGGGTGGAGCCGAGGATGAGGACCTCCGTTTTGTCTCTTTCATACCCAGAATTCTTGTCTTCCAAGTAGGAAACCTGACCTCTCCAAGTCACCGCTGTTAAGCATCTATGACTTTAAATTACTCAGATAAGATTAAAATATAACAATTGGCCGTATCTAGGCTCCCCCAAATTCCTTGTGAAATATCTTCAGTCCATCCAGAATGCTGCTGCCAGAGCATTTCTAGTAGTGTCCAGTTTCTTGAGATGTTTGCACTGGCTCCCTTTAGGGGTCATGGTATATTGTGTAGTATTTAGCTCCACCCTCTTTTACTTAAAAAGTGTATATAGTTGCTCTTCTGCCCACTTCTACACCCCACTCTGTCCTTCAGTTCTGGAGGTCTTTGCTTGACAACCAGCGCCTCACTTTTCATCAAACAAGACTGGGTAGTTGCTCCTTCTTTGTGTTGACTCCAATGCTCAGGAACAATGCATTGCATGCCTTATGGAAGACTCATGTTGGCTACAGTTCTGCAAATGATTAAAAGCGTGGTTTTCTCGCAATACCTGGTCGAATATCATGTTGCTTGAGGGTCGCTATAAGCTCTAAACTGCTGCAATGCACAATTTTAAGGCTGTATCTAACGCACCTGTGGAGGAGAGGTGCTACTCAAGTTAGATATGGTGGTGTCTAAGGAGAACTTGAAGTAGGAGCTCTTATGCTATGAGCAAAGTCGTTTCACTGGAGAGGCATCGCAAGGGGAATGTGGCGGTTGCAGAAAAACGTTACCGTTGGTTAAGTGGTGATGGCTTTGTGATTGCAAAAAGCGGCATTAACACAATTTTACATTTACACCGCCTAAAGATTAGTTCAACACACACCAATGTGAACCCCAATAAACACGTATACAATTTCAGATTTTCAGATAGGAATCAGCAGTGAATTTTCCCTGTCATGATGGAACAAGAATTACAACTGGATCATTCAAAACCGTACATGCCTTACCATCACATGTGTTCCCAGTCTATTGGTATTGTGTTCTACTTCTTCTCAATCTGCCTTCAGCGTTAACCAGTTCACCAGATCCGGTTCCCATTACCCCTTTTACCCCATTTATCCCTTTACCACACATCCTCCACCACTCATGCCTATACTTTACAGTGCATATACCTTTACTATTCATGCCTTTTCCATGCATGCCTTTATCGCACAAGGTAAGTATCATTCAGGTAAGTTAGACCCCACTATATATATATATATATATATATATATATATATATATATATATATATATATGAAATCCACTATTGCTGGTAGAAGGGGTCAGCTGTCACGGGCGGTCCTGCATGAAGCTACCAGCCAGCCACGTTAAATTCTTCAGAAAAACTCCACCAATTATGGAAAGATGCAGGACACTCGTAGTTCAGTGGTATAAGATTTATTCCGCAGATGAAAAAGTAACGACGCGTTTCGCCAATACGGCTTGATCACGCTCGTCTGCAAGTAAACACAGCCATTTTTTTATACATCCAACACCCTAGTGCATAGTTACCAACTTGGAAAATAAGCAGCCATTTTGGAATGGTAAAATGTTGATGGAAAACATATGCTAACCCATCCGGTTCGCACTTCCTGACATTGATATATTTCAAAAACATGTAACTTGAATTATGTACATATTAAATACAAAAATATATTAGTTGCTGTCAAAAGAGTTACGTATGATCAAATCACATAATTTGAACTCCCACAATGTTATCGACATATCAGAATCTAATAAATGCATAATTATATCATCATTACACATGTACTCCCAGATATATTCCTCGGGAGAAAATAACTAACCAGCGTGAGTGATAGTATTTCATTCGCTGCTCAATAATCTTCCGCGCCATTGGTTAGACGTTGTCCTAGCTACACGCTGTCAACAGTCGTAATGATCGACTATGTGAGAAAAAGTGCATATAACGCTGCCCCAGTGGGCCGTAAACCTCCCAAGTGTTCAAAGTCACGTGAAATCATATAAACCCCAGTGGGTAATGCATTTGAAAAATAATATTGCATTAATAGATTCTTCCAATAGAGTCCAATATCTTCTGCTAGCCCAAGTTGTGTGAAATCTAAAAACAATACAAAGATTGTGTTAAAATCAAGAAGACTACGGATACATTATTACAATAGATTAACTCTAATCTCAATGTGCACATATATTCATTCATATAAATGTACGGCCAGTTCTTCACTCATATTAAATCCTTTCGGAGTAAGACACTCGAAATCCACAATATATTTTGATTCTAGTTTCCTAAGTGACAACTCACGATTGCCTCCTCGGATCCCCAAATCAACATTGTCAATAACCACTAACTGCACCAATTTCTCATCCTGCATGTGTTCTGAGAAGAAATGTCGCGCTATAGGGTATTGTCTGTTGTTGTTACGTATTGCGCGAAGGTGCTCCAGTACTCTCTTTTTGGCCTCATGTTTGGTACTTCCCACATACCATTTATTGCATGGGCAAATGAGCACGTATACACTATAGGGTGTGTTGCATGTTAGATGTTTGCGTATTGTGAAGGTCTTACTAGTAGTGGGCACAAGAAGAGTCTGGCAATCATGACTAAATTTACATGCTTTACAGCGTCTGCAGCATTTAAAGCCAACATCCTGATTAGTTGTACTTGCTGATGTAACAGTAGTGATAAATCTTACTTGGTTTACACATTTTCTTCTCTTCATCACGAAACGCACCCTCGGCGCGGAGTAACTCGCCATACGGAATACTGTCCCCGCAGCTTGGTTTACAGTATTCCGTATGGCGAGTTACTCCGCGCCAAACGGAATTGCAGTACCGAGGGTGCGTTTCGTGATGAAGAGAAGAAAATGTGTCTGAGATTCCAGAATAGGGGGTATAGTCCTAATATGATCAACACTGCCAAGGAAAGAGTAGCATTGAAAACCAGAGACGAATTATTAATTCCGAGAGTTACATCGGATGATGTAAACCAAGTAAGATTTATCACTACTTTTTCAGGTCAAGCACGTGAGGTGCGTAAAATATTTGAGAAACATTGGCATGTTTTGCATACTGACATACATCTCAAGAAATATTTGAGTGACAACCCACAAATAACCTTCCGGAAAGGCAGATCATTAAGAGATGAACTAAGTAGGAATTATGTTACATCAGCAAGTACAACTAATCAGGATGTTGGCTTTAAATGCTGCAGACGCTGTAAAGCATGTAAATTTAGTCATGATTGCCAGACTCTTCTTGTGCCCACTACTAGTAAGACCTTCACAATACGCAAACATCTAACATGCAACACACCCTATAGTGTATACGTGCTCATTTGCCCATGCAATAAATGGTATGTGGGAAGTACCAAACATGAGGCCAAAAAGAGAGTACTGGAGCACCTTCGCGCAATACGTAACAACAACAGACAATACCCTATAGCGCGACATTTCTTCTCAGAACACATGCAGGATGAGAAATTGGTGCAGTTAGTGGTTATTGACAATGTTGATTTGGGGATCCGAGGAGGCAATCGTGAGTTGTCACTTAGGAAACTAGAATCAAAATATATTGTGGATTTCGAGTGTCTTACTCCGAAAGGATTTAATATGAGTGAAGAACTGGCCGTACATTTATATGAATGAATATATGTGCACATTGAGATTAGAGTTAATCTATTGTAATAATGTATCCGTAGTCTTCTTGATTTTAACACAATCTTTGTATTGTTTTTAGATTTCACACAACTTGGGCTAGCAGAAGATATTGGACTCTATTGGAAGAATCTATTAATGCAATATTATTTTTCAAATGCATTACCCACTGGGGTTTATATGATTTCACGTGACTTTGAACACTTGGGAGGTTTACGGCCCACTGGGGCAGCGTTATATGCACTTTTTCTCACATAGTCGATCATTACGACTGTTGACAGCGTGTAGCTAGGACAACGTCTAACCAATGGCGCGGAAGATTATTGAGCAGCGAATGAAATACTATCACTCACGCTGGTTAGTTATTTTCTCCCGAGGAATATATCTGGGAGTACATGTGTAATGATGATATAATTATGCATTTATTAGATTCTGATATGTCGATAACATTGTGGGAGTTCAAATTATGTGATTTGATCATACGTAACTCTTTTGACAGCAACTAATATATTTTTGTATTTAATATGTACATAATTCAAGTTACATGTTTTTGAAATATATCAATGTCAGGAAGTGCGAACCGGATGGGTTAGCATATGTTTTCCATCAACATTTTACCATTCCAAAATGGCTGCTTATTTTCCAAGTTGGTAACTATGCACTAGGGTGTTGGATGTATAAAAAAATGGCTGTGTTTACTTGCAGACGAGCGTGATCAAGCCGTATTGGCGAAACGCGTCGTTACTTTTTCATCTGCGGAATAAATCTTATACCACTGAACTACGAGTGTCCTGCATCTTTCCATAATTGGTGGAGTTTTTCTGAAGAATATATATATATATATATATATATATATCAATGCTCGAAGGTGTCCACCTTTGAGTAGCACGCGAACAGCAGCTTGGTTTATGTATAGGTGAGGACGGGGATCCACTCGTAGACGCCGCTCCGTACGGGATCTGCCCGACGCGTTTCGAAGCTCCATATGCTTCTCTTCAGGGGCTTTAACGGAAGCGGTGTGCGCAACCGCCGACCTACTTCCCCATTTTATATATAACACACCCACCGATGGGAGGCTCAAATGAGACTGTGCATTCTGGGAAGTGTGGTCCGGGAAGCACACAATCAAGTCCTGTATGGACTCCACAAGTGGGCCCGTCCTCGATTCCGAGTACGACTGCTGCTTCACTTTCGTGACCTCCAGGATACCGGGGTGGTGCATACTCCGCGGCTGGACGGCCGCGTATAAATCAATGCTCGAAGGTGTCCACCTTTGAGTAGCACGCGAACAGCAGCTTGGTTTATGTATAGGTGAGGATCCACTCGTAGACGCCGCTCCGTACGGGATCTGCCTGACGCGTTTCGAAGCTCCATATGCTTCTCTTCAGGGGCTTTAACGGAAGCGGTGTGCACAACCGCCGACCCACTTCCCCATTTTATATATAACACACCCACCGTGTGCTACTCAAAGGTGGACAACCTTGGAGCGATCATATATATATATATATATATATATATATATATATATATATATATATATATATATATATATATATATATATATATATACTAGCAGCCCGTCCCGACGTCGTCCGGGTATGAATTGCTGCCGGCCAGTAGTATATTGTTTTGTAGGATTTCGTTTTGATTGCATTTCTTATCTGTGACAGTCCTGTGAAACGCTCCGATTCACAGTGCACTTAAGAGTGCCTGTTCAGTAGTGTGTGAACTCGAGTTTCCCTACTTTATTTTTCCTTGCAATATTATATAGCGCGAACTCGACAACATGGCATGAGCACAATTTGCCTGGAATCACAGGATGTTGCGCTGATGCCGAGATTCGAACGTAGCTCCCCAGCTCTAAAGTTCGCAATTCTAGAACTTGTGGCAGGAGGTGTGTCTAAAAGTGTATGTCGGTGCTGGCCATCAATGAGAGAGACCTGTGCATTTTTCAAATCGGTGGTGAAAAAATATGAGTATGTTGCTGGAGATGTGGGCCGCCGTGCCACCTATGTACTTACCGGAGGAGGGTAAACACCCATTATTCCGCAATTTTCTTTCTGCATACCATCACTCCACATACTTTCATTACGAAAGTACCATGACTCCGCAATGCCATTATAACGCATGGCATTACATTTTATATGCTTTTACCACGCATACATTTACAACGAAATTCATTGTAAATGCATGAATGGTAAAAGCATGTTTTTTTTTTAATGTTTGGATAAGGTAAGTATGGGTATAGGGGTATATGTTTTGGGGTACTGAGGTATATGTTTTGGGGTGTTTGGGTATTTTAAGGGTTCAGATATAGTTTTGGGTTATGGGGTACAGGGGTAGTTTTAGGGTTTAGGGATAGGTATGGGTTTTGGGGTACAGGGGTATTTTAGGGTTCAGGGGTAGGTTTGGGTTTTGGGGTACAGGGTTATTTTATGGTTCAGGGCTAGGTTTGGGTTTTGGGGTACAGGGGTATTTTTAGGGTTCAGGGATGGTTTTGGGGTACAGTGGCATTTTAAGGGCTCAGGGCTAGGTTTGGGTTTTGGGATACAGGGGTATTTTAGGGTTCAGGGGTAGGTTTGGGTTTTGGGGTACAGGGGTATTTTTAGGGTGCAGGGCTAGGTTTGGGTTTTGGGGTACAGGGGTATTTTTAGGGTTCAGGGGTAGGTTTGGGTTTTGAGGTACAGGGGTATTTTTAGGTTTCAGGGCTAGGTTTGGGTTTTGGGGTACAGGGGTATTTTTTGGGTTTAGGGATAGGTTTGGGTTTTGGGGTACAGGGTATATTTATAGGGTGAAGATGGGTTAGTGTTTAAGGGTCTTGGATATTTTAAGGAGTAAGGGTGGGTTATGATCATGGGGTGCAGCGGTATTTAAAGGGAGCAGGGCGGACACCCGGAGCTGGAATGTACAGAACCTGGGAAGAAAAAACAATGAAATATTGGGCACAAAGCTAGCTTTTTTCCCCGTAATCCCGCGCCCTGCACACGCCCACGCCCCCAGCACACGCCCACAGCTCACGATATGAGACATGGCATGAAGGGTGGAACGTACCACACGCCCCCAGCGTTTGTCACACCCCCGGCACACGCCCACAGCACAATGCAGACACACCCACAAGGGACTACTTTGCTGGCACAGTTCTTTTACCTTTTAAATGTATATGGTGGGCGTCTGCATAGCCTATGTCCTTCTGCTGCAGCTGCCCTTTCCAATGCTGTATTGGGTGGTGTGATTGGTGCTGTGGTTCCTGAGATTACCCGCCTCAAAGGTTTGGGCTCTCTCTTTATCATATTAGTATATATATATATATATATATATTCCACAAGTTGTTGCTTCTGGTGGACCAAGGGCTCACCTTCAGTATTCCACAACAAAGAGCCGACCCAAAGATTGCTGGTGCAAAGAAAAGTTTATTCCAGTAAAGCCAGCGCTGCCGCCATGACGCGTTTCGCCTCCAGGGAGGCTTGATCACATGACAAACTACACAAGCTTGATGAAGCTATTTAAAGTGACAGTGCAATTAATGAAATCATAGGCATAGACAAAATACTAAACAGTAGAAACGCCGCTGCTGTGCAAAAATAGTCGGAAAGTGCTTACAATAAAGCAAGAATATAGATGACAAATTGCACATTCTAAAAAATCATGTAAACCGATTCCTTAGATTTTAAGAGGAGCATGTTAATAGGGGAAAATTCATATGAAAAAAAGGGCAAACAAAATGATATATTTACATGACAATCAACATTATCTATGTACAACTATTGTTCGCTTTCATAGAAAAAAACCCTCTTTGAAAACAATCGCTCTCCAATCAGTTGCAGCAGCGTTAGTCAAATGCCTTAGAAAATTAATTCTCAAGAATAAAGCCCAAGTGGGCATGTCACATCTGAGGGACTGGAATAGTCCAAAAAAGTGCAAAAGGAGATAGTGCAAATATCATTAAAGTGCTGGAAGTTATTAAAAAATATCCAATATTAAAAACATGTGCCAAAAATCCCAACCATTCTACAAGAATCAATTCATCATTGAATACAGTTATATGATACAGAGAGGGAAATATATATACACAAATCAATGGATAAACTGCACCCGGACAGGTCTTAGTAATGTAGAACTCCAAATTCCTAAAGGCAAGTATAAAGATCTTCTCTGTCGTTGAGACCGTTTGGGTGCTTGGTGTTAAGCTCCAAGATGTATCTTGTCTCAAGAAGGCGGAGTTTGGCCTCGCGGTCACCTCCCCTCCTTGAGGGCTCAACACAGTCGATTAGGAAAAATTGGAGTTTATCAGGGATACCAAGATGTTTCTCCTGAAAGTGCCTGGCAACCGGGTAGTTCTGGTCGTGCCCCGTTATTGCTCGTATGTGTTGAAGTATGCGCTTGTGGGCGGGCAGCTTAGTGCTGCCCACATATTGAAGCCCACAAGGGCATTCCAACACATAGATAGCAAACTCAGTTTTGCAATTAAGCCATTTTGTAATGGGGGTTGGATGCTGTTGGAAGGGGCTTTGGAAATGGGTTCTGTTGGTGCCCTGGCGGCAGGCTTTACATTGGGGGCATGTTTTAAAGCCTTTCTTCAATGCCCCCCAAGTAGTGGAGATCTTGGGCTCTAAGGTGTTGCTCACCAAGGTTTTGGACATGGAAGGGGACTTCCTAAAAGTCAGGATGGGTTTGGTACCAATATTGGGACCGATTACAGGGTCACTACGGACCAAGTTCCAGTTTTTATTTACGATTTTTCGTAATGCCCCATGCTGGCGATTGAAAGCTAAAATGAGTCGTGGAGCACTCATTTGTCCCTTTTCTGTAATAGAATTCACCATGTTGTCTTTTCTAGATTTGGGAATAAGAGCCTCTGGCCTGCTTATAGAGTTAGAACGACGAATGGCTTTCGTAATAACATCTAAGGAATAGCCCCTTTCAAGGAAACGTGCTTTATATGCCTCTTGTGCGATAGCACATTCGGCATCAGTGCTGCAAATCCGCCGGATTCGGAGCATTTCCCCGAAAGGAATGCTTCGAATCAAATGGGCGGGATGTTGACTATTCGAATGCAGTATGGTATTGCCAGCACTGGGTTTCCGGTAGAGCCTGGTATTCAAGGTAGAATCCCTCACAAAAACCTCCACATCCAAAAAACAAATCACTTCAGAACTTAAATTTGCAGTGAAGTTGAGATTGACATTGTTCACATTGATCAAATTAACAAAAGCCCTGGCATTTTCCTGATTACCTCTCCA
Source organism: Lissotriton helveticus (assembly GCF_964261635.1). Lineage (NCBI taxonomy): Eukaryota > Metazoa > Chordata > Amphibia > Caudata > Salamandridae > Lissotriton > Lissotriton helveticus. The sequence continues at coordinate 10,777,505 of NC_136064.1, forward strand.
AATAATAAAAACATCATCAATGTAGCGAAGATAAAGGGCGATGTTATTGCACAAGGTCTCATGGTATTGAGTGGCCAGGACCTGCTCCTCCCACAGCCCGACGTGTAAACACTCGTAGGTGGGAGAGAAGTAGGCCCCCATTGCCACACCCCTTATCTGATGATAAATTACGCCATTGAAAATGAAAAAGTTCTGTTCCAAGCACATTTTGGTCATTTCGATCAACATTTTGTTATGTGCAGTTGGATGAGGCAGGTCTTTATTGAGGTAATGGTCCAAGGCCTTAAGACCATCTGCATGCCTAATGGACGTATAGAGGGATGAAACATCCAAAGTCATGAGCACCATGTCATCATCCCATATGAATTCTGCAAGTTTTGCCAGGAAATCAAAGGAGTCCTTTACAAAAGAACCCAGGTTCCTGACATGGTGCTTGAGAAAGAAATCAATGTATTTAGATACATGTTCCAAAGAACTGTCTATTGCCGAGATGATGGGGCGTCCGGGCGGTGTCATACTGTCCTTATGCACTTTGGGGAGTAAGTAGAAGGAGGGAATTACCGGATGTTCTTTTTTGAGGTATCTAAACTCCTCATGCGATAAGAGCCCTGCACTTCTCCAAATCTGAAGTTTGTTAATTTGTTCAGTCCAAGAATTTTTCACAATTTGAATGTTACTTCTGCGATAGCATGATATATCGTTCAGTTGCAGTTCCGCTTGATCAAGATACATCTTTCTCGGCCAGAGGACGACATTCCCGCCCTTATCGGCCTCTTTTACAATGATGTCGTTGTTGGATCTCAGTTTCTTGATCAATTGGTAATAACATTGATTTTGTTTGGAGATTTGAAATTTCTTTCTATTGATAGCGGTGTACAGGTGTTTGATATCACTCACTACAATCTCTTGAAAAGAATCCAAATTGTCATGGGCCATAATTGGCTGGAAAGTAGATTTGGGCTTAAAAGATGTCGTTTGACTCCCAAGATGTTCAAGTGGGACTTCCCTCAAGTTGCCCGCTGATGATTGTTGCTGTAAATCCCATATGGTATTGAAAGTAGCTTGGCTTTGGGTGCTCTGGAAGGTAGGACTAGATGTTAAAGTAGGTGGTATAGGATCCTTCGGATGTAATTCAAAGAATTTTTTAAGTTTCAATTTTCTCGTGAATTTGTAAAGATCCATTCGAGTGTCCGCGTAATTCATGTTACAGGGCGGACAGTAAGAAAGTCCTAAACTTAATACCGCTGTTTCCGCGGGTGTAAGTTCCAAGTTTGTGAGATTAATCACTGATTTTGTTTTGGTTTGCAATTTCTTTTCTGGTTGCGCTTCCAATAAGTTGACTTGCCCTGATTGCTGTCGTTTGATGTTCCTGGAACAGCATTTCCGGCGTTCCCAGCGTTTGCGGTTTGCCCGCTGTTTTTTGGAGCGCGGGCTTTGTGTGAACGGAGAGTTTCCCGTCGATCCTGACACAGGCAATCCACCTCCTGCGCCAAGGAGAGTTTGGTAAACCCCAAAGCTGCATCACGGTTGGGGTCCATTTCCGGATCACTTTCCACCGCCGAACTTAAGCTCGAGAAAGAGGTTGCAGGGAGCAAGGTTTCTTCCCTTGCTTTTTGATTGGTCAAATTGGAGCGCGCTTTGGCTTTTACAGCGTCATACTTTTTGGCAAAAGTAAAAACCTGGCCATTCGCATAGTCAGCTCTGTCTCTTTCAAACTTGAATGTTTTCCTTCTCTTGATTGTTTCTTCCTCCTTAGCCAAGCGAATCATCATGTCTGCCCGTATCTTAATAATGGCATCATTGGTTTCATGTTTGGAAATCTCATCCTCCAATGCATCTATTTTCAACTGGAGCTTTAAGCGGTCGCTTTCGGCATATTTTACCAAAATGCGTAAGTATACCTTTGAGCAGTCAAGATTGGCTTCTGCCCATTCCGCTAGCATAGCCGGGTCCGGGTCATCATAACTGGGGGCAATGGTACTGCGCAAACCCCTAGGTACCCGCCCCACCTCCAAATAGCGAGAGAGAGATCGATGCTCCCACCATTTGGACTGCTCTGCCCGCATTAATCGCTCCAGTTGTTTAAAGAGGTCTTTAATTGTGGGAGTTCCCGTATCCTGTATTGATGGTGTGGCACTAATTGACCCCCCAGCCGGGGAATCAAGAAACATGGATTCAGCAGCCTGTGCACGATTGCGTAGTCTGTCGGCGGCCATTTCATAAAGCGCTATATGCTTTGGCTAGTATGTTAAACAGCACCAAAAACGGCAAACGGGTACCTGGAAATGAATGTCCTGCCCGTTGCCGCGCACCTTCTCACTGCTTGCTCCTGAGTGTTCTCCGGGGTTGTCGCGGCTCAGCTCCGGTCCCGTAGCAGATAGGAACACAGACTCTGGCCGACCGCCCACTGAAACACATTTACGGCCAAGCAGGGGCGTTGCTGCTTTCTCCACGCCAGAGAACGTAATGGCGTTCCAAGACCGGAACTACTGCTTCCTGCCGCGTTGCCCTCGTCGAGAAGGGGTCTTGCTCGTACCTGGAAAGCCTCGGTACCGTAGATTCCACAAGTTGTTGCTTCTGGTGGACCAAGAACTCACCTTCAGTATTCCACAACAAAGAGCCGACCCAAAGATTGCTGGTGCAAAGAAAAGTTTATTCCAGTAAAGCCAGCGCTGCCGCCATGACGCGTTTCGCCTCCAGGGAGGCTTGATCACATGACAAACTACACAAGCTTGATGAAGCTATTTAAAGTGACAGTGCAATTAATGAAATCATAGGCATAGACAAAATACTAAACAGTAGAAACGCCGCTGCTGTGCAAAAATAGTCGGAAAGTGCTTACAATAAAGCAAGAATATAGATGACAAATTGCACATTCTAAAAAATCATGTAAACCGATTCCTTAGATTTTAAGAGGAGCATGTTAATAGGGGAAAATTCATATGAAAAAAGGGCAAACAAAATGATATATTTACATGACAATCAACATTATCTATGTACAACTATTGTTCGCTTTCATAGAAAAAAACCCTCTTTGAAAACAATCGCTCTCCAATCAGTTGCAGCAGCGTTAGTCAAATGCCTTAGAAAATTAATTCTCAAGAATAAAGAAAAAATATATATGTATATATATATTCACTGAAAAAACCATAGGTTATAGACCATATATAGTTAGGAATTAGCATTTACAAAACCTTGAAAATTCACTGAAAAAACCATAGGTTATAGACCATATATAGTTAGGAATTAGCATTTAAAAAACCTTATTTTACTCACACAAAACCATTGAAATTCCATATATAGTTAGTTGTACTAACTATATATCGCGCACCCGCACTCCACTGCTGATCATGTCACATATTACATCATTCATGACATGGTCAGTGACATCACTGATGACATCACTGATGACATCTCAAATGACATCACTGATGACATCACTGATGACATCTCAAATGACATCACTGATGACATCACTGATGACTACATCCAGTGACTGTATAATTCTGTAAAGTTAAAATATGTCTTACATATTGAAGAATGAGTGGATGTATAAGTATATTGATGAAGGATTTAGTAGGGGCATGACTGACTGTATGAGTGACTGATTAAATGTGTCTCACTGAGTGCATGGGTTAGTGACTAAACTGTCTTAATTTGTGCATCAGTATGTCTGTTGTTCTGTAAACTGTTGCATGTGTTGATCAGTAGCTATATGATTAACTATATGGGTTATTGATTGGTTGCCCAAGCATTTGTATGGGAGACTGAGTTTGTGTGTGGGTGGCTGGGAGGTGTATGACTCTCTGCATAGATGTGTGAGCAGTTGATTGACTAGATGTATGGGTTCAAAAGTGCATGTGGAAACAGCTGTATGGGCAGTTGACTGTGTACATGAGTGTATTGGTGAGTGAATGGATATCTCAGTGCTACATGTTAAAGTAAGTACATATGTAAAATACAGTACATGTGAGAGTTGACATATATAAATAACTGTGCATAAGAGCCAGTGAATGTGTGAGTGGCTGTATGGATCATTGTGAACTTGTATCCAGGATTGTATAAGTGAGTAAATATGTTTTAGTATATGTTTGAATAAGTAAGGTGTGTATAACTGTATAGTTGAGGAAATGGAGGTGTGATTGATTCTTTGCATGACTGACTAAGTGTCTGAGTAACTCCATGGATGAGTGACAGTCTATGAGTGTCTGTTTACACTGAGTGTATCTAAGGTTATATTAGAGTCTGAAGAGGTTCATCGTATTATCACATGAATGATGTCATCAGTGATGTGATCAGTAATGTCAAATGAGATGTCATCAGTGATGTCATCAGTGATGTCATTTGAGATGTCATCAGTAATGTCATTTGAGATGTCATCAGTGATGTCATCAGTGATGTCATTTGAGATGTCATCAGTGATGTCATCAGTGATGTCATTTGAGATGTCATCAGTGATGTCATCCGTGATGTCACTGACCATGTCATGAATGATGTAATATGTGACATGATCAGCAGTGGATTGCGGGTGCGCGATATATAGTTAGTACAACTAACTATATATGGAATTTCAATGGTTTTGTGTGAGTAAAATAAGGTTTTTTAAATGCTAATTCCTAACTATATATGGTCTATAACCTATGGTTTTTTCAGTGAATTTTCAAGGTTTTGTAAATGCTAATTCCTAACTATATATGGTCTATAACCTATGGTTTTTTCAGTGAATTTCATTGGTTTTTTAAAAGCTAATATCTGTAGCTGTAAAATGTATTCTTCTTTAAATCCAAAAATATATTTTATATGTTTATTAATAATTTTTTTTTTAATACTTTTTTTTTGTTCGCTCCCAGTTCGCGAACCGGGAAGCTTCCCGTTAGCTCATCTTGATGCCGCGACCCAGTCCGCGAACCGGTAAACGTTCCGTTAGCGCAACTGCCGCGTTAGAAATCAACATCGTGACGCGTCGCGGAAGCGCGACGTATCACGTTGTCGCGTAATGCGTCTTATGACGCGCCGCGTTAGCGCACCCGGAAGTGCTCCGGTACGCGAACTGAGACGCGAAGCGCAGCTCCCCGGAAGCGATCCGCGTCGCGTCGCGAAAGCGCGACGTATCGCGTTGCCGCGTAATGCGTCTTATGAGGCGCCGCGTTAGCGCACCCGGAAGTTCTCCGGTACGCGAACCGAGGCGCGAAGCGCAGCGACCCGGAAGCGATCTGGGGCGCGTTCCGCAGCGCGTAACTTAAGCGTAAGAGGTCATGTGACTTGTTAATAAAACTTTTCATTGGTTCATTTCACTTTTGGTTTCATAATGATGTAAGGCTAGGTCAGGTGACCTAAAAATAACACTTTTCATTGGTTTAGAACTATTGTTTTTCCCAAATGATGAAAACCCCTCCTTCTTTCCTCACTCTGACTTTCATCTTTGTGAGAGGAAGACCATTTTTGATAGTTGAGCAATGGCTTCATTAGTTGCTTCAGCTGGTGCACCCCCACCACCACCTCCACCTCCTTATGGGAAGAGAGGACCACCTCCCCAGTTCATCAGCAACACAGAGGAGGAAGAGGATGAACTAGAGGAAGAGGAGACAGAAGGACAACAGTTCTTACAAGAGGTGCCCCGGGTTTCCCATCGGAAAGCCAGTTTTATTTGGCAGTTTTTTTCACTCCCTCGAGGGCAGAAGAAAGTAAATGCTAGGTATGTCACCTGCCTCATTTGTAAAGACCGGTTATCTAGAGGCACTGATAAAAAGTATAGCTTCGGTAACTATACAATGCATCGTCACATGAACAGGTGGCATCCATTGAACTACAGCCAGGCAGAGATACGTGACATGCAAGATAACCCAACAACAACTCCTGTGGCCAGGTCAACATCACAAATATCATTGACAGGAGCAGAGGCACGGGAAACCGTGCCAAACATTCAGGAGAACTTTGCTCATATGAAATGTACCTGTATGTATTGCGGTGCATTGCTGTCATGTGGTAACATGAGCATTACGTTAATCAACCTAGCTTATGTAAATCACAATTGCCCTAACCGCCCCAGACAGTAATTTTTTTTTTGCTCCTGTTGAGCCCTTTTCAATGCCTGTTTTTTGTTGTTTCCCCTCCATCAAAAACAAAAAAAAACATAAAACTGTTAAAAAAATACAAAAAAACCAAAAAATGTTCAAAATATAAAAAAAATATATAAAACATCAAAAACATTAAAAAAAGTTCTTTTCAGAACTACCTCCCCTTTCAAAAAAAAAATTGCTAGAATGTTTAGCACTCTGGCAAGCTCTATTTCTTTTAGTTCGCTTCCCCGTTCGCTTCCCGGTTCGCGAACCAAAACATTTTTTTTATTAAATTATTTGAAAAGTCTATCATTCTTTTTTCCTTATAGTACGCTCCCCAGAACGCTTCCCGGTTCGCGAACCGGGCGCTCCCCACGCAAAAAAAAAAAATTTTTTTTTTTTTTGCCCTGCGGGGCCCTTTTAAAGCCTCCACATCAAACCTAGGGGGTCAGGGAGGATCTACTATGCCCCCTTATGGTCATTTCCCCCTTTGTTTTGGCCTCCTCTTGTCTCTCGATCCTACCGAGAGACAAGATGGCGGCCGCTCCGGACTGTTTAGAATGTTGACAGACACCGGAGAGCCAATCAGCTTCGCTTCGCGAAGTTCCGTTACGCGTTAAGTACGCGAACCGGAGCGCTGCCCAGAGCGCGCTTACAGATATATATCTTTTTTTGAACGTTAATTTCTCAAAATCCACTGGAGCACATATATTGAGACCTAGCAAAGGCACATCGGGCTAACAGTCCCTACAATTTTGCCAAGTTTCGTGCAAATGCATTCAGCCGTTCGGGCTAAAAGTGAGGCCAACCGCCCTATGGAAATTAACAGTGGAAAAACACGTTTTAGGACCCCCCTTTTTTCTCGGCCCCCCCTTGACAAACCCCCCCCAAATTTTCAGGGGCTGCTCAGAAACAAAATGTTCCATTTTCCTGAAAATTTCAGCCAATTCCGTCAACAAACGCCAAAGTTATTAGACATAGAATTTTCAAAAATCCCATAGGGAAAAAATCCTAACTATATATACCTACTGGCGACCGCCAGTAGGTAATATATATATATATATATATATATATATATACATATATATATATATATATATATATCAGGAATGCCGCTTTCGAATTGCGCTGCAACGAGTCTCGCCAGCCAACAAAAGAAACTCGGACACGGACCAAATGGGCTCCTGCTTTTCCTTTTATTGCAGAGGTACTGTCAAAGACGTTTCGGCTCAACGGAGCCTTGTTCACATGACAACGTTTTGATAGTGGGACAGCCCTTTTAAAGTGCTAGTGACGATAAATAATGAGTATCACCTGTGAATATTATTAGCATGGACATGGAAGATATACTTCCAGCTACTGAATGGTAGCATTTAACTTTTATAAAATACATTACATAACAGTCAAATACCTTTAGTAGATACCAACGTCATAGATATATGTGCACATACTCATATGAGCGAATCCTTAATGGCAACAATAATCACTGTAAAATACATAGAGATGACAAGTCTGCTTATGATTGTAAATATGAGGGTAATAGGAAAAATACGAGAAATAAAGTGCAAGTGCATAGTTCATTATATATATACATTATTGACAATTCTAATAACATGTGCAAATATCGTAAAATGTGCAAAATGAAGCGAATGTCAATAACCTATCTACAATAAATATGTGCAAAATACGCTAATTGTTCTCTTCCTAAGGACCAATATTACTAATGGAACTCTAACCCCCATATTCTGTAGGCAGACTTTGTCAAAACCTACTGTCGTTATGCCTTTCAACTCATATTGGTTATTAATCAAGTGCTATATTTCAAAGTTAGATTCAACCTTCATGTTCTGATCGTAGTTCTACTGCTTGTAGATTATTTAAAAAGCAATATGACCATAGTGCATGCTACTGTAGAAAAAATATAGTGATTACCAAAACCAAAATAATAAACTAAACAATGTTGACAAGTGCCTAGTGGATTCTTATAATCATTGTTAGTGGCTCATCTGAAAGCAGCAGCTAAAGTCGATCATGTTTAGGAAAATCTATTTTGTCGCAGCCAATTCATGGTGCCTACACAAGACTCTCCCGGCCGGGTTCACCTCGCGCATGACTACCATGTAGAGGAGACATGAATAGAATGGGATTCAGGGCAAGCAAGTATAGAGGTCCTCCGTGATGTTGAGGCCTATTGGGGCCTTAGTGTTAAGTAATAGGATGTACTTGGTTTCCAGCCTCCTTAACTTGGTTTCCCTGTCACCTCCCCTTCTGCTGTTAATAATCGCATCAATCACCCAATATTTAAGATTGGTGTTGTCGCTCTGGTGACATTCCCTAAAGTGGCGGGCCACCGGATAGGTATTGTCCCCATTGCTGATAGCGCGAAGGTGCTGGAGGATTCTCCTGTGCACAGCATGCTTGGTGCTGCCTACGTACTTCTTTTCACAGGGACACTGTAAAACATACACTGCAAATTCAGATTTGCATGTTAGCACTTGGTTTATTGTGTGCTGTGTATCGGTGAAACCGTCTCTGTAACTCCTGGTGTTAATTCCGTGTTGGCAGGCTTTGCAAGTTTTGCACTTGTAAAAACCGTTATTTTCCTGCCACCATGGGGATTTTGCATAAGGCTCTGAATTGGTTACCATTATATGGTCGCGCATTGATGGCGCTTTACTGAAAGTGAGTGATACTCTTTTGGGGAGGTATTTGCCTATAACGTTATCCTTGGTAACGATAGGCCAGTGTTTGTCACATATTTTACGAATCTGTTTGTGCTGTCTATTAAAGCCAGTTATTATTCTAAAACAGTTTGCCCCTGGTTTCTCCTCACCTTGAGTGCTCTCAACAGATGTCGTTTGGCGTTCAGATTTCTTGACCAAGAGTTCATCCCTCGATAGGACCATAGATTTCTGTATGGCACTCTTTATTACTTGGATTGAATAACCCCTTTCAAGAAAGCGAGCTTCGCTTTCTTTTTGCGCCTGTTCCAGATCTCGGGGATTGCTGCAAATTCGTCTCAATCGCAACATTTCCCCATAGGGAATGCTGGAGATCAAATGTGCTGGGTGCGAGCTGGCCGCATGTAAAATGCTGTTGCCAGCCGTGGCCTTGCGGTATAATCTGGATTCCAACTTGCTGTCGTTGACATACAGTTCTGTGTCAAGGAATGTGACTCTATCCTGGCTAAGGGTCGCAGTAAATTTTAAATTCAGATCATTGTCGTTGATTTGGTTAATGAATTCAAATGCTCCGTCATGGCTTCCCCTCCACACGACCAGCAGGTCATCAATGAAGCGGAACCAAGCCACCAGATTATTGCGTATGTAGTGCTGGTATTCAAGGCCAAGGAGCAACTCCTCCCAAGCTCCCATGTGGAGACAAGCGAAGCTTGGGGAGAAGCTGGCCCCCATGGCTACTCCCTGCAACTGGCGGTATGCTTGCTGGTTAAACAAAAAAATATTATTAACCAAACAAAATTCCAACATATCAAGGAGCATAGCATTGTGTTCTTTAAACTCTGGACCCCTTCTTGACAAATAATAGCGAACTGCATTTAGGCCATCCTTGTGTGTTATACTCGTGTATAATGCTGTGACATCTAAAGCTATCAGCCAATCTCCTGGCGACAATTCAATATCCTGTATTTTAGTCAAAAAGTCCCCTGTATCTTGTACATATGAGCCCAATTGATGTACATAACCTTGTAGGTAGTAGTCAATGTACACAGATGTGTGCTCAAGGAGGCTACCTCTGGCAGATATAATAGGTCTACCCGGTGGATTCAGAGGGTCCTTATGTACTTTTGGTATAAAGTATAGTATCGGTGTTATGGGACTGTCGACTTTTAGATACTTGAATTCAGCTTCTGAAATCAATTTGGTGGATCTCCATTTTGCTAATTTACGATGGTATTCTTCTTTGATATTCGTTAATACACGTGTGTGGATGCGCTCATAACATGTCCGATCATTCAGCTGAATGTAAGCTTCCTTGTCATAATTGGCCTTGGTCATCAGAACCACGTTCCCGCCTTTGTCACTCATCCTCACCACCAGATCCTTCTCTTTCCTCAATCTGTTGGTGAGTGCAGTGTACTGCCGTGATTGGTTGTTAAAGTGTTTTTTGGTCTTTCCCACATTTTTTTGCAGGTCTTTCAAATCAGATACCACATTCTCATGAAAGATGTCAAGATTGTCTCGTGGGATAATGGGGTAGAATGTGGAAGGGGGCCTGAAATTAGTGATTAGTGAGGTTCTATTCCCCCATTGGTCAATTTCATTTGTTTCATTCTTTTCATCATTTGTATTATCATAGCCCCGACCCTCCGTCTCCCACAGTTCTGATATGACTCTTGTGCCTTGGGATGCATTGATGTTATTGCCGCTGTTGTTCATTTGGTTTTCTCCAGAGTTTTTCTTTTGGGCATAGAATTTTCTAAGTTTCAGTTTCCTCACTGCTTTGTAAATATCGCATCTAGTTTTTGGATAGTCAAAGTTGCGAGGTGTTGCATAGGTGAGCCCCAATTTAAGGATATCTTCCTCCTGTGCTGTTAATTCCAAAGAGGTCAAATTAATGATAGTGCGGTTAATAGTACTTGTTATTCCTGTTGGGCGACGGAGCCCCGTCCCCTCCCGCCTCTTCTCCTCTTTTGAAATCCTCCTCTTCGCCGCCCTCCATCTCTGGCGTCTCCGGAAGTTTGTTCTTCGTTTTTTTGCTCCTTCCGTGTATGTGATCTTAGTGTCTTCAGTCTTTCCTGGCATAAAAAATTAATCTCTTGGCCAGGGGATGGTTTTGAGGCGCCTTCTAATTGTCTGCGGCGTTCCGAATCCGAACCTGATTCTTGGTCCGAGCTAAGGGAGAAACTGGAAGAGCCACTCGATATCTCTTTGTTTTGCTGTTGACGTGTGCTTTTAGTTTTGGGTGGGGGTTTTGCTAAGCTTTTTGGTAGAGCATCAAATTTTCGTGAAAAGGTAAATATCTGCCCCAATTCATAGTCGTTGCGGTCTCTTTGAAACTTATAAACCTTCCTGTCAACGATTTTACTCTCTTATTTTTTTAGACGCTCATTCATTAACTTAGCCAATCTTGTTCTTTCCTCCTCCTCACCCAGCGCCTCGATTTCCTCATTGATAGCTGCAATCTCAGTCAGTAATTTAGCTCTATCAATGTCAGCGTACTTGATTAATACTTGTACTTGCCGCCGTGATGCTTCTAGATTGATTTCTGCCCACTCCTTCATCAATTCAGGATTGGGATCCTCATAAGTGGGAGCAGTGAGAATTCTGAGCCCCCGAGGTATTCGGTTAACCTCTATATACCGCTGCAGCGACTTTGATTCCCACCATTTTGCTTGCTCCTGACGGGATTTTTTCTCCAATGTTTTAAATAGTTCCTTTATGATCCAGGTGCTGCTGCCACTAGTTTCATTACTTTGTCTCCCACGGATGTCTTGTGGAAGGGGGGCACTGTCGGAAAACAATGATGCTGCCAGAGTTTCCCGGTCCCTTACGTTGTCACCTGACATCCCTCTGCCGTTAAATAATAATTCCTTTTGGGCGCTGTTGCACTTCGCGTCTTGTATTATGTCCGATAGCGCAACCCGCCTGCTGGCCGTACTCCTCACCCACTCAACACAATTATGATGCTTACTTGGTCGCGTTTGGATCGGCGGATCTTAATTCACCCAGCCGGGCGCTCTCTGCCTGAGAAGCCTCCTCTTCGACCAGTTCGTCGTAGTTTTGGTTCTTCCTTTTCCGGTTGAGTGGGGGTCAGGTGCTGTACTCCTTCCGGGGTTACGATCTTCTCCGAACAAGTTCGAGAAATCTTCCGATTGAGCACCGACCAACTTGAGAAGGGTCCCGTGTAAGCTGGTTCGGAAAAAAACAGCTATATATCAGGAATGCCGCTTTCGAATTGCGCTGCAACGAGTCTCGCCAGCCAACAAAAGAAACTCGGACACGGACCAAATGGGCTCCTGCTTTTCCATTTATTGCAGAGGTACTGTCAAAGACGTTTAGGCTCAACGGGGCCTTGTTCACATGACAACGTTTTGATAGTGGGACAGCCCTTTTAAAGTGCTAGTGACGATAAATAATGAGTATCACCTGTGAATATTATTAGCATGGACATGGAAGATATACTTCCAGCTACTGAATGGTAGCATTTAACTTTTATAAAATACATTACATAACAGTCAAATACCTTTAGTAGATACCAACGTCATAGATATATGTGCACATACTCATATGAGCGAATCCTTAATGGCAACAATAATCTAATATAATATATATATATATAAACGCACAATCCACCAGTTGACGGTCGATTAACGGCAAGCACACGAATATCCAGTTACAAAAGTGTTTATTTCCAAACCCCCCTCACCCTTGACAGACACGTTTCGCTTTGAGCTTCGTCAGTGTCAGTTTGTGCCTTACAAAGATCGCCATTTTAAACCCCACCAGACCTTATGAACATTCAACAACATAGATGATGGTCAGTTCTGGTAAACATGGTGGCCATTTTGAAGTGTCTCATTTACTATCTATTCCAATGTTTAAAAAGGCGAGTATAAAGTGCTCTAGTGCAAATTAAAAACAGTGACAGCAACAAACATATCATTATACATATGCTGGCTCCAATTTCTGAAATTCATCACATATTTTTTCATTGTCCCATTATTTCTACATAAGGTATTTCAGTTCTCTTAGGTCCTTATATTTTGCATCACTGGGTGTATCCCCTTATTAATTTCTAAATTACATTTTCTCCACCTATACCTGAGGGACCTGTTGTTGTGCCCTGAATGGGCTTTAGTCCATGTGTGTGATGATGGATTTATCAAAGACAGGGCACAGTGTCACAATTCTAAGGGGTCATATTCGTACAGTCAACATTAACTCTGTTATTCCTATTACAGTATGGACAAGAGGAGAGCAACTCATCGTTATCTATAGATGTACCCACATCTCTTCATCATTATGAAGACCCCATGGTGTCATGGTTTTGAGGTCGATAATATATCTAGATTCTGCAATGCGAAGTGCCTTCTCCCTGTCTCCTCCCCGTTCAGAGCGACTAATTTGATCTATGCAGTAAAAACTGAGGAGATCCCTGTTGCTGCCATGGAATTTCGCAAAGTGACGGGCTACCGGATAGGCTTTGTCCTTATACGCGATGGCCCTCATGTGCTCTAGGATCCTCAATTTGGTGGAATTTATGGTACTGCCTATATATCGCTTATGGCAGGGGCACTCTAAACAATAGATAGTGTACTCTGAGTTGCAATTCAGATGTTTAACAATTTTTCTGTTTGGTTTCTCATCTCCTGTCCTTCCTGGGTACTCTTTCACTTTTTTTGCTGTACTTACAGGCTTTACAGCGCAAGCATGGATAGAACCCCTGTATGCTGCTGGTAACCGGGGTTTTCATCTGTGGGGAGAAGTGGCTGTGAATTAAATGATCTGAAAGAGACTGGCACCGACGATATGTAATCATCGGTTTGTCTGAAAGATGTTTCCTTAAGATGTTATTTGTGTGCAGTATGTGCCAGTTCTTCTTAAATGAGTGGACCAGATCACCTGATTTGTTGTTAAATGTGGTGATCATTCTCGTCTGATCGCCTTCTGGTTTGGCCTCCTGCACCACTAGGAGGTCCCTCCTATTTATAGTTGATGCCTTGACCGCTGCCTGTTCTAGAAGGCCTTTTGAGTAGCCCCTAGCCAGGAACCTACCCTTTGCGTCTTGTTTGGCATTCTGAAAATCTTTTTCTGCTGTGCAATTTCTTTTAAGGCGTAAGTATTCACCATAAGGTACGTTTTTTATTAGACTCCTGGGGTGATGACTTGCCGCGTGTAACACGGCATTGCCCGCCGTAGGTTTTCTATATAGTCGGGTCTGGAGACTACCGTTCTCTACAAATACCTCTAGGTCTAAATAACATACCCTTTCTTCACTAATGTTGCTGGTGAATCGCAGATTCAGATCATTGTTGTTTAGGGAAGCGACATATTCCTCTGCCGAGGACCTATCACCCCGCCAGACAATAAAAAGATCATCAATGTATCTAGTCCACATTAAGATCCTCTCGCTCCACACCTCATTGGTCCCTCCCCAGGCCTCGTGCCTCTCCCACCAGCCAACGAACAAGTTCGCGTAGCTGGGGGAGAAGCACGAGCCCATGGAAGTACCCCGTATCTGTTTATACAGTTGACCAGAAAAAAGGAAATAATTGTTATACAAACAAAATCTGATCATGGACAGTATCATGCTACTATGTGTCTGAAATTTGACATGTTTTTCATCTAGGAACCATTTCGTTGCCTTGAGTCCGTTTTCATGATTGATACATGTGTATAAATTGACAACGTCCAATGTTATTAGTAGCATATTTGGTTCCCAAGAGATATTGTCCATGATACGAAGGAAATCTTGTGTATCCCTCACATAGGAGGGTAAGTCCTTCACAATGGGAGCTTAATATGAATCGATGAAGCGTGAGGTGTTTTCCAACATGCTCCCGATTGCAGAAACAATCGGTCTCCCTGGTGGTCTTCGGGCATTTTTATGGACTTTGGGTAAATGGTAGAAGGTGGGAAGTATCGGAAATTCACAGTGGAGAAAATTGAACTCATCTGTACTTAACATACCATCTTCTTTCCATCCGTTTAATAGGGTTTGGTATTCTATGGTACTATTTACATATTGATCTCTCTTTACAGTGATGTAGCACTCTGTATCTTGCAGTTGTCTTAGTGCTTCTAGTTCATAATTCTCCTTATTAAAAATAACGATATTCCCACCCTTGTCCGAGGGTTTTATCTCTATTGTTTTGTCGTTTTTTAGAGCTTTTATCGCCTCCCATTCCCTCCTCGTGATGTTAGAAGTTCTCATGTCCATTCTTTCTTTTGCCATTTTATCCAGGTCTAACAGTACAGCTTCATTGAAGACATCAATAGCATCATGGGATGCATTTGGTAATTTTTTAGATTTCTTTTTCATGTTGCTCGGGTCCCTTGTCTGTATATTCGATACCTGATTGTCACTCTCCCAGTTGGACTCCTGATTTTGGATCTCTTGGGTGGGTGTCAATAAGAACTCTGCAAGAGTTTCCTCTGTCATTCTCTCTGTGCGATCCACCGTGGTTGGATCCAAATGTGTTCCCACTATCACATTGTTCGGATGTTGGAGGAAAATCTTCTTGAATTTCAGCTTTCTTATGTATCTGAATAGATCTATTTTTGTGTCCACAAGGTTAAATTCGCTTGCAGGGCAAAAGCTTAAGCCTTTCTTCAGTACCATGGTCTCATCTCCTGTAAGTGTTGTTTTTGACAGGTTGATGATGTTATTGTCTTCCATGTGTATTCATTTCTCTTTTTGCTGGAGACACTCCCGGTTACCATTGGTGTCGTGATTGGTTGTGAATCTCCCCTTGTGCCTCTTCCCCCGCCTCGTCCTCCTCTTTGCTTTTGTTGAGGGGGATAGTTCCTTGCTGGTGGTCGCTGGCGGGTTTCTTTCATGACCTGGTACTCGTCTAAAAAAGGTTGTTTCATAGTCTCCTTTCCTTTCGCTGCGGATGCCACGGGTTGTTCCCCATCTGAGGTTTCCTCCTCTGATTCCTCAGTTTCCACAGTCGTTGTTACATTATTGCCTTGTGCAAGTCTTTTTCTTGTGGCATCGAACTTCCGTGCAAATGTTAAGATTCTACCTGAAAGGTAGTCTTGTTCATCCCTTTGGAACTTTGATTGTTTCCTTTTTCTAATGCCCATTTCATAATCCTTTAGTCTTTTGGTCATAGTGGTTCTGAGTTCATTGCTTGCTTTTGTATCTGTCTCTTTCGCAATGATATCCTCAAGGTCCGCAATATCCTTCATACACTTTTCACGGTCACTCCATGCGTATTTGATAAGCATGCGCACCATCCCTTTGGCTGATTCTGCTGTGTATTCAGCCCAGTCCTTTAGAAGGTCAGGATCCGGATTCTCGTAGGATGGTATAGTGTATATGCGGAGACCCCTGGGGATTTTATTGCAGTCTATGTATCTTTCCAGGGAGGTGGCCTCCCACCATTTTCTGACCTCCCGTTCTTGTAACTTTTCCAATCTCTGAAACATACTCTTCAGATTACTGGTTGTTTTCGTTAGTGGGGTGGTCTCTATTGGGTTATCCGGTAAAAAAAAAAATAAAAAATAAAAAAAAAATAAAAATATATATATATATATATATATATATATATACTAACAGCCCGGCCCGACGTTGTCCGGGGCAGAAGGGGGCTAGGGGCAGCACCGCTGCAGGAGACGCGCAGCAGAACGGCCAGCAGCGGGAGCAGCAAAGCATACTCACCAGCATCACGTGCGCAGGGTGTTGTTTCCTTGCTCCCGTTTCCTTGCTCCTGGCCGCTTCTGCCCACGCTCCTGTCCGCTCTTGGCATGTCGGACTCCGGAGGCTGTCGTTTCGGCGCTCCTGTCCTGCCTGCTTCTGGCCACGCACATGTCCGCCGCTTCTGCCCACGCTCCTGTCCTGCCCGCTTCTGGTCACGCTCCTGTCCGCTCTTGGCATGTCGGACTCCGGAGGCTGTCGGTTCGGCGCTCCTGTCCTGCCCGCTTCTGGCCACGCTCCTGTCCGCTCTAGGCTCCTCGCCGACCACTTTACTACTTTACTAAAATGGCGGACTCGTGATAGTGATGTCAGCACGCATAAAACGCACACGCCCACCTCAGACATGGTGCTACTTCCAAGGGACTACTTTGTGAGAGAACGTACTTTGCCCTTCTAAGGTACATTTTTTTATGGTATATAGCCTATGTCCATCTGCTTACCCTGACGTTTCAAATGATGTATTGGGTGTGTTGATTGGCGCTGTGGTTCCCGAGTTTACCCGCCTCAAAGGTTCCCAGTTCTCTCTTTATAATAGTAGTACAGATATATATGTATATATATATATATATATATATATATATATATATATATATATATATATATATATATATATATATATATATATTCACTGTAAAAAAACAAAGGTAACAAACATCATAGTTAGGCTCAGATTTTCAGGTTTTCAAAACCAGTGAAATTCAGCACTATCAGAACTATTGCATCTCTGTAACCTTTGTCTTTATAAGTGAATTTCTAGTTTTTAGCATCAAGTAAGATACCCATTGCATTGCACAGTAGGGGGGGGGTGCGCAAGGCTTGGCCTGGCATTGTGCTGCCCCTACCAAACATGCTGCTCCTGCCCCCTTCTCCTTGCCATCCATTGTCCAAGTACATGCCCCTGCTCCCTCATTACAGCTCTGTATTGCTCTGCCACAGCCCTTCCCGTCTGCCCATCCACCTCCTCCCTACCCTCTGTTGTCCGAGTCAATGCACAATCTCCTTCCTCCTGAACTGCATAATCTGATGTGCTGCCACTGCCCTCCATTTAGCTTGATGCCCTATGCTGTCCAAATCTATCCCCCATCATTGCCCTACTGCTTCGCCTCTGTGCTTAGCGTGCTGCCCCTACTCTCCTTCCCCTTTCCTGCCTATCTCTGTGTGAATGCCTCTGCTTCATTATTTTTGTCAACCATGCTCCATGGGCCTGCCAATGCCCCTCCTATCTACTCTTAAGTGTTCTTTTGATGTGACACTGCCACTCCCATCTTCCTAGCATAGTCAAATGGCTGCCGCCTGCCTCTGCCACCTTTACCCTGCCTGTCCAAGTTCCATGCCCCTATCCACTTCATCCTGTCCTACATGGTCCATTTTGCTGCCACTCCCTTCTGCCCTCTATGTTCTGTTGTGCTGCAACCACTCCTCCTGCCTGCCCTTCATGGTCTGTTTTGATGCCCCTGCCATCTTTTGTCTGTGTCCAGCCCCTACCCCTCCCTTCTGTCCTCCATGGTCCTTTGTGCATGCCCCTGCCCTTTCCCTATTGCCCACCGTGGCTGTTGTGCTGCTGCTGACCCTCCTGTATGATATGCATGGTATTCTGTGCTACCACAGCCCCTCCCACCTGCCCTGTGTGGTCAGTTTGCTGCCACTGACTCCCTCCGACCTTCCCTCCATTGTCTGTGTGTATGCCATTATAGTCTAACTGTTGACCCGCATGGTTTGTTGTGCTTCCAGTTATACCCGCTTGCTGTCCATGGTCTGCTTGCTGCTCCTACCCCCTTGCCCTCTGCCCTCTGTTTTCCATGTACAGACAGACCCCTATCGCATCCCTCCTGCTTTCTCTGGTCCATTGAGTTCCTTCCCCTTCCCTCCTGCCCTTTATGGTCTGATATGCTGACACTGTCCCCCCTCTCTGTCTGGTAAGTTCAGCTTGCTGCCCTTGCCCCTTTCCCCTCTGCTCTATGTGCATGGCCCTGTCCCTCACTATTGCTTTCCTTGGGCTGCATTTTGTTGTATGGTCAGTTCCCACCTAACTTTAGAGAGCTTCTGTGGCCGTCGGATTTTCCCCAACCAGGCTCCGTTAATATTCCTGCAAAGAATTTGGGAGTTTGGTTTGGAGAGGATCTGCGATTTGAAGCACGCATAAAAAAACTTACTGGGGTGTGCTTCGGATCCTTAAAAGCCATGAGAAAGTTCTTTCCTTATTTACCATCTTCAGCAAGAGAGTCGGTTGCGAGGGCTCTAATTCTGTCTCGGCTCGACTATGCCAACTCTCTGCTGTGTGGAGCCCCTGCCTTTTTAGTCGCAAGACTGCAGATTATTCAAAATGCGACGGCACGCCTGCTGTGCAATGTGCCGAGTAGAGAAAGTGTTCGGATTCATATGAAGGAACTACACTGGCTGCCAGTTGCACAGAGGATAACTTTTAAAATTCTTACTCTAGCATTCAAAGCAGTCCATGATCTTGGGCCTTCCTATTTGAGGAAAAGATTTAGCCGCTATATTCCAACTCGGTCTCTACGCTCAGCCGATTGCAATTTTTTACGAGTGCCCCGCTTTCAGCGAGTGCGTCTGGGAGGCCAGTCACTTGCTGTTATCGCAGCTAGGACTTGGAACACTCTGCCTCTCCCCCTGAGACTGATTGAAAACTTTGTACCGTTTAAGAAGGCACTTAAAACTTATCTCTTCAGAATCGCTTATTAGTTTATAAAATTCTTTCTGTTGGCCACTTGCTTGTTATCTCTGCACGCGCCAGGACACTCTGGTAGTAACTGAGCGCGCTATAAAACAGCTAAATAAATAAATTGCCATCCCACTTGCCCTGTGTGGTCAATTGTGCTGCTGCAACACCTGACACCTGTCTTGTAAGGTCAGTTTTGTGCCCCTGCCCATCTCCCTCCTGCCCTCTGTTATACAGATTCATGTCCCTACCCCATTCATCCTGCCCTCTGTGATTCAATGTACCTTACTGGCCAAGATTTTAAACTTGGTAAGAGGGAGATTTTGGGAAAAACACTGGGGAATTGATTTTCCCCGTTGACTTACACTGAGAAAGAGGATATTTTAGGCAGATGACAGATTAAAGAAAGCCATTTTGGGCTGAAAAACATCAGGAGTCTATTGCCTGAATTAGGTCTGTTGGCATGTATGGTTGCCACTGCCTCTTCCTTCTGCCCTCAATGGTCCTTTATATTGCCACAGCCTCTCTTGCCTGTTCTCCTGCATGGTTGGTTTGTTGCCCCTACCCTCTTTTCCCCTGACCTAAATGGTCTCAACATAAGTATAACTATATGTATAACTACAAATGCTGAAATTCCATGGTTTTATGTGGGTAAAACGTGAGCCTAACTATCACATCCCTGTAACCTTTGTTTTTTTCATTGAATGTATACATGTGTATATGTATGTGTGTAATTTTAAATTCATTTTGCATTCTTTTCTGGGGGGCGGGGGGTGGGTGACTCCCCAAATCAACCCCATCTTTTTTATAATGAATTATAACTGAATGTTTAAATTAATTTATTTTGCCTGTGCTGGTTTTACATTTTGGGCAGGCAGGACAATTCTCAGCTTGTAACTTAGTTAATAAATTGGAAGGAAAAGTATGTTCTGTAGACACAGTGATAGTGTATTACTTTACATCTGGCTTTCCTAGTTACTGATCTGCATTTAGCATAGATTTACCACCAGTCAAATTGATCCAGGTCTTCCCCAGATCATCATGCCACAATCCTTGCAGTAGGTCTTGTTTTGTCCCCTGTGGAAGTCAGACATGCCTGGCACAACACCAATATAGGTTGTACGCCCTCTCCCTTTTACAACAATGTCTTATTTTAACTATGTAGTTCTTTCTCTTTTGGGAAGTCTATCACATAGTGAATACTGCTGCAGCTCAATGTGCCTGTCGCCCATTCGGTGCAAAAATTGGCAAATCCCAATAAGCGACCCTCTACGTATAAGCGATCTAAGATGAAGGCAGTATAAAACCTGGCACATATGGACGTACCGCTGTTTTACAGATATCAGTCTGTGTGAATGACATGAATTATATGTGTCCCTTTAGTTCAGTCAATTTCTAAAAACTCTGCCTCACAGAGATTTTTGGTTAATGTGTTTTTTGTTTTAACTTGCACACATTATTTGCCCAGCTGGACTGTCAGTGGGTTCTGGCCATGCTTTGACATGACAGGTTTTTAACCTAGAGGCAGGTGTTTCATTCTTCAAAACTCTCACATGGTTGGGGAAGAACTCAGACTCAGTGCTGACTGAGCGTCCTCTGTGACTCCTGAATCCACATTTGCAGAATCTCAAAGTGAGATCCTTTTGAACCAACTTTGGGGTCCCACTTCAAGCTCTTCACTTTTTCACTTTTTTCATAGTCAACTCTTGTTGGTGGACACCATCAGCAAATACTAATTGTTAGACCTGACCCCCTTGGCCGGATATTCGTCCAAACCATTTGCATTCACTCCTGTTTTCTGATTTTGTTTTTGTTGGCGTTAGGAATCCATGCAGTTTACCACTGCTTAATCAGTGCTAAAGTGTGTGTGCTCTCTCCCTAAAAATTGGTAAAATTGATCTACACCTTATTGTCACAATTAATTTACATGTAAGTCCCTAGTAAATGCTACCTTATATGCCAGAGTCTGTAAATTAAATGCTACTAAGGGCCCTGCAGCACTCTTTTTGCCACCCACCAAAGTAGCACTTTAAAACTTGTTTCAGGCCTGTCACTACAGACTAGTGAAATTATAAACTACCATTTCGACCAGACAACATAACCCTTATTACAGGCCTAAACCTACCTTTTTATTATATGTAATTCAGCCCAAGGTAATCCCTTAAGGCCCAGAGGGCAGGGTACATTGTATTGAAAAGGTAGGACATGTGAGTTTAGGTTTTACATGTACAGGTGGTGTAAAACTCCTAAAGTCGTTTTTCTCTTCTGTAAGGCCTACTACTCCCATTGGCAAACACTAGGTTACCATATTACATTTAATAAATGATACCTTTGGATTGGGATCAAAGAGGGATATGCTATTTACATGCAAATGGCTTGTAATTTAAAATAATCTTTAAGAGTAGTCGGATTTTAAGTTACAATTCTTAAAATGCCACTTTTAGAAAGTTGGGGGCAATGTGTTGTGTCAGCCTTGCGCCATGCATGGGGGCGCAAGGGCAACACTAAAGTAAGATTTATCAAGCCTGGGGAGGCTTAACAAGGAGAAATATCTTTATTTATCCTCTTTATTTATTTATTTAGTTGCTTGTATAGCGCATGGGAATTTGACCCCCGAAGGGGTATCTCCGCGCTGGTGCCCCTGCCTGCACAAATACAATCCTGCCTACAATGCAGGCCCCCTTGCACCATGGCGCATGGGTACTTGCGTCGGCGCTAGGCAGGCAAAAGGGTGCCAGTGCATGGAAGGGACAGGAATGAGTCGTATAATGTTAAATACGGCACATTCCTGCCCTTTTTCTTTCACACATTGCAGCAAGATGGCTTGCTGCGCTATGCTACGCTACGTGAAAGTTTGGTCAATCTGCTCCTTGGTGTTTTCTTGTCCTAACCAGTTCTGCCTTCTGCCAGAGTCACATGACTGTGAATGGCTCTGCTGTTAGGGTTTGTGCATTCCTCCCAAATGTTAACACAAAGCGGGCTGAGTGTTGGCAGGATGAGCCATCCTGCCTGGATACATGGGGGTGGAGCTGTGCCCTGGCCCCTTGTGCTTCAAAGGACTTGTCTCAAACACACACAAAGGAATCGGACATGGGGATATTGTCATCCCAGACTTCTGGAGCCTTGACAAGGGAAGGGAAGAACTTTCCAGAACCAGATGTGGGGGTACTTGAGGGTGTTACCCCCCACAGGAAGGCTGGCACCAAATATAAACATTGGACCTCCAGAGCCACCATCAAAACATTGCTGGACCTGTAGACATTACAGGAGAAGAACTGCCCTTCTGCCTGTGGATTGACCTACTGCTGAGGACTGTTTTGCTGTCTGAGAAGGAAAACTGGAACTGCTTAACCTTCATCTCACGCTAACCTGACTGACTCCAAGCTTTGGGGCACATTAGAATGGGGGTCCTGTAGGGGGAATTAGTATGTGCCCGCCACAGTGGCGGGCACATCCTACATGTTTATCATTGTGGCCGGTGGTGCACTCAGCACCGCCCGCCACAATGATAAACATTTCAGCGCGCATTTGCATATTCAAAGCGGCAGGCACCGCGCGGTGCCTGCCGCTTTGCATATGCAAATGTGGGGGGTACAATAGGTACCCCCCATGTGCACCCCCAACACTGGCATCACCTGGGGGCCCCGCAGAGGGCCCCCACAGCAATCACCGCCTACCTTTCCGTGGCGGCATTGCCGCCGCGGAAAGGCCCCTAAATTTAGCCATCGTAATATGACTGGCGGTGTCCATTGGACACCGCCACCATATTATTCCATTACCGCCGCGGTCACAAGGCGACCGTGGCGGTAAAGCGGCGAACGGTCTTTCCGTCCGCCGCTGACACCCCGCCATCCTAATATGGCGGGGGGGGATCCAGGCATTGGTGTCGGGCGGATTGCCTCCGCCAGGCCAGCGGTGGCCACCGCCAGCCTGGCGGAGGCAATCCGCCCGACATCATAATGGGCCCCTTGGTGTTTTGAAGCCCTATTTTCACTTAAAATTCAAAATTGATTAGCTCTGATTCAACTGCTTGCATTTTTGTTATTGTGGTATCATTGTTTTTTTTACTCTATATTTCTCTAGAGGTTTGGTTTTTTTTCTTGTGTTGTGTTTCACTGTATTACTGTTTGTGTGCTGCATTGCCTTTGAATTAAGCCTGGCTGCTCTGTACCAAGCTACCAGAGGGTTAAGCACAGGTTAATTTAGTGACCTTTGTGGTTCCCTGGCAAGGATTGTGGTTGTTGTCTGAGTTGGGCTTCCAACCCCCTCAACCAATAACCCAATTCCTTACACTGATTTTTGCCACAGCCATACACATAATTCACACATTGCTGCCCTTAGATAGCAGTGTTCCTAGAAGTCTGACTAACTCTGCCATTTGAAAAAAGATGCAGGCATTATTGCTGTCCTGACTGTGTGCCCTGTGGTGGTTATGATGACGTCAGAGGTTCTTGGAACTCATAGACAGGTACAAGGAAATTATTTGGGAACATGTGAAATACGGTGACCTTTTAAACAGAAAGCAAGAAGAACAGATTGTGTAAAAATAACGTGACCTTTTTAAAGGTCATTGAAAGTGGACTGAAGAGCAAGGAGCATTTACTTAACCCCAAAGTGGCGTCAAAGCGCTATATATGAGATACATATGAGCATCAGTAAGATACAATCAGATTGAGAGCAAAAAATAAAGCTAAACTCGTTGTTTTCTGCATAAATTATTTTTGGGGAGGGGGGGTGAGTTTCTATGTAGCGCGAACTTGACCCGAAATCAGGTATCAGGGCACTGTACATGAGCACCAATTGCGTTACTTGAGGACACATTCATGTTTGTTAGGCATGGGGAGATTAAGTGATTTGCCCAGAATCACAGGATGTTGAGCGTCGTTGCCGAGACTCGAACCAGGTCTCTCCCTTTAGGCTACATCCTCTCGGTAATTACACTAGAGGCCTCATTTATGAGGCTATGCGTCACTTTTACGCCACTGGTGCGTCACTTTTTGTTGCGCCATATTTACAAAGTGACGCATCTAGGTAGACACGTCACTTTGTAAATCCCTGCGCCACATTATACCTGCGCCAGGTATAATGTATGCAAGGGGGGCGTATTGACACAAGAAAGGGTCATAGAAGTGACGCAGTGAAATCTATGTGATTTCAATGCGCCACTTCTAGGTCACAAATGCGTCAATTTCTTACGCCTGCCTCACAGCAGGCGTAAGACTAACGCAGGCCCTTTCACATGGGGCTTGCCCCATGTGAAAGGACACATTGCTGGAGTTGCATCACTTTTATAACACACTCCAGCAATGTGTCACTTTTGCGCCATACAGATAAGTCAGAAATACTGACATATATGTAACTCCTTGCGCCATGATGCGTCATACTGTAAATATGACGCATCATTGGTGTCGCAAGGATGGCGCAGTGAAAAGTGACGCATCGCTGTTTTCACGCAGCGATGCGTCACTTTTCATAAATGAGGCCCAGGGAGTTTAACATGTACACAATATTACTTCTAGATAGAAATGAAAGACATCCTGCCATGCAGGTGGGGCAGTAAAGGGTGGCAGGGCTGCTCCTCCGAGGTGATTGATTAATGGGGGATGCAAATTCGGAGAGGGCGGTGAAGGGGTCAGGGGTGGCAAATAGTGAATGACTACATATGGGGGGCTAGGAAAGAATGAGGTGAAAAACTCGAAAGCAGTGGGACACGGACATCATTGCAGCAATGTCTTGAGGGTCGGCTCGTAGGGGAGGTGAAGGTCGAGGCATCAGGTGCCCGGGAGCTCAGAAAAGGTGTTTCTTTAGCTAACTTTTGAAAATGCTGAAAGGAGCATGTCTGATGGCAGAGGGGACATTATATCTGGTGCATTCGTGAAGAAAGAGCGTTCAGCACGGTCCTTTCCTCACCTGAGGTGTCTTAATGCAAAGAAGATAGTGTCTTCTTAAGAGTTCTAATATTACTAGAGGCATCAAGTTCTGGACAGAGACAGGTTGGGGTTGTGAAGGCCATAGAAGTGAGGCACAGATGATACCATTTTGAGCAAGATGGGGGATGACCAAGAATATCTGGATCTTAGGTGGGGATGAGTTAATTGTGGTGGCCATGAGGACTTGGTCGAGAATACACAGTCGGAGCGCGCTGGTAAATGGAGGAGCAACCCGCTGCAAAAAGGTTATGGGTGTCAGTGGCTGTCCCTAGAACAAGTGCTACGTATTTTGTTTATTGAGGCTATAGAGGAGGGTATCAATACCTTTGCTGTAATATGTGCTCATAATAAAAACTTGGGAAAAAAGCCTACAAGACCAGTTGTAGCTGCCACTATGGTAAAGTGGTAGGGCGAGAGGAGGGCTTGGGGTTGAGTTTAAAAAAATAAAATAAAAAGACATACCTGCGGCTCCGGCTGCTGGCCTCCTCGTTGCTCCTCTCATCCCGAAAGTGGATGGGCTTCACTGCAAGGGGTCTCCACCAATTCCAGACTCTGCTCTCATGCTGTACCTAGCATGAGAGCAGTGCCTGGATTGGCCTGAGTGATCTGATTTAATGCTCGCTCAGGCACAGGGAGTCTACAGCTTTTCTCCAACCGGACTGTACAACACAGCTGGGTTGGCAAAACCTAAGTGCGCATGTCTATTTGGCCGGCCTAAGACGGCTGGCCAAACTGACATTCTCACTTATAAGTGCCTACCACTCCTCCCTACTGCTGACGCTCTTCAGCATGGACCCTCCCCACCCTAACCTCTGCTGGCTGGCAATAAGGTAAGAAAAATAAAAGGATTTTTATTATCATTTTATTTTCCACTGGGGCAACGCTACCCTGCCTTAGCAGCAGAACCACCCTTGCAGCCGCGGCCGGTAGTGGGAGTACCGGCCGGGCGGTGACGTGGGGAGGGGGAGGGGCAGAGTGGGGGGTAGTAATGTATGGATTACGGACTTTAACAGGTAAGTAAACATAAAAATAAATAAAACGAATTTCGTTGCACACACTGCATCACCAAACTGTTCCAAGATAGGCAGAGAGAGATGCAACCAGGACATAACATTGCAACATGTGGCAGATGGCTGGAAAGCAAGTAGCAATGGTGAAGGGTGACAGCGGACAGCAAACTAGATGTGTGCAACCGATGTGACTCAGAAGAAACATTACCCGATGTACCACTAATTGCCTTGTATAAACATGAGGCCTTGCGAAGAGACAGCGATTCAGCCAAAAATCTAATCTAACAGGATTCCTGAAGCATGGCTGTTTCCGAAACAGTTTTCCCCTAGAATTATTACAAAGGTATTCATCCATCAGTGACAAAAACTAATCAGTTTTGTGACTACAGGAGCACAAATTTGTGAGAAAAGTGCATAAATAGTCATCATGTGAATTAATCAGGACAAAATGAATGGATCTGGGTTCACGGACCAGAACCTGGCAAACACAGAATCCCCCATATTCAAAGTGGGGAGTTTCTCGTAATTAATGGAGTTTTTTACGCAATTGTTATTTGTTTGTTCCTGGCAGTCATTGGTGCAGATTCTCAGACAGTAGATAAGGGTGCTAAAAACAAAACCTAGAAATTCGTTTGGCATTAGAAGGTTGGTCAACGGTATTGATTAAGATAAAACTCTGGTGTGATTATCCTGCAGTCCTGACTGCAAGGTTTTACGAAGGAGCCCAATAAATTGATCAATACATTAATCAGCTCTTACATTACAATAGGGGACCGACCACCTGAATACAGCTAATAGGCATACGAGGTATGACTAGTGTTTAATTTGTGCCTGTGTTTGTAGGTGGGGCATCAGCCCTCATTTTGGAGATCCAGTGATTATTTTTCATCATCAGACTTTGAACAAGTGGAATAAAACCAGAAAGAAAGAGGAAACAAAAGAGTTGAAAACAATAACAAAGGGAGGGAGCTAGGATAAACAAATAGAACCTGCAAGAGTGAGATAAAGAGACCTGAAGTACAGGGGGGGAAGAATGCGGCATGAGGTGGATACTTGGGGAACATATTTATCACCCAGTTTGTTTCACGTTTGCACCACGCAGTCTGGTACATGAGAGACGCAAACCTTAAGTGAGATTTATGAATCCACGCAAGGCCACTTTGCATTCCATAGCCCACATAAAAAGGAATATGCCTCTCAGGATTGTTTTTGTGCAGGAAGGTGGCCCTCCCTGTACAATAACTATACTGCATGCAAAAGGCACCCTTGCACCATGTGCAAGGGTGCTTGCATTGGCGTAAGGCAGTAAAGTATGGTTCATTCCTGCGCTGTCAACACAGTGCAGCACAGCAAGGTGACTTGCTGTGCAGCACTGTGTGGCAAACTCAAGAATCTGCCCCCTGGGTTTTCACCAACTCTGGCATTCGGCAGTGCAGCAATGGGCTCCTCAACAAACAATTAGGCCTATGAACGTATCTTTTTTACACTGCATGAGAATGAGCTCGCACACTAGGTGGTCACTGGACAGAGACAATAAACTAGCCCTCTGTTTGGTTCTCATCTTGTATGAATGTATGTATTATGTATGTGCAGGGTGGTAATTATGTAGTGTGAGTAACACAGCACTCTGCTCGAATTGAGTGTTGGTGAGACAATTTACAATCACATGCCTCAAGGTGTTATATTTAGCATGCTTGCATTACATATTTTGAGCCTCCTCCTCAGTTCTTCAATTCTGCAAAAAGCTGAAGACCTGGCTTTTCGAGATGTTTCACTAGACCCTAAGTGTGACTAGGCTCACACCTGCTGAGCGTCAGGATACCCTCCCGGGTGATAGAGTGCTCTACAAATCTGCATAACATAACCTAAGTCACACACACGGTTTACGATTTTTTGTATTCTAGATAGTCTGTGCTCAGAATCACACAATGCGTTTTTTTGTTGCAAAGGGCCGCAGCCAGGATCAAATTCCAAGCTCATGTCAAAAGGAATCACGTTCTTCATACTTGGGAGCATCTATTAGGGACTCTAGGGACAGACCAGGGTTGTGTGGTGAGAAACACAACAATACAGTTAAGATCTAAGGCATTTTAAAACCAATTGGTGATAAAAATATACCTAAACAATAACAAACAAAATAAGGCAGCTACAGAGAGTGGTCACAAGCTATTAACTGTAATCCCTCTCATACAAACCTCTACACAAAAATGCACCCAAACAAAGTCATTTGGAGTTGGCAACAATCTTGAAACCATGACAAATGAATCAGGTGGGCTTATAGTGGATATATTAGAGAGTGTGAGAGCCTGTGATTAGACGGAAGTTGACTACAGCTTGTCAATGATGTTACCTAGAACGTAGACCTGGAATGTGTCAAGGAGGAAGAACTCGGTCCATGGGGATGAAGGTGAAGACTGTGGGCCTCATTTATGAGGCCCCATGAGGCCCCTTGTGCCGCTGGAACGTCACTATTTGTGACGTTCCGTGGCGCGGGAGCCTGCTCCATATTTACCAGGCAGCACAAATCCACTTTTTTTCCACTTAATGCTGCCTCGTAAATATTGTTTCCTTTAATGCAGTTTTGCTGTTAAGGGGCATGCAATGAGTGTTGGTGGGGGCGTTCCCAGCAACATCTATGGCTTTTTGACACTGCCCCAGATTTACGAAAAATTGTAAGTCTTAGGCAGCTATGTAAGGTACAGCGGGGAGAAATATCTTTATTTCTCCTCATTTTCTGCATTCTGCAGCACACATAGAAAGAGGAAATCGCCTATTGTGATTGTTTTTGTGCAGGAAGGAACCGGTCCTCGGAAGCTTGTTTCCGGTCCAGGGAAGGCATGGCTTGGCAGTTCGGGCTGGACTGTTCCCATGAGGCACAGGGTCAGACTGATTTGCATATAGCCATGTCTGAACTGGGGTGGCAGAGTGGGCTAAAGAACGGTGATGGATCAAACCCAGATCTTTTGACTGGGTGTGAATGTTTGATTGGTTCAGATGGTCCGTCCATCACCACCCCCTTTTGTACCGTGTTTATGTTTCATGCAGCATCCATAAAAAGGTTTCTTTTAGATCAAAACAGGATGTCACATATGAGAAATTGTGGGGGTGCCCCTGAGATTACTTGCAGTAATGTTAGTGAGCTGCTGCTGTGTTGCAATATTGAAAACAAACATCAAGATCCATGAATATTAGACAAAAACACATTTGGAATTTGGACGAGTATCCCTGTGCACTGTGAGTGACTTGGACAAATAGGGAGTGAAAGAGCTGAAATCGGATCACATATTCAAAATTGTCCCAAAAAGGGTCTCCCAAAATACGTTTGGCCCATGGCCCCCAAAATCGTTAAGATGGCCCTGCAACCACCTACTAGGCGCATGTAGCTTACACTGCCATGGTAACTGATGAAGTATCCTAGTGGAAAACCGAAAGACGGGCACCGATTCATTCATTTATTTTATTTTGGGCAAAAAATATTGCTTTACTAAAGGACGCATCATAATAATTTACAAATTTAACATAAAATAAACAGGGGCGGCAGGTGACATTTGAACGTGGTGGGCGTAAAATAATTGTCACACTGCACTGTGGCCATAGAGTGTAGCTAGCTCTTAAAGAGGCATATAGAGTGTGAAACTGCACCGCCATTCACTAAAGTTAATTCATGCTTATACCCTTTTAATAACATTGTCCTACCAGCGTTAGCGGGGACAGCCTGGTTAGGAGGGTTTATTCCCTCAAAAATGTCAAAAAATGTACTTGCCAGTATTGTACTTGCCAGTAGGCTGCGTAAAATTTGAAGATGAGGGCATTCCACTACCATTGGTCAACCTATAAACGCTTTTTATTATATTTGGGAGGAAGAAAAAAATATCCACTGAAAATACAGATCTGGAAGTTAAAAACTGGGACTGAAACGTGAATGAAAGCTCACTGAGTACTGCAGAACCAGTCACTCGTGATCACAATTTTCTCAGAACCAGGGACACAAGCATTAGACATTAACATATAGCCTGGAGCAGTTGAGGTGGAGAAACAACAGCAAATAAAACCACACAATCAAGTGGAGACCCAGAACAATAACTCTGTTCAAGAAGGAAAACAGCTTGTGCCCATCAAAATAAACCAGGAACTATTGTATCCTGGCGATAAAACCCATTGCAACAAACACAATATGAATAGCATGCAAAACATTTACTTTATGCAAAATAAATATCCTGATGACTTAAAAGGGTGACACAGAACCTTGGAAAATGTTGCCGGAAAGAATCCAAGTGCCACCTAATAGCTGAATCCTAAATGTTGAGGGGATCAAAGATGACATTAGCACACAATTAAACTTCTACCTAGATTCAAATCAAAAGGAAGACGTGTTACACGTGATCAAGGTAACATTGTCCGACTATTAAAAGTGCATTAAGAATTAGCTCATTTAAACACAGCCCAAATAACAGCAATAGAGTTACAGCAACCACGGGGTTTGCAAATCAATTAGTCAACCCTGATCACAAGAAAACACATATGTAAGAAATGGGGAATCAAAATAACCAAAGTCACAGAGAATGCTGATATCTTGGTGCAGATTCTAGAGCAGTCGCGGCTCGCGGGGGGGGGTGGGGGGGAGGTCGCGCGCGGGGGGGAGCGGGGAATTACATAATAAATAAAAAACAAAACTTACCTCATAGCGTGCGTCAGCCGGTCCGCGCCACCTCTGCTCCCCTTGCTTGGCGCCTTCACGTCGGCACTGGCATCATCTCTCACCAATCCTGGCGCTGCCAGCAGCGTCAGGCATGGCTTGGGGCACAGGTTTCTCTTTGCCCCAGCACGCCCATTAGGAGGCCAAAGGACTCCTAATGGGCATGCCTAAATAGGTGAAAACACAAGTGCGCATGAGTGGGCACGGGTAAAAAATTCCCCCTCCGTCCCTACTCATGCGCACTTGTGTTGCTGCCTGCTGCCCCTGGTGACAATCATGTCAGTCAACATGACGCCAGACCGCCCACCCCCTTCAGACTCTGAAGGGGGTGGGCGGTCTGACGTCATGCTGACTGACATGATGATTGTCATTTCTCCCTCGGCGCGCCGCGTCTTTGAACTTAAGTAAACTGATTTAGATTCAGTTTACTGAAGTTCAAAGACGCCGAGGGCGGGCGGGGGGCTACGCCCGTACGCCTCAATGAATGCACCGCACCTGAAAATAAAGCAGTGTATGAAAGCAGCAATAGAAAAACTATTTAATCTTTACTGAAAGGAACACAGAGAGCAACCGAACAACGTCTGTAGTGTGTAAATAATAATGGCGGAGGCATGCCTGACCCTGGGTAGGAGTGACTTCAGTGCTTGAGATGCAGCGCTGGATTTTTAATTTTAAATGTGACTAAACCGCAAACCTTCCCAGAGGCTGTCTGAGTGCTCTTTAATAAAACATAACAATCAAATGACATTCTACACCAGTTAATCTCATCACGATGATAAAAAAAATGTTTCAAGAAACTTTAGACACGTGAGTGCTTAACTTGTAAAAGAAGAGGAGCTGATGCCCAAAGTCTGGCTTAAAAGCCCATAGAAGGCTCTGTCACATGTCGGGAGTGCCGAGTACCGAGCTGCGCGGGATTCATTTTCAGCCATGCCTCTTTCATCCACCACCAGGCACTCCCTGTCCTTTATCTCACTCTATCAAGTTCTTTTATTATCCATGCTTTCTTTCCTAGTCATTGTTTTCCCATCCTTCTCTTTATCCTACTTCCCACCCCCTTTTTTTTTGGTTTTGTCTCTCTTGCTCAGTCTGCCAGGCCCCAAAAACAAGTGCCAGTGAGCCCCACTTGCAACCACCAGCTCAAATGTGGCACTGCTTCCAAACAAAACGTTTTAAACTATTTTGTAAAGAGTTGTGGCCGTCCGGGGGTTGAAGAAAGAGAGTTAAAAGACCTTGAGGCTGCAAAAGAGGATACCTAGTCGGAGGTGTGAGGTTTACTCCCATGGAGGGTCTTAAGTAGCGCCTATTTGCCAACACCAGCATCATAGCCTTGACCCTGATCTCGGGTCAGGTCGCTCCCCACGCCGCATGGCTCCTCCTGTGCAACCGTGACTCTGCCCCACTGCTGCCGCGGCCAGGAGTTCCCCGCTGGTCTGGTGACTGTCTTTGTTTTCTTTTTTCTGTACTGTGCTGTTGTAATTCTTATTGCATTTGTATTCTGTATTTTTTCTTCCATTGAAGTCGGTCCTTTTGCGCCCCTTGCCCTCTGTGCCCTCCCCGCTTACCGCCGCTGCTCCCCTGCGGCCCCGCCCCTTTGCTTTCTGTGTCCCTTCCCCATCGCCCATTGGCTGCACCGTTCCCGCCTCCCAGCTGCTCCTCCCTCCCACTTGGCCTCTTATGGAGGACGCCGCGCGGCAGTGAGTGTGACCCTTGACCCTGATCTCGGGTCAGGTCGCTCCCCATGCCGCACGGCTCCTCCTGTGCACCCGTGACTCTGCCCCACTGCTGCCGCTGCCAGGAGTTCGCCGCTGGTGTGCTCCCGCGGTCTGGTGACTGTCTTTGTTTTCTTTTTCCTGTACTGTGCTGCTCTAATTCTTATTGCATTTGTATTCTGTATTTTTTCTTCCATTGTAGTCAGTCCCTTTGCGCCCCTTTCCCTCAGTGCCCTCCCCGCTCCCCGCTTCCCGCCGCTGCTCCCCTGCGCCCCGCCCTTTTGCTTTCTGGGTCTCCTCCCCATCGTCTATTGGCCGCCCCGCTCCTGCCTCCCAGCTACTCCTCCCTCCCACTTCGCCTCCTTTGGAGGACGCCATGCGGAAGCGCGCAGCGGGCGCGCCGCTGGCGCCCGTCCGCGCCTGGGCCGCGCCCAGTGCCAGAACCCCTGGACCCCAAGGCCGCCACAACAACAGACTGCACTACTACTCTAGCACCATCCACGTACTCAACCCCGGACGATACCACCCCTGCTACCAGGCCATCCCGGTACAAAAGGGGGTGGTGAGGGACGGAGCATCTGAACCAATCAAACACTCACACCCAGTCAACTAGTCTGGGTTTAATCCATCACCGTTCTTTAGCCCACTCTGCCACCCCAGTTCAGACATGGCCATATGCAAATCAGTCTGACCCTGTGCCTCATGGGAACAGTCCAGCCCGAACTGCCAAGCCATGCCTTCCCTGGATCGGTTTCTGGCAATACAGCCGTCTTCAGCCCGGCTTGCTTGAATCCAGTGGCAAAGTGAGCATGGGACTCACGTCTGAGCATACTCTGCCAACTTATGGTGAACAGAGCGGTACAAAAGGGGGTGGTGATGGACAGAGCATCTGAACCAATCAAACACTCACACCCAGTCAACAGATCTGCCATTCCGAAGCATACCCAAGGGCCCTTCACCAACGGACATTAGATTCTTAACTACACATTGTTAATTGTCCTGCCTAGGCCAAGAAACTGGGGGTGATATCTTCAAAAACAATGTTGCCTATGCACGATTAACAATTTGTCGTTTGCTATTGTTAAATGTCGTTCCATATGAATGTTTACGTTTGTTTCACTTGTCATTTTTTGTAAAAAAAAAATTTGTTTTCAATTGGAATATATATTGTGTACAAATGTGTTTTTGTAATTGTGGTGTTCTATGAATGGATGGTCTCTTTTTCAATACATGAAAAATATCTAATTCCTTAGCTAATCTAAATGATTTCAAATAGGCATAATAAAGCAGTAAGAACCCTAGAATTGATGGTCTGGGGTATTCTCTTCAAAGTGTGTAAACTAGTCCTACTGAACACACTCTTATTTCTTGTACATTATACCTGCTGCAGGTATAATGTAGCACAGGAGTTTACAAAGTGACGCATCTGCCTAGATGTGTCACTTTGTAAATATGGCGCAGTGTGACGCATTTTGTACACCGCCGCAGCATCACAAAAAGTGATTCAACAACAGCGTAAGGGCCTCATAAATAAGTCCATAGGGTTTTGAGGGGTATTTTACTCACTGTGTGATGGAGTTTCCGTGTGCAGCTTGACTTCGGCCTCACAGGTCCATGGGAAATGTAGGGGCATATTATCAAGGGGGCGATATGCAATTTTTGCTGGTTTTAAGCTGCGAAAATTCAATCGCCCTATTATCAAGCTGTCGCTAACAGCAGTTAGCAACAGCTTGAAGGCGATAGCGAGCGGTTTGGGGCCCGCTTTGCATGTCAGCGATATTTTTTGCTAATGACATGCAAAGTGGGCGTACCCAACCCGTTAGCGACTGAAAGCAGTTGATAACGTCGCTATCGCCTATTAACTAGGCTGGCGTAGCGATGGAAATATTCCCGCTATCGCCAAAAACTAACGCCTGCTCAGACCAGTTCTTAGCCATGTTATCCAATGGGAGGTGGATAACATGGCTAAGAGCATTTTTCGCTAATGCGAGAATATCGCTGTATTCTCAGCGATATTCTCGCATTACGCCGCTATCGCTGGATATTTTAGCGCAATGGAGAAAAACGTTGCTAATAGCATGTTTTCTCTGCTAAAATATCCAGCGATAGGCAGCGATAAAAAAAAAGTAGGTAAGCGCATTTTGCGATACATTTCGCTAGTTGTTGGTAATATGCCCCGTAGTTTTTAAACCAAAAAAAATCAGGATACCTCAATTACATCAGTAGCATTACTATGGTAGTGTACGTAACGTTGCTCTGCTGATATGGAGGCACAAAGAGTGGGTTAAGAGTTAACATCAAGCTTCACTGGGAGTAGGAAGGTAGACTGACAGGATGAATATTGTTGCACAGGTATGCAACATCCAACATTCATAGCTTCTCATAAGGGTATAGTTAATTAAAACTCTGGGGCTCTATAAGCAAGATTAGTTTTTCAAAAGAGTGAATAGAAGCTGTCTGCTCCACTTAGCACGTAAAATCAGTTGTACTCCTCACTCAAAAGAAACTCACACAATTCTCAACAAACCCTGTGGGGACATCTGTGGAACGTGGGTGTCCCATATGATCAAGCATATGGGGAATATCATAAGGGATAATCATGTCCCAAAGGTGCCTGTACAGATGTTACCAAATGGAAAGTAAACAATTTAAATAATAATGAAAGCAAATTTCTGGCTCATCTATATGGCAATTCTTGTACTAATTAGCACGCATAAAAACAGATTGTTTTGTAAGCTGTTGATATTATGACAGTCATTGCACTGATAAAGTAAGCTACACCTGTTTGCAAAATGATGCTCATAGATTTGGCAGAGACACTGAATGAGGCATGGGTGATCTGGTTTTGAATCAAGAAAAGCATGAAAATAAATAACATTTGGAAACCAATACTAAGGAAGATAAACACGCTTCCTTTCTTATGAAATATCCAAATTGTTTGTTAACAGTCTTTTGAAAGTTGTATAGATTTGGTAACATCCTACACTAAATTACATACATTGGAGTGGTATGTACATAGTTGCCAATAGTTTGACAAAACCATACATTGCCTAGAGAGTCAGATATTGTGCAGTCTAGTCTTCAGGGTGTTATGTAAGCAGAACTAGATTAACTCTGGATGATAGGGACCCGGAACACACATTTTAGTATTTTAGTACGGTATACAAAAAATACAGTTAACCTTTGGTTTTTACACTGAGAAAGAAGCAAAGGTCATAAACACAATAAATCAACTTTAGTGATGGGTTTGTGGTCAAAAGAGAGTTTGGTGATTTCCAGGGCTCAATTTTGTCCTGATCCCTTTCCTCGCCACCCTGTCTGCTTATTGATCCCCCAGTGGCTTCTAAATGTGGCTCGAGTTGATTGCCCCTGTGAGCTACAGAGGAGGAATATCTCCTGTCCTATTATTTAGTATAGCCAACCCTGTCTGGGGGCCCAAAGCGGTTTCCTCAATTTCTTTAGTAAGTTTGTCGCCTCCGCTTAGGGCTTTCTCTTTCTTGGTGCACGAATTGACTGAGTTCACATACTTGATTGACATCCATCTTTTCCAAGGAGACTTAGGTGTCTAGGCACATACAGCCTGATTCATCAAGCCGAAATCGGCTCGCAAAGGGCCAGATTCTGAGAATCTGGCCCTTTGCGAGCGATATTTTTGCATTTGGGATTCATCATCCCAAATGCAAAAATCGGTAATAGCGATTTCGCTATTTTGCGAGGAATTACATTTAAGGAATCTCTATTTGAGATTCCTTAAATGCAATTCATCATCCATTTAAAAATTGCGAATTCGCAATTTCGGCCCGCTATTTACCGCGAGGTCAAATCTTGTGGTAAATAGCGAAAACTTAGAAAAATGCTTTTAAAAGCATTTTTCTAAGTTGCATGTTGCACACACACATGTCCTTCCCCATTCATTCCTATGGGCCTTTTGGCCCATAGGAATGAATGGGGAGTTATTCCTTATTTGCGATTAGCAATTTGTTAATCGCAAATAAGGAATGTGTAGGAATCTCAATTCTTTTTGCGATTCCTACATGAATCCCGTTTTGCGAGTCTGTAATAGCGATTCCTTATGAATCGCTATTATAGACTCGCAAAACGGGTCTTTGATGAATCAGGCTGATAGTCCTGAAGAAGACCCCGATTGATGAACAAATAGCCCACACTTTGACTAGGGTCAAGCAACACAGCTGGGTTGGCTTTTATTAAAGGACCTTGAAGACTGCCCAGTCCAAACAAATGCTGAAATTAGGATGGACAGACTGGAATAATTAAATTAGTAATTCAGCCTACATTGTATATGTCTTCATGCACGCACATGCACACTCACTCTCAGCAACAGCACTTTTTCACTGTGCATTGTAATATTACTTATAGAGTGAAATGAACAATATACCTTTTTACCAATGGACGCATAAGCTGAGATTCTTGGGTGTGTTTGAATCATTTCATTTTGATTCTTATTCTTTGGGGATGATGAGCTTTGTGCTCGCCTCTCCAGATTATTTAAATTTACCCATATCTACCCCGACACAACCACTATTTGTTCTCTATAATGCACTGACCCAGTTTCTGAGGAACACAGTACTACCCCATATACAGTAACACACAATATTTTGTAGGCTTGTGCAAATTGGCGAAGGAGCTTTTTTTCATTTAAGTTACTGATCCGAATTGGATCGGTAACTAAAAAGAAAAGGAAGCGTGCAAAGGAGTTTTTAAAAGTGTGCAGGCAGGGCTGGGGAAGCAACACCAGTGCTTAATTTGAGCCCGTGGTTTCCAGTGCTCGGCACCAGCGCTTAATTGTCAACAACGGCACTTATGTCAGTCTGCCACATAGTGGCGATGTTTTTGCAATTTAGAGATGAGTAGAACAACAGTTATTTTTTAATTTGATATACATTAAAAGCGACAAATACCTTACCCCTAAGACCTTCTTACAGTTTTGGGGGCCTGAAATAGCCGGAATTGTCACACTTGTGGGAGTGTGATGGTTTGTAGTTGTGTTGAAACTATCATTGGCAGGCTGACAGCAGCAATGGGTGGCACTTATTTGTTTACGAATTAAGCACTGAGCAACACAGGGGAGGGATGGTAGATTGGCAAAGCAACATGAGTGAGCGTGGAGGGGACCAGCAAAGCAACATGGAGGAGGTTTCGGTGAGTGACAAAGCAGCACAGGAGAAGACAATAAAGCACCAGGGTGAATGCTGGTGGGGATGCAAAAGCAATAGGTGGTGAGGGCGGAAGCGAAAGCAACATGTTGTTGGGTGAAAGCAACATGGAGGCCACGGGTTGGGGAAAGCAAAGGGTAGAAGTACACAGGTGGAGCAAGAGGCAGGAGGGCGGGGAGAAGCAGTAGGGCAACAGAGAGGAACACAGCAAGGGGAGAGATATACATGGAGATTCCTCAAATTGAGTGTGCATCACACAAAGGAAAAATGTAGTGCTTGAAAAGCCAGTAGTAGAAGCAATCAATCAATCAATCATAACATTTATAGAGCAGGCTACTCACCCGTGAGGGTCTCAAGGCGCTGAAGGGGGGGGAGCTGCTACTGTACGAGAGCCAGGTTTTGCTGCTGCTACTGCTCAAAGAGCCAGGTCTTGAGGTGTTTCCTGAAGGTGAGATGGTCCTGGGTCGTTTGTAGGTGTGTGGGGAGGGAGTTCCATGTTTTAGCTGCTAGGTAGGAGAATGATCTTCTTCCGGTGGTGGTTCTGCGAATCCGTGGGATGGTGGCGAGGGCGAGGCTGGAGGGGTGGAGTTGGCGTGTGGGAGTGTAGAACGAGAGGCGTTTTTTGCGGTATTCGGGGCCTATGTCGTGGAGTGCTTTGTGTGCATAGGTGAGGAGCCTGAACGTGATCCTCTTGTTGACGGGGAACCAGTGAAGGTTTCTCTGGTGGGCGGATATGTGGTTGTGGCGAGGGATGTCAAGGATGAGTCGTGCTGAGGCCTTTTGTATGCGTTGTAGTCGATTCTGAAGTTTGGCGGTGGTTCCTGCGTATAGGGCATTTCCGTAGTCCAGTCTGCTGGTGACGAGGGCCTGGGTGACTGTCTTTCTGGTTTCGGTGGGGATCCACCGGAAGATCTTTCGGAGCATGCGCAGGGTGTTGAAGCAGGAGGACGAGACGGCGTTGACTTGCTTGGTCATTGTGAGGGATGTGTCCAGGATGAATCCCAGGTTGCGTGCGTGGTCCGCGGGTGTTGGGGCGAAGCCCAGTGCTGTGGGCCACCAGGAGTCATCCCAGGCGGAGGGGGATTGTCCGAGGATGAGGACCTCCGTTTTGTCTGAGTTCAACTTCAGGCGACTGAGTTTCATCCATTCTGCGACGTCTTTCATACCTTCCTGGAGGTTGGTTTTGGTGGTTGTTGGGTCTTTGGTGAGGGAGAGTATCAGCTGGGTGTCGTCGGCGTATGAGATGATGTTGATGTTGTGTTTGAGTGCGATAGCGGCGAGGGGGCTCATGTAGATGTTGAAGAGGGTGGGCTGAGCGAGGAACCCTGGGGAACGCCGCAGATGATCTCGTGGCCTCTGAACGGAAGGGAGGGAGGCAGACTCTCTGGGTTCTGTCAGAGAGGAACGAGGTGATCCAGTCCAGGGCCTTTCCTTGGATCCCGTTGTTGGAGAGGCGGGTGAATATAGAAATAGACAAATGGGACAAATATATGATCAA
The DNA here is from genome assembly GCF_964261635.1 of Lissotriton helveticus. Taxonomy (NCBI): domain Eukaryota; kingdom Metazoa; phylum Chordata; class Amphibia; order Caudata; family Salamandridae; genus Lissotriton; species Lissotriton helveticus. The sequence continues at coordinate 10,816,644 of NC_136064.1, forward strand.
AAGTAACTATACACCCAAATCCCAAAATTTTACCTTTAAAAAACGGCAGGCCCTTAGTACTTTATCTGAAGACCATGACCTCATAGTGAGGAAAGCTGAAAAAGGAGGCAACATGGTCATAATGTATACATTAAAATACGATATGGAGATTATGTCGCAATTGAATAACCAGACTTGTTACAGAAAACTTGACAATAACCCTATGTTTGCTATTGTGAAGTTAATTAATTCTGAGCTCCTTAGATGGCGTGAACAGGGTCTCCTCTCCAATGAGGAGTTTTCCTATCTTAAGACAGACAAGCCGAGATACCCCTGTATGTATACGCTCCCAAAAATTCACAAGAGCCTGATTGACCCCCTCGGCAGAGCAATAATATCTGGGATTGGGGGCCAACAGAGATGTTTGCAGAATTTGTGGATAAATTCCTACAGACATATGTAATCAATCTTCCGTCCTATATAAGGGATAACAAACGTGTACTCAACATCTTGAATGACTTAGCCTGGGATCAGGACATGAGATTTGTTACAATGGATGTGACCTCATTGTATACAAACATACTACACGAACATGGGATCCAGGCATTGAAACACTATTTGTTTCGCCGTCCCTTGGAATTGTTAGAGCACTCAGAGATGCTTATTGAAATGTTACAGTTAATCCTCAAAAACAACGCTTTCCTTTTCAATAATGAGTGGTAACTTCAGATGTGCGGTACCGCGATGGGTTTTAGATTTGCTCCATCCTTTGCCTGTCTTTTTATGGGATGGTTTGAGGCGGAGCACATCTGGGGCCCATCGGGAGCTAAGTGGCAGGAGTACATCTTATATTATGGTCAATATATAGATGACTGCTTACTGGTGTGAACGAGGAGTGAAGAGGTTCTTGCTGAGATCTTTGAGCATATGAATAAAAACATCCATAATATGACATTCACTATGACATCAGACTTAGAGAAGATTGTGTTTCTTGACTTATAACTGTTCCATTGTGATGGGAAAATTCTGAGCAGGATGTACAGAAAGATTACAGCGTGCAATGCCCTACTGCACGCCAATAGTGCTCATCGGAGGACTTACATTAATGCTATTCCCTACGGAGAAATGTTGAGGGCTCGTAGGAATTGCAGCAGAGAGGAAGATTTTCTTAAGCACTTAAGAGACATTGAAACAAGGTTTTATGTAAGGGGATATTCAGGAGAAACAATTCGTAAAGGTAAATCTAGAACTCTAAGATTACACCGTCCTGACACTTTAAAAAATACCCCTAAAACATCAAAGAACCAGAATGCAAATGTTCGATAGGTGACCAATTACCATCCCTGGTCTCAGAAATGTTTTGAACTTAAACAGAGCTGGCCTCTACTTACGAAGGATAAATCTTTGGAAAAATATATTTCAAAATCCCCTTGCATTACGTACAGGAAGGGCAAAATGATTCAAAGTATTATTAGCCCCAGCTTTCCAGCCCAGCCTCTAACAAGAATCCCTTGGCTCAAACAACTTAGTATTGGATCACATGCATGTGGCAGCTGCAGTATGTGCAGACTGGCTAAGAAAGGGGGAAGGAAGTTTGAGTATAATGGCTCACGCAAATTTCAGATTCATGAACACGTAGACTCCTTGACTAAATATGTGGTCTATGTGATCCAGTGTAAATGCAAGAAGATTTATGTGGGCAGCACTATTCGCCCACTAAAGGAGCAAATGGCTGAACACTTCTGTGCCCTAAAGAACTAAGACGAGAGATATCCAATAGGGAGCCACGCCAATACATGTCCGGAACAGAAAAATCACTTGGGTTTCAATTTCATGGCATAGAAGTTATTCACAATGACCCAACGGTTGGGTACAGAGAGCCTAAATTGAGACAGTGTGAAGCACAATGGAGTTTAAAGCTCCGAGCAGTCGAGTGTGGAATTAATGTGTGGTTTTAGTTACTACCCACCTATTAACCTCTATATTCACACAAAACGTTTTGGTTTTGAATTTTTGAACACTAATAATAATAATAATAATAAAACCATTTGTAGAGCGCATGGTTACACTATAACAGTGTGTCCCCGCGCTATGGAAGCAGTCCATCCAGCAAGCAAGACCTTCTGTACTTAGCATCACAAAGGGGGAAGAGGAACTAATAAGTCCCCTGAGTTCGAGGGAATAGGTAAATTTTCAGTTTAAGTCAGAATCTTACCTCCGACAATTCCATACGGAGTTCGATCGGGAGCTCGTTCCATTTTTTGCAAGCTAGGTACCTGAACGAGCGGCCTCCCATTCGCGCTTTGAAGATACGAAGGACCTGAAACAGCATGCTCCCTGATGATCTCAAGTTACGTCTTGGACGATGGATCGTTAGGAGCTTTTAAAGATAGCTAGGCCCTTTCCCCTGGGCTACACGGTGTGTGATGCACAGTGCTTTAAACAGGATGCGTTCCTGCATGGGCAACCAGTGGAGAGTCTTAAGGGCCTGTTTCCCTGAGGCTCTTTTAGATAGATTCAGGACCAATCTGGCAGCTGAATCTTGTACGCGGTGCAACTGCTGTAACCCTTTCTTACGCAGGCCAATAAACAGGGAGTTTCCATAATCTAGGTGGGGGGTGACCAATGCATGTATTAAAGATTTCCTGGTGTCGATGGGCAAGTAATCAAGTATTTTACGTATGGTCTTAAGGACTCCATAACATTTACCCACTAGCCTTCCAATGTGCTGTCCATAGGATAGGCTGGAATCCAAAAGGACACCTAGGTTCTTAACCGTCTCTGAGGGGGAAGGTGTAGGCCCTAACTCAGATGGCCACCATGCTGATGACCAGATTGTGGGAGCTCTACCAATCACCAATAGCTCTGTTTTGTCGCCATTAAGGCGTAGACAGTTGTCATTCATCCACACAGAGTTATTTAGTTGGACATTATTTGAGTACTCTATATTTTGTTGTTGTAGCCCTGAGGAAGTCGTCGGGTGAATCTCCCCGAGACAAAACACGTGTCGGCTATTGACTACATTTGGCGATGTCATCTACACCAACCTATTTACTGTGAATTTATGTACAATATAACTACGTTTATGACAAGGATAAAGGAGAACAAGAAAATAAATAGAAGAAAATTATTTTAGAACACCCTAAACTTGATATGGTATGGTTCAATTGTGAAAGTTAAATTGTTCTTTGCTCAGGAGCAAAACTTTGTTCACTGTATTGATTAGATCATGATCTCCCATGAAATCTTGGAGCATCGGACTATCATTCTCATTACAACTGCCAGGTAATCACCCCTGCCTAAGATACGGTCCGATGCCTGATTCCAGCTTCCTCTAGACAAGAAGTGCCAAATTCTACGAACAGTCTGGACAATGTTAAACGGAATGTGTCTAGATGTGTGCATTAGCTGCATATGCTACCCCTACTATGCGTATAATATCTAGGATACGTCACACTGTAAATGTATAATGCCGATCAGGATCTACGTTTTTTCTGGGAATTTAACGTGAAATGACTTTCATATAGGAGTGACTACTAGTTTTAGTGCTTGCACATATGCTTAGAGAGGTGACAGAACGGCCATTCTCATGGTTAAGCAAGCCAACTCTATCCATTTTAGATTTCAGGTATTTGGTCTCTGTCAAGTGTTTCTCTTGTAGAATTGCAATGACCGAGTCTTTAGTGTTCAGATAATGGCGAATCGTTTTGCTTTTTACGTAGTAAGGAATACCATTAACAATACATGGTGTCTCTGTCGAAGGTTTGGGGAAGGGATATTTTAAAGTCATGGGACCACAGAAGTAGCAAGATTAAGGTTTGTCACTGCCACTGAAATATGACAAAACTGCAAATTTCAAGAAGCTGGGGGTGAAATGGGGTTAGGCAGTGGATGTGGCCAAGAGGGGTTGAAGTGAGGAGGCACTGTGCTAGGCAATGTGGTAAAGTATGCTGGTGAGTGAACAATTATAATGGAGCACGTAGTAACACACTACTGCCGCATGGAGCATAGGAGTCACTGTATGGTAGTGGGAAGAGCCAGGGACGGGGGAATGTGAGTGTAAGTGCAGGGAGTGTACTGCTTGCTCGGCCTTCTAATTTCTCTAGACCAATAACCAAACATTTGAGGTGCAAGTCTGTGCCAGGTGGGCACATTGATGCATTTTTAAAATTTTAATTGTTCATCGAAAAATAAAGGATGCTGAATAATGTTTTTGATAATTGTTAGACCTGGCATTTCTTGGTGTGATTATCCCTGACTTTTTGCCTCTACCTCCTCTATTTTTGATGCGTTAGGCACTTTGCTACTGCTGATCAGTGTCAAAGTGCAAGTGCTCCCTGTATAAAGTGTAATGGTAATTGGTTGTCCATGATTCGTATGTTTGCCTTACTAGTACAATCACTAGTAAAATGCACTACGTGTGCCAGGGTTGGTAATGCAAATGCTACTAGTGGGCCTGCAGCACTAATTGTGCCACCCACACAAGTAGCCTTTAAGAGAGAACTCAGGCCTGCCATTGCAGTGCCTCTGCGCGGTTTGGTAAACTGCCATGTTGTCCTTACAAAGGCACCCCCTTGCCAGGCCTTACCCTTCCCTTTCTATGCACATCAGACACCCCTATGTTAGGTCCAAGGTACCCCCTGGGCAGGGTGCAGTGTATGTGAAAGGTAGGACATGTACTGAGGTGTGTACCATGTCTTGACAGTGAAAACTCTCCATTTCGTTTTTCACTGTTGAAAGGCCATCTTGCCCATAGGACAGAATGGGGAGGCTGTGTAATATGTTTTCCATCCTATCTTCCCAAAGGCTTAAGATAGAGAGTTGAAGTTTAGTGTGCCTGAACTCACAATTCAATAACACATCTTTTTGAGAAGGTGGTTTTTGCATTGTGTGTTTAGAAACCACTCTTTAAGAAGTGGCTGGGTTTTTGTGTGTCTCTGCCTGGTTGCGGATTGACAGTCTGGGTTTAAATGTGCTAGGATCCGGGGAATGTCTTGACCCAGGTGAGGAGGTGAGACAGCAACAGGCTGACCTGCATCTGGAGTATATGGGGGAGGAGTAGCCCCTGGAGGTGAAGAGGCCTGGGCTGCTACCAAAAAACAATGGCTCCATCTCCTGCTGAGTGATTGAGAGTCCAGACCCCCACTAATCAAAGGAAGAAGATGTCACTGGCACGGAGACACCCAGAACTGGTTTGGACAGGGGTCAATGCCCCCCTGAACACAAAGACTTCAAAGACATTTAGGGGTATCACTATAAGAGCGGAAGCCCCTGAACATTGGAATGGAACTGTTCAAGACTGTAAAGAATTGAAACTACTTCATGATTAAGAGGAACCTCTGCCAAGGAAAAAGCAGCTGAAGAGACTAAAGGAAAGTATTGACCCTTGCTGTGTGTTCTGGGGCTGGCCTGCAGTTTGTTACTTTGACCAAGGAGAGGCTAAAGGGAGTTTGCTGTGTGCTGTGTCCCCCTGCTTGAAAGGACTTTGCTGGGTGCTGTGTCCTTAAGTAACTTATCCCCAAGGCCTGAGGAGAGCTGGCTCCCTGTTGTGGAAACTCAAGAACACAAACGTTTCCGGGAGTGTGTCTCAGCGACGCTGTGTGCGTGTGCTTTTTGCAGCCTGAGTACCTCATAAGAATTGCCCTGTAATCCTGGGCACCAGGAGTCCAAGTGGATCTCAGTGATGCTGTGAGTGTGTGCTTTGTGCAGCCTGAGATCTTCGTGAGGATCGTCCTGTGATCGTGTGCACCCGTAATCTAAGTGAGTCTCAGTAACGCTGTTTGCGTATGCTTTGTGCAGCCTGAGACCTTTGTGAGGATTGCCCTGTGATTGTGTGCACCCGAAACTCAAGTGTGTATCAGCGACGATGTGTGCGTGTGCTTTTTGCACCCTGAGACCCTCGTAGGAACTGCCCTGTGATCGTGGGCACCAGGAGTACAAGTGAGTCTCAGCGATGCTGCGTGCTTGTGCTTTGTGCAGCCTAAGACCTTTGCTAGGATCGTCCTGTGATCGTGCGCACCCGGAATCAAAGTAAGTCTAAGTGACCCTGTGTGCGTGTGCTTTGTGCAGCCTGAGACCTTTGTGCAGATTGCCCTGTGATCGTGTGCAACCGGAACTCAAGGAAGTCTCAGCGATGCTGGGTGCATGTGCTTCGTGCAGCCTGAGACTTTTGTGAAGATTGCCCTGTGACCGTGCACACCAGGAGCTCAAGTGAGTCCCGGCGACTCTGTGTGATTGTGCCCTGTTGTAGCCTGAGATCTTAGTCATTGCCATCGGCCCGGACCGGCAGCCCCAGAGGAGCGGTGTCGCTGGTCCGAGCCTGCCTTTTGTCAAGGAGGCATCTCGAACCATCTCCGTCTGTGCGGGGGCCCGAGTGCCCCTGCCCAAGTCAACGAAGTTGCATCAGAGGCCCAAGTCACGAAGAGAGCGAGGTCGCACCACCCAGTTAACACTCAGCGAGCGTGCGTGTGTCGCCGCCTGGGGCGGGGTGCGGGCTCAGAGAGAAACGCTCTCTGCCTTTTCCATTCTTGCAGCACGAGCCTCCGCTCAAGCTCATAACGCGGCCCTTACTTGCCGAGGAGTGGTAGTACCGGGGCTGGAGTGTTGAGCTACACTTTGTGTTATACCCTACCTGTGTTGGGGGCATATTTTGGCAGTAGCTGACCGCGAGTCAGCAGGAGTGACCTGGAGACCGTCCCGAGCACCGTGATCGTGCCGAAGTACATCACATCAGTTTGGTATTACGAACTGCCTGATTTGTGTATTACACATTACATTATTTCTCGATAACGAACTGCCTGATATGTGTACTACGCATTGCATTTCTGCATAACAAATTGCCTGATTGTTGGTTTACGCACTGCACTGTTTTTGCATAATAAACTACCTGATTGTTGCATTACGCATTGCATTAGTTTGAAAACGAACTGCCTGAGTGTTGCGTTACGCATTGCATTATTTTGGCATTACAAACTACTTGATTGTTGCATAACGAACTGCATTATTTTTTGATTGCGAAGTGCCTGATTCTTGCATTACGAATTGCATAGCATTGAATTAGGACTGCAGTGGATCATCTAGAATTGCTCATTAATATTGCCAGAACCTACAAGGGCTAGCCTAATAACCGGCCAGGAGGAACATTACAAATACACATATTTGGATTTTTATCGTGTGGTCTCTGTATATCTTTTTATATAAACATATACTTGTTTTTATTAAACTTGTGTGGAGTCCATTTGTGGTGTCATCATTGGGTTACTGAGTGCGGGGTTGCAAATACTTTACACATTGTTTTTGAGATAAGCCTGGCTGCTTGTCCCAAGCTACCGAGGGAGTGAGCAGGGGCTATCTGAGAAGGTGTCCTTCCTTTGTCTGACCTAGAAGCAAGGGTCCCTATTTGGCCAACTAGCGACCCCCAGTTCTAACAATAATGGATCCAATATGGTGATATAAACTAATATGAATGCACATGAAATGAATTTAAAATAATGGACAGAAGTCTGTTTATTATTGCACTTTAGTTAGGCCAAATTTTGCTGAAAACTCAATTTTAAGTTAATGTGGATGGTGTTCATTTCACTCCTGCCTCTCCCCCGCCGATCTCATCCCCCTGTGCATCTACTAGTCCCACAGGCTCTGCAGAATAAGAAACAGAATGATATCATACAGCATTTTTCCGAGATGTGCATGTGTTGTGAATGAAATGTTCTAGTGTTCCTAATGTTACTGAAGTACTGAAGGTCTTTTCCGCTGTAGTTCCGCTGCTCGGTTAGCCCTCGTGTACTGGTGTATAGCCCATTGTTTACAAATGTTGCATATTTGTTGAACTTCCTATGATGATGTCCTGCCAAAGCTGCTTGACGCTTACTTAAAATTGGGTTAGTGTTATGTGGTGTAGGTTGACGCTTCACACTCTGATTTGTCTAATAATACTTTAGTCATACGATCATGAAACTGCAGTTTTCTCTAATGTATGGAAGAATTGTTTATGAGAACCCCTTGATTTTGGAGGTGAGCCAGAGATGCTCCTGAACTTCTTTCAGCTAGGGATATTGACATGTTTCTCTTATGATTTTGCTGTTCATTTGGGGATTTATAATGACTCTGCTTTCTGATTAGGTACTCTGCATTTGAGCCTTTGTGGCAATTAACCTTATTTCTACATAACTTGCTTTTTGAGATTTAGTAATAATTCCTTTAAATTTTTCCCTGATCTACAACTCAGTTATTGAGTGGTCTGAGTTACTTACTTATTACTTTGCTAAACTAATGTTGGTGCTGTTGATGGGGAGGGTGCATTTAAATGCAAGATCAACCCTGAAGCGGAACTAGCAGAGGTAAATTTGGTCACAGTGCTGTGAGTCAAGTGCCAGGTGCAATGAGCCAGGTGCCTGGTGCCGTGAGTCAAGTGCCCGATGAGTCAAGTTCCTGATGCTATGAGACAAGTGCCTGGTGCCATGAGTATTGTGCCTGGTGAGTCAAGTTCCTGGTGCTATGAGTCAAGTGCCCAGTGCCGTGAATCAAGAGTCTAGTGCTGTGAATCAAGTGCCTGGTGCTGTAAGTCAAGTGCCTGGTGACATGAGCCAGATGCCCTGTGCTGAGAGTCAGGTGCCGGGTGCCATGAGTCAAATGTCCAGTGCCATGAGTCAAGTGCCCGGTACCATGAGTCAAGTGCCCGGTACCATGAGTCAAGTGCCCAGTGCTGTCATTTAAGTGCCCGGCGCTGTGAGTCATGTGCCTTGAGTCACATGCCCAGTGCCAAGAGTCGCGTGCCTGTTCCTAGTTCAATGCTTAGGAAGCTACTGATCACTCCATGGATGTAGATTTGAACAACTACAGGAAGTTCTCTATGTCATCTAGTTGACTGTAATCGATGGTGTTCCTATCTATAGTAATATGGATAGTCACAGGGTCAAGGAGGCCGTATTTAGTGTTCTATTATCGCAGCCAAGAAGAGAGCATCAGGATTTCTTTTTCACATTAGAACCTGAAGAGTATTTACAATTGTTTACATTTTAGTTAAGAAATGAGAAATTTATTACAGTTGTTGTAAGGTTGTATAGTTTTAACCTAATTGCTATCTTCTCCTTTGCCCACTGGAAACAAACAGCAGTTGACTGGCCACAATGGACATGATGCAGTGCTTTAGGCTAACCCTCTTACTATTTGTCCTCCGATTGATCTTTTCTTTCCCGACTGAGAGGTGATGGGAGTTAACATTACACCAATCATTTTCAATTAACAGTGTAACCCATTTGGCTGTACAATAGGGACAGTAGTAATAGTTAAGAGGATTTATTACAAGTAAGCAATCAAGTTAAGGTACACAAATCTTAGCACCATGCTATAAAGATACAGAATAACAACTGGGAAATCTGACCTCCTAAAGAAGTACAGGAGTACCAGTATAAGGCAAACAAGAAGTTCAGTCACAGCAATACAACTCGAGCAAGCCGGGGGACACACAAGTCAGATACACAGCCACCTAATATAGCACCACTGTGACGCGGCCCCCAGGCATACACCATTGAGACGCTGGAAACGAATCCCCTCAAAGACTGGCACCTGGCAGTCACGTCACACGCTATCGCCAGGCTTACGTTTCATTGGGAAATCAGTCCAACGTCTTCAATACGAAGCACCCTCCAGGCAGCATATTCCAACACCGGACATTAGGGCACACATCACGCCACTTATTCCAGCAGGTGCTGCTAATGAGCCAATTAAGGTTTTTACAAATACCTATAAAAACGAGCAGGTCTTCGCCCACTCCACCACCGGGGGAGAGGAGCGTACGCTTCTAAGAGAATGGCAAGGAATGCACCTTGAGGCAGTAAGGGTGTGGATGGAGGGATGAATGATTAACCAGGAGCTTCGCCATTTGGAGCCCCTGGCCTGAGACTCTGTACATTTTGTATAATTTAATATTTTCCTTCCATTATTTTATCTTTAGAGTGTGACTTTAGGGGTCCCTCTGACCCTCTTCCCATGGGGCAATTAGGACCCTTTCTTGGGGTAAGATTGTGAGCTGGTCTCATAAAACGTATGCATTTCAATTATTTATGTGCACCACGCTTGTAGTGACACGTGTTCCACATGCACATGCGTAATAATGAAATATGCATTTTCTGTTTTTTTTTGTTTTTTTTCTGATTCTCAAAATATGTCTGGGCATCCCTCTTTGATACAATCTTATATTTGTTTTACAGGTTACAAGAAACCCCAACTTTAGGTAGAAGATGACACAGGTCACCCTACATAGTGGTAGTATCTAAACCAGAAGTGGTTAGCTAGGAGCCTTAGTATCTTCGCCCTGATTATTGCCACTGACCCTTTGGGCCAATATAGCAGAAACATGTTGACGACACTCGTGGTGGTGGGGTACTAGTTCCCCATATCCCCACATTGATTTTTATTATCAAGTAAACACCTAATAAATAAATGTTTTTGGTGTTTACATTGGTTTTTAAGCTATCACTTTATTACGGGCCCCCACTTAGATTTTAGAAGTGGCTCCCTGTCTCCTGGTGTAGGCCAGCTCTCTACCAAACGCAGTTTCTAGAGAGCGAAGACTGCCAATGATGAAGCATGACACCTGGTGGTGTGTGAGGACAGTTTTTCAATTTTTTTTAGATGCTCAGCATCCCACTAATTAGTGCCTATCGCTTGTTAGTTTTTGTGAAATAAAAAATGTATTCAGGGTAGCTTCTTTTTGTGTATGCGTATTTGAGTTTTAGCCTAAAGCACACTTTCAGAAGTCAAAATGAATAACCATAGAGGTCTAAAATTCTCATCACACTAGCATATCTCAGGTACCACCCCTCTGTTCATATCATCAGGGGTTCCATTACTCTTTTCCATTCTCACTCTGTAAGCTGCAACATTCACGAAATGTCCCACACAGAACATGGGAACGACACCAACAACCAAGCCATGTTGCAACAATCCTGAATTGGACTCTTCAGTTAACGCCCTGGCTCTCCATGTTCCTTCGTCAAGGTCTTCTTCTCAGGCTCTCTCTCGATCGCTAGTTCAGTGTTGTATCTATTCTCAAACTAACAATGACAGTGAACTGCAAGGGAACCTGCAAGGGAAAAGTCATGCAAGCAGAAATGGAAAACAGTATGTTACGTAGAATGGAAAAGTGGCCTTCTTAAGGATACTTTAGAATATTAAATCAATGGTGCACCTTTAATAGGGTGTGCACTGACAAGTGATCACACTAGGCCAATACAACTCACAAGAAAATGCACTGCTCTCAGGGGTACCCTAGGGTTCGCGTCTTAGCCCTTCCCTCTTTAATTCTTATATGGCTCCACTGATCTGGCTGATATTGTCCTTTAATATAGAGACTATCTCATATGCGGACAATATGCAGCTAATTCTGGTCTTGGACAATAATACTACTCAGGCGGAAGAAAATCTTCACCGGTGCCTTACTGCGACTTTCAGTTGAATGAAGACTAACCATCTTAAGTGTAATTCAGAAAAAAAACAGAAATTCTACCTTTAGGGCAAGAACACATTCTCTTCCAAACTCTGGTGGCCAGCGAGCACCACCTCTCCTCCAAACACAGTAAATGTGGTCAGGAACTTGGGAATAACATGTTATGCCACCCTGTCTTTTAAACAGCAATTTTTGGCAGTTGCCAGCACCTGTTTTCACATCATAAAAAGCCTAAAGAAATTCTTCGATCTGATTCCCATCTCAGCAAGGCAAACAGTTGCCATCACCCACATTACATCCAGACTAGACTATTGTAATAGCCTCTATGCAGGTACCAACAAGTCGGTCCAACACAAGCTACAATTGGTCCAGCATGCTGCAGCACGGTTAGTGCTGAAGGGGCCTAGGAGGTCACCTACATCTGTGGCGCTTAATATACTCAACTGGCTGCCAATCCATAAAAGTGTCCTGTTCAAGGTCCTTATCATTACTTTTAGGGCTTTCCATTCCTTGGGCCCTTAATATCTCCGAACAATATTCAAGCGCTACATTCCCTCCCGAAATCTAAGATCATCAAATGTCAATCTGCTGAAAATGCCAGCTTTCAGACTGGCATCAAAGAGAGGAAAATCGCTCACAGTGATAGGCTCAAAGGCATGGAATAAACTTCGTCTTCAGCTCCGCCAGATCACATCCGAGTCCCTTTTATAGGAAGGCCCTAAAAACCTGAATCTTCAGTGCATCGGACACTCTCTGCAAAACTCTGATCTGATTCCCTGTTCTTATCGTCCAGCAGTCAACCAGGTCTTTTTGCTTCCATCTCTGGTTTCCGCTTAGTGCCATGATGCTCCTCGGAGTGACAGTTGCGCTTTATAAATGTGCTATCACATTACATTACAATACATTACATAAACTTCACAGTATATTAGATTCATGTTGCATGAGTCATACAGTAAATCTTTAATACACATGTGTAAGTATGGCTAAGAACTACATTTTTATGACATATATGAAACATTAGTGCAAACATTACATAAAGCATTATCATTTCCAAAGTAAACACATTCCAAATAGGTGAGGGTTTTTTATACATCAAGTCTCCAAAGAATGTCTCATATGCTTAGGGCACTGTGGTATATATGAAGTCTCTAGTTCTACAGTGAATGCACTTCAATGATGATGTCAAGTGCAACATTTCATATTAGTTGTGGTTAGGAAACACAGGAACCATGTGCTAAGTACACTTTCACATCGGGCATTTGTGAGTGGAAAGGTGGAGCTAAAATTATGCAGCTCCATCCACTATAGAATTGTACCGATGCTTCTGAAGTATTTGTAAACAAAAGTAAATGTCAGCATCTGAGAAGATTGCTTTGAGGTCTGTTTGTATCCGCGAATGTACCCCGGCCCTCCCAATAATGGGGTATATTTACAAGGACGGAGTTACAATTATCGCCACTTTAGCGGCAGGAAACTGCAGTTAAAGCGGCGATAATGGGCTTGATAATAGGCTCTTGAGAATTCCAGAGAATTCCAATAGAAGCCCAAGTTTACACCAGAACATGGGCTCCTATTGGAATTCTCTGGAATTCCTATTATCAAGCCCATTATCGCCGCTTTAGCTGCAGTTTTCTGCAGCTAAAGAAGCAATAATTTTAACACGGTCCTTGTAAATATGCCCCAAAATGTTTTTACGATTAGGCATTAATTAGGCCTTGAGTGAGTAGCCCGATTCTCCCAGGCGAATCCCCCAACGGCCTCCATTTTGGAAGTGTGTCTTTTGCTGCGATGCAGAAAGAGGAAAGGGTGTAGGTTAATGGCTGATGGGACTGAAATAATGCATCTGACCGGAATGGCGCCCAGGGGAGGCGGCAAAGCAGCGCGTGGCAGGTGTGACAACGAGGCGCTTGTATTCCGCTAGCTCAGGATTTATCAAAGTACAGAAATGCAAATAGTGTTGAGCAACACAACAAAGCGGCGCTGCGAGCTCGGGTGGGGGAAACCATTGAGTTGTTGCCTCTAGGGGGGATGTGCGTGGGAGAAGTAATTAACGTCCCTCTATGTGTCGAGCGCTATCAGGTTCCTAATTAGCTGAGTCAACCGTTATGTCCCTCTGTGCAGAAAAGAATGCGATGCTGGTGCTTGAGACGTTAATCTTGTTTGGTTGCGCAGGTGTTTATTTGGCCTTTTGAAGGTACACACCATCCTTCTCCCTGGAGGTAGAGGCTCGTGCTCCATACCTGTTCTTTAATTAAAAGATGAAAAGATGAGTTGGCATTCAGTGCTCGTCTTCTCATTGGTATTAATTACCAGGCGCGTCACAGGGGCGTGGGGGCAGAGAGGGCTCGTTGTCCTGAACCTCGTGCTCCTGCCACCAAATTCATCTTTGTAATAAAGAAAGCAGCCCGGCCGGTGAATTAATAATGAAGCCGCTGGCAGGTAATGCGGCCACTAGGTGGCGCCAGGTGCAGGAGCTGCCTAGTAAAGGAAGCTATGCTTTCCTCCTGAAGACCTGTGTTTTTTTGCTTCTTTAAACCTGGAATTGTGCCGCGCTTGAAGTTGCTTTACCCTGTCCACGCAGGAGGTCATGATCGTAATTCCATGGTCCAAAATAATCTGTTTTTTGTTGTAAATTGTAGGTGGTGGGTTAACACATTAATGCACACTCATGCGTGGGGGGAGGCAGAGCTGCCTACTTTGGAACTGGGCAACCAGGCTTGAGTCTCAGCATCAACTCAACATCCGGTGACCATGGCCAAATTAATCTTCTGTGAGAAATAGAAAAAAATCAGCAGCCCTCGTTATAGTGTAATATGTAAAATAAACAGCGCAGGGTTGAAACACGAGGGGGGAGGGTAGGAAATACAAGAGTGGGAGAGGGTGGTGGGTGAAACAGAGTGGGTTAGAAACATAGGGAAAGCAAGAGAGATGGGTGTTTAGGAACTAAGGGAAGTGGTAGGGTAGGTTAAGGAGAACGAGGAGTGGGTTTTAAAAGAACAAAGTTGAGTGGGTGGGTTTTTAAAATACGGAGATTGGGGGAGGGAGGTTGTGAACATGCTCCCGACCGACATCAGACTCGCCCCCTCCCTGAACATCTTCAGGAAGACACTCAAGACCTGGCTCTTTGACTGAACGGAGTTGCAAAACCCCTCCGCGCCTTGAGACCCCCAGAGGTGAATAGCGTGCTTACAATTCCCCTGATTGATTGATTGATTGATTGCTTGAAGGAGAGGACTTGAAACTATTTTTTTTTTTAAAAGGGTACCTGCAGCAGCCTGCTTTGGAAGGGTTCCGGCCACCGGAAGCAGTACTTGGTTCAGACTTCATGGCAAGACGAAGTCTCAAAGCCCAGAGTGAAGACGGAGGCGAGGAAAAGGCGCTGACCGATAGTGAGCAAGGAAACGAGTGACGCGGGAGCCAGCCAATGGTGTGTAAAGGTAAATAATGGGTGGGCTCTAAGCCCCTTTAAAGATTTTTTTTGTTTGTTGATGCTACTGATTTTTGCAAGAATAGCGCAATTGCTGTACAGGTGATACTTAAAAAGGAGGAATCTTTTCACTGGAGCAATAAAGTAGACTGGGTTGGGCAGTGTGAGAAGTTGGCCTGATATGCAGTGCTCACTATTCTAGTGATCACTATGTATCAGTCCAAACAACCCTTATTGATGATTGGTTGTAAGTCAACCTTATAGACCAGCTATCCTAGTAGCATGGATACGAGCAGTCTAAGGCTAAGACTCTAGAGTGCGTGTTAAGCCAGCTGTTTTACCATCACATTACCCCTTGAACACCCAGTGAAAGGACACCACACAAGTTGTTATGAAAATAAACAGTGTATTTATTTATAACAAGACTACCCTGGCTCTTTATGAGACAGGGAGCTAAGCACACAACAAAACTCTTATAAAAATACTTCAAGTCGCACAATTTACACAAATGCCCGAGGGGCACGAAAAACCATATACTCTAAAAGTGGAATGCGAATTACTAGCAGGTAAGTAACGATTCTCAGAGGCTTTAGAAACGCTAGGCCTACACTACTGAACACTCAGGTTGGGAGCAGGAGGCCTAGGGACACCACGTGCAGAGTGGGAACTCTCACGCGTAAGGCGGGAAAAAGCCTATGGAAGCTAGTATTCACAAAGTTAGTGTTCTCGGGCGAACCCGACTAGGTAGGTCAAAAACGAAAGTGGAGCTGGACCCTTGGATAGTGAGGCTATGCTGGGGCACCGAAATGCCGAAGTTACCTAGCCCAGGGGCTGCAGCTGCATAGGTCTGAAAAGACGTCGGGATTCTTCGTTGACGAACCAGGAGCCTGAAGAAAAGGAGTTGCTGGCAGGCGACCAGTGAAGATTGTTCGAGTGATCCAAGCCTGGATCGAAGATGGATGACACCTGAAAGCAGAGGGGACCAAGTTCGTGACTACTTGCCAGTAGTCAAGTGGCACCAGGAGGGCACCGGATGGTAGTCACCTTGACTAGGTGAGTGGGTGACGCTGTGCTCTGCAGTCTCACGGACCAGGAGGCGTTGTCGGCGACCAGGATGGAGGTACGAGCTGTCCCACGATGGATGATGCTGTCGACATCGCTGGACCCAGGATTGGGGCAACAAGTCTTGGCAAATTCAAGCCCACGCGGTGGACTTAAATGGCGTCTGGAGTGGACCAGGAGGGTCCGGGGTGCTCCTCTCTTGGAAGGGAGCAAGGGCCAGTCTGGAGCAACCAGACCAGCAACAGTGATGTCGTCGGGCGTCGTTAAGAAGGCCACAAGCCAGCGGGCTAGTAGCCAAACAACGCGGTGAGCAGCAAAAAGCAGAAGGGCCCCACGCAGATCGTGGAGATGCTGGGAGGCTGAACTTCGGTGCTGGGGCTGCTCAGGGTCGGGGTCTCGGACCCCAAAGCACTCACCAGAGGATCCCTCGGCGGTCGTGCTGGAAAGAAGTCGTACAGTCTTGAAGATGGCCGGTCCCTCGAGGTCTTGTCGCACCCACGGTTCTCAGCTTAGCTGTAGAGGTGGGTAGAGGTCAGAGGTGCCAGGGAAGCCGGTTCTCGTCGAGCTGGGCAGTCAGATTCCGGAGGAAGGACTTGCAGCAGACCGCAGTGTTCTTAAGATGGTGCCTGCGGATGCAGGGTGACTACTCCTTAGTCACAAGGGAGAATCTTGAAGAAGAAATCTTGATGTCCTTTCGTAGAAAGTCGTGTCTTGATTCCAAAGATGATCTGATTTGGAAGGGGGCCAGTTCCTACCTTTATCCTGCAAAAAGGGGCTGGCACGCGACTAAGTCCTGCCCTATGGGTGGGACCAGGAGGGGGGTGGTTACACCCCTCTCCTTTGGCGGACTTTCTCCAGCCCAGGGTCTAGTGTGCCCCTGGAACTGGTTCAAGCCGGCCTATGCACAGTGAGCACCGGGGTGCCACTTGCAGTCACCTTCCTCTGAAGCCCTGCCTAACTAGAATACACAAAACCCTGTCTGGGACGGTGCTGGCACCGCCCCTGGCAGGAAACCCTTTGTCCTTGCCTCCTGCTCTGGGAGGATTCCCAGCAGCAGGAGGGCAGACTTGTGTCTCGGTGGCAGCATCCATTTTGTGGAGCTAAGGCTCTGTCTGACTTTAACCGGGGTTATAGGTTACATACATGTCGTGTCCCTCTAGAAGGGTGGAATGCTAACCCCGTCGCCAGAATTGGCGAGGGGTTAGTATTCCAATTCGTATGACACCTTACTCGACATGTTTTGATAAAGCGATACCAGAGTTGGCATATAACCGCGAGGATTATAATGCACTTAAGAGTATATGGTATGCGATATCATGGAAACGGCTAAGGGATAGATCCCGAAAGCCGCAGACAGGCTCAGCTCATGCCAGAGCACCATCTCACACGATTCCAAGCACTCTGCCTTCAGGATTGTCAAGGCCTGCCATAGGAGTGACTGATAGGAGATCTGTGTGCCCATTTAGGTTTAGATATAGGTATACTATATCTAAAGCAAAGGGTGATTACACCACCTTGCCCCAGCTGTCGTGCAGCCAGTTGTGTCAGATTTGGATGGCCAGCCAGGGGTGGCATAATACATGCTGCAGCCCCTGGTAGGCCCTGGGTACACCTATGCCTTGGGTACCTAAGGTACACTGTACAGGGACTGATAAGGTGACTCAGTATCCAATTAGATATGTACCTAAGGTACATGGAATCCATTTTACAGAGAGAGCAGTAGGCCTGGGGCCCTGAATAGCAGGGTCCCAGGTCAACTAAGTCAGAAAACCAGCAAAACACCAAGCAAAAAAGTTGGGGGCAACCATAGTCAGGGATCTACCTTCCTACATAACCCCCCCCAAACGAAAGGAGATAAGGCTATCCTTGCCAGGTAAGCCTATATTGCCTGAGTGGCCATATAAGGAAGTACCAGCACTGGCATGGTAACCCCCTATCTCATGGTCCACTAAGCAATCCCTCACCCTAAGGGTGTCTGAGTGTCTCCACCATAGGGAATCTCTACCTGTGGTGTGTTTTGGCAAAGTACAAGGCTGGTGCTGAAATGGAGTACTGAAGTGAGGCTCCACTAATTTTGGGCTCAGCTTCCTCCAATCATTATCCACCATAGAGGCCTTTCTTTCCAAGACTGAGTTGTTTTGGGCTCTCAGGGTCAACCTCTGGCTACCTACAGCTGGAGGTTGGGTCCCTCTGTTTGGCTTACTGGAGGGACAGGTCAGGTCTGGGGCCCTCAGGTCCCAAGTTTGGCTGTGCCCAACAGTGTCCATCTGTGGGAGGTCCCTAACTAATTTTAAGGGGGATCCCTCAGGAGTGTGTTTTATTTTCACTTGGCTAGGTCTGCTAGCTTCAGTGCCCTTAATCTGCTGATTGGGGAATTCCTTTGGACAGGGGGCTCTTTGGGGTCCAACACTGGCCTCCCTGACCTCTACAGCCCTGGGCTGACTGAGGCAGGGTAGAGAGGGGCAGGTTACCTGCTCCAGACTGGGTCCCACCTTGGAAGGGTCCACTGACATCAGGGGTTCTGCCAGGCTAGGCCTGACTACCTCTGTGGCAGTTTCCTCACAAGGGGTCAGATCAGTTCCCTGAGGAGGCTGATCCTTTCCTAAAGTCTGGTGGGAGGGAGATTTTTCTTCCTCCTCAATACTCTCTGTCTGAGTGGAGTGATCCATAGTTTCAGGCTTCACAACACTATCATCTGTCTGAGTTTGAGCTGTGGCCATCACAACTCTCCCAACCTTTTCAGGAGGGGGCTCAGTTTGGGTGTGGGCTGTGACCATCACAGCCTTGACAACCTGTTCTGGGAAGGAAGTTGTCTGAGATTGGGCTGTGACTGGCACAGCCCTCCTGACCTGTTCAGGGAGGACATCTTGGACTGGGGCTGTGGCTATCACTGCCCCACTAACCTTACCATGGATGTTTACCATTTTGGAATGGGTTTCTTGCTCTACTTCAGCCCAGGCTGAGAGCTCTAAATCATTCCCCAGTAGGCAATCTACAGGCAAGTTTGGTGACACTGCCACTCTCTTGTGGCCAGTGACACCTCCCCAGCTGAGATTGACCACTGCCATGGGATGATCTCTCTGTACTCCATCAATATTGGTCACCTGGTATGTGGCACCAGGTAAAAGTTGCCTTGAGGGGACTAGACTCTCAGTCACCATGGTGATGCTAGCCCCTGTATCTCTATAGGCCTCAACTTTTATACCATTGATGAGGGGCTCCTGTCTGTACTTGCCCAAAGTGTTGGGACAAGTTGTGAAGTTGGCAAACCCCATGCCAGTCTCACAGACAAGAGTATCTAAGTTTGGGGACCTGGTTAGGCCAGAGTCCCCAGGAACTCCCAAAGTAAATGCACCCACATTCTTGGGGGCACTCCCACCACCTGGGGGATTACTACTAATAGTAACAGGAGGTTTGGGAATGTTACTTGGGGGTATGTTCTCCTTATTGTTATTCTTTGGGCAACTGCTGTCAGTTTTCAAATGACCCACCTGTTTACAGGGATAACAATAAGGTTTCTTCTGGTTATTAGAAGGATTCTGGGACCCACCCCCCTCAGAGGATTTTTGGGGCCCTGATGTGGTTTGATCTGGAGATTTATTCCCACCCTTCTCCTGAGGCTTGGTTGATTCCTTTTTCTGGTCACCACCTTGGTTCTTGGGCCTAATCCTGGTTCTGACCCATTTGTCTGCCCTCTTACCCAATTCCTGTGGAGAGGTCAGATCAGAGTCTACCAGGTGCTGGTGTAATAACTGGTTCTGACAATTATTTAAGACTTGCTCTCTCATAATAAGATTATACAATCCTGTGAAGTCAGTAACCTTGCTACCCAGTAGCCAGCCTTCCAAAGCCTTAGTGGCACAATCAACAAAGTCAGACCAGTCCTGAGACTGAGTTTTCTGGGTGTCTCTGAACAGCAACCTGTACTGCTCAGTGGTTAAGCCAAACCCATCAACCAGTGCATTTTTCAGGACCTGGTAATTGTTAGCAACCTCAACTCTAGTAGTGAGGAGCTTATCTCTACCTTTGCCATCAAAGGAGAGCCACAGTATAGCTGCCCACTGACTCTGGGGAATGCACTGCACAGTGCAGGCCCTCTCCAAAGCAGCCATCCATTTCTGGATGTCATCCCCTTGCTTAAAGGGGGGCACTATTTTTGTCAGGTGTTTAGTATCTAAACCCTTCTCTCTATCTCTTGGGAGATTGCTGCCACCAGTGGGAGCTAACCCACTCATCTGCTGCTCTCTAGCAAAGGCAAGCTTCTCTTTGGCCAGGGCAAGTTCTTCCCTTTCAATCCTCAGAGTAGCCTGTCTCATCCTAGCTTCATGCTCCATTCTCTGAGGGGAAGTCAATCTCCTCTGGGGAGAGTTCCTTCTCCTCTGAGAAGAGGCATTAGAGTGCAGAGATCTATTGGAGTCCCTAGAAAGAGATCTATCTCTCCTAACTCCAAGGTTAGGCCTACTTAGGGTCAGTACTGGGGGTCCCCCAGATCCTAGCCCAAGCAAGTCTAAGTTGGCCCTAGTTAGCCTTCTGACTACCTCAAGACCTTTGTCTACCTCATCCCCAGAGAGTTCCTCTTGATCCTCCTCCTCAACTGCATTGGCAGTGTTGGGGAGGTCTGGATCCCCAGAGGTACCCTCTAAGGCTGGCATATTCCCATCTAGCTGAGAAATCTTTCTCGCATCATAAGTCTCTAAGAGACCTATTAAAAAGGGAATGGTGGGGTTAGACCCCTGTTTCAGTTTCCTGGAGGTACACACTTGTCTCATCTCCTGGAAACTGAGAGCTGCATATCTTGAATTGACCTGTGGAGGGTCAATATCCACAAGGGGAGTCTCAGTAGATTCTCCTTGGGTAGACATGCTTTTCTAGTGAGGTGTAAGTGGTGCACTTACCTACACTATATGTTTGCCTACTGATCCCTTGCTAGAGTTGTAGTTTAGGGTGTGCTAGGCCCTAGGAGCTACAACAGCTGGTTCAGTAGAACTGAGAGTATTCTAAGCTAAGTTATATGTACCTTAGTACTTATGTGATCTTTCACAAGATATTCTTAGGATATGTGTGGTAAAACAACAGCAAGCTCAAATCCCAACCGCTGCTCACCAATGTGAGAAGTTGGCCTGATATGCAGTGCTCACTATTCTAGTGATCACTATGTATCAGTCCAAACAACCCTTATTGATGATTGGTTGTAAGTCAACCTTATAGACCAGCTATCCTAGTAGCATGGATACGAGCAGTCTAAGGCTAAGACTCTAGAGGGCGTGTTAAGCCAGCTGTTTTACCATCACATTACCCCTTGAACACCCAGTGAAAGGACACCACACAAGTTGTTATGAAAATAAACAGTGTATTTATTTATAACAAGACTACCCTGGCTCTTTATGAGACAGGGAGCTAAGCACACAACAAAACTCTTATAAAAATACTTCAAGTCGCACAATTTACACAAATGCCCGAGGGGCACGAAAAACCATATACTCTAAAAGTGGAATGCGAATTACTAGCAGGTAAGTAACGATTCTCAGAGGCTTTAGAAACGCTAGGCCTACACTACTGAACACTCAGGTTGGGAGCAGGAGGCCTAGGGACACCACGTGCAGAGTGGGAACTCTCACGCGTAAGGCGGGAAAAAGCCTATGGAAGCTAGTATTCACAAAGTTAGTGTTCTCGGGCGAACCCGACTAGGTAGGTCAAAAACGAAAGTGGATCTGGACCCTTGGCTAGTGAGGCTATGCTGGGGCACCGAAATGCCGAAGTTACCTAGCCCAGGGGCTTCAGCTGCATAGGTCTGAAAAGACGTCGGGATTCTTCGTTGACGAACCAGGAGCCTGAAGAAAAGGAGTTGCTGGCAGGCGACCAGTGAAGATTGTTCGAGTGATCCAAGCCTGGATCGAAGATGGATGACACCTGAAAGCAGAGGGGACCAAGTTCGTGACTACTAGCCAGTAGTCAAGTGGCACCAGGAGGGCACCGGATGGTAGTCACCTTGACTAGGTGAGTGGGTGACGCTGTGCTCTGCAGTCTCACGGACCAGGAGGCGTTGTCGGCGACCAGGATGGAGGTACGAGCTGTCCCACGATGGATGATGCTGTCGACGTCGCTGGACCCAGGATTGGGGCAACAAGTCTTGGCAAATTCAAGCCCACGCGGTGGACCTAAAATGGCGTCTGGAGTGGACCAGGAGGGTCCGGGGTGCTCCTCTCTTGGAAGGGAGCAAGGGCCAGTCTGGAGCAACCAGACCAGCAACAGTGATGTCGTCGGGCATCGTTAAGAAGGCCACAAGCCAGCGGGCTAGTAGCCAAACAACGCGGTGAGCAGCAAAAAGCAGAAGGGCCCCACGCAGATCGTGGAGATGCTGGGAGGCTGAACTTCGGTGCTGGGGCTGCTCAGGGTCGGGGTCTTGGACCCCAAAGCACTCACCAGAGGATCCCTCGGCGGTCGTGCTGGAAAGAAGTCGTGCAGTCTTGAAGATGGCCGGTCCCTCGAGGTCTTGTCGCACCCACGGTTCTCAGCTTAGCTGTAGAGGTGGGTAGAGGTCAGAGGTGCCAGGGAAGCCGGTTCTCGTCGAGCTGGGCAGTCAGATTCCGGAGGAAGGACTTGCAGCAGACCGCAGTGTTCTTAAGATGGTGCCTGCGGATGCAGGGTGACTACTCCTTAGTCACAAGGGAGAATCGTGAAGAAGAAATCTTGATGTCCTTTCGTAGAAAGTCGTGTCTTGATTCCAAAGATGATCTGATTTGGAAGGGGGCCAGTTCCTACCTTTATCCTGCAAAAAGGGGCTGGCACGCGACTAAGTCCTGCCCTATGGGTAGGACCAGGAGGGGGGTGGTTACACCCCTCTCCTTTGGCGGGCTTTCTCCAGCCCAGGGTCTGGTGTGCCCCTGGAACTGGTTCAAGCCGGCCTATGCACAGTGAGCACCGGGGTGCCACTTGCAGTCACCTTCCTCTGAAGCCCTGCCTAACTAGAATACACAAAACCCTGTCTGGGACGGTGCTGGCACCGCCCCTGGCAGGAAACCCTTTGTCCTTGCCTCCTGCTCTGGGAGGACTCCCAGCAGCAGGAGGGCAGACTTGTGTCTCGGTGGCAGCATCCATTTTGTGGAGCTAAGGCTCTGTCTGACTTTAACCGGGGTTATAGGTTACATACATGTCGTGTCCCTCTAGAAGGGTGGAATGCTAACCCCGTCGCCAGAATTGGCGAGGGGTTAGTATTCCAATTCGTATGACACCTTACTCGACATGTTTTGATAAAGCGATACCAGAGTTGGCATATAACCGCGAGGATTATAATGCACTTAAGAGTATATGGTATGCGATATCATGGAAACGGCTAAGGGATAGATCCCGAAAGCCGCAGACAGGCTCAGCTCATGCCAGAGCACCATCTCACACGATTCCAAGCACTCTGCCTTCAGGATTGTCAAGGCCTGCCATAGGAGTGACTGATAGGAGATCTGTGTGCCCATTTAGGTTTAGATATAGGTATACTATATCTAAAGCAAAGGGTGATTACACCACCTTGCCCCAGCTGTCGTGCAGCCAGTTGTGTCAGATTTGGATGGCCAGCCAGGGGTGGCATAATACATGCTGCAGCCCCTGGTAGGCCCTGGGTACACCTATGCCCTGGGTACCTAAGGTACACTGTACAGGGACTGATAAGGTGACTCAGTATCCAATTAGATATGTACCTAAGGTACATGGAATCCATTTTACAGAGAGAGCAGTAGGCCTGGGGCCCTGAATAGCAGGGTCCCAGGTCAACTAAGTCAGAAAACCAGCAAAACACCAGGCAAAAAAGTTGGGGGCAACCATAGTCAGGGATCTACCTTCCTACAGGCAGCAACATATAACTGATGAAGCACACATGTCACAGGGCTCCTAATGAAGGTACTCTGCACAGAAAAAAATACCGGCTCCACCAGGATGGTGAAAGGAGGAGGAGCAGGACGGCACATAACACTTTTAAGCTGTAGAGAAGACTGCCTCGTCCACTCTTACCTGCTACAACAGATTCACCCTTAAGACAGTGCTGTTACAGAACACCACAGAAGGGACATGCTTGAGTGTCTGCCCTACAAGGCAAACTATCGTCTAGAGCTTCCGTTGCAAGTGAATGCCTAACATGTACTCTGATGTTAATACAATTCAAAGTCACCACTGTAAATACAATTCAAAGAAACCCTTGCACCAAAACAAAATAGGAAATTGGAACTACCCTCCCTCCTTTGCCTGTTTTCAAATTCACCAGGGCACTCAACCTCTTTTGTGAAATGAATCCTGCTGCCTTGACTTATACAGTAACTAATCACGACAAAATGTTCAGAGCAAGAACAAATATTTATTTATTTAAACTTATAATGCGCACAGCTACCCGCAGTGGGTTTCCCGGCGCTCAGGGACAGACTAGAGAAGAACAACTAGTATGCTAGTTTTGCTGAAGAGAGGTTACAAATTACTGTTGAAAGAGCCAAGTTTTAAGTCCCTTGCGGAAACGCAGAAGATTAGTTTCTGTCTTTAGGGTCACAGGAAGAGTATTCCAAAATTTAGGACCCAAATGGGCAAAAGAGCGGCCTCCCATTTTTGCTAGCCTAAATCTGGGAACAGAGAAATCACCATTCCCTGATGATCTCAGAGTTCGGCTAGGCTTATAGGCCTGGATAAGGCCTGAAGGTATTTAGGAGCTGAGCCTTGCTTGATTTTGAAAACATGACAAAGAGCTTTAAATTGAATTCTATTCGGGATTTTGAGCCAGTGAAGGCCACGGAGTGCTAGAGAGGCAGATGTTCTCCTGGGAACGTTGCGGAGCAACCGAGCGGCAGCGTTCTGAACAACCTGAAGTTTTTTTATGGTTGTCAGGTCGGCTCCAAGGTATAGAACGTTGCCGTAGTCCAGGCGGGAAACAACCAACGCCTGGACAACCGTTCTTTGTGTCGAAGGGGGCAACATCCACAGGATTTTTTGAAGCCATCTCAGAGTGGCAAAACAAATAGAGGCTGCCTTCACAGCCTGCTGTCTCATTGTAAGGTTCTCATCAATGAGGAACCCGAGATTGCGTACTACAGTTGCAGGCTGCGGGGTAGGTCCCATATCCTTGGGCCAGTGGTGGGGGCCCCAGAGATCCTTATCCCTGCCTAGTATCACCGTTAAGTTTCAAGAAATTGCTCTTCATCCACTCAGAGACACAAGTCAGACCCTCCTTCAAAGCAGAGGTATCGTTACACTCTTTTTTGGAAAGAGAGAAAATGAATTGTGTATCGTCGGCGTAGGAATATAAAGTAAGACCAGCTTCTTCCACAATAGTAGCCAAAGGTCTTACGTAAATATTAAATAATAAGGGACTATGTATAGACCCTTGGGGAACGCCGTGAGCCAATGGGCAAATTATAGAGGAGGCAGAGGCAGAAAAAACCTGAAAAGTGCGGTCTCTTAAAAAGGAGGCTATCCAGGCTAAGGCCGCACCCTCTACACCCAGGGACCAAAGAGTCGCAAGAAGGATGGAATGAGACACAGTGTCGAACGCCGCACTCAGATCGAGAAGAATAAGGGCGGATGTTTCTCCGCGATCGACACTGTGTCGCAGACTCTCGGTGACTCCTAGAAGTGTGGTTTCGGTCGAATGATGCGCTCTAAAGCCTGACTGGGACGGATGTAAAAATCTCGAGTTCTCCACAAGATTGGTTAATTGTGTGTTAATATGCCTTTCCAGGATCTTTGATAGAATGGGCAGCAATAAAATTCGTCTGAAGTTAGACAAGTTGGCAACATCTACTCCAGCCTTTTTCAGTAAAGGAATGATCATTGCGTGCTTCCACTCCTGTGGGACGTATGACTCAGATAGTGAGGAGTTGAGAAGTTGCATTAACACACGACGTGGGCCAGGTTCAAGTAATTTAAAAATTTTGGCTGGTACCGGATCCCGTGGGGAGCCAGATTTGATACTGTTCGGGCAAAAAGGGAAAGAGGCATCATCGAAGGGTGACCAATTTGTAAGTTTAGCCATTACGAAGGGTGGGTGATCTGGAATCAGTGCTGGCTCAATCAGAGGCACGTCATTGGATGTAGAGGGGCTTAATGATTCGTAGATACGCTCTACTTTGGATATGAAATTTTTTGCATTAGAATTGCATTGAGTCTCGTCTAGGGCAGGGGGGGCTGGTACCAGATCTGCTTCTGTTAATTTTTTCACAACAGAATAAAGGGTGCGTGGACAATTTTGGGCATTGGTAACTATATTAGAAACATAGGCGGCTCTGGCCATTTTGCATTGCTGGTGGTAGTCCCTAAGGGCTTCCTTATAGGCCACTTTACGAGAAGCGGAGTAAGAACGTCTCCATTTCCTTTCCAAGGTCTTACAATTGGATCTCATGCACTTTAGGTCTTCAGAAAACCAGGGTGCAGGAGGTCGGTGGAATGTGGAGTTCTTAGGTGTTAGAGTGAGAACATCATCAATAGCAGAGCTCAACCATTTAGATGCTGCAGTGTTCAACACAGATATGGACATGTCGATGTTAGGAAGGGTGTCCATCAAGCGTGTATTAAAGTCGGTTGTGTCAAGCTTGTTCCACCGACGTATAAACACGTCCTTACTGCCATTGTCACTAATCGGGGTTTTAGTCCGAGATAGGACAAAATGTACAGCATAGTGATCTGACCATTCCAGGGGGCGGGCAGGAAGAGAACATTCAAATCGGAGGTTAGAAAGAACAGGGTCCAGTAAATGCCTAGCGGAGTGTGTTGGACCGGAGTTGCGTAACAAAATGTTTAGAGCTTCTAGTTCTGATAAAAACAGTTTGCTAACATTACATTGATAATCTTCCAGATGGAGATTCAGGTCACCAAGAATGGTAAAATTGGCCGCCTTCAGGGATAGAGGAGCAATGGTGTCAGCGAAAGACGTCGTCCAGGCATTCGCGTTTCCAGGAGGACGGTAAATCAAAAGACCTGACAAAGTGAACTGGGAGCTGGTAGCAAGTTTAAAATATCCAGCTTCACATCCAGGCATAGGGAAAGCATCGAGGGTACATACATAATTAGATTTAAAAATTATCGCGATGCCACCTCCTTTACCAGTGTCTCTGTTCTTCCTGACCATTTTGTAATTATCAGGGGTCGCCATGGCAATATCAGGCCCCGAGCTCTCATGAAGCCAGGTTTCCGTAAGGAACACGGCATCAGGTTTTTCATCAACTAGGAAATCGTAGATATTGTTCTTGTGTTTAGGAAGTGATCTACAGTTTATGCTCCACAACTGCAGTTTTGTGCAGAAGGAAGGAGATTTAACGCCCCTAGTTCTACCCCTAGGTTTACCCCTTTTATGTAATAATTTCATTTGGTTACACCTAGACATCCGGCCCTTAAAGAAGCCGCAGTGAGTGCATTTAAAATCATGAGCCGGCAGTATACATGTAGTGCACTGTACAGAGGAGCGGTAATTGAGCCGTTTTAATTCCTCACCAGTGTAGAAGGTAGTAGTACCGTGGTGGACTGAGGTGACTGAGGCCAGAGCAGGATCCATAGTCCCTAGGCCCGTCCTGGCGTGGACGGGCGTAGACGGGCCTGACTCTGGCGCGACTCCGGCGCGTCCGCAATTCGCGTCCGCTACGCGGAGGCAGGCCCCTCCCTTTTATGCTGGCCAATCAAGAGCGTGCTAACGCTGCCCCAACTAATATGGCCGCTAAAGTTGTTTTACCCGCCCGGGACTCGGCGGTCTCAGCGCCCAAGTCGGCTGAAGTTGGTCCGAGTGACGGGGGGGATCAGTGACAACAAGGTACCGCTTATTAATCAAGCGCAGGGCAGGGGGAGATAAACCGCCGCTATTCGATTCGAGCGGAGGTGATCACAGTGGATATTCGTATACTTTTAAAAAGCTTCACAATCAAGCTAGAGGTGGAGACGATGTAATAAAAACGTTTAAAAAGTGCAAAAAACAAAGACTCTTAACAAAGTAAAGTTGCTACCTCCCGGCTTCCGCCTCAGGAGGGGAAAGAGCATACAACAAATAAACGCAAACCATGCTGCTGTGCTGGTGCCCTCTGCAGAATTTGAAAAGGACAGGGGCCCCAGGCAATGGCATGGAAAGATGATAGGGGTGAAAGACTGCATAAACCTCTGAATTGCCCCATAGTCTGCTATGATCAGAAAACCCAAGAATTATGTTGTAAATAAAAGATCTTCTGTAGCCAGGTGGTATATATGAATATTGTAAATTTATTGATAGGATGACCGCTTCAGATAAGTTACTGGAAGATGTAAAGTCCAGGTGATGCCCTACCAGGAGCAGCCTCTCTCCTGCTCAGCCTGCACACTCCAACTGACACTCCCAGCCTCACCAGGCACCCATGCATTCCAACATCATCAATCATTCAACATTGCAGACATCTCCAAGCACACCAACACTCATTCTGGCTGAGCAGTAGGGAAGAGATACACAGGCAAGGGGAAAGGCAAACAGTAGATCATAACAAACCCCCCTTCCTAAGGAAACCAGAACACAATAAAAACAATTGAAAGTACATAAGGCAATCAAAATAGAGAATACATTAGATTGTAAAAGATGCATGAAAATACATTGAGCAAATAAATGAAGGACATATCAAACGAATGAAATGCATGACAATTCATTAAGCCAACAAATTCACACACCTAGAAAGAAAATGAAAGAGTTTCAAGAAAAGCATCAGGCTTAGACAATACTAGAATATTCAAGTCAAACATTTCAAAAGTAAAACCAGAGAAGCTTCGTAAGAAGGTGTCTTCTCTAACACAGTCCAAACAGGAAAAACCTTACACCACGCAAGTGACAACCGCACATCAAGATACACGCAGGGAAGCTTCTTAAGAAGGTGTCTTGTCCTACGCAGTCCGAAACAGGAAAAACCTTTCTCCCACACAATCCAAATAGTGAGGATACACACAGAGAAGCTTTAGATAGAACTAAAGAATGACCAGTAACATCACAACCCCTAGAGGAAACCAACACAATACTGTGTATACAAACAAGGATATTACACACTCGCCTCCTCTCATTCCATGTAGATTCAATAATCAGGTAAATAGAACCAAGAATGACCAATTTCACAAAACTGCAACATGCTCCCATAACAGTATTGTAAAAACACCTAGCTATATATAGTTGATATGCATAATAGAGCAAGTTACAACATCTGTAACACAACAAATTAAAACAAAAAAACTTAGTCACCGTAGTCCAATCGTTGGGGTGACTACTAATTTAAGATGATGACCTTCCCTTATGTGAGCGATTCCTCACCCGAAATCTCCTAGCCATGAAGTCCCTATATGGCAAAGTATCCGCCAGCAAAGTCCAGCATCGTGGGTCAGCAATATCAGAAGTGTAACTCAGGTCTCAAAAAGTTTGAATGTACAGGAAGAATTAACCAGTTCCAGCACTCTGCAAACGTTGTTGACAGTAAGGACCTTGAGGAGGCTATTTCTCGTTTAATCAACATTTTGCGAAGCAAAATCAAGCTCTTTGTCACCAAAGCATGCAAACAAGAAGAGAGGTGATATCACGCTAAAATGAGGAAATCGTCGTGATTATCACCATAGTCAAGGGAATCCTTCCCAAAGAGCTAAAATGGCCACCAGTGAGTCGTTTAGCGTAATTTCTAAAGGAGATAGGGCTTGAATCCAGTGTGACGTCACCTTCAACTCACACAAGTCATCTCGCACCAAGAATGCACAGATGATCACGCGCTAGGTATTGAGCAGGAAAGCGACTTTCAAATACGGTAAGCCTCGCGCACCTTAACGCAACCATGTATTTTCAACTGCACAATACTTCAGATATGCGCAGTAAAAAAATTAAAATTACTCAGAGTCAATGACACATATATCGCCAGTTGTGTACTTCCCTCCGAAGTTGTCCCTTGACACAACACAGGCTGGAGCAGGCACGAAGACAACTTTTCACTCTTGTGATACTGCCAATTCAATTTGTTGTACATCCTGAAGTTTTACCAGCCTGTAACTGTTATTCTTTGATGTAATGCCTTACAAAGGTGTTAGTTTTCATGTGGCTGTAGCAGTAGCTGCACAAAAACCAGCAGTGAAAGGTCACAAAAATAAAACGCAGTTAGATGATTATGGTCTTGTTTGTGTTGCTCGGGGCACAATAACAATCACGGAGTTAATGGCCCACACTGCGCACACTTGCATACGAGAACAGTGAATCTTTTGCCCACACAGTAGAAATGTGCAGTCAGGGTCCAAACACAGCAGAGGAACACAGCAGGCTGATCAGGCCAGCTGCGTCTCTGTGAAGCTTGTGGCTGGGAGATCCTCACTGACAAAACATGACAAAACACAGCATGGTGTGGCAAAACTCAGTCCGGCACAGTTTGCAATTAAATCACTGTATGACAATCACAAACGGCACCGATTCTTAGGTTACGCACGGTAGAGCAGACACTTGTGTTCAAGAGGTTACATGAAAGTCAAAAGAAAGTCAAACGCCCTGGTCTGCAGGCTGTCCTGTTGACAAAGGACACTGGTGGGGCTTACCAGAGCGTAATTCTTGTAATCCTTTTTCTTGGGAATTATTTTCCTTGGGATTCCAGTTCATGAGTTCCTGTGGTTAGTCAAATCCTTAGTTCCAGGGCAATCCAGGGTAATCCAGGGTAATCCTTCAGCAACACGCAGGTTCTTTTAAATCATCACCAGTGTTGTAAATAAAAGATCTTCCGTAGCCAGGTGGTATATAAGTATATTATAGATTTATTGATAGGATGACCGCTTCAGATAAGTTACTGGAAGATGTAAAGTCCAGGTGATGCCCTACCAGGAGCAGCCTCTCTCCTGCTCAGCCTGCACACTCCAACTGACACTCCCAGCCTTACCAGGCACCCATGCATTCCACAATATCATCAATCATCCAACATTCCAGACATCTCCAAGCACACCAACACTCATTCTGGCTGAGCAGTAAAGAAGAGATACACAGGCAAGGGGAAAGGCAAACAGTAGATCATAACAAATTATTCTACAGGCACTGCAGGGCATTTACCGTGCCTGAGTTTTGTCTATATATATAAAAACTAATGTCTGTCTGTCTGTCTGTCTGTTTGTCCTTTATGCATTACTACACCATTCATCCCATCTCCATGAAACTTTGGGAAGTTGTTGAGTACACTCCTGCGAAGGTTTCAGGCCAACATTTATGGAAAATATCGACCCCCCAGGGCCCTCATAATCTTTCGAATACTGATGTACGCACCAGACGGAAAAACAACAAATCGTGTATCCACAAGCACCCGAAAAAATAAATAGAATTAAAACACCATTCATCCGATCGCCATGAAACTTTGGGAAGTTGTTGAGTACACTGCCGCGAAGGTTTCTGGCATAACATTTTTTTAAATATCGGCCCCCCAGGGCCCTCATAATCTTTTGAATACTAATGTACGCACAAGACGGAAAAACATTCAATAGAGTATCCACAAGCACTCGAATAAATAAATAGAATTAAAACAGCATTCATCCGATCGCCAGGAAACTTTGGGAAGTTGTTGAATACACTCCCGCGAAGGTTTCTGGCATAAAATATTTTTAAATATTGGCCCCAGGACCCTCATAATCTTTCGAATACTGATGTACGCACAAGACGGAAAAAAAAGAAATTGTGTATCCACAAGCACTCGAATAAATAAATAGAATTAAAACAGCATTCATCCGATCGCCAGGAAACTTTGGGAAGTTGTTGAGTACACTCCCGCAAAGGTTTCTGGCGGTGTACAGTCATAATATCGAGTCTTTTATTTCGACTGGACAGAATATCGAGTAAAAAATATAGAATGGACATAATATCGACTAGACATAATATAGACAACAAAAATATCGACTAGAGAAAATTAATATCGAATAGAATGGACATAATATCGAATCAAAAATATAGAATGGACATAATATCAACTAGACATAATATAGACAACAAAAATATCGAATTCAAGGTAAGTTAATAATAATTTTTATTTTTTGTGTAATATAAGTCTGTAGCGGGTTGTGGGTTTATAGGGGAATAGGGTGGGAAGTAATTTAATTCTAATTAATTAAATATGTTAATTTATTTATTGATATATATTTAAAATTAATTGGTAATTAATTATTAATTGGTAATTAATTAAAATATAATTGGTAATTAATTATAATTGATTAATTGATAAATATTTTAATTTTAGTAATTTATTTTCTGTAGCGGGTTGTGGGTTTATAGGGGAATAGGGTGGGAAGTAATTTAATTATAATTAATTAAATATGTTAATTTATTTATTGATATTTATTTAGAATTAATTGTTAATTAATTATTAATTGGTAATTAATTAAAATATAATTGGTAATTAATTATAATTGATTAATTGATAAATATTTTAATTTTAGTAATTTATTTTCTGTAGCGGGTTGTGGGTTTATAGGGGAATAGGGTGGGAAGTAATTTAATTATAATTAATTAAATATGTTAATTTATTTATTGATATTTATTTAGAATTAATTGTTAATTAATTATTAATTGGTAATTAATTAAAATATAATTGGTAATTAATTATAATTGATTAATTGATAAATATTTTAATTTTAGGGTTCAGGGTCAGTTTTCAGTTTTTGGGTAAAGGGGTATTTTTAGGGTTCAGGGTCAGTTTTCAGTTTTTGGGTAAAGGGGTATTTTTAGGGTTCAGGGTCAGTTTTCAGTTTTTGGGGTAAAGGGGTATTTTTAGGGTTCAGGGTCAGTTTTCAGTTTTTGGGTAAAGGGGTATTTTAGGGTTCAGGGTCAGTTTTCAGTTTTTGGGTAAAGGGGTATTTTTAGGGTTCAGGGTCAGTTTTCAGTTTTTGGGTAAAGGGGTATTTTTGGGGTTCAGGGTCAGTTTTCAGTTTTTGGGTAAAGGGGTATTTTTAGGGTTCAGGGTCAGTTTTCAGTTTTTGGGGTAAAGGGGTATTTTCAGGGTTCAGGGTCAGTTTTCAGTTTTTGGGTAAAGGGGTATTTTTAGGGTTCAGGGTCAGTTTTCAGTTTTTGGGGTAAAGGGGTATTTTTAGGGTTCAGGGTCAGTTTTCAGTTTTTGGGTAAAGGGGTATTTTTAGGGTTCAGGGTCAGTTTTCAGTTTTTGGGGTAAAGGGGTATTTTTAGGGTTCAGGGTCAGTTTTCAGTTTTTGGGTAAAGGGGTATTTTTAGGGTTCAGGGTCAGTTTTCAGTTTTTGGGGTAAAGGGGTATTTTTAGGGTTCAGGGTCAGTTTTCGGGTAAAGGGGTATTTTTAGGGTTCAGGGTCAGTTTTCAGTTTATGGGTAAAGGGGTATTTTTAGGGTTCAGGGTCAGTTTTGGGTTTTTGGGGTACAGGGGTACTTTGTAAAAATAAAGTAAAATTACATTTAAATTAAATTTATTTAATAAAATTAAATTATATTAAATTATATTATAATATTTTTTATTAATTTATATTCAAAAAATTATTATATACTTACCAATACTTACGTTGTAATGGTATGCGTTGTAAAGGTATATGCGTTGTAAAATCTTGCGTTGTAAATGTATGCGTTGTAAAAGTTTTTGCGTTGTAAAAGTTTTGTTGTAATGGTAGGCGTTGTAAAAGTATGCGTTGTAACGTCATACATCCCTGGAGTGGGAATAGTAATTTTAACCTCTACGCTATCCAGCGCTTTCCCTACTGTTGCACCCACTGGAGTGGGAGTAGTAAATTTTACCTCTACGCTATCCAACACTTTTGCTAACGTTGAACTCACTATAGTTGTAACAATAAATTTTAAACATTTTCTAAAATGTTATATATGTTTATTTAATAATATGTTTATATATATATATATATATATATATGTGTGTAATTTTTGGTGATATAATTTTTTTAATTATATAAATTATTTATTAAAATTACATTTTTTTATTAATTATTTCTAAGTTTATATTAAATATATTTATTACTATATTAGTTTTAACTTAATTTTAAGACATTTAAAAAAATCGATATTTTGACAGTCTATATTTTTGTAAGTCGATATTTTGGAGTCGATATTTTGGTACTTACCTGTTTGAAGATAGGGAGTCAATATTTTGTCAATCGATATTTTTGACTCGATATTTGTGTATCTCGATATTTGTGTCGTCGATATTATGTCAGTGATCCGTTTCTGGCATAAATGTTTTTTAAATATCGGCCCCCCAGGGCCCTCATAATCTTTCGAATACTGATGTACGCACCAGACGGAAAAACGAAAAATCGTGTATCCACAAGCACTCGAATAAATAAATAGAATTAAAACGACACTTTGAAATGTTTTCCATATTAAAATTAATACGTTTCAATAAAAATGACACAATGTAAATTGAATGTTATCATAACGAGTTTCCTTGAATTTCCTTTCTTCGGAGATCGCAGCAACGCGCTTCGGAGATCGCAGCGACGCGCTAGTTGGCTTATAAAAGAAAGTCCTGAAGCAAACAGTCAAAAATAAGAAACGAGCAGAGGAGAAATGGGGTCATACAGAGATAGGATGTGTTTACTTCTGACATTATAAACACAGAAACTCTCTATTAAAAAAAATAAATGGACTGTGTCGTTATATTAGGCTGTCATGCTTACCTGATTCTGGGGAAGGGGCCCATGGACGCATCCTTAGCCTGACAACACATCATTAATCCATGAAGTGCAAAAGGCTCAGAGTTTTAGGGAGCGAATGGTGCTTATGCAGGTGTCTATGAGAGGACAAAAAGCAGACTGTAATTGCCAGAGAAAGTCAGTGCCGGACTCACCTGACTTCTGCCTAGAAGTGCCTCCTCACATTAGTGTCTGCAACAGGCTGTGAGGTAGCTAGGA
Source organism: Lissotriton helveticus (assembly GCF_964261635.1). Classification (NCBI taxonomy): domain Eukaryota; kingdom Metazoa; phylum Chordata; class Amphibia; order Caudata; family Salamandridae; genus Lissotriton; species Lissotriton helveticus. Next base: position 10,851,401 of record NC_136064.1, read on the forward strand.
CTGACCGCGTCTTCCTCAGCTGTGGCAAACTAGTGTAATGTTGAAGCAGGTCTGCTGCTGGGGATGATTGGCAGGGGGAAGGGTGAGCAATTTTCAGAGGCCTGATGTTCTTTTCTTTTCTTGCACAGCTGGACGTCTACTAGTGTAGTCATAGCTTGCCAGGACTGCTTGCATTGTGTTGTTCAGGCCCTAGAGTTAAAGTAGCTGACATAGCGGTCCGGTCCTCTGGAGCTTTTTTGGATGCACTTGGCTCGGCCTGGACAGAAGCTCTGTCTCTTAGCATCAAGCAATATTGCGCAATGTATGCTGCTCGCTTGGACCTCCATAACACATGACATAGGGACGTGTACGGCCCCATGTATCTAGACGGGCAAGGCAGAGGGTTAAAAAGAAAACATGAATGGAAGCTCATAGTGAACCATTGAAATGTTGCATTTCTGGAAAACTAAAGAAGGCACCACCAAGTCCACGTAATGCTCGCTGGGCCCAGTAGTTCTTGTTTGTTTATTTTTCCACAGCACACACTGCATTCTGTCAGAGTGATTGATGCCACCTCCTAGATCCACGTGATGTGTTCAGAGAGGCCCGATCTGGTAGATTTTCTTTCCAGCCTCGCACCTCCGCAACAATGTAATACTAGTCACCATAGAAACCCAGGCAAATAGCAGCTAACTAAGTTAATTGTCTGAGAATCTTCACATGTGCATCTTGTTGGAATTACTGGGTGCATACCTTGAAAGAGCGCATAAAGACAATACTGCAGAGGGACGGGCCGCACGAGGTGACGCAACCGTGACGCAAGTGCATGACGGGTGACTCTTAGACATTGGAATGTGCTCTCTGAATGGTCAGAGCTCCAAGAATAACCACGAACTGCTGTGGCTGTCTCAAAAGCTTCAAATAAACGAGCACGCTTGAGATACGTGCTGACACAAGGATATTACATAAAATACGTCGGACAAACAAAATGAAAACATTAATTAAAAGGCATTGGAGAAACCAAAAAAGCATGCAGCTCACGAGCACGCTTGAAATGCTTGCTGACACCAGAGCATTCAAGGAAAGATGTCAGTTTATGCGGTGCAGGCAAACCTAATAAAAGAAGACCCACCAACCAAAGTGGATGGAAAAGAATACTTGGGACATAGGAAACTGATAAGAGAAACACACACAAAAAGAACAGGTAATAGTATGTGACAACCAATAGAAGCGGAGGAAAAGTAAGTGCTAAGCACAGCAACAAATGAGAAGTAAGGGCGGGATGTAAGCCCCTTTCAAGATATACAATTTATAGATAAATACAATAGATTGCACAAACTGTGCAGGCGTAACCTATAAAAAACTAGGAAAGATCTAGTTGTTCAAAGAATACCCACACACCAAAATATTGTTAAACAATGCAACAGGAGTCAGCTAAAAGTTTCTCAGTAGCAGTTTTATATGTTTAAAACCCATGTAATATCAACTGGGACAAGTACTAGCAAAAACTGACTTTAATTGGAATTTCCATCATGTCTATTTTGAGAACGGTCAGACGTTTATCTGATGCACTTCAAACTGAGAAAATTAGTCTCTTTTTAGGTCTGCTACAGACACATTTAGCTGTGTGCTAGAGCTGATATCAACACAACAATGTACAACGGGCAATATATAGAGTGGGCTTTGTTCAGCCCCCTTCAGGCATTCGCTGCTCTGGATCAGCTCTCTTTAGCTGTTTGGATTGTTGTTTACCTTTTGGAGTTGTCTGTCACATTTCAAGGATGCCCACATTTTTACCAGTTACTATTTACATTGGTGGGCATAGACTGCTTTGAGGCATTGCATCTGAGGATTGTTAGAAAGGCGGTTCCTGGGGAGGCAGAAGATGTCTGACTGACCACCCCGAGTTCCACCTCTCCGTATGGAAGTGGGCCGAGCGCCGTCAAGAGGCCTCTGCGGGAGGCTCCTCTCTTAGAATCGTACAGCAGAGCAATCACACCACTACAAAGGGACACCACACAAGAGGATAACTTCTTAGAATCTTTATCAGCAATAACGATGGGTGCCTTCGGCACTATGTTCATACGGATCGGGGGATCCTTAAAGTCTCGGTAACAGGGGAAAAAGGGTAGCGGGACAGTCTTAGTGTCAGCTTGGTACGGGGATGCCCTGCGCACAGCCCTCAATCCTCGAGCTGGGGGGTTCCGCAAGGTCGAGCCGCGGCAGCGCCAGCAGGCTCCGGAGATGGTTTCAGCGAGGTTGGGCCGCGGCAGCGCCAGCAGGCTCAGGAGATGGTTTCAGCGAGGTTGGGCCGCGGCAGCACCAGCAGGCTCCGAAGATGGTTTCAGCGAGGTTGGGCCGCGGCAGCGCCAGCAGGCTCCGAAGATGGTTTCAGCAAGGTTGGGCCGCGGCAGCGCCAGCAGGCTCCGAAGATGGTTTCAGCGAGGTTGGGCCACGGCAGCGCCAGCAGGCTCCGAAGGTGCAGGGTTCAGAGTAGTGAGTTCTTCTTAGGGTCAGCCGCGACAACGTCAGCAGGGCTCTCGACTCCAGGATACAACTACTGACCCATTCCAGAGCTGCCCCAGATATAGGTCTGGAGTCCTTTGATGTCCGGACCCTCGCGCCTGGGGGTCAGAGGGGCCGGGATGAGAGTGTCCAGACACCCAGCAGGGGGGTGGAGCCAGCGCCCAGGGAGGCCAGAGGGCGATCGAAACCAGGCGTCCGGGGACGGCTGGAGGGCCATCGAAACTCCCCGCCTCCTTGATCCGTCAAGTGGCCGCTTTACCACCTGGTCGGATCTTGGTGCCTCGATGTCGGGGCTTCGCTGGGACCGCAGCCGAGGTCGGGCCGAGGCCATGTGGTCCGGACGTGGAGGGTCCAAGATGGAGTCGGGCCCTGAGATGGCGGCCCGGGATAGGGGTCGGACCAGCAGAGTGGGGCGAGTAGGGGTCGCCGTGACTCTGAGGGGGAGAGCCGGGGGTCGCCAGGAGTGATGGCTCTCGGGGAGGGTTGAAGAGGTAGCTTCGTTGGTGAGGTCAGGGGTCGCTGCTGTCCAGGGCCCGCCATGAGGGAGAAAGGGGACCACGCCACGAGGCCGGGTCCAACAAGGATCATGTAATGAACCAGTGCTCCTGCCCTCAGCCTCTTAGGCCCAAAGCTGACATTCCTATATTGTAATAGCTTCAATTTATTAAAACTAGTATTTTTTCTTAGGTTTAAATATATTCTTTTGGTGCCTATCACGAGCCCAAAAACATTTATTATTTATTTCAGTGATTTTAATGCCTGGATGACTTGTTGATCCGCTTGTGCGTCGCCATAAAGAAGCTTTCAAAATACCTGATTCTAATTTTCCTACTGTAAAACACCTCCATATTTGTTATTAAATGCTGACTTAATGATGCTAATCTGTTTCAAAACTGCGGACAACCCTGGCCATTATACTTGGAAGAATGGCGTGTCTAAATCTTACTTAGACTACAACTTTGACAAAAGGGAAAGTGGGCCACTTTGAGACCCTATATTCTATTAGCAAAGCAATAATACATGACAACTGATTGGTATAGAACTAAACACATTGAGTGACCAGTCTTTGGGGAGCTAGCCTTATGAATCATGCACAAGGTCCAAAGGCAGGGAAAAGACTTGCAAGAGAAAGCACTGGGAGTTTGAAAAGTTAGAGTTGATCAATGATGAACAAAAAGTAGTCGAAATCGATTCAGAGAACGTGGAGATTGAATCGCCTGTTGCTAAAAGATCAGCAAGAAAGAGAATTTCAAAGAGAAAGTACACCTCACCTGAATGGGCGTATCTTGCATCTGTGTTTGAAGTAAACTGTTGCCAATACATTTCTGAAAATGATCTAGAAGAAGAAGACCAGCCTTGAATTTTTGGAAATCTGAACGGTCCTGAAAATTTTGAATCCAAGGTTTTGAAATAAGTAAAGGTATCCAGATGAAGTATTGAGCTAATTAACTGGATTGAAAAAATAAGGAAGAAGATTGTTATTTTGATTTTTTTTACGACTACTAATTCTTGGATTTCGATTTTTATTTCAATTTTTGTTATTGATCTCAATAGAAATGTAGAAATGGCACACAGGAATGGTCCCATTCATCTTCCCCACTATGCCAGATGATTGAGGACGATGACTAGAGTGAATCGTTTGATCAATTTGGGGAGCAGTAAAAAACAATTTAGGATCTGATTTTAAATAAGTTCCATGATCTGTGTAAATAAAATTTGGCGAGCTAAACCATGGTATTAATTCCCCCAACAAGACATTGAGAACCACCATATTGTCAGATCTCCTTGTGGAGTACGCCTCAACCCATTTAGAAAACGAGTAGAAAATCACGGGAATATATTTAAGGCTATTGTACACAAGGAATCTCAATTAAATCTTCCTGGAGTCCCGTAATGGGCCCTCTGATTTACCCGTATGTTTCATAACTACCACAGTCCATTTACCCTGAATATTTCTATGACAAATAACACACCTCTGACAAAGATCTTCTGCAACCTTTCTTAATTTTTAATTAAACAAGTACTTTCTGAAAATCCTGGTCATCAAATCACTTCCTACAATAGTCACGAAGTACATATTTATATTCAAGAGTGATCCGCATATCTTGGTAAAACTTTTTAAAACCTATAATTTTCAATCTTGTTTCCGGTACTTTGTTCTGGAGATCCCTCGATTCATTCAATGGAATCTGTATTGAGTCCAACATTCTCTGCAATTTCAACAGAGCTCTCAATTGATTTGTTCTGCTATGTCTCTTGCATTACAGTCTGCTCATTAAATCTCACAGTTGTATTTTCGAATATGCAGTATTTCTCACCTGGTCAGTGTGTTTATTACCCAGCGTGACCATATCATTACCAATCTTATAGGGAAGGCACTAGACCACTGTAATTTCTTTTGATCATTGCATTGCTTCCAACAAATTTTGATTATAGGAACCATTCTTAATCGGAGTACCAGAAGATTCCATAAACCCTCTTTGTGACCAGTGACACCTTGAGGGGAGAGGCAAGAAGAGAATTATAAACTCCAAGCAGCTGAAAAAAAATAACCACAATAAAGTGTGCTGAATCTGCATTACTTTTCTTGGACGAACTGTGATGAACTTTGCAGGTATCCTACTGTGCATGTGCCAACAGGTGAGATCTTCTTTGACCTGTAGGCACAAGCTACAGCAGTGACATAATACAAGAGGGAATGCAGAATTATAATAACTTTGATACAGTTGCTTTTCGGGGTCTTCTGCAGTGGCCCTGGGAGGAGTTATAATAACTCCATTCATGTCAAAGGAAGGAGGTGGGGCAGACCAGAGAAGACCATGAAGTAGTGGGTAGCAACCTTTTGTCATCACAAGAGGAGACGGGCTGTATGAGGGGTGCAGCTGGCTGCTCTCCTTCCTATTACGTTATGTGCAGGAGCACGTGTGTTTTACTGCATGTGGGTTTACTTTGAAAATGTTAACACCTTGCATGCTCATGACGAGGTCAGCTGGTTATGAGCCACGGTGCTCGTGTGCTCATTACGAGCTGAGCTCGTCATGACCGTTGGAACGCTCGCATGCTGGGCTAATTCTTACCCTGCTGTGCGAGCGTTCCACACAAACGGGTGTGGTCATGACGAGCTCAGCTCGTCATGAGCACATTAGCACTGTGCCTCATGACGAGCTGACCTCGCCATGAGCAAGGGGGCGCTGTGCGTGCCCCCTCTCCCCCCAGCACAGCTGGGGAATATGCCCCGCAGGGAAGGCGTTAAGAAGATGTGTCTGAACCCGAGTCCACCACTTAATACGACTCATCTCCAATTTTGTTTGTTGCTGCTTGAGCCCAAGAGAGCCGTGGTTGGTGCTCCTAACTCAGCGCCTCCTGGATCCTGAATCCGGCTACCTGTAAGTAACTTTTCTGTACACAGACTTTGAAAGTTTCAGGTAATTTCTTTGTAACGTGATCAGTGTTTTGTTTCTGGTACTATTTTTCTGTATTTCAATGCTATTGATAGAACTGCAGAGCTCCTTTAAGATAGGGGACAAACATTGTCACTATTTAAAGTTAACAACTTGAGATATTTACCTCACAGTGGGATGTAGCTAGGGAAGTAGAAACCAACAATGGTGGAGACCGATTTAAAGTGTGCACTTGGGAATAAAGTGCAAGTTTTTTCTTCCTCATTCTAGCTCTAGTGAAGCAGTTCTGGCACAGGAACTGCAGTTACATCCAGGGCCACCAATATTTGTCATGAGTATAGAAAAGTATGTCTTCCTATTTTATGAATTAGTTAGCTAACCTCTGAACATAATTATTTTCAAGATTTGTAAAGAAGGCAGTTTGTTGGTCTAATGCTGCTAAATTGTAGACTATACGTGCAGGAAGTGGGATTTCGAATCTTGAGTTCTTTGGCCAAATAATATGTGAATAGGAGAGTTGGTATTAGACCAGCTATAGACATTCTGCAAGAAGTATTTAGGGACACTAAAGAGAGGCAGTAGTTTCAATTGGTGCTTCTAGGGAAGGAAGGGTCCCTTACCAAAACAACCCCAATTAACCCCTCCAGAGGGGAACAGACAAGCAACAAGAATCCAATCCGAGCACACTTGTGTAGTTCAAAAATCAATAATGCTGTAATCAGAAAGTTATCGATTTCCACTTTTAATCCATAAACAACAGTTTGGGTCACATGAGATCCAAAATATTTTTCATAAGCCATAAATTCAATCCAATTCATGCAGTCAGCAGATATTAGTTCAGCATTTTGATTCAATACAGCCCAACACGTTTTTCGTCAATACGTAATTCATACCTTGACTTCTTTAGGGCTGTGATTATTTAAAAAAAATACATAATATTAGAAAGATCATCATAACTCTTAAGAAACCCTCACCCACCGTGCCGCACTATAAAAGGAGATACATAATCTGATTCTGTCCCAGAAAATCGTAAGGGAAAGAAAATAGGTGTATTCATCATACAATTTGCACAAATTGCTGTGATAATCAGAATAGGCGAAAAGTGATGAATTCTCCATTCCTGTGCACGATCCACAGTAATTAACAAGATCAATAAGATTGTCACAATAATTCTGAGAACCCAGGGGCAGAATAGTATTGGAAATACTCCAATACTTGATAATGTACTATTTGCAAAAACCAGACACGGCAGAGGAATCAAAGACATGAATGTAAATTGATAAATGAATATAGAGAATATATGAAACGTTAGCCAGAGAAGATAAGTAAACTTAGATCCCATACGTTAAGCCAAAAAGTGATAAGTGGAAAATGAGAGTGGTACGAGAAAATAGTGTGAGGGAATTGTAAACATGCATGTAAAATAATGACCTGGAAAAAGTCTCAATTAGCTGAAGGAGTGTGGTCCATCCGCTTAATAGGTTCCATGTACTTGACAAAAAAGCATAATATCAGTATTCTGTCTCGAGTGAAGTGAGAAAAAAATATAAAATAGAAGTAAAAAGAGTACTTTGTTAACAATGTGAGAAACAAGATCATTGTAAACTGAATAACAAGCAAGTAAAGCAACGTTGTCATTAGAGATCACCTCTCTTCAATACCGTTTAGGAAATGAACTGACTTTCATTTTAAAATACATAAAACGGGGCTCTAAGCACGTTTGTCAGGGTAAATGTTAAGTGCACAGCTACTGCATATTCAGTAACAATTGAAGAGAATATATAACAAAATTATCTGCAAGTATGGCACGATAATTGTTTAGTGCATCAATCCTAAATATCGTATATATCGTATTCAATTACAATTAACAGAAAAGGGCATCATAAACCCAATGGGCTACATATTACCTGATACTTGACTTAAATAGGAGCCTCAAATGTGGTCAGCTGTCACTGTACCACAAAATACAGTGTAAGCATCTCGTCCTTCGACTGAGTATTATGCAACTCAACGCATGTCACCTGTTACCTGCCTTAAATATGAGCCGCAAATGTGGTCAGCGGTCATAATCCCACACATTCCAGTGTAAGCAACTAGTCCCTCCTGAAATAATAAGAGTCTCAACATAACTGCAGAATTAACTTATGATATAAAAGGGCATTGAAAGACCATAAGCATGTAAATCACGACAAAAGTTATTAGCATTAAAATTATGTCTAAAGCCAACATCACTTATTAGAGAACAAAGTTGCAAAAAAAAAAAAAGGAGATTATTCCCGGTGTATCCATGTCGTGGACAATCTGCGCCATTTTGGGAGCCACATTTGTATCATAGCACCAGTCACGTATCGCACGTCAGCGTTAAAGTGCTTGAGATTTTAGCACTATTTGGATATAACTAGAGATAAGTAAGGATCTTAAAAGTAAGATTGCGATTTCATCTCAAAGACTGACAGGAGAAATAAGAAATAAAAGTCTAAAAATATACTTGAAAAGTGTACATTAAGCACCAAGTAATGGTGATGTTCATAATATTTGTAATTATAACAAATATGCAGCGGGAATCTTGGAGTGGAGAGTGTCAATAATAATGGTGTATAGTATAGAGCGAATCGTCAGCAGTCAACACACAAATGTGGTGTAATCGTAACCCTACAAGTGCATCCCCCCAAGCCCCCACCCCCCGGGGACCCGCAATGGGCCCCCACAGTAAACACCGAATGCCTTTCCATGGCGGAATATCCGCCTTGGAAAGGCATTAAACCGTTAACATCATAATATGGATAGCGGTGCCTGCAAGGCACTGCCACCATATTGCAGGCCTTTTCCACCCGGTAGGCAATCGTGACGATTGCCTACTTGCGGAAAAGCGGCAGACGGTCTTTCCGTCCGCTGCGGCACCCCCCGCCATGTTAATGTGGCGGGGGGTAACAGGCCATCTGCAAGGGTGTTTTGGCGGGTGCATAGCCACCGCCCGCCATGCTAATGGGCCCCTTAGTCTCAAATTCCTATTCCCACACACTATTTTCTCGTACCACTCTCATTTTCCACTTATCACTTTTTGGCTTAATGTATGGGACCTAAGGTTACTTATTTTCTCTGGCTAATGTTTCATAGTTTATATTAATTTTCAATTTACATTCATGCCTTTGATTCCTCTACCGTGTCTGTTTTTTGCAAATAGTATATTATCAAGTATTGGAGTATTTCCAATACGAATATGCCCCTGAGTTCTGAGAATTATTATGACAATCTTACTGATCTTGTCAATTACTGTGGATCACGCACATAAAGGGAGAACTTCTCACTTCTCACTGATTTTGATAATCACAGCAATTTGTGCAAACTGTATGATCAACACACCTATTTTCTCCTCTTATTATGTGGAACCATGGTGGGTGACAGTTTCTTTAGAGTTATGATGATCCTTCCAATATTATGTATTTAAAAAAAAATATACAGCCCTGAAGAAGTCGAGGTATGGGTTATCTATCAACAAAACACGTGTTGGCTGTATTGAATCAAAAATGCTGAACTAATATATGCCGACTGCATGAATTGGATTGAATTTATTGACTCATGAAAACAATTTTGGATCTCATGTGACCCAAACTGTTGTTTATGGATTAAAAGTGGACATCGATAACATTCTGGTTACAACATTATTGATTTTTGGAAAGTCCTTAAAAAATGATCTTTGGCCAAATCCTCAATGTTGCAAGCGGTGAGGCTAGAAACAGGTATGGAGGGACTAGGTGAGGACAATAAAGTCTCACCGTGGTGCAGAAACGAGACAGTGAGGAGCAATCTAACATGGGCAAAAGGGGTAAGTAAAACTCTGATAAAAGCTTGTACAATGTTGAGGCTTAAGATAAGCTCCCTGTCCCTACAAATTGAAGCTGAAAGGAGAGAACTTTGGTCTCTGGGCAGTACTTGAGGGAAAAAAAATCGGTAGGTTTTATGGCTACCTCATGGCAAAATGAATTTAATTACACGTACATCGATAGATTACCATGCCGACGACTGAGATGAGAAGTTTTAAAACTGAGAAGAGAAGTTTTAAATCTGAGAATTGGTGTTAACCCCTGTTACACCAACAATGAAGTAAAAAGAGTAATGATCGATAGTAATGGGAAATGTAACGGTTCTCTGGGGACAACATGTGATATAGTGCACATTTTATTGGATTGCCAAATGGTTTTAGATGTACGGAAAGAAATTTTACGGCCAATTTTTAAAAAGTGTAGCATAAAAAATAGGACACAGGGAGCAGACCTTTTACTAGAAATGAGGGATTTGGATATAGCCTGTAATCTGCGAAGGTATATTCAAAAAGGTTTTTTTTAAATGTGAATAGCATCCTATAGCTTGCCTGTCTGTAGGATATGGGTAGGATACATGGTTGAAAAAAGGTTTAATGCTCTTACCTTGAAATCGCATGATGATGCATTTAAAGTTGTGCCCTAGGGGGCAGTATTAAAACAAGATAAAAGAAATTTGAAATGGGCCGAACAATGAATTTTTGCCTTAAACTTATGATACGTGTTAGGATATGTTTATGGTTGGAAGTTAATAATGAACAATTTTAACTTGAATTTTATGATGTGGTTTTATGGTGTCATTTGTGATGATTATGCATTGTATTTTATAATGATATTTTATATGTTTCTGGACTGTACAGTCCAAATAAACTTTGTGTTGAACTGAACTGGATTGAAATTTTGGCTGTATGAAAACTATTTTGGATCTCATGTGACGCGAACTGTTGTTTCTGGATTAAAAGTGGACATCGATAACATTCTGTTTACAACATTATTGACTTTTGGATTTCATAAGTGTGCTCGGATTGGATTCTTGTTGCAAATATTATGTGACCCTGCGCAAAGTTCTGTGGCATCCTGTGCATCAATTCCCTTATCAAGAGAAATGCTTTATGAATTCTAGAGTGATTCAGGTCACAGCACACTTCACTTCCTTTCATCAAACCCTTCCTCATCTGAGCTTGGGTCCTCAGGGCTTGCCTACTTCAATTTTCCTTTGGTACACAAATCACCTTGCTATAATAGGCTGCTTCAAAGACTCGTCAAATTGGGATGCAGGTTAGTACTGATAGAGATCGGGGGTCACCTGACCAATAATTTCACCATATAGTTTTCGGACCCATAAATTTCAATTCACCATATACATTAATCAGGTGACCTCACAAACCTACCATCAGCAACCCTGATTCCTTCTTTTTTTATTTCTAGTGTACCCGACTTACCAATCCACCGTTACGGGTACCTATGACCACAATGGATCAGGGAGCTAGCTGTGAAGAAAAGTAGACAAAATACAAAACCCAACTTTAAAATACCTTTGATATTCATAAAATGACCACGGACAACTGAGAAGTTTTAAAGGTTTTATCTAGAAATCAGTTTCTGAGAGTATTAGGCTTACAGTTAAAAGGCAATCGATAATCAAGATAACAAAAAGAACATAACCATACAAGAACAGTGTGAGGGCAATCATTTAAGTTGTAAATAGGGAACACGCTAAGTAGACTTAAACTGAAACTCAAGAAGAGACATCTATAAATGAGCAAACCTATTGCATGTACTAGAATTATACTATTGGGACGTACTTAATGAAAAGAGTGGAAAATTTGGAATCCTACACATCCATCGAAAGGGTGAGATGTGAAACACGCTATAATTCTAATATTATTATTTCAAGAATAGAATTCAGGAGAACCTATAAACCACATCTAAATTCATAAACCGTATGGAGAGAATTGTGCTCTAAAAGGTAGGGTAACATAGGAACTTGCTATAAAAATGCAATGGTCATTCATATATTGGATTGCGAAAAACATGGAAATTATAACATGTGCAAATGTATGTCTTTATTGAAGCAAAGACAGAAAATAGAAAGGTGCAGTATAGAGTTCTCAGCCCTATCTATATATTTACCTAGAATGGTGTGAAAACCAACCCTGGCCACGGATCAGTCAAGGACAGGAAATACCCCCAGGAATAGCAGTCATCAATGGGACAGCAGGTGCAGAATGGACACCCCAGGACAGGACAGGAAACGCAGATTAAGATCAGGACAGGACCACCAAGGCACGACCAGCACCCGCAGTTCGGAAGCAACGCCTGCGCTCCACCCTCTCTGCAGCTATCAGTCAGAACCCCGATTGGGTTAGCGAACTCCCCAGCAAAGTGCTCCGCCAGCACTTAAGGTTTAGTAAAACCTTTAAAGTCTAAGGTCAAATTCGGACAGAGTACTCCGCAGCGCTCTGTAAATTCAGTCACCTATTGAGTGCGTTGGGTCAGTGACAGGTCAGCTATTCAGACAAGTCGGACAATTTCTCTAGCTGAACCTAGGCTAGATATACTGTTTTGGGTCAGTGTACCACCCCCAAATGTTGCAAAGTGTCGGAATCCACAATTTCGATTGGTCCCAAAGTAGGCTAGGTTAACACACCAATCAGAACAGACTACTGTAAGCCTAAATTTACATTCTAGGGATCCGCCTAGCAAGATTGGGGTTCCCACGAAAAGTTTCACAGAATACAATGAAGAATTACAATTGTTACAAATGAAGAACAAATTCTGCTCCATCCTCCTAGGTCAGAGGTGGCTTTCGCAGGAGCATCTTGACTGTGGCTGCCAGCTGGCTGAGTTCCACTGTTCAAGGACATTTCTCTCTGGCTGCGCGACATGCGCAGAAGGGACCTTCAAGATGGTTCTCGGTTTGGTCAGACCCCCCAAATTATCGCGGTACATGAAAAGTAAGCGAAAACAAATTAAAACATAGAAATGAACGTATGTACTACATATCATGACCTTGTACTTATGGTTTACCACTATAAAAAATATACTATGCAGTTATATATTAGTGCAATACACAATAACACGAGAACATCTGCACGAGCTTCACCATATTAATACATAAGCAGCCATCTTGTGGCTATTACGCATGCGCACCCTTTCCCTCCAGAATTACAACTACGTCACGCATGCGCAGAAGCAATATTCCAACCGGCGGCCATTTTAAGGACACAGATTAATCGTATTAGTAAAACACATAGGCAAGCATCACTAAGATACACGCGCATTCAAAAATAAAGGAAAATTAGTACAACAAACAAATTGGATTACCGGGTTATAACAGATTCGAGGTTCATGACTCAAGCAAGTCGCGAAATATGCGAAATCTTGCTCTATCAATCCCCTCTTTGATGATATTTACTATCATCACAAATAAAAATGGAACCAGATGCCAACTTTTCTCACACTTTATGCATCTCAATCTCTTCCAACAAGCGATTCAATTTCTCTTTCACATCTTTGCTAGGGTGAGAATTTTTCACCTTTTTGTAAATCTGATTATTCATTTCTTCCAATTCAAGCTCATCCACACTCCGTTTCACACCCCTTCTATCCACCGTGTATTTCTTTGTGTTTTTGCGACATTTGCAACAGATGAATATGAGGAAAACGATGAGACCTATCACTCCAATTGGCATCAGTACCTTGAATAATAAACTTCTACCTAAATTAGCAAACCAATGACCTACATTGGAGAGACCATCTACAAGTCTCTGCCAGGCACTGTCAACCTCCAGTGGTTTGAGTTCCTTTTCCAAATTAGTAATGTTTTTTACATATTTTTTAATCTGTTCACTTTTGTCCGGTATGTAAGTGCAACAATGTTGCGCCTTCAGCATCCGGCAGACTCCGCCCTCTTTTGCTAATAAGGTGTCTAGCGCAAGTCTGTTTTGCAAAACCATTGATCTGATCGCAACCATTTCGGTATTGACCAGCAGAAATCCATGAGCTGTGTCAGTACACAACACATCCACTATTGTGGATAATTAGCAAATTCTGTGAGTGTTCAGAACCACTCCCACTCCAGGTATCAGTGCACTAAAAATACTACCCATTATTTCACCTACGCTTTCTCTTTTATTACGCATTAAGCCATTAGTGTTTTCATTGCTTCCAGCAATTTCTTTCACATGGTATATTTTCGGGAAAACAATGCCAAAGTAGCAGCTTCCATACCAGTGATCCGGCAATTTGAAATAAGCCTTGTTTCCACATATATAATAAATTCCGGGAAACACAGGTTCTGACCCATTTTTGAAACCCCAACCTCCAATTACCTTGTAATTGTGTTCACATTGACTGGAACCAATGAAAATGTTATTGTAATAACTAGTCTTCTCGCGGTGAAGACAAAGTTTCCCTTTCCTTTCGAAATCCAGCAACAAAGCAGGACCACTCCTACCATTTGAGGTGCCTTCCATGTTTTCAGCCCATCTAGGAGTTTTCTGTCTCTTATCATTTGCCTTTCTTTGGAAACTCTCCCTTCTTTTCTCTGCCATGTTTAAAAACATTTTCTCTTGTTCATGTAATGAACAGGTCAAGTTGTCTCTGTGTGCTTCATTCAAATCTATAGTACCTATAGTCAGGAAGTACTCTCCCATATAACGTGTAACGTCACTTTTAGTATGTACAGGATTCAGATTTCCACGTATGGGAAGTTCAGAAAATATCACGTCTGAATTAGAATAGTAATACTGTAACGGTCCTCTTTTATAAAATAAACTAGCTAAAATGCTACAGGAAATTCCATAGGTCAGAGGTAGGTGATGATAAGTCACGCCTTCAGCTACAGAAGTAGGTAGCTTCATGCAGACATAGCAGTCTTCTATTTCCATAGTTTCTACATAGTGCACTAAAAGATTAGCGAAAACATTTAACTGTGTCTGGTTTCTAACTCCATGATAATGTAGTCCTTCCTCATCTGATGCTTCTAAGTCTCGTATTGTTTGTCTGAGTGCTTTTTCACGTCTTTCTACACTTCGTGTTGTCAGTTCTTCAGTGTCAGTGGTCACAGTCTGAGTAGGGTCAATATTAGTATTTTTGCTTACCATATAAGGAATGAAAACTGTTAGTCCTATCCAAATTATTATCACTATAACTATGCTACATATACATATTCGGCAGCATGTTTTGCAACAACTGCGTCTAGGCCTTCCATTCACGTTTGAATCAGACATTTTCGTTCAGAAGAAGATTTCTCAACCCCTCTTTCTAACTTTGCACAGTTAGCTTACTCTGCGCAATTTCAGGTTAATTCGTCTTCCTCTTCTGTAGACTGATCAGCAATCGGTTCTCCGTCACTTTCGTCAGTTATATCAAGATCCTCAAAATCCTCCAAAATTAAAAATGTCCATTCAGGATCTTGGTATTTTTCGTTCAGTCTTTTTATTCGATCACTCCTTCTTTTGGAGCCTTCTCCAGTTTGTTCTGCAATTCGAGGACTTTTCCTTCTTTCTGCAAGTTTTTCTTCTACTGTTTTTATTCTCAGTCTCAGTTTCTTAATATATCCTGGTTCAATATTTTTCTTTTTCTTGAGTCTTTTAGTGGGCACTGTGTTTTGGCTTTCTTCTAACGCTCTTTTATTTTCGTTTGTTTGTGGCACTTCTGTTTCTGTCTCTTCCCTTCCTGTCTGACTAGTCCCAGGTCTTGTATCTATTTCTTCTGCCTGGTTACTAAGCTGGCCTGGTTCAGGTGAATTTTGGTTTTGGCTTTCGAGTGTCTCTGTTCCTGTGTCCTGAACACGTTCTTCTAATTCTATCTGATCCTGTTCAAGCACTTCGATCTCTTGATTTTCTTCTGCTCGAACGTTTACACTAGTTCTAGTCTGTCCCTTTTCAATTTCAGGAGTCAGTGGAGGAGTATCGATCACTTGTTCTATCCCTATCTGACCTTCCTCTTCTTCCTCAGATTTGACGTGAATCTCAATGATCTGAGGGTCTTCGCCTGTGCCTATCTCTTCCTCTCTATTCCACTCTCTATCCTCTTGGATTCGCTCTCTTGTTCTGATTGGGTCTTCAGTTAGGTCGATTATGGGTATCCAATCATCTTGGCTGGTGCTCGGCTGCTCGTCATCAGCTACTTCAGGACCGGCGTCTGCAGACCCCTCAGCTGGACAACCTTCAGCTCCAGGTTCCTCGTCTGGAACTACTTTCTGTGTATGGCTGGCATGGATCCACTTGGGAACGCCTGCACACTTCACTATCTGGCGCTTTTCTCCCCACCTCGGTGCAAGGCAACTTGAAAGAGTATGCTTCTTGATTCTAACCCAGTCACCAGGAACCAACTTGTGAACTGGAGTTGTCGGGTTGGCGACGGAGTCTTCCCCAATCTGGCGAGAGATAGAACGCACTTGGTCACCCATTTGCTTGCAGTACTCAAGTACCAAATCATCAGTAATGCTTAACAGTTTGTATCCTGGTACCCATGCTTGTCTCATCACTCTTCCCATCAGGATCTCATGGGGGCTTAGGCCTGTTTTTCGCTCTGGAATACTTCTGAGTCACATCAGTACAAGAGGCAAGGCAGTTATCCAGTTCATGCCAGTAGAGTCACACATTTTTGCTAATCTCGATTTTATAGTGCCATTTATTTGCTCTACTACTCCAGAAGCCTCTGGACGATATGCACAGTGCAGCTTTTGTGTGATTCCAAATGCTTTACAGAGCTGATCGATTACCTCATTCTGAAAATGTTTTCCTCTATCTGATTCAATAGTGACTGGAACCCCGAACCTAGGTATTAGTTCTCGTAGTAACATTTTGGCTACGGTTATGGCATCATTCTGTGTGGCAGGGTAAGCTTCCACCCATTTTGAAAACAGGCAGACAATGACAAGGACATATCTTTTTCCCTCACAACGAGGCATGGTGATGAAGTCAATCTGTATTCTCACAAAGGGACCCCCTGATTTTCCAATTTTCCCCAGTTCAACTACTGTTCTTTTACCAGCGTTGAACTGCTGACATGTTAAGCACCTCTGGCAGAGTGATTCTGCTACTTTCCTGAACTTCGGATTATACCAGGTCTGCTGAAACACCAGAACCATGGCATCCCTACCAGTGTGTGAATTTCCATGTATCAATCTGGCCATAGTGGCAAGCAAGTGTCTAGGTAACACAGGCATACCATTTGGGCCCACAATGACACCATCCTCACTTCTTGGTCGACAACCAAGTTTTCTCCACCTTTCTTGCTCTTTCAATGGCGTAGCATGCTGCCAATCTCTCACCTCATCCCAGGTAGGTACTTCTTCAAACACCATAGGTTGGCAGCTGTTTCCAGTCCCTCCCAGTTTGATATTTATGGACATGCGATCTTTAGCACACTGTTTTGCCACTTGATCAGCAAAATCATTTCCCAAAGATACAGCGTCAAGGCCTTTCTTATGGGCAACACATTTGACCACTGCCAATTCTTTTGGTAATTGGATTGCTTCCAGTAAATTTTGTACAACCCTTCCATTCCGAATGGGGGTACCTGATGAAGTCAGGAATTCTCTTTGTAGCCATAATTGGCCAAAGTTATGCACAACCCCATAACAGTACTGACTGTCAGTATACACTGTTATTCTTTTGTCTTTTCCCAATTTGCAAGCTCTTATCAATGCTATCAATTCGGCTACTTGTGCAGACTTTACTCCAAATAAACATGATGCTTCTTTAATGCTGTCTAAAGAGACTACAGCATAAGCAGCACTTAGGCCTACAAGTTCGTGTCTCATACATGAGCCATCCACAAAGAACTCCTCATCATGTACAGGCAAAGGTGTTTCCTTAATGTCTGGGCGGGGTTTAGTACTGAATTCTGTCAGGTCAATGCAGTCATGCTCGTTCTCTCCTTCATCTTCTACAACCATTGAGTCAGGGAGTAGGGTGGCTGGGTTCAGGATATTACACCGAGCAATAACTACATTTGCAGCACCCACGAGAATCCTCTCGTATTTAGTCAGCCGACTAGGGGTGAGATACTGAGTCTTGGTTCGGGTCAGTAAAATTACAACTGCATGTGGAACATACACAGTTACAGGATGTCCCATTACAATGGATTCACTCTGCTCTAAGCTCGTGTAAGTGGCGGCTACCGCTTTCAGACACCCAGGTAATCCAGCAGCCACTGGATCCAAAGTAATTTACAATAAGGGGTGGTGAGGGACAGAGTCTCTGAATTAAGCAGAATACTCTCACCCAGTCCAAAGATCAGGGCTAGATCCAACACCGTTTTTTTAGCTCATTGCACCATCCCAGTTTCAGAACCTGGCTGTATGCAAATTAGTCTGTTCCTGTCCCAGTGCATGATGGGAACAGGGCAAACCTAACTACAAAAGCCAATTCTTACACTGGGAAGGAAACAAGCTTCCGGGGACCGGTTTCTGGCATTACAGCCGTCTTCGGCCCGGCTTGCTTGAATCCTGATGGTGCAATGAGCAAGGGACTCATGTCTGAGTATACCCTTCCATGCTTAGGGTGGACAAAATAATTTACAATAAGGGGTGGTGAGGGACAGAGTCTCTGAATTAAGCAGAATACTCTCACCCAGTCCAAAGATCAGGGCTAGATCCAACACCGTTTTTTAGCTCATTGCACCATCCCAGTTTCAGAACCTGGCTGTATGCAAATTAGTCTGTTCCTGTCCCAGTGCATGATGGGAACAGGGCAAACCTAACTACAAAAGCCAATTCTTACACTGGGAAGGAAACAAGCTTCCGGGGACCGGTTTCTGGCATTACAGCCGTCTTCGGCCCGGCTTGCTTGAATCCTGATGGTGCAATAAGCAAGGGACTCATGTCTGAGTATACCCTTCCACGCTTAGGGTGGACAAAATAATTTACAATAAGGGGTGGTGAGGGACAGAGTCTCTGAATTAAGCAGAATACTCTCACCCAGTCCAAAGATCAGGGCTAGATCCAACACCGTTTTTTAGCTCATTGCACCATCCCAGTTTCAGAACCTGGCTGTATGCAAATTAGTCTGTTCCTGTCCCAGTGCATGATGGGAACAGGGCAAACCTAACTACAAAAGCCAATTCTTACACTGGGAAGGAAACAAGCTTCCGGGGACCGGTTTCTGGCATTACAGCCGTCTTCGGCCCGGCTTGCTTGAATCCTGATGGTGCAATGAGCAAGGGACTCATGTCTGAGTATACCCTTCCACGCTTAGGGTGGACAAAATAATTTACAATAAGGGGTGGTGAGGGACAGAGTCTCTGAATTAAGCAGAATACTCTCACCCAGTCCAAAGATCAGGGCTAGATCCAACACCGTTTTTTAGCTCATTGCACCATCCCAGTTTCAGAACCTGGCTGTATGCAAATTAGTCTGTTCCTGTCCCAGTGCATGATGGGAACAGGGCAAACCTAACTACAAAAGCCAATTCTTACACTGGGAAGGAAACAAGCTTCCGGGGACCGGTTTCTGGCATTACAGCCGTCTTCGGCCCGGCTTGCTTGAATCCTGATGGTGCAATGAGCAAGGGACTCATGTCTGAGTATACCCTTCCACGCTTAGGGTGGACAAAATAATTTACAATAAGGGGTGGTGAGGGACAGAGTCTCTGAATTAAGCAGAATACTCTCACCCAGTCCAAAAGATCAGGGCTAGATCCAACACCGTTTTTTAGCTCATTGCACCATCCCAGTTTCAGAACCTGGCTGTATGCAAATTAGTCTGTTCCTGTCCCAGTGCATGATGGGAACAGGGCAAACCTAACTACAAAAGCCAATTCTTACACTGGGAAGGAAACAAGCTTCCGGGGACCGGTTTCTGGCATTACAGCCGTCTTCGGCCCGGCTTGCTTGAATCCTGATGGTGCAATGAGCAAGGGACTCGTGTCTGAGTATACCCTTCCACGCTTAGGGTGGACAAAATAATTTACAATAAGGGGTGGTGAGGGACAGAGTCTCTGAATTAAGCAGAATACTCTTACCCAGTCCAAAGATCAGGGCTAGATCCAACACCGTTTTTTAGCTCATTGCACCATCCCAGTTTCAGAACCTGTCTGTATGCAAATTAGTCTGTTCCTGTCCCAGTGCATGATGGGAACAGGGCAAACCTAACTACAAAAGCCAATTCTTACACTGGGAAGGAAACAAGCTTCCGGGGACCGGTTTCTGGCATTACAGCCGTCTTCGGCCCGGCTTGCTTGAATCCTGATGGTGCAATGAGCAAGGGACTCGTGTCTGAGTATACCCTTCCACGCTTAGGGTGGACAAAATAATTTACAATAAGGGGTGGTGAGGGACAGAGTCTCTGAATTAAGCAGAATACTCTTACCCAGTCCAAAGATCAGGGCTAGATCCAACACCGTTTTTTAGCTCATTGCACCATCCCAGTTTCAGAACCTGGCTGTATGCAAATTAGTCTGTTCCTGTCCCAGTGCATGATGGGAACAGGGCAAACCTAACTACAAAAGCCAATTCTTACACTGGGAAGGAAACAAGCTTCCGGGGACCGGTTTCTGGCATTACAGCCGTCTTCGGCCCGGCTTGCTTGAATCCTGATGGTGCAATGAGCAAGGGACTCATGTCTGAGTATACCCTTCCACGCTTAGGGTGGACAAAATAATTTACAATAAGGGGTGGTGAGGGACAGAGTCTCTGAATTAAGCAGAATACTCTCACCCAGTCCAAAGATCAGGGCTAGATCCAACACCGTTTTTTAGCTCATTGCACCATCCCAGTTTCAGAACCTGGCTGTATGCAAATTAGTCTGTTCCTGTCCCAGTGCATGATGGGAACAGGGCAAACCTAACTACAAAAGCCAATTCTTACACTGGGAAGGAAACAAGCTTCCGGGGACCGGTTTCTGGCATTACAGCCGTCTTCGGCCCGGCTTGCTTGAATCCTGATGGTGCAATGAGCAAGGGACTCATGTCTGAGTATACCCTTCCACGCTTAGGGTGGACAAAATAATTTACAATAAGGGGTGGTGAGGGACAGAGTCTCTGAATTAAGCAGAATACTCTCACCCAGTCCAAAGATCAGGGCTAGATCCAACACCGTTTTTTAGCTCATTGCACCATCCCAGTTTCAGAACCTGGCTGTATGCAAATTAGTCTGTTCCTGTCCCAGTGCATGATGGGAACAGGGCAAACCTAACTACAAAAGCCAATTCTTACACTGGGAAGGAAACAAGCTTCCAGGGACCGGTTTCTGGCATTACAGCCGTCTTCGGCCCGGCTTGCTTGAATCCTGATGGTGCAATGAGCAAGGGACTCATGTCTGAGTATACCCTTCCACGCTTAGGGTGGACAAAATAATTTACAATAAGGGGTGGTGAGGGACAGAGTCTCTGAATTAAGCAGAATACTCTCACCCAGTCCAAAGATCAGGGCTAGATCCAACACCGTTTTTTAGCTCATTGCACCATCCCAGTTTCAGAACCTGGCTGTATGCAAATTAGTCTGTTCCTGTCCCAGTGCATGATGGGAACAGGGCAAACCTAACTACAAAAGCCAATTCTTACACTGGGAAGGAAACAAGCTTCCGGGGACCGGTTTCTGGCATTACAGCCGTCTTCGGCCCGGCTTGCTTGAATCCTGATGGTGCAATGAGCAAGGGACTCATGTCTGAGTATACCCTTCCACGCTTAGGGTGGACAAAATAATTTACAATAAGGGGTGGTGAGGGACAGAGTCTCTGAATTAAGCAGAATACTCTCACCCAGTCCAAAGATCAGGGCTAGATCCAACACCGTTTTTTAGCTCATTGCACCATCCCAGTTTCAGAACCTGGCTGTATGCAAATTAGTCTGTTCCTGTCCCAGTGCATGATGGGAACAGGGCAAACCTAACTACAAAAGCCAATTCTTACACTGGGAAGGAAACAAGCTTCCGGGGACCGGTTTCTGGCATTACAGCCGTCTTCGGCCCGGCTTGCTTGAATCCTGATGGTGCAATGAGCAAGGGACTCATGTCTGAGTATACCCTTCCACGCTTAGGGTGGACAAAATAATTTACAATAAGGGGTGGTGAGGGACAGAGTCTCTGAATTAAGCAGAATACTCTCACCCAGTCCAAAGATCAGGGCTAGATCCAACACCGTTTTTTAGCTCATTGCACCATCCCAGTTTCAGAACCTGGCTGTATGCAAATTAGTCTGTTCCTGTCCCAGTGCATGATGGGAACAGGGCAAACCTAACTACAAAAGCCAATTCTTACACTGGGAAGGAAACAAGCTTCCGGGGACCGGTTTCTGGCATTACAGCCGTCTTCGGCCCGGCTTGCTTGAATCCTGATGGTGCAATGAGCAAGGGACTCATGTCTGAGTATACCCTTCCACGCTTAGGGTGGACAAAATAATTTACAATAACGGGTGGTGAGGGACAGAGTCTCTGAATTAAGCAGAATACTCTCACCCAGTCCAAAGATCAGGGCTAGATCCAACACCGTTTTTTAGCTCATTGCACCATCCCAGTTTCAGAACCTGGCTGTATGCAAATTAGTCTGTTCCTGTCCCAGTGCATGATGGGAACAGGGCAAACCTAACTACAAAAGCCAATTCTTACACTGGGAAGGAAACAAGCTTCCGGGGACCGGTTTCTGGCATTACAGCCGTCTTCGGCCCGGCTTGCTTGAATCCTGATGGTGCAATGAGCAAGGGACCAAATCCAGAAGCAAGGGATCCAAAGTGGCAGAAAAGTATGCCACAGGGCGTCTAATCAACCCATGCTCCTGGGTTAAGACTGACAATGCACAATTGTCTCGTGTGTCACAGAACAGGGCAAACTCCTTAGAATAGTCAGGCATGCCTAAAGCAGGGGCTGTACACAGACAATCTCGTAATTTAGTAAATGCTGTTAAGCTTTCATCATCCCATTCAACTGGGTCCTTTGCTCCTTTCTTGGTCATTTTTATCAAAGGCTTTACTAGGACTGCGAATCCCACAATCCATTGCCTGCAGTACCCTACAACCCCAAGGAACATTCTGATCTCTTTCTGAGTACGGGGTAACTGCATCTTTTGAATTATTCTGACTCTCTCTGAAGTGACTTTTCTGATGCCTTTTTCTATCTGGTGCCCCAGATATTTCACTGATTTTGAACAGAACTGCAATTTTTCAGGGGCCACTTTATGTCCCTTTTCACCTAGGTGATTCAGCAAAGCAATGGTGTCAATCACACACTCTCTATGACTTTTAGACGCCACCAAGAGGTCGTCAATATACTGCACCAAAACAGACTTTCCAGGTAAGACTAAGGATTCGAGGCACTTTTTCAGGATCTGATTAAAGATAGAGGGGCTTTCTGTGTACCCTTGGGGGACCCTATTCCAAACGTACACATGACTATTGAAAGCAAATGAGAAAAGAAATTTGCTGTCTGGATGCAATGGGATCGAAAAAAATGCATGACATAGGTCTATCACAGTGAACCACTCAGCATCCCAAGGAATCTGATACAGGATCACTGCGGGGTTCGGGACAATAGGACAACAAGGAACAACGATCTTGTTTACCTTTCTCAGGTCCTGTACTACTCTGTACTTGCCACTAGGTTTCTTGATTCCAATTATGGGGGAATTACACGGGCTGCTCATCACTTCTTGTATGATGTTTGCTTCTAGTAATTTCTGTATTTCAATGGCAACTCCTGCTCTCACTTCGGCACTCATTCTGTAAGGCTTGGTATTGGGGTAA
The DNA here is from genome assembly GCF_964261635.1 of Lissotriton helveticus. NCBI lineage: Eukaryota > Metazoa > Chordata > Amphibia > Caudata > Salamandridae > Lissotriton > Lissotriton helveticus. Next base: position 10,874,814 of record NC_136064.1, read on the forward strand.
ACTGCATTTTCTTTCATGGCTATTTGTATGGGATCTATATTTTCCATTAATCCCACATCCTTTCCAGTAAAGTCCCATACTTCTGGTTTCACTGTCTGTTGAAGTTCTTCAGGTAAGTCTTGTATAGTCATTCGTTTAATTTCTGAGTCAGGTCTGATTAACATTAACTTGTAGATGCCATCTTCGTCTGGGGTCTGAATTTCGACGCCTTTTGGTGTGCAAAAGATAGTACAGTTCATTTTGCACAACAAATCACGTCCCAGTAAGTTTACTGGACTAGTGTCACAAACGACAAATCTATGCATTTCTTTAAAGTTCCCTATTGTAATCTCCATGGGCTCAGTAACTGGGGTACTAATCAATTGATTAGATACATCTACTACCTGGATTGCTTCTCCTGAGAGGGGTAGGTTTGGAACATCCGCTGTTCTCACAGTAGAACGGGTAGCACCAGTGTCCAACAGAAAGGTGACATCATTTCCATCAACCTTTCCTTCAATGTATGGCCCTGACTGGTCTACCGGCAAGGAGGCGCCAAGTACACACTCCTCGTCCTCCCCTCTCAGGCCCCGTCAGTACTGGTCATCACAGAGAAAAGTGTCATTTAACAAATACTGCGAAGTTGCTGCATTTCTGTTCTCATTGCCTCCCCAGATCTCTATGTCGTCACCCTGCGGTGATTTTCCCTTAAAATTAGGTTTTGGCGCTCGGGGCACTAGGATAATTTTTACCTGCTGCTGGGTCTTTCTTGGTTTTTCATTCTGCGTCTGTGAAATTAAATCAGGGGTTTGGGTATTATCATGCTGTAAATACGGACACTCGTCCCGCCAATGTCCAATTTCCCCGCACTGGTGGCAGGGAAATTTCTTTTTAGCTTCTTCTCTGCTCATTTTTACTTTGGGCTTTCCCCCACCCCCAGGGCCTTGATTTTGGGTACTCTTACTCAATTTACTTAATTGCTTTTCCTGCTGTTCTGCGAGCTTTACTTGTGCCCACATCACCTTTTCCTTGAGTGCCTTTTTCTTATCTGCCATCTCGTCCTCACAGTATTTTGCATACCGTAGGACCTCGTCTATTTTCTTGGACTGCCAACATATTTTATTATCTTTGATCCACTGACAAATTTCGGGTCTTAAACCGTTTACAAACCTGTAAATGAAGTGAGTCATATCCTTCATCTCGATGTTATCTATGCCGCTGTATGTTTTAAACACCTGTAACAGTCTTTCATAAAAGGAGTGCACAGTCTCGTCCCTTTCCTGCGTGGTTCTATCTATTTTTGTCCAATCAGTTTCCTTTGCGGGCCCTTTTAGCTTCAAATGTTGAATTACTTGTTCATATTTTCTCATCACTTCTTTAGAGGGTTCCCCTGTTCTAGAGTCCCTCGGGTACTCCTCACTAGGCCAAGCTATGGCTATTTTACACTCGGTCCATAAGTCTACCGGAACCACAATATCAAAGAACCCATCCAAATATTTCCACAGGCATTTTTGAACCTTTACAAACCTTTCCACCTGCCTGTACCAGTCCACAGGCTTCTCTCGTAATTTTGGGAAATCATTTGTAAAGGACACAATATCCTGTCTGGACCATGGAACATGTACGTATTTTCCACCTGGCACTTCACGCATAGGACATAACTGTTCAGGTTTATCAGCTTCCTTTAGAACGAATTGAGGAGTCACTTGTTTAGATCTAGCCTCCTCTTTCTTCTTGGCCCACCTGGCTTTCCACCTGTCCACATCTCCCCATTTCTGTAATACTGTCAATAACTCTTTGACCTGGGCCTTCTTCCCTGACATGTTCAGGTTTTCCAGATCCTTGTCTGAGAAATCTGCTCTGTACGGTTTTTGCAAAGGTTTTGATTTCGAGATATCTATTCCCATACTAGCTGCAGTGTCAGTTAGTTTTTCATGGAGTACCCTGGCATTTCGAGTAAGGCTCTTGCAGATAAACAACAGCTCTTCTTCCGAGTAGGTATTTAGTCTGTCTAATCCTATATTTCCTGCCATAAGTTCTTCTATTTCTACTCTCAGTTTGTAGAGATCTAGAGGTTTCGACTGAAGAGTTATGTAAATGTAAATGTAAATGTACAGGAATTTATATAGCGCAAATCACCAAGCGGTTTCTAAGCGCTTGCTTAGGGAACCCATCCTGGTATTCCCCTGTGAGATAACCCCAGCAGGGTATCCGCAAGGTGAAAGCCAGGCATCCTGCCGCGAGGGGCCGTTTTGGAGATTAAGCAAGCTATTGCCCAGAGTCGCAGAGTGTGAACCCGTGAATCGAGTAGGCACCGGAGCAAAAAATGTCGAGTCCATGGACATTTTAGGACTCAAGACCCTGCCGAGCCGGGAATTGAACCCTGGTCCCGGGCTGACCTCCGCTTCCAGGTCTGCCTCCTCTAACCAGTGAGCCACACTTCTCCAGTTTGTTTTTCTAATTCTCGACTCCATCTCTCAATTTCTTCAGGAGTTACTACAGTGACACTCTTAGTACCCGAAGTTGATTCCATTTGAATCTCCCTCGCATTGAAAGGATTATGTCTTTTCTGCATCCTTTTTCCTGGTTCCCTAATGGGCAGATCCATTAGTGAAACTTCAGACTCACATTCACTTGCTAAGTCATCTACAATTAAGGGCTCTGATCTCGGTTGGGCTACAACTGGGGTAATAACTGGAGTTCTTGGACTTCCCTGTCGATCCCCATACAATGGAACCACTGGTCCAATAGTAACCGGAATTGTTAAAGACTCAGGACTTGCATTTAACTGAGAAATCCTCTGAATTATTTCAGCTCTCTGCTTAGCTAGTGCCTCTCGTTCTCTGTCCTCCAATATCCTTTCGACTGAATTGTCATGTAATACTTGTGGGGTTAAAGTTGGAGCACAACTCGGGGCAGTGGGAAGTGTTTCTCTGGGACCTTCACCATTACTAGGTCTTGGGGGCAAAGTACCTGTGCCTAGGGATCTTGGTTCTTCCTCATATAGAGGGTTTAGGAACGGCATTCCTGAACTGGATGGTCTTGCCTCACCTTCGTAGGGAAATCTAGAGCAAAAGTCTCTTTCACGGGAGTATCTTGCGTCCCCACTAGCTGGCATTCTTGGATAAATATCCCTTGCATCTACGGGACCTAAACTTTCGGTATAGGGAGGTATGAAGCAACCCCCTCCCACACTGGCAGATCTGGCCTCTTCCTGGAGAGGAGGTCTTCGAGAATTATCCCCCTCACTGGAAGGTCTATTTCTTTCATTGTAAGGAGGCGGACTTCTCATAAACAGGTCATCTAATAATTCATCATCCGACTCTCCAATAGGCACCCAATGTTTGCACTTTTCTGTCTTCTTTTCCCCCCCAGGAGGACCAACCACTGGCATCATTGGAAACAGTCCTTCTACTATCATATTCTGTCTCCACTGTTTCATCTTTTTGTCACGGGTCTCTTGTTTTAGTTTCGGATAAAATTTAGTCAACCCTTTATCCATCTGGGGCTAATCCCTTTCAAAAGCTTCGATTTCCCATTCCTCTAGTGCTTCGTATTGCGTTAATCTAGGTCTGGGATGTAAATCATTCATTCGGGTTCTCAAATTAAATAGAATTCTGCCATTAAATGTACCTTCTAACGGAAAAGCCAATACTCCGTCATCTTTTGTGTACTCCACCCAATTTTCCAACCATACACACGAGTGGTACCCTTTATCGAACATCATGAAAGATGCGGGAGTATTCGGTGGCGGGATGACAACACCTTCTCTGGTTCTAATCGGTTTGTCCTTTTTGAAATAATTCTTTACTTTATTTACAAGGGACACTTTTCTTTTGTTTCCGTACATAATGTCGTTTTTAACGCCTTTCCACTGATCGTTCTCAAACCCCAAATGTCGTGGATCAGGTCTAGTATGCGGTCTGTACGAATGCCACATACGATTTTTGCGAGTGACTCTGTTTACAAAATCACCCCAATCCAAGTGCGTCTCTTATTTTCGTGCGACCAATGAAATGCACGAATTCAAATAATGTCGACCAATGGGTGCGCGACCTTTTTCGCGATACAGTTCTCACGCTTCGGCACTCACCCCTCCTTTACAATTCCAGCTCCGCTACACACCCGCTGCGTCTACCAATCCCAGCGCGGCACAGAGTGACGTCAGAGCAGCTTTGCGACTGACTCCCTCCTTCACAAGGTAACGGAAACTTTATTTCTTTCTAAAGTGCTAGTGCTTGATTATTTAACAACGAATACACATTCGCCACTGTACTCAAGTGTCTAGACAGGAAAGATTTGTTTCACTGCAAGTAAACTCCTTCCATCTACTTTTCACACACTACGGATAGATCTCTTCTGCCTATCCTTCATTCAAGCATTAGGGAACCCATTACTTCCTTAGACTCATCCACTTTTCCGGGATATATCCAAGTCTAAAGTTTCACCAGCGAACCCCTTTTGCTTTCACCCAAGCTCTGATGAACCTGCTACTTTTCCGGTGTGACCCTCACTAGGTTATGCCACAATAGGAATTTTGCCAATGAACCTCGTTGCTAACATTTATTCAAACATACATTTAGAAAAAACCCTAGTTAGTGCTTCCAGTTCTACCTAACCTGCACCAACTTTCCTTAAAGCCAGTGACCTCAAAATAAGTGGATTCTCTTCACCACTTGCTATTCAATTCCCCGGGGATTCCCAACAAACATGTAACAGCTTACTTAACGAGCGGGTTAATACATATATCAGTACAATAATAAGAAAAACACTTTAAAACATTTAATAATTTTCCAAAGCAAACTTTTCACATGGGTGATCAATCCACGAAAACGTTTATTTTTAGCAGCAATAACATTTTTATAAAAAAACTTAGCAGCATCCAACCTATCTAGCTTAACTAGTCCTACCTAACTCTAACTAGTCCCTAACCATTACCTCTGCTACCAGAAAATTACTGATAGAGATCGGGGGTCACCTGACCAATAATTTCACCATATAGTTTTCGGGCCCATAAATTTCAATTCACCATATACATTAATCAGGTGACCTCACAAACCTACCATCAGCAACCCTGATTCCTTCTTTTTTTATTTCTAGTGTACCCGACTTACCAATCCACCGTTACGGGTACCTATGACCACAATGGATCAGGGAGCTAGCTGTGAAGAAAAGTAGACAAAATACAAAACCCAACTTTAAAATACCTTTGATATTCATAAAATGACCACGGACAACTGAGAAGTTTTAAAGGTTTTATCTAGAAATCAGTTTCTGAGAGTATTAGGCTTACAGTTAAAAGGCAATCGATAATCAAGATAACAAAAAGAACATAACCATACAAGAACAGTGTGAGGGCAATCATTTAAGTTGTAAATAGGGAACACGCTAAGTAGACTTAAACTGAAACTCAAGAAGAGACATCTATAAATGAGCAAACTTATTGCATGTACTAGAATTATACTATTGGGACGTACTTAATGAAAAGAGTGGAAAATTTGGAATCCTACACATCCATCGAAAGGGTGAGAAGTGAAACACGCTATAATTCTAATATTATTATTTCAAGAATAGAATTCAGGAGAAACTATAAACCACATCTAAATTCATAAACCGTATGGAGAGAATTGTGCTCTAAAAGGTAGGGTAACATAGGAACATGCTATAAAAATGCAATGGTCATTCATATATTGGATTGCGAAAAACATGGAAATTATAACATGTGCAAAGGTATGTCTTTATTGAAGCAAAGACAGAAAATAGAAAGGTGCAGTATAGAGTTCTCAGCCCTATCTATATATTTACCTAGAATGTGTGAAAACCAACCCTGGCCACGGATCAGTCAAGGACAGGAAATACCCCCAGGAATAGCAGTCATCAATGGGACAGCAGGTGCAGAATGGACACCCCAGGACAGGACAGGAAACCCAGATTAAGATCAGGACAGGACCACCAAGGCACGACCAGCACCCGCAGTTCGGAAGCATTGCCTGCGCTCCACCCTCTCTGCAGCTATCAGTCAGAACCCCGATTGGGTTAGCGAACTCCCCAGCAAAGTGCTCTGCCAGCACTTAAGGTTTAGTAAAACCTTTAAAGTCTAAGGTCAAATTCGGACAGAGTACTCCGCTGCTCTCTGTAAATTCTGTCACCTATTGAGTGCGTTGGGTCAGTGACAGGTCAGCTATTCAGACAAGTCGGACAATTTCTCTAGCTGAACCTAGGCTAGATATACTGTTTTGGGTCAGTGTACCACCCCCAAATGTTGCAAAGTGTCAGAATCCACAATTTCGATTGGTCCCAAAGTAGGCTAGGTTTACACACCAATCAGAACAGACTACTGTAAGCCTAAATTTACATTCTAGGGATCCGCCTAGCAAGATTGGGGTTCCCACGAAAAGTTTCACAGAATACAATGAAGAATTACAATTGTTACAAATGAAGAACAAATTCTGCTCCATCCTCCTAGGTCAGAGGTGGCTTTCGCAGGAGCATCTTGACTGTGGCTGCCAGCTGGCTGAGTTCCACTGTTCAAGGACATTTCTCTCTGGCTGCGCGACATGCGCAGAAGGGACCTTCAAGATGGTTCTCGGTTTGGTCAGACCCCCCAAATTATCGCGGTACATGAAAAGTAAGCGAAAACAAATTAAAACATAGAAATGAACTTATGTACTACATATCATGATCTTGTACTTATGGTTTACCACTATAAAAAATATACTCTGCAGTTATATATTAGTGCAATACACAATAACACGAGAACATCTGCACGAGCTTCACCATATTAATACATAAGCAGCCATTTTGTGGCTATTACGCATGCGCACCCTTTCCCTCCAGAATTACAACTACGTCACGTCACGTGAGTGTGACTAACGCATGCGCAGAAGCAATATTCCAACCGGCGGCCATTTTAAGGACACAGATTAACCGTATTAGTAAAACACATAGGCAAGCATCACTAAGATACACGCGCATTCAAAAATAAAGGAAAATTAGTACAACAAACAAATTGGATTACCGGGTTATAACAGATTCGAGGTTCATGACTCAAGCAAGTCGCGAAATATGCAAAATCTTGCTCTATCAGTACCATCAGTCAATCAAGCAATGACGTCATTTAGGGATCGCCAGGGGTTGAAACTGTGACCTCTGGACTACAGCTTGTGACCCCGGCAGGTTTTCTGCAACCCCTATGTTTATGAAAACATCCTGCCATGATGAATGAAGGCGCACATACATGCAGAATTTGCCTTTCGGTTTTATATGTTTGCTGGTTTCAGGCAACAAGGGGCTGTATTTTGAGCAAGGACTATTTTATGGTATGGGACATCACGGTTGCAGTTCTATTCTTCTAGGTAAGCAGAACATACATATTTTATAATCAGATATATTTCTGAATAATTAGAGCAGCACTTAATGCTGTATGCATTCACACCTTTATCTATGCACTTTTCTTGTGACAAACTACACAGCCCTAGGCCACGAGGAAACCATTATAGTTTGTTAACTGGCGGTTACTCACACAACTGCTTACAGAAAGCAAGCTGATAAACACCTAAACAAATTGTTTCAGAGGCAAATTGGTGACGTTGGTGACACTGGCTTAATGCATTTTTTTCTATGAGCATTTTATATAATTCTCACGTATTTGAAGTAACGTAGGAGTCACGATAATATATTTATGAAGCTGATACATCTGGTACAACATGTAGCAAACTATTAGAAAGTGTTCTTGTTTCCTTATTTGTAATCTGCAAGATTCTCAGGGCCATATTACCAAGATGTGCGTTAAAAACGCACATCGCACATTTCCCTATCGCCGGCTATCGCCGGATTTTATCGCCGTGTTAGCGCGTCATTATCAATGTGCAAAACGTAGGCGATATTAAATCCGGCGATAGCCGGCGATAGGGAACATTAGCGCATGAAAAGCAGCGTTGTTATCACGCGCTAATGTGTGCTTTGATAATATGGGGGGGTGGATTCAGCTTTATGATCCACACCCCCATGTAATCAATGCCTAACACCTGATCAGAGCAGGCATTGGGAGACCTGCGATAAACGAGTTTATCGCAGGTCTCCTTCTCCCAACGCCTGCCTTGGTAATACGCTGTTACCACCTCCAACCACATTTTACATATGGTTGGACGTGGGAACGCACACTTTGCATGTCACTAGCGATGTTTCTCGCTGACATGCAGAGTGGGCTTGAGGCAGGCGTTTGCATGCCCTTGTTAATATGGCGCTAGAAGTATCGCCGCTTTCTCGGCACAATTCGCCGAAAAAGCGGCGATACTTCACCTTGGTAATATGGCCGTTAGTGTAGAATAAAAACATAAGCACATTTTGTGCTTCTTTGTGTAATTAGCAAGTTTGAGAGTGAGTTTAATTACTATTCATCATCATCAAAGAGTTTTATTTCGTGAAATTAGGATCATAAAAGTAAGACACAAAATACAACACATGCATAAAAATAAGAACAATTATGAATAAATAACACAATATACACATATACATAATACATGAAACAGTCTATTTTTAAAAGAATCCTAGTAAAATAGCAGCACATAAGAAATAGAAATCCTCTATAAAAATGTATAATGTCACATACATTAAAATAGCACCATGAGGGAAAAATAACTTCTCCACAGAAAACTAAGAAGAATCTATCAAAAATACAACAAAGTAGCAACATCAGGCAGAAGTGGGATCCACAATAAAAACCAAGATAGAAGCTAATTTATACATGCTTCACACGCCTTATCCACATCGTCATAATTTATTAGTAAAAAAGCCTTAAGGCTTTTATAATTGTCATTGTTGTTGTTAGCTAGTATTTGCATAACAGAATCTACCATTAGTATGGCATTGGCGTGCATTCCGGTAGTGCGGGTTTGACTTTCCAAACATCTCCATCGTAGACTGAAGTCTGATACATTTTTGTGGAGTGGTCCAATCAGTGTGAAAACATCATTGATCTTCTGGTCTGGCCACATTGTCTTAAACACATGTTTATGATAAGCATTTTGTCTTTTTTTCATAATTTGTCCAGACAGGTTAAATTCCTTGAATGGCTGAATTAGTCGTCAGAAGCGAATAAACTATGATCTATTGGGTAATACTTAGCAATACAAGAATCAATTATCAAGTGACATTATTATCTAGTTTCCTTTGCATTCAGTCTCTTTGTAAGAAGAGAGCGCCAAATAAGGGGAAATTCAGTGTGTCGTGGGTGTTTGCTTTTTTGGGTGGACACATTTGTGTCTGAGGCTGGGTTTGTTCACCCTGGTTGCAGGTTGGCTCTGTTAATTAGAACCTACACATGTTGAATCAGCTTCTATTTAATGGTTATTCTCTGTTGAGACACACAGAGCATATGGGGTTGTTTGTGGGCATATATATTTGGGCATTTGAGGCTATATATTGCTGATATGGCTGGTTCCGGAGAAATGATAGTTGTGATTAGCACATTATGGAGGTACTGTGGCAATCAAAATTGTGCCTGAGCAAGAAGCTATGCTTTGTGGTAGGGTGGCTTTAGCTCGCTTATGAGGGCTGCATTTCTGGCCTTTTCTGGCTGCAGCCCAATTATATCAGGTTAGCAGCATAGTTTTTTTGAAATTGGGAGCTGAAATTCACTTTTATCTACTTTATCTTATGTGTTTTTTTCTGTTATTTTTGTATGTTTTTTCACTGCATGATATCACTTTCTGTAGATTAGCATCTGTTCCAAAAGATCATGTGATGGACATATCAATGAAAGTACAATTTTGACTTTTTAGAAAATAAATAATTTAGACTTTTCTATATATATAATTTATAGTAAATTAAAAGATGATAAAAAAATTAATCAACTTTATACAAAAAAATAATAAAAAGTGAATTTTGATATGAAATATCTTTTTGGGTGCTTGCATATGTTTCAATGTTAATTTGTATGTCCACTATTCATTATGTTGCCTACATGTTTTCTCATATATGTTATGTTGACCCTAATTTAGGAAACGTTATTAGGGGTACCCCATTTTGTGCAAACTGATCACGTTCTGTAAAGACATAATGGTCAGTTATCAAATGGCATCGCTTCCTGTGATGGCACAATGATCAAAGGTTCTATAACATGACTTCCTGTTATGTCATTGAGGTCAAAGGACATGTGATGTCGCTTCCACAACCCCTGGCATTTTGAGGAATCAACCTCAATGCGATAACGTTTCTTATTGGCATGAACCCCTGCAAACCACTTAGGTGGGAGTTGGATGCAGAGTATCTAGACTCTAGGCTCTTCCACTTAAAGGAGAATGGTTTGGTTTAAATGTCGGGCACAGTGGCCAGTAACACTAAAAACATATAGCTATGTTATCCGACATAAAAAATAATTATGCTTTCCATTTTTTATAATCCTCCATAATTAATAATTATGTTTATTGCTGTAGCACCAAATCACTCCAGGAGATGCACTTCCAACCTGAAAGTTGCCCTGTTTAGATCCAGGCTCACTAAGTACTAGGAGCGTGCGGCTAAAGATTCTGAAAGGGGGCTGAGGCAGGTGTAGCATACCTTAATCTACCATTTTAAAGGATTGACTTTGCTTACACTACTGGACCCCACCAGAGCTAAGTGTCACATTGTGGCTGTGCTCGTTGAATCTGATTTGAGAGATGCATGTTTCACTGGTAGGATAAAATGTAATGGGACTAGGCCTAGATTTACCTTATCGGGAACTAAATATTTCCCCGGGAGTCTGGAGAGGTTGTAAGTGGTTATGCAGCCAAGATGGCCACTGTCATGACCATGTCTCTCCTAGCTTCTAACTAGTAGCTAATCTGGCCTGAATTAACACCTAGAGAGAGGTATGGGGTGTGTTGAAGCCCCTGTATGTAGCCTACCTGTGATGAGGGGGGTGGGGTGAGAGCATATGTCACCATTCCCAGCAGATATGCCTGCATGCTTGGCTCACTTACAGTGGCAAGGCCTTCGTGAAACTGTCCATGCAGGGCCTCAGCACCTCACAGATGCATATCTGGGCAACATGAACATTGAGCACACTCTCTTCCTAGTTCAGGGGACAAGTGTAGCTGGCAGAGCCTGGAGGCTAGAGTGGACTGGGTGGCATCAGACAATGACCACTCAGTGTGCTGGCTGCTGCCCCTTCAAAACAATTTTAAATACACATGGTTTTAAAGTGTGCTTACTCACAGTGCCTTGCCGAAGGCGTTTTTAATCATGGTGTACAGCATTGTCAGAAACAATTGCAACACAAAAGCAACACCAGTAGTTTTCCAAAGACAAAGTGTAATGAAATTGATAATACTCATTTAGAGGAATGGAAAAGAATGGTTGGCATAAGTCAATGACTGTATACAATTCTGTAGTTGCAGGAACCTGGAACGATATTATTGCAGGATTCTGTACCACGTCACAACTTGGTTTACTATTTGATTAACTCTCCTCCAGTCTTGCACATTTCTCCATTTGCCACTCAGTTTGTTAATGCCTATTATTGAAGATTTGCAAGGACTATCAAGCACCTCTCACAGAATGACTTGATCCATCATTTGTTCAAGAATGGGTTTCATTCCTTCTTTTGCTTCTTGTGAAAGTTAGCATTGCCTATTTCTAGCAAAAACTACATCAGATTTGACATTAATTCTGACAGGATTTCTACTTTTATCAATCCCATCTAATTACCTATGAACACCCTATCTCAGTATATCTTCCAGAGGCAAGTCGTCTTTTGTAAGAACTGGGAACAACTGTATTCTTTAGCCCTGTGATTTCATTTTCAACACTGAGTCGTCATCTTTGGTTTCTATTGCAACACCATTTGATGTACAATAAATCATACAGTTCCTTTTGCAAAGCATACCTCTGCCAAGTACATTAGTAGGACTTGAATCACAGAATATCAACTGATAACTGTTCTCCATTGAGCCTATTTTAACTGGAACATCTGCTGTAACCAAATTAACAATCTGTTTGTTGCTAATGCCTACAACTTGGACGTCTCTTTCCAGGAGGGATAGATTATTGTACAGACGAAGTACCTCTTTAAATCTCTATAGTCTATATTTTTCTCAACTAGACCCTTAATGTGCTTATAAAGTCACCGCACCCATTTTTATTTCCTCTTTAGTCAAAATCATTTCATAATTTCTCTGTACATTCCCCTTTCTGCAGTCAACCTCATAATCTTCAAGCTTATAATGTGCTTTATTAGCACACGGAACCTGTAATAGTGTGTCAGCATCACACCTGCTAGAAAGTGACTCCTATGCACGCATAAGAATTGCCTTTTTAATAGGTGTTAGAGTTTCCCAGGGAACTTTATGGATACAAAATGGAAGGAATTCCCATAAATATTTTTTTAGTGTCTAAATTCATTCATGCAAGACAACTATTACACATTGAAAAAATACTCCTTTTTCAGCTGACTCAACCCATCAAACAAAGTATAAGTATTCTTATAATATAGCATTTATTGTAAAGCACATGTTTATCCCTTGGGGCATCATAGTGCTGAATAAAAGATGTTTGTACTTACCCAATCAATGGTATTCATTGCATTGACTTTAACAGAAGGGTGAAATGCCGAGTAGACCTCGTGGAATTCAAGCCTGCGACCAAGAGATCAAACAGATTCCTATAGTGGATGCAGTAGTCCCCCGGGCCCACAAACCTGGCTCTAGATACCCCACTCTCCTTGTCTTTTTTCATATAAAGCATCCAGGAAATGCTCAATTGAACACTCTCCAAGGCTACTGATGAAAGTAATATACCACAGTAATCTCAATGAGCTATCATCTAGAACCCAAGGCATGTCTGCTTGTCAGATTGACTAGGATTTTTTTTTTACCTTAACACCTGGACTCTCAAAGAATATAACCTACAATCGAATAAAGATTTTGAATCTGAATCTATTACAAATGACCTATAATCTCCCAACATTTCTCAGTTTTAAAGAGAGTTAAAAATGTGATCACCACTGGTAAAAACACAATAACTCAGCAATGTTAGAGTACTCTTCCTTCCAAAAAGCAGTATTGTGTTTGAATGTATAGCAGATGTAATTATACAAATGATGGAATTCTCTGATATTTTACTGTGGAACACACTTAAAATCGGTTTAACTGTATGCCTATACCCATGATTGCACCACCATGCTTTGGTTCAAAGATGTCATAAACATTAGAATGGATTCAAAAAAGTGTAATGGCTCCCCTTTACAATGCGTACATCACATAGATATGTATTTTCAGATCAGTGCTTAAGTTGTAAAAAAAAAAAGTACCAGTGCTCTCGTCAGGAAGCCACTGCACACATTTACCCTACGATGTTGCCAAGGACAGAGAATCAACACAACTTCTAACCATCACACTCTTACAAGTGTGACGGTGTGGACTATTTCAGGCCCCCAAAGCTACAAGCATGGCTTTGGCGGCACTTAATAGTATTTTTTATATATATTGAATTCATAATCAACTGTTGTTGTGGTAATGTCTAAATTAGCCAGACAGTGCCACCATGTGGCAAAATGTCAATCTCCGGTGTTGACAATTAAGTGCCAAGCAACGGAAACCACCTGCTCAAATTAAGCACTGGTTCAGTTCCATTACAGCCATTACCCCATGCTACTCGCGAAAAAGTACTCTTAGTTTTCATTCATGAGGAGTTCTTGCTGCTGGATGGGAACAAATTAAGCACTGGTTCAGTTCCATTACAGCCATTACCCCATGCTACTCGCGAAAAAGTACTCTTAGTTTTCATTCATGAGGAGTTCTTGTTGCTGGATGGGAACTGAAGGGCAGATGTAGAAAGCCATTTTGCAGCCACACTTTCTGTTTTTTCATATGCAATAAACCTATTTTGTGAGACAGAAAAGACTTTCAGATTTGCAAAGTTGTTTTAGTGATCCATGCCAAATAACAATTAGGAAGGGGCATGAAATGGGTGTCTCCTCCTAAATGTGATTTGGTATGCCATGTATCATTGGTTTGTGACCACATCTGAGGTCACAAACTATTCATTAGTTACTGACACCTCAAGAGAGGTGGTAGGTGATTCACAAAAGAGAAGGGGTCTGGGACACTTTTCCCTTTATGAAGTTGTTTCTCCACGGGGGAGGGAGGGAGACCTGCCTAATACTTCATAGGTGAGTCTTTTTGAGACCCCTATGTGACAAGAGATGTTGTCCTGCGACATATTAGCACATAGGTCGCATTCCAAAATCAGAGACAGGTCATAAGAAGCTTTTGTGCAATTTGCAGCCACTTTTTGTGACCTCTATTAGTACATCTGGTTCTGATATCTTATCATATTAATATTTGGTATATATTTTAGATTTCAAGAACCATTCTCCATCTTGTTGAAAAGAACTTGGCATCACAAGAGTCTTATTAACTCCAGAAGAATTAAGCATCTCATTAAATCCTGCACTGCTTTGAAGGTAAAGCATCCTTTACCTCTCTGCTCTGAACTGTAGAGTGCCTTCTGTGTTGGAAAAACTAATTTCCCTAAAATTGTATTTAAATTCTATTCAATTTTCACCAGTGTTACTGCCCTAAAGTAGTTTAAAATTAATCCAGCAATCAATCAGGATTTATAAAGTGCGGCTAATCACCCAATAGGATATCCAGGTGCTTGCCGGCCCCTGAGGCTTGTTCGAAAAGCCAGGTCTTGAGGGCTATTCGGAATTCTGGTAGTGAGGTGATGGTCCGGAGGAGCGTGGTGAGGCTGTTCCAGGTCTTTGCTGCGATGTGGTAGAAGGAGCGGCCTCAACTTCTGCTTCACTAGATGCGGGAAGTATGGAGATGTGAGAGGGAGGTGGAGCGTAGTCTTCTTGATGGTTGTCGAAAGTTCAGGTGGTGGTTAATGTAGGCTGGTCCTTGGTTGTGTGGAGTCTTGTGTGTGTGGGTAAGCAGCTTGAATTGTCATCTCTTCTGTACAGGGAGCCAGTGGAGTTTCCTGAGCTGGGGCGTGATGTGGGTTCGTCTGGGAAGGCCAAGGATGAGTCTGGCTGCGGCGTTCTGCATGGTCTGAAGACTCTATAGAAGGTGTGCGGCGATTCCTACATTGAAGGCATTGCAGTGGTCCAGTCAGCTGGTGATGAGGGCTTGTGTCAGGGTGCTTCCCGTGTGAAGGGGTAGCCACTTGAAGATGTTACACAGCATGCACAGAGTGAGAAGGCAGACGGAGGAAACAATGTTGATTTGTAATTTCATGGTATGCTTGTTGTCAATGATGATTCTGAGGTTTCTAAAATGGTTGGAGGGAGTGGGTACCGGTCCTATGTCTGATGGCCACCAGGAATCGTTCCATGTGTTGCTGCTGTTGCTAAATATCAGTACTTCCATCTTCTCTGTTCAGCTGCATGCAATTGTGCTTCATCCAGTTGGCGAAGTTTGTCATGCATTTGTGGAAGTTGATTCTGGTGGTGGTGGCGTCGACAGTGAGTGAGAGGATGAGTTGGGTGTCGTCTGCACAGGAAATTATGTTGCGACTGTGGTGGGATCTGACGATGTCAGCCAGTGGAATCAAATATGCGTTAAAGAGCTTGGTGCTGAGGGATGAGGCATGGGGGCCACTGCAGGTGCTCTCCTTGGGTTCAGCGGTGAAAGATGAGATGTGGATCCTCTGGGTTCTTCCAACTGAGTGCCTCCCCTTCTATGCCAATGTGGTGTAGTATTTTGTTCAGTGTACAATGGGATATGGTGTCAAATGCTGCAGAGAAGTCGAGAAGGATCAAAGCTACTGTTTCTACTTGGTCGAGGATGGTTCAGATTTGGCAGTGGTTGCGATCAGAGCGGTTTTGGTGCTGTGATTGCTCCGGAAGCCGGATTCGAAGGCAAGTAGCTAATTCTGCTCCAGGTGTGTCAGGAATTGATTGTTGATGATCTTTTGCAGTACCTTCACTGGGAATGGCAGCAGGGAGATTGGCCAGACTTTTTTGAGATCGCCGGGGTGGGTGTTTTTTTTCTTGAGTAGTGATCTGACCTCTGCATGTTTCCAGGTGTCGGGAAATGTTGCTGTGGTGATAGAGGTGTTGAGTAGGGTGGTGAGTTCCTGGCCGTTCTTTTGGTTTCCGAGGTTGAAGGTGTGGTGCAGGCATGGGTCTGTGGAAGCTCCCAAGTTGATGGATTTCATGGTGAAGGTGGTTTTCCTGGGTGGAGAGGATGTTCCAGGTGGGTCAGTGTTTGGTTTGTATCGGTCATGGTGGTTCCATATCTGTTGAGGAAGTACATATATGTGGGTTGGAGTTCAAAGTTTCTGTATATGGTTATAATTTTGTCGCGTAAGAAGTGGGTGAGGTTGTCGCATAGCTCATGTGAGAGTGTGATGTGGTTTTCGCTACATATTTCCAGAAATTCCTTGGGAGAGAATCCTTCATTTCCTTTATAAATTCCTTGTCGAGTTTGAATAATGTTTTGACTACTCATTGTTAGGTAGAACCTACTATACACCACATGCCCTGTCTGTTTGTTCGAGGCATATTAGGCTTAAGAAGAATATAGAGGGCCTTGGAGCTAGCCCAGTGTTTGCCACTGGTTGACTTTTCTTGTCACTCTCCTTTGCTTGCGCCTTATTTGTGTCCTAGCTTGTCAGTCTTGTGATTGTCCCTTCCATGGAGCATTGTCTCTTTACAATATATTTGGCTGGCATCACTGATTTCACTCCTTGCTTTTCAAGCACTACTTTTTCGTTTATATGAAGTACTCCATTAGAGTGTGGGTGTTTTCAAGTCGTCTCTATCATGTGCATCTCTCCACTAGCACTCCTTGTCACTTTCTGTTGCCTGCATGCCTCTTCCTGCTCCCTCCCTCTTCTGCTTTCCCATGTACTTCTCCCCATTGCTTCCCCCGCGGTGCACTCATATCGCTTTCGCCTAACCTCTTGTTACATTTGCTCCTGCACAATCCCTCGTTTGCAGCTGCTTCTGCATCCTTTCCAATCCTCCACCTTGTTCCCTGGCGTGTCTCATTGGTGAACCCCCCACACTCTCTTGTGCTGCTTCACCTTTCACACTGACCCTTCCCCATGTTGCTTCAGCGTTCCCCCTTATCCTGCGAGTTGCGTCCGGAGCCCTGCTGGGCGCTTTAATAAAAATGCATTGAGCATTCTATTTTCTTTTTAGTTACAGATCCAACTAGGATAAGTAAATAAAAAAATTTAAATGGCACATGCTTACCATTTTGCAAGCATGTGCATGCATGGTGGAGGCACCCACAAAATGATACTGACGACCGACCCACTGACTATTTTTTAACTTTAGCCATGCTGTACAGCAATGCTGATGCTGTGCAGGGTGCACAGACATAATATAGACTCCAAAATATCGGTTGGACAGAATATCGAGTTTGAAATATCGTTTGGACAAAATATCGACAGGACAGAATATAGACAGCCAAAATATCGTTTTTAAGGTAAGTGAAGTAATATCGACTGTAAATATTATAGAAAGTGAAAATATCCAAGTATATAATCTAGATAGTAAAAAATATCGTTTTTTAAATAATATTTAATTATTTATAGTGTTTTTTCATGTTATAATATGTGTGAAAAGTGTCATTTTATGTTATAATTATTTTTAATTAATGATTTTTTTAAATTATTGTGTAATTTTATTCTGTAGCGGGTTGTGGGTTTATAGGGGAATAAGGTGGGAAGTAATTTAATTATAATTAATTAAATATGTAAATTTATTAATTGGTAGTAATATTTAATTAATTGGTAATTAAATAATATTTGTAATTATTTAAAATTTAATTGGTAATTAATTTAATGTAATTGATTAATTGCTAATTATGTAAATTTAAATAATTTATTTCCTGTAGCGGGTTGTGGGATTATAGGGGAATAGGGTGGGAAGTAATTTAATTATAATTAATTAAATATGTAAATTTAATATTTGGTAGTAATATTTAATTCATTGTTAATTAAAAAATATTTGTTAATTAATTAAAAATTTAATTGGTAATTAATTTAATTTAATTGATTAATTGCTAATTATGTTAAATTAAATTATTTATTTCCTGTAGCGGGTTGTGGGTTTATAGGGGAATAGAGTGGGAAGTAATTTAATAATAATTAATAACATTTATTTAATTGTATTTAATATAAAATCATTGTAAATTAATTTTTAATTACAAATAAATAATTGGTAATTAGTTATAAATTAGTATTATTAGGTAACTAATTGAAATATTTATAGTTAATTAGTAATTTTAATATATTAATTATTATGTTATATTAAATAGTTAATCATTTTTAAATAAATTTATATTGATATTATTTTGTAATTTATTTATTAATATATGAAGTATTTACTTTCTCTAATGTTGCACCCACTGGAGTGGGAATAGTAATTTTAACCCTTACGCTATCCAACGTTTTCCCTACTGTTGCACCCACTGGAGTGGGAATAGTAATTTTAACCCCTACGCTATCCAACGCTTTCCCTACTGTTGCGGGAAACATCCTTTACAATGCAACTTTTACAACGCACTACCATTACAACAAAACTTTTACAACGCAAAAACTATTACAACACATGTTTTTACAACGCATGTTTTTACAACGCAGCTACCTTTACAACGCATACCATTACAACGTAAGTATTGGTAAGTATATAATAATATTTTTAATGTAAATTTTTGTAATTTTTGGGTAAAGGGGTATTTTTAGGGTTTAGGGTCAGTTTTTAGTTTTTGGGTAAAGGGGTATTTTTAGGGTTCAGGGTCAGTTTTTAGTTTTTGGGTAAAGGGGTATTTTTAGGGTTCAGGGTCAGTTTTTGGTTTTTGGGTAAAGGGGTATCTTTAGGGTTCAGGGTCAGTTTTTAGTTTTTGGGTAAAGGGGTATTTTTAGGGCTCAGGGTCAGTTTTTAGTTTTTGGGTAAAGGGGTATTTTTAGGGTTCAGGGTCAGTTTTTAGTTTTTGGGTAAAGGGATATTTTTAGGGTTCAGGGTCAGTTTTTGTTTTTTGGGTAAAGGGGTATTTTTAGGGTTCAGGGACAGTTTTTAGTTTTTGGGTAAAGGGGTATTTTTAGGGTTCAGGGTCAGTTTTGGGTTTTTGGGTAAAGGGGTACAGTGTAAAAATAAAGTAAAATTAAATTTACATTAAATTAATTTAATGAAATGAAATTAAATTAAATTATATTAAATTAATTTTAAATAATTTAAATAAAAAAAATGATTATATACTTACCAATACTTACGTTGTAATGCTATGCGTTGTAAAGGTATCTGCGTTGTAAAAACATGCGTTGTAAAAACATGCGTTGTAATAGTTTTTGCGTTGTAAAAATTTCGTTGTAATGGTAGTGCGTTGTAAAAGTTGCGTTGTAATGTCATATATCCACTGTTGCACTCTTTGGAGTGGGAATAGTAATTTTAACCCCTACGCTATCCAACGTTTTCCCTACTGTTGCACCCACTGGAGTGGGAATAGTAATTTTTACTCTTTTGTATTTGTACGTAAAAAAATATTGGCTATTATTTAATAAAATTTTGTTACTATATATATATATATGTTTTAAGAAATATGAATAAAAAAATATTATTTTTTTACTTTCATTAATTATTTAATTATTAAAAGTTATTTTAAGTATTGTTAAGTATATTTTAGTAATTCTAAAGCACACATAGAAGTAGCAAATGGCCACTAACCCGTTGGCTGCTTCCGCTTTTTTGCGGCAGTGCGGCCGTTTTAAAAAATGGGCGTGGCCGCGTCGGCCATCGGCCGACGGCAGCACCAGCGAGGTAGTGCTGCTGTCGGCCAATGGCCGACGGCAGCAGCCAACGGGTTAATGATTGTTTATGTGCAGGAAGGAATCCTTCCTGCACATAAACAATCATACTTGTAATGTAGGCACCCTTGC
The DNA here is from genome assembly GCF_964261635.1 of Lissotriton helveticus. NCBI lineage: Eukaryota > Metazoa > Chordata > Amphibia > Caudata > Salamandridae > Lissotriton > Lissotriton helveticus. The sequence goes on from NC_136064.1 coordinate 10,894,665, forward strand.
ACTATGCTATGGCGCAAGGGTGTCTGTGTTGACACTAGACTGCTATTTTTAGCGCCAGCGCTAGGTCAGACACTGGGGTGCGGCTTATTCTGCTGAATAAGGTGCATCCCTGCGTTTTGGAAATGACAGAGCGCAGCGCAGCAAAGTTAGCCGCAGCTCCGCGCTCTGTCATTTCTTTGTAAATATACCCCTTAGTTAGGCGCTCTGTTATGTAATACGGTGTGATTTACAAGTCACAAATGCAAATACTGGTAAGCCCAACTCAGCCTTTCATCCTTACGGGGTTAGTAAATTGAGTGCCATAAATTGTTTACTATACTAAAAACAGTTGTTATTATTATTTGTATTATTATTATTATAATACCTGTATCTGGAAAACAGAATGTAGCCATAGGTGTGATTACTTGTTATTGATTTTAATATACATAGACATTAACAAGATATGGAAAATTGCAAATTAGGTGAATACAAATAAAAAGGCAGGTGATGTTAAAAAAAAGCCAAAACGAATGTATCCCATGGACTGATGGGTAAACAGACTATCTCATTAATATTGTACTGGATGCTCTCTCAGGAACAGAACATTTATATATACACATTCCTGCCAGGGGAGAGAGCGCCTGCTAATTGGTTATCATAAATACTGCATAAGGAGCAAGAAGGGAACATCGCATCCTATACATTGTTCTCCTCCCCTCGGAGGGATCGTTGTGGGAGAGGCGCGATGCTATGAATTTAAAGCGGAGAAAAATCCTTCAATCAATTTCTGATGCTGATTTTCAATCATATCAGAGACCTTTCGATCCATGAGAGCCACTCAGCAGAGCCGCAAACCGTATGGGCAAGTGATCCAGACTGGAAACCACGAAAATAAAATTTGTTTCAAAACGTGGGTAAAACAAGTCCGAACTAAAACAAACTTCATTGAATTATTGTGGAACGTCAGACATTTTTTGTTGTTTTCCAAGGAAAGTGTGATATGTGCATACAAAGCGGCAGATTTACAAGCCACGTGCGCCTCTTTTACGCCGCCATTGTGTCACTTTTGTGACACAGCGGCGGCGCAAAAGATGCGCCATGGTGCGGGGGATTTACAATGTGACGCATCTAGGAGATGTGTCACGTTGTAAAGCCCTGCGCCACAAGGAGGCGTTCCTGCGCAGGGGGGGGGGCGTTCCGGTGCAGGAACGCCTCCTAAAAGTGGCTGAGTGAAATCTACAAGATTTCACTCAGTCACTTTAGGGCCCATGCTGCGTCAAAACCCTGCGCCTGCTTGAAGCAGGCGTAAGGATTGATGCAGCATTTGAAGGATAGGGCACTCTCGAGCCTTGCTAGAGCTGCGCCGCGCTTGCGATGCAACTCCAGCAATGTGCCACTTTTACGGTATCTGTGCCGTTTTTGCCTCATGGTGCGCCGCATTGTAAATGCGGCGCATCCATTGTGGCGGAGGCATGGCGCACAATAAGTGGCGCATCCCTGCTGATATGCAGGGATGCGCCACTTATTGTAAATATGCCCCAAAGTGAGATGACGCTGTCTGTGACGCCTGCAGCTGTCATCTCACGGAATCTTGGTGGGTGATGATGTATTTGGAATGTGGGAGCCCAGTGGGGCAGTTAGCGGTACGAAGCTGTCTTAACGAGACCTTATTGTTTGGCGAATAAAACACTTTGGGGCAGATTTACAAGCCCCTTGCACCACTTTTGCCTCACTTTTAACATGGGAAAAGTGACGCAAAAGTGGCGCAAGGGGCTTGTAAATCAGCCCCCTTGTCATCTACACTGCGAGTCCTGCAATCTTTCACATGAAGCCTTCTGTTTCGTGCCCTTAAGAACTGGTGTGAGCGAATTAAATGGCATCAGCATGGGCGTGCTTATCACAGGCGCTAGCAACCTGCCAACAAAATATAGCGCCTCTTCAAAAGCGCCCGTTCTAAAGGCGCCTGTGCTTAGCTCTGAACCCCCTGCTCCTGCTTTAAAGAACGCTCGCTTCTGAAGCCTTGTTATCTGCAGAACACATGTGCGTCACATCTGGGCCAGGGACCCAGCTGGCAGCAGCAGTTGCCTGGGTTAAATTATTCATGCCAGCCTGGAGTAGGCATACCTCCGCCTGCCAGGGCTGAGCACGCCAACCTGATCGCAGACGCTCCTGTTACCTTTTACTTTGATGTGGTTTGTGACTTTTTAAGGTTTTGATCTGTTTCCTTGCACACAGCGTTGGGCCGTCCATGCTTCCGCGTTTGATTGCTGCTTCTTTCTGAGTTCTGGAACGTTCTTTTGGGTTTCACGCTGATGGCTTGGGTCACGTTAATGGACGCTGACTTCTAGACTCCCCAGTTCCATCTGTGTACAATCGAGTCTCAGTAGTGTGCTGAGGCAGAAGTGAACCCGTCTACGTTGTCGCATACTTTAACATCACCAACATTTAAGCAGAATACATTTACAATGTGTTATGCTTACATATGCTTGTTTAAGGTTGCCTATGTATGGTGCCTGTTCCAAGAAGAGTCACTTGGTGCCTCGCTTCTGTGCTGATAGGAGCGGTGGCTCGTTGTACCCACGAATAAAGGCCTGTGACCTTACTACTGTGTCCTGGCGTCAAAAGTCAACCTTTGGTCACATCACTATTTTTGGCAAAGACCGGGCGAGCCACCGCAACATCAGAGGACTTGGGGCTAGATATAGGTAATTTAAATTTACCGATTCGAAAATACCGAATTTTACCGATTCAGTATTTTCGAATCAGTAAATGCTATGTGGGTAAAAAATCGGTAAAAAATAATTCGGTATTTACCGAATCGGTAATTACTGATTTGGTATTTGCCATTCATTCCTATGGGCCTGGAGGTCCATAGGAATGAATTTCAATTACCGAATCGGTAATTACCGATTCCGTAAAATTGGGAAAAAGTCAAGGGTGGCAGGGTGTCACTTTGACACCCTGTTGCACCCCTGATTAGTGCTTCTGTGCACATGTGGCACACATACATGCCCTAAGGGCATGAATGTATGTCACATGGCACAGGTGTAAATGCACAGATTTGCATTTACATAGGAATTCGTTATTTACCACCAACTAATCGTTGGTGGTAAATAACTAATCCTTAATGCCCAGAAGCACTCTTTGAAGTGCTTCCTACATTTCATTTACCGATTCGGTAAATACCGAATCGGTAAAAGATGATTCGGTAAATACCGAATCGGTAAATACCAATTTGTTATTTACCGAATCAGTAAATGTGCCTCCTACATAGGAAAAGTCCATTACCGGTCGGTAACGGCCGATTTCGGCCGTTACCGACCGGTAATGGCCTTCCTACATCTGGCCTCTCGTTGCTTCTGAGAGGTGCCAGTACTCTCCAGTGAACAGTATTGCACCCCTGCTGACATGTGAAGGCACTCAGGGCCATATGTATGACCCGGTTTGCATCACTCTCAAACCTTAAGTCAGATTTTTGAAGCCATGCAAAGCCACTTTGAGTGACGCCAAGCATCTGGAGTAATGCAACGCAGCAAAAATCACTGCATTATTTTGTCCTGGGTAGGGGTTCCATGGGCATTGTTTGGGTGTTCCTACGCAATTCCCATGGTTTTTGACGCATTCCCAGATTTACAAGAGCTTGTAAACCTGGGAATGCGCCAAAAAGATACGCCTCCCCATGAGAGGCATAACGAGGAGAAATATCTAAATTTCTCTATGTTACTTGCTGTTTCTAAGCGTGCTGCATTCTGCAGCAAAAATAGAAAGAGGAAAATGCCTCTCAGGATTGTTTTTGTGTAAGAAGTTGTCCCTTACTGCATAAAAACAATCCTGCATGTAAAGCAAGGATGCCTGCGTTGGTGCTCAGCAGCCCATTGTGCGCCAGTACAAGAGGAAAGGAGCGAAATGCACCGTTTGGCTTAAATAAAAGCACATTCCTGCACTTTCCCAGTCACGTAGTGCAGCGCAGCACAGCAAGGTGACTTACTGCTCTTGCCACTGTTTTAAAAAGGTTCCCCCTCAGTAGCTGACATTTATGGCCCATTTAAAGCACTGGCTAGGTTTAGAGTTAGGGTTTGGGTTCAAAGTTCACAGGCTTAAAGGATGCAATTACGGTTAGAGATAGGGGTCGGTGCATGGTAGGCGTGTGCAAAATTCCGTTAATTTGCTTTCAAGTAATGGCATGAAATGTCTGCAAAATTATGCATAGTTAAGCGATATGCAATGCCTTCGTTTGCACTAATTTAGTGCAAAATGTGTCCTCACATCAGTTTTTGAAGCATTTTGAGCAAAAAAATAGTGCATAAACAAAATTACCACAAACAACAGACTCTACCATTCTGTTGTGCCTGGCAATTCGCTGTACATTTTTACTGCAAACAGCACACGTGTTGTAAATATGTATTCCGAAGGGGCAAAGTGCCATGATTTTGGGAATTTTACACAACAAGTTAAACATAAAATTCTCCAAACTCCCCAAATGTTGCCTACAAAACATATTTCACACTTACTTAGTAAATGGTAAATAGGGTGATGGTTGTGATATTGGTTAGTACTACAGGTTACGCTCAAGGTCTACAGGGTTACATGTTGTGGTTATTATTAGAGTTAGGGGTCAGGGCTGGAGGTTATGGTTGGGGTTGAATTTAGAATCAGGGAATGGGGCTAGGATTAGAGGTTTGGGTTAAGATTAGAGATAGGATGTAGGTTTAAATGGGGATCAGTGGTCGGGATTAGGGTCAAGAGTTGAGGATAAATGTAGAGTTGGGTTTGGGGTGGGAAAGGGGTATTTATTGTGGTATTCGTTTTTATTGAGCTAGTAGCTGGAGTTTTGATTACAATAGGTGTTTAGGGTTAGATTTGGGTTGAGTTTGGAGTTGGGGTGAAGTTAGGGTTTAGGGATTGGACACAAGAGCAGGGTCAAGATTCAATTTAAGGTTAGTTGACAGTATGTTTGGGGGTTCAGGTTTGGTCTAGGGTAGAGATTGGGGTTAGAACTCTTATTTTAGTTACAGATTGGGTTTATGGGTTGTGCTTGAGTTAAGATTAGGAGTGGGGTTGGTGCTAGGTTTGGAGGGCTAGGTGAGGGGAATTTACATTGTAAAAGCATTGCAAATGTAATAGGGCTTTTTGAAAATTTGCCCTTTCTGCACTGTCACCCCAGATATCTCTTACCTTTTTTCTGAACCCTATTTTGTCTGGCTAAACATTGGTAAAGTGCTTGTGCTTCTCCTTTCAACGTGGTAAAATGGATATACACCTAACTGGTTTATTTAACATTCCAGCAAGAATGAAAGCGAGTCTTTTTGGGGGCCAGTAAAAAAGAGAGTTTTCCGTGAAGAATTTGATGAAACACATTCTTGTGCCAGCCTTAACTTCGTGGGTGAGGAAGAGATCAGTGTTGAGTAGTGCTAAATTATGAATTTAAGTGTAAGGTTATGGTATGTGGGGCACCCATGGATCTCGACTGGCAGGGAGAGATTAGCTGGGTTTACCAGATACATTTACGTGTTGAGACATCATAAGCTAGACCTGTCAGCCTTAGGGTGGTCTTCCTCCAAACTTTTTTGCCTTTCTCTTCCATTTTTGCTGATCTTGTTTTAGTTGGCCTTAGGACTCTGTGCACTTTACCACTGCTAACGAGTGCTAAAGTGTGTGTGTTCTGTCTTTTCAAAATGGTGAAACTGGCTTACACCCAATTGGCATATTTAATTTATTTGTAAGTTTCTAGTTAAATAGTACCACATGTACTCAGGCCCTGTAAATTACATGCTACAAGTGGGCCTGCAGCAACAATTGTGCCACCCACTTAAGTATCGCTTTAAACATGCCTCAACATGCCTCATGTCTGCCATCAAAGCCTCTGTATCCAGGCTGAATGAAGGCTGATAGCCAGAAACCGGTCCTTGGATGCTTGATTCCGGTCTGGGAAAGACATGGCTTGGTAGTTCGGACTGGACTGTTCCCAAGAGGCACAGGGTCAGAGCTGATTTGCATATAGCCAGTGTCTAACCCAGGGTGTTGTGGAGTGCAAAAAAACGATGGATTTGGGCCCAGATCCTTGTACTGGGGTGAATGTATGACATTGTTCTACATTCTGTTCATCAACTGTGTTTTTTGCAATTTTCACCCCGAGTGGGCTGGGTATGCTCAGACGTGAGTCCCAGGCTCTCCACACCACTGGAGTCAAGCTATCCAGGCTGAATGAAGGCCGATAGCCAGAAACCGGTCCTTGGATGCTTGATTCCGGTCTGGGAAAGACATGGCTTGGTAGTTCGGACTGGACTGTTCCCAAGAGGCACAGGGTCAGAGCTGATTTGCATATAGCCAGTGTCTAACCCAGGGTGTTGTGGAGTGCAAAAAAACGATGGATTTGGGCCCAGATCCTTGTACTGGGGTGAATGTATGACATTGTTCTACATTCTGTCCATCAACTGTGTTTTTTACAAGTGGGCCTGCAGCAACAATTGTGCCACCCACTTAAGTATCCCTTTAAACATGCCTCAACATGCCTCATGTCTGCCATCAAAGCCTCTGTGGGCAGCTTTAAACTGCTTTCCCAACCTGGCAATATAAACCTTTGTCAGGCCTAAAACCTCCAGTTTTAATGAATGTGACCATGAAAGTATGCGAGTAAATGAATACTGAGGGGTCGATTATGATGCCGGTCGGAAAGCATTCCGACCAAATCGGTCTCGGAATAGTTTCCAACCGAATCGGATCCGGGGAGTCTGAGCGACCGATTACGATGCATCCGGATGCTTCCGCATACAATTTTGTCAGACTCCCATTGACTTCAATGCTAGAATGCGTTCCGACCGGACAAACAGGCTCCCATTGAAGAAAGGTGTGGCTGGGGGAAATCGTGCACCCTGTGGTCGGCACCCCGTGGTGCCTGCCACACAGTGCATGGTTGGAAATGGGGGTCCCTTGGGTAGCCCCATGGGCCCCATTCGGAAGGCCCTGGGTGGAGGGGGGAGCCTTCTACGGGCACCCAAAGTCAGATTCCGACAGCCGATCCGAGCTGGAACAACCAATTCGGAAAGGCTGTTTGAATCTGACATCGTAAACGCTCGGTAGGAAAGTTTCCGAGTCATTCGGAAATGCGGCCCGTAGACACACATGCTTCGGCTCCGAACGACTCCGACTTTCCGAATGCCGTCCAGTTCGGATTAAGGACTGTGTCCAGACTTCTTAATAGATCGTTTGGAAAGGTTTCCAATTCGGAGAATTTCCAAACGACATCATAATCGACCCCTGAGTGTGTGATCGAGTAGGCACTCTAAGATTGTGCCTTGATGATGAGTTCGAAAATAAAAATAAATTGCAAATTGAGGATATACTTGGACAAAACGTCTTGATGATATAGCGGGGCATAATGTTGACCTCTGTACTGAAGCCAACATTTCCCCCCTTGGCCACGCTCATCCGATGGTCATTGGATATCTGTGAGATGGCCCAATCTAGTGAAATTTTAGACATTTCTTCCTTAGGTGCGCCACACCACTGTGTATTCATCATTTCCTCAGAATCTGGGTGAGAAGTATCTACAAGTACACTTACAGACTAGTGCCCCAAATCATTAGGGTGTAAAATGCAGATTCCTCCTAACAGAAATTTGAAAAGGGGTATTCCAAGTTTTGTTATAATTACTATATTCTCAAAATGTTCCATTGGCAAATTCCTGATCTAAAACCCAACGAGATTGTTAAGGTGAAATATGCGAGAAAAATAAGATGCTCAGTGAAAGTGGTGCAGTTTAAAAAGATTACACCGTCTTTACATATTTTCTCCATTTGGAACGGGTGTAAATACCCCAATCTGGGTCACAGTATTTACTGGCTAAAGAAGATTGCAGGTCCATGGACCGCACAACTCAAGAAACTGTGGCCTCGCTCTTTGAGACCAAATTGATACAGTTTCAGATCTCATGCATGTGTTTAAAGCATGCACAGGGAAATGCTAATTTCAATACAAAGCCAGCAAATAGCAAACATTGCAGTTCCTACACACAGCTACTTGTAAAATTCTGATACAAACATAGGCAAAGTCAACAATCCGACAGCAGTTCATGGCAGAAAAGGAAAAGAAAGTGCAACGAAATTCGACAAAGCTACTTTGATTTTTCTGCTTTTCAATGTTGCCAGTTTTGTATCTGTCAGTGAGAGCATGGGTCTGTTCTATTTCCGTCCGCCATTGTTAACTAGTCATTACCTCTTTGGTTTCCTTCCCAGAGCTCTTTCTCCTGATCCTCTGTCTGTTTCACCTTCGCCCTGTCTTGCTTTGTGGCTCTTTCTCAAGAAGTTTACTTTTGTCCTCATTAAATCCCTGGGAGACTAAAGAGAGCAGGGGGCACTCGTTAACCGATAGAATGTCTACCTATAGGAAGGTAGAGCTAGTACAAAATAAGACACCTCTATCTAACTCGCGGCGTGGCGCGTTGAGATCTAAAGCGACAGCTTAAATCTGCCCTTCTTTAGAGATGCCCCACTGTTCCGGGGCCTAAATAAGTGTTTTGCCGTAGATGTTTGGCAGGTAGACAACCTATGTGTCAGATCAAGCGGCACACCTGCGTCACCAATAAAGCCTTGTACATTGGTGGGATCAAAGTCGCTGACGGATAAGCTGCCGCCTGGTATCTAAATTGTTCACAAGAGAAGCAAACCCCGAGATTTCAGAATTTTTGTCTTTTAATTGGGTACCGCATGGATACATTTCCACTTCCCGTAGTCGGGGTATAATACTCAGAGGGAGAAGAAGTGCCTATGCAGCTATGACCTACTTTTTTTATTTTAACAACCCTCTAGAAAGGAAGCTGCTGGTCCATTCCTTTACCTAATAAGGCGATTCAAAAGACTGTGAAAGACTGCATAACTGGAAAGGAAACTCCTGCAAACTTTTATTCAAACCATAAGCTGCAGCCATTTTTTAGCAACACATGGTGATGGAAATTGCAATTTATAATTTTGTAATATGTTGTGTCATTTAGTGATAAGCAAATACAGAATGGTCCGCTTGTATCAATATTTCATGTGCACCATGCATTGTGAGATCATCTTATGTTTTGTTTATGTTACTGGTATATATGTTCAGTTCATGATCATTTTTGGTTGGCAGATGGTCAGATTTTCTCACACCTACGTTCAGCTTCGAGGCACTGAAATATAAGGTAGTGAAAGTAGGTTCCCAAGCCTTTGGCAGCGGGGCCCAGGGGTGTGAGTGGCGTGATGGACCCTAAATATATATTTTTCACTAACTAAGCAGGGTCTGGGCGCCCCATTTTCTTTGTTTGCATTAGGGCCCAGGGCACCTTTACCAAGCCACTTGAGTTAATGTGGAAATTCTATCAATGTGATGAATTCTTTGCCGTCCCAAGGTTAGGGTTGAGAGTGAGTTTGTGGTTATTTCTCAGTGGCTCGTGAAGTAAACATAGGTGAACTTGCCAACATATCTGTGAGCCTTCCTCTGCTCCTTGCAGCTGGAGTGCAAATGGGCGTGGTGTAAGGGAAGAGATTCCTGTTAAAAACAACAGCAACACAATGCATCCCAGACCAGTGGGATATATATCCGTACGCTGACCTTTTCATCTGGTGGAAGCTCTGCATGGGCACATTTTTACCTGAATGTAATTTTGGGAATCTATCATTCTGTGCAGTTTGTGAGATTGCACTTGAAATTCTTTGTGAATACTTAAAAAGTCTGACATTTGCTCTTAACCATAGGAGTAATGCTATGCAGGCGTTTTACAGATGTTTCCCAGTGTCTCTTTGGAGCTGGGCCATTACAGATGTTCAGCTCCTTCTGGAAACGCCCATGCTTTATTAAATAAAGAAATAAAGTAAGAAGGACTAGATCTTAATGATGCACTGCGAAGATTCTCAGGTGCATCTGGACACCAAGGTCTCTCAAGAGGAGCTATTTCTAGTATTGTAGGATTGAGACCTAGTGGAAACAGACCATAGGCACATAGGTGAAGTTGCTTGCAATAAAGCAGATCATCTCCAGTCTTCCTGTGCTATATACAGGTGTAATCATTCTTAAAATGATAATGCCTCAAACTCTGCGGGTAGCAATGTATACCTTTTGTCAAAACATCCACACATGCATATGCAAAACAGTTACAACTCGTTTCATATGCAGTATTTCCTATCAAATGTCGGATATTTTTAAGTGCTGTACATTGTCAATTTACTGACCCTGGAAGGCTGGAACGCTGAGTCAGCCTTTCTGGCTTCAAACCCTCCACCTAATGATCACCGCTCTGTCAATGACCAAGTCACTGAATCAATTTGCCAGCTCAGTTGATAGCCCCCTCCATTATTGGTAGCCTTTATTTTATGTGTTAACAGGTCCTGAGGATGCTTAGGTATATTTCTGAATGCCAATTGACTGCTTCATTTCCAGGACAGCGAAGCCACTATGGATTGAGCTATAATCTACTTTAAGTGAGTTTTTGACAAGATGGTTGCCTACACTGTCACAAGCAAACATTTTAGCTTGAGGACTTGAAGACTGTCTTTGTATTCAAACAGATCATGGCATTTGATTGAAAAGGTACACTAGACTACAGTGGAAATGAAATAGGGTTTCCATGAGCTGGTAGATTGATCTAAAATGCCATAATGGAAACATTAATTGAAAAGACACAGATATGTCTGAATGTACCACATGGAGCTATGTTACTCAGCTTGGAGTACACTTGCATATTAATATGGAAAAGAGATTATACAAATATCCTATCATCCAGTTGTTATTGCTTTTGAAACACCTTCTGCTCTGCAGAGACCCTTTTGCTGGCTTCAGTGACACCACCAAATGGTCATCTGCCCAACAAACTCTTGCTGGGTGAAAACAACCCTACTAGTAATATACAACACTTCAGATGTCCACTCCTATGTCATTCTACTGAGTGGAATCTGAAGGTTAGTAGTGCAAGAGTTTTAACCCACCTTACTACCGAGGTCTTTTCTGAACTGTCAGTGTGCAGCTGCAAGGTGGCCTTGGTGGGTTTACAAGCATACCTTTGTGTGGTGACTGTGTGCCCTTTTTCCCCTGGTCTTGCAACATCTTCGCTGAAGTGGGGAAAGTCATCCACCCTTCCTACACCTTAAACAAGAGTAACTGTGATGCTATTATCCACTGTGCCCCATTTCAAGGGATGTCTTGCACAGTAGATGTGAGGACTGACCACCCCAAACCCATAAGCCTAATGAATCTAGAAAAGGCCACTTATTTGGACTCACGGCGAATCGATTATTTTCCCTATCGATCACTGTTTGTGGAAAGTTCCTGGAATGATTGTCATGTACTGTTAATTTTATGGTTGTGTTTGCCCGTCTAGGTGTTTCTATGCGGGCACGTTCTATGCCCTGACATATGGTGGCTATACACTGCAAAAAAATGGAGGGTTGAGCCTGTGTCACCCTCTAGAGCCTGGGCTACACTGAAACATGGAAAGGGAGAAATACTCTCTAGCAGGATAGATGAAAGAAGATTTTGTCAGAGAATACTTATTACTAGTTATTAAAAATCGAATATATCGCACTGATAATTAAAGAGAGGCAGCTAGCGTACAAAACAGGCAAAAAAAGGTTTTACTTTTGTCTAGAGTTTGAGAAAAAACAATACGAGACAATACAAAATCCCATACATGAGACATGTTTTGTGCAACAAAAAGCAATTACAGGTTCACATGTTAGAATACAAACTCATATTTGAATATACAGGACAATCCTTGATGGGTGTACAATATCCAGAAATTGACGGACAATTCCATTGTTCAGGAGTGTAGTACCATCACCAGGTTAGTCGCCTAAAATGGGTGCCAGCTCTTTGAGTGAGAAATCAATTGCCTGTGGCAAATTTGAGAACTGGTCTTTGGCAAAGTAAAAAATGTATTTAATAATTTTGGTAAAGCGAAATTCCTGGGATAAGATTATCGACACATTTCTACCTAATGAGTCTATAGTCTATAGGATGGTCAACACATTTCGGCCTCATGATCCTGGGCCTCTTTAGGACAGTTCAAGGATGTGCACCATAACTTTGGAACAAGCTTTTGCAATTCAATTGGTCTTGAATTAGCTAAATGCAGAGCAATTGGCTTTGCAAATGAAAAAGTAATGCAGTGGGCAAACAACTTAAAAAAACAAACTTTATTTATTGACTTTTGTAGTAATGGCTGAATGACGCGCAGCGTGCTATCATTGTTACAGAAGTAAATAAATAGAAAAAAAGATTGTCCGCAGTATTATTTTTACATATGCAAAGTCAATACATAGGTCTGCATTTAACTAATGTGAGACCAATTACATTGCAAAAAGCTTGTTCTCAATGAAAAAGCGACGATGAAACCCATTGAGGACGTAAATCATTTCCTTTCCCCTTCTCGGTTACACTACCTAGGGAAGATTCTAGAAAAATTATTTTTCACCAAACTTCACACATAACAACTTACATCCTTTTAAACTGGCTTCAGCTCGAGGCAACAACACTGAAATAGCAATAGCATGACTTTGGAGGACCTAGGCCCGCATGTCACATAGGATGTGTTGCAACGGCCAGAACTGCTAACTTTGGAGCTGGGGAACCAGGTTCGAGCCTCCCCGTAGGCTCAACATCTTCTGATTCTGGGCAAATCACTTAACCCCTTGGCTGCGGGGCACATTCCCCTGCTGTGCTGTGGGGAGGGGGGCGCGCATAGCGACCTGGTGCTCATGCCGAGCTCAGCTCGTCATGAGCCACGGTTCTCGTGTGCTCATGACGAGCTGAGCTCGTCACGACCACGCCCGTTTAATGGAACGCTCAGCACAGCAGGGGAATTAGCCCCCCGTGTGAGCGTTCCACGGCTCATGACGAGCTGAGCTCGTCATGAGCATGGGAGGGGTTAACTCAGCCTACCAAAATGAATGTGTCCTTGTGTAGCGTTACTGGTGCCCATGTAAAGTGCTCCAATACCCTTGGGTCGAGTTTGTAGTACATAAAACTGCAAAAAAGCACACAGCAGCATGGAGGCCAGGGGCAAGTATTAATGTTACGACTTTTCACAGTTTAGGAGTAGTAAAGTTAGGACTCCTAACTTTAGGACTCCTAAACTGAGAAAAATCCTAACCGTGGGTCAACAAAGAGGGAAGAAACCTTGAGTTGCAAGCGCGATCCAAGAGGAGATGCGGCTGCGTCCAAATCAAATTGCCATGCACGGCTGCAGAGGGAGGCCTCTACTCATGTGGGACCATGCCACATGTGCAAAGAAAAGTCGCAGGAGCGAATTGGAGGAATCACCTGATTTAAAAGAAGCTGGACTGTCGTGGGAAAATTTCTCATGTGCTGTTGTCATGGACAGGTGGCAATTTGGAGCCTTTTTGGCACAGAAAGGATAGCTGTTGTGCCCAATACAGGTATGAACAGGGGTGACATGTGTTAATGGGTGCAAGGGGCTTTGACCTGCCACCCTCGGGGAGACAAATATAAAAAGAACAATTGATTGACAGAATGCAGAAGTATTCAATTCAATTCAGTTCAATTCAATTCAAGTATTCACATGTCATACATTCACCCCAGTTCAGAGATCTGGGCTTAAATGTTATGTTATGTTATGTTATGTTTAGGTCTCTTTTATAGCGCACGGCTACCCCGAGGGGTGTCCCGGCGCTTTGGCAAAGAGAAATGCGGAAAAGAAACACAACACAGCAGCTCACGGAGGTCCCACCAACAAATCATACTGAGAAGAGCCAAGTTTTCAGCTCCTTTCTGAAAGCAAGGAGACTGTTTACCTTTCTTAAGGAAACAGGAAGCTCATTCCAGCAGCGCGGGACCAGGTATCGGAAGGAACGCCCTCCGATCCGGGCAAGTTTGATCGGGGGAACGACGGCTTTGGCCAACAAGGCTGACCGAAGCGACCTCCTCGGGACATAAAAAGCCAGGCGCTTCTCCATATACTTTGGACCAATGGAATGGAGGGCCTTAAATGCCAGGGTCAGCACCTTAAAGGTGATTCTTTTGGCAATGGGCAGCCAATGCAGTCTCCTTAGAAGTTCAGAGGCTTTTGCCCTGCGTGGGAGACCAAAAATGGCTCTAGCAGCCGAGTTCTGCACAATCTGCAATCGGGCCAGCAGATATTTAGGCAGCCCGATATACAGGGCATTCGCATAGTCTAAACGCGAGCCGAACAGAGACTGCACAATGATTTTTTTGTGCTGAAGAGACAGCAAAGGAAGAAACTTCCGAAGCATTTTCAAAATGCCAAAGCATTTCCCAGATAGACCAATGACCAGAAAGGCTGTCGTCACATTGCACCCCAAGGTTTTTTGCCTTCACAGAGGCCACTTCAATCCATTGTTTATTTGCTCCCCATGCCATTCCAGCTTGAACCCAGCCCGATACCGGTCCTAGAATGCTTGTTTCCTGTCCAGGTAAGACCTGGCTTGGCAGTTCGTGCTGGACTATTCCCATGAGGCACATGCTCAAGACTGATTTGCATATGTCCAGGTCTAAACTGGGGAGCATGGTGAGCAAAAGAATGATGGATTTAACTCAGATCTCTTGACTGGGTGTGAATGTTTTGCATTCCGTCCATCAAGTGTGTGTCTTTTGCACCCTTGGGGGAGAGGCAAGAACAAGGGGGGGAAAAAAACCATGGAGCAGCTGAAAAGAAATTATTGTTCTGTGACAGTGTGGCAATTCTCTTGGGGGAACTGTAATGAACTTTGCAGATGTCCTCCAGCGCAAGTGCCAGGCGAGGTTTTCTTTGACCTGCAGGCACAAGCTACAGCAATGACATGTGAGCAGGAGTGTTACATTCGAATGCACTTGGTTCGGTTGCTCTTGGGGTGCATAAACAGTGGCCTGGGTGGGAGTTAGCAAAACTCCATTCACTTCAATGGCTGGGAGTGGGGCAGACTGATGAGGACAAGGCGCTAGTGGTTGGCAACAATGTGTTCATCATCACAGAGGGGCAGACTGTAGAAGGGGGGCAGGGTGCTGCTCTCCTTGCAGTAGCACATGTTTAGTACTGCATTTGGTTTGACTTTGAAAATAAAACATTGTGGAGCTGAGCCATAGCCTGTTCCTTCAGAGTGCTCCTTATCTCGACTCGTCTGCTACAGCAGAGGCCCAAGGGACAGAAGGAACTAGTTGTGGGCAATAAGGCCACTAGTGGACTAAGAGGTAAGTGAGCAGTTAAGCGTCTGCATTTTGCTGATAAAAGAGCTATTCTTGGAGAGGACACGTGGTGAAGCATTTAATGTTTTACTAAAAGTTGCCTTAAGCCCTGACCTCTTCAAGATGGGGCTGCACGTCGCAGAATGATTTAGAAGCCCTCTCTTCACAAGCATACCAATTCCTTTCCCTGCAGGTAAGGGAGGTATGGAAAATATTTAGGAGGTGGCTGACAGGCTGGCATTTCACTCTACAACTGGAACTGAGTAGATTTATACAGAGATCTGGCAGGACACTGAAAATCAAGTTAAAGGCAATGCCTGCTCTCAGGCACTTCTTTGGGTGTTCATGGAGTGCATCTCAGCCAAGATCCCTATCTCCACCCTTATGCTATGTTGCATATGCTAAAGCTCTTTCCTCTTCATTGGGCTCCAAGCACTCCTGCAGTTTACTTTTATTTATTCATTAGCCTTTTCCTAACAAGCACTCCCATTTGTCCATCTCGCTCTTCTATCGGCTGGCTTCTATTACATTCATTTGGTATACAACCTTTCGAACGCAACTTTTACAACGCACTACCATTACAACAAAACTTTTACAACGCAACATCCATTACAACGCATGCATTTACAACGCAGTCATTACAACTCATGACACTACAACGCACACCACTACAACGCATGTCATTACAACGCAGTCATTACAACGCATACCATTACAACGCATAGCATTACAACACATAGTACCCCTACACTATCCAACACTTACCCTACTGTTGCACCCCCTGGAGTTAGAATAGTAATTTTAACCCCTACACTATCTAACACTTACCCTACTGTTGCACCCCCTGGAGTTAGAATAGTAATTATTACCCCTACACTATCCAATACTTACCTTAAATGCAAAGTAATGTTATGCGTTGTAATGGTATGCGTTGTAAAGGTAGTATGCGATGTAATGGAATGTGTTGTAAAGGTAGTTCTTAAAAATTCGTTGTAAATGCATGCGTTGTAATGGAATGCGTTGTAATGGATGTTGCGTTGTAAAAAATGCGTTGTAAAGGTAGGCGTTGTAAAAGTATGCATTGTAACGTCATACATCCCATTCATTCGTCTCTTTTTGTTTTCTATGTATTACTTTACAACATTTTTCTGAGGCCCGGCAAAATTCCACTTTATCATTTGGGCGCTCCCCACTCATTCTCCCTTTGCTCACATTTGCTTTCTGTCCTGCTCTGGCTTTGCCCATAAGCGCCCCACCCCTCTCTGTTTGCTTTGCCTCTTCTTTACATTCCTTTGCCTCCTTCTAGCAAGCTGGGGCATAGCTACCATTGGTGCAGCAGCTGGAGTGGCACCAGGTCCCTGAGGGCCTCATTGAACCCTGAAAATCGCTGTATTTTACTAGTGCAACAGCAGTCAAAGGGGCTATTCCTTGCTTGCACCAGGGCCTTTGTCATTGTAGCTACACTACTGCTGGCAAGCACCTACGCGCTTCTGATTGACATTCATAATAGTCATGATGCAGTTTTCTTTTGCCTCTTCTTTTTGTATCATATTGATCTCCGCTCAGTGCTTTCCCACCAGCGCTCTTGAGAGTTGATGAAGTAAAACACAATTTTGTGCTGCATCCCTCTTTATAGATGTTCTATTTTTCTAATATAATCACTCAGTTGTGTTATTCGTGGAATAGGAAGAAACCGATCGCTGGTCTCATTCACCAGATACAAAAAACCATAGATGTCGGCAATTCACCCAGTGCCAGTATCCAAGATATAAAACAATACCAACAAAATATTAAGCAAGAAACATGCAAAAGAATGAAGGTGAGTTAGGTGTGGTGAAGAGCCTTCACAAGTGTGAACCACAAATGTGAATTTTAGCCTTATGTATAATTGAAAACGGCACCATCCTCCATTCACTGCACCTCCTCAGGCTCACTAGCCTGAAGTCAAGACTCTGCAGGCAAAGGCAGATCCAGGAAGGCTTCGTCAATCCCTGAAAATGGGTCAGTGCTAATATATTGTGGTGTTCGAGAGATGTCATGAAACTTGGCCACCGTAGCTGCTCATTTCAAGGTCATTTGTTGCCCGGTGGACTGCAGAGTGATGGGGCAGCTGCACTCTCTCTCCTGTACTGGGCTCTTTTCTGGGGACAGTCTATTGGCAATTAGGCCTCCTCTGTTTTCCCCATCCAGCAGTCAGATTTCTTCAGTACCTGTGGGGTGCAGACAAAGGCGGCCCTGTGCTGTCTGATCTCCTTGCTTGAACCTCCCACTGAGCCACTTCTGTTTCTTGTGTGCAGAATGTCATTTCGGTAGACCGTCTCCAATGGACAGTTGCGGGTGGCAGTGCTTCATTGACCACCCTTCCTCTCTTTGTTACTGGCTAACAAGTTGCACCACTTGCAGCAGAACATCTTAGAGCTGACCCTTTGGGCTACACATGCTTCAGGCTAATGAAAAGCTCTGGGAGCCCTCTTAATCACCAGCTCATGCTCTATCGGCCAGTGTGATCCTGGGCAGTTACAGATCCGACTGTCAACCTCAGGGCAGTTGATGTCAAGTAATTTCTAAGTAAACATAACAGTGAATGACCCTGCGAAAATACATTTATCAAGATGATGTGTTTGTGGTTCTCAGGTTTCAGGGCAACATATTGTTGATTCTGTTTCTAAGCAGTTTATGCTGTGTAAGTAAGGACTATTTCATCATACCCTGTAGAGGTGGGCAGGGAGTGTGTTTACACTGACTCCCTCAAATGAAATCCTTTGGTTGATTCTTAAAATATTCCTCACCTTGCTGCAGGATGGAGGAGCACACATACAAACCACCCCCCCTCTCTCTCTATCCATCTCTCTCTCTATCTCTCTCTATCTCTCTTTCTCTCCCTATCTAACTCTTTTTCGCTCTCTCGCTCTTTCTTTCTCCTACTGTTAGTGATTTTAGTAAAGGTCATCATCTGGCTGCCTTGGTTTAGTTTTAAAGTACCGAAATCTTCAAGTTATACCCAACTTTGGAGGGGATGACTCAGAGAGGCAATAATTATCACTCCCAATAATTTCCAAACAGAAAAGACTCATTTTATCAGGTGCAATATTTATTGCAACATAGCCTGGTCCCTCAAATTTGATGCATAGGTGTCACTGGACCAGTGGTGGCTCTCCTTTATGGTATCCAAAGCTACAGTACACTCTTCTTGTTTTCTGGTCAATTTTTATTATATCAAGAGGGAATAATTATTAGCTCTTTATATAATAAAAATAAAATGCAGACCTTCTTTGGGTCCAGCAACAAACTAGGCAGCTAGTGACATGGTGTGATTGCTGATGCGGGTGCATGAAGGTGCCTGCACAGCCATCAGAGAGATTGTTCAGGGCTGGTGAAATCCCAGCACTGTGAGCATCTTTGTGTGACTGTGTGTGAGTTCAAATGAGAGAGAGTCACTGGAGTCAGAGTGAGTGAGAATGTAAGTAAGAGTGAATGTGTGAGAATGAATGTGAGTGAGGCGTGGAGAATGACAGTGAGTGTAACTGAGGGTTTCATTTAGAATGAGTGAGACTCCGTGAGACAGAGTGGGTCAGAGTAGACTGTATGAATTAGTGAGACTGAGTGAGTCAGAGTCAACTTAGTGTAAGCAAGATTGAGAATTGGGATTTCAGCCAAGAATTTCACCCCACCACTTCTAAAGGTCACCAGCCTCCACTGTGTATAAATGAAGAAAAAATTAAAAACGAAATTGAGAAATGTAGCAGTGCGTATTGTTTCCTATATGTATTTTATTTTGGCCATATATTAGAAGGAGGGAGTTAGTCTCATGATTTATACATTTGATAGCGATGATGTTAGTAAATATATTTATTAAACTTACACAAACATCACCGATCAACATTGACCATGACTATTAACCCTTTTGCGGCGGAGGCAATTCCGCCGCAGCGCTCAGAGGTTGGGGCGGCCGCGCGGCGCTCCGACACTTATGATGGAACCGCTCCGTCACGCCCCTCGGGTGGGCTGTGCTTGTGACGGAGCGGTTCCGTCATGGTCCCGCCCGCTCAATGAAACGCGCCGCGCAGGCGCGGCGAGCAGGACATGACGGAACTGCTCTGTCACCAGCTCAGCCCACCCAAGGGGCGTGACGGAGCGGTTCCTTCATAAGCGTGGGAGGGGTTAATTACGGCATCATCACCCTGTATTTTCCTAAAAGTCTACACTTACACATATATCTTTACATGAAGATGGAATATTTCCATACTTTACACTCCCCCCAGCCTGGAAATATCCTGAAGACACAAATGCTTGACACTGGGCACCTCAGCTAAACTATGTGCACACTGTGCCTGAAACAATCTTAAAACGACCCATGGTGCTTGCGATTTGACTGACATAGTAACAGGTTTTTTAATTAGATGAATACAGAATTGCAAATACTATCAGTGTGAATGCACAAATGGACTTACTATCCTTTCTCTCCAAGGTATGCCTGTGATACTCTAGCTCATCACCCATTGGACATCACACCTTCTCATCTACTGCTTATTTAGTTCTCTGAGCAAAACAGAAAACCTATAGAATTGATTTAATTACACCATCGCTAACACATGTGGGAAATTGGGTTGTTGGTTGACTGGGGTATGACCTCAAAAACAACAACACCAACAACAAGAATAAGAACAACAAAAATTCACTATATTAACCTGTGTTTAATGTAGGATATCTTAGCACAAAAAAAGCAGACAGTTAGAGGCAATGTGTTAGGGATTTATGCATATCACTATCAAAGGAGAGAGAGAGGACTAGGTAGCTAGTCCGTATCCCCGGGGTTTTATATGTGAGATCAAAAAGGACTAGCCTATTTGTGAATTTGCATAGACTCAAGACTGTAAGGCAGGGCACAAACCCTTTTGTTTGTTCATGAAGCCCTCACCCACCAACCTGGTTGATGGCATGCTTCATCATCGTGCCCACCCAGTGACACCAAGTGTGTCCCGGGTGTGCTTTGATGCCCGAATACAGCGGAGCAGGTATGTTTCTGAGTGTGCAGTGTAGTGACGTGAAGGTGAAAATGTAAAAGCTATACAGGGGTCCCAGTACCCGAGGGTAAATTATATTTTAATAACTGGGTCACTGTTAGCATTAAAAAAGGCTGTTGGATGTTATAGGAGTGTTAATTAAGGTCTCCTACATCCAGGTGTGGTCTACATGTTTCAGCCAGGCCTTTATGATTAAAACTCGCTTTCCCCAGGACCAAAGTGTGTAGGTGCAAATTACTTAATTTTAAGTGGTTGTGTAATTTTGAAAAATGTGTAGCACTCACTAAGGTGCTTTGTATTTGTGAGGGGGATTCCCTCTTAGAGCATTAGTTGGCTTGTTGCCAAATTTGCCCCATGGAGTAAACCCATGGGGTAAGCTTACGGAGGCCGCAGAGACAACAAGAGGTTCAACGCAGACCCTGACCGAAAGTTTCAATCCACTCTTCTGCCGGACTACTCCATGGAGCAAATTTGACAGCATGCCAACTAATGCTCTAAGAGGGAATCCCCCTCACACATGTGAAGCACCTTAGCAAGTTTCTTCAATGCTCCCAAGTTCCAGACAAATCAACTGATGACTTTGTTGCAGCTATTGGAAGGTTTGCTGCAACATGTAACTATAGGGAATTCAAGGATGAAATTATTAGAGATAATTGATAGAAAGAACTAGTAATAAGAAAGTGTAGGAAACGCTTCTATCTAATGAGGATCTGATTTAGAGGCAGCATTGAAGCTGGCTAGGAGTATTGAACATTCACAAATCTGCATTAAGGAAATGAACAAGTGTATTAAACCTGTTGAGGTGACACATCTTAATACCAAATTAAATCCTAAGCAACCTACAAAACGAACTAGTGCTGGGTCTCTCCGCAATGCTGAAGGGTACTCATCCAAATCTAGGAGTGAGAAAGTTGAGAAGAGTGAAATCCCATATTTGTGCTGTGGCAGCAGGTCCTATCTGGGCAAATCCAGATTTTGCTCAGGGATTAATCAAACGTGTTTTAAGTGTGGCAAGAAATTTCATTTTGCACGTGTGTGCAGAGCTAATATATTTTAGTCAATGACCTTGGGCCAGATGTACAACCCGCCAATTAGTGAGTCACAAAGTACGTTGCATTTGCGATTCGCAATTTGTGGCTCGCTCATTGGGATTCACAACAGTGTCTGAGACAATGTTTGCGATTACCAATGGGGTAGCAAATTGCATGCCTCAAGCATAATAATGAGGCTGTCGCAATTTGCTTCCCCATTGGGAATGGCTCCCAGATATGGTGGCCTGATAGGGTCAGCTGACCTCCATGTCTGGGACTGCTTTTAAATAAAGCAGTTTTTTTAGTTTTTTAAACGCTGCCTGTTTTACTTAAAGAACATTTTTCAGTTTCATTTTTTAAGGGCAGGCAGTGGTCACTGGGAACTGCCTGCCCTTAAAAAATACTTTCGCTTGCATTCACAAATGCGAGTGCTTTACCACCCTTATGAGAAGGGTGGTAAACTGCGAGTGTTTTGGGACAGCAATTGCGGTTGCAAAACCTTATTAAATAGCTTAAGGAGTCGCTATTAGGAAGGGATGCCCTTGGAACGCCCCTTCCTAATAGAAAGTCGCTAATCCTATTTTGCGTGTCGCAAATTGATTTGCGACTCGCAAAATAGGATTAGTACATGAGCCACAGGTTTTTTGTGGGTGCAAATGGGTCTAAAACCCATTTGCTCCTGCAAAAAGCCTTTGTTCAACTGTCCTCTACTCCCTTGCAGTCTGTCAAGAGTATTGAGGAGGATTTCTGTGACTCTGACGGGGATGGCAATACTATTCTAATGTTGTCCTCAACACGCCAAGGAGAGAGTTGGGTGGTGGAGATATCATCCATGGAGGGATCATGTAAAAGGAACCCCCTGTCTTTTATAATTTCCATGAACAAGAGAGATATGAAGTTCTTGGTGGACTCTGATTCTTCTTTCACATTGCTGCATGAGAAGGAATTTGGTGAAATGAAGGACAATGTTGTGCATGAATCTCACATTAGAAGTTTCGCATATGGGGACAAAAGAGTGGAGGTTGTGGGGAAATTGTATGCTGATTTGCAATTTGATGGGAAACATGCTGCGGCACCTGTATACACAGTCAAGTATGGTGCTAACTTGTTAGGTTGGGATGAACAAGGAGAACTGGGAATTATTTTAGACACCAAGCATCCTGACATAGTGCTGTCCAAACAAGCAGGTTACAGGATGTTTTGTGCTCATTCATTGACTGGTTTTTCTAATTCTAGACAGGTCAACCATGTAAAAGCTGGGAAGTGGGTCAAAGGCTACCCTAGGTTTTTAGTGAACAGTTGGAGAAGCTTAAGGGTTTCCAGCACCACATAATTTTAAAGCATAATGCAAGGGCTGTAGCTCACAAGGTGCACAAGGTGCAACTGTGTTAGTGTGAAGAATTAAAGCTTGAATAGAAAAAACTGTGTTCTACTGGCATAATTGAACCCATTGAAAGGTTTGGAATGGTTGGCACCCATAGAACTTGTGCACCAAGCAGATAAATTAATGAGACTTTTTGTGGAGCTTGGGGATCTTAATTCTAACATCTGGGTAGATTGCCAACCTTTGCCCAATATAAACAAAATGCTGTTAACCTTGGGTAGTGCTAAATTGTTTACTTCTCTTATCGTATCTTCAGCCTATCACCAGATTGAGTTGAGTAGGGGTTTGAGACATTTAACATCATTTGTCACAACTCAGGGAGCATATTGTTATATCCAAATGCCATTTGGTTTGGTGTCAGCATCTGCTGTATTCCAACAGTTGATGAACAATATTTTCAATAACATCAAAGCCATCATGTTTTTCCAGGATGACATTTTAATATTTGGGGAACCGAAGATAGAACATGACAGCAGGGTGAGGGTGGTACTACACATAATGAAAGCCAGTGGGTTGACCCGAAAGAAAGAGAAATGTAAATTTTCACAAGAAGTTGTTTACTATTTGGGACATCATGTCTCTGGGAAGGGGCTTACAACTAGTTCTAGATGCCATTCAATGTGTGCCTAAACTCAAGAACAAGGACCAGATTCATTCATTTCTCAGGCTGGCGGAGTACTACTACAAATTTGTGGAAGTCTCCTGAAGAAAAATGTGAAATATGTTTACGATGATAACTGTGATAAGGATTCTAAATTAATCAAAAGGAAATAGTGGGTGCTTGTCCCTCCAATATGTTTGACATCAATGATGTATGCATCATTACCACATATGCCAGTAATGTGGGGCTTGGTGCAGAGCTTATGCAGAAAAGGGGTGATGGGAAGGAAGATACTATTGCATTTGCATCTAGGACATTGTGGGAAGCAGAATCACCCTACTCCACGATAGAGAAGAAGTCATAGGCCATATGGTGGGGGGTAAAACATTTTGTTTAAAATTGTGCGGGGGAAAGAATTTGTTCTAAGAACTGATCACAAGCCTTTGTTGGACCTGTTCATCCCAAAGGATGGGGGTAGAGCAACCCCATGCATCGCCAAATGGCAATATAGGTTGCAAGAATATCTGTACAAGTTGGAATATGTCCCAGGTGCAAAGAATTATGATCCTGACCGTCTTTCCACATTGTTATTGTAAAGGATTGAGGAGGATCAGGAAGAGGTGGATGATCTTGAGATGGTGCGTGTGGTGAGTTCAGTTAGTGATACCACAAAGGAGGCTTTGTCTGAGCAGGAATGGTTGGAAGCTGTATTAAGTGACAAAACGTTACATGAGGTTTGAGGTGGATTGTTTGGCCTATTATCAGGAATACTCCAGAGGCGAAGATCTCTCACATGAGGGTGGGGAAGGAATTATCCATTGTGGGGAGCATTGTGTGCAGGAGGGTGCAGCTGGTTCTTCCAGAATGCCTACGTAGAAGAGTACTGGATCTGGCACATGGAGAGCATCTTGTGTGGTGAGTTCAGGTAGTGATACCACAAAGGAGGCTTTGTCTGAGCAGGAATGGTTGGAAGCTGTATTAAGTGACAAAATGTTACATGAGGTTTGAGGTGGATTGTTTGGCCTATTATCAGGAATACTCCAGAGGTGAAGATCTCTCACATGAGGGTGGGGGAGGAATAATCCATTGTGGGGAGCATTGTGTGCAGGAGGGGGCAGCTGGTTCTTCCAGAATGCCTACGTAGAAGAGTACTGGATCTGGCACATGGAGAGCATCTTGGAATTTGAGCCATGAAAAGAAGAATAAGGAAGGATTTCTTGTGGCCTGGAGTTGACAAAGTGATTGAACATTATGGAAGACACTGTTCAATGTGTGTCCTCAGTGACAAGTCACAGGAGACTTGTCCTTCTCCTGTCAATCCTATTGTGGTTAAAAATACACCTTGGAGTAAAGTAGCGTTTGATGTCGCTGGGCCTTTTGGGGTTATGGGCAGCATACCTAAATATACGTTGTCATGGTAGACTATATGTCAAAATGGCAAGAAGTGAAGTTTATGGACAATATAAATTCTGATGCTGCCATTACATTTTTCAAGGTCTTTTTTAGAGAGGGCTTCCCCAAGGAGTTAGTGACCGACAATGGGACCCAGCTGATATCAAGGGAGAAAAACATTTTTCTTGCTAAATCAGGTATAAAGCACATCTGAGCCTCTCTCTACCATCCTCATAATAATGGTCTTGTGGAGAGAGTGAATCGTATCATCAAAAAACAAATCCAGCTTGTGCTCATCAATGTTTTGCATTGGAAAGAGGCAATGAATGAAATGTT
Source organism: Lissotriton helveticus (assembly GCF_964261635.1). NCBI lineage: Eukaryota > Metazoa > Chordata > Amphibia > Caudata > Salamandridae > Lissotriton > Lissotriton helveticus. Next base: position 10,919,571 of record NC_136064.1, read on the forward strand.
GTGGGCAGTGAGAACTACCCCTCACATGAGCATAGGAATATCTCCTTTTACCTTGTTGAGGGGCAGAGTTGCAGGTCCAAGTTCAAGAAAGAGTGGATGGTTAAGAAAACCAATGATGCAGTAAGAAGGGAAAGTGTGGTGGATGTGAGGTCTTCAGCACAGGAGAATTATAGTTCCACTAACGAACGTCAGAGGTCGTTTCTGTCCAAGTTGGAGACCGGGTGAGAATTAAGAGACCTGGTTTTGTTCGGAAGGGTTGGTCACGCTTTTCTGCACCTGTGGGAACATATGGAACAAATGATTTATTTCTATAGTACCTAAATCCAAAGGCGAGTATGTCAGACAGGGTGGGGTTCTGTACTGCACAGTTGCAGGATTACAAAATGTATTGACCCATTTGTCTTGTGGCATTGTACTAGTTTTAAGATTGTTTGTTCCCCCTTATTTGGTTTTTGTCTAACTACACGTTCATTTTTTTTGTTTAGATGGGAGGGAGTGTGTAGGGATGAAACGTTGAGTGTTGCTGGTTCTCTGCATGGTACCTGGAACGTGGGTGAGCAGTTGTTGCTGGGACGGAGAGGACTAAACTTACCTTTGGTCTACCGCACGTCTTGTACATCTTTCCACCAACTTGCTCTCATAAACGCCCAAGAGCAGAGACTCCCCGCAGTTGTCGGGGAGTCTCTGCACTTGGGACGGAATCTCCGCAATGAGAATTCTCATTGCGGAGATTCCACCTGACAGCGGAGTCTTCCCCATAGTTGCAGGGCCTCCTCTATGAGTGTGGAGGCCCTTTGTGAATCAGGCCCACTGTATGTACACACTTTGTTGCTACCCATTTAAAAGTGTAGTCTACTAACAACAAAACATATCTCTCAATTTGAGGAAGATGTTCAATGGGACCCATACTGTCTAAACCTGATTTGGCCCATGGTTCAGAATAAACCTCAACAGGAGCTAAAGGCAAATATCTTGTCACCATAGTTTTGTCACTTTTAGAACATTGAAAACAAATTTCAACTTAATGATCTATTCCAAGCCACCAGTACCATTTTTCTAACCTTGCCTTTGGTAAATTCCTACCTAAAAGTCCCCATTTGGCAGACCAAATATGTTTAATTGTAGTTCTATTCTTTCTCCTCTTAGAAGATCACCATTGACCCATCTGAGTTCATTGCACACATTCCAATAATCCTTGACAAAAACAGGGACCCCATGAATGTTAGGTCAACAATTCACCACAGAACCACTCACAAGTCTTAATTCCTCATCACAGTTTCTTGCACAGTTCCATTCATCCTTATTGATAGCATTCTCCTTAAATACTAATCCACCAAATCTACCTCTTTAACACCACTATATCATGTTATGGAAAGATGGGAATCAATAGCATCATCCAAAAGAAATTGGGACAGACAGTCTGCAGCATTGTAAGTTACTCCTGGTAAATATTCCACCAAAAAATGAAAGTCAGACAACCCCTTTGACCATTGACGTATCCAGGAGTTAAACTTTCACTATCAATCAATCAATCACTCAATCAATCATGCCATTTGTATAGCGCACTACTCACCCGGGAGGGTCTCAAGGCGCTTGGGGGGAGGAGTATGCTACTGCTCGAACAGCCAGGTCTTGAGTTGTTTCTTGAAGGCGAGATGGTCCTGAGTCAGCCGAAGGTGGATGGGGAGGGGGTTCCAAGTCTTGGCAGCCAGGTAAGAGAAGGATCTTCCTCCGGCGGTGGCTCTTCGGATGCGTGGTACGGCTGCGAGGGCGAGGCTGGTGGACCGTAGCTGGCGGGTGGGCGTGTAGAAGGTCAGGCGGTCGTTGAGGTACTTGGGGCCCAGGTCGTGGGTGAGGAGCCGGAACGTGATCCTCTTGTCGACGGGGGAGCCAGTGCAGGTTCCTCAGGTGGCTGGAGATGTGGCTGCGTCGGGGGACATCCAGGATGAGTCGGGCGGAGGCGTTCTGGATGCGCTGGAGTCTTTTCTGTAGCTTGGCTGTGGTTCCGGCGTAGAGGGCGTTTCCGTAGTCCAGTCGGCTGGTGACGAGTGCCTGGGTGACAGTCTTCCTGGTCTCGGTCGGGATCCAGCGGAAGATCTTGTGAAGCATACGCAGGGTGTTGAAGCACGATGAGGAGACGGCGTTGACTTGTCTGGTCATCGAGAGGGAGGGGTCCAGGATGAAGCCCAGGTTGCGTGCGTGGTCGGTTGGCTTGGGTGCGGTGCCCAGGGCTGGGGGCCACCAGGAGTCGTCCCAGGCGGAGGGCGAAGATCCCAGGATGAGGACTTCCGTCTTGTCCGAGTTCAGTTTCAGGCGTCTGTCCTTCATCCACTCGGCGACGTCTTTCATCCCTTCGTGTAGGCAGGTTCTGGCGGTGTCGGGGTCTCTGGTGAGGGTCGGATCAGCTGGGTCTCGTCGGCGTAAGAGATGATGTTGAGGTTGTGCTGGCGTGCGATGGCTGCGAGAGGTTTCATGTAGATGTTGAAGAGGGTGGGGCTGAGTGAAGATCCTTGCGGGACGCCGCAGATGACTTCGGTGGCCTCGGAGCTAAACGGGGGGAGGCGGACTCTTTGTGTTCTTCCGGCGAGGAACGAGATGATCCACTCCAGTGCCTTCTCTTGGATACCGATGTTGCTGAGGCGCTGGACTAGGGTGCGGTGGTAGACCGCGTCGAACGCAGCGGAGAGGTCCAGGAGGATGAGGGCCACTGTTTCCCTCTTGTCGAGCAGGGTCCGGATGTCGTCGGTGGCTGCGATGAGGGCGGTCTCGGTGCTGTGGTTGGCTCTGAAGCCGGACTGCGAGGGGTCGAGGGATCCGTTCGTCTCGAGGAAGGCGGTCAGCTGTCTGTTGACGATCTTCTCGATGACTTTAGCAGGAAAAGGGAGGAGCGAGATGGGGCGGAAGTTTTTGAGATCGGTGGGGTCCGCTGTAGGTTTCTTCAGGAGGGCGCTGATCTCGGCGTGCTTCCAGCTCTCCGGGAAGGTGGCGGTGTTGAAGGAGGGAGAAATTCTATACCAGGCCTCAGGGTGAAAGGTATTCCCCAAAGGAAGAACTTGAAATGATGAATGGAGCAAGCAATCGCTAAATCTTCACACTCATGGAGTATCTTTCTTCAGCTCCTGTGAGTGAGCATGAGGCGTGGTCATCTGCCTTCTCCTCTCTATCCGTCACCTATCAGAGGATTGTTCCCAATCCACATAGACTAGCATTAGTGGCCTTTATAGTGCTCTTGCACATATCAAAATACTCCAGTGCTAGCATAACACAAATGCTTCTTATAATTGAATGAAAAGCTCAGCATAGTATTCCGAATAATCAAACTTCACACTTTTTTCAATAGTAATCTCAAAGGTTGAGATGAACATGCAAAACTTTGTATGACTTTGGAACACAATTCAGCAAGCCACAGGAAAGATCATACCTGGTCACGATTTTTGGCACTAGTGCCACCATAATGCTCCCTTTTGGGTTTTTATACCTTCACCAGAAATGATATGCCCCAAAAATGTGACAGATTTACACCAGCCTTACATTTTTCCCTTTTCAAGTGTTAACCCAGCACCCTGAACTCTCTTCAGCACTTGTCTCAAAAGTGCATCATATTCCACTTCATCCTTCTTTCAAACCAAAATGTCATCTTGGAAAAGAGTACTTTTGGGATCCCCTCAAACAATCTTTTCATTACTTTTTGGAAACAAGCAGCTGTGGAAGCCACCCCAAAAGGCATCTGCATAAACCTGTACGCACCCAAAATTGTGACGAATGAGGTGAGGTATCTTGATTCAACATGAAAAGGTACCTGATGGTTGCTGAAGGCAAATCTAACACAATAAAAGGTTAAGCTTGTTTAAACATGGAAAGTCTCTGAAATATAAGTTAAGGGATGGTCCAATATGTCCATTCGGATCACGTAAATCTACATTCATCCTTATTTGTGTGTCATCATCTTTGGAAGCTAAATTCACTGGAACTAGCCACTCCAAAGACTCAATCTCCTTTATCACTCCAAGTCTCTGCATTCTCTGTAATTCTTGCTCAGAGGACCTAACATAACCGTATGTTCAAAACCCTTCAATAATCCCAACTCTTTCTAAAACCCATCAGAGAATTATTGAATTATGGTTTCACACAATTTAGTATTAGTCAGCTAGTAAATGTGTTCCCTCGCACTAGGATGCAGCGTAATTGCCACATCATCTTGATTTCAGCAACCTAATCAGTTATCACCTCGTTTGGCAACATAAACCTTATCTTTTGTTTCTCAATCTTTCAATTGGATTTTCAGAACAGTGTATCCAAGCATCTCTATTTTAGTAACTCGATATCCCACAGGATTGATATCTTGAAGAAGGAGCTCAATACTGTCCCCATCAAATTGTTTGTCCCAATTTCTATCCCCATAGTATTGAACGTTATCACCCCTGAAAATTCTTGTACAGTGCCCCTCTTTGTCACTTTTTTATTCAGGTGGAATTTCTTGCAAAACATCTGGGGTGTTCGAATAATGCCCCTCACTTCCACAGCTGAAACGCCTGCCCTTGCTTTTCTTTTTAGGTCTCGGCTAGGCAGCGCTTGTGCTGTTTCTTCAAGACATGCTGTATTCTCTCTGTGGGCTTACATCTGGCCCATGGACTTCCCATTTGCTGGCTCTATCATAGCTTTCATTTTCTTTCTTCCCATTTGTCCATGGCATGCATTTGTAATGCCTCTTCCTGGGTTTAGCCTGCCCCAAGAGCAGGTCCTAAGTGCTAGTATCCATCCACACCTCCTATCTAATGACCATTTCATGAACTTCTTTTTTCTTTCTGTAAGAGCCGTCCTCAGAAGTGTCTGTGTTTGGAAAGCGTTTCAGTAAACAGGGTTGTAAATGATCTATTGCCACATTGCTGAGCATTCAAAGACTGAGATCGAATGTCAGACGCTGGGAGCCTGTTTTCCTTTGTTTGTTTGACTTCAAAGAGAGCCACGGAGAAGGGAATCACGAGTCTCAGGCTCACCAGCCACAAGCGCAGGCCTCTGCTTCTTTCCTGACCTCCGCTGCCTCTGTACAACTGGAAGCTGATCACATAATCCCTGTTGTTTCAATACATTTTAGCTGCGGGCATTCATCTACGGGCTCTCATTGTTGAAGAAAACTTAAGCCCTGCCCGCAACACTAATGCGTCACCTGTTTTTGTTTTTTTGACTTCATCAGTTGTTTTTGCCAAAGACTGGATAACTGTGTCATAACTGGGCAGATTTCCCAGCGGAATAACAGATGGAACGGTCACAGCAGTTACCTGGTGATGATGGAGGCTCATTTTCTTCAGGCTTAGCCTGTTGTGCTATCAAGCAGATGTTTTCAAGTTTGATTGATGAGGGCATGGCATAGTCTGTGCATGTCTGCTCTTGCGTCTTGAAAACCTATTTCCAGGTTCATAGCGTGAAATAAACCCACATAGAATCGTCAAAAAAGTTGGGGCCATAAGTAGCAAGCCTTTTCCCGGTTGCAAATGGCCAAATTCTCAGAATCTGCCCGTTTGCGAATGGGAAAAAGCCTTTTGGGATGTACCATCCCCAAAACCCATAGCAAAATAGAGAACTGCAAATTTGTGATTCTCTATTTTGCTAATGCAATTAAGGAATTGCAAATTGCAATTCCATGAATGCAATTCTGGAAGCACTAGAAATTTTCTATTTGGTCTTAAGGAATTGCAAATCACCACCAACTTCAAGTTGGTGGTAATTTGCAATTTTCTTTGAAAAAGCACTTTTTTGATTTTTTAAAAGTGCCTTCATATTTCAGGGTAGCAATAGGGCCCCCTTTTGGCACCCTTGCAACCTTGAAATTGCATTCTCAATTTGCTATTCTCTAATTGGTAATCGCAAATTGAGAATGTCTTCCCATTCATTCCTAAGGGCCTCCTAGCCTATAGGAATGAATGGGAAGGTATTCCTTATTTGCGAATCTTAATTTGCGATTCACAAATAAGGAATATGTAGCATTCGCAAAATTTTTAGCAAATCCTACACACATTGCATTTTGCGATTCTCTAATTGCGATTCGCTAAAAATCGCAATTTGAGAATCGCAAAACTCTTTTTTGATACATATGGCCCTTAATGTATTACAAACTGTTGCGCTTTAAGTAAAATGCAGTTCTTAGGAATATGATGTGACAAATACTAACACCTGAATCTACCTTAATGCACGTTTGAACGTGATATTCAAATACAACCTTAATAGAAGCTCTTTAAAAAGGCATCGGCCCTTTTTCAACGCTAAAGATGCTGCACACCTACCCCAGTCCATACGGCCCCATTCCAGAAATGTTCATGGATTTTTGTTTTAAAAAATCACCAAACAGAATCTCTCTCCCTCACCCTTTCAGTGTCTCTCTGCCTGGTCTACAACCTTTACACCGCGGTCAAAACGCCCCAGTGCCATTACGACGCGTCTTTTACAACGCAAGTCGTTACCACGACTTGCGCTGGAGGGCTCTCTAGAGTCTAGACTAAGGAATAGTAGATTTACTATTCCAACACCTTCCCTACTGTACGTAGGCTGGAGTTGGAATAGTAAATCTTACTATTCCTAAGTCCAGCACCCTATAGCGCAAGTCTTGATAACGACTTGCGTTGTAAAACATGCGTTGTGATGTACCGCGATCTTTTTGATCGCGTTGTAACATCGTACAACCCTCTGCCTTGCCAATCTGGTCCTCATGACCAGAGACGTTTTAAGGCATAGGTAAAGTGGGCTCTGGCCCGGGGTCCCAGCCTTTCAGGGTGCCCCCTGATAGAGCAACCTCTATTCTGCAGTCTTGCCCTGATTACCTAGAGTGATTCTTAAACAGATTCTTTTAAATACCAATTTCCTTTCATTTATTTTGAATGTGGGCAATTTTTTAGAGAAATGTTGTGTTAATGTTTCATGCGGCATTCATAATTTTCTTTTCTTTTAGGTCACAACGGTACCTCACTTATGAGAAATAGGAGTGTGCCACAGAGATTATTTGCAATAATATCAGTGCGCTGCTGCTGTGTTACACTACTGAAAACACACCTCACTATCTCTGAATATTAGGTGTAAACACTTTTAGAATTTGCCTGTGCATTGTCAGCAACTTAGAAAAAGAGGGCATGAAAGATCTGAAAATGGATCATAAATCCAAAGCTGCTCCATAGAGGGGCCCAAAAATACATTTGGCCCAGGTCCTCCACAATCCTTAAGATATCCCTGTTCATGACATAGCTGTGCAAAAGTGAAGATTGTGTTCAAACGATCCCAAGAATGCTATGTGACACATTTCTTCTGACTCTAAGGGGCCCATTAGGATGTCTGGCGGATCGCCACCGCCCGGCGCCAGACGTCCTTACCCGCCCACCACCCATTTCTCCCCGCCATATTACTATGGCAGGGGTACCGTGGCGGACGGAAAGACCGTCCACCGCTTTTCCGCCCGGGGCAGAAAAGGTTTAATATGGTGGCGATGTCTATCAGACACCGCCAGCCATATTAGATTGGGCCAGAACAGATGCAAAGGCAGGCGGTCTTCACTCCGGAGGCCCCCTGCGGGCTCCCATGGTGAAGGCGAGGTGAGGGGGGTGCACATGGGTGGTACCTGTGGTACCCCCCTGCATTTGCATACACAATGCGGCAGGCACCGCGCGATGCCTCCCGCTTTGTGTATGCAAATGCATACATGCATTTTTAGCATTGTGGCGGGCGGTGCTGAGAGCCCCGCCCGCCACAATGTTCAAAATGCAAGATGCGCCCGCCACTGTGGCGGGCGCATCCTAATACCCCCACGGGACCCCCGCCCTTATAGCGGGCGGTCCCATTATCCGATAGGATGGCGGGCAGACTAAGTCCGCCCGTCATCCTAATGACCCCCTAAGTCTTTACTCAATTACCAAGTGTGCATTTATTTGTTCAGAGAAGCTTTATTTTATACCAGAAAAGGTATTTTCTTGTGTTTTCCTAATGTGCTCCTCACAAAGCAGACTGAAAACCCAGTGTTAACGAGCATTGACAAAACTAATTTGTTTCTCCTTTGGGAACTACTGGCTTTTTACAATGACTTTTACCCATGCTGTACAGCATCCCTGTTGCTGCGTAGAATGGCTAAAGGAATATACTTTTTAAAAGGATGCTATTATGTGGCAGTCGCTTCATGTTGTAGGTGCATGCACCATGAATGTGCATATGTTCAAAATAGATTGTATGAAATGCAATAACAAACAGTCATCCACAATACAGATCAACACTGTGGGGCAGATTTACGTTTCCTGGTGCATCCCTGCAAATCAGCAGGGATGCGCCAGGAAAGATGCTTGACGCAAGTTTACCTTTGCACCACTACGGATGTGCCGCATTTATAAGGCGATTCAGAAAAGGGGGTGGTGATGAACAGAGTGTCTGAATTAAGCAGACCACTCTTACCCAGTCCAAAGATCAGGGCTTGATCCATCACCGTTATTTAGCTCACTGCCCCATCCCAGCTCAGAACCTGGCTATATGCAAATTAGTCTGTCCCTGGCCCAGTGCATCATGGGAACAGGGCAGACCAAACTACTAAGCCAATTCTTCACCAGAAAGGAGACAAGCTTCCGGGGACCGGTTTCTGCCATTTCAGGCGTCGTCGGCCCGGCTTGCTTGAATCCTGATGGAGCAGTGAGCAAGGGACTCATGTCTGAGTATACCCTGCCACACCTATAGTGGCCAAAAACGATTCAGAAAAGGGGGTGGTGATGAACAGAGTGTCTGAATTAAGCAGACCACTCTTACCCAGTCCAAAGATCAGGGCTTGATCCATCACCGTTATTTAGCTCACTGCCCCATCCCAGCTCAGAACCTGGCTATATGCAAATTAGTCTGTCCCTGGCCCAGTGCATCATGGGAACAGGGCAGACCAAACTACCAAGCCAATTCTTCACCAGAAAGGAGACAAGCTTCCGGGGACCGGTTTCTGCCATTTCAGGCGTCGTCGGCCCGGCTTGCTTGAATCATGATGGAGCAGTGAGCAAGGGACTCATGTCTGAGTATACCCTGCCACACCTATAGTGGCCAAAAACGATTCAGAAAAGGGGGTGGTGATGAACAGAGTGTCTGAATTAAGCAGACCACTCTTACCCAGTCCAAAGATCAGGGCTTGATCCATCACCGTTATTTAGCTCACTGCCCCATCCCAGCTCAGAACCTGGCTATATGCAAATTAGTCTGTCCCTGGCCCAGTGCATCATGGGAACAGGGCAGACCAAACTACCAAGCCAATTCTTCACCAGAAAGGAGACAAGCTTCCGGGGACCGGTTTCTGCCATTTCAGGCGTCGTCGGCCCAGCTTGCTTGAATCCTGATGGAGCAGTGAGCAAGGGACTCATGTCTGAGTATACCCTGCCACACCTATAGTGGCCAAAAACGATTCAGAAAAGGGGGTGGTGATGAACAGAGTGTCTGAATTAAGCAGACCACTCTTACCCAGTCCAAAGATCAGTGCTTGATCCATCACCGTTATTTAGCTCACTGCCCCATCCCAGCTCAGAACCTGGCTATATGCAAATTAGTCTGTCCCTGGCCCAGTGCATCATGGGAACAGGGCAGACCAAACTACCAAGCCAATTCTTCACCAGAAAGGAGACAAGCTTCCGGGGACCGGTTTCTGCCATTTCAGGCGGCGTCGGCCCGGCTTGCTTGAATCCTGATGTAGCAGTGAGCAAGGGACTCATGTCTGAGTATACCCTGCCACACCTATAGTGGCCAAAAACGATTTATAAGGCGGCACATAATAGCGCAAGGATAAACAGATGGCTGTCGCATCTGCCGTCGTAATGTTGGCGCAATGCTGGAGTTGTGTTGCGGGTGCGACGCAACTCCAGCACTGTTCCAACCTGGCCTATCCTCAACATGGTGCATCACGCCTTACGCCTGTTACAAACAGGCGCAAGGTTTTGAAGCAGCAATCTTGTACATTTCACTCAGGGACTTGCCCGAGGTGTTCCTGCGACAGACCGCCCCCCTAGGGCCGGAACGCCCACATGAAACCGGGAACAGGGCTTTACAACGTGATGCAAATCCCTAGATGCATCACATTGTAAATAGGGCGCAACATGACGCATGGTTTATGCCGCCGCTGCATCACAGAAGTGACGCAACAGCGCCGCAAATATGGCGCACGGGGCTCATAAATCTGCCCCTGTGATTTCAGAATTGGGCGCATACCCTGGTGGCTAGATATAACACAGCTCAGGTTGGTAGAGTTGTGTGGCAAATAATATCAAGAAACAAAAACGACCCAACAAAAGCACTTGCGATACAAGTAAAGTGAGCTGTGATAGTACTCAGCAAATAGGGCTGTTTATGGAAGAAATGGCGTATTTTCAAAAAACAAACACATAGACAAACATACACAGCTTAATAGCTTTGGCAAAGGCATATCATAAATGTGGGCGTATAAATGATGGCGTCAGTCTAGTACATGGAGCTCATGGTAGTTTGCTTTTCTGAAGCTGTGCCTCTGTTGAGCTCCACGGGGTCTTTTTCGATTATTTGGGTCAGAGTGGCTTAAGACTATATTGTCAGTGCTGCTTGTGTAACACAACAAAGCCCATCAGGTGTGAGCTGAGATTTTTCTTCCAGGGGGTTTGTGAAGTCTTTAAAACCATTGTCAAAAGTAATTTCAGGTGGAGGCAGTTACTTCTTCCAAGTCTGGCAAGTTATGACGGGAGAATGCTCCTAGACAGATTATTGTAGAATTGAATATGAGGCCAACTTGTATGACCTCTTCTGTGGCTTTGGATACCTTCGTCTAAATGGTTGGAGCATTCTGTATTTGAATATCAGGTACTGAACGTTTTCGTTTTTATCTTGTTAGTGCAAGCATGTGTCTCAACCCATTCCTCTTTCATGATCAGATCACTACCCTATTCCACTCGCTTGGCCACAGGCTTACAATAGGCCACTCCTTAACAGGCGCAAATTCCGCTGTGGTGCTGGTGATTTATTGAGTGCGTGGGGTTCGGGCGGTCCCCGGCCGTCCTCCGCACATGCCCACTGTGACATCGGACGTCCGGTGGCCGTCCAACGCATGGAAGGGGTTAAGGAAAACACTCTTACCTTCTACCCTGCCTACCACAAAATACAGCAAGATGACCTGAGCCGTGCTCTAACAATTAGCACCCCAGCCCGTTTCGGCTGTGTAAAAGAGGACCCCACACTCCTGAACAGCTGGATTCTTGGGACCTTTAACACGTTAGCTCCTATAATAAAGAAATCTCAATCAAGGTTGAAACCATCTGCCCCCCGGTTCAACAATGAGCTTACAGAATGCAAGAAACTCTGTAAACATCTTAAAAGGGTATGGAGATGCAATTTCCATCCAGAAGATGAAGCAAAGTATAAGGTCTCAGTAAAAAGGTACCGTGGGGAGCTGTCTCTAGCTAAAAAGACCTTCCTTGAAATAAGGATCGAAGAGGCAGTCAACAAAGCCAAGGAAATCTTCAAAATTGTCAATTCTGCGTCCCACAGTCATATCTAGAGTATGTACACCTACTGTTGAGTGGTGCAGAGAATTAGACATTTTTTCCCATGAAAAAATAGGAGCAATCAGAACAATTTCTCTAACAATGTTCAAAGCTACCAAACACAGGCATCTCCCCTAGAGGATCCTTTCTCCCTCCCCGCGCTCTTCTTCCTGGACAAGTTCACCCCTCTTCCTAGTGAACGGTCACTATCAGCGTTGGAAGCCTTGAAGTCCAGCATCCCTTTAGACCCTTGCCCGACTACCGTTCTGACTATGGCTGTTCAATCTATGAATCCTATAGTAAACAACATACTTAACACCTCGCTGGGAACGGGAGGGATTCCTTTAGGCTGGAAAAGGGCGAACGTTCTCCCTCTGTTGAAAAAAACGGCAGCTGATCCTGAGCAATTGGCTAACTATACGCCCATCTCCCTGTCTTTTCCAAGACTAAGGACAAGAAAGTCAACCGCCAACTCTACCTTTACTTGGAAGAAAAAAAATATTACACCCCAGCCAATCTGGTTTTCAACCCTATTTCAGCACTAATACTATGCTTCTGGAAGGTGTTGTACATGTTAGGAACACCTTTGACACGGCCATTCTGATCCGCTTGGAGTTCACTGCAGCTTTCTATGCTATGCCCACTCGAAACTTCTTGGGCGCCTTCAAGAGATAGGGATCAGAAAATGGCCTTGAATTGGCTAACATCATTTCTGAGCAATCGTACTCAGGAAGTATGGCTGCCCCCTTATGCCTCTCAAGCCAGAACCCTGTCTTTGGGTGTGCCCCAGGGATCGGCTCTTAGCCCCACACTGTTTAACATTTACCTTACACCCCTGGCTATGCTAGAAGAGTCATTGGGTGCCAAAGTCATTTATTATGCTGATGATATGCAGGTCCTCTTCTCCTGTGGGAAGGGAACTGGATGGGGAACTAACCTCTCAGGTTCTCGCCAGGGTGTTACAGTGGTTGGACCGGCACCATCTGAAGTATAACCAGATAACCAGAGATTATGGTCTTCGGAGATGTCCCCCACAATCTAGTGGGAACCTGCTGGCCGAGCAATGTGCCTCAGCATGGCCCCATCCAAAACTCTGTGCAGAATCTAGGTATTAAAATTGACAGCATCCTCTCTTTCCAACCACAGATTCAAGCTCTAACCAGCTCCTGCTTCAACACTCTCCACATGCTAAAAAAAAGAAAAATCTACCTCTCCTGTCTGAGTCAGAAGATAAAAAGGTTATTCAGGCTCTGATCACGATGAGACTGGATTATGGGAATGCCCTCTACCTCGGTCTCCCTGATTTCCTTATCAATAGACTCCAGGTGGGGCAGAATTTGGCGGCCAAACTGCTCCTCAAACTCCCACCTAGGTCTCACATGTCCTTTCATCTAAGGGCCCTCCACTGGCTCCCTATAAAAAAGAGGATTCTTTTTAAGGCCATGCTTTTAATGCATAGCGCCTTGCACTACGCGGGCCCGGTATACCTCAGAGAGAGGATTAACTAATACATCCCAGCACGTACCCTTTGTTCCTCCTCCGCCCGCCTTGCAAGAGTGCCCCGGATCAACATACTTAGAATAGGCCGGAGATCCTTTACTTAAGTATGGCAGCTCACCTGAAACAAACACCGAAAAGACTCTGCATGGTTAGCAATCTCTCTGCCTTCACGAGGAAACTGAAGACACTGCTTTTTATACAGTCAATCTAGGTACCCTGGTCTGTTGCCGTTAGCCAGAGTGCCGGGATAGTCTGTTGAGTAGCTGCACGCTTTACAAATGCTGATGGTTCCAAACGTCCTATAAATAGCTAGGAATCAATTTTGTGCCAGAGCAAGAGAGGCATTTGGGGCAAATGCTCCATATTGTGGCTGTTGATCGTGAGATGAGGTTAGAACCTCGTCTGATTTTTGATCTTCTTTGAATTTTTGTTTTGTGGTTTATTTTAGACTGTAAATTAAGTAAAACATTCATAAACCTCAGAGACAAGGTGGCCCTGAAAAATGGCTTTCTGCAGAATTCTAGTTATGCTTGGTTAGGAGATACACCCAAGAAACGTTATTGAGGCTTTCATGTTTAAGAGTTTGCAGAAGTCCACATTTTCAAGATTAGTTTTTGGAATCCTGCAGAGGTGGAAGGGAGTTGCAAGTCCCCACCAGATTGCAGAATTTTGTAATTTGTGCCAAAATATATTGATCCTCTCTGTTGTAATCATTTTACTATTCCCTAAGGACATTATGGCAGAGAGGGACAGTTAGTTAATTTGTTTGGTAACCTTTCGTCTAGTTGCAGTAATCCACTTGCAATACCAAGTAAGTTACCTCCGGAGTTCCCAGTCTTACCTTTGGTATTGCTTAAGATGGATTCTATATAGTCAAAGGAGGAATTTTTCAACGTCTGGCCGCACTGGGAGGTTTCAGTTTTCTCGCAGAAAGAGTAATGCACCTTATCTAATTATGAAGACTTTGAGTAAGACTTGGAGTAAGAAAATTGCTTACTAGGTCTGCCCCAGCCAGTCTGTTCATAAATCTCAGTTGTGGAGTGAGAAATTAGTCTTTTTTGCCTTTCCAAAGGAATCTGGAGATTTATCAGTGGTTTTAAATAAGCCGATTGAAATGCACTGAGGAGGCAACTAATGTTACAATTATCCTTTTAGATATTTAGGTGTTCAAGAGTACATTGATTTTGGAAATAATTTTTATAAAATTATTTGAGGCAGATTTTTGTACATCATCATTAAACCAGATCCCACGGCATTTCAAGTAGGGAGTACAGATGGATGTGGTATCTAGCATGTTTGGGTTGTATATGGGGTTTAGGGCAGGAATCTCAGAGTTGTCTATGTTTAGAGTACGTCTGCAGACAATCCCATACTCTTTGATGTCTCGTAGCATCGAATTGGTAGTATTCAGATTTAACTTAAATTCCAAAGTGTTATCAACGATGGCCATTGTTGTGTACGCTTGTATTCCTCATTTGATGCCTTTGAGAGATCCAGCATTCCTAATCGAGGCTTAATTCGAGGCTATTATATGTCAGCAGGCACAACATTCACTGACTATCACATGTAAATTTGTATATTTTTACCATTACAATATTCTGGGGTGATCGGGCTATAGTCCAGTGTGTTTACTATCCTAATGGGGAGGAAGGGTGCAGCCTTTTACTGCTGCCAGAGTGGAGTACGTGACCTCAGTGCTGAAGCTGCATTGGAGCCTCCCACTAAGGTAGTCAGCAGCTCAGCTCCTCAGTGCTGGAGGGGACGATGGGAAATATCTGGGAAATATCTGGGCTGGAATGGGCAGCATCTCCTCTCAGTGCTGGGGGGGAGCAGCATTAAAACATTTCAGCTCTGGGGAAACTGTGGGGGTTCTGTTGGTTCTTGAAGAGGCAGTGTGCTTTCTCCCAGTGACAGCCGTGAGGGGCAGTGATGTACCTAATTTCTAAAATAATACGTGTTGGGGCCCAAAGGTTTTCCCAGAGGCCCGTAAATGGTGATGTTGAACATCAGTGTTGCTGAGTACCATGGCTGCTTAGTGTTGATCTCACTTCATGCCTCTTTCATTCTTTTATCCACCCCCACAAACTCCCTAACTTTTTATCTCACGCTTGCAGGTTCTTTTAGGACTCACCTCATACAGAGCATGCACTGTCAGTTGTTATATGTGTTGCATGAGACAACACATGCGCTGGAGGTTGTGAGACATTTGGTTGACTGAAAGACTGGCCAAAGTCCCTACATTGCTTGCCATTTGTTGGCTTCATTGTCACTCTATTTTGCTGGCTTATGATTAGTCAGTGCATGCCTGGTTCACATTATCTTCGTTTCTCCCTTTCATGGAGTATGGATAAAGTTTTGATTGCTTTTGTTTTGATTCCTGTCCTTCTGCTTTTCATGCTGGGAGTAAGGTACTTTTCATTAGCTTCTACCCAATTTGTCAATGCTGTTGCTTGTTCCCCGTTCTCCATCATTCTCCATCATTGTTGCTACCCCTCCTGCATCCTTGGTTGCCCATTAATTGCTTGCCCGTTATGGGCTGCACCGTTGTTGTTGCTTACCCCATGACACGCACCTCCACCCCTGCCACTCCCTTCCCATCCATTGTTGCTTACCCTGTCCCATCCACTTTCTCGCACCCACTGTTGCTTGCCCCATCCCATATGCACCACCCTTGCCAAACAAAAAAAAATGACAAAGCCAAATAACTCTTGTGTGGCTTCATCAATGTGTTTTATCCATATGTTACAGCAGTGTGAGTGCTGTGTAGCATGCATGAAAGTAAATAACAAAAAAAGTGCATTGACCACATCACAGCACCTTTTTCCTTAACTTTAAGCCATACTGCACAGCACTCGCGTTGCTATTCAAATTCTCCCCGTCTTGGTTCGTTTTTTAAAATTTATACGGGTGAGTGCTTATTTAGCATTGGATATCTACAGTGTATTTAATTTTTGCTTATCCTAACAAGTATTTTTAGTTTCTCGGTCTGTGGTAAATTATTTTAAGTCTGTGTCTCCCTCTCATTCTTGTCAGGTCTCTACTCTCGTGGGTTTGCACTTAATGAGGATTGAGTCCCTCATCACAGTGCATTTGACATATTATTTTCCTGCTGCCCTTGGAGTTTCTGCTATGGAGAAATATCCCTCGTATTTTTGTCGATAAGCATCTAGAAAGAAGCGTTGTTGTTTTTTGTCTTCGGGTAACTCGTTAGTGCCCTAGTCAGTTCTACATCCAGTTGTAATCTGGTTAAGTTGGTCCGATGCACTGTGTTCCTGCCACAAATTAAAGCGATGAGATGTGTGTACAGCACCCACCGCCTCTTCTCTTGTGAGTAAGCTGACTCCCTAGCCCTCTGTAGTCTATACTCTGAGCTACCTGTGTATTCTTTCCAAATTGGAAGTGATGCTGAATACACATCAGCCGTCGGTGTGCTGGCGGATGTCCAGTTTCTCACTCCATATATGCTGATATATTGCCAATTGCCAAACAACTGTCTGGGATACCATGCTCAACAACACCTGCCTGCTCCCACGACCTCGTGAGAAAGTTCACATCCTGGTGTTTGGATCCTTATGATTGGCTGGAGCAGGATGGCACCCGCATCTTCACTACAGTAGATGCTATTATTCTTCTTCTACGTCCACAATTAGGTCATGTGCTGTGTGCTTGATTCCCTTTGCCTGCCCTTAAGTAGCCAATCTGGACACCACAAAAGCAGTTTTTCATTCATTGTAAACACATATGGACGGTTCAGGCCTCTACAATGCCCGGGGCACTCAAGGGATCACAACTAAAGTGCTATTTGAGTTACATCACTGTGATAGTTTGTATGTGCAAGATCAGCTAAGACCCCTGTCACTCGTCGGACATTGAACTGTGTGTTTTATGCATATTGCATTGATCAGTCGTGATTTCCAGTAGGCCTTCTAGATCGATGACGATTTCTCTTCATAGAATGCAGTTTGTAATTCCAAATGTCAAAAACTGCAGAGCGCAGGCCGTCCACCTCACAGGAGGTCCATTACAGAGTCTCATTGCAAGTCAGGAAAACATTCATGACAAGCAGATTTCACAGACCAAGAAATCCATTCTGTTTGGAGACCATCATACTGAACCATAGTAAAGATAATTTGCAGGTCATGAGTTAATACTGGGTATGGAATCATGTTAATGTGTCTGATCGAATATGTTAACTCCCTAACCTGATAAGTGGTACAAGATAGGCATCCTTCCCAAAGAAGAATGCAAAACGAACCAAGTGCCTGCTTGTGTTGCGGATGTGCAGCGTTCCTGTGGCAGGTATTTTTACATTTATAGTAATGCCCAGGGCTCACAGAGAGGCGACGAGACATTACACTGACCGGTGTCCTCAAGCAGTGGTTCGCTGGTGACTTATTCCTGGAGCAGCAGAGCATGAGAGTTGGGAAGTGCTTCCAGTAAAGCACCCAGTATAGGTTTTTAAAACTGCTAACAGCAAAACTAAGGTTCTCAATTTTTACTGAGAATGCAAAGCATAGCCCACCAGCACATTGTATTTCAATCTTAATTGGACAGGAAGCAAGAGACCTGTCAAGCATCAGCACAGCACCACGCCCTCTTCAGTGCACCACCTCCAGAGCAGCACCAGTGCAGCACCACCTCATCATCAGCACAGCACCACCTCCGCATCAGTGCACCACCACCGGCACAGCCCCACCTTAGCAGGAACTGAGCACCAAGGCAGCACCACTTCTGCATCAGTATGACACCACCTCGGCATCAATGCAGCCCTCAGCACAGCATCAACTTAGCATCACTCAGCATCACCTGAGCACCAGCTCAGCACAATCTGAGCATCAATGCAGCACCACCACCACAACATATCTCAGCACCAGCACAGCATCACTCAGCACCACCGCATCATCACTTCAAAACATCTCAGCATCAGAACAGCATCACTCAGCACCACCTCAGCATCATTAAGCACCAACTCAGTATCAGCACAGCACTACCAAAGCACCGCCAAAACACCATCTCAGCATCAGCACAGCACCACTTTCTCAGTGCAGCACCAACTCAGCATCAGTGCAGCACCATCTCAGCGCCAATGCAACACCAACTGCTCTCACCCCTATCTATTCACCATGTCACATAATTCCACCACACAAATACACTACACACCACAGAATTCTACCCCACACAATTCCACAACAAACAATTCTAATTCAACCCACATAACTACAAACCACAAACATCCATTCCACTCCAAACCAAAACACATAGATAAAAGGCATTGTCATTACAATGCCAATAGCTCTAACTCTCACAAATATGAGGCCGATTGCATTGCAAATGCTTGTGTATTCTTACTGTCAACTGAAATTTTGTCACATTCACAGCCGTACATGACACACTTCCCTTTGTTTTCTATATTATCCATAACATCAATTGAAGTCTTGCTAAAATTTTTCAACACATTCACATTACAACAATGAATACATTCAAAAGCAACTCCACATATTTACTCCTTAGCTTCCACTTTTTATTGTTTCTCCCATCTCTCATTATTTTTACCCAAAATGTGGTATTCTCCATGCCTTCAATGATAGCTATTGCGGGAAGCAAGAGCTATTAGATCAGAAATTTTAACCAATAACGTATCTTGTACCATTTGTCTGTTAGTACACCCAACCAACAGATTCTTGATTAAGAAGTCTGTGCGATCACCAGACTCACATCTCCTTGCTAATAACTTTAGGGATGAAAAGAAAGGTTCTACCTTTTCCAATCTACCTTGAGTTCTAGCAAACAATGTGTGTCTTTCCAACACTAAATTATTCTGAGAACCAAAGTATTATTATAATATTGCCATAGACGTCTCAAAGACATTCAGGTTCACCTTCTGCATTTTCAAAAGGCATGCCATCCAAACTTTCCTAAATATTCCTACCCTCCACCCCCAAATAGTGTAAAAGTACGGCTTGTTTACTAACAACTGAACATTTTTCATCCCCATTGACTTACAAACACGAGTCAGAAACGTTCTTTCATTGTCTCTAAGTTGGAATAGATTCTCCCTTATCAGAGACGAAAGAGGGAGGTTGACACATATTACCAGTTGCCATGATGAAGCTAGTATTTAGGAATGGAGGTGGGTATCTTCAAACTTCTAGGAATTAAATAATAGTCCAATTGTTATCAAAACCTCCCGAAAGAAATATCAACTGATCTAAGGACAAATATAATATGTGAATTATTGGGGTATACATCTATAAACTAAACAGTTCAAGCTGACCCTGTTTAGCTTGCAGGAAAGTAGGGGTTGTAATCCCCGGGGTACTCCATCCTAAAAATGAGAGTAGTTTACAAAAAAATCCAGATGTCCTGAATAGGGAGACCCCCTAACCCGAATCTGATATTCGGAGGGCTCTAAAATGTTGTTTACATATTGGTCCCAACGTGAGTCTCACCACACTTCAATTCCTCAATTTCTTTGCCCAAAGATGTTGTATGGACAGAGAAGGGCCGGTGGGGCAGGGATCTGTTCTTGTACCCTCCCTCATTAAAGTCCCACAAATATGAGCTGCTTCTGAGATGTGACGTGCAGTTGCTAAATTATGATGTCATAAAATGATAATAATAATAATAATAATGAATTTTATTAAAATCATAAACATTGTAATAGTAATTTTAAAAGTATAAAATTCTAAGAGTCATTTTAAATAAAATTCATTGATTACACAGGCTCCGATTCATGCCCTTATATAGTTACCATTCACATTGCCCTTATATAGGCATAGAAATCAAGCCCTTATTTAGGCATAGCCCATGCAGCTCAAATGCAGGCATGGCTACTTCCACCCGTACCAAACGTCACAACGATTTCTTAGAAAATCAGCTTAAGCTGTTAGGGAACTTCCCCTTGCTAGAATATTGATTTATCCAAGAACTCATGTACTTTGCAAAGAACGACTATTCCCTAGGGTTTTTTTCCTGACGTTATTATGCCTGATTTTACGTCAAACTATGGGATTCCTAGACACCTTCAAGTTATAAATATACCTTCACTTGATCTAGCAAGACACGGTGGTTCGGAGCAGTTCGACTATCTACTTGCCTGACGCAGCTCGCTACAGCAAGTGCTTAAGGAAGCCGACCCTCCAGCTGATGCACTGATCAGGAAGTTGTCTCTTCTCCTGCCGAGAATCCAGCTCCAGTGTTTCCAAGCTCCCCTTGCGGGGCGTTGGGAAATCGAGTCCCGAGATAGAGATACCAGACCTCCTTCATTCTAAACTAAGGTACGGAGCTGATTAGAACCTAAGAGAAATCTTGGATAGATTCTTGGCAAAGAAAACTAAACCTAAGCTACACAATACTTACTTCTTCCCTCGTACTAGACTTAGGTTAGGAACAATGGGGTAGGCCTATTTTAGAAACACCAGTTGAGTATCTTAGTCATTGTTATTTATGTATGTATTTTTATATGGCTTAGAAAACATACAATGCTCATACAGTATTATTTTATATTGTTTTCGCTGTACACATTATACTTTGCAGTCTGCATTACGATTGTAGCAGTTCATTTCTTTTGCATGAGAAAGAACACTGTTCAATAAACCCTTTTTATTGAAAACGCCCGCCTCTATTTCTCTGCACCTCTGTAGAAACGAAGCATGCACGATTGACTGAGTGAAATACTTATCTATTGTTTCAGCGACTCTGGAGATATATTTCTTATTCTTGGGAAACAAAGTTGTCATGTTTATGCGGTTGTCAGAAACTAATCCCTTCTTGTGAATTCGAGCAAGTTTCTAGTGACCTCTGAGCTTGCTGGCACTCACAATTAAGTTTAATGTATTCGTTAGAGACCTTGTTGACCTCAGTCCTACGTCTAATTTATAGGATATATTATTCCAATGCACAGAGCCTATTGGGAATATAGGAACTACACTACATGGCGCCCAACATTTGGTAAGGCACTAATTTAACGCTAGATACTAAAGTAACTCAGTCGTGCTTTTCTCAGAGACCCCTTTTTCCCGTAAAATACTCCAATAGACGTCTGGAGTGGGTAAAAGGATAAAATATTTGCCATAACTGAGTACGACAAGAATCCTACATATTAGTTTTTGGTTTGTTCAACGTTGAAGTATACAGTGTTCCAAAATATTGTGCACCTTATCTTTGTTTCCTTGAAACTTGCTCTGCAAACTCGCAGTCAACAAAAATATCGAATAACGGCAACACCACCGAGAACGGTGGAGCTGCAGCTGATCCAGCCGCTGCAGCTTTTGAGGTAACAGGCTTCAATTAAGCCAACCCGGATGCTATAATCATCCCGGAAAATTTACGGAAAACCATCACTATAAAACTTATAACAAATGGCCTATCATCAAGAGGTGGTAGGGTAATTTTTGTAATAGAGGCACATGAATATCGTCAGACAGAGGTATTCTATTCACGGATTATCTTCCCTGAAGCAAATCCAGTAACACATGTGTTTCACTTCTACAAAGAAGAGGAACATCCAACGGAATACATTCCTTTCGAGGATATTGAAATTCCAATCACTTACCAAGAGCATGCGCTCTGGTTTAAAGGCGCCCTACAACATCAAAATCATATTACCAGGCTTGGTCCATTAGGTAGACCAGGAGCAACATGGCCGGTATTAACCAGCTATACACCACATCCTGCCATTGAAGAAATGTCAGATGCGGAACTATTAGTTCAACTGAAACAACTAATCAAAATTGATAGACAATTGGTTCAATATGGCATGCAGACTCCAACAGTCCAGCCTCATATAAGGATTCCACAACACACCCCTTACAAGGGGAACACAAATAAAATTACACCACAGACTATACAATCAGTCATTGGCAAATTACCTGCAAAATAGGAACAAATTCCATTCTGGATAGCTACAAAAATTACTCAAATCGAGGCAGTATTTCCTGATACTACCCCTCATGAGAAACACAGGATTCTAACAATCTGTTTACCAATGGGGATCCCACCACACCTGGAGGACTGCGACACTTGGGGTACAGTCTTTGCTGCCATCCACACTAAAACGCATGGTGTTCGGTCTATGGCGGTAATACCAGACGTCCTGAAACAGATTCAAAATTAATACTGGGCAGAGCCTGCTTTAAATTTAGGTATGAAATTACTGAAAGATTTCAAACAGGTCTGAACAATAATATTAGCTAAAGGTGAGGCAGCATCCGTGGCGATCCGCAAAAAATGAAGAGAATTTGATGTAACTGAACAACCACAAGAACTGGCCAGAATAATTGAAAAAGAAGTGGGAGAACACTTAACAAACTTCTAAAGAGAAGCGTTCTCAATCCACAGGTAGGCCACCTCAAAAGGAGCCCTCTGAAAGAAGGTATAACCTCAGGAATAGGGATAATTTGAGAAAACCTGATAGATATCAAGATACTGATACACGTTCCTCTTGTACCTTTGAGACTTCCTCACAGAAATCGGAAAGAAGAGGACGGTCACAACACAAGGAAGAACATGTGAAGTCCAAAGACGATCAACATGTTCCAAAAAAAAAGAAAACCCAATTCACCAAAAAGAAGGTAGCAGGTCTAAAAATCAGACATGCTGAGGATCTTGAGGACACAACTCAAGAACGGGGAGTGGGCTCAGACAATGTTGGACAGCGCATCAGAAGTAACCATAGCTCGCAAGATCTTGAAGGATCATCTAGAGACAGTGGACTTGAATGAGTACATCCAAGCTGAAACTGCTGATACCAGGGTTAGCGCCCCACACAAGTTATATGAAATAACACTCCGGATGGAGGGGGATATAACTAGAAAAATAAGAGCACTCTTTTGGGAGAAGCTCTCTCAGGGTTATGACATTCTTCTAGCTGAAAAAGACTGGCCACCTGAATTTGTCAGGGAGTGCTCACATAGTGAAGACATCATTATGCCAGCCTTCTCCAATCATATTCCAATTCATAAAAAAATATACCTATGCCAGAAAATGGGCAGTAGCCCAGGCTCCTGCATTATAAAAAAAATCATGTAGGATGGGATGAGGATTCTCCTCACCATAAAATACAGATAAAAAATCAACCAACTGTGCAACAGCAGTATCCAGTTAAGCAAGAAGCTAAAAAACAGGTCAGGGAGATATTAGATCAACTTGAATACCAAGGGATGATTGAAACATGCACCTCGTCCACGAACAATCCTTTGTTTCCTGTGTCCAAACCAGACAATACATATTGTCTAGTTTTGGATAACAGACATTTAAATACTTGTTGCAAAACTTTTTCTCCCCCCTCCCGCCCCGCATTCCTTTCCCGCCGCTGCGTCCCCTGCGGCCCCGCCTCCATCCTCTCCCATTCGTCTCCCGCCACCCGCCTCCCAGCTGCTCCTCCCTCCCTCCACCCTTCTTAATGCAGGCCGAGACCAACAATGCATCCAGGCCGCCCCGAAACGCACCCACGGACCCTTCTCCTGCCGCAAATGCAGCTTCACCTGCAACAGAACCACCAAACCATCAAGGAGCAGACCTAATCACCTCCGCTGCATACTCCTCAACACCCGCTCAGCACGCAAACATGCCGTCGAACTCTGGGATCTACTCGACAACACCACCACGGACATAGCCTTCCTGACTGAGACAAGGTGGAACGACTCCTCGGCTCCAGACATCGCCATTGCCATCCCAGACGGCTACAAGATCACCCGCAGGGACCGCGCCAACGGCATCGGAGGAGGAATTGCCATCGTCCACAAATTCACCCTCAAGGTCACCACCCACGCAGACGACACCCTCAGCACTGCCGAACACCTGCACTTCCAGATCCACACCGACCCCAACACCACCCTCAGAGGGACGCTCGTCTACAGACCCCCCGGACCCCGGGCCCAGTTCAGCGACTCCATCGCTGACCTCGCCAGCACCCACGCTCTCGCCTCCACGGACTACATCCTCCTCTGGGAACAACAACGACGCCAACTCCGCCACACTGATCGACAACCTCGCCAACCTAGGCCTCAGACAACTCATCAGCACACCCACCCACTCCACAGGCCACACGCTGGACGCCGTCTTCACCACAAGCACCCACGTCT
The DNA here is from genome assembly GCF_964261635.1 of Lissotriton helveticus. Taxonomy (NCBI): domain Eukaryota; kingdom Metazoa; phylum Chordata; class Amphibia; order Caudata; family Salamandridae; genus Lissotriton; species Lissotriton helveticus. Next base: position 10,943,656 of record NC_136064.1, read on the forward strand.
CCTTCAACCACACCACCAAACCCCACTGGACAGACCACCGCTGCATTCACTTCACCTTCAAAAAACCTGCCACGCACCACCGCACCCAACAGCTGCCTCGCCGCTGCTGGAGCAAAATCACTGAAGACCAGATGACCACCACCCTCTCACTGAACCAACCCACCGAGCCCACCAACCCGGAGGCTGCAGCCCGCAACCTCAAACAGTGGAGCGAAGACTGTGCCAACACCCTTGCCCCACTGAAGAAACCCAACAACCACACCAGAAGGAGAGCCTCCTGGTTCACCGACAAGCTCCTGGCCTCCAAGCGCGCATGCCAGAAACTGGAGAAGAGATGGCTCCACTTCCGCACACCGGACAACCACTCAGCCCACAAGGACGCCACCCGCAGACACCACCACCTCATCAGATCAGCCAAGAGGTCCTCCTTCAAAGACCGACTGGACAACAACGCACACAACAGCAAAGAGCTCTTCTGCATCGTAAAAGAACTCTCTAACCCCAGCGCCAACGCCAACGACATCCCGCCCTCACAGGAACTGTGCGACTCCCTCGCCAACTTCTTCCACCGAAAGATCACTGACATCCACAACAGCTTCAACGCCACGACCGACCCGACCCCACCAGACCCCACCCCTCCTGCGAACACCATCAGCACCAACCTCCTGACCTCCTGGTACAACGTCTGCGATGACGAGACACGCAAGGTCATGAACTCCATCCACTCAGGATCTCCGACGGACCTGTGCCCGCACCACATATTCAACAAGGCAGGTGCAGCCATCGCACCTCAACTACGGAAGGTCATCAACATCTCCTTCGAAACCGCGACTTTCCCGGAAAGCTGGAAGCACACCAAAATCACCGCTCTCCTCAAGAAGCCCAAGGCGGACCCCAAGGACCTCAAAAACATCCGGCCCATCTCCCAGCTCCCGTTCCCGGCAAAGCTCATCGAGAAAATCGTCAACATGCAACTGACCCGCCACCTAGAAGACAACAACATCCTGGACCCATCCCAATCCGGATTCAGACGAAACCACAGCACCGAGACAACCCTCATCGCCGCCACAGATTACATCAGGCGCCAATTAGACAACGGCAAAACATCAGCCCTCATCCTCCTGTACTTATCTGCCGCCTTCGACGCGGTCCGCCAAGAGAAGGCCCTCGACTGGACCACGTCCTTCCTCTCCGGCAGATCCCAGAGCGTCCGCCTCCTGCCTTTCTGATCCGAAGCCACCGACATCATCTGCGGCGTCCCCTAGGGCTCCTCCCTCAGCCCGACGCTGTTCAACATCTACATGGCCCCCTTCGCACAAGTGGCCCGCCACCACAACCTCAACATCATCTCCTACACCGACGATACTCAGCTCATCATCTCCCTCACCAAGGACCCACGCACCGCCAAAACCAACATCCACGACGGAATGAAGGCCATCGCCGACTGGATGAGGAGCAGCCGTCTGAAGCTATACTCGGACAAGACGGAGGTCCTCATCCTCAGGCCCAACCCCTCAGCCTGGGATGACTCCTGGTGACCTACCACTCTGGGGACAGCACCGGCACCCACCAACCACGCACGCAACCTGAGATTCATCCTCGACTCCACCCTCTCCATGTCCAAACAGGTCAACGCCGTCTCCTCCTCCTGCTACAACACCCTCTGCACCCTTCGCAGGATCTACAAATGGATCCCGGCCAAAACAAGAAGAACGGTGACACAGGCCCTCGTCAGCAGCAGGCTGGACTACGGCAATGCACTCTACTCCGGAATCCCAGCCAAACACCTACGACGACTCCAGCGCATCCAAAATGCCCCTGCACGACTGATCGTCAACGCACCCCGCCGCTGCCACATCACCCCCCACCTGAGGAACCTTCACTGGCTCCCCGTCGACGAGAGGATCACCTTCAAACTCCTCACCCACGCACACAAGCACTCCACAAAGCCGGACCAGCCTACCTGAATAGCCGACTCAACTTCCACACCCCTACCCGCCAGCTCCGCTCCGCCAGCCTCGCCCTCACCACCGTCCCCCGCATCCAACGAACTACCTCCAGTGGCAGATCCTTCTCCTACCTCGCCGCCAAGACCTGGAACACCCTTCCTACCCACCTACGTCAGACCGAAGACCTACTCGCCTTCAGAAAACTCCTCAAGACCTGGCTCTTCGAACAGTAGCGTCGCCCCCCCCCCCTCAGCGCCTTGAGACCCTCACGGGTAAGTAGCGCGCTTTACAAATCCCCCGATTGATTGATTGATTGACAAAGCCCTATTTGCAATTCAGAAAGCTATTGCCGAATCGCCAATTGGGTTTATGAGTTACTATTAGGAAGGGGCGTTCCAAGGGTATCCCTTCCTAATAACAAGTCGCAGGGGCATGAATGAATGTTTTGCAACTAGAATGTGGTTGCTTAACATTCATACTTTACCCACTCCGTGAAGGAGGGGTAACCCATTCGCAAACGGGAAAGGACCCCTTCCTTTTGTGACTGTGGGCGCCAACAATTTTTAGGAGCAGACAGTGGTCTAACGGTGAGTGCCATGGGTCGCAAATTGCCACCTGCCTCATAAATATTAATGAGGCGGGTCCCATTGCGACCCATTGGGTATTGCGAACAGTGTAAAACACACATGACTTCAGGACACAGTACGCTTTCAAACAAAATAGCTTAATGTCTTCTCCAGTGTACATGTAGATATCCCTACACCTCTTTGTCAATAAACCAGGAGACATTAGGTAGACTTTCTTCAATATCTCCTGACTTGTCACAATCAAATATCAGCCTATGATCTACAATCTGGCCTGCCCCAGGAAACATGCTCAATTTGTCCTAGTGTCATTTTCCTACATCAGGACATAATTCTGCAGCACCCACACACAGTCTGCATTCCATTTGGGGTCCATCTGGGCCCAAAACAAATGCCTGATTTTGAGGGCCATCATCTGTCCTTTTGTTCACCTGTTATATGCCTGGGATCCATCTATAGCCCAACACCTAGATGCAGATGCAATGGAAGAAAACAGTGTGTTGCCACTTAACAAGTATGTAAGTTTAACTATAATTTGGTTGCAGGTTTATAACTTTGTTTAACTCCCTATTTAAGAGATGTGCTTACACTAAGAATGCAAGATGTATTTGTCTGTACACAAATATTGATTCAAATAGCACATATTATATTTCTTTAATAGTATTACAGCACTACTCATACCAGTGTTATGTGTCAGAGTGCTTTAAATCACACAGAGAGGCACAGTAGATCATACAAGTGTGTAAATCAATGTACAGGAACTGTTAAATAAGAGAATGGGGGTTGCAAGCAATGTGCCCTCTAATTTCTTTCCTCTGTGTGCGGCAGTGTAGGGTCTCTGTGCGCTGCAGCTATGACTTTGTGCACCAGGAAACAGACTGTGCATATGTGCAGCACCAAATATCACTCCAAACTTTTGCTTAAAAATCTGAAAAAAGATGGTGCATTTTCACACATACAGTGCCACATTAAGGGTCTTAAGGCAGATTTGCAATTTGGATACACCCGCCATGACATGAATTGGTTACACAGGCAAGTACACTTCAGGTTTACAAAAGCATAAGACTCCAACGGTGGTACCATTATAAAATTTTACTAACGATTCTTACCTGGAGCACTGTTCATTGGGTGGGTAAATGTTGAGAAACTACACTAGATTACATATACACAATAAGTTGTGGAATGGAATCTTTTTGCTGTAGTCTGCAGCATTCATCTTCATTTGGCAATTTCAACTATTGCCAAATACTGCGGGATACAGTGCTTAATTTGTAAAACAATAAGTGCCGGGGCTCAAAGCTTAGCTCAGAAGATGTGCATTGTTTTCTGTCCGTGGCCCTGGATGAAAGTTTGTCGAGGAAAAATATGTAATGGTCCCCAGGGTGCAGTAATGATGGAATCCGCAAAGGTTCAGTGGACTCTGGTGCCCCAGAGTTGTCTATTAAAAGGTCTGGATGGAGAGCTATCCCACCTGCTTACATAGTGGTGTATTTAAGATAGATATACTCTTTACATATTAAGAAACATGCAACACAAAACCTTTTTCGCATTTATCTTTTCCCATATATATATATTTGTATTATACGTTGTGTTGTAGTTAAAGTTATTAAGGAAGGTGGGTGGGTGTCATTGTATATGCTTTTATTTGTTTAAATCTGCTGAGTGAAGGTAACCATGGATGTGGAAGGAGGCTATGTCATCTAGAATGCCTACGGGGTTGAGACTCAACCAAGGGATACTGAACATATTATAACAAGTCTGAACTTATCAGGTTCCACGTGCATGTCTTCCTTGCAGCACTGATCAAGAAAAATACTTCCCGAAGATATTACCCATCTGATTAATGTCTTTTTACTACGTGGATCCTATGCTCTGATCTCTTCCCCATACTATTCAATGTTTATAGGGTTCTTCTTGCACCCTGTCCCAGTCCAAAGCTCTTAAAAGGTCAAGTAACTTTATACGTCTGCAGTAATGCTATGATACACAGAAAGTAGGTATTGCTTTACCATGAACCATCTGTCTTAATACCAGTAAGACCTAAACCGTATTTTAAGTCATGAAGCAAAGCAGTGTGAATGTTGTCCAGTTTAATTCAATGATACACCTCCGCCTTCTCAAACACTTAAACTGCTGGAAGTTTTAGGTGATGCATCCTTGTTAATTGACAAGAATATCTCCAACCTTTTTCAAAAGTAGTCTCCTCGGTGAGAACATCTCAATACAGTATTTTTTCTAGCTTACTGTATTGCTCGGCTGTCTGTTTACATGTCATGAAACTCAGTCTGAATAAACTGCAAACTATTCAAATCTAGCTCTGAAAGGAGTGCGATGTGTTAAAAAATCTGACCATCTATCAGTGCCCCATAGGTCTTTTGGACGGTTTCCTCATTGACAGATTGTTTCCATTATCCAAAATGGAGGAGGGAACATTCTTCCATTGCTGTTTGAAGTTGGATCCTATCCCATTTGGTGATAGTATGTTGACTCCAGTTGGAGTCGCATTATGCAGAACTTCGCCTGAAAAATATCTATGGGTCTAGACTCATTACTGCGGTTATTTTGCAGGTAAGCTGCTTGATCATTTATTTTTTATACAGCAATTTTTAAATTTGATTTATCTGTTATTGCTTGCCGTTATTGTTCTGCGTGCTCTTAGAAGATTGTTTTTCTGGCAGATGTGTGCTATACAAATCAAATAAATTCAACAATAAAACTTATTAAAATTGCTGCAGAATTCCTCCAGTGTTTTTCAGCACTTTTCTGATGTCTGGCAAACACAGTCCTACATGCCTCATTTCTCAGTATTCTAAAATAGTGGGTTCCAAGCTCCACCCCAGAACTACACAATTAGGAGCTTCATGATCAAAGAATAAAAACATGCCTGCTGTGCACCCACATGCTCCCTCTCCTCTGGAATGAGATGCTTTGCGGTCTATGTGAGCCTATTCCTTCACAAGGATCCACTCAATTGCCGTAAGTTGTGAATATAAATTGCTGTATGTATCTTTTTAAGAAAAGAAAAGCAGAGTGTCAAACACGGCGTTTGTTAAAGCACACGTCGTGTTTGAGACTCTGTTTTTCCTTCCTTAACAGTGCACAACTGCAGGGCTCATTGTGGTCCTTTGAATTAGTATTCATGTTAATTGCAGCGCCAGTGTGCGCTACAATTAACATGAATACTAACTCAAAGGGTCACAATCAGCCCCGCAGCTGTGCACTGAAAGAAAAGGAATGCAGAGTGTCAAACACGGCGTGTGCTAAAGCACATATCATGCTTGTGACTCAGTTTTTCTTTTCTTAATTGGGCACAACTGCGGGCTGCTTGTGGGCTTTTGAGTTAATATTCATATTAAGTGCAGCGCACACGTGCACTGCAATTAGCATGAATACTAACTCAAAGGGTCACAATCAGCCCGCAGCTGTGCACAATTAAGAAAAGAAAAGCAAAGACCCAAACACAACGTGTGCTATAGCACACGCCGTGTTTGACACTCAGCATTCCTTTTCTTACAGTGCACAGCTGCGGGGCTGATTGTGATCCTTTGAGTTAGTATTCATGTTAATTGCAGCGTCCGTGTGCGCTGCAATTAACATGAATACTAATTCAAAGGACCACCATCAGTCCCGCAGCTCTGCACTGTAAGAATGCATCAAGTGCAAGGGACACTCCCGCGTATTCTCTTCATCGCCTGCAACGAGGAAATGGCAGTTTTTTGAGCCGCTCGCATTTCAAAAGCGGCAGCACGAACGGTGTCCCGGGAGTGCGCGCTAAATACAGCACACTGTTTGCTTAGGGTGACTTCTGTGCGCGCGCGCTCACGCGTGCAGCTTATTGGGAACAATGGTTATAAGGTGTAGAAATCATGTCATCCATACTTGTAGACATTATATGTTAAGTGTCAACGGTCGGGAGAAACACAAAGTCAGGATATAAACCATGATTGGGGTTGTCTGTACTAACAAGAATTTCATTACTTCCCATTAAATCTTCTTAACAGTTGTAGAATAACAACAGATTGAGAAAAAAACAATAAGAAACTAAGCCCATAAATTACAGTTTGAATGCAGCTCCTTGATGCCCATACATAGATCACTGTGCTATTGTGGAAGGCATGCAACTTATTAACTCATGGTAACAAAATGATATCACTAGAAAAAGCAGTAGCTCACTTACCTACCTAAATAAAATACCAAGAGTCAAAACTCAGTCTGTACAAAACACAGAACTCTCCAAAACTGCATTAACCAATATAACTATTTTACTTCTATTATAATCTCCACAAAATTGCTGGGCACACAAAGGTCTCTGGAGCAGGTGTCATAACCCTATTAAATATTTTTTAAATGCAGCCTCTTTGTGACCAATTAAGTAAACTAGAACAGATTTACGGTCACATATAACTGTGCTGCTATTTTTGTTAAATAAAAGATATGTATAAATCGACTCTCAGACTGTGGTTTTCAAGCTCTGCATCATGTGACATCATACTCCACTGCCTTTTCTCTGCTATATCTCACCCCCAATTTAGGGTTTCCTGGAGTATTTGTTTCCAATTCAGGCACTATTTCACGCAGGGAAAACAAATGGAGCTGTGTGGTGTATTGTGTGTGTGAATATGCTTGTTAAGGTGTATTGTGTATGTGGAGGGTACAGGCGCTTAACAGACAAAGATACAGTGCTGTTGTTTGGGGCTGTGGGGAAGTTGTGAGACAGAGGTAGTTGGTTTTGGGTGGCAAATGGGCTGTCCTCCTCGGTTGCACTGCATTTGTCATGTTTACAAATTGTTTTTATGTGAGTAGCTTACAATCAATGGTCTATGTACATTACCTACAGTGTACTGAGTCATTTCAAAGACTATTATTGTGTTCTGAAAGGAATTTAAAAGACCTCTGAAGAAGCATCCTGGTACTTCCAACTGTTTCAGAACCAAGTGGCTACACAAGGTCAAAATCTCAAGAAGTCTGGCCATGTGACGGTTGCCCCAATAGAACTGCACAGGCTGCATAGACGTCATTTAGGGTGTGACCCCTTTCTTGCCCTTTGTGACCCCTGGCACTGCCTGTGCGACCCCTGTGTTCAGAGATGGCAAAATCAGTGCCTGGAACACAGGAGCAGCTCTTCCTAATGGACTTTGTTTGGAGCTCCAATTCCTGGTTTTCTGTCAAATTGTTTATTACACAAATAGTGAATAATATTATTCACTATTTGTGTTATAAAAAATGGAGTATGGCTTTCTGGAATATGACCCTATCTGACAGCTGTGATAAGTAAAAAATGTTTTTAAATGTATGTTAAATGCATGCTTGCAGGTGAGTGTGTTTATCCGAGAGAGAGTGTGTGAATGTGTGTGATGTTTAAGCATCTGTGTGTGAGTCACAGTAAAGGTCAAATAGTGTGTGATGTTGCTGCCACTACCTGAGTCACATAGCTAAGAAAACCCCTGCTCACCCCCTTGGTAGCTTGGCACAAGCAGTCAGGCTTATCTCAGAGGCAATGTGTAAAGTATTTTTACATACACTCACAGTAACACAGTGAAAACACCAGCAGTGGTCAGCACGGATTCAGGGTGGTGGGATGGGGGGCAAGGGGGTAAGGAGATATAATTGTAAAAAAAGAAAAATTACCTTACCTCCTCACCACTCTGTCCCACATCCTCTCTCCTCTGCTGAACTGGAAGCAGTAAGGCTCCCCTGAGCCAATCACAATACTGCAACTCAACACTGAGATTGTTCGGAGTGCGGTAACTCGGCACTCAGACGAGGACTGGGGCCCTGAGCATGTTCTCCATGCAGGCTGTAATGGTCAAAGCATCAAGCACACTTTAGTGTGCCCATCACTCCTCCCCTGCTCTCTCAGCCCCGCTCTCATGCTGCAGCAACAGGGAAGACTAAAATGATAATAACATTGTGCTATTATCATTTTGTTTTTCCTTTCTTTTACTGCTGAACAACCGCAGTGGGGCAACGCTCCTCCACTTTAGCGGAGGAGACGCCATTGGAAAACACTACAAAATTAGTCCACACCAGTTTAGGAAAATAGCCAATATTTATCTGAATAAAACAAGACAAAAACGACAAAAGTCTAACATACACAAGTAAAGATATCACTTTTCAAAGGTTAAGCAAATGTAGTCTGTAGAAATATATGGGAGTGTCACTTTTAGCACAAAGTACCTTGGATGCATCAAAATACAAAGATGAAACAGGCACAGGGGAGGTGATGTTTTGGAAAAGTAAAGTGATGCATCAGTTCCATACTCCCAGGGGGGGTGAGGCGTCGGTTCCTTACTGCCAGGGAAGGTGATGCATTGGTTCCTTACTGCTACGCCCGGGAGATGATACGTTGGTTCCTTACTGCCAGGGTAGGTGATGAGTCAATCTGTAGACACATGGCCTCAGTTCCTTACAGCTGGGCAACTTCGATGAAGAAATCGTCACCCAGGGATGATGCGTCAAAAATCCAGACGCACTGCGTCGATTCAACAGCAATGAAGCAAGCGCTGTGTCGGAGTTGTTGCGGAGCGTCATGGACCTTGGTGATGTGGTGCTCAACACTCAAGCTGCAACGGTTCTTCTGATGTGCTGCAACAGAAAGCTGTGGCCTGCGGTGAAAGTCGTGGTCGATGCACCAATCGAGAACCACACTCCGGTTCTGGCAGCCGCGATGCATCGAAGTTTATAGCGATGTGTCGATATACACAGAAGCTGGGAGTCGATGCATGGATTTTCTCCTCCAGTTCACCAGGTTCTACTCCCCAGGGGCCAGGAACTGGATTTGGCACCACTTGACAAGTCTAGACTCTCAGCAGAAGAACCCAGGCACTGGTAGGTGAAGTCCTTAAGGGCCCTGAGACTCCTTAACAGTAGGCAAGCACACAGAAGCCCTAAGAGAGCCTTGGAAACAGAATACAGAAAACCACATTTAGTCCTTTCACTCCCAGAACAGAAGCAGCAAGCAGCAGGTCAGCACAGCAAAGCAACAGGCTGAGCTTCAGTTCCTCCTACAGCATCAAGCTCTTCTTCCTAGCAGAATGTCATCAGTCTAGAAGCGTTCTGATTTGAGAGTGTCAGCGGTACAATACCTATATCCCTTTCTGCCTTTGAAGTAGGCAAACTTTGAAGGAAGGTCTTTGTAATGCACACAAACCTGCCTTTCCCTGAATTGGCACCAGACACAGTACAGGAGAGTGGAGACACAGCCATATTCAGATATCAGTGACAACTCCTCCCAGCACTCTAGCTCAGGAAGGTCCTTACGCCTGGCGATGGCCCATTACGGCATGCAGGGCACATCTCAGCTTCCTTTGTGTGACTGTCTAGAGTGAATGCACAAGGGCCCAACTGTCATTCTAACCCAGACATTGATTCCACAAACAGGTAGCGGCACAGATTGGTTAAGCGAGAAAATGCCCACTTTCTAAAAGTGCAAAAAGAACAATTGATAGACAGAATGCTGCGCAATGTCAAACATTTACCCCAGTACAGAGATCTAGGCCTACATCCATTGCTCTTTTGCTCCCCATGCCATTCCAGTTCAGACCCAGCAATATGCAAATCAATCTTGGCCCTGTTCCCTATGGGAAAAGTCCAGCCAGAACTGCCAGGCCAGGTCCTCCCTGGACTGGAAAAAAGCAACCTGGGGCTGGCTTCGGGCAACACCTCTCATCAGCCAGGCTAGCTTGACTCCAGTGGCATGGAGAGCACAGGACCCACGTCTGGGCATACCCGTCCCCATCGGATTGACAAATGCAAAAAGAACAATTGATGGACAGAATGCGGAATAATGTCAAACATTCACTTAAGTACAGAGATCTGGGCCTAAATCCATTGTTTTTTGCTCACCATGCCATTCCAGTTGAAACCCATCCATATGCAAATCGGTCTTGACCCTGTTACACATGGGAACAGTCCAGCCCGAACTGCCCGGCCAGGTCCTCACTGGACTGGAAACAAGCATCCTGGGATAGGTTTCGGGGCATCACCCCAGCATCTCCACCTCACTGGAAACAAATGCTTCTAAAAGTAGAATTTTCAAACACACAATTTAAAAAAACTATTTCACCAATAGATGTACTTTTAAATTGTGACTTCAGAGACCCCAAACTCCCAAGGGAAATTACACTTAAAATATATTTCAAGGCAATCCCCATTACCCTATCAGAGAGATAGTTCTTGCATTAGTGAAAAACAAAATTAGCAGTATTTCATTATTTCATGATTAGGACATGTAAAACATACCAGTACTTGTCCTAACTTTTAAATGCACTGCACCCTGCCCATTGGACTGCCTTGGTCCTACCTTAGGGGTGACTTACATGTAGTGAAAGGGAAGGTTTTTGCCTGACAATTTGGTGCACTTTCCAGGTTGAAATGGCAGTTTACAACTACACACCCAGACCCCGCAGTGTCTGGCCTGAGACATGTTTGCAGGGCTACTCATGGGTGGCACAATCAGTGCTGCAGGCCCACTAGTAGCATTTCACTTACAGGCCCTGGGCACACACTCAGTGCACTTTACTAAGGACTTACTAATAAATCAAATAGGCCCATCATGGAGGAACCAAATACCTTCCCGTTGTAGACATAGAGCACTTGCACTTTAGCACTGGTCAACAGTGGTAAAGTGCCTAAACGCCTAAACCAGCAAAAACGAAATTCAGCACCGGATCAAAAACAGGAGATCAGAAGCAAATAGACAGGGGGGAGGAATCACTCCAAAGATGCCAGGTCTAACAGAAGAACATTTGGTAAAATTCAAAGTTGTTCCGAAATAAGGGCCCCCAAAATATCTCTTGTCCAGGGCCCCTAAAATCCTTAAGATTACACTGTGGGACCTATTCCTCCTAACACTCCCCACCCCCCAAAAGGAGAGGGCAAACTACTAACAGAAACATTCCACATAATCATCCTTAGATTTTTCACCAGACAGACCAGGCCTGAGGCCTCAAGGCAGCAGTACTGAGATCACAACCGTCAAGTGCTTCGAAGACGCCATAAGGAAACAAGCCGCTCCCGTGAAAAGCCATCAACTAATTCACCAGTTTACTTTGAACTATAATGATACAAATATTACTACTAATAGTGAGTTTGTATAGCGCCTTATGCCTGCACCTCCGCCGTTTCTAAGCGTTGTAAAGATGCTTTCCAATTGAATAGGGCATAGGGTTGTTTAGCTTTCGAAGACAGGCTGTTTGCAACAATATGCAGCAATCGAGGATACATTTGGACCTGATTAAGTTCATTGATTGCCATCATTGAAAAGTAAACTTTTTTCTGCACATTGCAGTAAATGGATTTTCCCAATTGTTGTTTTCTGTTACAGAAAGAGATATTATTTCTTTTATTCTTCTTGTTTGTCCGTTGTTCATTATAAGTATAACGTTCTATCCCTTGAGACATGGTGGTGATTATGAACGCTTTTCGTCATACAAACATGTCATCTGTGCAGGTTTTTGCGGTCGGGTGTCACGGTTGACTTTGCATTTCATTACAGTATAATTCTTGAATAAGGCCCAGCGAGCAGCTCCGTCGCAGCCATTTGATGTTACATCGGCATTATTTCTGTCTGTTTCCAGGCGCGCGCGCGCCCGCCCCCTGCGGTGCCCTTGACGTTTCTGCTTGGCTGTGAGTTTGCGCTGGTAATGATCACACCATTACCTGCCCCCTGCGGGGCGCGTGACTCACTCCGCCGCTGCTGCTCATCACCGGCGGGACGTCTGACGAGCCGCCTCCTTCGGCGCGCGCCGGGGTCCGCGCGCCTCTTTCTGCAGCGGGGGCTGATGTGAGGCCTTTGACGAAGAACAAGCGACCCCCGCGCTGCACAAACCTCCCTCCTCTTCATGTTATCGCATGTGCGGTGTTTGTCTCTTGTGCTGGAGTGGGCACAAGGTGGTAGATGCAATCAGTGCAGCAGGTGCAGTGGCACCTGGGCGCAAGGCCTGAAGAGGCCCATTGAACCCCGATGATTGTTGTATTTTTTAATTCGAACAGATGCCAGGGGTCCCATTTCCTTCCTTTCACTAGGGCCCAGGACACAGTGGTTAGCGAGGAACTTGCGCTCTGGTGTTTATTTGAGTCCCAGCCTGAAATTAAAATCGTCTGTACTGTCTGCCACTAAAGTTTCTTCGAATGGTCCAGCAGCAATATAACCATTTTTGCGTCACCTCTTAGTGCCCAAATCAAAGAACAGACATTAGCAAAACCAATAGGTATCGCCTATACATTATCTATAAGGTTAGTCTCTGTTTTTTTAAGACATATTGCAAAGCAGCTTTGCTGCGAAACGCTGTGAAGCAAGGCTGAAAGTAAAGAAAAGGCACTATGACACAGTCAATGCTGGCTGCGTCATACTTTTTTTGGTAAGCTTTTAAGTCACACTGCGCGACGACCCAGGAGCAGGCACTATTAGTGCGGATATCCGACAGAACAGTTGTGTTCTTTGGAACCCTCCCTACCGGGCGCCCTTTCGAGTTTAAAACATTAATAAACTCGTATTTGTATCCCGTGATGGCGGGACTATCCTCCACACGTATTTGATCGTTTCACGATCCATTTTTTCTCCACCTATTTGCTGGACTGAGGTGAGGTGGGTAACAGGACTGGGAAAGATAGATGTCCTGAAGAAAACCGGGGTGACCAGCATATTATTGGAACAGTAAGTCGGTCGAAACATGTTGGCACAAGCAGTTTAAGGAAGGGTGTTGTGAGAACTTAATATTCTCTTCAGACACTGTCCATCCTTCACTATTTTAATCCTGGTCGTGGAACCTACAAGTAAAGGTTCTAAGGGTATGCACGAGCCAGTTTTAAAGCACTTCCCCATGCTGCACTTTGTTCTATCACTATACCCAGTCACAGGGTGATACTCACTGTGTTATCACTGTTTTATTACATTTGTGTTGTGTCCTGCATGTGTGTTTTGGTTTGTCTCTTTATTTGTTTCCCCCTCCCTATGCTCCGTCCTGAGCGTGGCTACGCCAGGGCGTTTTGTAAGCAGACCCGAGGATGAAGCATGTCACACACATTTGTGTGTGAGTGAGGGCAGTTTTCAAAAGATATTAGTTTTGCCACTCTCATGTCTATTGTTGGGTGTGTTTTTTTTGTTCTCCCTACCCCTATATGTGTTTGCATATTGTCTTAGGGGGTTCGGGGTAGTGGAGACCCTTTTTTGACCCTCTCCCCTCTTATGTGAGTGATGAAGCTTTAAGTCACCACTTATCAAAACACCAAAAAATACAAGTTAATAGATATTTCCAAACTCGAAAGCCAGCACTGTATTGCTGCAAAACAATAAAACACTGGTCGAAGGTAATCACCAGTAAGGTATAACACAACGCCCCTCTATTAATAAGGGTTGGGCCACTTTAAAGAGGTTGAGAGGCCAACATTGATATATGTTATCTAGGGGCAGATGTATCAAGATACCCTTTTGCGATTCTCAAATAGCGATTTTTAAGGAATCGCTATTTGAGAGTTGCAAAATGGTATGTATGTAGAAATTCGCTATTTTTTAGCGATTTCTTAAAATTCCTTAATTGCGATTAGCAAATTGCTAATCGCAATTAAGGAATAATTTCCCATTCATTTCTATGGGCCAGGAGGCCCATAGGAATGAATGTGAAATTATTCTCAGTTTGCGATTCGCAAATTGCTAATCGCAAATTGAGAATAATTTCAAGGGTGCACGGGTGTCTTAAGGACACCCTGCTGCACCCCTGAAATTGACATGTGTGCGCATATGGCGCAAATACATGCCCTAAGTGCATGTATGAGCGTCACATGGCACCTTTACATATTGCAAAAAGAGCCTTTGTAAAAGAATTCGCAAATTATCAACAACTACAAGTTGGTGGTAATTTGCGATTTCTTAGCCTAAATTCGCAAAAGTGAAATCCTTAATACATAGCATTTAAGAAATTGCAATTTGTGATTTCTTAAATGCTTACGCAATATTAAGGAATCGCAAAAAATGTGATTCCTTAATATTGCGAGGCTTTTTGCATGATACATACCATTTCCCGTTTTTTGTTGCAAACGCTGCTATTTTGCGATTCGCAGGGTTTGCGACAAAAAAAAACGCTTGATACATCTGCCCCATGGCCTATAGAGCGCACAGCTGCCCCAGCAAAGGGGTGTCCCGGTGCTAATAGCAGTCAGAGGGAGAGGACAACCAAAGAACAAGCAGCCTGGAGTGAGGGGAAAGATAGGTTTTGGTTGCCTTGTGCAATGCCAGATAATTGTTTAGACTACGGATGGACAGTGGAAGAGCAATCCAAAGCTAGGCCGCCAGTGTGCAGAAGGCTGTCTTCACCCTGGTAACCACTGCCAAGTATTGGCAGGTAGTGCGGATGTTGGATGGGGTAGCTTGTAGTAACGCATGACCTAGCATGTTCTAAGGGTTGGCTGGCTGTGCACCTTCACGTTGAGACGCAACAGGAAATCCAAACAGCATTGGGTCCCTTGTAGGTGGAGCCCTGATGGAACATCTGCACATCTCCAACCACTGGTATGTACAAGTCTAAGGGCTCATCTATTGATAACACTTCACTCCTTTATCTCATCCCAGGTTCCACAAACGAATGTATGGTTCATCATTTATGCTGGCAAGAGGGGTCAGCCAGTTAAATGCACACTGCTGACATCTGAGTGATCTACAAGCACAGGTTTTAATTCTGGTGAGGCCAACTCAGCCTTTCATGCAACTACGGTTGATACATGTATTGCACAAGAGGGTGCCTGATTGTGCACTTTTATGTCCCAGCCCACCAGAAAATCCCCAAAACATAAGATCCCTTCGATGTTGAGCCCTGATGGAACATCTGTGCATCTTCAACCACTGGTATGTACCTGTCTGAGGGGTTCATCTGTTGAGAACACCTCACGCCTTTATCTCATCCCAGGTTCCACAAGGAATGGATGGTTCACCATTTATGCTGGCAAGAGAGCTCAGCAAGTTAAGCACTTGCTGCTGTACACAGAATGAAGCAGAAGAGAGACCATCCGAGTGTCATGTCCTTGGCTTACTAGGGAACAGAATATGCAAAAAGGGTGCCTTCATTGCATAGTGTCACATTTAAAGGATATAAACACTATTACTTCACCCTGTGTAAACTCACAGTCTGCATTTAAAATAAACATGTACCTTTCTGCTGACAAAATAAGAAAAAGCTTGTTAGATTAGAGCTGTGAATATCAAATGAAACTTCATCTGGAACAGGTGTGAATGCGTCGTTCCTGTCAATCTCCATCTCGCTTGGTCGCACTTTGCAACCCAGATCCGGCACTTAATAATAAAATAATTTATGAAGCTCCTGGTTACGGAAAATGAAGTGTCCTCGCGCTAAGGTAGCGCTCCCACGCACAGATCCAAAAACCGACCAGCAGTCGCAATCACATCGCTCTAAAGGACCATGTTTTAACATTTTTGCAGAAGGAGGAGTCAGTTTTCTCCTGTCTGAGAGAAAGTTGGATACATTGTCACATCTTGAGTGATAAAAAGCTGAAAGAGCGTCCCCCAATGCCTGCTCTCGTTACATCAGGAATGGAGGGCAGGAGAGCTCCTGCTGCTCTCAGATTCCCTCTAGAGACATAAGATTTAACAAGAGAATGCACAACGTGCGGGCCTTAATTGTTAACAATTCTGTAACAATAGCACATGGCTTTGAAGAAGAGCCTTTATCTCACCAGCAGCCAATGCAGTTTAGCAAGAGTAGGGCGTGTAGATGACCACCTCGGACGATTTAACAGTAGACGTGCTGCCGTGTTCTTAACACACTGGAGTCTTGCTAATCGTGACTGTGAAATTCCAGGATACAGAACATTAAAGTAGTCCAGCATAGATTTAATCAGGGCCTGGACTACTGTGTTCCCCGCGGTCTCTGGGAGAAGTCCAAGGATCTTTTTTCTAAGGATTTTAAGATCCCAAATCACTACCCTGCTAGAATCTTGATCGGCTATCAAACGATAACTCTGCATCGAACCAGATTTCTAGATTCTTCACTTTTGGCGTGGGGCAGGGCAGCGGCCCCAGTGTGTCTGGCCACTAAGCAGAGGACTAAATCAAAGGCTGCTTACCTATGATAAGGACCTCAGTTTTCCCAGCATTCAGCTTCAGGCAACTGACGTCCATACTTTCAGCCACTTCCAACAGATAGGACCTCAACAGAACCTACGTATTGGCTACATCCTAAGATAGAGTGATAAGTTGCCTTTTTCCACACCTCGTTATTCGTAACGCTGTTTCTCACGGGTACCTGTTGGTTTTTCTGGAAACCTAAAGAAAACCGGAGAGACAGACCCCCAGATTCATCAAACTCAAATTCTGCGATTTCTAAATTACGAGAAATACCGAATCACAATTTAGAAATCGCAGAATGGGATTCATGAGAAATTGCGAATAAAAAAAGCGAATCGCAATCAGCCTCATTTGCCAATTGCGATTTTTCCAAAATCGCATAAAAATCGCAGAATCGGCCGTTTTCCTTGTTGAAATTGCGATCTCGCAATTACCGAAATCGCAAATTGCGATCACGCTAATTGCGAGATCGCAAAAACGGGAAGTCGCATTTCGAGCACAGTAATGACATCATAACCAGAAAGCAGACAGTTCCCACCCTCATTCTGCATACTGAGACTGAAGTGGAAGCAGCACTGTCCAGAGCTCCACTCCAGACCACCTCCAGCTCAAAATCAAGAGACACCCCACTGCAGAGAATGTCCCAGGAAGCAGCAGGGGGCAGTTCCTCAGGAAGGAAACGCAAAATAAAATTCTCAGAGCAAGAATTGGAATACCTCATTGAGGGAGTGAGCAAAGACCACAACGGCTCTTCGGGAAGGACTCAAGGAGGGTGCCTGAGGCGGACAAAAGAAAGGATTTGGATGCGCATCCGCGCCAAAGTAAATTCCGTGGGAGTGACCCAGCGCTCCATAGATGAATTAAAGAAGAGGTGGTACGACCTCAGAGGGCGTGCCAAGGAGAGGATTGCAGAGAGGCTGGGGGAGCGTGTCGCAACAGGAGGAGGAGAGGCCACTGTCCCACCCAACAGCCCACTGGAGGACCTTGTGGAGGACACCCTGAATTCCCAGGCATGCGTGGGGGTAACCCAGCAGGACTCCTCCAGACCCACCCAAGATTTCCAAGGTAAGTGCCATGCGACTGCGACCCTGTCCCCTAACATTGGCCATGACCCCAGAGCAACCCATTAGAAACCCCAGTCATGCAGCCCATGCACACCAGAAAAGCCCTCTTGCATTGTGGGACATGTAGTCTGACCACAATTTCCATCTAGCCCCATACAGCCAGACCTGTCCAGTGAGAGTCAATCCTACAGCCAGTCAGGGAATGGTAGCCTGCATGCATGTAGCAACCTTCCATGTGCAAGATACATGTCATTAATCAACGTCCACTTTACATCACAGGTGGCGCTGGAGAACCCAGCACTGATAGCGAGGCCCTGCAAATAGATGACAATCCTGAGGACACCGAGGGAGACGTCCATCCTTCCCCTCAACCAGGACCATCAGGGCAAGCTGCAGCACCAGCAGTAGTACCACCACCTGCCCCTGTGGACAGTGCCACCTCAGCAACAACAGGCGCGCCACAACCGCAGCGTGTGACACCCATGCCAGTGGCACTGACAACAACAGCTGCAGCACGGAAACAAACCCGGCGCACTGCCACTGTGAGAACACAGTCCAGCGGACTGGTGAGGGAGCCGCGCGACACAACACCACGCGCTGGCAGGGGGGTGAATGTGCAGGTACCTGGCCTCTCAATTGAGCACTGTATGCTCCGCATACACCAGAAGCAGGCCCGTCATCTTGCAGCCATTCACCTACAACTGCACAAGACCACTAGGAATGTGGGACAGCTCTCAGACAGAATGGAGAGGATGACCGCTGCAGTGGAGGAAAACACCCAGGCCATGTTGACCCAGGGGGACATCAACCGGCGCCGCCACCGCCAGCTGCTGACCCACCTGTCTGCGTACACGCGGTCGAATCATATCATATGGAATGCCACCTCCCAACTCTCACGACGCTCATTGGCCATGCAAGTACAAATGATCCAATGCTGCCAGGATGTCGCTAGGGCACTGGAGCAAGTTACCACTGCAGTGCAGGGTCTGCAGGCAACTGGCAATGGCCAGGCAGGTGGGGGATGACGCAAGTGAGGGAAATTCAAGCCACATCAGCCAATCGGGGCCACTGGTGATAGTACCCCGCCGCAGCACCAGGCCCACTGCTTCCTCACGGGCAAATGCTGAGGAAGATGTGGAAAGGCGACTGGGAGCGTCCGCCCGGAGGCGCCATTGACTATTTATTTTGTACCATGAAGGGCCATGCTGCTGAGACAAGCATGCCCTCCTCACATACATGGGGACGTATGACTCAATATATATTCTTAGCAGACCTTTCTACAGACCTCAATAAAATCAATGCTCATTCACCAAGGCTAGCAAACAATCTGATATCTAACCTATTATATGCCGACGATGTTGTTCTTTTAAGCAAAACTAAAGTCGGCATGCAACGATTAATCAATGGGATTTTTAGGTATTCACAGGAAAACGGCATGCAAATAAATGAAGCTAAGACCAAAGTAATGGTCATTTAAAAAAAATTTCATTTTAAATCCAAACATAAGTGGTTATTAAACGGAAAAAAATTGGAGCAAGTAGCAGATTATAAATACTTGGGAATTACTTTTAACGACAAAGGCAACTTTCAGACACAAAAAACGGACATTATAAGAAAGTCAAACTCCCTAGTAGGGGCATTCAAAATCATCCAGAAATCAACGGGAGATTTGTTTTATCGCCCTTTATTAAAAATAATTGCCGCAAAATTATTGCCTGCTCTAACCTATGGTAGTGAGGCACTCAATGGTCAAGATGCTGAGATTATTAATATAGCTGTAGCTAAAACGTACAGATCCTTATTCTCTCTTCCAAAGAATGCCTCACAAGCCCAGATGAGACTTGAGTTTGGGCTTAACAATCAATGCTACGCAAGGAAAGGGCACATACTAAAAGTATGGAACAGAATAAAAAACGACAAGGATAATGAAATGTCCCGCTTATTGTGGCAAGAAGTGAACAACTAAAAAAACACAAATGTCAGCTCCTGCTTATACAAAGCTATTGCAGAATTTGGTATAACACCAATCTGGGAAACCACAATTACGTCAGAGAGCTTCAAAAAAACAATAAACAAACTCACTAACTACCTCTCCATGATTATGGATAAAGATACTGTGGTCAAACGTAGCCACGCATGGTCAACTGTCTCTGGATATAAGAAAAAAAGGTTCAAACCTATCTAGAAACTGCATGGTCTAAGAAAAATAAACACATTTTTATTAATGCCAGATTTGGCTTCTATCCAGGCACATGCCACTTACCACCTTGGAAGAGATCACAAGGAAATAACATATGCAGGCTTTGTAACCTAGGAGAAGAAAACATCTTACACCTATTGTGTCTTTGCCCGGATCTGGAAATTGAAAGAAAAACTACAATTAAAAGAATGTTTAACATGCGTAGTGTAAGGAAATGTAGACAGGCACTGATCGCAAGTCTTAACCCAGAAGATTTGCCGATGAGTTCTGCGCTTGTTAAATTCCTTTGTGCGGCACAGAAGAAATTGGACGTTTTTGATTGACCAAACAACAGTCTACGTGAATACGGACTTTATACAATGCAGCTCTTTTTCCTTTTTAATGTGTATAATATATATCTAACTTTTGAAAACTGATTGAAAATCCAATTGTTTATAATTTTAAATTTAGTAAAGTTTTATCTGCCTTTTTGTAAGACTTTAATTAATCAAACAAATAAATAAATAAATATATAGACTCAATATAGCTCTCATGTTACTGTGAGTAAAAAATACCACTTTATTGTGAAATAAACAATAATATATATTAAGTACCAGTTAATCTGACTCATGTCATTATTTCAATTGTCATGCATGAGTGAAGTGTTGGGTGAGGGGAGTGGGTGCACTAGAAACAGTTAATAGTGATTTGGTTGCAGCGCCTGTGTCCTTCAGCAGGATTCTCCCCGCGTGCATGACGCACATGTGCAGGTGGGCGGTTGTCCCCTTCCGACTCACTGCCAGAGATCTCTACAGGTATCCTGCGCTTGGTAGCAATGTTGTGGAGTATTGCACACACGGCCACGATGCGGCAGCAGACCTGAGGCTCGTATTTGAGGGCCCCACCAGTCTTGTGAAGTATGCGGAATCAGCTCTCCAAAAGCCCAAATGTTCTCTTAATGCAATTTCTTGTGCGTATGTGTGCAACATTGTAACACCGTTGCTGTGGTGTTGCAGGGTTGAGGTATGGGGTGAGGAGGTACTCATGGAGACCGTAGGCGCTGTCACCTGAATGAAAGGAGCAGAGGGTGAGTGCCTGTTATGCGCAGCTACATGGTCACAGTGTACTATTTGGTGGCATGTGTACTTACCTAGTAGGTGTCCTTCGCCAAAGTCTCCCCTGGCCAGTCGTGTGTGCATGCCGCTGTGCCGGAATATGAAGGAGTCATGTGTGCTCCCCGGGTATTGTGCCACTATGTCCGTGATGATTGTCTCAGCGTTGCACACCATCTGGATATTCAGGGAGTGGTAGGACTTGCGGTTCCGGTACATGTATTCTGTTTGTGCAGGTGGGCAGATGTGGATGTGGGTACAGTCAATGCATCCTATTACATGTGGGAATTGTGCAATGTTGTAGAAATGAAGCTTGGTTTGATTCAAGTCCTGTTGGGTGGTTGGGAATTTGATGTAATGGTGTAGCCGGGTCAGCATTGCCTCCAGGAAACTCCTTAGGCAGTGGGACATGGTGCTCTGGGAGATTCCCCCTGCAACAGCGACTATCCCCTGGAAGCTTCCGGAGGCCAGGAGGTGCAGGCTGCACAAGACCTGGACATGGGTGGGCACGGCATTGGCCCTCCTTGTTGGGTGCTGCATCAGGGGGTCTAGGTCCTGGATCAGCTTAGTGATCATTGCCCCATTCAGGCGGTACTTGGAGTAGATGTGCTCCGTAGTTTGGCCCAGAAGGGTGATCCGCTGGCGGAATATTCACTTCTGGATCCTGCGTCTGTTCCTTGCGGCAGCCTGGAGCCTTCGCCGCCTGACCACCATGTAAAGTCCTGGCATTGTGAGAGTCCTCATGCTCCTACTGTGTCTCCTTAAGTGTGTTTGATCAGGCCTGAACCTGTGGCTAGTTAATTAATTAATTTATGTTTTCTTCATGGTTACCACCTGGTTTGGGTTCTCCTTAAATTGCGCGTCGCAAATAGCGATTTTATGATTTTTCGCTATTTGCGAGTTTTCATGAATTTCGTTAGCGATTATTTAGCGAGTTCACAATATATTTCACAGAATCCATGGATTCTCGCTAAGTCCGAATCGCTATAGGGGTTCCTCCTAGATTCTGCGAATTATTTTGCGATTTCGCTATTTCTTTTTGCGATTTTGCAATTTTTAACTTTTTCTAATCATGAATTGCTTTTCTTTTAATTGCGATCGCAATAGCTAATTCGCAGCTATTGCGATCGTAATTTTGGTTGATGAATCTGGCTGTATATATCTTGTCTCATGGAAAGAACCACAATAAAGTCTTGAAAATTTGATACACTCATTATCGTTGTTATTTAACTTGAACTTTGCTGGTCATTTTGGAACACTGTGTAATATTAGCCCTGAGGAAGTCTGTGGCTCACACCACAAAGAGACAAAACATGTTTTGGCAGCTAAGACTGTTCTTGGAGAAGTTTTAAAGAAATAAAAGAAGATTAAGAAGACCTTCTGGTGTTGACTCATTAAGGACTTTGACTGATTGTGAAATATGCTCAGGATATTTCTCTTTTTTCCTGATAACAAGTTGTGCATCATCGGCGGCTGATACGATATTAAAATCATAACACTCAATTATATCTGCCAGGGGGCAATGTAAAGACTTAATAAAGTAGGGATCAAAGAAGAGCCCCGAGGCACAACCTGCTGCAGTGGAAAAACCTTCGAGGAAAAATGTTTTAGTGCCACATGAAAAGTACGATTCAGTAAAAAAGAGGCAAATCATCAAACAGCCTTATGGTCGATATCGCAACTCCACAGCCATTCTAATAAAAGGCAGTGGGAGGCGTATCAAATACTGCATTAAGGTCCAGCATTAGGACTGCAGCAGTTTTGCCTCTGTCAACAACCTGACAGATAGATTCAGAGGCAAATAACAACGCCGACTCTGACTCAGAAAGAAGGTGAAAGCCTGACAGGATCCTATGAAGGAGTTCTGTTGCCCCCGTGAAAGTTGAAAGTTGTACGTTTATATATTTCTCTTCCACAGTAGCGAAAAAAGGGAGCAATGAAATGGGCCTAAAATTTTCCGATTTAGTTGGATCTAATAACAGTTTCTTAAGAAGCGGAACTTTAAAAAAAAAAAAAATTGATTGTTTTTTTCCCCCTTTTATGCAAGGAATACTGATTCTGGCGCGTGGGCGTGTAGAAGGTCATTCGTTCGTTGAGGTATTTGGGTCCCAGGTCGTGTAGGGCCTTGTGTGCGTGGGTGAGGAGTCTGAACGTGATTCTCTTGCTGACGGGGAGCCAGTGCAGTTCTCTCAGGTGTCCGGTGATGTGGCTGTGTCGGGGGATGTCCAGGATGAGTCGCGCGGAGGCGTTCTGGATTCGTTGGAGTCTTCTCTGGAGTTTGGCTGTAGTTCCGGCGTAGAGGGCGTTCCCGTAGTCCAGTCGGCTGGTGACGAGTGCCTGGGTGACGGTCTTCCTGGTTTCAGTGGGGATCCATCTGAAGATCTTACGGAGCATGCGCAGGGTGTTGAAGCACGACGAGGAGACGGCGTTGACTTGTCTGGTCATGGAGAGGGAGGAGTCCAGGATGAAGCCCAGGTTGCGTGCGTGGTCTGTAGGTTTGGGGGCGGTGCCCAGGGCCGGGAGCCACCAGGAGTCGTCCCAGGCGGAGGGTGATGATCCCAGGATGAGGACTTCCGTCTTGTCTGAGTTCAGTTTGAGACGGCTGTTTCTCATCCAGTCGGCGACGTCATTCATCCCTTCGTGTAGGTTGGCTCTGGCGGTGGTGGGATCGTTGGTGAGGGAGAGGATCAGCTGGGTGTCGTCGGCGTAGGAGATGATGTTGAGGTTGTGTTGGCGTGCGATGGCTGCGAGGGGGCTCATGTAGACGTTGAAGAGGGTCGGGCTGAGAGAAGATCCTTGTGGTACGCCGCAGATGACTTCGGTGGCCTCGGATCTGAACGGAGGGAGGCGGACTCTCTGGGTTCTTCCGGTGAGGAACGAGATGATCCATTTCAGTGCTTTCTCTCGGATTCCGATGTTGCTGAGGCGCTTCACTAGGGTTCGGTGGCAGACGGTGTCGAACGCTGCTGAGAGGTCCAGGAGGATGAGGGCTGCTGTTTCCCCGTTGTCGATCAGGGTTCTGATGTCGTCAGTGGCTGCGATCAGGTCGGTCTCGGTGCTGTGGTTGGCCCGAAATCCGGACTGCGAGTGGTCGAGGGATCTGTTCGTCTCGAGGAAGGCGGCAAGCTGTATGTTGACGGTCTTCTTGATGACTTTGGCCGGGAAAGGAAGGACGGTAGTTCTTGAGGTCGGTGGGGTCCGCTGTTGGTTTCTTCAGGAGGGCGGTCAGCTCGGCGTGCTTCCAGCTCTCCGGGAAGGTGGCGGTGTGGAAGGAGGCGTTGATGGTGTCTCGGAGATGGGGTGCGATGGTGGCGGCGGCTTTGTTGAAGACGGGGTGTGGGCAGGGGTCGGTTGGTGATCCGGAGTGGATGGAGTTCATCGTGCGGGTGGTGTCTTCGGTGCTGATCGGGGTCCAGTTGCAGAGGGTGGTGGTGGCGGGCGTTGGTTCGGTGGTAGGGTGCGTGGTCTGTGGGTCGAAGCTGTTGTGTATGTCGGCGATCTTGCGGTGGAAGAACGAGGCGAGGGAGTCGCAGAGGTCTTGCGTGGGAGTGATGTCGCTGGTTCCGGCGCTGGGGTTGGAGAACTCTTTGACGATGCTGAAGAGTTCTTTGCTGTCGTGGGCGTTGTTGTCCAGTCGTTCTTTGAGTGCCGTCTTCTTGGTGGCGCGGATCAGTTGATGGTGTTTGCGGGTGGCGTGCTTGAGGGCAGTCCAGTTGTCTGTGGTGCGGTTGAGCCGCCAGGCTTTCTCGAGGTTGCGGCAGTTCTTCTTGGATTCCTTGAGTTCGTCGGTGAACCAGGGGGTTTCCTTGCTGCCGGGTCCGCTGGGAGGTTTCTTGAGTGGTGCGAGGTCATTGGCGCAGGCGGTCAGCCACTTGTTGAGGTTGCTGGCTGCTACGTTGGGGTCCGTTGTGCTGGTGTGAGTGTTCTGGTTGAGGGAGGTGGTGAGTTGCTCGGCGGTGATCTTGTTCCAGCTGCGGCGGGGGACCCGTTGCGGGTGGAGGTGAGTCGTAGTTCTACTGAAGATGAAGTGGACGCAGCTGTGGTCTGTCCAGTGGAGTCCGGTGGCGTGGCTGAAGGAGACGTGCTTGCTGGATGTGAAGACCGGGTCCAGCGTGTGTCTGGCGTAGTGGGTGGGGGTGTCCACCAGTTGCTTGAGTCCGAGGTTGGTGAGGTTGTCCAGCAGGGCGGTGGTGTTTCTGTCGTTGTTGTTCTCCAGGTGGAAGTTGAGGTCCCCTAGAAGGATGTAGTCGGCGGAGGGAAGGGCGTGCGGGCCAGTCAGTCACAGGAGCCCACATCCTTGCCCCGAATGCGCTCTTCCAATTCCCCTTGGTCTTATAAATAGCTACTTCAAGATTATACATCGCCAGCAGTCTTGTCTGCCAGCAAGTAAAAGACGGAGGTTTAGGGGAGATCCAGTCCTTCGTAATACAAGTGCGCACAATCGCCATACATATAAACACAAAATAAATTGTTGCTTTGGATCTTATTAGTGGATCAAAGGGTGACTTAACCCCTGTCAGCACCAATTCCCCAGTAATACACACTGGTGATCCAATTATCAAAGCAAGAAAACGTTCAATAGCCAAAAATAAATCCGCCAATTTAGGGCACATATAAAACATATGCACGTCATCTGCAGCAAAAGCGCTGCACCTATTACATTTAGTTCCGGCTCCTGTGCCCCATTTAGAAATTTTACCAGGGGTGTAGTACATGTCATAAATAGCCATGTAGTGCTGTGCCTACCTGTCAACAAAACTTTGTTTGCCAAGGAGATAGAGTTACTTAGATCGATTCCCTCTATATTTAACTTCCTTGCCCACTTCTCTTGACATTGCTCTATATCATCTGGTAATACCTTTATCAAGTCAGTATAAATAAAGACTATGGGCGTTCCTTTCCCCAACCGATCTATTAAGGAGAATATTCTGAATTGAGACACCAAGCTTGAACCAAGCGTATTCAAAAAGCTACGAATTTGCAAGTATTTAAAAAAAATCATGTTTTGGCAAACCGTATTGTGCTTGTAGCTCTGTAAAAGCTGGAAGTACACCATCCGGGCAAAGATCTCCCAAACGAAAAATTCCCTTCTGACGCCACCTATATACAGTTTGATCTCAAAAGATCAGAGGGAGAACACCGACGGCTTCCAAAGGAGTGTAGGCATTTATATTCGAAAGACCCAAATGCCGCTTGATCTGCCTCCACACCGCAAAGGCGGCTTTCAGAATTATAAATTTGTTTTTTTTTAAATAACTTGGGGCCAGATGTATCAAGATACACTTTTGCGATTCTCAAATAGCGATTTTTAAGGAATCGCTATTTGAGAATTGCAAAATGGTATGTATGTAGAAATTCACTATTTTTTAGCGATTTCTTAAAATTCCTTAATCGCAAATTGAGAATTATTTCAAGGGTGCAGGGGTGTCCAAAGAACACCCTGTTGCACCCCTGAAATAAGCATGGGTGCACATGTGGTGCACATACATGCCCTAAGAGCATGTATGTGCATCACATGGCACTTTGAAAAATGCAAAAATGGGCATTTTTCAAGAAATTCGCAAATTACCACCAACTTGAAGTTGGTGGTAATTTGCGATTCCTTAACCACTTCAGCGCTAATGACAAGGGTAACTCGTCATGGACTTTCCATTGATTTCAATGGAAAGTCAATGGAACCCCTCGCACACCCTTAGCAGCCAAGTGGTTAAGGACAATTAGCACATTGTTTTGCTTCATACATTGCATTTAAGGAATCGCAAATTTTGAGATTCCTTAAATGCAATCACAAAATAAGGAATCGCAAATTTGCGATTCCTTATTTTGCACTGAAATTTGCTACATACATACCATTTTGCTCAAATGAGTTCGCAAGCGCCGAATTTCGGCATTTGCGAACCAATTTGAGCTTCATACATCTGGCCCTAGGTTCCAATACTTTAACCAAGCAACTGTTAACCTCTTCACCCAGCCCAAACTTGTAAATTGAAGGGGTATGGCAAGGCAAGGATCTAACCCTATCCCCGACAACCAAAGGGGAGATGAATTGCAAAACCGCCGCCCAATAATAAAACAAAAAATACGGAATACCCCAGCCCCCACAAATTCTAGGCAGCACCATCTTTTTTTTGTATGCCCTTCTGTGCCGTTTGTACCCCCACAAGAATCTAGAACTAATATTCTCAAGTCTTTTAAAACAGGATGCTGGAAATTCGAGCAGGATGGTTGTTCTAGATAAATAAATCCAAGTTGTAGACAAGGTGTTAGTTCCAAGTAGTTCCTTTATTAAGTTTCCATTGTAGATGTAGAAAGATGAAGGTAGGATGGTAAGTAAGATAGAAGTATAGCTGTATAGCCCCACCAGGAGCAGTCTCCCTCTGCTCAGCCTCTCATCCTCCAACTGACGCTCTCCACCAGTCCACACACCAACATTCCATGACATCATACATCACTCTCCAGCCAAGAAGGCTGAACAGAAGAGAGAGCATTGATGTGAAGAAAGAAGAGAGGAATTAACCATTACAACAATGGTCCTAAAGATATAAAGAAATTTAGGCAGCACAAGCATCTTTAAAACATTCAACCTCCCATGCAGAGATAAATGAAGGTGATCTATTCGCTCTAGGGTTGAGTTTACTTTATTTAATGCAGGATTCATATTTATCTCAGGAATCTTATTAATTGGTGAGCATTGCTTGATTCCCAAGAATCAAGAAGCGGAACTATGGTGACATGTTTCCAGCATTGAGGGACCTGACCCTTCTCAAAAGAGCTATGCAGGTGCTCACAGAGTACAGATAGTATTACGACCATCTCTCGTTACAATGCAGAAGGGAAAGCAGGGTCATCAAGGCCACTGATTTAATAACCTAAAAATGTGCACATGCGAATTGAAATGACATGCAATAATTACATTTTTTTAAAGTTTGTATTTAAAAAATAAATTGGATATAGTTTCCTCCTATTTTTGGAGTAAAGTTTCAACTTTTTTGCAATCTACATATTGCCCCAATTTACAAAAGAAAAATACCAGCTTTGCATCTGGAGTTACACCCTCCATGGTCACAGAGTAACAAAAATGCAAAGTTATTTCTACATGGGTACATCATGCACAGTTGCAAATGGGAAACTATCTTGCCTGAGTTGAGTGGAATTGCAATTTTATTTATTTATTTTTACGGGGGTGTTATAACCCCTTTAAGAGGGCTATGGAGTACGCAGGGGCTACTTGGCTCAGCCATGGGGGTTAAGGCCTTTACACCTGATGTCCCGGGGCCCGATCTACTGTGGATCCTAGGCAATTTGGCCAAGTACCCCTTCTGCACTAGACTCTCGGGATAGCATGTTTGAGCATTCCAAGACTTCCTACAGGGGGCGGTGGATACAAGATAGTGAAAATAGGCTCATAACACAAAATGTGTGCAGCAGCAGTAATAATACATCATTGTACAGCCAAAAACTCACTGGTATGAAAAAAGAGAAGTATTTTATTTCTACCGCTATCCACACAAAGGAAAAATACGACAACTACAAACAATTACACAGTCCTCCCATGAGATTGGGGCTCTAGTGTTTCTTTGGCGGTTCGCTGTTCCACCCCCTACTCGCGTTAGCAATCATGGGTTTTCCCCATTGGAAGCATCCAGGATATGCCCCACTTGTACTTCAAGTCTCAAGAGTCCACTACAAGTCCTACTTAAAGCCAATAGTGCTCAAGCGCTGCAGGGCTGAAACCAGTCTTACCCGCACCAGAAGTTTTGAAACGTTCAGAGTTCCCGAGTGCGCCTCGTCCACGGGCACTCTCAGCGGCTACAGTTAAGCTCGGGTGAGTCAGTGACATGAGGCCCAGGTGGCTGCACTTAGCGGGTGCAGAGTTTCTCACTCGCCATTGCACTCCTGAAGCGGCTGGATGCTCTCTGTAGCTCCTCTTGTGGCGTAAGTGTTCAGTTCATCTCCCATTGCAGGGTGGCTGTGATTACCATGTCTTGTTTCCCTTGCCTGGGTGGTGGTGCGCATATGCCCCCACTGCGTCTCACTTTTCTGGCCAGAGGGTGGTAAAGCAGAACAGGCCGTAGTCCTTTGTGCTCCCAGAAACCCCACCTGACACATGGGTTCACTGCAACTCACAGTCATTGGGCTCTGCCCTGATCTGCACAGTGAAATACCTCACTGTGGCCCCTCCTCGCCTACTCGGTCCCTGACAGCTACTGTACAAGGCTTCACCCCTTACCACACGGCAGCCTTTTCCATGGCATCCCTCCTGGCTAAAGAGGTCACCGTGCACTAGTACACAAGGCTACACCCCCTACAGCATGGCAGCCTTCTTAACGGCGGCCCTTCTTGGCACATGGGGTCGCCGACTCGGCTCTACACTTGGGCTTTGGGCTGATCGGCACAATAAGGCACACAGCTCAATTCACAGTGGTCCTCTTCTGGCATACAGGGGTCTCTGACTTTCTCCTGCACACAGGCAAAAACCTGATTGGTGCAGCCGTAGTTTCCTCATACCTCGTACAGGGAGTCCACTTGACAGGGCACCAAACTGGACTTTGCACCAGCCAATGCTCTCCTCACAGGGCACATTGGCAGGCAGACAGGGACAGGTGCTCCAGGGCAGATGGTATTTGATTACCCAGTAGGAAACTAGTAGACTTTGGCCCCTAGTCATGTTCATGGGCAGACGTTTTACAAAACTTCCCCTCCTCACAAAGCCGTCTGGCTGCATGGCAGATGACAATTTTTTGGGTCTCAAACTCCCCTTCTTATAGTACATTTCTAGACACCAAATGTGTTTTAGGATCTAAGTTCTTGAAGTTTATGATGGGAATCTGCTTTTTTTGAAGTGTTCACTCCTCTTGAAAAGCCGTCTGTCAAAGCAGGAGTTCTTCAAAGCTGATAGTCGCACAACACAGGCTATGGGAGTGACTGAGTTCACACCTGGAATGAATGTCAGCCACAGTGGTATGTGCATAAAAAGGTTAGCCCAGGGCCCCCGGCCTACTCTTTATAATTCTCTTATCAGTCCTGTCTCCTTACTGAGATGTGCACAGGCCGCTTCCTTGTGGCCTCTCACAGAATTAAAGAGCACCTTGTGAAGTGTTATGGGGAAGCCTCACTCTCACCTCTCCATT
Organism: Lissotriton helveticus; assembly: GCF_964261635.1. Lineage (NCBI taxonomy): Eukaryota > Metazoa > Chordata > Amphibia > Caudata > Salamandridae > Lissotriton > Lissotriton helveticus. The sequence continues at coordinate 10,973,752 of NC_136064.1, forward strand.
GTGTGTCTCACCCAGCTTAAAGGAATGCAGCAATCCACAAATCTGTCTGGGGGGGATTTCTCTACCACCTCACCATGTTTCACCGTTCAAATCTGGGTCTCCTAAAATAGAAACCATGGCCCTCCAGATATTGTACCACCCACAGGCACACATACACCCAGTGCATGTATACAATCTTCACAGCCTGCACAGCACTGTATTCTTCATGTACTTTACCTTTCACAAGCACACATACACCCGGCGCATACAATTAACATGCACACACTGCACAGCACTGCAACCTTCATGTACCTTACCACTCATAGGTAGGCATACATACATCCAGCACATGCATTTATCCTGTATGCACTGCACAGCACTGCATCCTTCATGTGCTGTACTCCGTGTACTATACCACTCCCATGCACATGTACACCCAGCACATGCACTCACCATGCACTCACTGCTCAGTACTGCATTATCCCTGTATTTCACCCTTACAAGGCACACATACACCCAGCACCGATACACCACCTTTGCTCTACACAGTACTCCACACCAAAACAATGCAGGCCAAGGGTGAGTTTAGCAAACAGCAGCAGAACTTCAAAAATGAATTAGCCTGTAGTCCTCACTACCATCACATCTCTTACCTGACTTCCGGTCGTCCCTCGCGGTTCTTGGCTTCCTCCGTTGGCATCTCCTGTCGGGTGGATTTCGTCCTGGGGTTTTGGTTTTTGCATTTCCTGGTGATCCTTCCTTCGCTCCACACCTCGATCCCGGATCTCTTCCTGATGTACCTGAAAAGATGAAGAGAGATAAAGCAAAGGATCAAAGACGCGACTGACACCATTTTGGTAACGTGCGAGTGTGCTTCTGCATTCATGTTAAAGACTTCAAAAGTAATACTTATCTCACTTGTGCCTGAAGTGAAACACATTTGTGTCCTGAAGAAACCTGGTGCTTGCTTTCATCTGTAAGGGACACAAACGTTACAATCAACATCAGTGATATTTGAGGACTGGGTTTTGTTTCAGATAATATCTCATGGAATTCTATGCATAACTAATCCATTAATAGGCGTGTTCATTATTTTTCTTTTTGGGCTTTGATGGTCATGAGATGGCAAGAAACTAAGCCATGATCAGGGCCGGACTGGGAACCACAACCGGCCCTGGCAAAGTGCTCTGGCGCCTCCACACTCGGGGGGTTGAAGGTGCCGCCGAGCTCTTTTCCGTGGCCGTTTTTTGGCCGATTTTTGTACAGGGCCGTTTTTGCAGCTATGCTGCAAAAACGGCCCTGTAACGAAAACGGCCCCCAAGGCCCAAAACCGGCCCCCACCCGTGGGGCGCACCGGGGGATTGCTCGGTGCCCGCTATGGCCTGTCCGGCCCTGGCCATGATGTAATACATTTAGACCATTTATATATTTGGTTCTCTTGTTTATATCGTTACTTAGCCATCCAGCGATAAGCTTATGTTTAGAAGACGTAAAGATTGTAAGAGGACATTATAAGGTATATTCGATAACTCAAGGAGCAAATTGATTATGTTGATTCCTACATATCAGTCTTCCTGTCTTTCACCCTGTGACACCAGTTGACCTTGTTATCTCCACTGTAGACGGAAAAGGGGGTTCTGACAAGAACAAGTATGATGAAAAATGCATTTCAGAAAGAGTTAGGGACCTATCTATAGCTGCATTTTCTGATTCTCTCATACTTCCCCTCTTCCATGTTGGTCGCGATTGGCTTTGGCTTTCTTTGGGTAATCTCAGTCGATAGGGAGGTTGGGACCTTCCATTGGACCTCCTCTCGTTCCAGCGCAAAATCCAATTGAGATTCTGATTACTATACAGTATGCTGCCACTACTGCACTCGTGCTGCTTAACTCCTGGTGCAGGCAATAGCCTTCCACCACTATGAGTATAGCGCTTTGAGTGCCCCTCCCAGTGCAAACAGTTTTCAACCCATGAGGGAGTCCTATGTCATGCAGACACACAGTGGAGAAGTGTGGCTCAATGGTTAGAGCTTTTGGAAAAAAAGAAAGAAACCCACACTTCAAATTTCACACCATGCAATTTTGGTTGAAAAAAAGATAAACAAAACTTAATATGTTTATCCTGGCAATTAATCGCGCCGTTTTATTCAGTAAAAAACAACCTTTACGTGACTATTCATAAAGTCTAGAGAAATACCATTGCCTTTCATGTACTGGCCATAAATGTCGCGATGTCCAATTTGTACAACACAACACAGGGAATTGAATCAAAATTACATATACAATGTGAAACAATGTGAAAACATATAAATAATGTGCAAAAAAGTGATACCATATCACACAAAAGGGAAGAAAATGTCGAAGTATCTTTCAATCAAAACATAATGAGTACTTAATCACAATATTTGACCAACAAGCGGACTACCAATGAGTCTGCTGAAAACACAACCAACACTCGGTAGCAGTGTTAGTAGGCTTCAAATTCCTAAGCAGTTTATCTATGTTTCAAGACTAAGGACTTGATCCAGTTCGCCTACGCGTTTCGAGTTTGGGAGGGTTCTTCACAAACTCTCTTCAGGGCCAAATGAATTCGTTCCCTCGTTTCTTAAACCTAATAGTGAAAACATAAACAAATGTTGGACACTCGTTATAAATTGCTCCCCTCAACCTGCCCGGTCCTTCTCATCTGTACAACTATTAAAATGGAACGTACCTCAGGGGACTTGAGGTAAGTTCGGTTCATCCAAAGCAACTTTCATGGATTTGTAGATTCTGTGCGCCTTTCTAGAAAAACGTGTTTTCACATCAGGTACAGGTATTGTGCAGTTCTGACAAGTTTTAAAATGCAAATAGAATAAAGAGAAAAGACAACCGACTGATTGTCTCGTACCTGAGTTTAAAGTAAGGGGAGAGCCTGTTGTATTCCTGCCATTTCCTATTTTCTATTTAGGAGTTTTTTTGGGAGTTTTTGCCACTCGTTTTTTCATGAAGCACTGGAAAAAATATTTTGAAATTGCCAATTACTCACTTATAGTGCTCGATATCACCTTACTCCCCAACGTTGTGTGCCGGAGCATAGAGTGACTTACTGCGTTTATATGAAAAAATCGTCTGAAATTGTGGGTCGGGGCGGCTCGCGGGCCTCTCAAGAACGTCTTCGTTTTCTGAGATTCCAGGGTGTGTCCGGTGTCCCTTTAGGCTGCACCCAGGTTCCGTGATCCTACGTGAATGAACACGAGCACTAATTATTTGCGGTGCAATTTCTCAATGTGTTAGCAAAAAAACTTTAAGCCGAACACGAGTCTTAGCTTAAGATCATTGTGGTGAAAGGCGCGCGCAAAATTGTTTACAAGCGGCGCGTTGGCACTTTCACATCCAGCTTCTCAGATTGAATATGCGAAAAACGAGGGCGCTTTCTAGTTAAAAATCATATGGATGTTGCCTCTACGTTACTGAGGCACTGTGTCGCCTAATGCCGGCTCGGATATCCTAAGTCAGTCAGACTGCACGTACCTGGGAGTTTGGCGGCGCGTTCCACTTCCTCATTCCATCACACAGAGTGAATGGAATTCACTTGCACCGGCCTGTCTAAAAGGTCCGCTGTTTGCTCAACCAATCACGGGTGACGCGAATTGGTCTTCCAAAGTGGTGCATTATGGGACTTGTAGTGTAGGTGTTTGTTCACTGTTCAAAGTCTGGTGATTTCACTAATTGAATTGAGGCCAGTATTTATGGTGTCAAAGCGAAGTATCAGGTAGGCCTCTTTGCGCAACAGTGCCTTCTCAACATTAGGCGATCTGTGCTGTGAGTCCATCCCAGCTAAGACTGTCCATTTGAAATCTGTTTCTTTGTGGTCAGCGGCCAAAAAATGCTCAACCATTGGGGCATTTTGGACTTTTTTCTTTAGTCGTGAACGATGTTGCGTTATCCTGACATTTACTTGCTGGCATGTTTTCCCTATGTACAGTTTGTTGCATGCACACAGAATCCCATAGATGACATTTTTGCTTTTGCAGTTTGTGTGTAAGCTGTGTCTCCATTTCCTACCATTATGGCAAAATTCATCTCCTTCCACAACATTATTACAGGCCACACAAGTGCCACATTTATGGTGGCCTGTGATAGGTTTAATGGTTAGAGCGGCAGACCCTGATGAAGAGGTCTAGCCCAGGACCAGGGTTCAATTCCCCGCCTCGGCGGGTCTTGGGCTCAAAAAAATTCCACGGACCTGATAATTCTCGCCTCGGTGCCTATTCCAATAATGGAGTCCCACTCTGCAACTCTGGGCAATAGCTTGCTTAATCTCCACAACGGCCCCCACAATGCTAAGGATGCCTGGCCTCCACCCTGGGGGTGTCCAGGAGTGGACACCTCACAGGGAAAGCCAGGATGGGTTCCACAGCGGTATTCGTACAAGCGCCTTGAGACCCTTGGCGGTGAGTAGTGCGCTATACAAGTATCAATTTACATTTACATCTGTGTTCGCCTCCTATGACAACAAAAATCAGAAATAGGGATCCAGACATCAGTACAGTTGGGTTCTAAGGGCAGGGATACAGTTCCATTACAATGCAGAGGACATGTCTGTCCCGAGATGGGGCAAATAGTGTTTCCTCTTGAGTAACCACTGCCCGTACCCCAAGACCTAGTCTGTAGCAGTGGTCCCATCCTTTCTGGAGCATTTCTGCTATGGGAAGGTGAATCTCGATGCCTGGGAGAAGATTTACCAACACAATCACTGTCTAAGCCATTAACTCCCTACGTCCATCGTCATCAGCCCTGTCGTTTCTTTACAGACGGATCCCAGCTCATGGCAGGGAAAAAATCAGGAGGTAGGAAATCTAAAAACTCGCCCATCCCCTAAGGACTATGAAGAAATAGCTTTTTCAGAATTCTTCTGCTTTTTTCCTGTCTCATGACTGAGATGAGGAGTAGAAAGATGCGATCCCTGCCAGGCTTGGGTCCCTGACATCGCGCTCATCATTCTTCCTGTGCCAAGCACAGTGAGCTGTGGGATTCACAATGAGGAAGTAATATTTCCTCTGAGACATTGTGTAGTGAATCATCTACTCATTAATACTTTGGGCCACATTTAAAAAACATTCACGCAACTCAAAGCATAAACCAAAGTTTCCGCACTACACACCTGTAGAGGGGTGCGTCAGGGATGTATCTTGGCCCCCATGCTGTTTACGCTGTATGTAAACTCGCTGGAGGTAAACCTGTTAACTGCGACGCCCGACATACCACGCATGGGAGGTACACCGGTTTCGGTGCTCTTATATGCGGACGACGCTGTCTTATTAGCAAGGACCCCGTTGGGCCTACAAAGATTGCTGGATTCTTTCGGAGATTTTATGAAAAGCCTGGATCTGGTGGTAAACAATGGCAAATCTCATGTTATGTCATTGGGTGCCTCAAAAAATAAAGTCAAGACCTTTTACTGTGGCAGTGAGTAAAGGTATTTACCTACTTGGGAGTAGTTTTTGATGATAGGGGTACAAGGGCCCCACAGCTCTCAATAAAGGTAAATGCGGTGAGAAGTTCCTCAGCTGCAGTGCTAGGTTTTGCTAAAAGGCTGGGAGGGAAACCATATGAGGCGATCTTGGCCATCTATAAAGCCAAGACCATATCTATCGCAAGGTATGGGGCAGCAATATGGGGGTTTACCAATCCCGACCTCATTCAAACAGAAGAAAATACATTTTTACGGTCCCTCCTAGGCCTTCCGCAATCTACAGCTACCCATTCTGTCCATCTTGGATTGGGGATAGGTTACATAGCAGATATAATTAAAATAGCCCCCATCCTGCTATGGATCAAGATATGATTGAATTCGAACCTTTCCCTAAACCACAAGATTTTAAAGGACTGTATCAACCTTGATAACATGAAGGAAATCCAGTGGCTGTCGTATATTAAAACGTTAGCTGTGTATATGGGGCGACCTGAGATTTTCTTCAATCCAGAATCTCTATGCAAGGCTGACCTAGAGTGGGTAAAAATTAATTTCATTAAGCTAAGGGAGGCTGAGCGGGAAACAGTAGAACTATGTAAACCTTCTGTTAGGGGCCAGGTCCTGGTTACTTTGTCATTAGCGATCTCACCTTACCTGTCTATAGTGACTAATCCTTTTCACAGATGGCTATTGACAAAATTCCGGTTCAACCAAATACACTCTGTGTTATGGGATGTAGAGGGCTGGTGTAGACCTGAGGAAGCTGCACCATGCAAATGTGATGATTTCTCCCCCCAAGACACCATGCACTTTATGATTTTTTGTCCTTTGTACCATGAAGCCAGGAAATGTTTATCCTCCCATTACTGAAAAAAATGAATTTTATCCAGTGTAAACCTGCTCTATTGTTTTTACAACTGTTGGAATCCCCGATAACCATGTTTTGTGTCGCCAGCTTTCTTGCAGCGTCTGTTATAAAAAGGAGGGTTAGACAGAAAGCTGCACAAGAAATCCAACCATGTTAATTATATTTGACAATGTATACCAATCAGTGGCTTTAAATTCAAGAAAAGTCTGTTAATGTTTTTTAAATGAATTTGTACTACATTTTTAGCTTGTTTAATATATTTTTAACAACATTTTTTATGTTTTTGTATATGTATAGTATACTTTTATGATTTTAAGTAATCGAATAAAGTGGTTTGACTTGACTACACATCATTAAAGGTAGAGAGCATTAGAGCACCATACCTTCTATGACCTGCTGCTGTCATACCCTGCATTGGTGCACTGTCTTCATGACTAGCATACACACACACACACACACAGCTTTGCACCATTGTGCATGAGTCTAGTATATGGTTCGTACAGGAAGGTTTAAATGTTTCCCGCTTTGTGTGCACTGTACAGCATAACTTATGCAAAGCTAGAAAGGTTTGGAGAAAAGAAAATGTTTCTTCAAATGTGCACCTACCTCGAGGAGGCGCAAAGGCCTGTTTACAAATGTAAATGGATTGGATTTTGCCATAAAACCATTGATGGTTGCATGGGAACACACATGTACCATCCATGAGATGTCCACTTGATGCAAAATTTATTTGGGGCTACTTTCTATGTCCTAAGTTAACAGTTTTCACTGGTGTGCATCGCTTCTGTTTACTATTGGCTAGCACAGTGTTGATGCATTTGGCACCCCCTAATATGGGGTTGGTATTGTAGTGTCCTACCTGGCCCGGTAGCATGCAAATGACCATGCCACACAGAGAGCTCTGTAGTGCACGTCTTTATTCTTCAGAGTGCAACCGTTAACTGTACGCACTGCGTCCTGAACCACACCCAAACACATCCAAACGATTACATCATTATGCTACGGAATCCATCAGGAACAAGAAGGGTCCCGCTATTCATACTTGCAAGACACTACATCTCTCCGTTTGTTATATAAAAAGTAAAATTTTTACATATATACATTATAGTTCCTCAATGCTGAACCAGGCATACAAAGCCTTGCACGATGAAAGACCAGCATGCATCAACAAATGAATGACCTACCACCAACCAACCAGACACCTGCGATCCAACTCCCTTTTCCTCACAGTCACACCCTGGAACTGCCAATCCATCAGTGCAGGACGCTCCTTCTCTCATCGGGTGGCCAAAGCCTGGAACAACCTTCCCCTGAACCTCCGGAACGCTGCATCGCTCTGAGAATTCAGAAAAGGACTCAATACATGGTTGTTCAAATAAACAGAACACCGCGAGGCAGCTAGCAACTCCAGGGCCCTGAGACCCTTAAGGGTGATTTGCTGAGCTTTATAAATCCTGATTGATTGCACTGGTTTGCGAGATAAACAATTGCATAATTGACAGGACTTTATTTCTCTTTCAACTCGTTCATCAAGGCGAGGAAACCACACTCTGTCTCAAAGAGCTGTCTTGGTGGTGACAAAGCCATGATGACCCTTTTGAGCTAGTACAATGACTGGTTGTCGCAGACTCTCTGGAATGACAATTCTAGAACCTCATTATATAATGCCTTCTTGAGTGATCGAGAATTCCTCGTTTACATATTTGAAGTTTGGGTATTCAAAGTCATCCGTAAGAGGTCAAGTGTGTTTCTCACAGGATTGCTGGGAAATAATGTATTTGAGAACAAACAGATCACAATCTGTATTTGTAGCAGTAAGAAATTGATCCACCAAAATACTGCAGGTATGCTTGACTTGACTATGAAGTTAACATAGGCCTCAGCCTCTTCAGACATTGCACTGAGACACTGTACTGACAAAAGAGAAGTAGCCAGCAGGATTTTGCTGTTTCCCTGACCTATGCCCAATAGTGTAATCATGCTCTTGCAGCCGAACCCATACTTCTCAGAGTGAGTGGCCATCTTGGCCTTCGAATTCCCAAAAATAGTGCGCAACGCCTGGTGGTCAATGACAAGGTTGAAGTGCTTTCCTTATAGAAACACATGGAAATGTCCACAAGCCCACACTACAGCTAGACTTTCTTTCTCAGGTTGGGAATAAACATGTTCGGTCTCCGACAGCCTTCTGCTCGCATAATCCACAATGTGTCTTTGAGCATTGCTGTACCCGCTGGGCAAGGATCGCACCCAACCCAACTGGGCTGGCATCTACTAGAATCTCAGTATGCTGTTTTGGGTCAAAATAGGCCATTTCAGTAGCATTCTAAGTTGCATGTTTGATTTTCTTGAAGCTTTGATTGCATTCAGTTGACCACTTGAACATGGGCGTCCGCAGAATTTTTTCCAGGGGGGGGGCAAAAGGTTGACCTCATTACCATCCTCCGACATGATGTGTGCCAGGTGGGGCACAAGAAAAACTGGGGCACAGGAGGAGCCATGGGGGCAGGAAGCAGGCCACAGGTTGCAATATCCTCTTACCATAAAACCTTTAACAGTGGTAGCTAGCAACTTCTAAGTACAGACGTGCAAACTACAGAATACACTGCCAAAGAAAAACAGAACTATCAGCAACCATTTGCAATTTAGTAGAGCCTGTAAATCCTGGGTTTTCTCATAATATACATTTAAGTACTTCACACCGCAACTCTGGTTGATTTGTATTGGCTGCTTATGAACTTTTGGTCACACTCCTTTGCTTACCGGCACATACGTAAAGCACACAAACACTGTTGCGTGAAGTTTGGGGAAAGTCTCCAGGTATCCTGCATGACACCAATAGTCAGCACTTACAGATCCATGCCACTCAGAATCACTACCCTTGACTTTATCTGCAAAGCACTTTAAGGCCTCGAGAAGATGTAGTACTGCGCTATAGAACTGCTGTAGTACAGAACAATACATTATAGTCAAAGGTATGAAGAACCAGACAAAAATGCAATGTACATATTAAAAAAGCAGGAAAGCTTTGAATGCTGCCTCAGACAAACCCTAGTCAACAAATACATGAATGATTGTGCCCATAAGGTGTGGAACCTAATTTCTCCAGAGTTTCCTTCCATCATAGGATTGCCTTAATGCAGGAAAAAGCTCTAACCTGATTATTTTCTTCCTCCTTTGCCTCACCCAGCATGGTCTGCTACACTCCTTTACTCCGTATTTAGTGCCATAAAAACCTTATCGCTTTAGAAATATCAAAGAACATTAATCCTAGTAGGATCACCAGTACCTGGATTACTTCTAGACGATGCGAAGATGAACCTTCTGCTATATGCACATGTTTGGCCCAAAGGAACAAGACAGAGCTTTTATAAAATGCATGTTTATTACAACATATGGAGCCTATAAACAAACAGAATACAAGTAAAATCATGATCTTCCAGAACAAGCTCAAAATAAAAACCAAGATTTAGTTTAAGATACACGGTAAAGAAGACGTCAAATATGCAACCAATCATAGATACCTAGAAAGAATATTCAGCTCCAATGGAAAATTCATCCAAACGATGAAATGCCCCCATCCCCCCACCCCAAGAAAGTTATGTATGCCTGTTATGCCATAAAGACACAACTACAGTGTGAACCCATCAACAAAACCCTGGAAATGTATTTCAATCTAACAAATTGTCCTTTATAAACATGAAGGCATGCACCCAATCTAAACAAAGATAAGCATGTGCAAGTCTGTATGCAAGTACCGAAGATCTACAGAACTGACTGCAGCAAGGCATGTCGAGTAGATCTAGGCAGACACCCACTACAGCTCAGCATAGACAAGTGGCAGCAGTATTCCACATACATCTAAAGAAAAGTAGCAACACACTTTACCAAATGAGACATCAAACCCCCAGCTGAGATGCACAGTTCACATAGAAACAAGAGATGTTTAGAACACAGAAACCTGAAATGACTACCAAAGAAAGCAGAGCAAAGTTACAGATGCCCTTAGGAATTACATAAACACACTCAAAGCCAAATCAAATAATACAAAACTCTAAATAGGAGCTATACTTGATTACTAAAACATAGCGAAGAACCACAAAGACTACCACTGGTGATCAAATACAAAATCAGCTGTCATAGCCCACGAATCACAGCATCTATCAACTGTGGGATAAGCACAATTCAATTCCTTTTCCTTTTGTGCTGTCCGAGAATCACAGCATCTATCAACTATGGGATAAGCACAATTCAATTCCTTTTCCTTTTGTGCTGTCGGAGAATCCACTCTAGATCCTGCTCCGAGTCCTCCCCAGCACCACACTGACACTGCTGAAAAGGCATGAAAGCCATTGAGGCAGCTGCTGCACATCCATTAAAGGCCTGAAAACGTTTGACCACACCGTCCCAACAATGAAAGAGGTAGCTGGCTCTCCCTCCAAACTTGTATTATCTCCAAGACCGGGAGCTGCATCCCCTCTAAGGCCACAAGACGCGGCATCCCTACAAACCTGACTGAGAAAATATCCAATTGAACCCGACAGAAACACACCAGGAACAAAGACATCACCAAACTGGAAACGAAGAGATGCCCACAGCAAAAGACCAGAAGACAAGCCAGCTCTGTTACATCACCGAGATCCAGAAGAAACCTCCTCAACATAAGAACTGAACCTACCCACCTGCAAATCCAAATGAACCAAAGACTCGTCTCTTGAAACAACCCTGCAGCATCACTAGATAGGAAACAACCAACACCTGAACACCATCCTGGTTGCAAACGATCATGAATCGTATCTCTTTGATAACACCAATTGATCCCTTTTCCATTGCTTTCCAGCTAAATTTACACACAAATATAATTAATATAATAACATACCCATGTGCATACAAATAACGCTATGTGGAATTCCAGAGAAGGCAGAAAATGGGCAGAGCAATTGTCAATTCACAACTCCAGTAGACAAATGCAAACCTGTACACAAGAAAGTAACATTTGTAAACTCACAGTTATTGTATTGGACTAAGTACCACAAGAGAGGTTATTGTTTTATGGTCTGGGATAATTAGAAAGTGAAGACTTGCATAGGACTCTAATCAGCAAGTTCTGTTCTGGATTCAGAAAAAAGGGCACAGGTTCTGCTTCCAGTTTCAGCAAACCTGGAGGCACACATGGAGGACAGGCTGCAGGTACACAGCCCAAGCTCAGCCCTTAACAATCTAACTGAGTACCCATAAGTCAGGCAGGCGCAGGCTTTGGCACAGGCAGATGTACTGAATCTGATCCAAGCCAGGAGGAAAAGACAAATGTACCGGGTGCCACACCGAGCTTCAAGTCCTGCCAGGAGAGCTGCATGCGAGGAAGACATTAGCAGCACCCCCAAACTAACTCACCAGTACCTGTAGTTGTGACGCAGATATCCCAGGATCCCTTGCAGCACAAGGCAAAGTTACAACCACTGCAATGATAAAGTGTAGACAACAGAGCTTAAGTGGTGAGGGACATGGCAGAGTGAAGAGGGACAATGGGACGCAAATGTTGACATGCTAAGTGGAGAACCAACATGCAGTGGCAGTAAGAAGCTAGGCGAGGAGGTCAAATAGGAAAATATATTTCCTACATTCCCAAGAAGGCATGCAGTGTCAGTACCTAATGCAGGCACGCCTCAGTGGGTGTACAGCTCAGGCTGTGATTTACCTTCTATGATATTTATTTGTATTTTTCATTGATTCCACTATAAAAACATGTTAGAGTCAGTGCTATTAGGACATATCACACAGACCTACTGAGTACCCTACAATCATATGCATCTTTGAGGAACTTTAGATTGCATCCAGCATCAAGAGCACTTAAACTAGTCCGGTTCTATATCAGATAGAAAGGAGTCAGAAGCTGTCGAGAAAGTACCCAACTCTCCTTTACCCACTCAATGAAGCCATTTATTGTCAGTCTCCTCAGCTGTTCCCTTCTGAATATATGCTACCCACTATTCGTGGCTATGGGCGGGCTCAGAACCACGGCACGTGTAAGCGCGGCGCGCGTGGTAGGGGCTAAGGTAGGAGCTGATGATCAGAGGAATGTTAGCGAGCAGGCCGGCATGAATAATAAATACCTGTGAGGCTTTCTGTAGTTAATGTGTCCTGGGTGGCGGCTCAAGCAGACAAAAGGGGGGGCTGTGATGATATGCGAGGGAAAGGTCGTGATTCGTAAACCCACTACCGCCGGCGCCTTCAGATAAATACACATGCACAAACCATTAATTTTTTATGAGAAACAAACATATTTCTCTTACTTGCAGACCCAAATGCTACTCGGAACAGGCAAGGAGAGCCGTTTTCCCGAATTCCTGCTCGGCGCCGGGCTGCTCCTAATGTTGTGTCACCGGGCCGGCCCAGGCTGGAAACAAACACCACTGTGGGGCCCGGCTGTGTGTGACCTTACGCACGGGCGCGCCCTGCGCAGTACTTTGCAGCGTAAGATAGGTGGCGCAGCACTCTAGACTCCGGCGTCATGATGTCATAAGGATTTTGGTACTGCTGCTGGCCTAAAATTCTACAATGAAGAGGCCTGCTCACAAAATAAAAACTTCCGAAGTTCGGTTCTTCCATTTTATTTATTGAAAATAAATGCCACACTGACTCACCAGATCCAGGGGGGGGGCAAGTGCCCCCCCCTTGCCCCCCCCTGCGGACGCCCATGCACTTGAACACAGCATTCTTTTTTGTCAAGTCTCTCAAAGGGGTACTGACTGTGGCAAAATCATGAATGCACCTGACACAGTAGCTGGCCATGCCAAGGAAGATCCGCAGCATGGTCACATCTTGGGAGGGAGTAGTGGATGATACGGCTTGTACTTTAGCCATATCTTGTGCATTCCCCTTTTCAGAGAAAATATGCTCAAAGAATTTGAGTTTTGTTTTGTGAAACTCACACTTTTCTGCGTCCAGAGTGAGACCAGCATCAGCAAGCAAACGGCCTACTTGTGTAAGGGCTTTGTCATGTTCCTTTCAAGTGGCCCCAAAAGCCAGTATAGCATCACTATAATTAAAAGCATGTGTGACAGGCTGTATAATGCAGCAAATTATATCCTGAAAGAGTTCTGCAGCTGACAACACCCTGAACATACTCATTTAGAACTGAACAAACCAATATGGGTTGAAAGGGTGGTAATGTGCCTGCAATTTTCCTCTAGTTGGTGTTGTTAATATTCCTTGTTCGGATCAAGATGAGAAAAGACATTGCCACCATTCAGCTGTGTAATCATGTCTGCAACGTGCGGCCCTGGATGTTGTTCTTTCTCAATTGCCTTGTTAGTTTGGCGTTTGGCATCACAGATTTGCACGCCAACTCCACTGTCCTTTTTGGGTACTCCCACTATGGGTGAAACCTGTAGAGACAAACCAGTATAGATTTCAGTGATATCATGCTTTAATAGCATTTAGGTTCTTTCTCAATAGCTTCCTGTAAGTGAAAATCAATTTGACGATGCCGTTGAGCAACAGGACGAATGTCCTCATTGATGTGAAGTTGCACTTTCATGGTCTTAAACTTTACTAGTCTATGAAACAGTGACGGGAACTGATTTACTATGTCTGCATGTGCATTTGTGTTATAGTTGAAGGAGAACAGATCCTTGTCAGCAGCAGCACTGAAACAGAGTAAACATGTACTTCATGAAGTACCTTGAAGAATACGAATCAGTGCTTTAACTTTCTTCTTCTTGTGTTGCATGGTTGCTACAAATGATCCTTGACTTTGCAAAAGCATGGAAGCAGCCTACATGTGTACCTTTGGCTTCGAAGTTGTGAGCCATGGCACCGGAGACAGTTTATTGTATTTCATTGCCTGCATGTTTATCGATGTACCACTGTCGTTGATAAAAGTATGGGACAACAATTCACCTTTAGTGTGAACTTGGGGCAATGCCGAAAGGAATGTGGTTATTTCACGTGGTGATCTCACTTGGACTTGGACTCTTCTCTGTATATAGCCAAACCTATGCCCTTCACCAGTCAGCATCATTATCACATAGCCATCTTATTCACTGTTGCTTGACAAAGACGTTGAAGAGCCTTTGGAAGATGAATTTGATGATGATTGACCTTGTTTCGTTTCCCCTTGCCTCAGTTGGTGTCACCAGTTGGTCTTGTGGGCAGGGTTAGATGGTTTCTTGAACTTTCTGACATCCATTTCCTCTTCTCAATGTGACACAGCTGAGTTCTCTTTTGCTTTCCAAAATGTTATGAAATGGTTTTCTATCCTTCAGCCTTTGCATGTTTGTCCAATGCCGGGACATTTATTTTTACGCGGAAAGGAGAATCTGCATCAGAACCACAATTTATTTTTCTTCGAAGACATCACTTTCTGGCCCTTGACCTTATGTATCTGCTTAATTTTCATATTCAATGCTGAGTCATTCTGGGCTACTCCAGCCTCCATGTCAGCAGCCTGTTGATCTGCACTGTCTTCTGCTCTCGCAGCCATGAGCACTTTCACCAGACTGAGTGTCTTGTGCAGCACACTTGGGGTGTGGGGTTTTAGGTTTAAACCTATAATAACTGAAAAAAAACCACTGGAAGAAAAATAGCCCCAACCGGTGAAAACATATAAACACTGAAAAAACACCTGCATAACCACAAACTAAATGCCATTCAAAGAAAGGAAAAAGAAAGTGAAAGAGTCATTTTGTTCTTACTGAAGGGGTCAATAAAATGTAACTTTGTTATAGAAGCTAGCAGTAAGAAAGACGGAACGCAGTGTCACTTATTATGCTATGCAAAAAAGGTTCTTTCCAAGTTCAACAAAGATTGGAGTGATATTGTTTGTATTTGTAGTGATTCAGCTACGTATATAAAAAATTTGTGTGATGACCTGTCAAAATTGATACCCGAGCTGAAGTGATTCCCTGTAGGAGATCCTTGCCACTTGTTAGATGGTATGCTGAAAGCATCTTTACAATCTTCAGAGTTAATGAGGGATGCTATTTAATTTTTAGTCCATTCTGGTGCACTGTTTTCTTATGCCCAGGAACTAAAATGCAAATATGTATCATTTCGTGCTTTATGTGGCATCAAAGAAAGAGTCATTCCAACTGTGCCCCTTAGCTGATGGTTCTTAGCCCAAGGGGCTATGAATGCTGAGAGGGCCTTTTCACAGAAGTTTACATAGGAAGGAAAGCGCGAGCACACATGACCAAAGACTCACTGAAGAAGTATTTTATGGTGTACTACAATAAGATTAATTAGCAAAAATCTCTTTGAACCTCCTATACACTATACGTACACTGTCTATATACCATGTTCTTTCAGTGCAGAAAGCAAGCAATGATAAAAGTAAAACGTTCCATAAACACCGGAAAAACAGTTTTTCTGTTGTTTTTAGTGGTGTGAAAATGTGTAACCACTGATAACAACTGTTTTTTAAGATATTGAAAACACTTAAAAAAACACAATATACCAAATATACCAAATATCAAACACAATACCAAAAATAGAAACTGAAAACAGGACAGCCTAGGCATACGACATCTTAAAGAAGTTAGAAAGGTAGCCATCAATGACTTTGGAGGAGGATGGTTTCTTCATCATTGAATTAGTTGAACTTGGAATGCTTGATGAGGGCCTCAAGTCTTTTGGCAAACTCGTCCATCCATTCTTCAGCTTGCTGTCTCGATTGGTTAAAAATGTACCTTTCATAGTCGACGTTTGGCACTGAATTGAACTTGATTTCTAATCTGACGGTAAGATGTTTCGTCGTATTTTCTTTATCGCTTCTCTCCCTCTGTCATTTTGACACTGGTCTCTGCAGCCATTGGAACCTTTTACGATCTTGAAGGTATATGAGTTGTGCTGAGCCCAACAGGCTACTTTGGTGGTTGCCTCTTCAAGGTACTAACGGCTTCATAAGCACAATACGTATGCGTTCACTTGCATTGTCGTGGATGCTACTTGCTACTTTGAACAACACTGGTCTACAGCCAGAACTTGACTCGATATTGGATGCTGCTCTCTTCGTTCTTGCCAGTGAGTACAATTGTGTTCTTTCAATCTAGATGCCTCTGCTTTCCTTGGTGTGCTTCTGCACCTGGGTATCATGGCCTTCTGTATCTGTTTTTCGCTGCCTTCAGCGCTATCGTACTGTATGGATGCTGGCTCTGTGTTATGTTGTGGCGCAGTATCTCTTCTTGCGACCTTACCAACAAGTTCCTGACTGACTGCGCACAAACTTCTCCGTAGGGCTTTCGCCTTCTTCGAAAGCTTTGCACTGACTGGAGTGGCGCATAGACTCCTCATATGCCAACCATCAACTACATCACTTCAACTGAGGTGCATGTGGCATGCACAAGCAGTTTGCTGGACCTTGGCAAACTCTCAGAGAGAGCACTCTCGTTTTTTCGGGTTACAGATCCCCTATTGCATCCCCGGTTGTAGCGTCCTCCCTAGCCCGGTAGCATGGAAATGACCACGCCACACATGGAGCTCTGTAGTCCACATCTTTATGTTTCATAGGGCAATTGTGTTACCTGTATGCACTCAGTCATGAACTTTATTAACCACAACCAGACACACCCAAAAGATTACGTCAGTATCTTATGGAGCCCTTCAGGGACTAGAAGGGGGCCACTATTCATACTTACAAGACACTACAGGCATGACGAGTTCAAAGTAAGGTATGCAGTGGTAATATTATTGTTTAAGATAGAGTCTACCTTTCTTCTCTGTGTAGGATGGTTGTGCAAGGCTCGAGCACTGGAGCAGTGTCTGGCAATATTTTCAGATAGTCAAAACAATGAAAGAGTGTGCCTTCTCAGTAGAAGAGCGAGTCAGACTTGATCCTATAAAAAGCCCTCACTCACCAACCTAGTTGGTGACATGCTTCATCATCGGGCCCCACCAGGAAGGCCGAATGCCCCCCTGGTGTGCTTCAATGCCAGAATTACTGCGGAGCAGGTTTGTGTTGTTTGAGTGACATATGAAAGTGATTGTGTGGTGGTTTAAAAAGTCTAGATTGTGTCCAAAAATAATTTTATTAGTGGGCCAATCAGACACGAATAAAAATAAAGTGAGGGGTGTATGTGCTGGATAGATTAATCAGCTACGTCTCACTGTGGTCAACATGTTTCTGCCTATATTTATTCATTATTTGTCAGAGTTGTAATGCACATAGCTTCCCCAGCAACGGGGCGTCCCAGCGCAACCACAGACACCAAGATGGGAACCAGAAAAAAGATAAAGGTTACACAGGGAAAAGCCAGGTCTTTATGGCTTTTCAGAAAGCAAGGTAGTTCTGGATGGCTCTGATAGAAACAGGGAGCGAATTCCTGAGTTGGGCAGCCAAACTGCGAAAGGAACGACCCGCTCTGGCTTTCAAAACACGAGGAGTACAGACCAGCAGTAGATCAGCTGATCTCAGAGGACCCCGCGGCACATAGAACTCTAACAGATTGGCCAACCCCAAGAGTGCCTGTAGCGTCAGGATCCTATGCGACACACAAAGCGACTTGAATTGAATGCGCTTCTCAACAGGCAACCAATGAAGTTTGCGAAGCACATGAGAAACTGAGCAGGATTTCGGGAGAGCCACCAGAATGCGTGCTGCTGCATTCTGTACTCTCTTTAAACGCTTACTACTTGCCTTGTTGGCACCCAAATAGAGGCAATTATCATAATCCAGTCTGGATAGAATTGCAGTCTGGACAATGGTTTGAGTCACTTTCGGAGGAAAGAAATAAACAACGGCTTCAGGCCTCGCAGAAGTCCAAAACACGCCCCAGCCACTACCTTCGATTGGGAGTCAAATGTCAGGCCACTATCAAACCACACGCCCACGTTTTTCACAGTCTCCTTGGGCAGGGGGGCAGGTTTGAGACCCTTTGACACCTGCTCACTTCCGTCAGTTTCACACTCTCCTCTCCCCGGTGAATATTGACTTGGTCAGTCTTTCTTTGGCGTCAGCCTCCGTACCGGGGGCGTGGAAGCACGCTATGGTCATCCCATTATTCAAAAAACCCTCCCTGGACCCTGCGAAGTCAGGTAATTACCGCCCTATCTCCCAACTGCCTTTCTTGGTGAAGCTGGCTGAATCCCACGTGAATTCCATTCTCTCTAAGTTTAATGAGCAGAATGCCATCCTTGATCCATCACAGCATGGCTTCCGAGCTCGCCATAGCACTGAATCCTCTCTGTTGGTAGATACGGAGGCCATCCGGGCGAATCTGTATGTCGGTGATTCAGCGGCCTCGCTCCTTTTGGACTTAAGTGCTGCTTTTGATACCCTCTCCCATGCGATACTTCTAAGATGTCTACAGGAAATTGGCATCAGGGATGTGGCTCTGAACTGGTTCCGATCTTTTTTGTAGGTGAGGTCTTTCCAAGTCCTCGTGCCTCCTTTTCATTCTCAGGAGTTTGCTTTGCATCAGGGGGTGCCACAGGGATCAGTGTTGAGCCCCTTACTGTTTACCATCTATGTCTGGTCCTTGGCAGCGCTAGCCAAAGGAAGAAGCTTGTCACTGGTGTCACCGGCGAGCCCGATTTAATCTTCAAACAGAGGGCCTCGAACTCCAAATTTGTTCGCGGATGAAAGGATGACAAGGTATTTTCCCCGATGGAACAAGTAGCCCCCAAATTGCCACCTCAGTGGATGAAGCCAGGGTAGTTAGCCCAAGATAAATCTTTTCGACTTTGTTCGCAAAGTACCGAGCCAACTCATTGTTATGTTATGTTATGTTATGGGGTTTTATAGAGCGCACAGCTGCCCCAGCAAAGGGGCGTCCCGGCGCTGATCCTGAACAAAACACAACAGAGAACAGAAAGAAACATCAAAAAATTAAGGGAATAAAAAAGTTTTAATGTCCTTCCTGAATTGGTATAGTTCATTTATTTCTCGAATGTGGCCTGGTAGAGTGTTCCATAGCTTTGCGGCTAGGAACCGAAAAGAGCGTCCGCCGGCTCTACTGCGCTTGTACCGGGGGACTTCAGCCAGAATCAGACCAGCTGAGCGAAGAGCTCGCGTGGGCATGTACATCTTCATTAAAGGTTTTAGCATTTTGGGGGTAGACTGCCTTAGAATTTTAAAAGAGATGCATGAAACCTTAAATTGTATTCGCTGAGCTACTGGGATCCAATGAAGTTTGCAAATGGTGTTAGAGGTAGAGCTAACGCGGGGCAATCCTACTAAAGCTCTTGCAGCCGTGTTCTGGACGCGTTGCAAACGGGCAGTTTCTGTTTTGTTGGCCCCAAGAAGCAGAGAAGATGCATAATCCAATCTGGACAGCACCATAGATTGGACAATCACTTGTCTGGTATCTGGGTCAAAAAATTTCAAAATAGTTTTTAAACTCCGTAAAATGCGAAAGCATGTAGCGGCAACTTTTTTAGTTTGGGTGATAAAACTTAGAGCAGGATCTAACCAGACTCCCAGATTTTTTACTTCTGGCTTAGGTATAGGAGCTTTTCCCAGATTGGAAGGCCACCAGTGGTCTCCCCAAGGTTCAGGATTTTTTCCCACCAGTAGCACCTCCGTCTTGGCGGCATTGAGTTGTAGACAGTTGGCAGTAAGCCATTCTGCTACAGCAGCCAGGCCTGAATTGAATTTAAAAGGGTCCATGTCCCTTCCTTCCGATAACCCGACCACTAGCTGCGTGTCGTCAGCGTACGACACGATGTTAAGGTCCCACGCTTTGGCGACAGCAGCCAGCGGCTGGACGTACAAATTGAACAGGGTGGGACTCAAAGCCGAGCCTTGAGGGACCCCCTGTCCAATAGAGTAAGCCTTGGAAAGGAAGGGAGGGGTGGAAACCCGAAAAGACCTGTTGGTCAGGAATGACCTAGACCAAGCAAGAGCCACGTCAGTGACCCCTGCCTCTTCAAGCCGGCGGAGCAGGATCTGGTGGGATACAGTGTCAAACGCGGCACTGAGGTCTAGTAAAATCAATGCCGCTGTTTGGCCCTGATCCAGGGAGGCCCGAAGGTGCTCCGTCATAGCCAGGAGTGCCGTCTCCGTGCTATGGCCAGTGCGAAATCCATGCTGAGTGTCATCTAGAATGTTATTCTAGGACATTAGTAAGCATGGTGTTAACATGGGCCTCAGCGATCTTGGTGGCCCAGGGGAGCAACGATATGGGTCTATAGTTTTCGGGCTTCTGGGAGTCTAAGGTAGGCTTCTTTAGTATAGGGGAGACCCACGCTTGCTTCCATTTAGCTGGCACCACTCCGGTGGAAAGGGAGGCATTGATTATGCTATGTAATGGAGCAAAGCAGCACAGGGAGGAGTCTCGGAATTGGGAAGGCTTAAGAGGGTCCATCGGAGAGCCCGATTTAATGAGCTTAGTGAGCTGATTGAACCTTTCATTGGAAATTTCGGGGATAGTGGATAACCTAGAGACCAAACCAGGTAAGCATCCACTGGGCAGAGTCTCAGGAGTGAAAGCAAGGTAGATACCCCGAATCTTTTCCACGAAAAAGGAGGCTATCTCTTCACATTGAGCCGCTGAGGTGACAACATTAACAGCGGATTTCTTTGTGTTGAGTTCCTTTAGGATTTTAAAAATCACTTTAGCCGGATTGGGGCTAATTTTTATCTCGGTGGCATAATATGCTGCCCGAGTCCTACAAATGGCTTTGTGATAAAGTTTAAGTTGTTTTAGGTAGTCAGCTTTTTTTTCAGTGGAATATTCTTTCCTCCAATTGCGTTCATATTGCTTACAGATCTTTTTAAGGCCCGCCAAAGTCCCGTCATACCAGGGATTGGCATCCTGAGTACGTTTAGTGCACCAGGTTTCTGGAATAAGCCTGTCCAGAGCCTGGGTAAGCCAAGTACAAAACGAGTCATAGCCTGAGTCGACATCTGAAAAGGAATTCAAAGGATCGGTTTCCAGAAGGGCATGAAAATCCGCAAGACGGAGTTTGCGCCAGTGTCTTTTACGTATGACTGTTTGATTTTTACGGTTATTAGGGGTAGAAGTACAGAAGAACAGTGCAACCATTGAGTGATCTGACCAGGCAATAGGTATAGGAGCGGGGGAGCTAGATGAATCAATGTTGGTAAAGATAGGATCAAGCGTATGGCCTCCAGTATGTGTGGGACCCATCACTAATTGAACGAGCTGGAAGGCTGCGAGATCCGCAATCAAGGTACAGATCATCGGATCTTGCTCCAGCTCGAAATGGAGATTGAGGTCACCAAAAATGCTAAAATTGGCTGATCTCATAGCACAAGCTTCCATGATCTCCAAAAGAGATGTATTAAATACACATATTAGACCAGGAGGTCTATATATAAGTAGCCCCGAAAAAGTAAAATGAGTGTTAATAGAAATATTAAAATATCCACATTCAGCCCCTTTTAGATTAATTTTCTCAAAGGAGCATGAATAGATAGTTTTAGTGATTACAGCAATACCGCCTCCTCTTGACGCCCTATTAATCAGGGTAATCGAGAAACCAGGCGGGAGTGCTAGGTCAGAAATAGTCATTAGATCATCACTCATCTACATTTCAGTAATAAAAAGTATGTCCGGGAATTCATCCACTATAAGATCGAAAATTTCAGCATGGTGCTTAGGTAAAGATCTAACATTTAGCTGAAGTACTTTCAATTGATGCTGTGACAAGGGAAGAATAAAGGCACCTATAGTACTAGGTACCAGGATACTAAATAAGTTACAGGAGCAGGTGACCGGGCCGCTCAGAGGCTCAAAGGGGGGGAGACAGTCCTTAAATCTGGCGGGGCGTAGGCTAAGTAGTTCAGTTCTAGAATAAGCTTGCTTACCTGCCCTCATTTCACCAGCATCTCTGGCGAGAGGCTCAGGACTGGCGCGGACGGGCGCAGACGGGCTTGCCTTTGGCGCGCTCGCCCGCTGCGCGGACGAGGTCCTATGCACATTTATTGGTCGTGAGGAGGGTGGGAAGCATGGCAGCTAGTCCGCAACCCTCCAGTTTCCCCCAAGATGGCGGCCCGCCCCTCCACAGTCCGGCGTAAGCAAGCAATTTGCTGTGCGAGGACAGGGGATCGGGGCCACAGTGGAGTAAGGGCAGATCAGCCCTTTGAGCAAAGTAGCAAGCGCAAAGCACTTCAACAATTTAAAAACAGGTAATTTTTTTAAAAATCACAACTTGCGAGCACACAGTCTCCCGGCTTCCGCCTCAGGAGCGTTTTACAGAGGATCTGCGCACGAGCGCTATGGGCTGGGTTTTAACTTCCTGGGAGGGCGGGAAGAATGGCAGCTAGTCCGCAACCCTCCAGTTTCCCCCAAGATGGCGGCCCGCCCCTCCACAGTCCGGCGTCAGCAAGCAATCTGCTGCGCGAGGACAGGGGATCGGGGCCACAGTGGAGTAAGGGCAGATCAGCCCTTGGAGCAAAGTAGCAAGTGCAAAGCACTTCAACAATTTAAAAACAGGTAATTTTTAAAAAGATCACAACTTGCGAGCACACAGTCTCCCGGCTTCCGCCTCAGGAGCATTTTACAGAGGATCTGCGCGCGAGTGCTATGGTCTGGGTTTTAACTTCCTGGGAGGGCGGGAAGAATGGCAGCTAGTCCACAACCCTCCAGTTTCCCACAAGATGGCGGCCCGCCCCTCCACAGTCCGGCGTCAGTAAGCAATCTGCTGCGCAAGGACAGGGGATCGGGGCCACAGTGGAGTAAGGGCAGATCAGCCCTTTGAGCAAAGAAGCAAGCACAAAGCACTTCAACAATTTAAAAACAGGTAATTTTTAAAAAATTGCACTGCTGATTTGAGGGGATCGATGGGGCCCCCGTTGCACCACCACTCTTCATGCCCTTCAGCAAGGAGAAGATCGTCTTGGCGGGATTGGTACTAGCCAGGATTTTATCATCCACATACTCTGCTCGAGCTCTTCGAATGAGCTTATGGTACTGTTTAATGGCTGCTCGATATTCCCTTTATGCTACCCCATCATAAGAGCGTCTCCAAGCACATTCTAGCTACTTGCAGCCCTTTTTGGATATGATGCTAATAGACAGGCATTCTTCAGGACCAAAGTGTGAACTTCGGCAGTATGGGTGCGCTAAGGCCCACCATAACCATGAGGTCAAGAATGTGAAAAATGAAAATTCTAGTAACCCACTGCAGACAATTATTATTCAAATTGCGTTTGTCATTTGAGATTTGTCATGCATTGGTGCTCTTCTCAAAGTGCACTGTAACCATAACTCTTAGAGCAAGGGTGTACTATGGTAAATAATGACGTGCACATGTTTTCACATTATCAGTAGTAGTCGCGGTATTTAATATTCTCAGACATACACATGCATGCTGAGTACAGTGTAGATCGCTCATGCACATATGTGCGATTCCATTTTCATTTGTGGCTTACAACCTGCCCTTGTGTTAAAGAAATAAGTTACTCATAAATTAGTGCTGCTTGTGGAAATATTTCAAGTCCTTTGCTACGAAACACTATGAAGAGATGGGCAAACTCTCCAGAAAAGCATTGCATTTAGTTTGGTTCTGCTACGTCTAGATCCAGATCCATATCTTCTCCTCCTAAACAGATTGCAAAGATAGATAAAGAAGATGAGGAAAAACCATTTGAGGGTAGAATCAGATAGATAGTTTGGGAAGCATCCTTCTTCCAAGACATGCCACCAGCTGACAAGAGAAAGAGGGATAATGATAAGTCAAAATTTGATGAAATTAGCCCCATATTGATAGCAGAAAGAAAAATCGATTGATAGCCAATTACTGTCAGAGAGTCCTTTGGAGATAGGTCACAATATGGGACCCTGCATTGATGAGACTCCTACCACTTCATTTTAGGCACTATTAGGGCAGTCTCAAAGAACCACAACACTGGGGTTGCCTTTATATCAACTAGTTATTGAAGTTATTTTGTGTGAGTGGAGGGATCAAGACTGCAACTAATATTCCGAGATTTATGTCTAGACTTTATGCAACTGAAGGTATGAAAAAGAAAATTGTAGAGACTGTATCTGTTGATTTATTTGTCGTAAGTCTGATGGGTAGAACATCTATGACAGCTCAGAGTGGATGTATGACATTACAACGCATGCTTTTACCAAGCATGCCTTTACAACGCGGTTTTTACAACGCAAACCTTTACAACGCATAGCGCTTTGGGGTGCTGGATAGTGAATAGTTTAATTTACTATTCCAACTCCAGTCCCCTTGGACACTAGAGAAGGTGTTGGATAGTAAATTAAACTTATTCCCTATCCTAGAGCGCCCCCCCAGCGCAATGCGTTGTAAAAGTTGCGTGGTAAAAGTTGCATTGTAAAGGATGTTTCCCGCTCAGAGTATGTTAGAGGAGCCCACAGATAAAAAAAACTGACAGTATTAAAAGAGGCTTACACAGTAGGTCATCTGGCTTTGGGAGCTGGTAAATATGCTGGTCAATATATGATTACAGACTGTGAAGAGCTCTCCAAAGCCATTCAAAATGGCTCTGAATGTTCATGTTGATTGGAGAGTATGGAAAGACGTGAAGTTTGATAAGGAATTTGATGTGGTTCAAGCAGCTGTACTAGCAGAAAAACCCATGACTGCAGCTAGATGGTACATTTTGCATATTGATACAGCACAGAAATCATTGGGGTTGCACATGTCCTTCGCGGGGAGGGCAGATTATTTGGAACTGAATTAGAAGAGAAATGACACAACATTTGGAAAGAAAAAAAGCATTCATCTTCCTTCAGACAAGCTCAACCTTTATCAGTCTTGTCCAATTAGGGCTCAAGCAAGTATTTGTTCCAACAATCATCAAGGGGACCTCCAGTGCATTATACAAAACGGCAGAAAGAGAAGTGTTTCAAAGGCCAATTCGTGCAGAAGACTAAATCCTCCTCACCTGGCAAATCACAACTTTCCGTACGCTGCCAGAAGTGGCCAAGAGTGTCTGGTTGAGGAGAGGTAACAACCATTCAGAACAGAATAGGACAATCTATCTTAGACACTAAGGTTTAGAGGACGGTGAGGGCAGGCTGTGGCATCAAATTCATATCACTATCTCTATAGAGGATGTGGTCATTCATATTCTCAATAAAGGTGGATACAATGAGACCAACATTTCGGTCTCTGACATTGAGGAATGCTATCGAACCAGATCTGAAACAGGAACAAGGGACAGGAATTAATCTGCTGATCAGCTAAGGAATGTGAACACGTGGAATTTGGAAATACAGTTTAGAAAGGAAACTACAGAAAAAGAATTTCAGTAAGAGCATGTATGGTAACTTTAGATCTGATGATGTCTACTTCGACATCATGATTGCTGCACTAGATCAAAAGTATCTGCGGTTCTGCAATCTTGGGAGACACTTTCAGTTCTAGGATCTGCAATTTGGGATCAGACCTGCCCTGAGCATCTTCACAAAGATGATGCCTTTTTTAATTTCCCAAAGGGTTCCATATCAACTACTGTAAAAGTGATAGTTATGGAAATAGGAATATCAGTGGAACATCATCTACCTTCCTAATGTGTACATAAGAAGAAGAACAATGTGGAGGTGCACATTCAGAGGTGGACATTTGTTACATCTCAGGACCTGTCTCTTTCTCTGTTGATCTACAGGGAGATATGTCAGAGAGCCAATCCTAGATCTATTTGCCTCTCAACTTCCATTGTTCTGTTCTCAATTTCTAACCCTGGGTGCATAGGGAGTGGACATTTTTGACCATGGAAGTTACTCTTTTTAGTAGCAGTAAACTCTGCAAGGATTGGATAATGGGGAGCACTTTTGTGGAAGGCTCCATGTTTGAGAGTGAAAGAAGATGGTATAACACTGATGCAGGATCTCTGAGTTTTACAAACATTCCTTCCATTTTCCCTCAGAGATCAGGAAATCATTGTGCAACGTTTTCCATTCCCTTCTTCACAAGAGGGGCGTATTAGGCATTTCCTAAATATTTAAGGGGCTGTGCTTATGCATTTAGAATTTAACAATTTTCAGAAAATCAAATAATTTGTTTGTCACCTTTTGAAGTACAGGTCAGGATAGCAGAGCCGCAGAAAGTGCTTTAAAAAGATGGATATCTGACAATATTTCAATGGGTTCCTTTGGAACTGAAATTGTTTTTCCAGACAAAATTCTGAGGTTCAGAGTGTGTTATTGACAGAAATTTGGCATTTCCCCATATGATTGAGAATTACTACAGAATTCACAGAGTAGGAATAGAGAAAGGTAATTTTGGACAGACTATAGTGCAATCAGTTATGTCCTAAAGTAGATTACATTTTTTAACATAATTTACGTGTTCTTTAGCAATAGGTTTTTTGAAGCATTATTAGTGTAATGGTGTGGTGTGCATTAGAATAATTTTCTTTTGGCCCGTAGAGCTTCTGTATTCCTCCAATGACTGGCTTGAGGACCATAACACTATTATAACGCCCCAGTTATTTACAGGTAATCTTCATTATCCTTAGTCCAGCTCATCCTTGCCACAGTCATTATGACCCACCTGCCACCTCTGGCCTACTGGTCTTTTTCAGGAGCCTTGGACGCTCCGGAAGTATTCTGCGAAGACTCTGTCTTTATGGAGCCCCGGGGATGGGTGGGCTTTCAGCCTTCCTACTTTCTGATTTTTGTTCTGTATGATATGGGATCTACCTATTAAGTAATGACTATGATGAGGCCAATTTGGACTAAGAAGAATGAAGATTACTAGTTTGTAACTGGGGCTATAGGTCTCGCTTATTGGCTTGGCCAGTACCTGCCGATTGGCTTTGCCAAAGGTTTCATCAAAGTCATTCAACATTAACAACAAAAAAGTTCAATATCACCAGAAAAAAACTGAACACTCACGATGATGCCTACACACACGAGTTATCACACATGCAAATGCAAGCACTATGATTCTCAGCAGTCCCAGTGTCACCATGCATGCAGCTGCCGGTACTCCACAATTTGTTTTTCAATTGAGACAGTGAGGCAGATGGAGGAGCGTTGAGGTTTCAACATTAAAACCAGCAGCTGCTGGTCTTAAATTTCAAAAAGAAAGAAAAAGCTAGAAGCTCCAGGGGCCAGGATGGGGCACTGAGGGGAGCGACAGAGAGTAACACTGAGAGCATGGGTGAGGTGGGTTACAAAGGGTTGGGAGAATAAACCGGCAATTGGTTAGCAAAGCAATGAAGCAGAGAGCTGTTCAGTCCACCTCGCGACAGAACGTGGAGCAGTTTTCAAGCAACAAACTCCAAGTGCATCACTACACACTGGCTCCCCTTTAAGGGTTCTAAGCAACGGTTAAATGCTGGTCTCACTGATGGGAATGTTTTCGAGGCATTTGGCAGCATGCAACAGTTGCAATGTTCGCCAGAGAAAAATCACATAAAGCTGCCAACATCTTGGAAATAATTAAAGTTTACAAATGGTTCCAACCCATGTGTCTCAGCACTGGATTTGTTGCCACTGACAATGGCAGTAATGCTGTCAAACCCTTGTTTGGTGGAGGATGCGCCTGATTTCTATGTGGAGTATATTGCATCAACCTAATTGTGCAGAACTCTCTCAAAAAGATGCAGTATTCAACAACATATCAGTCACCTGTCACCAGATTTGCACTCATTTCAGTCATTGTTTTAAAGCCCTGAAGCAGTGGAGGATCATTAAGAGTCCCTGTAAATGCCCCCATGCAGTAGATGCAAACCCACTGGAACTCCACCATCTACATGCTGCAATGCCTGCTTGAGCAAGACAAGTCCATCAATGTCTACATGCTACAAAGGAGAGGTGATGCAACTGGTAAGGAGACTAGTGGAGTACCTTATCCAAATTCTAGTGCTTTCTAAGATTATGACAACGTAATCATGAATGAGGACAGTACCAAGCCACTACATTGTTGAACATGCTGTAGGAGTATTTGCAAACGTGGAACAAACATGTGCCAATTTTAACGAAGGAGCAGCTGCTTTGGTCAACAGCTTAATCATTTGTCTGAACACAAATCAAAGGCTTCAATAAAGAGATTGTGTCCTCCAAAGATACATGAAAGCACTAGCCAATTTAGTTTTCACAGTGGCTTTCTCTATTTACAAGAATTGAGTCGTCATGAAAGAGGGTAACGCAGAAGATGAATGTTTGGAAATTTGAAGACATAGCAGGTTTGAAGAGTTGCCTTCAACCCCAGAGAGCACAGTGTTGGCCCAGAATCGAGAAGTATGCCACACTCAAAACAGCAGCAGCAGCACCCACCAATGATAACATCATCGGCTACTGCTAAACTTACAGCACCAACATCTTCACTTATAACATCTGCAATGGGTTGGTGGCTGGGTATAGCAGGTTTTAAATCAGATGCAGAGTTGTGGGCAGATACAGCAAGTGCCAGCAATAATTATACTTGAGAAAGGACTATTTGGGTGACCGACAGAGGGTTACCTAGATCAAGACCCATTGACCAGTAGGTCAATGGAATGTAGGAAGAGTGGTCAGAAGCTGGAAAGCTGGAAATAAAGTATCTGACACATTCTATAGCCAGCGTATGTTTGTAACACGTTTCAGGGCAACTACGACAACTATCACATTCAGAAGGACTAGTCTCTCTGTTAAAAATGTGGAGAAACTGACGATGATTAAAGTGAATAAACATTTTATACCCATAAATTATAAGACTCCAGAAGACACAACTGTGGAAGAGGGAAGTTTCTCAGACATCACTAGTGTGGCAAGTGATCATCCTCATCATTTCGTAATTTGTATGCCAGCATCTCTTGGTTCTTTTGTTATAATCATCATGTATTTTATCTTTTAAGAACCCTTCTCCTTAAAATATACATGCTGTTTATTTAGGTATTAAATATAAATGCACATTTTTTCATGCTGTTATTCATTAGTACATGATAAGGAAGTCTGTTTGAATATATTCATGTTTTTTGTATGATTTTGATTTTCTTTTCCAGTGATTATTTTTAAATAATGAACAAGGTTTCATTGCAGCTGATAACTTCACTTCTCATTGATTGTTGTTAAACAACAGGCAAAGTTTTACAGAATGTACATAAATAAAAGGCTGTCGGGGCAAAGATGCCGGTTTGAAGTACCGACGGAGAGAGCGGTGCTTCATTTCTTTCCTGAGTCGCAGCCAGGTGGGGTGAGGTCAGCACATCTTACACATCGGCACACAACCGCATGTGTAAGAAGATATGGAAGGGTCTACCTAGGAGGTCCAGGTGACTTGTATACCAGTATCTGAATGTGCATTAATTTTTTTAGAACACTGTTTCTTCTTATTTGATTCACTTGTTTGTGCAGTAGCAGTAGTCGTTCTTGACTAGGTCCTGAAGAAAGCAAGGCCACATGGCCGCCATTTGCTGAAACATGTTGACCACGTTCCACTCCTAGACAGTTCATAAATTTTCACTGTCTTTGCTATTTTTTAAACATTGGCATTGGAAGCTACATATGATTAAAATAGTTTTCTGCTTCCTAAACCAATTTTAATCACACCTCCTTTCCCTTTTTTTGCTATCACAACTTTTTTGCACTGCACCGTAGCTAGTTACCCCATTAGCCACACCACTCATTTATATACAACTTATCACCTCTGATAAAATAGTGACCCCACATTGCCCACATGAGGGTACCTTTTTTCATCTACTAGGCCCTTCTCTGTGTGTCATCAGGCAGTTCCTTGCTGTGTGGGTCTCTGGAACCCCAAATGATGAAGGGCGGTTCCGAGTGGTGACTGATGGGTGTTTGAGACCTTATACATGTTTGGCTCATTCTTATCATTTATAAAAAGTTTTTGAAATTTGGCCTGTGATACTCATTCTCAGTCGACATCCAGATAATCCTTGTCATTTCTCCTTGACCCTCTGATACTTTCTGTTGATATAAATGTCGGGGGGGGGGCATGGCTTGCTATCATGGCCACGTAGACGTGCTGTCGGTGAGGCCCGGCCGGCGGCTCCTATTTGCAGTAAAATCCTGCAGAATCCTGGCTCCTACGAGCCGTTGAATTGAGGTGGTAACTTCTGGAGGACCTTCGGCAGCGATCGGGAGGAGATTTGAGCCCCGGAACGCAGCCCCCAGACCAAGAGACTGGGTCGACAGAAATCGCAGCTGCCATTTTGAGATGGCTCTGGTGATGGAGCCGGACTGTCACCGCTAGGGACTCCTAATCGAGGCACCACGGGGAGATCACGCCCTCGGCTTCACACCTGTAGGGGACCTCAGGTGGACGAGGCGGCTCAGGTGCTGACCCTGGCCGGTAGCTGATGGCTGGTCAGGCCACGTGGCCCTTCGCTGCGCAGCTGCCTCGAGCCCTGGATATTGACTGTAGGTGGCTGAGGAATTGCTGGACGGCCCGTCAGAGCTGGTGATTCTGTTGCCCCACAAGGCTCCTGTGGTGGAGGACGATACACAGTGGGACAGACTGGAAGGTTTGTAATTACTCTGCCAAAAAGAGCGGATTCCCTTAGTGCGTCCCCCTAATGTTCTTGGGCACTCATCCTTTACCTCCGCGGCTGAGCTGGAAGTTAGACAGGGCTTTGTGACGTATCTGCCAGGCGGTCAGACAAAATGGGCAAAGATAAACCGCCAAAATCCCAAGCTAACAAAATACTGAACTATGCCAAACCTGTCTCACTCGGCCCGGAAGATCGAGGCGATGGCAGTGTACCAGAGAAAGAGGCAGCAGAGGGGGCGGCAGAAGAGTCTCCGACCCTCATGGACGTGATTTGTGCCGTGCAGGTGACAAGGGATGACATGATCCGGAAAATTGACGCCGTGACCATTGACGTCAATTTGCTGCGATGCGAACTACGGAAGGTTTCGGACAAAGTGACGGTCACCGAAAAGGACTCGGAGACCCTGAAAAGTGAGGTCAAGAGTCTCTGTGCCACGGTGGTGGAGCTGAAAAGTCAGGTGATTAGGTTCGACGATCGAGCCTTGGACCCTGAAGGCCGCTCAAGAAGGGGAAACCTTAGATTTGTGGGATTTCCGGAGAGGGCGGAGGGGGATGCAGCGGATATCTTTTTGGAGAACTGGATTACCCACGAAATGGTACCCATGCAACTGTCGAAAATGTTTTGTGTGGAAAGGGCACACAGGGTGCTGGTGGACCCCCCACGACCCGGAGCCCCTCCTTGGGCCATTATCACTAAACTGTTTAACTTTAGCGATAGAGATCTCCTGCTTCAACTTTCAGTTGGCGGACGGTGTTTCTTCTTTGAGGGTCACTCCATTGCGATCTATCCTGATTACACACAAAGGGTTCAAGAGCAGAGAAAGACCTTCATTTCCGTCAATCAACGACTTAGAGACCTGATTTTGAAGTACAGTCTCATGTTCTCAGCGAAGCTTCGGGTGGTGAGTGAGGGCCGGGTCTTGTGTTTTTTTCTCGGCTGAGGAGGCAAGGGACTGGCTGGACACTAAAGCTCCGGAAGGAAGAAGACTGGTCTCCTCAACGGGCACTGCAGGCTTAAACAACCCAAGATCGCCTGTGAGGAGTTGGCGGTAGCTTCAGAAACAAAAGCCCAAAGGGAGAACAATGAGCCTGGGCCTGATCACTGTACAGCGGGATGGCACGTTGCGGGCCTCGGACACGGAGATCGTCCCGGATTCCGTTGAGGCAGCGCCAGAACTTGTACCAGGCACAAGCCGCTGTGGTGGAGGGAGAGAATGATCTCCATGAACTGTAAAGTATTTGTTATTTTGTTGAGCTACATCAGTGGGAGCTTGAAATGTGCTGAGTCATTTGAGCAGGACCTGTTTTCCGGGAGGGAGAGGTCGGGAGGAGGCATAGTAAGAGTATGGGGAAATGGCCCAAGACTATTGTATTATTGGGGTACACCTTCCTCTTCCCCGGTCAGGGGATGTTTCTTTTAGTCTGGACACTATAAAGGTCGAAGGTCTGGATAATTGATGAAAATATGGTGGATGCGGGCTGCCGACGGAGCAGCAGTGCCCCCAACAGAGCCTCGGTTTGCCAGGGAAGCATGAGAGTAATATCGCACCCCGGGGTAACCAACTTGCTTGCACAGCATTACCTGTTCTAGCTAAAGGGGGGAGGGTTGGGGCGGTACATATGATCGCTTAAATGGAACTGTATTTTCTTATTCACATGGCTGCCCTGAGGATGGGGGAAGGGTTTTTCAAATACTTATTTTTATAAGTTTGATTTGTTGTTTGGGAATCCACAGGGACACACAGAATTACACCATACCACACTGGTGCTGGTTGAGAAAGGGGGGAACCCGGGGCGGAGAAGGCTGTGCGCCCCGACCATACCATCACGTTGCCATGACGGTGCAAATATTGAAGTTCCTTAGTTGGAATGTCCGAGGGCTGGAAAACATAGTCAAACGTCACAGAGTACATGCTTTTCTAAGACGATACAGGGTTGCGGTCGCTGGCCTCCAGGAGACGCACATATGTGGAGATACCATTAAATGCTTACGCAAGCGATGGAGGGGGCAAATATATGCCATATCCTACTCTGGGTTTGCACGGGGCACTGGTGTGGGTGGCACCAGGAGTGCCGTTCCAACAGCTCCATCATGTACTGGACCATGAAGGGCGCTATGTTATTCTGTTCGGGAGGTGGGAAGGTAAAGAACTCTGTATTGGAAATGTGTATGCACCCAACGTAGACTGCCCCCGATTTCTACCTGGAGGTACTGAAGGCCACAACACCGTTCATGGGAGCTGAGATACTTCTAATGGGCGACTTTAACTGTGTATTAGATGGATCTTTAGATAGGGAGCCTCCCAGGGACTATACCAAACCCCAAATGGTGGAATACCTTCGAGGTGCACTACAGGGCCTGCAGCTCCGAGATATATGGAGACTACGCAACCCTGATAAAAGGGAGTTTTCCTGTTTCACTCCGGCAGCCAACACCTTCTCAAGGATTGATAACTGTTGTCTCACGGCCGGTTTGGTGGCAACGACAAAGGCCGTCGCCTATCTGCCACGATATCTGTCCGATCACATGCCCTTACTGTTAACCTTGAGCTCCGGGCCGGGCATATTACCCTTTCCTTTGTGGCGCCTTTGAGCTGCAACCCTGTTAGATCCCCCTTTGTACAGACAGTAAGAGAGGCTTTCCGATAATATTTTGAGGAGAATTGGGGGTCCACTGACATAAAGTCATTAGAATGGAGTGCATCTACACCTCGTAGCGGATATAGATTCTCTAGAGAAGCGTCTGAAGGCCCTGGAGAACACGCTGCATTGGACCCAGGGGATACAGCGGAGTGGGGGAGGGTTCGTGGAGAGCTACTCGAAGCCTGGTCCCGCCTAGAGAAGTACAAATACACCACCTATAGGCAGAGACTACACGCGGAAAGGGACAGATCCGGATCACTACTAGCTCGACTAATTGGGATGGAGACGGCACATGCTCCAGTATTACAGCTTCGGAACAGGGACGGAGTGTTGCTACTCACACAGGAGGCGATTATTCGAGCATTCGCAATACACCTGAAACACACGTGTTCGACAGTACTCTTTGACAAACCTCTCGCATTTCAAGACTATAGATACAGAGTTTCCTACACTCAGTGAAGACTTGGCAGAGGCCTTTGGGGCACCTCCTACTAGAGAAGAACTACTGATGCATATAAGACGATTGAAAAATGGAAAATGTCCCGGGAGTGACGGTCTTCCAGCTGAGTTTTACAAGACCTTTGCCGCAGAGCTGGTGGACCGCCTTCTTGCAGTGTACACAGAGGCCCTGGACAAGGGGACCCTTCCCAAATCTATGATGAAGGCGTTGGTCTCCATGATTCTTAAACCAGACAAGGATTCCCACTCCCAGGGCTCCTACCGGCCCATGTCTCTTTTAAATATAGATGTGAAAGTGTTGAGCGGTGTGCTGGCGGCTAGATTCTTGCCATATATGACCCGGTTGGTACACCCTGACCAATTTGGGTTTATACCCACTTGAAATACCACTCACAATCTGCGTAGAATTGCACACCTGTGGCTTGCGCCGTATCTTGAGCAGTCTGACTGGGCGTTGTGTCTTCTGGATATTCGTCAGGCTTTTGATACTGTCGAGTGGGAGTATATGTGGCGAGTTCTCGCCCGGATGAGACTGGGAGACGACTACATGAGGTGGTTGAGGCTGCTTTATTGTAATCCTACGGCTCGAATCTGTCTCCGGAACCAGGTGTCGGATAAGCTGGTGCTCCAGCGGGGTACGCGACAGGGTTGCTCCCTGTCGCAGCTCCTTTTCGCTCTAGTGATGGGGCCGCTGGCGTTTGTCCTTAGGCGACGAATGGAGGGCCGAGGAGTTCAACTGGGTACGTCAGTGCATGTTGCGTCTATATATGCCGACGATACCATGGTATATCTCAGACACCCTGAAAAAGTGGTCCTGGAGCATCTTCAGGAACGTACCTGTTTCGGTGCGATCTTTGGACTCTGTCCTAACCCAGGGTAGTCTAAACCTTTCCCCATGGGAACACTACGGGGTGTGAAAATAGACACTCTGCCGGCAGTGGGAATGAGCTGGGTCACTGACACGGTCCGATACCTCAGGGTTCAGCTGGCACATACGCAAGAGGCATACCATCAACACAATGTGGGGAGATGCATAGATGGGGTTCAAAACTCCATTAGGTTCTGGCTAGACCTTCCACTATAACTGATGGGGCTGATGGCCCTGATTAAAATGGTGGTTCTTTCATGATGCCTATGTTCTGCAAAGTTCTCTTTATCGTATCCCATGCATGCACTTTAAATGACTGGATCGACTGTTGGTGGACCTCTTGTGGGGATCCAAACGGAAAAGAGTGAAGT
Source organism: Lissotriton helveticus (assembly GCF_964261635.1). NCBI lineage: Eukaryota > Metazoa > Chordata > Amphibia > Caudata > Salamandridae > Lissotriton > Lissotriton helveticus. The sequence goes on from NC_136064.1 coordinate 11,008,775, forward strand.
TAAATACTTTGCAGAGAATATGGGAGCGAGGGGGGCTAGAGATACCTATATTTACACACTACTACATAGCAACACAACTACAACATGTGACACACTGGCTAGACGAAAATGACAATTAGGAGAAGCGTCTGTTGGAGGGTACCTATGGGGAGACCCCTCTCCCAGAGCTCCTCATGATAGGGTCCCAGCGCACCTCCCCTACAACATTGGGCCGATAGCCACTATATGGGAATACGCGGTAAAAACAGTAGTGACGGGAGCACCGTACGCCCCAGAGGCCCCATTATGGGCGGTGACACTGTTCAAGAAAATAAGCCACCATATGTCCATTACTCGGTGGACAACAGGAGGATGTGCCGCTATGGGAGACTTATATCTGGGTAACATTTCCTCACAAGAGAGGAGGCTGACTCATCGTTTGATCTAGGTTGAGGCCAATACCTCCAGTATGCCAAGATCTCGGCAACTGCGTGGGAGATATGTCCATCATTCCCCGAAGAACCACCCATAACAGCCACTCTCAGGACACTCGCCACGATGGCTGGGGGCCGTAGACTGGTGTCACATATATACAAGGCGTTGAGGGAGGACCTTGCTGTAGAGCCACTACCATTACAGGGCAGATGGGACGGTATACTTGAGAGCCCTTGACAGAAGCAGAGTGGGGGATGGTACACGCAGAGGTTAAGCACATTAGCTTGGATGAAAGATTTAGGCTTACTCAATTCAATATAGTACATCAACTATACCTAACTCCACATACACTGCATAAAATCTACCCGGACAGGTCCTCTCAATGCCCCAGGTGCTGCTCTAACGACGCTCAGGGGGTCATTAGCATGGCGGGCGGATCGCCACCGCCCGACTGGTGGTGGCGATCCGCCCGCCAAAACACCCAACCGGACAGCACCGCCATCCATATTAGTATGTGGCATTTTCAATGCCTTTCCATGGCGGAGACTCCGCCATGAAAAGACATTCAGAGTTCTCTTCGGGGGCCCTTTGCGGGCCCCCAGGGCAGTGGAGTGGTGGGGGCTGCACTTGGGGAGGGGTACCCATGCGCAAAGTCCGGAGAGACGAAAAATTAGAAGACGGCGCGAGAGCATGGCAGGGTATGATATCGGAGGTGCCGCTAGAGGAGGAGAAGGAGGGTTATATTGCTATAAAGTATCTTTGTTATATCATCACAGTGTTACACTATTTTTTATTATTCACCCTCCTGATAAGTATCATTAACTCCTTATGCTTGTTTTTATAATAGTTACTATTCATATTCTATGCATTAGGATAGGATTTAGACTTGTGGAATGTATTCCTAGTGTCCTAGTATTCTAGACTGTGCCTTTAGAGGGTTTGAGTTTCATTAACTATCTTTGCGAAATCTCACAGGGTTGATCTTACCTAGAACTAATCTCACAGAAATAGTGCTCAGTGTGTTGCTGGATTGTTGTTGTCCATTTAGGTTTCTGTCTCAGATTGGCTGAATGATAAAGAACAAGGTGCCAGAGTGTCTAGAAAACCCAATTCCAAGCAGTGTTCTGAAAAGAAATCCAGAAAACGTGTCACTTTTGGAACATTTTTGTTTACCTAGACTAGATTGATATTCTTTATTATTTCCTGTTCACCAGGTCTGTCTCTTTTTGGCAAAAGAAATATAAACTGCAAGTATCAACAACAACGTGTGGAAGAAGGACCAGTGCTATCTACCTTAATGGGAAACAAGAGTGCTCAAAGAGGCCTACCCCTGTCAGTCGGAAATGGAAAGGAGTCAGTTCTAATGATAATGCAGACCAGTGACTCAATTGCCATTCCTAAGCATTGTGTACCTGTGTTGGATATGATGGACACAGCTAAATGTTTCTATTGTTTAGGTGATCAATCAGTCAGGATACTAGCCACTAGTTATTTGGGATCAGTGGTACTAGATTGGCCATTGGTTAATTGTATGTTATCTTGTGCAGCCCACTCTGACACCTCAATACTTCACATTCTATAGACATGCTCTTCTGTAAAGAAGATTGGCAGTCTGTTGGCTCCTAAAGACTATGTAAGTTAATTTAACTGTCTTCTTCTTTCCATTACAGATCTGCCACACTCATGGACTTGCTGAATGCTGTATTTATCTCTCTAAAGTTTTACCTAATTCTCCCACACCATTACAGGGGTAGGTTTCTAAAGATTGCTAATTTTCCCACACCCTCTTCTTAACCAAGCCAGAAAAGCACATCACTGTGCAGAGAATAAATTATAGCAATAGGAGGCCACAGACAGACATTGTGGACAGTGTGAACAATCTACGCCCCACAGGGAATCAATCTACTAATGAAGCTACCAAAACTACCCTGATTCTGTTATTGGAATGTTCATTACTCTTACCTAAGTGAATGACTCCTCATTTACACTGTGATGAATTAAGCCGGTCTTTGCCTTGGATTTTCCACTCACGTTCTTTCTCATTGTGCAGAAGGAGAATCCTTCTTTGCTGGTTTACCGGCGCCATTCTGAATAAGAAGCACCTTGCTTTTCTCGTGACATCTTTCCTGTTTGGAACTTGAAAAGTGGACAGTGGACCCTAAAAAAGAGTGCATCACTCGTACCTTAAATTACCAAAGTAATATATGAAGCTGACAATTTTGAGACAATTTTGTATGCAGATTACCAAATGTGCCCCCTGTCCAGAAGCACCTCCCCTGTCCTGGGGATAAAAAGAAAACACACTAATTTGGAACAGCACCACAATTTGTCAGAGAGAAAAGTCCATGAAGTAATGGTATATATATTGCAGAATCCTATTCCAATAAAATGAGTCGTTGTTAATACAAGCTGTATAACATTTTTCTTCTTTATTATTCCAACAACCATCAGCCAACACGTTTTGTCCTTTTTACCTAGGACTTCTTCAGGGCAATCTCAATCAAGGAAAACAGGTCATCAAGTATGTTGTAACTCTGATGCCACAATCGACTCGAGGTAAAAATACCATATGGTATCTGTTCAGGTATCCAAGAAGAAAAGTTCAAGTGGAGTTGGTACAACTTCATGATGTGATACAATGTCCAATGGGATAGCCAATGGCAAATGGTATGATAGCCACAGACCCAATATCATAGACTCAATAGTTCAATTAAGAATTAGCCCATAATAGTGGAGAGTAACCACCCTGACTTGAGTAGCAGTGCCGCCTGGCATATTAACACCTTCCAATAAACACAGCGGCTAGGCATCCAGAAGTTAGTTTCTTTGGAAAAACCCCTGCATCAACAGCAAGTCTTAGTTTCAGTCTTAGCAGTGCTGTGGTTGCCTGTGGGGACACTAGCACTAATTTTTGAGGGGCCAGCACTTATTTTTCTGCATCAGGCATTTACTGCAATCAAAAGAGGGAAAACACATAAACGGGAAAGAGGAGGAAGAGAAAGATGGAAAAGTGTCACAAATGGAGAAGGCAGGAGCTGCAAGAGTGTTCTGAAGCGGCAGGGAAGCTGTGAATGGACATCAGCGGCATGTTTAAGAGGAGAGCTTTGGGCACCAGCACTCTTTCATTTACAAATTAAGCACTGGATGACAAACAATACATTTCTACTCAAGTAATAACTGGAAGGAGTGAGTGGTTAGGTTTGAGGTTGGACAGGACTTTGCATTATGCATAAGATATATGGTGTACAGTCATAATATCGAGTCAATTATTTCGACTGGACAGAATATCGAGTAAAAAATATAGAATGGACATAATATCGACTAGACATAATATAGACAACAAAAATATCGACTAGAGAAAATTAATATCGAATAGAATGGACATAATATCGAATCAAAAATATAGAATGGACATAATATCGACTAGACATAATATAGACAACAAAAATATCGAATTTAAGGTAAGTTAATAATAATTTTTATTTTTTGTGTAATATAAGTCTGTAGCGGGTTGTGGGTTTATAGGGGAATAGGGTGGGAAGTAATTTAATTCTAATTAATTAAATATGTTAATTTATTTATTGATATATATTTAGAATTAATTGTTAATTAATTATTAATTGGTAATTAATTAAAATATAATTGGTAATTAATTATAATTGATTAATTGATAAATATTTTAATTTTAGTAATTTATTTTCTGTAGCGGGTTGTGGGTTTATAGGGGAATAGGGTGGGAAGTAATTTAATTCTAATTAATTAAATATGTTAATTTATTTATTGATATATATTTAGAATTAATTGTTAATTAATTATTAATTGGTAATTAATTAAAATATAATTGGTAATTAATTATAATTGATTAATTGATAAATATTTTAATTTTAGTAATTTATTTTCTGTAGCGGGTTGTGGGTTTATAGGGGAATAGGGTGGGAAGTAATTTAATTATAATTAATTAAATATGTTAATTTATTTATTGATAATAATTTAGAATTAATTGTTAATTAATTATTAATTGGTAATTAATTAAAATATAATTGGTAATTAATTATAATTGATTAATTGATAAATATTTTAATTTTAGTAATTTATTTTCTGTAGCGGGTTGTGGGTTTATAGGGGAATAGGGTGGGAAGTAATTTAATTATAATTAATTAAATATGTTAATTTATTTATTGATATTTTTTAAAAATTTATTGTTAATTAATTATTAATTGGTAATTAATTAAAATATAATTGGTAATTAATTATAATTGATTAATTGATAAATATTTTAATTTTAGGGTTCAGGGTCAGTTTTCAGTTTTTGGGTAAAGGGGTATTTTTAGGGTTCAGGGTCAGTTTTCAGTTTTTGGGTAAAGGGGTATTTTTAGGGTTCAGGGTCAGTTTTCAGTTTTTTTGGTAAAGGGGTATTTTTAGGGTTCAGGGTCAGTTTTCAGTTTGTAGGTTAAGGGGTATTTTTAGGGTTCAGGGTCAGTTTTCAGTTTTTGGGTAAAGGGGTATTTTTAGGGTTCAGGGTCAGTTTTCAGTTTTTGGGTAAAGGGGTATTTTTAGGGTTCAGGGTCAGTTTTCAGTTTTTGGGTAAAGGGGTATTTTTAGGGTTCAGGGTCAGTTTTCAGTTTTTGGGTAAAGGGGTATTTTTAGGGTTCAGGGTCAGTTTTCAGTTTTTTTGGTAAAGGGGTATTTTTAGGGTTCAGGGTCAGTTTTCAGTTTGTAGGTTAAGGGGTATTTTTAGGGTTCAGGGTCAGTTTTCAGTTTTCGGGTAAAGGGGTATTTTTAGGGTTCAGGGTCAGTTTTCAGTTTATGGGTAAAGGGGTATTTTTAGGGTTCAGGGTCAGTTTTGGGTTTTTGGGGTACAGGGGTACTTTGTAAAAATAAAGTAAAATTACATTTAAATTACATTTATTTAATAAAATTAAATTATATTAAATTATATTATAATATTTTTTATTAATTTATATTCAAAAAATTATTATATACTTACCAATACTTATGTTGTAATGGTATGCGTTGTAAAGGTATATGCGTTGTAAAATCTTGCGTTGTAAATGTATGCGTTGTAAAAGTTTTTGCGTTGTAAAAGTTTTGTTGTAATGGTAGGCGTTGTAAAAGTATGCGTTGTAACGTCATACATCCCTGGAGTGGGAATAGTAATTTTAACCTCTACGCTATCCAGCGCTTTCCCTACTGTTGCACCCACTGGAGTGGGAGTAGTAAATTTTACCTCTACGCTATCCAACACTTTTGCTAATGTTGAACTCACTATAGTTGTAACAATAAATTTTAAACATTTTCTAAAATGTTATATATGTTTATTTAATAATATATTTAAATATATATATATATATATATATATATATATATATATATATATATATATATATATATATATATATGTGTGTGTGTGTAATTTTTGGTGATATAATTTTTTTAATTATATAAATTATTTATTAAAATTATATTTTTTTAATAATTATTTCTAAGTTTATATTAAATATATTTATTACTATATTAGTTTTAACTTAATTTTAAGACATTTTAAAAAATCGATATTTTGACAGTCTATATTTTTGTAAGTCGATATTTTGGAGTCGATATTTTGGTACTTACCTGTTTGAAGATAGGGAGTCGATATTTTGTCAATCGATATTTTTGACTCGATATTTGTGTATCTCGATATTTGTGTCGTTGATATTATGTCAGTGATCCAAGATATATAAACACATCGCTTGTATTCGATTGGTTGTAGTAGTATTTCCCTTTAGTGGTTAATGGTGACTAGATACGAAGGGTAGGACAGTACATAGAGATTGCTTCTACTAACGGTCTGATGGAAGGGCAGGCATTGTCAGGTGAAATCAAGTCATGAAGGGGACAGACAAAGTTAATGCAACATCAGTTTTTCAACACTGATTAGCGGAGGGTTGACTTGAGGCATGCACTGGAGTAAGGGAGCACAAATCAACCTGAGACTAGAGAAAGGATGATGAGGGCCGACAATCTGAATTTTTTTTGTGATGGGCCAGGTGTGGGGCTCAGCGTCAGCTCCTACAATATGTAAGTGGAGCATCCTATATTGAAGATGTTATAGTAAAAAGCACAAGAAACTGAACAACTGCCCATAATAAGGAACCATAATAATTATTAAAAATCCTTAAGTAAGGAAAAATAAAAAAATAAATCATACAAAATAAGACCAACCCACCCAACCACACACAGCCCAGCCTTTCACTAAACCCTCAAAAACTAGTCTAATAAAACCTGCTCCTTTCCCAGCTGCCCCAAACAAACCACCCACAACAGGCTCACCCCTTCCCTATAACTGACCCTCTATATTATCCAATCTTTTCATTATTTCCTATGATTTTATTGAGTTCCTCCATGCCTTCAAGGTTTTTCTGCAGGACTCTGATTGAGGGGATCGAGGGATGGGCTGCTGTTAGTCTGAGACAGCGGGCTCGCTGTCGCTGTGTCGTGTAGTTCCTTTATTCCCAATAGGCTCTGCGCATTGGAATAATATATCCTATAGATTTGACATAGGACTTATGTCTACTAGGGCTCTATCGAATATATTAGACTTAATTGTGAGTGCCAGCTAGCTCAGAGGTCACTAGAAACATTCTCGAATGAACAAGAAGGGATTAGGTTCTGACAACCACATAAACATGACAACTTTGTTTCCCCAAGATAAAACGTATCCTCAGAGTCGTGGAAACAATAGATAGATATTTTACTCGGTCAATCGTGCATGCTTCGTTTCACCAGAGGTGCAGAGAAAATAGAGAGATGGGCGTTTTCTTTTTTTCTTCCTCAATACCGGTTTGTTTTATTTACAGGATCACAGATCGACAAACAGGTAGATGGCAGCCATTACACGTTTCATTCCTCATGGGGACTTGATCACATGACGCGGCTTTACCAATAGCATTACTTTTTATAGGTTGCACTTTTTTTCTTTCTTTTCATGTTTTTTTTTTCATTTTTTATGTTTGCTTCGTTCTCTTTTTTTTTTTTAATTTTTATTGACAAGCAAGTCAGAGAGATTAACATTTTCCATACAGAAAGAACAAGTAAATCAGATTCGAATTAGTGCAAATTCATGTTAAGTACAGGTACAGATCAGTATACAACTCATAATAAACAAAAAGAAAGGAAAAGAAACGCAAACAGAAGTAAGAAAAGTAATTCATAATCAGTACAAATCATTAATAACCTCATAAACATAAAAAGCATCCATGATCCGTATCATTGCGTACTTTACAAGAAATTACCCCAAATCTTAACAAACTTTGCATTTGCTTTAGTTCCTCTATTCCTGGCAACTGCACCTTCCATAGTAAAAATTTCATGAACCAATGTCCACCACTCGGTCGTATGGGGAGGATTCTGAAAGATCCAAGCCCTCGCTATCACCAGTCTAGCACAGGCCAAGGCGATATTTAACAAATATTTATAGATAAAGCTAACCGGGTACATAGACAATAGTACCGCAGCTGCAGTTAATGGAAAATTAATCAATTGGTTTTGAGCTAAAATATTTTCTATGTCCGACCAGTACTTAGCTAATGATGGGCACGTATAAATCATATATGTATGAGGTCTGCTGCCACCAGACCACATTTAGGACATTTAGTACGATCATTACTAAAATCATTTTGTGACCATTTTGAAATTTATAATGGAGTATAGTAAAGATGACTAATCGTCCTGTAAGATTGAAGTTTCAAACTAGAAGACTGGACGACTTTACTAATATTGACTAAGGCAGCTGAGATATTCTTGGCTGTCACATTAAATCCTAAACTAACCGTCCATTTTAGCGCCAATCTAGGGGCTTCATCCAAACTGTTTTGACTGAGACATTTGTATCCCATACTAATTAATGATTTTTTATTCACAGAGTAGAAACAAGTCCATATATTTGAGCTAGTAATTTCTATCAGATTCATCTTAGGTATTAAGTAGTCCCTAATTTGAATATATTTATATCTCATTTTATCAGGCAATTTATACAGGAGTTTCAGTGCTGTAAATTGTAAAAAACCATCAGTACCATATAAATCCCCTAATGTCTCAATACCATAATTGGCCCATTCTCGGCCAATTTTATCTCTAAAATTATCGGGAAGCCCTGGGTTGTCCCATATTGGCAGCTCGTTGTGAAAAAAGGAAGAATTGCAGTTAGTCAGTATTAAATTCCTTATACACACTGCATCTCTCGCAGTCTTAAATTTAACACGTTTAAAATAATTTGGATCTTGCACTTTTGCCAGGAATTGTTTTGAGTCACTCCCGAGCATGAATTGGTGAAAAAAATATTGATTATTAACAGCGAACAGACTACGGAGCCGGCCTAAAAAGGAAGTGAAAAAATATGCTCTGAAATCAGGAAAATTCAAACCTCCCCTTTCAAGTGGCAATTTTAATATTGACATAGACCTTCGAGCTTTCTTGGAGCCCCAAATAAAACTGCTAAGAATGCAGTCTAATTTTTTTAGACGGGCGTTTTCAATAAAAAGTATTTATTGAACAGTCTTCTTTCTCATGCAGAAGAAATGAACTGCTACAATCATAATACTGGCTGTAAAGTATAATGCGTACAGCAAGAAGAGTATTATAAAATAGTACTGTAAAAGCATGGTATGGTTTCTAAGCCATAAAACACATACATGAATAAATAAAGACTAAAAGTACTCAACTGGTGCTTCTAAAATACACCTACCCCAATGTACCTAACCTAAGTCTAGTACGAGGGAAGAAGTAAGTGTGGTGTAGCATAAGTTTAGTATTCTTTTCGCCAAGAATCTATCCAAGATTTCTCTTAGGGTCTAATCAGCTCCGTACCTTGGTTTAGAATGACGGAGGTCTGGTATCTCTGTCTCGGGACTCGATTTCCCAACACCCCGCAAGGGGAGCTTGGAAACACTGGAGCTGGATTTCTCGGTGGAAGAAAAGACAGAGTCTCTCTCAGTGCGTCTGCAGGAGGGTCGGCTTCCTTCGGAACTTGCTGCAGCAGGATGCATCAGGCAAGTAGATAGTCGAACTGCTCCAAACCACCATGTGTTTGCTAGGGCAAGTGTGGGCATATTTATAACTTGAAGGTGTCGAGTTTGACGTAAATTTGGACATAATAATGTCTTCAAAGAGTCTCAGTTCTTTGAAAACTCCATGAGTTCTTCGACAAATCAAGATACAAGCATGGGGAAGTCCCTAACTGCTGAAGCTGAGTTTTTCAAGAAATCGTTGTGGATTTTCGGAACTAGTGGAAGTAGCCATGCCGTATTTGGAGTGCATGGGCTATGTCTAAATATGGTTATGATTTCTATGCCTATATAAGGATATGGTGATTATACCTATATAAGGGCATGAATCGGTTAAATTAAACTAGGGTCCTAAAATGCTATACAACAGCTGTTGCTATGGCAATTGCACTACCTTGGTTCTGTCAGCTGGACACTGGAGGCAGCGGTGGCCATTTCCTCTTCCTCTAAGATCACTAGCAAGCACAACGCCACCACTATGGCCTTCATTTTTGGGAGGTGCAGCCGAGCCGCTGTCTCCCGAGGCATTACCCAGGAACTCTGGGGCCAGGCCTACGGCAGGAACAGCTGATTGGTCAGAAGAAAGGAGAAAAGAACATGAATCGTAGAATCAACTCAATTAATCATTCAAAAAACTTCTAAAGCATGGCTAATCACCCGTGAGTGTATCCAGGCACTGAGAACCCTGCTACTCCATTGAACAGCCAGGTCTTGTGTCCTTTCCTGAATTCCAGCAGAATGGATGAGGTCTGGAGATGAAAGGGGAGGTCAGTCCAGGATTTCACCGCGAGGTAGGAGATGGAGCGTCCTTCTCCTACCTACCTGTAAGCATATTTTTGTATAGTCAGACACTCACACAGAGTTTCTGGTTCTCTATCACAACTGAGACTTTTTGTCATTTTGGCTTGCTTCTATGCACCTGAAACATTTTGGGGGTGATTAGAATGAAGGGCGAACTTAAGTTCGCCCGCCATTTCCGCTGTGTTGGGACCGTTCACCAGCCATGCGGCGGTCCTGCACCGTGAATCAGGATGCAACCGCCACCCTGGCGGTTGCATTTCGCAGTTTGACATTGCGGCGGCAATGCCAAATTGCCATGTTGTGCATTCGCATGCACAATGTGACAGGCACCGTGGAGTGCCTACCACCTTGTGCATGGGAATAGAGGGGGGTACCATGGGTACCCCCCAAGTGTACCCCACACCCCCTGGGGGTCCGCAATGTTTTAGTCTTGTTAACATGTAGGTTAAAATTTGCCATTAAGCATATATACTCTTCTATGAGTCACTACAGTGCCCTTGGAGTTCTAGCCAAGAGCACTGCGTCGTCTGCATAGAGGAGTATTGGGAGGGCAACAGACTCTACGTATGGTACGACCTTTGCACTCTCCGCCAATACCAATTCACCTTTATTGGTATAAAGGCCAAATAAAAAAGGGGCAAGGACACAACCTTGTCTCACACCCTTTTCTAAATTAGAGTTTTTTTTACATTCCCCATGATTCCCATACTGCACACTTGCCGTGGCTACCCCGTACAGCTGCCTTATGGAAGTGATTATCGGTTCCTTTTCTCCCATGCTCTCCATAATTACCCATAGCTTGCTAAGTGCCACGCAGTCTAACGTGGTGGAGAGGTTCATAAAGCTCATACAGAGTTGACCTTGTTTTGCCATAGTATATTGAGCGGTCACCATCAGTAAATTCAAACATTTGTCAATTGTGCCTTTATCTTTCCTGGACCCATATTAAGCCCCTAAAAAATCTTCTTTTCCCCAGGTCATTCTTCTAACCTGTTGGGTAGCAGACATTCCATAATTTTAGCTGAGCAATCAAATAGGGAGACAGGCCTATAATTTTTTGGGTTGAATGTATCTCCCTTTTTAAAAATCGGTATAATTATTGAGTGAGCCCATGAAGTTGACTGGCAAGTTTTTACTATAGAATTAAAGACACTTGCCAATAGGGGGTCCCACAGTGACATGTTGGTTAACAAAATGTCAACAGGTACCCAATCTGGCCCAGGGGCCTTCAAGGGACGTGACTGCTGCAGGGCGTGTTCTACTTCTGTCCCTACAAAGAACAGGGGCTAATTATGTATCTTCTCGAGGGTATCTGCGTGGTTGTGTAACCCCTCATTACTTATTTTGAAAATAATTAACCACGACTCCTCCTCAATGTGTGTGTTTAGGGATGGTTCCGCTGTATTTTTTAAGAAAGGGGCTTTTACGATCTTCCAAAACCCAGTAGTGTTGTTTCCCTCTGAGGCTTGCTTTAGGCTCTCCCAAGGTACCTCTCTCAGGTATGTCAATCTGTTGTCTCTGGCACCTTTGTACCTGGCCCATAGGGACCTTACAAGCTGGGGGGGGCGGGGCAGATTTACAAGCCCCTTGCGCCACTGGTGCGTCACTTTTTGTGACGCACCAGTGGTGCATTTTAGTGCCCCATATTTACAAGGACAGGAAAAGCCACCCTGCGTGACTTTTCCTGTTCTTGTAATTATGGCCCCTTTGCAACTAGCACTTTGAGTGAAAGGGGCGTACCACGCGCGTTCCTGTGGGTGTTTCCACACAACACCCATGGAACCAGACATTTCCAGATTTACAATTTCTCATAAATCTGGAAATGCGTCTGAATGCTAAACATGCTCTCTACTCACTGTGATATTGACTGGAAATGTTTGGAGTTCTTCCTACAAAACTGAAATCATTGGCTCAGACTTATGGGTTATTTATTCCTCCTATATTTGAATGAGGAGTTCCACTGTTGCTCTCTCTCCATGTTCTTTTTTCAATTTCTACTAACAGAATCCACATACACACTTTGCCTTTTTAGAGCCCCCCAAAAGCAACCTAACTCTGCAGTTGACAAGACAAACTCAACCACCCCCTTGAGCAGTTGAGAAGCACCCGCTATGCTGCAAAACCTTCTTCTTTTACAACCACACATAGATACAAGCTAGGTTTCTGGTCCTTAACTGCATTCAATATGGATCAGCAATAGTGAGCATCAAAACTTTATAGCTCTGCGATTTGACTTGTCACAAATCTCAGTGCTCAATAACATAAATCCCAGCTGTAAGGGACTTCAGAATCTCTTTAACTAGAAATTAAGTGCATGTCAGCTCACCCTCGACAAGAGAATGTGTTGGGGTGAAAAAGCACAGAGTTCGACACCAAACACAACACAGTTCAGTCTTTCCATAGTGGGGCTGGCTAGCTCAAATTTTCTACGTAGCCAGCCCGTATTAATATATGGACAGCCGGTCACTTACAATAAAACTTTGCTTTACAGGGTTACTGTAGTGATATATATGTGTAAACATATATATCCACTCCATGTATTGCACTCTACCTTCTGGGCTTAGGAGGACAACGTTAAGAGTGACTTACTTACATTAAGCCAGTGGTATGGCTATGCAGCACTTGGTGTGTGCAGAGTCACTATCGAGCAGACAGGCTGCTTGTGCAGAGCGGTACTGGCAGACCTGCAGGCATACACTTACTTGGGTCACACAGTGTGGTACAATGCAGTACTGTAGCCCTGGTGACCCGTGCACCACTCTTGCCTTGGGTACAACTGGTACAATATATTAGAGACTTATAAGGGTCAAGGTACCTTGCGAATTGGCTGTACCAATTTATATCAGATTTAGGGGAAAGAGCACCGGCGCTTTGGCCTGGTTAGCAGATCCCAGTGCACTATCAGAGTAAAAGAACAGCATCCAGCAGTTCTAATGGGGGAAAAAGTGGGGGGAGGGCATCTGCAAAGAAGCTCAGTTCATAACATCGCCAAACAGGAAAAAGACAAAAGAACATGACCGTAACCATCTAGTTCTATCACTCCATCAAGAGCGGTGGTGCGAGCTTACACACGTTTATTGTTCCTCCTTTAATATGGATGTTACGGAGACCCACCTGTACATACCATAGAGAATCCATCCAGAATCATGCAACACAATTAATCTCTAGCTTAAAGATGCTATCCAATCCGCATTTCCCTCCACTGGCTCCCTAGCACAAACAAGATCAAATTCACAGGTTAAATCTTTATCACCAGATATGGTCCCACCAGAAAAGTACGATTCAACACCTGTGATTGGAATGTACACAATGGAGAGTAAAGCATCTTGCAATGTGTGTCATTCAGAGCATGAGGTAATACAATTTAACATGCTGTCAAAGCACTATGGGGAAGATTTACATGCCCCTTGTGCCACTTTTGCGTCACTTTTGCCATGTTAAAAGTGACGCAAAAGTGGCGCAAGTGACTTTTAAATCTGCCCCATATATATGAGGACCGTTGTACTAGAGACACAGGAAGAGGTTGGAAATGTGATATTGTCCTTCCGGTTTACAAAGAAGGGCCTTTAAGGACCCCTGGAGATCAATCTTAACCCCTCCAAAGCTCCCCTTGCAAGGGTTGGGCAAACATATTAAGACACATTTTCAGGGGTCTTTTGGCCAGCTGAACATTTCCAAAGGTCAGAAGGGAAAGTGTGGCAGACATATTTAAATGGCATTGTCTTCTTTTAAAATAGAACGCGTGGAAGGTCAGATTCCCAAAGATCACTGTGGAGCATTTTCCATGCATTATGGTAGAGGGCAGTCCTTCGAGGGCTATACGTTATTGGCCCCTTGCTCCCAGTGTGCTCGACTCATTGCAGCCAGTGCTATGACCCTGAATCCACACACCGGAAGTAACATATCATAGAAATAGTACATCTTGTAGTTCACAAGAGAGTTAATCTTATGCCTATGGTGCTCTTATCGCTTTGGTCGCCCTAAGTTGGCAGGGAATGCTCAGACGTGAGTCCCTTGCTCTCTTGGCCACTGGATTCAAGATGGCCTGGCTGATGAGGATTCTCAATCCGAAACCGGTCCCAGGATGCTTGTTTCCGGTCCAGGGAAGACATGGCTTGGCAGTTTGGGCTGGACTGTTCCCATGAGGCACAGGGTCAGACTGATTTGTATATGGCCATGTCTGAACTGGGGTGGCTGAGTGAGCTAAAGAATGGTGATGGATTAAACCCAGATCAGTTGACTGGGGGTGAGTGTTTAATTTGCTCAAACGCTCCATCCATCATCCCCTTTTGTATCGCTTTGTTCGCCCTAAGTTGGCAGGTTATGCTCAGACGTAAGTCCCTAGCGCACTTGGCCACTGGATTCAAGATAGCCTGGCTGATGAGGATTATGAATCCGAAACCGGTGCCAGGATGCTTTTTTCTGGTCCAGGGAAGACATGGCTTGGCAGTTTGGGCTGGGCTGTTCCCATGAGGCACAGGGTCAGACTGATTTGCATATGGCCATGTCTGAACTGTGGTGGCTGAGTGAGCTAAAGAATGGTGATGGATTAAACCCAGATCAGTTGACTAGGGGTGAGTGTTTGATTTGGTCAAACGATCCGTCCATCATCCCCTTTTGTATCGCTTTGTTTTCGCCTTAAGTTGGCAGGGTATGCTCAGACGTGAGTCCCTTGCTCACTTGGCCACTGGATTCAAGATAGCCTGGCTGATGAGGATTATGAATCCGAAACCGGTCCCAGGATGCTTGTTTCCGGTCCAGGGAAGACATGGCTTGGTAGTTTGGGCTGGACTGTTCCCATGAGGCACAGGGTCAGACTGATTTGCATATGGCCATGTCTGAACTGGGGTGGCTGAGTGAGCTAAAGAATGGTGATGGATTAAACCTAGATCAGTTGACTGGGGGTGAGTGTTTGATTTGCTCAAACGCTCCATCCATCATCCCCTTTTGTATCGCTTTGTTTGCCCTAAGTTGGCAGGGTAAGCTTAGACATGAGTCCCTTGCTCACTTGGCCACCGGATTCAAGATAGCCTGGCTGATGAGGATTATGAATCCGAAACCGGTCCCAGGATGCTTGTTTCTGGTCCAGGGAAGACATGGCTTGGCAGTTTGGGCTGGACTGTTCCCATAAGGCACAGGGTCAGACTGATTTGCATATGGCCATGTCTGAACTGGGGAGGCTGAGTGAGCTAAAGAATGGTGATGGATTAAACCCAGATCAGTTGACTGGGGGTGAGTGTTTGATTTGCTCAAACGCTCCATCCATCATCCCCTTTTGTATCGCTATGGTTCTCTTACAATCAAGCCATGTAGGCTACTTCAACAAGAATCCAGGGGTGTAGGCATCTCTGGTCCAAATATTAGCTTTTTCTAGTGGTATTTACGGTACAGAAGGCTATGGAAAGAGGTACTCCTCTCTATTTAGCGAGGGTCCCTGTTGAGTGCTGAGGCCTTGAGAATAACTCGATGCTACTATTCCTGTAATAAAACCTTTGTTATTCTTGACCTCATCCTCAGTGCTGCTGGGGAGTACCCAGAGGCCTGTGGGGCTGGTGTTTTACCACATAGGATAGAATGTTTTGTGATGTGTGATTGTATTTATTTGCTCGGTGAGTGCATTTCACTGTATGATGGCAACCCTTGTCCCATGAGGTAGGACTAGGGCACATGATGGAACAACGGTGAGGGACGGGAGTGCCTGCAATCATGATGAGGTAATGTAAGTACCTGAAAATGCACATGTTTTATGTCACTATTTAACTTCCAAGCTAAGCTAGTATATGATGGCCCTACCTTAGAATTTTTGCCCCACTTACCCATGTTTACAACACTCCAGCTGTACATGCATCCAGTCACACAACCACACACACACAAATCATGCCTCCTAAAACTGTGACCGAAACAATTTTCAAGCCACACATCCATCTGCTCTTCACCAGTATAACCATGTATCTATACATCGTGTAACAAATGCACTTAATAAAAAAACGGACCTTTGGGTTTGTGAAGGCTCGTTACAATTATCATTCTTTTCGCTATAAAGGTGAAGAAAAAACGGTTAAAGTGACGTTATAGTCAGTTTAGAATGAGACACGAGCTAGTGTTAAAAGAAAACAAAACACAAAAATATGTCAGTTATAGTTCAGTGAGATAACTATAACTTACAGCACCATCATGCTGCTTATGATCTTACATATTACATCACTCATAACATGTTATATGACATTGACCTGGAGAGTGAGGGCAGAGGAGCCTACGAGGGAGAGAGCTGGACAACATATGCACTCTCCTGAAGTGTTTCATAGTTATGTTATGTTATGTTATGTTAAAAACATTTATTACGCGCACAGATGCTCCAGCAAAGGAGCGTCCTGGAGCCCGACAAGGTAGCAACACAACACAACAGGACAGAGTGTACAAAAGGATCTAAGGAAACAAAAGAGTTTTAACAGCTCGCCGAAAAGAAAGCAAATCCCCGAGGGCACGGATTTCTAGGGGAAGGGAGTTCCACAGAACCGCAGCGCGTACTTGAAATGCGCGGCCGCCAGCCCGACAGCGCTTGAAACCGGGGACGACCGCAAGTTCTAGGTCCGAAGATCTTAAGGCACGGCCCGGAACATACCGGGACAGGAGGTTGGAAAGAATCAAGGCAGGGGAGCCCTTAAGAATCTTATAGGCTACACAGAGAACCTTGAACTGGATCCTTTGCGCAATCGGTAGCCAATGCAAGGCACGCAGAGTATTGGATGTGGGACAGAATCTAGGTAAGCCCACAACAGCTCTAGCCGCTGCATTCTGTACACGCTGCAGGCGGGTGATTTCGGCCTGATTTAGCCCCACTAAAAGAGAGCTAGTATAGTCGAGCCGAGAAATCACCGTTGCCTGGACCACAAGTTGCCTGGTTGTAGCATCAAAGAATTTTAATATGGGACGTAGTCCACGCAAGATGCCGAAACAACAGGCCGCCGTACGCTTAGTATGGCAGACAAAGGTGAGAGTTGGGTTAAGCCACACCCCAAGGTTTTTTAACTCAGCGACCGGAGTTGGCGTAGGGCCCAAATCCGACGGCCACCACCTGTCTCCCCAGAGTTCCGTATGCTTGCCAAAGATCATAATTTCCGTCTTATTTGCGTTCAACTGGAGACAGTTGGAGGTCATCCAGCTGGCGACCGCCCGGAGTCCATTCTGGAATCTAGGGGCATCCAGCTCCGCATCCCCGCTGATCGTAACCGCTAACTGAGTGTCGTCAGCATATGACACCATGGTCATACCCCAGTGCTTGACAACCTCAGCCAGCGGTCTCACGTAAAGATTGAATAACGTGGGACTCAGCGAGGAGCCCTGCGGGACCCCAAGATCCAGAGGATGGAATTTGGACTGATGGGGCGGGACGGCCACGCAAAAAGATCGGTTGGCAAGGAATGAACGGAACCACTGGAGAGCAGGGCCGGTGACGCCAGCTTCCTCCAAGCGTTGCAGCAGGATCGGGTGGGAAACGGTGTCAAAGGCGGCGCTCAGATCTAATAGCACCAGCGCCGCCGTTTGACCCGCGTCAAGCACGGAGCGCAGATGCTCCACCATGTAGAGTAGAGCTGTCTCCGTGCTATGTCCCGCCCGAAATCCGTTCTGCGTGCTATCTAGGATGTTAGCCCGTAAAAGATGGTCCGAGAGGGCAGAGTTAACATGCGCCTCCACAACTTTGGCTGGCCATGGGAGAAGTGAGATTGGGCGGTAGTTCTCAGGTTTACCAGCATCCAGATTTGGTTTTTTTAGGATGGGCATAACTACCGCCTGTTTCCACCTCACGGGGACCAGGCCGGATGCTAATGAGGTGTTAATCAGAGAGCAAACCGGCGAAAGACCACGAGATGTTAGGTCTCTGAACAAAGCTGGCCGTAAAGGGTCAACCGGAGACCCAGACTTGACCTGGTTAGCCAATTTCCCAAAGCTTTCCAGTGTAAGACTCGGGAAAGAATGTAAAACATCCAGTACTGGGAGCTTAGGGGGTCTACCAACAGAGGGTGCGACCGTGGGAAAGGCTCTATAGATGGCATGGACCTTTTCCAAGAAGGCCGCCAAGGTTTCACAGTGAGAAGTGGAACCCAGATTATTCGCTACCACCTTTTAGCTATGAGATCTTTCAAGGCCTTAAAGATAGTTTTAGAGGGGTTGGAACTAGTGCGAAATTGAAGGGCGTAAAAAGCTGCACGAGTTCTACAGACCGCACGGTGATATACTTTTATGGCGGCCAAATACACAACTTTTTTATTATTGTCATAGGTTTTGCGCCATGCCCGCTCAGCACGCCTACAGGTGCTTTTGAGCGCCCGCAACGACTCATCGTACCAAGGGCTCGGGTCCCTTGACCCACACTTACACGAGACTAGCGGAATAAGGGAGTCAAGGGCCCTAGTAACCCACTCACAAAAACGGTCATAGCCCACATCCACGGTTTCAACTGGGTCTAGCGGGTCAGTAGACAAAAGGTGGTAAAAATCATCAAGCTTTAATTTATTCCAGCACCGTCTGGGGATAGAGCGCACCGTGGGTTTGCGGGGAGGCTCGTGCAGTAGACACTGGATACGCACCAGATAATGGTCCGTCCAGGCCAAAGGGGATGGGGTAGAAATACTAGCTTCTGCCAGATTTGAAAAAAAAAGGATCTAAAATGTGACCGCCTACATGGGTGGGATGCGACACCAACTGAACAAGCTGAAGAGCCTCAAGGTCGGCTACAGAGCTGTTTACCGCAGGAATGGTCAAGTTGTCATAGTGGAGGTTTAAATCGCCAAGAATGGAAAAATTGGAACAACCTGCTGCCAACGTGCTAATAGCGTCCGGGAGGGCCTCCCTGAAAGCCACATCGCTACCAGGGGGACGATAAATCAGTAGTCCCAAGAAAGCAAAATTAGGCGTAATTGAGATCTTAAACAACACACTTTCGCAGCCAGTAATTTTTTGCCCTCGCCAGTCGCACGGGTAGCAGGATTTGACCGCCAGCGCTATTCCCCCTCCTCTAGAGGAGCGGTTAAGAGTGTAAACCGAATACTCAGGCGGGAAGGCCAGGTTGATAACGGCCGTATCGGTCTCCTGTAACCAGGTTTCCGTCAAACAAAAGACATCAGGCGACTCCTTGCCTATCAGGTCAGAGATATCTTGGTGATATTTTACCAATGACCTGACGTTCAGGTTCCATACGCTAAAGTGAGGGCGGGAACTATTTACAGCAGCCACAGGGGCACTGCTCATACATGTAGCGGGGGCGGAAATTTCCAAAGTCCACCTCCCACAGGCACATGAATAAGGTCCACGCAGCGGACTTACCCGTGAGGCATCACAGCTCCTAATACATCGCCCAATGGCGAGTAGAGTATCCCTAGAATAGCACTGCATTGTGACCCCCATAGAGTCTGGCATAGGGTCCAGGGTCCTGCCCTGCCCACCGCGTCCAGGCGGGCAGGACTCTGGCACGACTCAGGCTAAGCGAGGGCGCCCCCGCTGCGCGATCCCGCTGCGCTAGGGGAGGAGCTTTAAGTAGATGACCCTCGCTGGCTCCTGCGCAGTAGAGCGCACGCAAATACTGGCGCCTGAACCGACCCCACACCACTCCAAGATGGCGCCGGAAATGGACTCCCACCCCAGGAACCGGACCCGCTCAAGTAGCGGTGCAGGACCAATTATGTTGCAGGTAAGAGGAAGGTTAAAACCAGGGGATACTAACCCAAAAGCGAAAATAAATAAATAACCAGGTTGTATTAAAAAAGCAATATCAGCGGTGAAAGCGCGAGGCGCTACTGCAGCAATGCGCTACCTTATCAGGCCGAGCCTCGAAGGGACTCGCCTTAAGTAGATGACCCTCGCTGGCTCCTGCGCAGTAGAGCGCACGCAAATACTGGCGCCTGAACCGACCCCACACCACTCCAAGATGGCGCCGGAAATGGACTCCCACCCCAGGAACCGGACCCGCTCAAGTAGCGGTGCAGGACCAATTATGTTGCAGGTAAGAGGAAGGTTAAAACCAGGGGATACTAACCCAAAAGCGAAAATAAATAAATAACCAGGTTGTATTAAAAAAGCAATATCAGCTGTGAAAGCGCAAGGCGCTACTGCAGCAATGCGCTACCTTATCAGTTGCCACATTTTCATACTGCTTGGGGGTGACATTTCCATGTTTTCAATGTGGTTTGTGTGACATCCCGCTGTCTTATGTGTGACACTTTTGCACGAGCAGAGCACAGCAGTAATAACCTTTGTTGCTCATGAGATGCGTTTCAGGAATTATCCTTGTCATGTTTTCTGTGTCCGCGGCTCTTCCTGAGTCCGCGGCTCTCAGTGGGCTCTGCACGTCCCGAAAATGACAACAATGGCGCTGTAAACTACATTTCCCGGCATGCCCGGGATCACGTCGTGCGTATGGCGTACGTCACGCAAGACACGGAAGTAAAGGGCGTACCAAAGACGCCGACTTCGCGGATTATTCCAGAGAGAAAACGAAGACGGTTGGTATTGAGCCGGTCTGGTAAGCTTCTGCTACGTTCCTATAAAGTATTTGGAATCCTAGTGTCCCGTTCTGGGTTGGACACTTTCCGCACTTACGCTGAGCTGAGTTTCAGCAGTAACAAGTCCTGGGGCATTTTCGCGCTACGGCTACGGCAGTGTATGCTCCCTGTTGGAGGAGACGCATTACGAACGTCTCATTGCAGGGAGGTACCTGAGCCGATTCACTGACGGGTGTCAAACTTCTTAAACCATGAAGTCGGGGCTCTGAACATTAGTTAAAATGACAGGAACGCCTAAGAGGTATTAGCCGTTTGTGGACCGAGGGATCTATCGGTTCCATTGTGCCTATATTTCTTGTGAACCCAGAGACTGATGTGAAGTCTTCCATTTTGTGCATACCTTATTTTCATCCCTACACAGGAGAAACAAGACAGGGGGGCTCAAGCCTGAGGGAGTGTTGTATCAACAGGATTGAAACCAAACAGTGTCGGGTATGCATGAGTACTGTGTGTATACATCTTTCACCCATTGGGGAATGTGAATTATATGTTTGATATTGTGTATTCCTTAGACGTTGGTGACAACACTCTAACAACGCCCCGAGTCTCTTCTCCTAGGATTCAGGTCCAAAGTATTTTCCTTTACAGGTAGGGGTGACACCATACTGTGTACAGAAGGAAAAGGAAGAGATTAGGAATGTTTCTAGGGGTGTGGGAGGGTACCTTTTAACTGTCTGTCGTTCTCGTTTCAGATCTCCCTCCCCGCTGTCCCCTTGCTTTCCCTCCCCTGGGGGACTGTCCTAGTTGCCTGTGTTTATACTTCAGGCTCTGGGGGAGTTGTGTAGTGGAGGTTATAGGTCATTCAGCACTGCCCCAAAGAAGTAGAGAAGACGGAGCCTGACAGAATAATCGGCCCACGATTACTTTCATTCTTCTTGACTGTGCTGAAGTTACGTAGCAATGGCTACCCTGGAAGATGTAATAGCGGCGCTGGCGCTGCTCCAAACCGAACTAGCAGCATCCAACAGGGAAGTAGCAGCATCTAGGGCGGAAACAGTGCAGCTAAGGGCAAGGATAGATAGGATTCAGGCAAACCCGTTTGATGTTGGGGGGAGTGCAACTCCATCCACCTCCGTAGTAGTAGAGATGCCTGCCCAAATACCCTTAGCTCCGCCTGAGAGGTTCTATGGGGACAATAAAAAAGTGCAGGTCTTTATGACGCAAGTGCTACTACACTTCATGTTCAAACCAAAACTATTCGCCACAAACCAGGCTCGTGTAGCCTTTCTGATATCTTACTTAGGGGGCGAAACGGCACAGTGGTCTGTTTCTGTAGTGAGACGCGATGACCCATTGCTTTACGACTGGGATGAGTTCCGAGCTGAATTTGAGAAGACGTTCGAACGCCGAGCCGAAACGTTTACAGCTGACCGGGAGCTTCTGGAGCTCAAACAAGGGAACACAGAGTTGTTCACGTATCTTAATGTCTTCCGTCGTTTGGTGACCGAAACTGATTGGCCCGAAGCAAAACAATCGGCAGTCTTCTATCAAGGACTGAACGGTGAGCTGAAGGATGTGCTGGCCCAGATTAACTCACAACCACGCACCTGTAACGCTCTCATTGAACTTACCCTACGTTTGGACCACCGAATGAAGGAACGGAAAGGAGACCACAAGAAGCGTGATAGGGGAGGTACGCCTTATGAACGAGAGAGCCATGGAGAAAAACCTCTTTCCACGCCTGAACCTATGGAAATCGGAGCAGTAAGAGCTTCGCTAACCTTAAGCGAAAAGGACCATCGCCGAAAACAAGGCCTCTGCCTCTATTGCGGCAAGAAAGGGCACTATTTACGGGATTGCCCCGTGTAGCCTAAACCGGGAAGGTTTAGGTCTGGCCAAACCGCAGCTGGTGTCACAGGACAGGAACAGGAAAACACCAAAGTTTGATGGTGGCTGAAGGGAACCCATCAAACAGCCTTATTATCCCTTCCATCCTTCCAGACGACCAACAAGAAAGAAATCATTTGTTTCTCACAATGACGTTGGTTATTGAGAGCGAAGAAAAACCTATACGTGCTATGTTGGATTCCGATGCAACCGGGTGCTTCATGGACTACACAGAAGCCAAGCGACTAGGAGTGCAACTTCTGACTAAGAAATCACCGGAAACTGTGTATGCTGTGGACGGAAAAGAACTCGAAGCCGGCCCTATCAAGTACCACACTCCGGAATACGAACTTACTCATGATGGCACCCACAGCGAGACGATGTCCTTTGACATCATCCAGGCTCCTCATTATGGGGTTATTCTGGGGCTTCCGTGGCTACAGAAACACGAACTGCTAGTTCACTGGACAACCAAGATGGTGCGGTTTACCTCAGAATATTGCAAAAACCATTGTTCCACCAAGACGGGTGGTCCCTCGCGGGTATTGGCAACTGTACAGAGGATCGCCACTGCGGCCGAAAAAGAAGTGTCACTTCCTTCTTGTTACAAGGAGTTTGAATCTGTCTTTTGCGACGCTCAGGCCGAGTCGCTCCCACTGCACAGACCGTACGACTGCAGAATTGATCTCGTTCCGGGAGCGGTAGTTCCGAACGGAAGGATTTACGCCCTCACAGTCCCTGAAAATGAGTTTAAGGGAGTACCTTGATAAATACCTCGCTCTCGGCTACATCAGACCATCACGATCCCCGGCAGCATCTCCTTTGTTTTTTATCCCAAAGGCCAATGGAGAGAAGAGGTGTTGCATCGACTATAGAGCGCTGAACCGAATTACAGTGAAGAACCAATACCCACTGCCATTGATCCCTGTTCTCTTAGAACAAGTGCGAACCGCCAAGGTATACATGAAATTGGACCTCAGAGGAGCCTACCACCTTGTAAGAATACGACAAGGAGACGAGTGGAAGATGGCATTTAAGACGCGGTATGGGCTTTTCGAATACCTTGTTATGCCCTTCGGGCTCTGTAATGCCCCAGCCGCCTTTCAGTTCTTCTTGAATGAGGTATTGCGCGAGTTCCTTGATCGGTTCACCGTGGTGTATATCGACGATATATTGATCTATTCTGATTTGATTGAAGAACACACTGAGCACGTGAGTCGGGTGTTACACGCGTTGGTTACCCACCATTTGTACTGCAAAATCACGAAATGTGAGTTTCACGTAACCACGGTGGAGTTTTTGGGGGTGATGATCACGCCGTCTGGTCAGGTGATGGCCGAAAGAAAAGTCCGAGCTGTCAAGGAATGGCCTCGTCCCTGTTCTGTCAAAGACATTCAATGTCTGCTGGGGTTCGCCAACTTCTACAGGCGATTTATACGCGGTTTCTCAGCCCTGGTAACCCCACTGACCCGACTCATGAGGAAAGACGTTCCATTCGTCTGGGATCAAGAGGCACAAGGAGCCTTTGAACGAATGAAGATCGCTTTCTCCACCGCTCTAGTCCTTACACATGCTGACCCAGAGAGGCCTTTCTTGGTGGAAGCGGATGCATCCGAAGTAGCGTTGGGAGCCGTGTTATCCCAACGAGACAAAGTCACTGGAGTATTGCATCCTATTGCGTACATGTCTCGGAAGCTCAACCCAGCAGAAAACAATTACACAATAGCGGAGAAGGAGCTACTAGCCATCCGCGACGCCTTCCAGGAGTTGAGACACTGGTTATTGGGAGCTAAACACCGAGTAACGGTGTACACAGACCATCGCAACCTGCAATTTATGCGAGCTGCTCGTCACCTAACCCCAAGACAGCTTCGCTGGATGTTGTTCTTTGAGGAGTTCCATTTCATCGTTACCTTCCAACCCGGTGTACACAACAAGAAAGCCGACACCTTGACGCCACAAGAACACCCAACTCTCCATGCCACTACCCCAGTAAGAGCCATCATGAACCCATCGCAGGTGATGGGAGTCACCCAATCAGAAGATTTGCTAAAAAGCATTAGGAAGAGCGCTCAAACCTGTGTATGGAGAACCTGGCTCAGTCACCATCCTGAATGGACTGTGAAACAGGGCATACCTATGAGAGGTACGCATGTTCTTGTTCCTACAAGGCCTCTACGGAAAACTGTGTTTTCCTGGTGTCATGATGCCCCATGTGCAGGCCATATGGGGTACGTAAAAACACTCGAGAAGGCTTTGAGACAATTGTGGTGGCCCACTATACGGCCTGATCTCTGTCAATGGATAAAGGAATGTACTCAGTGCGCCCAAATGAAAACAGACCGCCGACAACCGCAGGGACTCCTGCAACCCATGCCGACCCCTGAGAACCCTTGGGAGATGTTTTCGGTGGACTTCATCGTTGGGCTCCCCAAGGATCAAGGAAAAACCGCCATCATCGTTGTGGTCGATTATCTTACCAAGATGGGCCACTTCATCGCGTGCAACCAAGTCCCTACAGCTGGTTTCCTGGCCCACCTCTTATTGGTAAATGTCGTCAAATTACACGGACTCCCGAGAGTGATAGTGTCGGACAGAGGGGCCCAGTTTACTGCATGTTTCTGGAAGACCTGGTGTAAGGAGTTGCACATCCAAGCGTCTTTATCCACCAGTTTTCACCCACAAGCCAACGGTCAGACAGAGAGGCTGAACCAGACTCTGAAGCAATTCGTACGGTGTTACGTTCAAAGCAACACGGACTAGTGGGTGGATTGGTTGTGGGTGGCAGAAATTGCATATAATAGCACGCAACACTCCTCCACACTACACACTCCTTTTTTCTGTTCATATGGGCATCACCCTAGATTCAATCCCTTGCTTCTCCCGAGTACCAGTTCCAAGTTGCCCGACGTCAGGAAAAGGTTGTTGCGCATTCACAGAATACTTCTGGCCACACGCAAGAACCTCCTAAAATCCAAAGTACGATACAAGAGTCAGGCAGACAAACACCGCAGGCCTGGTCCAGTGTATAAAAAGGGAGACCTGGTATGGTTATCCACAAAGCACATAAAGTTTAAGAGGTATAGTGTGTTTCACCCTAAATACATAGGGCCGTATAGAATACTCCAGCTAGTTGGCCCGGTTGCAGTCCGGCTTAGGTTGCCGGTTCATTTCAGGATTCACCCTGTCTTCCATGTTTCTCTTCTCAAACCCTCTCACTGTCCTATCCGTCGGGCTCCTTTGCCTCTATGGGTGCAACACGAGAGGGAGTATGAAGTCCAGGGGGTGCTAGACTCTAAGAGGGTGAGGGGCTGATTGATGTACCTGATCTCATGGAAGGGGTATGGTCCGGAAGAGAACTCCTGGGAATCTGCCAGGTCCGTGCATTCTCCACGTTTGGTTGCTTGTTTCCACAGGGACAATCCTTCTAAACCGACTGTTGAGCCGCATCCTTTGTAAGGAGGGATGTACTGTCATGTTTTCTGTGTCTGTGGCTCTTCATGAGTTTGCGGCTCTCAGCAGGCTCTGCACGTCCCGAAAACGACAACAACGGCGCTGTAAACTACATTTCCCGGCATGCCCAGGATCACGTTGTGCGTATGGCGTACGTCACGCAAGACGCGGAAGTAAAGGGCGTACCAAAGACGCCGACTTCGCCGATTATTCCAGGTCTGGTAGGTCATACGCTTCCATTTTGTATTAGGAAGCCATTCCTCGTACCAGGATATGGAACCTCTGTTATCTGATCAAAGTCAGTGGTGAGAAATAAAAATAGTCTCAGGATCAGGTAAGAGAGTATGTGTGCTTGCTAGACCCATAGAGACCACCTTCAGCCAGTACTGAGTGTTGCTCTTTATATTCTGAGACTTTCAGTTTGCCAGGTGTATCATCTCACTGTAGGAAAAGTTTGATGTAGACATCAAGCTTCAAATGGCCCTGGAAGTATCTATGCCATGATTCAGCTCTATATCCTGTCAGAATGAGTTGTGTAAACTGTGGCATTTTAGATGTAGTATATATATATTCTCTTGTTGGGTTTGGAGTGGAATCTTAAGATGTCATGCTGGAATGTGGCTGTGGAGAGATTCTGGGAGGTGGTTCGAGAGGCAGTGACTGAGTCGCATTGGCGTCTGTTTGCTACTTCACAGGGCCTCATTTATGAGGAATTGGCGTGGGCAGCACCGCAAGTCTTCTTGCTGCGCTGCCCACGCCAATGTGAAAGGGCAGGAATGCACTATATTTCTGAAATACCGTGCATTCCTGTCCTTTATCCCTGCGCACGTGTAGGATTTGCTGCCTAGCGCCAACATAGACATCCTTGCATCATGTTGCAAGGGTGCCTCCTTTGCAGTCAGGATTGTTTTTTGTGAAGAAAGGGACACATTCCTGCACAAAAACAATCCCGAGAGGCATTTCCCTCTTTATATGTGTGTTGCAAAATGCAGCATGCATGGAAAGAGGAAAAACAAGGAGAAATAAAAATGTTTCTCTTCGTTGCGTCTGCTATGGGGAGGCGTAAGGTTTTGGTGATGCCCCGTGTTTATGTGAATATGTAACTCTGGGAGAGCGTCAAAATCCATGGGTGGTGCATGGCAAAATTCACCTCAGCGTCCATGGAACACCTCCTTAACGCAGAGTAAGGGAAGGCAGCACCTTGTGCTGCTTTGTCTTACTCCATATGTATGAGGGCATGCAAAGCCACGCACAGATATGATTCACGCAGCATCATAAAAAGTGACGCTCCGGCTCTCTCATAAATAAGTCCCTTCATTGTTAATACTGGGAAATAAAGAAGATTTCTGTCAACGAAGGCTTGGTTTCTCCTTGTCATATGAGGGTGCCTGTGAAAGGCCGGCATTTATTTATACAGGAAAGCATCAGCACAGAAATTGTCAGCAGCTTTAAAAATACGTAATCTTTAGTGATGCTACTGAGGGGGGGGGTGTTGTCCCATGCACAAACCTGTAGCTAACCAGCCCAAAGACTTGAATGCAGCTAACAGATTGGAGATTAGCTTTAGGAAGGTTAATGGAACACGGTAATTGCAAATCCCAGAATGCCAAATGTTCTTTGCCTAAAAAGACAAGCACTAGCCTAACGTTTAGGCGGTCGAACTCTAAGCTGGGGAAGCGGGTTCTAGTCTCAGCAGGGGCACTCAACATCCTGTGATTCTGGGCAAATGTGATCACTTAATCTTCCCGTGCCTAAGAAAATTAATGTACCTTTGGTTGGAGTTGGCGCTATATAAAACAAAACAAACAAAAAAAAGCTATTTGTCACAATACACAGCCACAGGGCAGGTGCATCATGGGTTTTTTCCATCTCTTATGCTCCGCCCCTCCACACTTTCCTCCCCTCCCCACACACAGGGCCCAAAACATAGGACAGACTTAAGACAGACTTAAGACAGACTTAAGACAAACTTAAGACAGACTTAAGACAGACTTGAGACGACAAACTTAAGACAGACTTACGACAAAATCCTAACTTTACTACTACTAAATGCCTTCTGTGAATACCAAAAGTGGAAAGTTTAGGATTTTGTCTTAAGTTTGTTCTGTGAATCGGGCCCCACAGACACAAGTAGAGGGTTAACTAACTGCAGTGCAATGGATGGTGTGCCCAGTCATAGAATGATCTATGGACCATCTGTTTTCAGGTGATGGATAACTCACTTGAAGTGCAGGAGTTTGAAAATCATTGATGTTGACTGCCCAAGGAGCGGAATGAGGACAAGACCTGTTAGGTAAGTAAATGTAAATGTACAGGAATTTATATAGCGCGAATCACCAAGCGGTTTCTAAGCGCTTGCTTAGGGAACCCGTCCTGGTATTCCCCTGTGAGATAACCCCGGCTGGGTATCCGCAAGGTGAAAGCCAGGCATCCCGCCGCGAGGGGCCATTGTGGAGATTAAGCAAGCTATTGTCCAGAGTCGCAGAGTGTAACCCGTGAATCGAGTAGGCACCGGAGCAAGAATTGTCGAGTCCATGGACATTTTAGGACTCAAGACCCCGCCGAGCCGGGAATTGAACCCTGGTCCCGGGCTGACCTCTGTTTCCAGGTCTGCCTCCTCTAACCAGTGAGCCACACTTCTCCACTACTGTCTGGCTACTGTCCCATTTATCTATATGGCTGATACCTTCAGCCAGTAACTTCCTATTTAGCCATCAGCAAAGTTGCATTCTGGAACTTGTAGTTTCATTCTTCAAGATTGTTGGTGACTAATAGTGGATCAAGTCAAAACAGGCACACGACAACGACCTGGATAGATTTTTCTTGCACCCTGAGGCCAAGCTGAAGTGTGATACGGGATGGAGATTGTAAAAACGAATTTGCTCCTGGAAAAAGTGAATTGGTTGGAAACTCCTTAAGTCAAGCGCTCAACCCCTGTGGCTTTGTGGTCATGTTTATAAAGTCCAAAGAACAGCGCTCTCCTTTTTATCGAAGCTGCACTCGCCTAGGAAGCTCCTGCTGATCCACTGTTGGCATTCATAAATGAGATGTTTGCTGTAATTGGATGCAAACTATATATAGATAGTTCCACCCACAGTTTGACGCTCAGAACCACGTATATATATATAAAAAAACTATGCTTGCAGTTGTGCGAAATTACCTTCATCTAAATAAAACTGCAAATTCTATCTTGTAACAGAACTTAGTGAAAATATGGGATTTTTAACTTTGGTCAGATTGAAAGAATTATGCTTCAAAATGCAGCAAAATGTGTTTTTCTAATGGAACAAGGAAAAAATACACTGAGGATATGAGAATTATGGTTTCAAAATGTAAAGTGCGGTGCACGTGGCCGCCTCTCATGAAAGCCACCTGTATACATGATCGAGCCAACGCCCAGTTCATGGATCCCCTCGTACTTGCCCTATCCCCAATTTTGGATAAACCTGTGGAGACACTTGGGGCAAATTTATCACGGTTTTTCCAGGGAGCGTAAGGCAGACGCTAAATCTAAGTGAGAATTATTAAGTCACACAAGGTCCCCTGGCGTAGTCCTGCATGTCTTGATAAATCTAGAGTAATGCAAAGCAGCGCTAATCGTTTCCTTGTGTACTCTATGGCAGGGAGCCGTTCCATGGGGTTCCCACGCTTCCACCCATGGATTTTGGCGCGTACCCAGATTTACCATTTCTGGTGGACCCGGGAATGCATCCAAATGCAACACCTCCCCAGGTGAGACACAACGAGGAGAAATATCTTTATTTCTCCTCGTTTCCTCTTTCTACGTGTGCTGCATTCTACAGCACACATAGAAAGAGTAAAATGCCTCTCCGGATTGTTTTTGTGCCGGAAGGGTGCATAAAAACAACCGGGTCTACAACGCAGGACCCTTTGCACCATGACTCGAGGGTTCTTGCATTGACGCTAGGCACCCAAAGTACACTTGGCTAGGTAAGGACATGAATGCCCTGTATAATGGTAAATATGGCACATTCCTGTCCTTTCCCTTTCCCTTGCACGCTGCGCATTGCAGCAAGGTGGCTTGCTGCATTGAGCTGCGTGTAAGAGCGATAAATCTGCCCCTTGTCATTTCATTGTATTGCACTCCCACTGAGCCTACGACAGAGCCAAGACCTGCTGACCTTCAGGAGGCTACTCAAGACCTGGCTGTTCGACTAGTAGCCCCCCTCCCCCCTTTTTTCCCCAGCGCCTTGAGACCCTCACAGGTAAGTAGTGCGCTCTACAAATTCTTGATTGATTGATTGAGTAAGGACAGGCTCTTTTCCCTAGCGCAGGCCTGCCTCCTACACGCAGTCACTTCTTGTGTGACTGCTGTGTGTCTGGAGCTCTCGTGCCAGCACTACACACAACCCCCTCGGGACTCTGATGTCACCAGAGACAAGGCATCACCGAAGCCTCATAACGGAGTGTGCTGTGGTCACTCTCACCTCACCTCGACCTCAGACAGCAGGGCTCGCGCTTTGATACATTGCCGTACTGACAGTATCTCAAGCAATGTAAAGAAAAATAGGAGTTACTAAGTATGCACAATATTGTGTTTCAGTGCAGTGATGCGGGCACCTGCACTGAAATGTGTTCTCCTAACTACTAAGGAGTGGCACTTGGCAGGGCTGTGGCTTAACCAATAGAAAAAGCTGTTGCCTAAAAGTGAGCAGTGGAAGGGGGCAAGGCTGACGATCATAAGAATGTTACAGAGGCTATGCTTCAGGGGAGGGACAGACACAAGACATGGAAGGCAAGTGCATCCAATAAAAAGCAAGCATATAATGAGTGGCAATGAAGACAACCAATGATAAGCAATGGACAGGCTGTAAGCCCACTTTAAGGGCTTGGTAAGCCCACTGGAAGGTCTTCCGTTAACAGATAGCCTCCGCTGGCTGCAGACGAAACCTTGAGCTTAGGTAGTGACCGAATCCTCCACCCCCCCCCCCGCATCCCCAAACCACCATTGTGCTGCAACTGCCCTACACACTGTCCCGCTCCCTACTGTAAACACGTTTTATCTCCTCTCTTGCTACATGCCCATCTGACCTTCTTGCATGCCCCTTTTGACCTCTGTATCCTTACTCTGCTCAGTCAGTGACCCCTTCTTTTGTACACCACCCATTGCTGTACAGTTAAGTTTGCACTTTATATGTCTCAAACCCATTTCAAGGAAGTGCTAAATCTAGTGGAGAATATGGGGGAGGAAATTGAACAGGTGGGTTCTTGCTCTGCAAAAGTATTTCCTCCAGAGACTGTAGGGTTTTCCAAGACCACACAACTCTGACTCAAGCCGCAAGTGTGTCCCCTGGGTAACAGGCTGTGAATGATCCGCCTGTCCCTGATTCTGTCTGTCTGTCCATCTATTTGAATTTTAAGCTATTTGTTCATCTGACTGTGAGCCATGGAAGGCTCTCAGTGAGGAGATGGGCTTCCATTTTACAAGTCATAAAATGAACCAAGCTTCCTGATTCAGTGGCTGTTGTAGTTTCCTTTGATAATGATAGATATTGATAGACCCTCTCAGCTGTAATGTTCTGGTTTATTGCTCCATCATTTTAGCACCTTAACACTCTGTGAGTGCTCATCATCTGCTAAGACTGCCCTCTGGGCAATAGCAGGTGAAGCCAGAGCTGCAGCACCGCTGTACATCTCCATACAGGTTAATCAAATCCTCTTTCATTCACCTTTCCATTAAGGAAAGCATCCCGGCCTAGTTTAGCCTCTCAACATCCTTCAAATCTCCATAATTAAAGTCATGAACCCACCTTGCACCTTTTCACCTGTTCCTTCTCATAAATAGGGTGCTCGCAATCGAGCTAACTGGAGCTTTACGAGTGCCTTTTGTACGATGAAAAATCCCACTTTTATTTCACTCTGAAAATTATTTCAGAGAGTCCAAGGGCATGACATTGCAATCTGTAAAAACACTTAACAGCTTCTGGCATTCACTGCTGCTCATCTACAGCAATGGATCTTGAAAACAGCCTCTCGTACACACTGGAGGGGTCGGGGCTAATTTTTGTCACATGAGTGCACTTAGAGCCATCTTATCTAAGGTCCAAACAGTACTTTTACCTAATTAGCACTTTCATAGTCATTGGACCACTTCATAATCTCATACCACGATTGGGATAAAAACCATTTTGCTCTCGAAGGGATTGTTTCAGGTTTCAAAATGAATAATGAATTGGGGTGGGTGAATTTGCAAAGGTCAAGTCTAAACCACTTTCCAACTTCTTTTTTTAGGACTTAAGTTAGCCAAAACATTTTTTTTTCCTAAAGGCAACTTATACTTTGTTAGAAATGGGAATCTCTAGTTGGCAGAGGCAGGTACCTTTGTCCAAGGAGGGAACCTTCTTCCTAGTCAAGGTAAGGGGGATACACTTCTAAAATAACCCCTGCTCACCCCCTTGGTAATGTGACAGGGGCAGACAGCATTATCTGATAGGCAGTGTGTAATGCATTTGTGAACACACACAGTAATACAGTGAAAACAGTACAAATTGACAACTCACCAGTTTAGAAAAATAAGTATCTGAACCAAAACAATACCAAAACGACAAAAATCCACAATTCAGTAATAACAATAGGGCTTTCAAATGGTAGAAATAGTTCAGTTCAAAGCAAATTGCAGATGCAACACTTTTCACACATTGGGGCCGATTATGATAGCAGTTTTCCCGCATCCTCCGGGCCGGCGGAAGCCACCGCCGGCCCGGAGGATGCGGGAAAACCGCTGCGGAGCCTCAAAAGACCCACCGCCATATTAGGATGGTGGTGGGTCTTGAAATCCGTCCGCAGCTTTAACATGGCTGGCGGTGTCTATCAGACACAGCCAGCCATATTAGGATGGTAGAAATCATTTTCCGACGTGGAAAAACATACGGACATTCACTTTGGGGACCCGTTGCGGGCCCCCTTGGGGGCGCACATGGGGGGTACCGATGGTACCCCCCTGCATTTGCGTGCATACTGCTACACAGGGGAGGTGCTGTGTTGGTTCTTTACTGGAGACGAGGTGATTCGTCAGGTTCTTACTGCATGTGGCGGCGATGCATCGGTTTCTTACAGTGTCTCCCCAGTGATGTGACAGACCTGGCGTCTCGATGCGATGCAACGATCCGAGACAATGTGTGGGTTCTTGCAGACGCACAGCAGGGCTTGCGTCGGATTGGTGCAGTGATCTCAGACTTCGGAGATCAGAGCATTTGATGCGGTGTGCGGCGATTCTCGAGCCGCAGGCAGGCGCTGTGTTGGTTTCTTTGGCGATGCGTCGGAAACAGGTATGGTTGCATCGCACTTTTCATCGTTGCATTGCTTTTCCAGCTCCTAACAGCCAGAACAACCTCCAGAAAACCGGTACAGATACAGGCATCTCTTGGCAGGTTAGAACTCCCAGCAAGGGCGTTCAGGGGAGCTAGGGGCGAAGTCTTTGTGTCCCTGAGACTTCAGAACAGGAGGCAAGCTCAATTTCAAGCTCTTTGAGATCTTCTGCAAACAGGGACACAGCACACAGCAAAGTCCTTGTCCTTTCCTTGGTAGAAATAGCTACTGCAGGCCAACCCCAAACAACAAACTGCAAAGGGGCAGTACTCCTCCTCAGTTTGTCCAGCTCTTCTCCTTGGCAAGGGTCCCTCTTAATACCCAGAAGGGATCTAAACTAAGCATAGGCCAAAAATCCGTTACGCTCGCGAAATGTGCAGATTTTCGGCAATTTTGCGGTCCGCGAATCTTGCGAAATTGCCGAAAATTCGCAAATTCGCGAGCTGGCGGATTTATTTTTTTATGGCCAGCTCACTCAAGGGACACCTGCGTCCTTCAGCGCGATGGCATAGTAACACACACATGGTCACTGGAGACAACTCTTCTGGCACGGATCACTGACATAACATCGAAAATCCAAAAATCAACATACAAATATATCGAGTTCTAAATATCGATAACAAAAAAACCGACGTTTTATATTTAATGAAAAAACAACAACAATATCGTCGACATAATATCGTAAAACAAACACATCGACCACACAAAAATCGTAAACATAAATATCGAAAAACAAAATATCGACAGTTTTAAATAAACATAGCACAACACAATATCGATACCCAAAATATCGACATCAACATCATCGACATGAAAAAAATATCGACAACTGAAAAATGCAAATAAATTATTTTTACCACACTAAAAATTAAAAAAAACATATACATTCATAAAATATTTAACATATATAACAAACATTACTAAAACAATTTATTCTAAATAAAATAAAATAAAAATACTAAACAAACAAAAACATATAAAAAATGCACTTAACATCCACAATACTTAAAATACATAATATACTTATAAAAATAAATATAATCTCATAATATCCGACATCAAATAACAAAAAAGAGTAAATGTACATATTAAAATTTCACATTCAAATTAAATATTTAGCAAACGAAGAACAAAATTCAAACTAACCAATAGAAACACATTTAACAATATGTAACCAATAACAAACAACAACTAATTAAATACTCAATATATAAAGAACTAAACTGAAAACTCTAACACCTCCAAAAAAATTCAGCAAGGACGAACTCTGCCAGATTCAACACAACCTGAAAGACTCATCTAAAACAAAGCCAACTACAGATAACAAAAAGTAAGTAAATAAACAATTTAAAAAAAATTATCCATGTAAAACTAACCTACAATTTTAAAATCTAACAAAAATACTAAATTATATTTCGGTCTTGATATTTCAAAACAGAACTATAAGAAAAACGATAACATCTTCAAATTGCAAAAACAGCAAACTAAAAAAGTAAGTATACTTTTCAGAACTTTTTAACTCTAACTAAAAGAGAACAAAACTCCTAAAATGCCAAAAACATAAATTAATCTACATTTTAACTTTTAAACTTGTGAAAAAACTGTAACATAAATGCAAATGAAAAACATTGAAAACTTACTCAAAAAAAGACCACCTTTACAAACAATTAAAAACATAACATAAAATATACTTTGGTTTCTTTCCACAGACCACTAAAAAAAGAACAGCAGCAACAAATTAAGAAAACATCCACAATCAACTGCAAATAAACAAAACTTGGTAAGTAAATAAGAAAAGCAAATGTACTATTATTAATGGTAACCGTATATCAATGTTTGAAATAAACTTATTTAAATACCTTTTTAATTTTATAATAGTTGTATAAAATGTTTATAAAATACAAATAACTTAATAATCATAAAATAATGTAACCTACAAAATGCTAAAATCAAATATAAATTAAAACATGAGCTAAAATATACTTAACTTTATTTTAACAGAACCACTAAAGTACAGAACAGCATTGACCAAACAAGACTACACCTACATTCAAATTCATCTAAAGTAGAAGTGGTAAGTATATAGTTAATATACATGTAGTATTACTAATGCCTAAAATATAAATAGATTTTCTTATAATGTTATATGTATTTTTTCTAGAATTGAAAACTCCAAAATGACTGAAGATGCAAAATTCATAACATCTCAGAAAGGACATTTTCTGTTATGCTATATGGGGTATATTTATACCCAAGAAAATCAAACAAATTTGAAAGTAAACTGGAAATGTACTAAATATTACTCTTAACAGATGTTATGGGCGTGCAACAACCAGGGAAACAAGTGTAATAAATACAACTGAACACAACCATCCACCTAATATTTCAGAAATAGAGGTTAGATCTACTCTATAAAATATTAAAGAATTAAGTAGCACCTCAGAACTCCCAAGAAGTGTAATGCTTTAAGAAATACTACCCAAAGTACCTAGAGAGGCAAGAGGACAATTGCCAACAATAGCTACTATTAAAAGAACTATTGCCAGAACCAAAAAAACTACAAGACCAACAATACCCATACCTAAAACTTTTGAAGAGGTAATAATTCCACCAGAACTGATCATAACTCATTATGATGAACCTTTTATCTTTTATGATAAAAACAATAAAGATAAAAGAGTAATTATGTTTGCTACATCAAACAATATAAAAAAATTGAAAGAAAGCCAAACATGGATGATGGATGGCACATTTAGCATATGCCCTAAACCATTCTATCAATTATATACCATACATGGGCAATTTCATAACACTTGCATCCCATTCATATTTTGTTTGTTACCAAACAAACAAACTTCAACATACACAGAAATTTTGTCTACAATAAAAGAAAAAATAACAGACTTCTTTCCCCTAAAAATAGTGATCGACTTTGAGCAAGCAATGATAAATTCCATCCTTGAAACATACTTTCACACATCAATACAGGGCTGTTATTTCCACTTCAATCAATGTCTATGGAGACATTTACAAAAATCAGCACTTAGGGGGTCATTAGGATGATGGGCGGACTTAGTCGGGACCGCCCGCCATAAGGGCGGGGGTCTCGTGGGGGGTATTAGGATGCGCCCGCCACAGTGGCAGGCGCATCCTGTATTTTTAACATTGTGGCGGGCGGTGCTCTGGCGGTGTCTCATACCCACCCTCCACCATATTAAATCTTTTCCGCCCCAGCCACAAGGCAGCCGGGGCGGAAAAGCGGCGGACGGTGTTTCCGTCCACCGCAGTCCCCCCCGCCATAGTAATATGTAATGTATGTATACTTGTAAAGCGCACTGTTACCTCGTTACGTGGCGTCCTGGCGCTGTATACCGCTGGGGAACCCGTCCTGGCTTTCCCTGTGAGAGGGCACCACAAGGTGAAGCCAGGCATCCCCGGCGTTGCTGGGGGGAAAATGGGTGGTGGGCGGGTATGGATGTCTGGTGGATCGCCACTGCCCGCATGGTGGTGGCGATCCGCCAGACATCCTAATGGGCCCCTTAGTGTTGATTATGCAACAAACATCACATTAGCTTTCCAAATAAAACACCTAATAGCCCTTGCATACTTACGAGTCACAGATGTAGCTGAGCACTATAACATCTTAATAGAAAGTCCATGCTACAACAAAAATGAACAAAAATTAGCACCTCTTTTAGATTATTTCG
Source organism: Lissotriton helveticus (assembly GCF_964261635.1). Classification (NCBI taxonomy): domain Eukaryota; kingdom Metazoa; phylum Chordata; class Amphibia; order Caudata; family Salamandridae; genus Lissotriton; species Lissotriton helveticus. The sequence goes on from NC_136064.1 coordinate 11,045,909, forward strand.
AGGACACCTGGGTGGGGAGACTATACAGGTCAGGCCATAGACGGCAACCAAAATTCCTAATCCCTTGGTGTAACGTATATCTAACAACCCTAAACCAAGAAGCCAAGACAAACAATGCAGTTGAGGGTTGGCATAATGCCTTCTTAACTTCAACTGGCCGAACAACTCCTACCCTGCACAAACTCATATTAGCAATACAAAAAGAACAAAGTTTTCAAGAATTAAGAAAGGAACAATCTGTCTTACAATTAAAACCTAAACTATCCCGACAAACAACTCAAATGTACCAATATCTACAACAACAGGTACAACTCTATCCTACAACAAGAGGACTAGAGTACTTAAAAATGATTGCAAAAACCCTAATCTAAACAAACAAACTATATTAACTAAAAACCAGCACAAACAATTTTCAAATATAAACATACACTTCTCTTTCAATAAAATAAATAATTACTTTGTCTAATATATATAACATGTATTTATATATATAGACAAAACCAGAACATAAAAATAACACATTTCCCACCCACAATAAAATACATTTAAAAACACTTAACTTTAGCAGTGATGTAAAATGAAATCCAACTTTTCCAAATCAATCCAGGTAGTGACAAATCCATGATGTATAAAAATAGACCCCAACAAAATGAAAAAATACAACTGTGCCAATCCATGGAACGTCCAAAATAAATCGATAATACAAAATCCATAAAAACCCGAAAATGTATAAAAAGAATAAAGACCGCTCCAGGAAAACCGAAAAATAAAGGAAGTTTAAATAAATATTAGTTGAAACAACTAAAATACACTTCCTTTAAAAAAAACGCAAATTTTCCAAAAACGAGAACGCTTTCTCCAAAAACCTAGAATCGAAACATAAACATTCCTACCCACACAAAAATCAAACTATACAATTTAAAACACCATAACAAACATCATAAACACAAAAATTGATTACAAACATACAAACAATAAGATTCTAACTAGGCCGTAATCCTAAACACGCCGGTAAAAACTAATACATAAATAAACGACGAGAAACACCAAAACTTTTAAAACACAACTCCACACAGCTTAAATACAAAAGTACTACCTTTCAAACACACTTAAAATAGTTATAAAATAAAGAGAATAACTCTTACCTTCTAAGACGCGAAGCAGCTGCCAATCGCGAGCTTGAATCTTCCCAAATGACCCAAAAAGACAACGAGCGGTTACAAAATAAATGACCTAAATAAACATGTCAACCCAAAAATAGTTAAAAAATGACTAAAAAAATTTATTTATCATTAAGTAATGATTTAATTATAAACACATTTTTTTCCATTTGTTTTTCATTTATTAAAAAATGTATTTTTTGCTTTATATATTGTACAATTATAATATCAAATATTATTACAGATTGATATTTAATATTATAATTATAAATAATATGGATGTACAAAAACTGACAAAAACAATGTATACATTTTATTTTTTGAAACTAAAAAAATGTACAATAATGTAATTATTATTAATATTAATATTTAAACATATTCTTCACATCATATTTCAAAAATTTTATTATTTAGAAAATGTATTGTAAAATGTCTACAATATATAATGTAATTGATTTTGTTTCCTTTTACATGAAAACTGTATACCATGATGTCAACATGAAAATAATATGTTAAAAATATAACAAAATATATACTAATGGAAAAACTGTTTAAAAAATGAAAAAATGCATCCAAGTTTATGTACAAAATATATAAAAATATTAGAAATATTTACATTACCTACATTCTTTCTATATACCTATAATATAATTTTCTCAATATGTATACAAATGAAAAATAATTTGTATGAAATAAAGGAATACAAAGACATATATTGCTATCACATTCTTACTGTTTTCTGAAAAAAAATGTTTTATTTTACTTATGTACTTTATGAAATATACAATAAAATAATTGAAAATGAACTGTGTAATTCTCTTTAAATACCTTAAAATTGCTATTACTTCCAAAGTGTTTTTATATTCTCTTTTTATAATAAAGATATATAATACAAAATTATAAAAAAATACCTAACCTTTTTTATAATATAAAAAAACTACAATCATAATTATCTAAATCCATATTTAAAAATTATATTAACACTTAATACATTAATTATAACATAAAATATTTAAAAAATAAATAAATCACTTTATATCCTTAACTTTAAAAAATATTAAGTAAAAATCATAACTCAAAAATTACTCACACTCTACTCTAAATTAAATGCAAATTAAGTACTAGACACCAAACCTAATTAATTAACTATTCCAACTCCAATTCACATTAAATTGGGGTAGGTGCTGGACACTGAACCTAATTAATTTACTATTCCAACTCCAATCTACATTTAAATGGGGTAGGTGCTGGACACTTGACCTAATTAATTTACTATTCTAACTCCAATCTACCTTTAATTGGGGTAGGTGCTGGACACTGAACCTAATTAATTTACTATTCCAACTCCAATCTACATTAAATTGGGGTAGGTGCTGGACACTTAACCTAATTAATTTACTATTCCAACTCCAATCTATATTTAATTGGCGTAGGTGCTGGACACTGAACCTAATTAATTTACTATTCCAACTCCAATCTACACTAAATTGTGGTAGGTGCTGGACACTGGACCTAATTAATTTACTATTCCAACTCCAATCTACATTTAATTGGGGTAGGTGCTGGACATTAAACCTAATTTATTTACTATTCCAACTCCAATCTACACTTAATTGGGGTAGGTGCTGGACACTTGACCTAATTAATTTACTATTCCCTCTCCAATCTACATTTAATTGGGGTAGGTGCTGTACACTTGACCCAATTCATTTACTATTCGAACTCCAATCTACATTTAATTGGGGTAGGTGCTGGACACTTGACCTAATTAATTTACTATTCCAACTTCAATCTACATTAAATTGGGGTAGGTGCTGGACACAGGACCTAATTAATTTATTTTTCCAACTCCAATCTACATTTAATTGGGGTAGGTGTTGGACATTAAACCTAATTTATTTACTATTCCAACTCCAATCTACATTAAATTGGGGTAGGTGCTGGACGTTGGACCTCATTAATTTTCTATTCCAACTCCAATCTACATTTACTTGGGGTAGGTGCTGGACACTGAACCTAATTAATTTACTATTCCAACTCCAATCTATATTAAATTGGGGTAGGTGCTGGACACTTCACCTAATTAATGTACTATTCCAACTCCAATCTACATAAAGTTAAAATGAATGCAGGATACTAAACATAAATTAACAAATCAAAATCATAATTAAAAACAAACACTATTTCCCCTAAAAATATAAATATAAATGTACATCAAAATACATATAAATTTAAAAAATAAATTAAAAAAATAACATATTAAATTAAATTTTTTTGTACATATTTAAACACACTATCAAATATTAACCCATATAAACAATAAAAAAACATTTTATTTCACATTTACAAAGCTCAATTTTAATACCCTAAATTATTAATACATTTTTTAATACAATAATATTTTTTATTAAAAAACCTAAAGCTGGGGGGGCGTGGCTAGCAGCCGATGATGGCGGCAGCATAAAAGAAAGGCTCCGTGGTTGAGGCGGCCTCTCCTACGATCCGACATACGATCCGCAACACTTTTTCATCCCTGCAGGAGGGAACCAGAGCCCAGGACCGGGCGGTGTAAGCGGCTGTAAGCGACGTGAAAATCCGACGCCTGGGAGCCGAATTCTGGTGGAGCTACGGAGCGGCCCGCAAGGCGCGAGCGAGCCGGGGACTGTCCTGCTAGTCCTGCCCAGCAGGAAGTGAAGCTGCTCCGGGAGTCCCGCACCGGAAGTCCCCGCCGAGTACCCATCCTGCGGAGGGTGCGCCGCGACTCGGTGTGTGTGCCGGCCGCACCGGACCCGGCCCACGACCGGCAGTGCAGAGGCGGTGACTGGCTGACGCATCCCTGCTCCGCGGCGTCTAGATTGTGCACTGCGGCCCGTAGTGGGGAATGGGGATGCAGAGGTGAGCCGCCATTTTGTGGGGAGCAGAGGACACTGCTACCGGGGCCCGGCCTGCCTACAGACTACTGACGCCGCGCCCAGGCTCCAGGGAGGCAGCGGTTGCGAACTGCGGATACTACTGGCACTGATCTGCTGGAGGTGTGCACCCAGGGCGAAAGGAGAGCGCACCTAGCCTAATTGATTGTAGGACGCATCGGAAGACTGAGGCAACCGCCCGCACCACATTGCAACCCCCACCGGTGGAGCTGGCATCAAGGGGCACGTGGCGCTCAGGGGGCAACGGGTCACTCTCGAGTGGATTGGATGGGTGTGAACCAACTCTACAATACAGCGGGCGGCTGCCCCTAACGCGACCAGGGAGGCGGAATAGAGGGGCCTCACGCTATATGGCTGAGTCCCACAGGTGGGCCTGACCGACCGTGTCCGGGGCACTCCATGGTCAATGCAAGCATCGGGGGAAGCCTAATACCCCTACACTGAGCTGGGCTACGGCACTCACCGACACTCGGTCCCTGGTCTGAAACTGACTGGCGGCGTATCCCATAAACGCAGGGACTGGGAAACATCTGCCATTACTCCTCCTACAGCCCCTGCCAGGCATAACGGGGCAATTACACGGTCCCCTCATCGCAGGCGATCCAGGGCAGGTACAACGCCCCCTGCCCGGCAACCGACACAGACTGACACGTCGGCGAACAAAATCAACCGCAAAAGGGGTAGACGCGGTCCTCCGTCACAGGAGTGCCCGGGGACCGCGGAAAACGCCAGCATGGCGGGGAAGGACCTGAAGAGTGGCACCACGCAGACTCGAATAGATCGATATGCCTGCGATAGGCCCGCTGGGTCCCCGACGACCGGAAAGGAGACAGCTGGTAAATCCGTGGAGGTACCAGGGAGCAAAAAGGCGACACTGGACGACGTGATGCAGGCCCTGGCGCATCTGCAAACGACGGTTGGATCGATCTCGACTGACATTACATTGATCAGAGCCGATTTCCACAAAATGACGGAAAAGGTCAACGCCATGGAAGTGGTAACGAAGTCTCTAGTGGAGGATGTGTCTGAACTTCAATTGGCGATGGAGAAGTTGGCAACAGACAATAAGGTACTGCGTGAGAAGCTCGACGAACAGGAAGGGCGCTCCAGACGGAATAACATCCGCATAATTGGTGTACCAGAGTCGGAAGGCGTGAGAGCCATGGACTTATACGTGGAGAACTTGATCACAAATGAACTGCGACCAAAAGGACTATCCACATTCTTTTCAGTAGAGAGGGCGCACCGCGTGCCGGGAGGCCAACCGAAGCCAGGAGCGGCCCCACGGCCCATTGTTGCCCGACTATTCAATTTCAGGGATAGGGATGTCACCCTGCAAGCTGCCCGGACATCCCCTCCTGTCAAGATCCAAAACTCCACGGTGGCATTCTTCCCTGACTACACGGCAGAGGTGGCACGCAGGCGACGAACGTTTTTCGAGGTGAAAAAAGAACTCAGAGCGAGAGAGATCCCGTATTCCATGCTCTTCCCGGCCAGATTGCGGGTGGTTGCAGAAAATAAAACTTGGTTCTTTGACAACCCAGAATCTGCGCGGGAATGGCTGGAGGGGTGGAGAACGAACGCCCGCCCTCGGCGACCTCACCGGCAGCAGAAGGATCGTGTCGCAGGACATCACCCGGACTCCCAAGCATCGGGAGGGGGGGGAATGGACGATGGCTCACCCTTGAGAAACAATGCGGGCGAGGAAGATAACGAAGAGCAATGACTTCCAGGTTTAACTTTTATTGGACTTACTGTGCTGCACGCCTAAGGCCCGCCACTGGGCACTGGGCGATGGGCCTCCGGGGAGGAGAATGGGAGGCCGCCGACCTCGGAGACTCCTTCACCCCAGCGCGCAAGTACACTGGTTGGGGATTGGGACATGCACTCTGCTAAGTTGGGGAGGCGGGCAGGTTTGAGTCCGTGTAGCAGGGGGGCAGGGAGGGGGGCAGTTGTGGGAAAGGGGATGTTTATTTTCTTGGATCACTTGGTCCTAAAAGTTAGTGGTGTGACTCAACACAACACAATGCAACACGACATGAACATTGCACAGCGTTACGAGGCACACTGCAGTACACGCGAAGGTGCGTTTCTTGATGTTCCATATGTCTCGCCTCTGGTCGGACGCACTGCCCCGCACGAGAGGCGGTGGGCCCGCCCCCGGGAGAGACTCACTCACAGGGAGCGGTATAGTTCGAGTCCGAAGATCCTGGGTTGGCCCCGACGCAAGCCACTGCCATGGCCAGACTAGATCGAATCACCCCGATGGCCCCGTTGCAAATAATGTCATGGAACGTCAGAGGGCTAGGCGATAAGATCAAACGAGGTCTGGTGTTTCAGGGAATTAAGAGAGTGGGTCCCGCCCTGGTCCTTTTACAGGAGACACATCTGGTGGGCGCTACTACACAGGCGATGGATAGACGGGGATACCACATGGTTGCGCATGCGGAGTTCACCTCAGGGTCACGGGGCACAGGCATTCTAATACGAAAATCTTCCCACTACATCGTAAAATCCACCAAGATAGACGATCAGGGCCGCTTCGCGGCGGTTCATGGTCAATGGGAGGGCAGGCCGTTATCCGTGGTCTCGGTTTATATCCCGCCAGCACTACATGCCGTGGCACTGCCAGACCTCGGCAAGTTCCTCCTAGAACTCCCGGAAGGCGATTTAATAATTGGGGGAGATTTTAATGCAGTACTACACAACACTCGTGATAGATTTCCCATACGAGCACATGTAGATGGCCCTAACAAACTCAGCGGGTTCCTGGAAGCGCAGGGGTTAGTTGATGTGTGGCGCGTTCTCCACCCAGAGGAAATACAATACACCTACTACTCAGCTACACACAACAGTCTGTCCAGGATTGATTACTTCCTCACATTAGGGAACGGTCGCCTCACCATAGATGAAGCACAAATAAAGCCACGGGGTATTTCAGACCATTCGCCAATTACCTTAACTATGTCCAGTCTTGAAATGACCCGTAGAAGAATTTACCCGATCTATCCGGGGTACCTTAAAGTTCCGTCCATTCGTAAGGACCTGCAGAAAGCTACCCAACATTATTTTGAGGAAAATCGAGCCTCGGTGGACTCACCTTCAATGCTTTGGGAAGCTTATAAAGCAGTGTTCAGGGGACAAGCCATAGCAGCGATAGCACACCACAAGAAAGTACAGGGGAAGGAAGCTTCAGAGCTGGAACAGAAACTCGGCAAAGCCATCACCGCCCATATGGCAGACCCGTCCGACGCTACTTTACATTCCCTGCGGATCAGTCAACGCCTCCTTGCTGACCATATGAAGCGACTGACCGTGGCGGATATTGCGGCCACCAAACACAGGGTGTATGACATTGGGGACAAAGCCAGTAAGCTCTTGGCATGGCTAGATAGGAAGCAGGGGGGCAACAGGAACATACTACAAATCACAGACGCACATGGGAGGGTGCACACGCGGCCGGAAGAAATAGTAAACACACTGGCCGGCCACTTCAGTGAGGTATACACCCCAGCGGTGACTGTGACAGAGGAGGAGGCCCGAGCCGCCCTCGGTCATGTGTCCCTGCCAACGTTGACGGAAGAGGCGGCACAAGACCTTGATTCCGACTTAACAACTGACAAAATTCAATTAGCTATTAATGCGATCCATCCGGGAAAGGCCCTGGGTCCGAACGGGGTGCCCATTGAATGGTTCAAAACAATGTCAGAGTCCCTGAGTGAACCCCTTTTACAGATGTATGTGGATAGTAGAGAGACCGGCACGCTGCCTCCGGACCAACGGATGGCGACTATAGTGGCCATCCCGAAACCGGGCAAACCGCCTAATGAGTGCACGTCTTATAGACCTATCTCATTGTTGAACCCTGAAGTAAAAATTCTGGCGAAACTATTGGCAAACAGGCTCATGCCCTACTTGGATCAGTTGATCCACCCTGACCAGTCTGGCTTTATGCCGCATAGGAGTACGGCCTTGAACCTTCGTAGAGTGCAGGGAGTATTGGCGAGAACCCCACAGTTGACGGAGCCGGCAGCGATACTATCATTGGATGCCAAAATGGCATTCGACATGGTGGAGTGGAGCTACCTCTTTGCAGTCCTCACCTCCATGGGGTTCGGACCCAATTTTATCGCTTGGATCCGATTACTGTACAAAGACCCAGTAGCGCGAGTGGTGGCAAACGGCCACATATCGCGTGACATACAATTGGCACGGGGGACCAGGCAGGGATGCCCACTCTCGCCCATTCTTTTCGCATTGGTTTTAGAACCTCTTGCGATTACTATTCGTACCACGCCACTGCTGAAGAGGATTAGATGGGACATTAGCTGGGAGGACAGAGTGTCATTTACGCTGATGATATGTTGATCTACCTTACGGATCTGGGCAGCAGCCTCCCAAACCTCCTATCTATATGCAACTCACATGGGCGGGTGTCTGGCTACACTATTAATTGGTCGAAATCGACAATTTATGACCTCAAGGGTCCCCTCCCGGCCCTCCCGGACTCGTGTACACTGGAAGTGGCTACCACGTCCTTCAAATACCTAGGAATATATGTAACCCGAGATGCTGCAGAGTTCTCTAATCGTAATTTACAACCCCCCCTCATCAGACTGCGTGATGACGTAAGACACTGGCAGGGACTTCCATTGATGCTGTTGGGCAGAGCAGCGTTGTTCAAAATGATGGCACTGCCACGTTTTCTGTACGTGCTCGAAAATACCCCGACATTAATACCTTCCAGTTACTTTCAGAAGGTGACTGCACTGATATCGGGTTTACTGTGGGGGAATCGGCCAGCGAGAATCGCACCCGCGAAACTCAACAGGAGCTGGTACGACGGTGGTATCGCATTACCCAATATGCAGTTGTACTACTGGGCGGCACAGCTCAAGATTCTCAACAAATGGATCCACGCTCCACAGGACGACCCGGCGTTTAAGGCAGATAGGGCCCAACTGGGTACTAGCAGCATGTTGGCGCCTCTGTACCATAAGGGTATTGCGACGAAACTGATAGGACCCACCAAACACACAGTACAGTTATGGTATAAGGCGCAATCGAAACTACATTGGGACGGGATCATCACAAAACTCACCCCGCTGTGGGACACTAAGGCTTTAGGTCATTTGAGGCGTACTAAGGGCTTCACCCAGTGGGACAACATTGGGATATCAACAGTGGGTGACATGTGGTCTAGGGAAGGAGTGGTCCCATTCGCCTCCCTTCAACAAATATATGAGTTGGGGAACACAGAACAGTTAAGATACCTACAAATCAGACATGCCCTTCTGGCAGTGATCCCACCGGGCACTACATCCCCGGAGTCCTCCCCGCGGGAAGACCGTCTACTTACGGACTGTATGCAGGAGGGTGCGACTTCCCTAACGTACCGAAAACTACTCAATAATATACCTGACCCACAGGGAAAGCTAAAAGATAAGTGGGTGGAGGACGTCGGGGATTTTGACGACTCTGACTGGAACGCAGCTCTTGCATCCCCACGTGAAGCTGGCATTTCAGCTAGGTTCCGCCTGGTACAACCGAAAATCCTACACAGGATTTACTACACAAGAATGACTCTACATAAACTGCAGAGTGCGGACCATCCTTATTGTCTTAGGGGATGCGGTGAGGAGGGCACTTTCTTACATACACTTTGGAGCTGCGCATGCCTCGTGGGGTATTGGCAGCGAGTGCTCCGTACCATCGCATAGACACTAAATACCACTCTAACACGGGACCCACGTATGTGCCTGTTGAACGTCTGGGGGCCTACTGATTTGACATATTATAGTAAGCTGTGGGCCACGATAGGTTTCATGACGGCCAAACGGGACATTGCGCAAAAATGGGGGACGGCAGAGCTCCCTACACTGGCGCAATGGAACAGAAACATGGACACACTCATGATAACAGAGAGGGCAGTCTACAAGATGAGAGACAACCCGCGCAAGTGGAATGGGGTCTGGTTACAGTGGAACTCCTACAGAGGGGACATGTGCGAGCCATTGCCAGAGAACGATAGCGATAGTTCTGAGGATGAGACAGAAAATGTTTAATTGTTACGGAGTGTGAAGTGACTTACAAGAGGGCCTTATGCCATATATGACGCAGGGAGTATAGTAGAGAGGGGTTGGGCACAAGGGGAGGTGGACTCGAATGAAGCCTACAGAGGCGATACCCAACAGAATTGAACAGGTGCCGTGAAGCGAGAGTACTATTGTGTCTGTTAATATTGAGTCATGTATTTAGTTCTCTTCTTTATTGTTTTACATAAAATATAAAATGCAAGCGGTTGTACTGTCCGTATACTAAATGCTTCTGGAGCTCCAACATGTTTTCTGATCCAGGAAAGGCTCACAGCCAGTGAAGGCATGCGCAATTGCTTTTATATCGAACGTATGACACCCTTTCAGCCGGCCTCGGGGTTGTAGGCGCATGCATGTAATGTTGTTGGAATCACGAATAAAGTCTTGCTTTTAAAAAAAAACAAAAAAAAAAAAACCTAAAGCTTACAAAAATTAACTCAACATGACAAATCTATATATTTAAATTAAATTAGCAATTTAAAATTTAAATTCACATTACAAACACATTTTTCACATATTTAAATATACATTTTAATAAAACTCACCCCCTAAACACCTGTTAAACCAACATCTCAATCACATTTTTTTTATAATTAATAAATTAAAATTTTTTATTTCCTATTTCTAAATTAATTTTAAAATAATTAAATATACATTTTTAAAACACTCCCCTCCCTAATCCCCTATAAACCCAACATCCCGCACCTAAAATTCTCAAAAAAATTGAAATATAAAATGTAATATTCCTATTTCAAATTACATTTTTAAATTAAAATGTTTAAAACACTCCCCACCCTAATCCCCTATAAACCCAACATTCCTCACCTAAAATTCACAAAAAATCGAAATTTTAAATTTAAATGTCCTATTTCAAATTAAATTTTTTAATTACAATTTTTAAAACACTCCCCACCCTAATCCCCTATAGACCCAACATCCCGCTCCTAAAATTCTCAAATAAATTCGGAATTTAAAATTTTAATTTCCTATTTCAAATACAAATTTTAAAACACTCCCCACCCTAATCCCTTATAAACCCAACATCCCGCTCCTAAAATTATCCCAAAAATTCGAAATTTCAAATTACATTTTTAAATTACATTTTTTAAAACACTCCCCACCCTAATCCCCTATTAACCCAACAGCCCGCTCCTAAAACAATTACACATTTCAAACTGAATTAAATTACTCTAAAAAAATAGCTTAAATAACAATTACAAAAAAAAACATATAACAAACTACAACAATATTTTTATATTTCAATATTTTTAACATCGACTTAACTTACATCGATATTTTAAACACTAAAAAAAACGATATTTTTAACATCGATATCAAAAACGTCGATATTTCTTACCTGCGATATTTAGGAGTGGATATTACTGTATATCAACATTCTTAACTTCTTGTTAGGGGGAGACATGGTGGACTGGGTGCCAGGCAGGCCCGGTTCTAGCGGGTGGGCCAGGCCCACCCAAACAGGAGCCTTGGCTCTCGCAGTGAGGGCTTGAAGGTAGGCGCGCAACGGCATTGGGTTCAAAGGGCTGTCTGTGTGTGTGTGTGTGTGCGCGCGCCCGGGCTGAGACAGCTTCCCAGGCACACACAGACAGTTTTAGAGATTATCGCAGCCGCACCCGAGCACTACTTCACAGGTCTTTAAAAGACCATTAACATGTTAACAAGGCTTTGTTTATTTTTCACCCCTTCATCTCCACATGGCAAAGGCGACAAATCCTTTCTTTGTTAACGATAACATTTGCCTACTGTTGTGCTGTGTGGAAATGTCTTTTTTCCATGCAGTGCAGGGGAAAAGAAGTTTGTTTATTCCTATTCACCTTTCCTGACTCCTGCAGCTGCTTATCACATCAGGCTGTGAGCACAAAGTTTTTCTAATGGAGTAGTAGGGAAGAGAACGTGTTACTATTTGTTTTTCTTTTTAAAATCTGCACAGGCCCAGCAGAACACATACTTTGTGCGCTTAGTTTAAACAGTTTTTATTATTATCATGGTGAATGCAGGACAATAATAAGACAATAAAAAATGCCCAGTGAACGCTGGTGATTAATGAGCCTGCTGGAGAGCAATCATTTGTCTGTTAGTAGTTTTTAAATGCAGATGAACTGTATTTTTTGTGGAAGCTCAGTGGGTCACTGCCTTTGTCATAGAGATCCTTGTGTTACTTGCAGTTCAGAAGTTACCATCCTAACATAGGGTAGTGACCAATGAACTGTCACCAAAGAGCTACATACAAACATGAATGGTATAGTTATAACTTTGCTTTTTTTGTTTTGTGATAGTTAGAACTTCCTCAGTCTTTCATTATTCTAATATTGGTAAAATGAGTATGTTTGGGAGATATACATTTTTATCAGTAAAGCTGACCCCCATGGAATACTCTTTAGATCCTAAGGTTGTGTTTCCCTCAGACCAAACCCTCTTAAAATATACTGCCCACCAGTATGGATGACATGTGATTCCTACACCTTGCAATGCTCATTGGCTTATGTGACATTCCCTATAGACTGATTTACATACTTGTATACTTAATTGTCTCTGTATAATGTGTGCGTGGAGTAAAGTACTGACGCACTACACTGATATGAGTAGCGCTATACAACAAATAAAATGCATAGGAGAGAGGGGCTACGTAAAGAAGAGGGGCACTATTAGAGGGTGGCAGTGAAGGAATCCAAGGAGGAGGTAGTGGGAGGGGCTACGGAGCGACGAGGTGCACTGTTGGAGGGTAGCAGTGAGGGAATCCGAGGAGGAGGTAGTGGAAGGGGCTATGGAGCGATGAGGGGCACTGGTGGAGGGTGGCAGTGAGGGAATCAGAGGAAGAGGTCATGGGATGGAGGGGGTGCTAGGGAGAGATATGGGGCACTGGTGGAGGGTGGTAGTGAGGGAGTCTGAGGAGGAGGTCATGAGCGGGAGGGGCTACAGAGAGATAAGGGGCACTGGTAGAGGGTGGTAGTGAGGGAGTCTGAGGAGGAGGTTATGAGGGGGAGGGTCTACAGAGAGATGAGGGGCACTGGTGGAGGGTGGTAGTGAGGGAGTCTAAGGAGGCGGTCATGAGGAGGAGGGGCTACAGAGAGATAAGGGGCACCAGTGTAGGGTGGCAGTGAGGGAATCCGAGGAGGAGGTCAATAGGGGGGCATGGAGGGATGAGGGGCACTGTTGAAAGGTGGTAGTAAAGGTATTTACGGAGAGCGAAGTCAGTGGTGGGGCACCAAAAAGGACTTTCGCACCAGCGCTAAAGCCGGCCCTGTCATGGCCTTTCTGTTTTTGTTTATTTAATTAGCAGTTGGGTCATAAGGGCTTCTGTGGAACATACTTTAAAGTGCTGCTAATTATATTTACTGCTATATTCAATGTTTTAAGTTTGAAGGTGATTTTACTAATGGTTTTACTGCGAAAAATGAATGTGGAGCCCGATGGTGCCTGATATGCGGCTAGAGCCCAAGGTCATCTGTGAGATAAGGTGCACTGGAGAGAAATAGCGGCTAATCAAGCCTGTAAGGGAGAGAGTTGCAGAGTCTGGGGTCAGGTGAATGTAGTAATGAAGAGGGATTCTCCCTGAGGGCTAGCACACAGAGAGCTTGTGAAGTGTCACTTGCCTGATACTCCCACCTCAGAAATCTCCTCTTCTCCTCAAAGGAACATTACATGGAAAAAACACTTTTTGAGAGTGATAATATTTAGAAAGTGATTTGGAAAAGAGTGCGTTTTACTGGGCCTTGAAAGACTAATAAGAGATAAAGGAGGGCCCTGAAGCAGGCCAGCCCAGACATATATGCGACAAATCGAGCCCACAGTGGCCCACCCAAATGCACCCTTGGCCCACCCCAAAAATAATTCCTGGAGCCGGACCTGGTGCCAGGTGGGTCCACATCAGATCCTGGGGAAAAAGGATTTTACCCACACCGTCACATTTAGGTTTAGCTGATTCTTCTGCTGTGAGATGTGTTTCCTGCATAAGGGTGATGTCAGATGTTTTGGAACCTAAGAAGGCAGGAGTTTTCTCCCATTTAATGAAGTGGGTGATTCCGTTGACTTTGAGGGACCAGAGGGTCAAATTGACTCGATGATGTTGAGGCATGATGAACCAACCTGTGAGGGATGAACAAGAGAAAAGAAGTGTTAACCAACCTTCAAGTGGGGTGACAGGTCACCACGAGCGACAATCGCTCCATAGAAAGTGGAGGAAGAAAAATATTCAGGCCGTAGAGTGTAAGGCTCTGAGGAGGCCTACATCTGCCAGGCCATGGGTGAGAGTCACGGTTTATGGAGAGACCTAGATTTGTCTCTATTGTGGTGATGATCCAGCCAGAGATCCCTGTCCATATCTCTATTCCAATGAGGTGCCTCACACATGACGTCAGCAATGGGGAGGTTGGGGCGGGGTGGTGTCAATATTCTGATGCCAGTGGGTCTCGACGTCCTCAAGCCAAAATTCTTATTCTGTGGCCCGGGGCACTCTTCCCGGGTCCTCACTCAGGTTGTGAAGTGTGCAGTAGGGGAGCACAGGCAGAACCCCCTGGTGCACACTACCTCTCTGTAGGTCAGGACAGTAAACAAACCAGATGGAGGCTGGTGATGCATGCAGTATCCTATGCTGTGTTGGTCAGTGGTAGTACGAATAACACAACAGGCAAGGTGGAGGCATCGCAGGGCAATCCTGGGTGAGGACTTACCAGGCGGACATTAGCGTCAGCAGCAGCACCACCCGGGCCCCAGAGTGCAGGTTGTCGGCCATTGGCTGTGGAGGCTGTCGGTGGCACCACAGAGAAATCCCGGGTGGCAGCTTGCAGGGCAGAAAGCACCGGGAGCATCAGCCAGGCCGTCATTTACAGACCGCCAGAATGCTGAGGAGTGCCTGAGCCACTGGCTGCATATGCCATTGGAGGGCCGCAGAAGTGCTGGCTGATCTCGCCACCCAAACAGGTCGCAAGGGTGGCAAAATCTTCCAGGTCTACACGGCATGTGGGAAATGGGGACGGAATCCCCCTGGGCCGAGGAAGCAGGGAACTCAGGAGCTTCGCTGAGGTGCCGCCATCTTTGCACGTGGCATAGCTCCGCCCCTTCCATTGGGGTGATCCAATGGAATTTCTTCAGCACCATTATGAGACATGCTGTTGCTTTACAGGGGTGCCAGAATGTTGTTGTTGGTGAGCCAATGAGCAGATTGTTGCCTCCATCCAGCTGTGGAGGATCCGGTCTTGCTCAGTTGTTCTGAAATCGAATTTTGGAAGGAAGCGTTCCAATGTTCTCAGGAGGAGGATTTGATACCATGGCGTGTTGATTACCAGAGAGCTCGTCATGTACAATGCTCCATTGCTTTCTAGCTAGGTTTATTCTGTAAAAGTCACTTAGGGGCAACACTACTACTTAAATGTTGCTGTAACTCAACAGTGCTTGAGTTTGGTCCACGAGACCCAGGGTAGCATCAGAATTCCATACCACATGAGATACATTTGGCATTTTGACAGTCAGTGGTTAACTTGAATATCAGCCACGGATCCGACCGTCGTGGACAGATGTGAGTGGGATTTGTTGTTGCCGGCCATCTCCACCGCAACACAATGTCTCATTCAAGGAGCGGGGAAAGGGGAGATGCTTTGACAATAGGTTTTAAAACAGAATGAGGCTGATGCACCAAAGACTTTGGGGCTTATTTATGAGCCCTTGCTTCACTTTTGCCCCGCCGGTGCGTCACTTTTTGTGACGCACCAGCAGGGTAAAAAATGCGCCACCTTGCGTCATATTTACAAAGTGACACATCTAGGTAGATGCGTCACTTTGTAAACCCCTGAGCCACATTATACCTGCACCAGGTATAATGTATGCAGGGTGGGCGTTTTGACGCAAGAAAGCCTCGTAGAAGTGACGCTTCATTTCTAGGACGCAAATGCGTCAATATCTTACACCTGCCTCACAGCAGGCGGAAGACTGATGCAGGCACATTGAAATGGGACTTGCCCATGTGTAATGAACCATTGCTGGAGTTGCATCACTTTTGTGACACACTCCAGCAATGCGTCATTTTTGCGCCCACAGATATGTCAGAAATACTGACGTATCTGTAACTCCTTGCGACATGATGCGTCATATTGTAAATATGACACATCCAGCATGTTGCAAGGAGGGCTCAATGAAAAGTGACGCATCGCTGTTTTCACGCAGCCATGTGTCACTTTTCATAAATGAGGCCCTTTACATTCACACCAGCAGTGCAGCTGACTGTTGAAATGCAAAGTCCCAATTCCTAATGCACCAAGGTGCATTGCAATAGTAATAATATCCATTATGTATTGTAATGCACAAGAGATTAGACCTTATGCGTCACAAGGGGAAGTGGGCAGTGAAGGGCAGTCATCTACCATTGCAAACTGCAACAGAATGCCAACAGGCTTTGTGACTACTGGTTCAGACCTAAAGCATGTACTGTTCACCTATGTGCAGGCTAACAAAAGGACTGCTTGATTGCTCATCACAGAAACCTAATGGCAGGACAAAGGGACAATGTGACATGAAATGACATGGCCTTGATGGACAGTCCATCCCATCAATTGTAAGCCTTGAACAAAGCATGAGAGATAATGGCTCAAATAGATTGACCTGAATTCCTTTCTCTCACTTGGTACTGCTGGAAAAAATGATTACATGAGGTTTTCAATCAGCTAAAACAGTCCTTTGCCACACCTAAAAAACAGCTTGTCTCCTACTACTCCTTCAGCTGTTAATTCTTACTAGCATTTCAGCCTCAGTTAACATGAAATCCTGTACCACCACAGAGTGCTTTACGAATATAAAAACAAGGTCTCCCTTTGGGACCTTATATGTATTTAGCTATGCAGCACATTATCCTGGGTGCTGAAACATCTACTGTTCTTCAACATGGAGGGAAAGTAAGCACCTAACTGCGTGTCACGCCAGGTATGGGAACACTTGGAGAGAAATATTGCCTTTTAGCGGGAAATGGTATAGTCCAAAGCTCTGTTTTTTAAGATGAAATCAGGGCCTTCGGTGGTCATATCACTGAAAATAAAAGAATTAAAAAAATAATGTTGTCTGAGGGTGCTCATGGAAGACAATTACTAATTACTATGGACTGGAATCTAGAGAATGCCAAAGTTATTCTGGTATTTTTCTGACCTCTGCTGGTCGTTTTCTATCAAGAAAGTTAAATAGGGGCAGTTGGCAGAAAAATTAAAAGAGTAAAGTCTCTCAGCAGAAAGCAATTCTGGTATTTTACTGGACTCTGCTGGTCGTTTTCAATCAAGACAGTTAAATCGAGGCAGTTGAACAGAACTAAAGTCCCTAACTGGAAGCAGACAAGTCCTAGGGCTGATCTCCAGAGCGCACATAGTACATACACATCTAAGTCCATGCTAATATTATAAAAAGAGAGCCCAAACCTTTGAGGCGGGTAATCTCAGTAACCACAGCACCAATCACAACGCCCAATACAGCATTGGAAAGGGCAGTTGCAGCAGAAGGACATAGGCCATGCAGATGCCCACCATATACATTTGAAAGGTAAAAGAACCTTACCAGCAAAGTAGTCGCGTGGGCGGGACGCGGCATGATGACAAAAAAAAAGCGTTCCTTAAACGTGTGTGTTGTGCTGGGGGTGTGTGCTGGGGGGGGTGAACAAGGCCAATGGGCGCGGCAATTGCAATTGCGCGGCAGCAATGGGTGTGGCCAATGGGCGCGACAACTGGCAACAAGCGCGCGGCACATACCCCATAAAAAAGCGTGCCTTGAGGGCGTGTGAAAAACAAACGTGTGCGTTGGGCCGGGGGCGTGGCCAAGGCCATTGGGTGCGGAAATTGCGCTGGAGCAAGGGGTGTGGCCAATGGGTGCGGCAATTGCCGGGGCTTAGGCGGGGGCAGACGCGACTGATCATGCCTGCGGGGACAATAACTGCACAGTATCCTGCGCGCTGTCAGCCAGTCAACTCTCTGCATAAAGGACCGAGCCTGCGGGGGCATTAACTGCAGCGTCTCCTGCGCGCTGTCACACAATCAACTCTCTGCATAAACGAATTGACACCAGGCGCACAACATCAACCAGGGCTGGAGCTGGGCTCAGGCGGCGGATGACGCGACTAAGCGCGCCAGCTGGGACACTAACCTTTGAACTGACTGCACTTTCCCACACGCGCAGTGTCTCCAGCGCGCGCTGTCACCCACTCAACTCTCTGCATCAACGACTTTACACCACAAGCACAACATCAAACAAAACTGGAGCCGGGCCTCAAGCGGGGGATGACGCGATTCAGCGTGCCTGCGGGGACACGAAATTTACAACTGAATGCGCTTTCACACACGCTTTCCTACGGAAGTGGAGTACATACACACTAGAGACATCTGCTAATACTTCTTACTCCGAGCTACACACAGTATCTGCACACACATGCCTAACTATTGTGACACTTCAAGCTAAAAATGTTCTCTACCGCGAGATTTTAAAATAAATTTCCCTTGCCTATTACACACATTCTATTTCATACCTGGACAACAGCGGGACGGGCTGCTAGTATATAATAAGAATATACTAAAATATATACATTATTAATAAACTATTCCTTTTTAGGTCGAGCATTCAAGAACTCTTGTATATACAAGAGGTCTTGAATGCTCGACCTAAAAAGGAATAGTTTATTAATATTGCATTTGGATTCCTCTTAGCAGGGAAATCCACAAAGGGAAGAAGGAACAGTCATAGAAAACTTAAGTCAGTGATATTTAATGTCATAAATACTTTGCAAACTTTACCTGCTGCGAGTTCATTTGGATGCTGTTAATATTAATGATCATAACGTTATTATTAAAATGGAGGCTGCAACTGCTGCTGATCACCATGGTGTTATAAAAGAATTATTACAATCGCATTGATCCATAGCTGCTAAGTTTCCCAGGTTCATGTGTAAAGTGCCACCCCAGTTCAGGTTTTTTTTTCTTTTTGAATTTTGGGACTTGTAGTCCTGTTTTATAATGGAATAAGTACGACTTCACGTCCCAGAATTCAAAGAAAAAACCTGTACTGGGGCAACACACCACGCATGGATCTGCGAAACTTGGCTGGGCTGATTGATCAAGGAGCATCAGGAGGTGTCAGTGAACTCAGCACAAACCACAATTTTAGATTTTAAAGGAGATGCTTTGATTCCCAGTTGAATCGCCTGAACTGATGACGACATTGAAAGGTCACTTCTATTTTCTGTCAGTGCCCCATCGAATGAAGGAGAAATCAATGCAAAACAAAAAATCGTGACGGAGACAAGTTTTAGACCGCACACCACGACAACAGCTTTGTAAGAGACTCCATTAATTGAAGCATTGCACCCAATCAACAAGCATTTCTCAGCTCAACTTGTTACTTTCCAGCTCCCCGTCTTATAATAAGTAATCCGCAATATGAATATTCATATATTGTGTCAATACTATTAGTGCTAATATTACGGCATATTCGGTCGCAAGTAACAAAGATTATTGCTATGTTTTATGCACATTCAATTTGCAAGCCGGTAATAGGGTAACAATGGTGCAGTGCAGAGGGGAAGCACTGGAGACCTACAGTAGTCATGAGCAACACAATAATTTTGACTGTAGACGGCAGACACCTGAGGGGCACGTTTGCCAATTTCACAAGGAATCGGTTAAACTATCAGTTACATTGACTAAGTCATTGACTTTTTAGTGTCCAACTGCTACTTTTTGGAGGATGCGACTGTTGTAAGTACGGTGTGACGAATACTATGTGCTGGGTGTGAGAAATCTTCTGCTAGAGTGTGACTGGTAGTCTGACTAGCGAGGGAGTGATGGTACTAGTGAGACCTCCAGTACGCAAGGGTTGTAAGAATGCTTCTGGAAGAGTGTAACTGGTACTCTTACGGGCGAGGGAGTGATGGTACTAGTGAGACCTCCAGTACACGATGGTTGTAAATGCTTCTGAGAGTGAATGACTGGTACTCTGATGGGCGAGGGAGTGATGGTACTAGTCAGACCTCCAGTACGCGAGGGTTGTAAGAATGCTTCTGGTAGCGCATGACTGGTATTCTGACTGGCGAGGGAGTGATGGTACTCGTGAGACCTCCAGTACCCTAGGACTGTAAGAATGCTTCTTATAGTGTGTGACTGGTACTCTGACAGGTGAGGGAGTGATGGTACTAGTGAGACCGCCAGTACGTGAGGGCTGTAAGAATGCTTCTGACAGTGTTTGACTGGTACTCTGACGGGTAAGGGAGTGATGGTACTAGTGAGACCTCCAGTACGCGAGGGTTGTAAGAATGCTTCTGGTAGCGCATGACTGATATTCTGACTGGCGCGGGAGTGATGGTACTAGTGAGACCTCCAGTACTCGAGGGCTGTAAGAATGCTTATTATTGTGTGTAAGTAAACTAGAAATTGCCAGCAAGGGGTTTATTTTGTAATCTAATGTACAACGTGTTAAATCTTATACTTGAAAATCAAGATTGAGACTGTGAATATAGTGTGTGACTGATACTCTGACAGGTGAGGGAGTGATGGTACTTGTGTGAGACCGCCAGTATGTGAGGGCTGTAAGAAAGCTTCTGGTAGCGCGTGACTGGTAATCTGCCGCGTGGGGGAGTGATGGTACTAGTGAGACCTCCGGTACTGGAGGGGTGTAAGAATGCTTCTGGTAGTGTTGTATTTCTATCTAGGACCCTAATTCGATATTCCTGATTTATGCCCTTATGTGGTTATAATAAATAATATCCTTATAAAGGCATAAGAATCATATCCATATTTAGTCATAGCCCATGCAGTCCAAATTAAGCAAGGCTACTTCCCCAGACTCCTAGAGAGTACAACGAGTTCTTTAAACAAAGCAAACTTCCAGCAACCTGGGAAATCCCCATGCTTCTATTTTGATTTGTCCTAGAACTCCTGTGAGCACTGAAAGAACGGCCAGTTCTTAGTGACATCTTTATTGACGTCTTATGTCCAACCTTACGTCAAACCCGGCACCTTTCAGGTATAAATATACCAACGTTGCCTTAAGCAAACACATGGTGGTTTGGAGCAGAGCGGCTATCTACTTGCCCGAGAGCCCAGCTGATGCGAGAGCCACGGACGCCGCCCCTCCCTTTTGACGCACTGAGAAAGACGCTGTCTTTTTCTCCAGCCGAGAAAATCCAGCTCCGGTGTTTTCCAGCCGCCCTTGCGGGTTGCTGGCATATCGAGTCCTGAGAAAGAGATACCAGACCTCCTGCTTTCTATTACCCAGGTACGGAGCTGACTAAACCCTTAAAGAGAATTCTTGACTCAGATTCTTGGCAAAAACCAACTTAACTTAAACTGCTACTTACTTACTCCTTCCCACGTATTAGGCGTAGGTCAGGTACACCGGGGTAGGCGTATTTAGAAGCACCAGTTGAGTACGATTAGTCAATGTATATATGTATGTTTATATTTTATCCATTTTAAAGTATCATATGGCTAAGAAACCATATCAATGCTTTTACAGTATTATTTCATAATACTCCTTTTACTGTACGCACTTTACTTTATGATAAGTATTGCAATTGTGGCAATTCATTTCTCTTGCATGAGAAAGAAGACTGCTCAATAAATAACACCTTTTATTGAAAACGCCCGTCTCTCTATTTTCTGCACTCTGGTGAAACTAAGTATGCACGATTGACTGAGTAAAATAGCTGTCTATTGTTTTCACACGACTCTAGAGATACACTCTTATTCTGAGGGAGCAGAGTTGTCATGTTTTATGGTTGTCAGAAGCTAATCCCTTCTTGTCTACCCAGGGAAGTTAAACTCCTCCTTGTTTATTCGAGAACGTTTCTAGTGACCTCTGAGCTAGCTGGCAAAACTAATTAAGTCTAATATAGTCAGTAGAGACCTAGTCGACCTCAGTCCTACGTCTACACTGCTGTTTATATTATTCCAATGCGCAGAGCCTATTGGGAATATAGGAACTACACTACATGGCGCCCAACGTTTGGTAAGGCGATAATCTAACGCAAGACATTAGAGTAACTCAGATGTGCTTTTTCACACAGACCCTTTTTCCCGTAAAAACTCCAAAAGACGTCTGGAGTGGGTAAAAGGTTAAAATCCGCTGGAACTTAGTAGGAAGAGATTCCTATGTATAGTTTTTGGTTTAGTCAATGTTGAAGGATACAGTGTTCCAAAATATTGTGCACCTAATCTTTGTTTCCTTGAAACTTGATCTGCAACAAAACTTTCCTTCAGTAAAATGGTGGAAAGTGAAGACGAAGCGGAGAGAGCTCGATTAGCAGCTCAACTCCTAGCGGATAACGCAAGTCTCCAAGATGAAGACCGGAATGCTATTTTAATTCCGGTAAATGTAAGAAGAACTATAACTAAAAAACTTATAGAAAATGGAGTGTCATCACAAGGGGGTACAGTCATATTCGTGGTAGAGGTCCATGAATATCGACAGACAGAGGTATTCTATTCATGGATACACTTTCCAGCAGCAAACGCTGTAACAAAATAATTCCACTATTACAAAATAGAGGAACCTCCAGAGGAATACACTCCTTTCGAGGAGGTTGAAATCCCATTAAATTACCAAGAGCACCTGCTCTGGTTTAAAGGCGCCCTAAAACATAAAAATCACATGACCAGGCTCGGTCCACTAGGTAGACCAGGAGCAACGTAGCCGGTTCTAGCCAGCTACACACCACATCCAGACATTGAAAAAATGTCAAGCGAAGAACTCTTAGTTAAAATAAAAGAATTAACAAAGGCATATAGGGCTAGATGTAGGTAAATCTATTTTACCACTTCTTAAATACCGAATTTTACCGATTAGGTATTTAAGAAGTGGTAAAATAGAGGGGGGGAGATGTAGGTAATTCCAGATGTGGAATTACCGAATCGTTAAAATTCGGTATTTACCGATTCGGTAAATACCGAATCGGTATTTCCTATTGATTCCTATGGGCTGTGAAGCTCATAGGAATCAATGGGAAATACCGATTCTGTAATTACAGAATTGGTAAATACCGATTTTAGCAAGGGTGCAGGGGGTGTCACTTTGACACCCTCTGGCACCCCAAAAATTGACATGTGC
The DNA here is from genome assembly GCF_964261635.1 of Lissotriton helveticus. Lineage (NCBI taxonomy): Eukaryota > Metazoa > Chordata > Amphibia > Caudata > Salamandridae > Lissotriton > Lissotriton helveticus. The sequence continues at coordinate 11,069,177 of NC_136064.1, forward strand.
GCCATGTGGCACACAGACATGCCCTAAGGGCATGTCTGTCTGTCACATGGCATAGGTGTGCATGCACACATGTGCATGCACACCTGAATTCGCTATTTTAACACCCAATTGGATTGGGTGGTAAAATACCGAATTTGTAGGGCCTTTGGGACTCTGAAGAGTCCCACCTACATCTGAGATTTACCGAATCGGTAAAAATACCGATTCTGTAAAAAAGTGCCCCTACATACCGAAAACCCATTTACCGGTCGGTAAATGGCTCCTACACCTGGCCCATAGAGAGTTAGTTCAATTGGCAATGGACGATATAACTTATCTCCAGAAATTGAAAGAAACAGATATAGCAGAACAACCATTTGAACTTGCCAGAATCATAGAAAAATCCTATGAAGAACTAGGTAGAGATAGTTTGGGTGGGAAACCAGTAAAACCCCAACTAACTGAAAATCCTGAAAAAACTTTTATTAAAAATAATCTAAACACTCCAAAAAAGAGTTGGGATGGAAATAAACAATCCACTCCCAAAGAAAATCGATTCCAGTCCAGAGGAAGGTCTCCTCAACGGAGAGAAAGATCTCCGGACCGAGGAAACAAGTCTCCCCAGAGGGAGCCCTCTGAGAAAAGATACAACCTTAGAAATAGGGATAATCTGAAAAAACCTGATAGATATCAAGATATTGATACACGTCCCTCTCGATCTTTTCAGACTTCCTCGCAGAAATCGGAAAGAAGAGGACGGCCAGAACACAGGGAAGAGCACGTCAAGTCCAAAGACAAGGAACCTGCTCATCAAAGTAAAAAATTACAATTTCCAAGAAAGAAGGCAGCCAGTATTAAAATAATTAAACATGCCGAGGATACTGAGGACACAACTGAAAAACGGAGAGTGGGCCCAGACAATGCTAGACAGTGCAGCAGAAGTGACCATAGCTCGCAAGATCCTGATGAATCTTCTGGAGACAGTGGACACGAATGAATACATTCAGGTGGAAACTGCAGATACCAGAGTTAGCAAACCTCATAAAATATACGAAATAACACTGCGTATAGAGGGGGACAAGACTAGGAAAGTAAGGGGTCTCTTTTGGGATAACCTTTCGAAGGGCTATGACATTCTTTTAGCTGAAAAAGACTGGCCACCAGAGTTTGTCAGGGAGTGCCCTCATGGCGGAGAAATGATTATGCCTGCCTCCTCAAATCAAATTTCAATTCATAAAAAATCCATATATGCAAGAAAATGGGCAGTGGCCCAAGCTCCTGCATTATATAAAAGTCATGTAGGATGGGATGAGGACTCTTCTCCTCACAAAATCCAGTTAAAATGTCAACCCACTGCACAAAGGCAGTACCCGGTTAAACAAGAAGCTAAAAAGCAAGTCAGGGAGATCTTAGATCAACTTGAATACCAGGGGGTGATTGAAACATGCACCTCACAAATGAACAATTCTTTGTTTCCTGTCTCCATATTGCCTAGTTTTGGACTACAGACACTTAAACTCCTGTTGCAAAACATTTGCAGTACAAAACTCACACAGTGCAGCACAAATGAATAACATTGTGCGCAAAAAATACAAAACGACATTAGACATCTCTAATGGATTCTTTTGTCAAAACATTGCACCTGAAAGCATGTATTTGACCGCGTTCTCAATCATGGAGTCACAAAAAAACTTCTGTCGACTCCCACAGGGATTCAAGAATAGCCCAGGATTATTCTCAGCAAGAGTAACAGAGTTACTACAAATATATGATGATGAAGCATTATCTTATGTCGATGACATCTATCTCACAGATGATGACCTGGATACTCACTTGAAAAGAGTGAACACCATAATGCTTGGTTTCGCAGCTGAGGGTTACAAATTCAACTTTAAAAAGTCAAGAATTGTACATCTAACTGTCCTATTTTTAGGATATGAATTATCAAGTGAAGGCAAAAGCCTAGCAGACAACTTCTTAGAGAAGTGTGCTGTACTCCAAGCACCTAAAACGCTAAAGAACTTACAATCAATACTAGGTTTCCTGAATTTCGGAAGAACATACATTCTAAATTATGCAGAGAGGGTTAAACCTCTCTATGAATTAATAAAACCTGATTTCAAACCAATAAATTGGACTCAGAAACACACAGAAATTTTAAGATCATTGCAAACAGACATGTTAGCTAAAACAAAATTGCAAACACGCGAAAACATACGCAACCTTGTAATCCGAGTCATCCCAGGAAGATGCGGATTCACGTGACTGACCTCTAATGAGGGAGAAACGGTACCAATAGCTTACAAATCACACTTGTACACACAAGCAGAAATGAAATTTAGTTCTACTGAAAAAATTCTAATAGCGGTTCAAACTGCTGTAGCAAAAGAAAGAGCCCAAGCCCAAGGCAGAAGGATGACTGTTTTAACAGCAGAATCAGCCCTTGAGGCATTAACAAGTCCATGCAATTTGACTACTGTGGCATTAGATCCAAAATGGATACAATGGGAAAATTCTCTTGCTACAGAAGACGTGAAATACTATTTTGACCCGAAAATGAAAAAACAAAAAAATCTAAAATATGAAGAAGAATATCCTCTGCCAATCGAAATTCTGCCTCTCGAACAATACACATGTATAATATACACAGACGGATCAGCACAGCCCGCAGTTGGGGGTAAACAAGCTTACAGTGCTGCGTGCGCGGTTGTTAAAGGTCGTTCGCACGAAGGAAAATTTAGACCACTTGTATCTATAACTCAATCTCTAAGAGATTGTCCGGCTCAGCGAGCTGAACTACTAGCATTTAAGATGGCGCTTGATATTGCGGATCGCGAATTCCCCACACTAATAGTGTGCGATTCACATTACTGCATCAGGTCTTACAATAATGACTTGCAGAACTGGGTTCAAAACGATTACAAAGATGACACAGGTGCCACAATAAAGCATAAGAAGCTTTGGGAACAAGTAGTTCTTTTACAGAAAGAACTACAAAAGACTCACGTGATACATACACTGAGTCATCAACGTGATGGCGTTCACGTTGCACGGAATTTATTGGCTCACAGAGCTACAGGGGAAGCAGCTCAACCGGCTTCCGTAGCCACAAAAAAGCGTTCAGAAAAATACATAGACAGGGAAACAATGCTGGCAGTAAAAGCGTCTTTGAAAGGCGACTGTGTAGCTTTACCTGTGAACTATCCACTCAATTATACATACATAATTGATGCAAACTCCGTTCCTTTTGCTCAAATCCCTGGAGTGGGGGATAGAGTCATTCCAAACACGAACAGGAGAGTCTTATTAATAGCAAACACATACATGGGTGAAGGTCTTAGGCACCAAGAGATCAAGAAATCTCTGAAAGAATTACAATCAGAATACTGGTGGCCGGGGATGAGCCTGCAATTTTACAAATTTGCAATGGGCTGTCAAAACTGCAACATAGATCGCAGTCGCGAACCGACCGGAGTATTGCCAGGACCCTTCTTTTAGAAAGCATAAGGCTATCTATACGCAAAAATCCAGCCGGAGAAATGCGTCCCATTTATATTTAAGACTAGATTCACTTAAAATGTAGACACCAGCGCTCGGCTGACGCCAGAACGGTTATAAAAGATTTACGAGTCTTTATCGGCACATACGCAATCGGCATGCTACATTCTGACCAGGGTCCTGCGTTTAGCTCTAGGGCTTACAATGAGGCCATGGCCAGCATGGGCATTGCATTGCGGTACTCTTGTCCCTTTCATCCTGAGGGAAATGCGGTAGTGGAAAGAAAAAACCAGGACATAAAGCAATCTATAACGGCGAGGGTATTAGGTTCGGGTGATGGGTGGGTCCAACATTTAACAAGTGTCCAACGTAGTCTTAATAATCTGCCAAGAAATTCTCTAAAAGGTCTCAGTCCATACGAACTATTGTTCGGTACTAGAATGCACATTCAGGATCTTGATAGTCACACTTCAGTAGTAGAAGAAAAATCCTTTGATATCAAAGACCGTTTGGTTGTTTTACAGGACTTAAATGAAACAAGACGCAACCTGAGTAACATAAAATTAAAGCAACAGCCAACAGCCACTGAAGAAAAACCACCTGTCCCTGCAAGACCTGTCTGGATTCCAAAGATTGGAGATCTGGTCAGAGAGAAGATTGCGGTGAAGAAGGAATTTGGGCCTTCTTACAGAAAAGCAGTACCTGTCTTAGCTGTCAGCGGAACAAGATCAGTTGTACTACCGCCCCTTGCTGGTAAAAAGGAGAACCGAGTTGTATCCATCGACCTGGTAAAACCACAATCATGTGGCCAATAATAAGTAGTAGGCCCAGTGGACTACCAAGAAATAGCAGAGTACCAACATTTGCTACAATCCAAGAGGTTCAAACTGAGAGACTAATCACATTTGATAAACCTGCAGTGAATAGAAAAGGACTATGCAACACAGCCATGGAACTTATGCCTCTTGAAACCCAAATTGCAACAGTTCGTCAAGAAACACCAGTCTACAACGATGTAGCCTCGGACTATGCTAATGAAAAAAAGAAAAATGCAAAAGCAAATGAAAATTCGGAAGCAATTCCAACAATTGACAGAACTGCATCTGGCTACTTCAACAATTTCGATGACTTTTCTGAAGATCCAAGCGAGCCTGAAGAAACGCCAGCGACAAAAACTTTCAAAGACAAAGTAACTGAACTCTTTCATCAACTCAAAGAAAACTATCTGATTTCTCCATGGATTGAATTTTGGATTGTGTTAGGTGTACTTTTCCTCCTGCTTTGGCTCATCATGGTTCTTTGTTTGGGAAAATTCATTGAAGGAAAATACAGTACAATGGACACAGCAAGTCCGAACATCAACTTGGTCCTAAAGCCTCACAAGTCATCTCACATCGAGAAAAGACAACTATCACCAGTGAACGTGACAGCCAATCCAATACCCGGTGGGGTAGCATGGGACAGAACTGAATTTGACATTTTTGGCCCGATTGAGCTCTTGAAATATCCACATCAGTTCAAGATGTCATTAAGTGACTTGGTAAAACCAAGTACTTTCTCTGATGATTGGGACATTGAAAATATTAATAATATGATGTCAGATTTAGTAATGTCAGCAAAATTTACAGAACATGATTACTTACAGGGTTCATCAAATTATGAAGAAATGTACTGTTATAATCACTTTGGTCATCACTATTTGCATAAATCTGCTCAACCTAGAAATGTTTTTAATTATAACCAATGGGAACATTGTGCAACGCCACCTAAAAGCAGCTCGAAAACATTTTATGAGAAATTCCCATACTTCTCAGGGTTTAACACAAGTGATGCAGAAACGTTTTATTTTAAAATGTTAAATAAGACAGGAATGAAAACAATGTTGACAAATACTAAATTGATTTATTCTGAAACATTTTATGAAAAAATGATTACATTTGGTTTTGAATTCTGGAAAAACAACATTGAAACAAACACCATCTGGGGTACAAAAGAATGACAGGTCCAAGGTTTAGAAGCATTGTTTAGAGCCTGCATGATCCAAGAACAAATAATATTCTTGAATGACACTATTCAACAGACATCCTGTCTTGGCCTAGCCAAGATTAAAGACTTAAACAAACCGTCTATTCCAAAGCCCATACCTGATAGTAATAACACTACTGATATGGAGATAGACGTATCCCATATTTTACACCAAAACAGAACACATCCTGATTGGGAAAAATGGTTGGTCTGGCCCACAGACACAAATAACTGTCAAGATAGATTCCTGAACAAAATACAGGGGTTCAAAATGACCAGGCCAGACCCTAGATACTCCCAGAGACAACATCCAGGGATAGTTACAACAGACAGTGTAGGGAAACTATGCCTCGAATGGCTACAGAAATCCACACTGGCTGAAATTAAGCAACACTTGACTTTACTTAAAGACGATGCTGACTTGCATGATTTCATACTGGGACCACGCAAACAGCGTCAAAAACGTTTCATAGCGGCCAGTATATACGCTGCGTACATCGAAGCTTGGAAAGTAATGCAAAGTGAAACAGCAGAAAAAATACGAGAAATTGATCGTATTAATTTGGAAAAATCACTTTCTGTTGTGGACAATGGGTTAACGACTCTGTCCTCCAGAATATATTCACTGGACAGTATCGTATCATCTGCTATTGATATAATAGAGCAGGACCTACTAATGTTACAACATGGTCAGTCCCAATTACGTTCTATTGTACAGCTTGGCTGGACGTTGCAAAATCTGTGTTCAGGCTACGTGCTATGGCGTTTAATCAACACAACGTCATTATTCTCTATCTTTAACCTTACTGATAAACAAATCAGTTTGGCACAAAAAGGAGCAGACTATATGATTCTGAGCATTGAAAAACTTGTGAGATTACCATTGACAATGTCAGAAAGACCTGTCATTGAATGGATAATGCACAGGATAATTACAATTCCGATAACAACTTTCCAGTTTAAATATTGGCAAGAGTATATACCAGCGGGCCAGTATGAAAGGTTGGGTAAAGGCTACATCAAGTCAACATGGAAATTACCTTATACACACAAATGTTATAATGAAAAGAAAAAGGAGATATTTCTTAGTGGTAACAATTGTAAAAAATCACTAAGTGGTACACTTCTGTGTCAAGGTATTAACCTGCATGGGGCCTGCGAAGGGTCTTCGAATAACCTTTCTTGTCACCTGCACGGCACTCCTGCAAAACAGATAGAGCCATTTTTCAGACAGCTTTCCAATGGCAGCTGTATTCTAATAAATGACCACAGCTGTTGTGGCATGGTGCCAGGAAAAGCCTATCTCGTCAGCGTTAGTTCCATGGTCACTTGCTGTATGCAAGTATTGTATCCAAACAGCACTCCAGACATGGAGGCGGCGATATGGCCTTATTTGAATATCTCTTCTATTCGAATTGATACTTTAAGCAGAATGAAATCCATTCTTTTACAGACAACTGTGCCTTTGACCTCGTCTAAAGAAACGTATGATCTGCAAGTTGCAAGGACAACGGCAGAGATACATTCCTTATTATCAACAAATTGCCCCGTGGATTTCGTAGAAATGTTGAGCCAAATCCTAAACATGTCAGATACCAGTGGCATCGCACATGTATTTAAGACAATTTTTTGGGGACTGTTAACACCATTTGATAAACAGTTCTGGGCATCTCTCTCAATTTTGTCCATTCTGTCTTTGGAGGCCTACCTCTACTATTGGGACTCGTAGCAGGAATTTTATTTTTGATTCTTCTGCTCCGATATGGCAAGCCAAGGCGCAGACAAAACTCCAGCAACGATGGAAGAAACGATCCTAGCAGTACGCTACCGGGACCGCATAACTAAAGTCCTCGGATTAGCCCGGCTAAGAGATCTGAATATGACCTGGTTTCTTTCATTCAGACCAATCTGGCAAAATTGCATCTTACCTGTGCTTCGATGTATGCTATGTGGAGAAGAATGCGTGTTGGACATCTGTCTTACACTACCATCAGTAGTACCAATGGATACAGATACCTTGCTAGGTCCTGTAACAGCTCATGCATCGTGTTGTCCCCCGCGGCTACCTATTCTGATGACGGCATTCGTTGAGACTTCACCACTACGAGTATGTGGCAGTGGAGTACGAGATGAGAGCAACATCACACAGGTACAACCTTCTGTGAGCATTGCTGATCCTGACATCGATGATGGCAATCATTCTCATACATGCACTGTTACAGCATTTTCAAACTTGGTCGAACTTTCACCTGATGTCGTAGACCAATTGTTTGCGAGTCTGTCTGAAATGATTTTCTCCCCTGAACAGAAAGAACAACTTTTTAAGCAACGAGCACACAGCGTTCCCTGAACTCTGAATTCGGCCTTCAGCTTTGATAAACAAAAGCTACTGAAAACATTTGGAACTATACTTTCCACTGAAAGCGAAATTATTTTTTTTTCCCTTCCAAAATATTTACCTTCTTCTGGCACAGAGTACTCTGCTTAAAGTAGAACTATTCTTAGAGAACAGAGCTTCTATTTTAGGAACTCTAGAGACAATATTTTACCTCAGCCTCTAGCACATGTACAGCATTTTGTATTAATATGTGATGGAATGGTCTCGACCATCTCTTCTGTATTAAGAGCCATTTCATGTGTAATCTTCGCAATTCATTCAGCTGATATATATATGCATTTTTAACTGAATGATACCACTGCTTGAAAAACGTACAGTACCAATACTCATTTTCGTGTATTTACCATATACCATTTCAAATGCGAATTATGTATTTTGGGGTGGGTTGGAAAACACATGCACCATTGTATGTTTACTATTGCTTAGTTTTAGTAATGAGGGACATTAGATCGTGGAGTGGGTGTTGTATTTCTATCTAGGACCCTAATTCGATATTCCTGATTTATGCCCTTATGTGGTTATAATAAATAATATCCTTATAAAGGCATAAGAATCATATCCATATTTAGTCATAGCCCATGCAGTCCAAATTAAGCAAGGCTACTTCCCCAGACTCCTAGAGAGTACAACGAGTTCTTTAAACAAAGCAAACCTTCAGCAACCTGGGAAATCCCCATGCTTCTGTTTTGATTTGTCCTAGAACTCCTGTGAGCACTGAAAGAACGGCCAGTTCTTAGTGACATCTTTATTGACATCTTATGTCCAACCTTACGTCAAACCCGGCACCTTTCAGGTATAAATATACCAACATTGCCTTAAGCAAACACATTGTGGTTTGGAGCAGAGCGGCTATCTACTTGCCCGAGAGCCCAGCTGATGCGAGAGCCCACGGACGCCGCCCCTCCCTTTTGATGCACTGAGAAAGACGCTGTCTTTTTCTCCAGCCGAGAAAATCCAGCTCCGGTATTTTCCAGCCGCCCTTGCGGGTTGCTGGCATATAGAGTCCTGAGAAAGAGATACCAGACCTCCTGCTTTCTATTACCCAGGTACGGAGCTGACTAAACCCTTAAAGAGAATTCTTGACTCAGATTCTTGGCAAAAACCAACTTAACTTAAACTGCTACTTACTTACTCCTTCCCACGTATTAGGCTTAGGTCAGGTACACCGGGGTAGGCGTATTTAGAAGCACCAGTTGAGTACGTTAGTCAATGTATATATTTATGTATATATTTTATCCATTTTAAAGTATCATATGGCTAAGAAACCATATCAATGCTTTTACAGTATTATTTCATAATACTCCTTTTACTGTACGCACTTTACTTTATGATAAGTATTGCAATTGTGGCAACTCATTTCTCTTGCATGAGAAAGAAGACTGCTCAATAAATAACACTTTTTATTGAAAACGCCCGTCTCTCTATTCTCTGCACTCTGGTGAAACTAAGTATGCACGATTGACTGAGTAAAATAGCTGTCTATTGTTTTCACACGACTCTAGAGATACACTCTTATTCTGAGGGAGCAAAGTTGTCATGTTTTATGGTTGTCAGAAGCTAATCGCTTCTTGTCTACCCAGGGACGTTAAACTCCTCCTTGTTTATTCGAGAAAGTTTCTAGTGACCTCTGAGCTAGCTGGCAAAACTAATTAAGTCTAATATAGTCAGTAGAGACCTAGTCGACCTCAGTCCTACGTCTACACTGCTGTTTATATTATTCCAATGCGCAGAGCATATTGGGAATATAGGAACTACACTAAAGTAGCACATGACTGGTACTCTGATGGGCGAGGGAGTGATGGTACTAGTGTGAGACCACCACTATGTGAGGGCTGTAAGAATCCTTCTGGTAGTGTGTGACTGTTACTCTTTCGTGCGAGAGGGAGTGAAGGTACTAGTGATAACTCCAGGATGTGTGTGAGGGTTGTAAGAATGAATCTAGCCCTGTGACTGGTACTCTGTGAGCGGTGTGAGTGTGCTGTTGGTATTATGAGTGTTTTGCTTTTCCATCAAATGGCCTCGTTACACGGTGGAGCCCTCAAATGTGAGGAGCAGTGATGGGCAGTCTCTGCTACGGTGGCCCATGCGGGCAGTTCCATCGCACCCCGAGGCTTCCGGCTCTGCCATGTGGTGGAGCACACAGTAAAGTCGTGTTTCAATCAGAATTTCCGAACCCGCATGTTTGAAGCTTTAATGATTCAAATGTGAGAAAGTGAGACTGAGAACAGGAGAAAGCAGCTAAACTCCTGAAGCAGGCAGAAAGCTGTGAAAACACAAAATCTATCGTGGAAGAACGGCTGAAATTAGCAATCACAGATCAGGTGTCCCTCTTCGCGGTTTCTATTCCATCTTGTGTGTCGGTGTGAAAAAGCAGCCGTGTAGAAAAGAGAGCTTATAACGAATTATGATTGATAAATAAACACAATACATTCTGCCTACAATTGGGCTCCACTTTCTATGCCGTATGATGAGAAATCACGGTTCATGTATAAACTCTGAGATTTTTCCCGGAAAACTTGCAGTTGCATCATTGACTACAGTATTGATTTAGGATGTAGGGCACTGCTTTTTCTACACCCTGCAGATTTCACTGAATTATTGTACGGATTGTTGGGAAGATGTGGATTAAAATGTTAAGGTCTCGGAGAGGATAGGCCTTTTCTCCCACCTGGCCTTTCCCCAGTGGGCTGGAGCCCTTCGAGGCTGGTTTTCAAAGCCCCGGGCTCACTCAGTAGGGGGCATATTAGCAAGGGCGTGTGATAAATATAGCAAATCGTGCTAAGCACATATTTTTTTATCGCTGTCTATCGCTGGACCCTGTCGCGGAGATAGTCCGTTATTACCAACATGTATCTCCAATGTGATTGAAAATCCAGCGATAGTGGCGAAATCCACCAAAAACACAATTATCGCTAACGTAAAGCTTGCTAATAGGCAGGGTGGGTTTCAGTCTTAGAATCCACCTCCCATTGAGGATAATGGCTAAGTCAGGAATTTAGCAGGTGTAAAACTTTCTGCGATAACCCCGGTTAGCGCTACTTTTTGCATCGCTAACCGGGGTCAGGTCCTCATTGCTAATAGGCGTTAGGCCTGTTAGTGGCTGTTTTCATGGTCTTTTGGTCAGGAACGGCTACTTTGCATGTCATTAGCGATAACTATCGCTGACATGCAAAGCGGCCCCCAAAACAGTTGCTTTCGCCAGAAAGCTGTCGCTAACAGCTGTTAGCGACAGCTTGCTGATAGGGCGATTAAAATATCCCCGCTTTAGCAGTAAAAAGTGCTGCTAAATCGGTGAAGATGCCCTTGCTAATATGCCCCTAGGTTTGTAGACTGAGAGAAAGAGAGGAAGAGAGTGTGAAGGTAGAAAAAAGCCATCAGAGGGAGGAGAAAAGGAGACAAAGAGAGTGGATGATTGTAAAGAGAGAGATTACTCGGGGAGACATAAGGAGCAGAACTGGTTTGATCATTTGTACCAGGGCTGCTCTTGGTCCCCCAGTCCGGCTTTGGCATCAAATCCAAGTGGCAGGTAATCCAGACTCAGACCAGTAATAGGCGTTACCAGCCAAGGACACATTGCTGCTTAATCTTTTACAATGGAGATTGGTGTTAACTCTACCTTCTCTGACTGAAAAGTTGGAGGATTTTGTAAAGTGAAGTATTTCACAATCTTGCTGGGGTGCTGGGAGAGTGAAAGGAGACAGCTGCAGGATGTCAGTTTTTTGTAACACACAACATTTAAATTCCTGTATAATAACTACACATATTTCAAAATATATTGGCAGTTAGTTAAGCTCAAAGAAAGCACACATTGTTCTGGTATTTCCTAAGTGTGATGTAAAAAATAGATTTTCATAGCATTAAAATAAATCAAGTTACTTTATTGGTGATGTGCAAATGTTAAATATTCGTTGAAAACTGATTTCCACAGACCATTGTTTGTGCTCTAAGTAGTTTTATCAGTTAAACCGCACGTTGTGGACATTTCTATGAAAAATGTGCAGTCTGTAAATTACCGTGTGCCAGAATATTAGGCCTTAGTAATATATTTGTGACATGCTCCAAAGTTCAGTATCAAAAAGAGAATGCACAGTTTCCCTGAATTCAAAAACTTGGAAGAGGCAGTTGACAAATAAAAAGTGAGTGGGGCACAACGGAGGGGAATCCTCCTTTTCGGAATTAAAGGCCTCACACACCCAGCAAGCTAGGTGTCATGCTTCATCATATGGCCTTGCCCCTCGTTGGGTCGGCTGTGCAATACCCTACGGGCACCCATAAAGGGGCTCTTTAACGGGGATCTTTTATTCCTGCCGTATGGTGTAGTGGGGGTGAGGGCTCTAGGAGGTGGAAGTGAGTGGTGTAGACGTGCTAAAGTGATGTTAAAACAGGTTGGGTAGTCCACAAAAAACCTTTAATGAAGTCGTAACCCACCTGGGCAAAAACAAAGAAAGAGAGTGGTTGCTAAACATGGCTCTAGGGTCCGTTGAAGCAAAGACCTACTCTTCTGAATGGTCGACATTTTTCATGCTCTTTGAGTTCAAAACGATACTCAGCAACTCCTCAGGACCAAAGATGGGGAAAACTATCTACACTACTAGATGTCCACAAGTTAATCTAGTCAGATATGCGCCTAGTTTCGCCATGTAGAAACCTGGAGAGGATGACATAAAGGAGAAATTTACACGGTGTCATCCACAAAGAGCTCACTTGTGAGGGTCAACTGTCTAATGGCCAAGTGAAATGAATGGGAATACCATTCCAGGAATACAACTCATAAAAAGAGCTGTAATAATAATGTTAAGAAGGTTAAAAAGGTTAAAAAAGTCAAAATGATAACATACCATGGGCCGCACTCAGCTATCCCTAGGGTCTTGACCCCTGTATGCCACCCATATGGGTAATCACCATGTTAGCCAGATGTGAGAAGGACCACACTATGACCCACCTCAGGGGCATTAGTGGTATACAAGTCTGACTTGCTATGGGATTCATATCTGGGCTTAGTAATGATCGGGTTGTCTATTTACTTGGGTGTTGTCAGCTGCACACCCACCCCCTGCACCCCTGTACCTACACTACCATTGGGGACCTACGTTATGACAAACATCATCTTTACTGATGAGTATGGCTTTCGCTATTGACACGTTCCTAGTCTCCACCTATTACAGACACCTAGGAATTAAACAACACTCCCAGGTACCTGTGCTACTTACCATTTGTCACCAGCGTGGCAAAGGGCCAACTTACACACTAGAGTCTATAAATCGAGCGCTAGAGCGCTTCTAATTCAAGTCAACACTGACCACACGAGGGTGCCACTGTTAACAGGGTTACCAGCCTATCTGGGTTCCATATAGACCGTGGAGGACTCCATGATGCCCGACGATCTGTCCAATAACTGGGACTCTCCTTGGACATCAACATGTTAACCGGCACCCTTTCGCCATGGGTTTACATCCACGAGGGGATTGAATTTCATTAAACATATACAAGCCTTCACCACTCCTCTCCTCCCCCCCCCCGCTTTTTGATTTCAAAATAATTTTGAAATTTTAATTGTAAAACACATCATTTCACTGGAGATACTATGGGTGTTTAGGCTCTCCAGTGTCTCTACACCACTATGAGATGGCCACCGTACATTCCTTGACTAATGACGTGCAGAGGACACGACAGAGACCGCCGCGCCTACTGACACGTCAGGAGCCCAAGTGACCAGACCCACAATGCCATGCCCCCGCTGGAATTATAATGGTGTCAGCCGCCACTACACGCTGCACCGAATCCCCTGCGGGAGCACGACTAGGAGGTTGGCGTGGCTCAGGTAGCAAAAAGGTAAGCGGTATGGTGTTGTTTCCGATTGTGTCCCGGCACCTTTTTGAGGAAGGGCGTACCTTGGCCTCCCCCACCTATATAACAAGTTACAATCTGGGACTCAGGTGTATGTTACTTACGCCCAGCTAAGACTAGGGGCAGGCTGGTGACATGCGCTGAATGTTTGAAACTATTTGCTTCACCGCAGCTGGTTGCCAATGTTTTGTGGAGTCTGGCACATCTGTGAGCCTGGTTGTGTGCAGTCATCACGGTGACTGCGACAGCTCGTGGTCGGGACGCATCCCACCCATAATTCTGGGTGAATCGACCTATGCATCAACTTGGCGTCATGGCTGAGGCCCCGGACCACTGGGGGGGCTGTATTAATAACACACTGGCCCGAAATTCCCTGTGGTAACCCATACCCGTAAGCAATGGCATCCCTGACTATGTGCAACAGTATTTAGTCACGGTATTACTTACCACCCTTATACAGGACATCAGGAACATGGTGTCTTATCGCCAAGGGCAATGGTGACAGGACTCGCTCCAAGTTTAGGTGGCTGAGTCTAATACACATGCTAAATCGACAGCTCTTTTTATGAGTTGTATTCCTGGAATGGTATTCCCATTCATTTTACTTGGCCATTAGACAGTTAACCCTCACAAGTGAGCTCTTTGTGGATGACACCGTGTAAATTTCTCCTTTATGCCATCCTCTCCAGGTTTCTACATGGCGGAACTAGGCGCATATCTGACTAGATTAACTTGTGGACATCTAGTAGTGTAGATAGTTTTCCCCATCTTTGGTCCTGAGGAATTGCTGAGTATCGTTTTGAACTCAAAGAGCATGAAACATGTCGACCATTCAGTAGAGTAGGTCCTTGCTTCAACGGACCCTAGAGCCGTGTTTAGCAACCACTCTCTTTCTTTGTTTTTACCCAGGTGAGTTACCATTTCATTAAAGGTTTTTTGTGGACTACCCAACCTGTTTTAACATCACTTTAGCACGTCTACACCACTCACTTCCACCCCTAGAGCCCTCACCCCCACTACACCATACGGCAGGAATAAAAGATCCCCGTTAAAGAGCCCCTTTATGGGTGCCCGTAGGGTATTGCACCGCCGACCCAACGAGGGGCAAGGCCATGTGATGAAGCATGACACCTAGCTTGCTGGGTGTGTGAGGCCTTTAATTCCGAAAAGGAGGATGCCCCTCCCCTGTGCCTTCACTCACTTTTTATTTGTCAACTGTCTCTTCTAAGTTTTTGAATTCAGGGGAACTGTGCATTCTCTTTTTGATACTGTGCTACTAGGGCGCATGCACTGGACCCCGTGAAACAACAGCCCTATCAGTCCCTCTTTTTGTTAATAATGCTACAAAGTTCACCACCGTCTGCATACCTCACTCTTATCACTCTCCCGATGAATGGACGTGACTAATTTGCTTGACTTGCTTTTCATATGACCTTTGAAGTTTTTACAATCCCTATGACTTCAGTGGTGTAACACTGATGCCAACCTCCACCACTCTGAAAATTGTTCCAGAATCCAGCAGAATAAAGATGAAGGTGCATCTAGCAGAACAGAGATGGAGACTTCCTGGTAGCTGGGCGTGAGAGGACCTGTGTAAGCCACAAGAGTCCTTTGATTGCCTCGCTAACCAGGGCTGAGAGCGAGAAGGTTTCTGAGTTTGTGAGTTTTAATTGGATAGTGAAGGGGGAATTAGAGTTTGAGAATATTAGTTATATTGAGGAGCAAATAGGGGCTTACTGGGCGGCCTCTTCACTCTGCAGTATTTTAGACTACATTGGTATTTTATATATATGCCACTGTCAAATTAAGCTGCTTGCATGAAAATGAACTTTGTAGATGGTTGATTGGTTACTGTGGTGTGGTGTGTTTGCAGCCATTCTGTTTCATGTACAGGTTTTTCACTCTGTCTCTGAGGCAGTCCAGGGTGTAAAAACCTTCTTTCAGGTCTATGAACTCATGATTGAGCAATGCTGTGGCCACCCGGGGTCCTGTCCAGGATATATATTAACGATCCAGTAAAGGCTTTCAGTGTGGTTTTGGTGTTTGCTCAAATGGAGGCTTGCAAGCAGTCTGCTAGGCAGCATCATACCTCTTGATGCAGGACGGTGAGGAGGGAGGTGTAGCCAGAAGATGAAGGGTTGATGTGGAATCCCCTCCTTCTTTGTCTCACAGTCAAAGTCAGACTTTAAATACATATCTAACAGAGACATTAAAGAGATCAAGGAATGCCCCCCTATTGGACAATCCAGTTGTGTAGGGGTCTATTATGTCATCTCCCTATTCAGTTTCTGCTAGACAGATGTTTTCTCCTTCATCAGGGTCTTCATATTCTTCTCCAGTTTATGATGAAGATGGCAATCATGAGCCTTAACCAATGCAGAAAAGTGCATTTGTTCAGGATTCTGACATGCCAGCACTCTTTCATATTTGGCAGACAATTTTCAAGTTTAAATGGAAAATGAGGTGCCCAGTACCAGGTCAGACATGGTCCAGCAGTTCCAGATTGTCTAACCAGACATCCATGAGCAGAGAGGTCAAGGACAAATCCAGAGAAGGCTACTTTACCAAGATCCTTCACACACTGGACCCTTTGGCTAAATGCGAATTACATCTTCCTGCTACAGTTGCTCTTGATCCTCTGTCGCCAGTGTGGCGGGGAATCTTCATTAGTCAAATAAGATGTTTCTTTAGTGATACCATGGATTGGCAGGTGGAAACTGATCTCAAGAAAAGTTTGCAGATCCTTACAGTTTATGCCTCTCATCTTTGGTCAAAGAATTTCAAGCTATGGCAACAGGAGTTGAGTCTGGGAAGACAAGGCACAATTTATTTGGCTAACATGTCACTTTAGGTAAAAAGTATTTCCTATGTCATGTGATGAATTAAATGCTACAGTTTTTGCTCTAGGTGTATAGCAGCCAGAAGGAAGATTTATCACCATGATAGGATGGCTGGAGGTACACAAAAGCAGCTCTCTTGAAGTTATCATTTGATGGGTTATCTCTGCATGGAGAAATATGGAAGAGTTGTTCAAAAGAGCTTTAGAAAATCAGACGTATCCTCAATTTTAAGAGGCAGACTAAACCAGTAGAGCCATCCATCCATTAGAACCATCCATCCATTATTCAAATAGACAGCAACACAGATGTTTTCGCAAATTGAAGGGTCAATTTCAGTCGACTACCAAGTCACAGAGTCCTGGAAGATCTTCACCATATTTCACACAGCAAAGTCAACAGTCCTGACTATGCTGATCCATCGCCTGTCCCCGAGCCTGCAGAAAGACGGCTTTTTCTATTCCAACAAGTGTGAGAAAGTTTACTTAAAGGTGCTTGGGTACTGGATGCAATCAGGCAAGGTTACCTATTGGAATTCTAGTCAATTTCTTTAGATACTGTGCCCATTTCGTGCTCCAGTGCTTGGGCAAAAACATTCATTACAAAAACAAGATGGTTAAGCCGTCCTATATTAGAGGTAAAACATACATTATTTTCCACAATGTTTTGTAATGCAACAAGGTAGATTCGTGGAGAGCTGCTTGTCACCCGTGAGGGATTGCGAGGGTTTCGAGGTGCAATGTATCCTGTTGACATGCAGCATATGTACTTAGTGATCCATGACTCATCAGATGGGGGCTTCAGCAGTGTACCTAGCAAGAACATATAACGCATCTCATTAAATTAAATAGGGGGGCTATTAAACCTTGTGGGAGATTTAACTGTGATGCACAGAAACAATGCAGTCTGCTAGGAGATAAACCATTGATCTGCCAGGGAGATACTGTGTTCAGAAATGCAAATATTAACACAAGAGTATTTGTCTCTATTACTTTTGCTGCTTTTGTTATTTTGAATAAAATGATGTGAAGCTCTGAGCACCTGTACTGGAAGAATAAGAGCATAATATGAATTCTTGCTGCATAATATTCTCTCTTCTACAGACCTCTTGTGTATTTGTGTCTTTATGTGTACCATGCTTACATCTACACCTAGGGCCCTGGGACTGACATTCTCTTCCTCATTAGAGTCCGGAATCCAGAAAATTCAACATCCCATCTCCAGTAAAGGACACCTTTTAATGGTGACCGGTGTCACATAATCTTAAGCAGTGTGTCTCATTAGCTCTCCACCATCCACTGGTTCCGGCAAAGGATGCCAGAATTTGATGGTGGACAGTAAATTGGGGTTAATTCAAGGTTCAAAGATGTTTGTTTCTCTCACAAAGTAACCACTGGCCAACTGGAGGAAATTGGCATCAGTGCAGACAGTCCTTCTGTGACTTGCTCCTGATTATGGGGTTATGTACTGTTACTTCAGCCAGAAACTCTGTGACAAAAAGCTTATGGAAACCAGCAGTCAGTGACGGGTTCTGCAGCTTTCTTGGCTTTTCAGATTGGCTGCAGGTATGCGGTAAACATCCTGTATCTTTCAGCCACTCACATCAGACTGCGTAGACAAAGTATTTGCAGATTGACTCAGAAATGTTTTTACTCCCTTGCACAATGTCCTTTGGGCTACCAAGACGCTCAGACAGATTTGTACCAGGCTTGGTCCTCCACTAATGGTTCTGCTTCCAAATACCAACAATGCTCTGCACCCGTATTTTCTCTCAAAATCAAGAGAAGAAAGCTTGGGGAGTGGATGTTCTAACCGCTGCTTGGCCTCCTCTCCTTCTTTATGCATTTGATGCCTTTCCTTTGATAGCCAGGATCCTAGAAAAGCTTTCAGAAAAGAGGAAAAGTTAATGTGATAGACCCATTTTGGCAATGCATTGGTGGTTTCCTTTTCTGAGGTCCTTTACTCTATTTCCAGAATGGATTCTTCTGTGGTTCTTTTAAGTTGTTGATTCTGGCTCTGTCTGTCCTATCATACCACATAATTTGACTGTCTACTTGAAGGCTGAAAGTAGGGTTCTTCAGCAGTTGGGTTTTTTCTCTCCTCTTGCAACTTCTTTTCAGGAGCTTCACAGAAGTTCATCACACAAATTCTCGAATCATCATTGGTCAGCTTTTGTTTCTTGATGTTAAACCAATGCCTTATGTCCTTGTGAACTTAATTGGGTCCTACTGGCTCTTCAAGATGGCTTTGATCCAAGTAAGGAGTATCTACTCTCAGAGTACTGAGACCTGCAAATATAGGAGTTTGAGTCCATTTGAAGTGACCTTTGTAATAAGGAGGAGTTGGCTTCTCGACTTTTAAAGGTGTTTTTCCTTCAAAGACCTCTTACTACATTTTCTGTTCCTGCTTGGGATATGCCCTTGGTACTTAAATTCCTAAAATGTTTACCCTTTGAACCATTAAGTGAAGTGAACCTTAAATGTCAGACATTTAATACCTTCATTTTCGGTAGCCATTACTTCAGCTTGTAGCCTTGGAGAATTGTCTTCTTGTTTTTTGTACTCAGAATCTGTTTTATTAGGTTTTCAACGAACACTGCAGCACAAGAATGAAGCAGTAAAAGGGTAGACCACGGTGTCAGTACGTGAACAAGCTTAAGATATAGATTTTCAGTATATTAGCAACAGTCTCCACCCAAGGCCCCCAGTTTCTGGAATTCCCTCCCCCTGACACTTAGGAGCTGTGACAATCTCCTGGTCTTCAGGAAAGCCCTGAAGACTTGGCCGTTTGAGCAAGCTTATGCATAGGAATTCTGGGCTACTTCCCTCAGACTCAGCGCCATGAAGCCTACGGGTGTACGTGCGCTCTATAAGTTGTTAATAACATAACATAACAGGGTGCTAAAGCAACAGACCAAGCAATGTGCAGGCTGGGAGGCCAGGTGTACTAAGGGTTTAGCCTGGAGAGGGGCCATGGGACACCAAGCAGTAGACCATTCAGGAAATAAAGGGGTCCCGTGCCCACTTAAGTTAAGATGTGCGTATGCGGGTCGTCCCGCTAGACAACTCTAACTCCCCCTGGGAGGTCAGTGTACAGCATCTGTGAGGGAGTGCCAATATTGGGTCAAGCGGGTCCACGCAAGCAGTGGTAAGACAAGGGGCCAAAGGGCCAACAGGCTTACCCAAAAAGAAAAGGGGGAAACACAGAACTAAAGGGAAGGAGGAGGGTCCTTCGGCTATGCAGCCTCAGTAGGCGTTCACGGAAAAATGTGCAGGGGGCGGAGAATTGGCTTCTTTTTCAGTAAAGGTTCCATACTTTTATATTTTTCCTGGGTTAGTAAAAGGTTAGGACTTTGTTTTCGTACTAACACCGCATCATCTTTTCATACTGATCGGGGACCATATCATGAAGAGCTGCTCTGGTTCAACACAAGTTTCTCAAAATTAATGCATTAAATGCAGGCAGCACAAGTTGGGAACAGTAGTCAGGGACTGCCTCTCTCTCTTTCCAACTTGTGTTGTCTAAAGTTCTTTCATTAACTCAGAGACTTTTCAAATTAAATGTATGCAAATTAGGCACATTAAATGTAACAAAATAGGCACCGAGCCAGCAAAAACTTTATGATATGGCCACAAGAGATTAATTTACTATATTTCTCTTAATTGTTCTTACAAGAGAAAATAAAATTACATCTTGTCAATATTTCCGTACCAGTTCAAATCTACATGTCTCGTTCTGTAGACTATATACTTTTTGACATTTTTTTTTTTTTAAGGTTCCTTTCCTTTGAGTCATTGGATTAGTATAACTACCACTTTTGATTATGAAAATCCCAATGATTCACTGCCAGGTGTGATTCAATGTTGTTCCACCTGTGGTGTGGCTGCTTCTTTAGCAGAAGCTGGGGGCTTCTCTTCAGGATATCTTTCACGCAGTTACTTGGCAACCCCATTCATGTACATGTCTTATTATCTTTAATTGTAGGGAATGTAAGATCTTTGGAATTTGGAACCAGGGGATTGGCTGCTGCTGGTCCTACTTAACATTCTTCCTTTTTGAATTGATTTTTTAAATAAATAGATGTGTTGCATTACTGAAGGAGTTGGTACTTTATGTTTAGAACAAGTTGTGAATCAATTTGTAAGGACTGCAACAAGGTAGGGTTGATGAGGTAATGAGTAGACTACTTACCTAAAATCTTAATTACTCCATTTTCAATTGCTTATCCCAGTACTTACATTCCCATATTCCCACTAAAATACACAATTGTGATTCCTGGTGCTAAAGGACAACAGACTGTGTAAAGGGACAAGGAATCCTTTATGGGCCCATTTAGAATCAGGACTAAAAGGATTCTTTACGGAGCAGGGCTATTTTTCGTGTTGTCAGGTGATCCAGTGCCTGTAGGGAAGTGGGACACACCACAATGTGTAGGTTCTAGGGCAATGAAGGATAATTGGAGCAATTAACATTACCAGCAAACATTCAGCTAATTTCTGGGAGTATTTCAGGGATTCATTAAGGGGGATATTAACAAGGAAGTGGCGGAGAGAGGCGTTAGCCTTCTTGGCTTAACGCCTCTGTCCGCCACTTCGGAAATGCAAGGCTGCACCATATTCACAAGGATATGGTGCAGCCTTGCGTTTCACCCTGCGATGGCGCTAAGTTTAACAACTTAGCGCCAGCGCAGGCACCCTTGCACCAGAGTGCAAGGGTGTCTGTGTGCAGGGGAGGTCTGTTTATGTGTAGGAAGGTGTCCCTTATTGCACATAAACAATCCTAAATGCAATTCTCTCACTTTCATGTGTGCTGCCTTATGCTAAATACAGTGTGAAAGGGTGCTTCATTCACAAAGCAGCGTTAAGCCACGTTAAGTGGTTTAACACTGCCTTGTAAATAAGGCAAGGCCCGTATCGCCATCACAACATCACTGAAAGTGGCGTTGAGGTGGCGATAGGGGCTTGTGATTATGCCCCTAAGAGTCTCACTTAGACTACAGATGTAGCCCGATATCCTGGAATTACCTATACTCATGGCTGGTACAACAAGCCTAACATCTTGTATATCAAGCTATCATTCAAGGATATACTGCTGTCTCTCTCCTGGCCAACTGGTCTCTCAAGGACGTACTCTTTTAGAAAGAAATACTAGGCTGCCTGTTAATTGTATCACCCATGATCGAATTGGACTGTCTTTAGACCAGTTTTTAAATACAGTAAAGAATCTAATGCCACACACAGATTCTTACGGCCTCTATTGATTACATAAGGGATACTCCACTTGGCTATACAAATAAATGGAGCATCCCTGATGGGGAGCTCCTTAGAGCTAAACAAAATTGCAGTGATCCAGCTAATTTTGAAGGGAACAAGGTGCAGGAGAACCCACTCAGAAAGAGGGGAATAGGAAATGAATCCCTTGCAATCATGCAATTGCTCTATACATGTTGAAAGAAAACAAGGGAACCCGATAGGTGAATAAGGACCATAGGTGTCAACTTTATATTGGTAACAATGGTCCTTAAAAAGCATTCATGACAGAAAAGTAAATATAGACCAAGATTAGTACTATATTCCACGTTGTCCAGCCGGACACAAAATGCAATCAATCAAGTAAATGTTTCAACATTTTGAAGAGCAACCAACATTAGAGTGGGACGCAGTCCTGCATCCAGTACACAAAACAGAAGACAAATACATATGAACAGTAAGGACTTCAGGCAAAGGACAAGGGAGGCTTTGAGTCAATAAAGATACATGACAATCTATCCATAACAATATTCACACTGATGTAACACAATGTTTTTTACGTGCGAATCTATTCCATAGGTCGACGACGTTTCAATCCCTTTTAAAGAGATAATGGGATCATCATCAGGACGGTGTTATTACATGCCTGAATGTAAATAAGCTGCCTGTAGAGAGAAAGAGGGGGAAATAAAAGGCAGAGAGATCTGTTGTGAGAAAAGAGTAAACTCTTGTAAGAACGTAGAGCTAGCTTTAAAGAGCACTGATTGCATAGGTAACCATTCAAATTACGTATTCGATGGAGTTATGGCATAATGCTCTATGCTGTGAACCATGCGTGGAGGCATGGAGGGGTGAGATAGCAATCCCTCTCGAGGTATGTAGGCTCCAGGGTACAATGGATTGATGTAGAGTGAGAACATTCGTGTGAAAGGTGACAACCGGCATTTGCCGTGGCGATGGCAGTGACAGCTGCAACAGGTAGGCTAATGAAATGGTGAAATTAATAAAAACAACGGTAATGCAGCAATTCTGACGTCTGTGAATTTGCAAAGCGATACTAGGTGGGTGAACTTTAAATGATCGTGACTGGCATGCCTGACATAACCTGTTGTATTCGAGTCTGGCGCATGCATGAATTGTGGTCACTGACCTTCGATAAGGAATTGGGCACGTGGGCTACAATTCCGGTGTTGCGATATGAGAAGTTTAGCTGGGAGAAGAATAACTGCTGGGAAAGAGAGAGAGTGTAAGTTAAAAAACTCCCTGCGTTGTGGCCCAGCGGGTGCTCAAATACTCACATGAACTGGCGGAACGCAAGCTGGATGATTATGAAAGCAGGGCCCGGAGAAACAACGTCCATATTCTGGGTGTACCCGAGAGGTCGGCGAAGCCCGCCCCCAATTTATTTGTGGAGGATCTTATCCTTAAACATCTCCAGCCTAAAGGCCTCAGTAATTTTTTTACCGTTGAACGCGCACACAGAGTTCCGGGAGGGAAACCGAGGCCTGGGGCCCTGCCCCGCCCTATAATTGCCAGAGTATTACATTTTAGGGACAGAGACCTCATCCTGCAAAGGGCAAGAGTTGGAGGCCACATTCAGTTTGAGAAACTCCGCCCTTTCCTTTTCCCCGGATTTTACGCAGGTGGTACAGAAACAATCGCAATTTTCTGGCAGTTAAAAAGAAACAGAGACAGGGGTTTGAAATATGCTATGATGTTCCCCGCACAGTTGAGGGTGGAGTTACGTGGGAAGGTCTGGTTCTTTGATGATCCAGATGTTGTGGCTGATTGGCTTGACACACTCCCTCGCGATGGAGTCATCGAACCGGTCGGAGACGGTGGCGGCATTGGAACAGGAATGAGACTGCCTCTAATCCCTTCAATGTGACTTAAATTTGTGAGGTGTTGGGGATTGTGTGAATTTTGGGCTTCCGCGTGGCTTTCCGGAACTTTGGTTGTTAACGTTATCAGTGGCTCATGGGGGGGGGGATTTGGTTGTATTTGGGGTTCGGGTGGGGGTGGTGAAGCGGGAACCTCTTCCAGTTTTTCTTTCTTTGAAGTGTTAGGGGCGACAGGCGCTCTGCAGTTTTCAGAGGGCAGTTTTGAGCCCAATCGGCAGGGCAGCGGGGTGGGGGGGATTTGGGGGGAAATGTTAGTTTTTTATGTTCAGAGGTTTGTAGGTCTCATCAGCACTTTATATTGGTTTAATAGACGACATGTAGGGGTATGCAGACAGTACCGGGTAGATGATGGGGGGTAGTGAAATAAAAGTATTGAGTTGGAACGTCAACGGGTTGGAGGATAAAATCAAACGGAGTCTTGTTCTTCAATTTCTCATAAGGCAAGCGCCAGACGTGGTTCTGCTTCTGGAGATTCATACAGTTGGTAACTCATGTAACGCACTCCACAGAATATGATATAAATTGATCGCGCACTCAGGGTTTGCATCGGGTTCCAGAGGGGTAGAGGTTCTGGTTCATAAGGCATTTCCACTGGCAGTTACCTCCACTTGGGAAGATGGGAGTGGCAGATATATCGGAGTCACGGGCACGTGGGAGGGTCACCACATAACCTTCCTTTCCATGTATGTCCCTCCAGGGCTTCAGGGTACAACCTTAGCAGATTTGGGGTCGGTCCTCCTCTCGCTCCCTGAGGGTCTTTTACTTTTGGGAGGCGACTTTAATGCGGTCGTCTCTGGGATGATGGACAGGCATCCCCCTCGAGAAATGGGGTGGGCGATGCGTTGGCTACCTGACTTTATGGACGCAATGGGTTTGGCTGACTGCTGGAGACTGCTCCACCCTGATCGGAAGCAATATACTTTCCATTCTGGGGCGCATAATAGTCTCTCACGACTGGACTACTGTCTGGTCCCGGCTGCCCATTCTTTATTACGTAACAATGGTCGTTATTTGGCTAGAGGGATCTCGGACAACTCACCACTGTGGATCCATACAGTAGTAAATCGTGGCCCAGCAGGGCGGGTGGCTCAGATAAACCCATGATATCTACGTAATCCCAAGATTTGAAAAAACCTTATTGCCAGATTAGAAGAATATTTTGTTACTAATGTGGGCTCTCTCTCCTCATCGGGGTCTCTATGGGAGGCTTTTAAAACTGTCATCAGGGATCATGCCCTATCACTGATAGTGGGCTCTAAGAAGGAGAAGCAGAGGGAGGTGACGGAGTTGGAGACTGAAATCGAGGGTTTGGAGAGGGACGTGGAACGAGAAGTGACACAGTGTAAGCTTCACTAGTTGCGCCTGAAATAGCACGACTACAAAGCGCTGGTCACGGACAGGGCCAAAGCTCTTGGTAGGGAGCAGCAGGGTAGGCTTTACGATTTGGGAGATGAGGCAGGAAAACTCATCACATGGTTGGATAAGAAAGATTGGGCATGCCGACTGGTCCCTGAGCTTCTAACAGAGGAAGGGGAAAGACTCACAGACCCACAGGATATTGTGGATGAATTTGCCAAACACTTACTTCCAGGCGGTATATACTTCGGTCTCTTCTTGCCCGGAGGCTGACTCCCATCTGTTACTCCGAGACATACAGCTTCCGCGGTGCACAGACATAATATCGACTCCAAAATATCGTTTGGACAGAATATCGAGTTTTAAATATCGTTTGGACAAAATATCGGCAGGACAGAATATCGACAGTCAAAATATCGTTTTTAAGGTAAGTGAAGTAATATCGACTGTAAATAATATAGAAAGTGAAAATATCCAAGTATATAATCTAGATAGTAAAAAATATCGTTTTTTAAATAATATTTAATTATTTATAGTGTTTTTATGTTATAATATGTGTGAAAAGTGTCATTTTATGTTATAATTATTTTTAATTAATGATTTTTTTTTAATTATTGTGTAATTTTATTCTGTAGCGGGTTGTGGGTTTATAGGGGAATAGGGTGGGAAGTAATTTAATTATAATTAATTAAATATGTAAATTTATTAATTGGTAGTAATAATTAATTAATTGGTAATTAAATAATATTTGTTAATTATTTAAAATGTAATTGGTAATTAATTTAATTTAATTGATTAATTGCTAATTATGTAAATTAAAATAATTTATTTCCTGTAGCGGGTTGTGGGTTTATAGGGGAATAGAGTGGGAAGTAATTTAATTATAATTAATTAAATATGTATATGTATTAATTGGTAGTAATATTTAATTAATTGGTAATTACATAATATTTGTTAATTATTTAAAATGTAATTGGTAATTAATTTAATTTAATTGATTAATTGCTAATTATGTTAAATTAAAGGGGTATTTTTAGGGTTCAGGGTCAGTTTTTGTTTTTTGGGTAAAGGGGTATTTTTAGGGTTCAGGGTCAGTTTTTAGTTTTTGGGTAAAGGGGTATTTTTTGGGTTCAGGGTCAGTTTTTAGTTTTTGGGTAAAGGGGTATTTTTAGGGTTCAGGGTCAGTTTTTTGTTTTTGGGTAAAGGGGTATTTTTAGGGTTCAGGGTCAGTTTTTAGTTTTTGGGTAAAGGGGTATTTTTAGGGTTCAGGGTCAGTTTTTAGTTTTTGGGTTAAGGGGTATTTTTAGGGTTCAGGGTCAGTTTTGGGTTTTTGGGTAAAGGGGTATTTTTAGGGTTCACGGTCAGTTTTTAGTTTTTGGGTAAAGGGGTATTTTTAGGGTTCAGGGTCAGTTTTGGGGTTTTGGGTAAAGGTTTTTTTTAGGGTTCTGGGTCAGTTTGGGGTTTTTGGGGTACAGTGTAAAAATAAAGTAAAATTAAATTTACATTAATTTAATTTAATGAAATTAAATTAAATTAAATTATATTAAATTAATTTTAAATAATTTAAATTATAAAAATTATTATATACTTACCAATACTTACGTTGTAATGGTAGTGTGTTGTAAAAGTTGCGTTGTAACGTCATATATCCACTGTTGCACTCCTTGGAGTGGGAATAGTAATTTTAACCCCTACGCTATCCAACGCTTTCCCTACTGTTGGACCCACTGGAGTG
Source organism: Lissotriton helveticus (assembly GCF_964261635.1). Classification (NCBI taxonomy): domain Eukaryota; kingdom Metazoa; phylum Chordata; class Amphibia; order Caudata; family Salamandridae; genus Lissotriton; species Lissotriton helveticus. The sequence goes on from NC_136064.1 coordinate 11,096,002, forward strand.
GGAATAGTAATTTTTACTCTATTGTATTTGTACGTTAATAATATTGGCTATTATTTAATTAAATTTTGTTACTATATACATATATGTTTTAAGAAATATGATTAAAAAAATATTAGTTTTTTACTTTCATTAATTATTTAATTATTAAAAGTTATTTTAAGTATTGTTAAGTATATTTTAGTAATTAATTTTTTATATTAATGTAGTTGTTGTATAGCTTTATTTCGAAATATTTCTCATTTCTTAAAAGCATTACAGTGTAAAAACAATTATGAGATAAAAAGCAGTTATGCAGTTCGACCATTAATACATAAGGTGCAGATCAAAAACGAACAGTAAAATATATACAACATTTGTGCAGATCAGCCAGCTAAAATACATTTATACAACATACAATAATAAACCATCCTTAAGAAGAGGCAAAAGGACACAACATCGAATGGCTAAAACCAGAGGAATCAGGATAGATACCCTTACTGGAGGATCATTTTCCTCTCAGATCTTATCCTCCAAGCCCATCCCAAGAATTTTGCCAGGCCACAAGCAATGAAGGGGTGAGTGTCAGATCTTAGCATCTGTAAGGCCTCCGCATGTGACCGAGTGCCCAGCCTCAGGCAAAGAGGTTTCAGCCATCTGCGGCGTGGGGCCGCGTACGCTGAACACTCAAACATTAAGTGGGCAATGGATTCATCCCTGTTAGCATGTAAAAAGTTCAATCGGGTCTGGGACAATCGATATTTGCCCGGCGGTATTGCCTCTGTGACCCTCTAGTTATTAAATCAAATGAAGAGGCAGGCGCTGGAGACTGGAAAGCAGGAAACAAGGTTTTCTTTATTCTCTCCGGAGGAGAACACAACGAAACGGACAGAAGGTATCGTTCTGAGGTGCTCTAACTGTATTTCTGAGGCCTGGCCTCTTATACGCACATTTATGACTTTATTGCAGATTACATATACATGTTAAAGCTTTGATGTACGGAAAAGACATTCCCGGAACTCCCCTTTGGGCCCGTTTCCATACACATTTACAGTTGAAGTCCCCACCCTAGTCACAACAGGTGATGAGCATCGCGCAGCTGGATAATCCGCCGATTCACGGAATGTGGGGGGTTTGATCGGGTCTCATGGGGTGGGGGGCTTTGATCAACCCGGGGATTCTTTGATGGGGGAAGCTTTCTATTGTACGGGGAGGGGCAAGGATGGTATCGGCAGAGCTGGGTGTCGGCTTGGGAACGGGGAGGACAAAACGGGCACACGGGGAAAAAGGGGGTTTGCATCTAAGGGCCGGAGATCATGAAAGGAAAGCAGGGAGGTGTCGCGCTGGGAACAGGATGAGGGCCTGGGGCAGAGCAGCGCCGAAGAGGGGTTTATGACTCAAGGCAGGTGCAAGCAGGGGGGTGGTCAGCGTGCAGGCTTAGCGAAGGCAAAGGGCTATGTCAGGGGCCAGCGGCATGCAGAAGGGTTTGTTCTGATCGGGGCATCTTAAAATGGCGGGCGCGCACGACAAAAGTGTGGCATCAGGGGAAGAGGCAAGATGGCGCAGATAATGTTCACCAAAACGCACTAATTTTCCACAGTCCTCCCTTTAACATATTCAAGACATCTTGCTGGTTCATTTTCTATTCTGTTCTACTGTGGTGAGCATGAGAAAGAAAACGGTAGGAACCCTAGATGAAAAAGAGTTGTAAACAATACATTTTGAGGTTTCTAGTTTTTAGGAGGTGCACCTATTTGATAAACTTTGATAAATTTGCTCAGCAGGAAAGTCATAGGAATGAAATACAAAAACGGCGAGCAGCAAGTACATATCATAACGTGAACTGGCAGGTTAATACATATTTCAGATTCGGTTTGGAGCAGGATCAATACAATGGCGGCTGGGAGAGAAATGAGGCATAAAAAAACGGTGATTGAGGATGTCAAATGTTCGAAGTTTTATGAGTTCTCATTGTTCTTTGTGGTCTTTCGTTGGCGCTGTTGAGCACCGGCGGTGGAGCTACGAGTCCAGCTCTGTTCTAAGTTCTGCGTTGCAGGGCACGACCCTTTCCTCGCGTTTCTGGTCGGTAAGGTCCTTTTCGCCCTGTGTCCTTTGAGGTGATTGTCAGAAAGTTCCGATGGAAGAAGAGCGTTCAAAACAGTCCATAGGGTAGGTCAGAGGAAAAAAAAGGGGGATGGAGCAAGGCCAAATTGGGAACAAACTAGGGGAACGAGAGACTTCAAATAGGCGGGCGTGTGACAGAATTCAGAGAGCGGGGACTTGTCGACAGGCACTGGACGTCGAGCAGGGGCATCAGGTCGACCCTTTCTTTTCATGCTGTCGAAAACAGTGCCTCGTCCTGCAGCTCTTTTCTGTCGTGGTCTCGCCTTGGCTAGTGTCGCAGGTGTTCCTCAGTCTGCAGTCAGGCCTCGTGCTCCCACATCCGGTCCTTCTTTCCTCCAACAGCAGTACCCTTAAACAAGTTTGAAAAGACAGTCTTTAGAAAATTTGCAGATGGAGATAATCAAAAAATCTATTTCTCTCCCAGCTCCAGGCAAAGAATGAAAATGCTCGTTCTCACAATTGGCATATGAAATGACCGGTGACGGGTCTGTTGGATTTACTTATGACTTTCCTTCATAATTAGTTCACGACAGTTCATCTGATGGTGACCCACCTTCGTGAGACGAACCTGTCGAAGATATGCTGTTCTCTAGAGTTTTACATTTACAAAGGGTACTGCAAGTCATCAACATGGTACTACACAGGTACTTTGCTGAGAGACGAACATGACTAAAACATTTCCTTTCTATAGATGCATCCTGCTTTTAAACTGCTACGGTGTTTATTTCGGTGATTTCTTTACCTTGGACTAGTCTGTTAACCTTGTAAAACATCATTCTGGATCCTACATAACCTTTTACAGCCAGATTACTTTATTTAGGAAGGACAGGGGTTTTATGGGAAACAACCAGGGATATAGGAAACTTGTGGCAAGGGCATAAATCGACCCATCTCTCACAACCGGAAATGAGGGGTAGTTTCATAATTCCAGTTCTTGGGCGGCTGATACAGGGGAGGTAACAGGGGTGATCATTTTTTCGGTTTGGGTTTTGCGACAATTCGGGGAGAGGAGGGTCGCGTATTCTAAGGTCCTTGTTTTTATACTATAGGAGCCGTTGACATGTAGTTCCCTTATTTCGGGTCAGATTAGGGAACCTCTGTCGTCTTACCTGTCCTTTCCCTTACGGCCCCACCTGGGTTCATTGACTTCTAGCGGAAAAGGAGAGGTAATGACGCGGTCTCAGGGTGATTGTATTAAAGACGAGCGTTTGTGCAAATACTGACGGTATTTGAAGCCAATTAGGTGGTGTGCTAGGGGTGGCAATCGGCCAATTTCGGGGCTAACCACTCGGAAGAGTGGTAGTGAAAAAAATAGAGAGAGAGAGAGAGAGAGAGAGAGTGAGAGAGAGAGAGAGAGAGAGAGAGAGAGAGAGAGAGAGAGAGAGAGAGAGAGAGAGAGAGAGAGAGAGTGCAACGGCAGGCTAAATAGTACACGTGCAACAGAGAGGGTGGCAGTGTATTCAAGAAAGGCTATTTAGGGCATTACACAGTAAAGGGTATTCACGAGTCCGCGTTAGAATCTTGTAATCATGCAGTTTGAGCATTAGACAGGGTAGAGGGGACGTGCTTTGAGAAAAGGAAAGAAGGAAAAAAGGAGGTACCATTTTGTCGCACTTTCTCGCATTCTCGGTCCTTTGACCAGTTGGGTCAACGCCTCAGTCACACACACACACATTCCCTCACAGTTTCGCATCATACGTGACATGGGTTCATTCGTCCGGTCTGGTTTAAGGGTGATCACTTTCTATCAAGTTGTGCTAATTTTTCGGGTTTGTTCGATACGTGAGTAGTTTGCAGGCGTGCTTAGACACCACCCTGCGGCGCTAGTCCGCTTCGTGTATTAGACGTGGCAAGGCTTCAGATCTTCGCCACACCTCGGCTGTAATCTCTGATGTAACCTGCAGAGGGAGGAAAAAAGGGGGGGGGGTGGGAGACAGCATTCGCGCACATTCAAATACATGGATTCATAAGTCCTTTACTTACCTCTTACTCGTCTTTCCTCCTCGGGGCAGGGTCCCTGGGGATATGGTTTCTGGAGTCGAGGGGGGGGGGTAGTGTGTTCATATAGGTCGTGTGCGGGGAAACGTAAAAAGGAAACCAGAGGTGCCTAGCGCGAGGTATCTAGTCAAAAAGGATGTATCTCACTATCGGGGTCCTTAAACCTCTTTCAACGCTGTGGCGTTCTAAGGTTCTTCGGTTCTTGGGCCCCTGATACTTTGGAACGTGGTACTTTATAATATTTACATTATTTTATTTCTCCCTCCTTTTACATTCCCTCATTTACGCCGTTCGTTTTACCCATCCTTGGAAGTCAAGGTCTTCCTCTACGCGAGAGTTCATGGGTCAGTTGCGTACTTTGAAGGCGGAGTGTCGTGTTGTTGATCCGATCCGTCCTCCAGGGCTGGGTAACCATCTTCCTTTAACCTTAAAGAGAGAGCAGAGTAGGGTGCACAGAAAAAAACTTTCCCACCCATCCCATATTGTTTTAAAATAAAGCATGCAATACCCGTCCACAGTTTCAAAGACTTTATTTTGCAAAATCATTTCAGCATATGGATTATGAGGGTGCGGTCGTATTTGGTCGGTCGTGGCAATGGCTAAAGTGTGTACAGTGGGGGGTGTCGTTTGCAACAATAAAAACATCGGAAAGTTTTACTCATTTATTTGCAAGAAACTAAAACGTCTATTAATTGGCTGGGGGTTCGAGGGCATTTTAATTTCATAATTTAGAAGCATAATCATAATAGTTGTAATCAGATTTCCTATATGCATACCGTACGTGTGCGTCGTAAATGAGGTTTACATCAGTTATAAAAATATAATACATTGTACATTTGTAATCAACATTTGTAACGGGGATCTTTTCATACTGTTCGTCGAGTGAGTTCTCTTTGTCTTTTCTAGCCAAGTGTACAAAGGATCGTATAAAATCTCAGAACATCAAGTTTATATTAGTGCGAAGGAACACCACGAGGTGTTCGTAAGTTCCGATTGATACCAGCGCCATTTTGGGCGGGGCCGGCACAGTCCGGAAGCAGCATCAGGGGGAAATGTTTCCATTACTGGCAGTTTGGACCAGAGTCCTTTTCGGCAGTTCTAGAATTCACGCTAACAGAAGGTGTGGCAATGTCATGTTAGTTTCGTTGGCGATCAAGGCAGCCGTCCCTTACCGGAAACCTGCAAAGGCCGAAGGTTCCGCCGGGGACCTTTGTATGATCTTCAAGGCTGCGGAGATGCTGTCGGAGATGGGGGCTCGTGCTCCATGGGACAAATGTTCGAGTTATATGGCTGGCCAAAGTTACTCTAGTGGCCGGGGCCCGCCTTCCAGCGGATCCAGACGCCATTTTGAGGCCCTACAGGGGCCACTCTCGTCGAGTTTGCAAGAATGGAAGAGACCCTTCGGAGTGAAAGGAAGAGGTCCCTGTTTTGTGAGAGCGGGACGTTCAGCTGGGGTACAGCTGTGACGCCCCCACCTGGGGGGGCGAGGGAGACTCGTTCACATCGTCTCCTTCTCCCGGTGCACTCCATGCCGCTCCTTTTCATCGCCCCGCATGAAGGCCTCTCCACATCCGGTGTTCCCCAAGTGCCACCATTGTACGTTCGGTGCTGCGCAAATACTGGGGTGCCACCATTGTACGTTCGGTGCTGCGCAAGTACTGGGGTGCCACCATGGTGTGTCCGGTGCTGTGGAAGTATGGGCACCATCGCCTGACTGGGGATGTTCGGCGTCGGGCTGGGGGCTGAGAAACCTCCTACCGGTGGAGGTGGGAGAGGCTCGTCCGCGTCGCCTCTCCCTCCCAGCCCAACTTGGACAAATTGTTGTGGAGGTACGTGCAGGACATCCCGCCGTCCAGGACTGCTGCGGCTGTGACGGAAGAGAAAAGGAAGAGGTGCCTCGTTCTCCTTTGGACATGTGGCGGGACTACCTTAGTCTTTCCAGGCCCGTTGCGGCCGGCCAAGGAGACATGTGGCGGGACTACCTGCAAATGCCCAGGCTGCGGGCTCCTGCCTCTCCTCCGGCTCCCCCATACGTTAAGATTTCCTGACCAAGAGTTGGCGGCGGGGCTCGCCTTATATGGGTTGCCGTTGGTTGGGCGTAGCCGTAACCCTGCCCTATTTTGGAAGGTTCCAGAATGGGGGGGGGGCGAATGTTCTGTTTGACTTTCATTTTCTACAGTTTATCGTTATTATTCCTTGTTTGTTGTGTTAAATTAAAAGTTCAAGTTTATTAATGGTCTACGGATTGTGTTTTACCATTTCTTTCTTTCCAGGTTGCTTTTATGCTAAGTTTCTGCTAACAGAGGTCGAGTAACACGGAAACACGTGTAGAGGGATGACGCAGATTTGTACATTACATACACACGAATTCAGACGGGGGACAGTACAAGTACGACATACAAAGACCCAAGACAAATATAAAAACAGTTATTGGTCATAATTATCTCTTTCCGTCTGTGAATTTTAAACGAGGCTGGGTTCCCGTCTTGACATTGCCCGACCTAGGAGAACTTGAGCATGCCGCTGAGATTTTCCTGGCGAAATCTGTGCCATCGGGCATAATCAAACGTGGTGGTTCTGTCTGGTCTGTCTATGTAAGTCGGGTTCTTCTCTGTCTCGCGCCTTTTCTCGTACTGTCGGTCTGTCGTTCTTGTCGGCCCTTTGCCTTTACTCACGCTCAGTAGAGTCGGGCATTGGGCTTTCCAGTGTCCGACATACCTAAAAAAAGCGCATTGGTCTGACCCTAAGTCTGGTCGTCCTTTGCATAGTGTCGGGGGATAAGTTGTGGGTAGCGGTGTCCTGGGGTTGTCCTGTCGGTATATTTCCCTACTTGGTTTATCCTCGTCTTTTCTCTGTCGTTTCGTAGCCTCTCTGCGCCACATACCGAGACTGTCGAGCATGATTGGCGTCGTCTTATTATTTCGAAGGGCTATTTCTAACGTTTCTATTTTATCAAGGTCAAAGGATCCTGCCAGTGGCCACTGTTTGTCTTGGCTATCTTCGGTATACCTGTGCCATAATTTATTATAAGCTATGGTGACTAATCCATAGTTTATGAACATGTCCTTATTAGGGGTGCCTTCTAGTGGAGCTATATGGTCCACCTCTAGCACCCGGTCCGGGCTAAACAGGCTATTTATCAGTGGGGAGAAGACAGACATGACGGCTCGTAACGAGGGACTAAAAAGTCAGCACTGCCTATCTTATCACTAGGTGCAAAGACTAGACAGAATATTTCTATTCTACGTTGTTTGCAGGTAGTGAATACCTCATGGATCAAAAAAAAATATAAAACCAAACGACCAATAAATAACAATGGGGAGAATGAGTAGGTCCGCAAAGATCTGCGTTACCTACCCTTTTCACTATCTGCAAAAAGGGTGGTCTCTTCCCTGCTTGCAGACAGGGAATCTCCAGGAAACAATAGTTTTGTGAACAACAGTTCAGTTTCAAGCAATTATTGAGTGGGGGAGAAAAAGAACAAGCACGGCTGCTACCCTACCTATCCTCCACTGCTTGCAAAGGGAGAGAGAGCCTGTTGTTTCTCCGTTTGCAGACAGTGAATCTCTAAATAAAAATAAACAGAGCAATACTAGTATTTTGAACAATCAAGCAATCAAACAAATTTTTTCGCAACTTGTCGTGGCAACACGACCTTACCCGGACCATGTGGACAGTTTCTTGTCTTCCGAATCCAGCGCCCGATCGTCCTCTTTTTCTCGTATTTCTCACGGCACTCCTGATGGTTCCCAGTCAGGACCGTAGATCACTCGAGAGAGGTCTGTTCGGAACTAGTGAAGTTCGGATGATCGGCTGCCAGACGAGGGTCTATTGGGCAAGAGCTCTCCCGATCGTTGCAGTCGTTCACTCTGTCGTCGGGACCTCTCCCACTGGATCCACGAGTCGCTGATGGGCCCCACGCTTGGGACGCCAATTGTAAAAAGTTCAATCGGGTCTGGGACAATCGATATTTGCCCGGCGGTATTGCCTCTGTGACCCTCTAGTTATTAAATCAAATGAAGAGGCAGGCGCTGGAGACTGGAAAGCAGGAAACAAGGTTTTCTTTATTCTCTCCGGAGGAGAACACAACGAAACGGACAGAAGGTATCGTTCTGAGGTGCTCTAACTGTATTTCTGAGGCCTGGCCTCTTATACGCACATTTATGACTTTATTGCAGATTACATATACATGTTAAAGCTTTGATGTACGGAAAAGACATTCCCGGAACTCCCCTTTGGGCCCGTTCCCATACACATTTACAGTTGAAGTCCCCACCCTAGTCACAACAGGTGATGAGCATCGCGCAGCTGGATAATCCGCCGATTCACGGAATGTGGGGGGTTTGATCGGGTCTCATGGGGTGGGGGGCTTTGATCAACCCGGGGATTCTTTGATGGGGGAAGCTTTCTATTGTACGGGGAGGGGCAAGGATGGTATCGGCAGAGCTGGGTGTCGGCTTGGGAACGGGGAGGACAAAACGGGCACACGGGGAAAAAGGGGGTTTGCATCTAAGGGCCGGAGATCATGAAAGGAAAGCAGGGAGGTGTCGCGCTGGGAACAGGATGAGGGCCTGGGGCAGAGCAGCGCCGAAGAGGGGTTTATGACTCAAGGCAGGTGCAAGCAGGGGGGTGGTCAGCGTGCAGGCTTAGCGAAGGCAAAGGGCTATGTCAGGGGCCAGCGGCATGCAGAAGGGTTTGTTCTGATCGGGGCATCTTAAAATGGCGGGCGCGCACGACAAAAGTGTGGCATCAGGGGAAGAGGCAAGATGGCGCAGATAATGTTCACCAAAACGCACTAATTTTCCACAAGCACAGAAAGGGCAGGTTGCTATGGTTTGCCAGGGTGGTTTCCAATTCGCTGTCCATGTACAAAGGGGCAAAACTCCAACCCTAAATTTAAAATACAGTGCCCTTTCCAGAGGGTTGGAGATCACATCCAGACAGGGTTCTCTAAGGAGGGAATCTTTAATAACCAAAAACTCAGCAGCAGATCTGCAAAGATTAGAGTGGCTCACTCTCTCATTTTCCACCCATGACCAAAATAATTTCTTCAACTGTTGTTTAGGTGGTGAAGATCTTTTGACCCAAGCGTCTCCCAGGCCCAGTTCGAAAAGGAGGCGCTTTACTTCCATGAGCCAACCGATTTTGGACCACCCCGGGGTTGCGAGGAGTTCGCATAGTGCGTCTGCATAGCTTGAGAGTTCAGGGACAATCCAAATGCGGGCCCATAACAATAGAGGGCGTAGCTTTGACTGCTCGGCTATGGAGCGTGTGCCTGTGTCAAGTAAGAGAGGGAGAGTGGGAAAGCTATGACGAAGCCTCATTAGGTCTTTGAGGAATTTATTCTCAACTGGGACAGAGTATCACATTTCTGTGTGCCCCACAGCTCTGCCCCATACAACGCCGCACTCACAGCTTTTGCTCTATAGATATCTAGTATCACCCCAATAGGTTTTAGGGGAGAGGCACGATGTTCTTTTAATAACGCACCTGTGACCCTCCTATGCGTCAGAATAATTTTTTGGTGATGCGCCTTCCAACTCATAGAGTCACAGAGTCGTATGCCTAAATAATCGAATTCCCTTACCCTTTCTAGTGGGACTGAATCAAGGGTTGGGGGGTGTACTGACTTCCTAGGGGGATTCAGCACCAGGAACTTGGTTTTGCTGATGTTAATAACCAAGCCCCTGGCGTCACAAAAGCCCTGGAACCTTGATAGCAACGTTTGGAGGCCTAGCGGGGATTTCGAGATCAACAGGGTATCATCTGCGAACAGGAGAGTTGGTATCTTCCTGCCCGCCAGGGAGGGTGCATCTGCTGGTAGTTTGAGAAGATGCTCCACCACTCCATTTAGATATAGTGAAAATAGAGTGGGGGCTAGCACACACCCCTGACGGACACCCCTGTCGACAGAGATACGAGGTGTTTTTTGGCCCTGCATGCCCCATCTAACTTGAGCAAAATTGCTTTCATGGAACTTAATGATCAATGCGAGCAGGTATGAGGGCATGCCCAAGCCCTCAAGGACGGCCCACAATTGGTTCCGTGGGACTAGGTCAAAGGCAGTCCGCAAATCTATGAAGGCGAGATACAGACTGCCTTTGCCCAGTTTAACCACTTTCCAATAAAGCATTAAGAATCGAAATGTCTGCTCAATCGTGCCAGTACCTGTTCTAAAACCGGCCTGAAAGTCAGACAAGACCTGCTTTTCCTCGGCCCACTGCAAAATCCTCCCTAAGACTACCTTCCCTGCTACCTTCTGGGTGGAATCAAGGAGACTTATAGGACGGTAGTTGGCAGGGTCGTCTCTGCAACCTTTTTTAAAAATAGGGACGACTTCCGCACCCCTCCAAGAATCTGGGAGTCCTCCGCCCTTCGTAGCCTCATTCAAGAGTTGGGCAATGAGTAAACTCCACACCTCCAGGTTAGTCCGGAGCAAGTCGCCCGGGACGCCATCTGGGCCTGCCGCCTTATTGGGCACAAGACACCTGATCGCTACTTCAACCTCCTTGGGTGTAAAGGAGGGGACTAGCTCTATGCTAGCTTCCGGCATGCTGTATCTGGGACCCCTGGTCAGGCCCAAGGCCCCTAATGGGTTAGAATAGAGTTTGGAAAAGTGAGCCAACCAGGCCTCCCCTGTGATGTTACATGTCAGCAATGAGTCGACCGGCCTGTCCCTTCCTCTAAGCAAGGCCCAGAAACCCCTTGAGTCCTTACTGGAGCAGGTGTCCATTAGGTCTCTACAAAAGTTTGTTTCATGGGTATCCTTTGCCACTGCTAGGGCTTTTTTATAGTTTTTCCTAGCGAGTGAGATCTGAGCGGCGTCTTTCCTACCAACCGCTCGGATAAGTGCGCTTTTGGCTGCACGACAGGCAGGGGAGTACCATTGGTCTCTACCCGTATGTACAGCTTTCCGAGTGGCCCTAGCCCTACCCTGAGGAACCATAAACAGGTCGCTGAGCGATGCGATGGTCTCCGTAAATGTCGTAAGAACGGCAGTATCAGAGTCCAGCGCACCCAAGAGGCACTCAGCTTTCGTCATTATGGTCCCAGCTTGGGCCATTCTCATCTCATCCGCGGCGACTTTTGCCCATTTTAATCGCCTGCCGCAATTGCTTGGAGCAACTTCGTGGGATGATTTCCAATTAGAACTGGGCGATAGTGAATTCCCTACTTTCCACGGAAGGGCAAGTGATAGGACCAAAGGGTTATGGTCACTATCCATTGTTTGCTGGACTTCCATGTCTTGGAAATACTGCCATGAGTTATGGTTTAGCAGTATATAATCTATTCTCGAGGTGTAGCCGACCCTGTTGTAGGTGTGCGCACCCCTGGTATCTGATTTAGAACGGCCATTAGTGGCCCTCAGGTTATATTCTAAACAGAGAGAATTAATATCAATGACATTCTGAGTCCATTTTTTAATTGGGTCCAAGGCAAGCAAAGGGATGCCTCTCTTAGTATCGTCTTCCCAGGTGTCCAAAATGTCTTCACTGGCCAACGGTTCAAAGCAACAATTAAAATCCCCAGCCAGGACAATCAAGGAGTCAGTGTTGCAACCACTGAGCTCCTCTTCGACTCCAGTTGAAGATAAAAATGAATTCCCCCCCCTAGCCCCCCTAAGATACAAATTAAACACTTCTAGGTTCCTACCCCCCGGGCACTGTATGATTAGTCTCATGAGGTCTGGAGATTGGGTATTTATGTGTCTTATAGTAAGCCCCAGTGTGATACTGACCCAGATGAGAAGGCCACCAGAGGGGCGGCCTTTGCTGCCCTTAGGTTTAGATGCTGGTACTGAGTACGTCGTAAAACCCACCCTGTGCATGGGCTCCAAGCACCAGGTTTCTTGGAGGAGGCAAATCTCGAAGGGCTCCACAAAAGAGTTCCAGTCTGGCTTATCGAAATTTCGTGCAAGCCCTGCCACATTCCAGCTTAAAATCTTAAGCTGGGAGTTGCCTGCAGGTCTATTGCAGGACAGGGGGGCAAGGGCTGATGGAACAGTATCGAAGCCGACAGGCCGCGAAGACTGGGGAGGAGCTAAGGGTGGCGGCAAGGCAACATCTGTCTCGCTCACCATAATGGAGGTGCTGGTAATATAGTCAGAATTGGATGGGCCCTGTACAGGGGGAGCCTGAGTCCTGAGTTGGACTTGGAGGGCAGTACTAGTCACAACCAGGGTAGACAACAGAGGACAGGTATCAGCTACCACCACAGGGGCCTTAGGTCGGGGTGGTGGTGTCAGAGCAGGAGACAATAGGAGTCAGTCAACATCCTCGAGACTGCCGCACCTATTTGAAGTTGTAATCCCGAACCAGCCTCTATTTGAGTTTTGCTCCCTGGAAGAGTACCCCCAGCTGGGCTGTTGGGGCACCATGGACCAATTGCCCCCATGTGGGAATGCAGCACGTGGTGGATAAAAAAATGACAAAGGCCTCGGCACAATAGAGGAGCCCCCATCTTGGGTCGCCCAGGTGCAGATGTAATTAGCCGTGAGAGGGTCGTCAAACGTCACGACTATGCAGTCGCCGGGAATGGATTTCCTTGTTGAGCCCACCCACGGTACTCTTCGTACCATACTGACTCTACTCCTCCTGCCATTGGGGATCGGTCTGTACGTGTTGAGCCAGTGCATGACCTTATTGTGTAGGGATTGCTGATATTCATGATGGCCATTCTCAGCCTCTGGCACACCCGTCAAAACCACCACATAATCATTGGCTTCAGGAGGGAGATCAATATATCCCCCTCGAAAATTGCTCTTGGTTTGAGGACCCCCAGTAGAACGAGTGGAGGATTTATTTTGGAAGACCTGGACAGGGCGGAGACTAGAGCTATTAGGATTCTGTCTCCTCTGGCCAGCCATATTAGTGCGGGTGTGTGGTTGTGGGATGGAAACATTTGGGGTGATAACCCTCGGCTGGGGTGCCGGATTAGAGGTGAGGACTCTCTTGGTGCGTGGTTTGGGGATGGGCTGAGTGGGACAAGGCGCAATAGGGATGAGTGTCGGGCCATGCGGCACTGAGGGGGAAGGGGTAGGAGCATGGGGAGCAATATTGTTCTCTATCAGACCCTGGTGTTCAAGACCTCTCAGACCAAGTGTAGCCAAGGCTATGATGCTTTTCTCCATCTCTAAAAGATGGTTCTCGATTCGAGAGAGTCTTAGATCCAGGGGAGATAAGAGACTTTTCAGGGTATCCCAAACCACTCCTATGAATTCCCTATCCCTCCCCTCCTGGTCATTTAAGGCAAGATTAGCTCTATTAGTTAGTGGAATGCTTTTGGAGACAGCAGGAGCTAACCCCACGTTATCGGTGCACCATGGAGCCTGCGGGAGAGTATAGAGCATACCCAAACTACCGTCGGCTGAGGTATTACCGGCGTTAAAGGCCCCCTGGATTTTGATCGGTTTCTGTGGGGAAGTTGAACTGGGGGAGCGTTTTCTTTTATGCGGATTGGCCGGAATGCTATCGAGTCTACCATAGGAAGTGGATGCAACAGAAATATCTGAAGAAAAGGAGGTAGAAGTGGGGGGATGTCGAGGGCTGCCCTCGGGGATGGATGAACTTCCAGGCAGAGGTGATGGACACGGGGGTGGCGAGGGGATGGACAAAGCAGAAGTGTCGTGCACAACAGCCATCGTTGATGCGCAGTGTGGAATGTGTGCGCGCTTTGGGGTGATGGCTGATGCTATGTGCCCTAAGGAGGATTTCTTGGAAATAGCAAATTCGAGTGACAACTTCCTTGCAGCTTCTAAGTCGAGGGACACTCTAGTTTGGAGTTTGGTAATTTCCTGGTCTATGGCGATATTTGTGCGTGTAATAAAATCGTCCATAGGGCCATTGTGGACCAGCCCCCCCTTGGCCGCCCTATTGCGAGTCACACGAGTACACATAGGGACTTCAACAAACTACCAGCTTAGACAGAAATGGTGACCAATGACAGTTAGAAGAAGGGCAAGGCTGGGGCGAAAGAGAAAGGGCCCAGACCAGACCGCTCAGACCTCGAACGGCCTCAAACGGCCCGCTCTTAGCCCGGTCTTCGCCCCGCGCGCGTCCCGCGTGCGCGTTACTGTCACTGATTATCAGAGAGAAGGGCGTGTGGAGGGGGCGGGAAGAGGACCAGCTGCGGTCGATCAGCGCCGCTCAGCACGCTGGTCCTCGCAGTCCCGCCTCTAGCCTTGGTCTCTGGATGGTCGATTACTGCAGGCACGTTGGTGCTCCAATGCACGGACAGGGACCCAGAGACAAAATCCCAAACAGAGTCTTTTGCCTACGAGCGGCTCCCGCGGAGCGGGGGCCGCGAGGCGTGGCGTAGCGGCCAGACAAAAACGGGCAAACCAGAACAGCACTCCCACAAGGTCAGTGGAGAAACCCAGGCAGCTCACACTCCGCGATGTTTTTAACGGGTGGAGGGGGCGGGAAGAGGACCAGCTGCGGCCGATCAGCACCGCTCAGCACGCTGGTCCTCGCAGTCCCGCCTCTAGCCTTGGTCTGTGGATGGTCGATTACTGCAGGCACGTTGGTGCTCCAATGCACGGACAGGGACCCAGAGACAAAATCCCAAACAGAGTCTTTTGCCTACGAGCGGCACCCGCGGAGCGGGGGCCGCGAGGCGTGGCGTAGCGGCCAGAACAAAACGGGCAAACCAGAACAGCACTCCCACAAGGTCAGTGGAGAAACCCAGGCAGCTCACACTCCGCGATGTTTTTAACGGGTGGAGGGGGCGGGAAGAGGACCAGCTGCGGCCGATCAGCGCCGCTCAGCACGCTGGTCCTCGCAGTCCCGCCTCTAGCCTTGGTCTGTGGATGGTCGATTACTGCAGGCACGTTGGTGCTCCAATGCAGGGACAGGGACCCAGAGACAAAATCCCAAACAGAGTCTTTTGCCTACGAGCGGCACCCGCGGAGCGGGGGCCGCGAGGCGTGGCATAGCGGCCAGAACAAAACGGGCAAACCAGAACAGCACTCCCACAAGGTCAGTGGAGAAACATTGTTTTTATTAAAGTCGATATTTTTTACAACTATATTTTTGTAAACGATATTTTTAACTCGATATTTTTGTACTTACCTGTTTGTAGATAGAAACTTGATATTTTGTCTCTCGATATTTTGTCAACGATATTTTTGTTGGTCGATATTCTGTCCCTCGATATTATTTCAGTGATCCAGCTTCCGCATCTCTACCTTGAAGATACAAATTTTATGGACAGTGATCTGACCGCTGACGAGAATGCTTTGGCTATCCGTTCTTTAAACTCCGGCAAGGCATTAGGCCCCAATGGACTCTCTATAGAACTTTATAAGCTTAAGCCGGATAGCCTTGCGTCATACCTGAAGGAAATGTTTTTGGAGTCCAGAGATAGAGGGACTCTCCCCAGAGACCAGAGGGTCGCATCGATAGTAGTTATACACAAGGAGGGCAAGATCAAAACTGATTGTGCCTCGTACAGACCTATTTCTCTACTCAATGCCGAGCCCAAGATTTTGGCCAAACTATTGGCAAATAGACTGATCATGGTCATCACTGATCTAGTACACCCCAACCAGTCAGGCTTTATGCCCCACAGAAATATTTATGTAGATTACACAGAGTTTTGGCCAGGGCTCATACATTGCAGGAACCGGCTATAATTGCATCACTTGACGCAATAATGGCATTTGACACAATTGAATGGCCTTACTTATGGGCGGTATTGGCTAAGTTTGGGTTTGGCCCCGAGTTCATTGGCTGGATACATCTGCTGTATTCGGAGCCACTTGCTCAAGTGGTAGCAAACAACAGAGTCTCAGCTTCCTTCTTGTTGGGATGGGGTACACAACAGGGTTGCCCACTGTCCCCCCTTCTTTTCTCTCTGGCTATAGAGCCCCTTGCCACTCGGATACTTTGGGAGCCTTCGATCAAGGGTCTGCGGTGGTCCCCTGATTGGGAGGCCCGCATATCTCGATATGCGGATGACATTTTGCTTTATTTGGCCTCCCCCCGTAAATCTCTCATTGTTGTTTTTGATGTCCTGGCCTCCTTCGGGAGAAATTCAGGACTTTCGATCAACTGGAAGAAATCTGTTTTGTTTGTATTAAAGGGTGACCCTCCAGTACCTCCTAGAAACTGTCCTATACAGTTTAGCGTAGAAGGGTTTAAATATCTGGGGATTTTCGTGTGCCTAGAACCTTCAATCAGGT
This sequence comes from Lissotriton helveticus, assembly GCF_964261635.1. Taxonomy (NCBI): domain Eukaryota; kingdom Metazoa; phylum Chordata; class Amphibia; order Caudata; family Salamandridae; genus Lissotriton; species Lissotriton helveticus. Next base: position 11,112,281 of record NC_136064.1, read on the forward strand.
ACTCTCGAAATCTTCTTCCCCCTCTTCATTGGCTTAGGAGTGATATCTCCAACTTGAAGAAGCTTCCTCTTTCATTATTGGGCAGAGCGGCCCTCTTTAAAATGATGGCTTTCCCATGCTTTATTTATGCTCTGCAAAATACCTTGGATGTGGTACCATCACGTTATTTTCGTGAAATTGAGAGCCTACAGCGGAGTCTGTTGTGGGAGGGTAGGCCTCGCATTGCATTACAAAAATTTACTATTTCTTGGTACGACTGAGGCATTTCCCTCCCGGATATCAAAAGATATTATTGGGCAGCCCAACTGGCGGCAATTAACCACTGCACGTATGGCAGGGTCGATGATCCTGGCTACACCATGGATAAATGGCTTCTTACGTGTAACAATTATAACAGAGCCCTATACTCTTGACCTAACAGGGTGACATTAACAGGTCCCACTAAACACCCCGTACATGTTTGGCATGTGTCGACGGGCTCATTGGGTTGGAGAAATACGTTGACAATGGCTACCCCGCTATGGGACTCCGAGCAGCTTGGCAAGCTGTGGAAGATGAAAGGCTTCGACAAGTGGAAACTCATAGGCATTTCCACGGTTAAGGATGTCTGGGGGAAGGGGAAGATCAAATCATTTGAAGAAATGCAGATGGAATATAAACTCGCGCACTCTTTCGGTATGGACAGGTTCGGCATTCCCTCCTTTCATTATTGCCCGGTGAGACGGAACCTTCAGAAGCTTCCCATCTGGAAGATAGAATACTGGACGGACACCTACCTGACAAATTGATCTCTCTGATATATAAAAAGCTGATCAATCATAGGACTGACTCTCTTGAGGCGCTTAGAGATAAGTGGTCACAAGACGGCATAGAGCAAGATGAGGAAGATTGGAGGAAGATTGGCAGACAGCTGTGTCCTCTCCTAGAGAAGTTGCAATCCCAGCTCGCCTCCGACTGGTTCAACTCAAGATTTTACTTAGGATCTACCTTACGGGACCCAGATTGGTACATATGGGACTTTCAGGCTCGGGGCTGTGCAAAAGACAATGAGGCCTAGTTGGTACCTTTCTGCATATTATCTGGGAGTGTGGGTGGGCACGTCACCACATACTGGCGCAACATACATAACACTATACAGAGAGTACTTGGAATTTCCCTGTCTCCGGAGGCAAGGAGATGTTTACTCAACATAGGGGAACCTACTGACTTAAACAATTCGCAGACGCAATGGGTAACTCTATGCGGAATATCACCCCAATTGTGGAGAGCGGAGCAGCCCCCCCCCCCCTGCCCCCCGGAAGGGTGGAAAAATAATTTAGATTGGGATATGTTTAGGGACTAAAACTACGTATCTTGGGGGGGACGCCCTCGGAAATGGTCACTGATTTGTGGGCTTTGGAACAGCTATAGAGGAGAAATGTGTACACCGCCCATGAACGCTGTCCCTGATAATTCCCCCTCTCCGTGAGGTTCCGATATAATTTTGAGTTTTGTTTATCCTGTGATCCCACGATGTATGCTCGGCTGCCGTAATTGACCCTCTATCATGTACATTTTTTGCTAATGTTTGTTTCAATAAAAAGAAATATAAAAAAAAAACCTCCATGCAAATATTTGTGACAGAGTCGATGAAAACTCAGGCAAGTGTTTACCTTGGCTCACAAAGGAGCCAGTAGAGATTGCATGAGGGGTGCAGGTAAGGCCCCAACGAAGCTCGCGGTGAAGCTAATCCAAATAATGGCGGGTAGACCCGGTCGGCAATGCGATACCTGTAAGGGTAAGAATTGTGCCTTGTTTAAAAGGAATTCATTTTACGTGATAGACGGCAAGGTTTCTGCTGTTGTGATCTAAGGAGAGTACTTACTGGTATAGGGGGCGTCGGTGGCCGGATCAAGGGATTTCTGATGCACAGTGGCAGGGAAGCTACTGTTTGCTAAAGGTGAGTGCTCGTTTTAACATGCCGGCAGTGCACGTGATTATGTAGATTTTCGGCGGCCATGTTGGGTGAGAGAGATAGAGAAGACAGACTGCGGCCAGGAAAAGTTTGCTGGCCGGTGCAAGATTGCAATCATGGAAACAAAGGGGTTAATTTGATAAGTATCAGACAATTTAGAGAAAGGAGGTTACATTAAGGTAAAATAGACACAATGTACAGCGAGCAGGGAAAATTGAAAATACATAAAGAGCTGATTTACCTCGGATTATTCAAGGCGATAATGAAGAAGTGACATACATAACCACATTCTCAACCATAATTAAAATGTGAAATGGAAGGATACCAGTAATTATGTACAGAATATTTACACAAGGACATAAGAAATTACCGGTCATTGATTTCAAGATGCAGTATTGGTGAACAGAGGAGCCACTTGATCAAAGGATTACATTTTTAAGAATTCCTAGTAGTGAGGTTCAGCTAGTTTTGAGACAGAACAGAATGCTAAGTTAAGTAGATTTAAGGAAGAGGCTATATCCAATGGTTTTTGGACAAAGCCGCACAAAATACCTAAAGGCCCGAAAAGACGTAAAGCCTGATTTAGAGTTTGGCGGACCGGTACTCTGTCACCAATGAGATGGCTATCCCGTCCGCCTTAATGCATAATGGCCTTGTAAAGACGGAGGAGGGGATATTTGTTACGTTTGTGGCAGAATACCCATCCACCAAACTTTAAAACAAGATTTGTCTATACAACATCTGTTTAGAATAGTGAACCCCAATTACAGATCTGTAAAGCACACCTTTTCCCCTGTCACTGCGGTTGTCCCTAACTTCTGGTGTCTCGATCAGGAATACTGGAAATTTCAGGGAACTGGTCAGTCCAGAAATAACTTCACTGTCTGTGACTGGTGTACCACCAGACAGTGTAGCTTGCAGCAAAGTCAACTGTGTATCCAGCCACAGACACCCTTTCCCTACCAACCACAACTGGAGCATGTAAAGATCATGTGCCAAAAGACAGACAAAAGCAGACTCCCCCATTATGCTTAACAAAAGGTGGGATAATAAGCCGGAATTAAAATAGCAAAATATTCTGGCAAGATTCCCTGGGCTTCAGCAGAGAGTCTGTCATGGGACGAGGTTGTGATTTAGAATCTTACCGTTAATATTCAAGTACTTGCTTTTTACCCTTATATACCTTGTTACTTATACCTGTTGAGTAGTATTAACCATAAATCCCTCTTCCCTTTTCTTGGTTATGCATCCCAATTAGTTGGGGCTACACAACAATTGGACCACTCTAGACCAGGTCTCCCTGCGGACTTGGATGAGGCCACAATAACTTACCATAACTGGGTCACCAATAATCTTTTCGCCATAGCCCCACTAAAAAATATTAATATTAAAAGGACTTCCACCCCACAACGTTGGTTTGACGACAGTCTGAGACTCCAGAAGCAAACCTGTCAAAGGCTGTAAAGGAAGTGGCACTCGCATTATGATATCGACGACAAGGTTGCATATAAAAAAGCCATCGCAGATTATAAATCTAAAATCTTAAACACTAAAAAAACAATATTTTTCCACCAAAATAAGTGCTTCCCTCAGCTCCTCCAAAAGAACTCTTTGCCACAGTTAACTGAGTAAACACCCTGCCCAGAAAATTATTGGAGTAAATCAAGATTTTTGCAATAACTAGCGAACTCATTCCAGCTCAAGGCAGTCTCAGACTCCTTCCTTCCCACCCAGCGAGTACGGGGAGGGCAACACAACATGATGGAGGTTTCAAGTGGTGAAGGTTCTTCAGCAGACTCCACCCCTTGTCTCTATAACTTTTACAACTTATTAGAAATGGAGGTCATGACTATGCTTAGTCAGACGAAATCAGGCTCACCTTGGGACCCCTGCCCTCCTAAAATTCTCCACTTGGCTCCGGAGGCCACAGCCCCCTACCTCACAGACATTTTCAACCGGATGTTCTCCGATGGATATTTCCTGAGAGCATAGGAGAAGGCTTCTATCCTCCCGCTGCTGAAAAAACCTAACTTGGCCAGTTTAGATGTAAACAGCTACAGGCCCATCTCTCGTCTTCCTCTTCCTGCTAAGATCATTAAGAAGACCACAAACACAAATCTTACCAAGTTTATCGATGATAAAAAGATTCTGGACTATGCGCAATATGGCTTTAGAAGTCAACACAGCACCGAGCTTGCCCCGGTCAATGTGTCAGAAGACATAAGAGAGGCTCTGGACAAAGGCGGGAAGTCAGCCCTGATCCTTCTGGACCTCTCGGTGGCTTTTGACACGGTGGATCACGCTCTGCTTACACGCCGACTCTCTTCGGTAGGGATAAGGGGTAAGGCACTGGCTCTTCTGAAGTCCTTTCTCGGCAACAGAGTGCAATGGGTGGAGCTTGATGGCTAGAGTTTAGCCTGTTCACCTTGCCCTGCGGGGTGCTCCAGGGTTCCACACTGAGCCCAACAATTTTAACCTTGTATGTCACCCCACTCTGTTCACTTATTAAGTGCTTCGGATTCAAAACAGTGTCCTACCCTGATGTTATGTTATATTAATTAGTAGAGTGCACGGATACTCACAAGTGTCCCGGCGTGAAGCCTACAAGAAGGGTGAGAGTGTCTGTTTTAAATGAAGAGATGTGTTTTCAAGTTTTTCTTGAATACTGCTGGGTCTTGGATGTTACGGAGGGCGAGGAGAAAAGCATTCCAGGCAACAGCAGCCTTCCTTGCCAACGAACTGCCACCTCTGCCTCTGACATTTGAATCGGAGAACCTGAACAAAGCAAAGGGATGAAGAATGCTATTGTCCAGCTGGGTCATAAAAAGAGAACCGTTTATGAAGGTAGGATGGGCCGAGGCCATGCAGAGCTCGGTGGGCCAAAACCAGTGCTTTAAACTCCAACCGTTCCACCACCAGCAGCCAATGTAGAAAACGTAGGTGATGTTGCACGCTGTTCCTGGCAGAAATACCCAGAAGCAGTCTGGCTGCCGCATTTTGGACCACCTGGAGCTATTTCAACAAATATCCTGGAATGCCTACATAAAGAGCATTAGCATAGTCTAATCGGGATAAAATGAGTGCACGGGTGACCGTTTCTATCGCTGCCTGGGGAGTCTTGAGAAGTCTAAAACAGTTGCCGGACAACTTCTTGATATGGTTTGATAAAGAAAGGCTTTCATCGAACCACACCCCCAAGTTCTTGGCCGGCTTCCCAGCAGAGGTGGGAAAGGGAAACTCAGGAGACCAAAGAGATTCCCGAAAGTTGGGCGGAAATTGACCATAAAAGAGAATTTCTGACTTCTCCTCATTGCATTTTAAATGCGCAGCTGCTACCCATTTAAAAATGGATGATAGACAGTGGTGACCGAGGAGACTGACTCATGACTATCGTCCCACGTAAGTAGCAGCTGGGTGTCATCGGCCATCTCCTTAGCCCCCAGACCCTCAGCCAGATAGACTAAAGGAGTCAGATAGATGTTAAAGAGAAGGCGCAAATCGTGGCATCCTTTTCTGGGAACCCAAAAGACACTGCCCTGAGAGTCCATGATTGCATGTGCGAAATCGGACATTGGATGTCCCAAAACTGCCTGAAGCTCAATACAGGGAAAACTCAGGTGCTTCTTTTAGGACGCAACACCTCTTTCTGGCGATCAAGCTGGTGGCCACAGGAAATAGTAAAAATCCCTATCCCGTCTCCAAGATGAAAAACCTTGGAGTTTATTTTGACACCTTACTGTCACACAAAGGGCAAATCAACGCAATCACCTCTTCCTGTTTCTTCATGATCGAAACCATTAGAAAGATCCTTCCCTATATCCCGCTTGAACTCTGTAAAGCAGCGGTAACAATGCTTGTATTGTCCAGGTTAGACTACTGCAGTGGGCTATTTCTTAACATACAAGCACACTTCCTCAACAAAATGCGGTCCACAAAAATGCAGCGGCTCGTTCGCTGCTTGATATCCCGAAACACCAATCAGTGGCTCACGCTCTACCAACACTGCATTGGCTGTCTCTAAAGAAAAGGATCAAATTCAAGTCCCTCTGCATTGCCTTGAAGGCCTTACATGGACGAAGCCTCAACTACTTGGCAAACAAGTTCAAATGGTACATTCCAGAAAGGCAGCTACACTCAGCGACATCTGCAAATCTGGCTATCGCCGGGGCTTCAAGGGGGGGTGGCGGGAGAAGCTTTGTAGCAGGCACAGCCAGACTGTTGAATTCACTCCCTCTAGCGCTTAAGACAGAAAGAAATGTCCTGACATTTCACAAATGTTTAAAAAACCTGCCTTTTAACAACTCGCTCGTCCTTACCTCCTGGCTCCCCACGCTCGGTTACACATCATGATGAGCGGCCGCACCTAGACACCTCCAGGTAGTAGCGCGCGTAACAAATATTATTTTAATTTCATTCCACCCGGGGGAATGCCGGTTGGAGTCTTGTGATAGCTTTGATGGACTGTTGACAGAGAATGAGCTTGGAGGGTTAGGCTATGGAATAAACCTTTTCAAATATTCATGAGGTCACACTTTTCTTCAGACCACATGATAAGAAAGGTGCATACCTACAAAGCTCTGCACTACACTGGACCGGCATACCTAAGCAACCACGTGCACTTTCACCAGCCTACCAGACACCTACGCACACTCTCACACACCCCCGGCATCCACAGAAGCAGATCAGGAGGTCGCTCGTTCTCCTACATCGCACCCAAAGCATGGAATGACCTCCAACAACACATCAGAGCCTCCTCCTCACTTCTTGAGTTCCACAAGATGCTTCAGACCTGACTTTTCAAATACCTCTGCGGGGTCCACACGTCTAGACACTAGCTGTAATCACAGGCAATTCATGTTTTACTTTAAAACTTTGTATTCTCTTCTTTAAGTTTACTCTTCTTTATTTTGAGATCAATGTACATTTTGTGCTCTAGTGCTTGGGCGAAAAAATTCTTTACAAATCCAAGATTATTCTGCCGTCCTATTTTAGAGGTGAGGTAAAACATAACATTCGTTTTTAGCAATGTATCCTGTTGACATGCAGCATATGTAGTAAGTGATCCATGACTCACCAGATGGGGACTTCAGCAGTGTATCTAGCAAGAACATATAATACATCTCATTAAATTAAATAGGAGGGTTATTAAACCATGTGGGAGATTTAACCGTGATGCGCAGAAACAATTCCGTGTATTAGGAGATAAACCATTGATCTGCCAGGGGGTTACTTTGTTCAGAAATGCAAATTTTAACTCAGGAGTATTCATTTGTGCCTATTACTTATGCTGTTTTGGTTATGCTGAGAAAAATGATGTGAAGCTCTTAGCACCTGTACTGGAAGAATAAGAGCATTATATGAATTCTCATGCCACAGTATTGCTTTGTAGGTCAGAAGTCACATCAATATGTAGAGGGATGCTAAAAGCCCAGGGCAGATTTGTTTGCATGGCTCAAGCTCTTGCTAGCCCTGCTTGCCACCCACTTAGCACACTATGACTGCTCTTTGGTGGTCCGGCTTTTAGTGTTCCCCAGTGGGTTGGAAACAAACATGCTAGATGCACTGCAGCCAATTGTCACTTCAGACCTTTTTTCTCAGTTGCAACTTGTTGTTAACACATACGCCATTTTGTGTTGGAGGTTACAAGGTTGTTTTTATGTGCTGTTTCTCTACCGTTACCCATCGCCTTTATCATATGTCCCCTGGCACCCATCACCTTTCCACATAGGCTATATCTGTCCCTGTCTGCACAACTGAGCTACCATGTTGTGACAAGCATCATAGTTTTTTTTTCTGTGTCTCATGCCTCCTTCAATTTTAATCAATCCACCTCCAACCTAACACCCACATAGGCTGTTCCTGCCCCTTCCTGCCTTCCACATCTGCCATGTTGTGTTAGTTTTCTAATTTGTCCCTGTCCGAATGCCCTTTCTTATCTGCCCCAGCATCCTCCATAAGCTCTTTTCAGGTCAACCGCCGCTTGAAGCACTAGTCTCTTGGTTGTCTCCAAGTTGGTTTGCCAGAGATAGGGACAACTCCTTGAGGTAGCCTCTATGGTGTGTACTTGTATAGTTAGGTGAAAAAGCAATCTCTAGCTATAGAAAGTAGGGGCATATTATCAAGAAAGGGCGTTCCATTATCGCCGCTTTTATCGGCAGGAAACTGCCGATAAAGCGGCGATAATGGGCTTGATAATATGCTCTATGAATTCCAATTGAAGCCCATGTTAGCAGTTTCCTGCCGATAAAAGCGGCGATAATGGAACGCCCAGTTCCCAAACTGAAGAACAAATCCTTATGGCAGAAAAAACCCTCCAAACTAGTAGAGGTCCAGGGTAATGGGGTAATCCAGGGGGTGAACATTGAAGTACAGAACACACCAGAAAAAATGGCTCAAGGAAAGTAGGTAACAACAGCACCAAAAGAAATTCCAGTACTAAAGATTCCACCAGGGTGGAGCACCAAAAATATCCAAAAATAGAACCAGAGGGTGATGAACCAGTCAACTGTATTGCAACAGAGTGAGAGGATATCTTTGTCCTCTGTACTGACAAACATGAAGAAATAAGTGGAAAAACTTTCACAATAAATGTAGTGGACAACTTGAATAGGGTTCCACCAGTACTCTAGTCTCAAGAAATAGCCATCTTGGATTGGGATCAAGGAAAGTCACAATACTTAGAACTGGAAACTGCTTTAAATCAGCCATTACGAGCTTCTCTCACTAACCCTCTACCACTCAGCGTGCAGACACCCAAAAACCACCATGCCCATTCTCATCAGGAATGCGTGGCAAATAAGAGGCTGGAGTCTTCCGCAGGGGGACAGAAAGGAGTTCTTCTTCTAGACATGGAGACGTTCACAGTCACGGCCGGCATGACAAGGGGGAGGGGGGATTTACACAGGGGGTAATTTTAATTATATTTAATCATTTTAAAAAAAGTACCTTAGCTGCTCGATTCGGTCCCGCGTCACCTGCTGCTCGCAGCCACAGGAAGCAAGTAGGGATCCCCCCTCCCCTAAGCCAATCACAAACCTGCAATGGCAGTGTTGTGTTTGGCTAGGACACCGTCTGTACAGGCATCCATGAGTAGGCCGTTTTCTCCATGAAGGCTAGATGCAACCTACATGGGGAAAACAGGAGAGTGCTCATGGCTGGTTTGGTCGGCCCTAACGCCGACCAAACAGTCAGCACCCACAACATTGGGCTAGACACTCCTTCCCGACTCTCCAACCGGCCTACCTCCGACCAAACCCTTCTTCTGCTTTCTCGCAGTGCAAGAAGCAGTACCATAAAATGGTATACGTGGAGGAGCCGCCCCTGGACCTTCATTGTATTGTGCCACGAGAAATAAAACACACACATTGAGGAAGGCTGTGCTCCAAGGCAGGAGAATCACATCTAATGACAGAGACCATGCACCACGGTATGAGACTTACTCTATAAGATTGTTCTTGAGAAGACAGAAGGCTCACAAAATAGGTAAACCTGTTCACTGATGTGAGACTCACCCCCAGTGAGAGAGACTGTGCTCCAAGGTTTGAGATTCACATCCATAGAGTGAGACTGTTTCTCTAGGTGCGTAACACACTGTAAATAGTTAGGAAATGCTCAGAGTTACAATAAATAAATGAGACTAAGTTCCAGGAGGGAAAACTCACACTGTTGGTACTCTGTCTGGTTTATAGGACTAATAATAGATTTAGAAAGTAAGAGAGCTATATTCAAATGTTCCTATTAACAAATTCCCAGACATAAATACGGGTTATTCACCTGACTCCTTGCTGGATATTTTAACATTGTAGGGGAGGTCAACCTTATCAAAAGCGTGGTACCTTATGACCTTAGTACCTTAAGAAACCTTTAAAAATGTTGAATTGTACTAGATTTACGTAAAGCTCTGCTTTCTAGAGGCACTTGAAAATTGATGGTTCAAACATGCTCGCCACTGCTTTTTTGCACTCTTTGCCTGACTACATTAAAGTGGTGCTGCTGTTTTTTTGCTGTTAGTAATGGAACTATGGGCTCAAAACCCCCAGCAGTAAAATTCAGTTGGGTAAAAGCCAGGATTAGCTAAAGGTATCACACATACCAATGGGGAAACTTGTAGCTATGCATTTTGTTGGTATGTGAAAGGTCTTGTGTCATATTATGTGCACAATGACAGCACTCTTTGCATAGGTACCTGTCACTACACCTTGATCTTTAAAATCTGGGATTTTAATCAGGGATGTTTGGCAGATGACCTGCCCACAAAACTGACATGTTAGAAAAGGGGCTGATGTATCAAAGTATTTTATCCATTATGTTTCTGTGGCTAAATGTGAGTGCACATGGGACACGATTCTTGTGAGCCAGCCATTTCACACATCAGTGAAAAAATTAAGCACTGCCAAAAGATTGCATATGACTTTAATATTCCTAGATACTCTATAGTGTCTACAATAATTAGACCAAACCAAAAACATGCTTCTAAACCCTGCATGTGTATTCCAAGGACACAAAATTGAAGGAAACAAATAGAGTAAGAAACAACATTTTAGAGACATCCCTAAACAATAAAACTCAATCAGAATAATCTTAGATCAATCTTGAAAGAAATCAAAAATGACTTATTCTCTCTCAATTGTGTTTCTTGAATGGTATTTTAGTTTGTGGCTGTGCAGGTGTATATTAGTGTGCATATGTTTACCCAGGTGTGGGCTGTTTCCTTCTTGGTCAGTGTTATCAGTTATTATAGGTTTAAACCTAAAACAGGATAGACTAGTTATATTGGTTAATATGGACAGTGAATTAAAGAGTGCCTTTTGAACATTTCTGGAGGGGTGCTGCAGCTTCCTGTTGTGTGCCTCACCACAGGTGGCAAGAGACCTGCATATACATCCGTTATCTGCCTAGCGACCTATGCCTAGTTCAATGTACTTCCTCTGGTTTGCCTCAGTATTTGAGACTATGGTTAATTCCTGTGACAATATCTGTCTAACAACACTGAACAAATGCCAGATTAAGAGACCAGACAGAATATGGCTAATTCGCTTACCACTGCACAACGTTGCCACATAGCGATGAAACCCAGGCTATATTTACTTACTTTTTATACACTACCCTCCACTCCATCATGGCCGCCCGATCAACCACCTTAAGCACATGATCTACCGGGGAGTTCTACTTCCTGTTTGGGATTCTTAGACCACACCCGGTTTGCTACTTAACGAGGAGAAACACGACCGGCTCTCCACTATCCGGACACGGTGAGATGGGTAGGCATTACTGGCCCTGACACAAGCAGTAGAAAGTAAGTGTACCATCTATACAACGCCAACACTGGGGCTCTAACTACTGGAAAAACATGTATCTAGGGTTACTACTTACCTTAATACCAGCCCACCCTTATCCTTCCCTCCTCAGCTTCAACCCCTATGGCTTCCCCCTTGATGTCAGACCCACCGGGTACTGTTGACACCCCATAACTCTAACCTTTAGGTGAGTAACAGTATTTCTGATCCCCTGGGTCTGCGATTAAGTTTTAATGGATACTGCTGCTACCAGTTTTTTAACTTGTTTTTAACCACATACAAGTCACTATCTCCACTAGTATGTCACTTTTTCACAGTGTGTTCACGGTCACTACAGGGTCACATGTTGTTACTTACCTGTGGTAATGTTCTCCTTTGTCTCCCCTCTTTAGGCAAGCGCAGGGTCAAACAGGTAGTACAACTTATGTGCTGTATTTAACACTGATACTAATCATTAGGTCATGTTTTGTAGATTGTAGTTTTTTACTAGGTCCTGAAGAATCGCAGTCAATGTACTAGATGCGAGAAACATGTTGACTACACCATTTGCACTTTAGCCCCGGTCCAATCTGGGAAACCAAAGTTCCCATGAACACCGGCTGCCCTTGATTTTAATTGTGGTAGAGGACCACCAGAATAAAATTGTTTTCCGGTACCTTGTACCACATTTTATCCTCACCCGCACTATCTACTCTGTCCTGGCCCCTCACCCCCACTTCACCCATAGGCAGTTGGATAAAAGATCTCCGATAAAGAGCCCCTCTTTGAGGTGAGCCCGTTGGGCATTGCACCGCCTGCCCGACGAGGAGCATTGCCTATGATGAAGCATGACACTCGCAAGGGTGTGTGAGGCCATTATATCCAACAAATTGGATACCCAGGGGTGGTCCTCCATTGAGCACTAGCCCTTATACCTTAGTAACCTTCTCCTTCTTTCTTTCTCCCCCTAGGAACAGCCCAGTCATCTCTCTTGTTGTCTTGATATCTGGGGCTACGACTGCGGTCGGACCTTCCATTCTCTTTTCTCTGAATGGTAATCAAAGCCCTACTGGATCACAGTTGATCCTTATCCTCCCCTACCCTTTGTTACACACAGGATACCTGATATCCCATGTCCCTGGGATGGGACAGGCTGAGCCTGATGAAGAGTGATAGAAACGACCTCTCAACCCTAGGAACTGCAGTATCAGATAGCAAAGCAGCTCATCCACACCACTGGAGGTTGCTGTCCTCCAACATCTGCAGCTTATTAGCCCTCTTCCTACAGCTTTCTGCCTGCACCACTGGAAGAAAAGGGTCAGCCACACCTTATGTGGACTCCTAAACTACTGTTCTAAAGGCCACTGGGAAAAAACAAAACTCCATACTTCAAGTCTGACTGACTGACTGACAGATGCAATCAATGGCTCATGAGCATGGAAAAGTCCATATGAGATTGGTACTAGCAAAACCCATTGGTTCAATGAAGAACCAATTCGCTGTATAAACAGTATGAGCTGTCGAGAGATAGTTAAAACACTATCTAGCCATACTTGAATACAAACTAGCTTTGGTATTTTTCATCAACAGATTAATTATAAATACATTTTAAATGTGTACAAAATGTAACTTTCTTCTCTGGTTCTCATTGAGGACATTCATGGCGAAAACACTAATAGTGTTATTTCACAGGATATACATAGTATTACCACACATTTTATTTTAAAAGTGGAATAGCACGTGTAAACAATGTTTCTGCATGAAAATGTTTCTGCATGTAAACAGTGTTTTATTATGTTCATCTTTAGAGTAAGGAACAGCATTTTGTTGCTGCAATCTAGCATGACTTTTTCATGCTGTGATGTGGTATCACTGTATAGCAAAGGTATGACACCTGACTTTAAATTGCAAAAGTGGTGTTAAATCTGTTGTTACATTTAACACAATGTTTGCACATTTCCAGCCAGCTCTAAAAGAGGCAGCCTGTGTTTCTAGAGAGTGTTTAACTTGTAACAAACCCATGGGCGAAATTTAGAGGTCACCAGGGGTCGCGGCTGCAACCCCTGGCTTGCCTCTTTTGACACATGACACTGCCTTGCGACCCCTGGCCTGAAAGGTGGCAAAATCAGTGCCAGGAACACAGCAGCAGCCCATTCTTATGTTCATCAAATGGGGCTCCAATCTCTGTGTTTTCTATCATTAAAAAAAAAAATCTAATAGTTGGTGTAATAAAAAAATGGAGAACAATTACCTAGAATATGACCTTCCCTGGCAGCTGAGGTAAGTAAAATAAATACTTTTAAATGTATGTTGTGTGCATTCTTGTGGGTGAGTGTGTGTTTATTTGAAAGAGAGAGAATGTGTGTAAGTGTGAATGTGTGGGTATGTATCAGCATGTGTGTGTGAGTGAAATTAAAGGTCAAAAGGCGTGTGATGTCACTTCCACTACCCCTGGCATTTTGGTGAATTGATGTTCAGGCTGGGATGTTTGGTGCTGTAGTGCATGGTAGCGCCATTGTTGGTTACATGTAATGCAGTCTGTCTAGAATGCACTGTCTGATTACTATCAAGTCAATAACCTTTCTTTTGGTCGATCAACCATAAAAGTGCGAAAATAGAAATGCACAAGTTGACGAAAATTATACATACAAGGATTATCGAGTACATTAAAATATTACATTGGAACAATGCTCATAGTTTACGGTTAAAATATAGTGAATATACAAAAGTTCTGCTAATACAATTCATCATTTACATAAATAAATAAAGCATTATTGAGCAATAAAAACAATAACTATCTCCTAGTCTTCTGTTGTCTAGACGCTAGACATTGGGTATTCTGCAAGGGGACTTTTCTTTAAGCTTCACGATCTGTGGTTGAGGAAATAATACTGGGGGAATCGATTGAATGTCAAGTTTGGTTACTGCTTTCATTCTAATTCCCCACATATGGCCCAAGAATTTTGCAACTGCCCAAGCAAACAGAGGTCTTTCGTCAGATCTCAAGATGCGTAGGGCCACAATATGATCTCTGGTTCCCAGCCGTGTGCATATTGGAATGAGCCATCTGCTTCTAGGACTTGAATATGCTGGGCAACCAAAGAAAACATGGTCTATGGTTTCAGTCGGAGCAGGAGAGTAAGGGCAACTCTTAGTGCAATCTGCGTTACATTGCCACGACTTTGTGTATGAATTTAAAAGGATTGAGCCATGTCTGAATTGCATATATAATTTCTGTCTGCTGGCACTTGGATGAGATTCTCTGATACCCAATCCCAGTACGTTGATTTGAGTTGATTTTTTTGTAGGGAGTCCCGGGTGATTACTGCAGCCTCCCTTTACCCCAATGTTGCCAAGTAGGGTATTGAGGTTTCTAATCTATCCTATCTTCTCAGATGTGTCTAGTGTGCTAACTTCAACAAAGGTTAGTTCATAAGAGGACAATTCGGGGGTCGAAATGAGTCTCCATCAAAAGAAATGGGGGCGTTATTTAACTAGATCTTTTATAGATTTAACCCCCATATCTAGTTTGAGCAGGATTAGTGGAGTGCTGGATGGAAGCGAAACTAACGGCCAGATATACAGATCTAATTTAAGACAAAATCCTAAACTTACTACCATTTTGGTATTCACAGAAGGCACTTACTCATTTTGGTTTTAAGACTTTCGGTATTCACAGAAGGCATTTAGGAGTCCTAAAGTTAGGACTCCTAACTTCTGTGAATACCGAAATGAGTAAGTGCCTTCTGTGAATACCAAAATGAGTAAGTGCCTTCTGTGAATACCAAAATGGTAGTAAGTTTAAGATTTTGTCTTAAGTTAGTTCTGTGAATCGGGTCCAAGGTTCCTAAGGAACATGTGCTCTGTCGCTGTGAGATCATCCACTTTCTCGAAACCCCACAGCTCGGCCCCATTACGGGCGCAGCTTACTGCCTTACTTTTATAGATCTCTAAAGCTGATGTTACTGGTTTGAAATATGAGCAGGAGTGTCCTTTCTCAAGGCACCAACTATCTGATAAAATGTTAAGACAGTCTTGGTTAGATGTTGCTTCCAAGTCATGCCTTCAACCATTTTAACACCCAGATATTCAAAAGTGCACACCTGCTCTAAGCGGGTGTTATTTAGGGAGTTTAACATCATAAATTTAGTTTTGGTGGTGTTTATTACATGACCTCTCTCATCACAGAAGACCTTAAATTGTTTTATTAACCCCTGAGTGTTTTTGAAATGATGAGCGTGTCATCAGTGAAAAGGAGTGTAGCAATCTTCCTATTCCCTAACGAGAAACCATCTGCTTGAATTCTAGCTAAGAAGTCCACAACTTGAATGATATAAAGGGAAAACAGCGTGGGAGCCAAGACACACCTTGATGGACCCCTCTGTTCACATTATTTTTGTCAGTGACTTGGCCCTGGTTGGCCCAGGGTACCCTTGCATAGTGATCATCATGAAGGTGAACAACAAATGACAGGATTTCCAGAGGCATTCCTCTATCTCTCAGTGCCCTCCAAAGCTGTTCCCGGGGCACAAGATCGAATGATGACTTCAGATCTATGAATGCTACATATAAGCCCCCTTACCCAGTACCACCACATTCCAGTAGAGAAGGATGAATCTAATGACCTGGTCGATTGTTCCAGTTTTCTTTCGGAATCCAGCTTGGAGGGGAGCCATGTATATTTTTCTCAGCCATCCAATCCTGGATCCTCACTAGAAGGGTACGGCTAAATACCTTCTGTATACAGTCTATTAGACTAATGGGCCTATAGTTGGTAGGATTTTTTTATCACCTTTTTTAGGTCTCGCCTACGCAGCGTGCATGCGCCTCTTAGGAGGACCTTTAGCCGTTGCTCTGCTCTTTTTGGAAGCACAAACTCGTGCTTGTGGCGGCATCCACCTTGCGGGAGTGAGCAGGGGCGCGCCACAAGCACGAGTATGTGCTTCCAAAAATAGCACACTGCGCGCACATGCACCACTGCCGGGCTTGTTTTAAACAGCGGAGCAAGCAGGGGCCATTTGTTTTTTATTCAAAATACTTGTTTTGCTTTTGCACTTGCAATGTATAGTCTTGCTGCTGCTTCTGTGCGTTTACATCCAGTTGACAATTCTTAGTTGTCTGGATTTTTGTAACTCCCTCTTTCTAGGTTAATGCTCAGAACTTCTTAAACGGCTGCAGCCGATTTAAAATGCTGCTGATAGACTTACACTATGATGTCGGTTATCATACTAATGCTTCAGCGGTTCTAGGCTCCTTACATTGGTTGCCATCGCTAACATAGATTTGTTTTCAGTTTCTGTGTTGTATATATAGGCATTCCATGGGAAAGGAACTTGCTATCTCCAGCAGTAATGTTTACGATATACTCCTGCCCGTAGGTTGTGCTCCTCCAATAGTCACTTGGTTGTTGTCCCAAAGTTTAAGAGGGGACAACCGGGAGATAGATCATTCTTGGATATAGCTGCTTATGTCTGGAACTTTTAGTCTTTCTTTGCATAAACTGCAAGATCCGTTTTCCCTTTAGGGAAGCCTTCAAAACTTGGATTTATGCCAAACAGTGTCTAGTTTCTTCTTATTCTTCAATAATCAGCTTGCATTACCTCAGCGCCAATAGCGTGGAACAGCATAAAGTGGATCACAGTGCACTTTACCAGGTTGCCTAACATAACATAGCCCACTTATAAGGTACACATGACAACTGACTTGCTCTTAGTTCACTAATAGCATTGCTAGCAGGAGCGAGCAGAAATGTTTCCAGGTGCAGTTATAAACCTTAGAAGAATGACATTCTGAGCAGTCCATCCCAGTGTGTGACCTTCAGCTCACAACAGATGTCATCAAAAAGTCTTTAACTGACTGAGACATCTTGCCAGCTACAACATGCATTTGCAATGCAATAGGTCTCACATTTGCAAGAGTTGGAGCTATTGGCATTGTAAATCACAATGCCTTTTATTGATTTGTTTTGAAAACCTGCAAGTGGCGCATAAACACGCACTTTGTACGTATAGTCCTTGCTTACGAGAAGCAAGGCTGTCAGTAAAAGAGACAGCCAGCTTTGCTTCTCATAAGCAAGGACTATAAGTGCATAAATAAAAGGCATTGTGATTTACAATGCCAATAGCTCAAACTCTCGCAAATGCGATACCTATTGCATTACAAATGCTTGTTTGAAGAATGGGATGACTCCAGCTCCCTTCCAGGAGTCTGGAATTCGAGCTCCCCCTGCAATAGCAATAAAAAGTGGCAGAATGTAGTTCGACCAATTACTTTTATCGTGCTAAACAAGTCTCTAGGAATTCCATCTGGACCTTTAGCGGGTATGATGGCTTCACTTGTGGGACACCCCCGCGCCGCACGGCCACCAGCTGCTGCGTGTGCCCCTTGCCTCCCTGTGCCTCGCTGCTGCCTCGTTTACCGATTGCCGCCGCTGCGGTTGTTTTGCCCTTTGTTTTTACGTGAATTTGTGCCTGCTTGTCTTAACCTGATTTTTCCCTTGTTTTTTACGATTCTTTGTGCCTGTTTTGTTTGAATCTCCTTTTCCCCGTGTTTTGCCTTCCTTCCTTTGTTGCCCGCTGCCCTCCGCCCTCCCTTCCCGCCAACGCCGCTTTTCCCCGCCCTTTTTGTATTCTGTACCCTCCCCGCTCCCGCCTCCCAGCTGCTCCGCCCACCCGCGCACTTGGCCTTAAATGGCGACCGTGCGACGCAGGTGAGTGTGACCCACTTGTGGGACACCCCCGCGCCGCACGGCCACCAGCTGCTGCGTGTGCCCCTTGCCTCCCTGTGCCTCGCTGCTGCCTCGTTTACCGATTGCCGCCGCTGCGGTTGTTTTGCCCTTTGTTTTTACGTGAATTTGTGCCTGCTTGTCTTAACCTGATTTTTCCCTTGTTTTTTACGATTCTTTGTGCCTGTTTTGTTTGAATCTCCTTTTCCCCGTGTTTTGCCTTCCTTCCTTTGTTGCCCGCCGCCCTCCGCCCTCCCTTCCCGCCAACGCCGCTTTTCCCCGCCCTTTTTGTATTCTGTACCCTCC
Organism: Lissotriton helveticus; assembly: GCF_964261635.1. Taxonomy (NCBI): domain Eukaryota; kingdom Metazoa; phylum Chordata; class Amphibia; order Caudata; family Salamandridae; genus Lissotriton; species Lissotriton helveticus. Next base: position 11,130,540 of record NC_136064.1, read on the forward strand.
CCGCTCCCGCCTCCCAGCTGCTCCGCCCACCCGCGCACTTGGCCTTAAATGGCGACCGTGCGACGCAGGTGAGTGTGACCCACTTGTGGGACACCCCCGCGCCGCACGGCCACCAGCTGCTGCGTGTGCCCCTTGCGTCCCTGTGCCTCGCTGCTGCCTCGTTTACCGATTGCCGCCGCTGCGGTTGTTTTGCCCTTTGTTTTTACGTGAATTTGTGCCTGCTTGTCTTAACCTGATTTTTCCCTTGTTTTTTACGATTCTTTGTGCCTGTTTTGTTTGAATCTCCTTTTCCCCGTGTTTTGCCTTCCTTCCTTTGTTGCCCGCCGCCCTCCGCCCTCCCTTCCCGCCAACGCCGCTTTTCCCCGCCCTTTTTGTATTCTGTACCCTCCCCGCTCCCGCCTCCCAGCTGCTCCGCCCACCCGCGCACTTCGCCTTAAATGGCGACCGTGCGAACGCGCAGCGGGTGCGCCGAAGGCGCGCCAAAGGTAAGCCCGTCTGCGCCTGGACCGCGCCCAGGGCCAGGACCCCTGGCCCACGAAGACCCCGACCGACCCGCCTGACATACGCCGCCGCCTCCCTCACCGCTCTCAACACCGGCCGACTTCCAGACTGCCACCAAGCCACCCCACGACGTACCCACGGACCTTTCAGCTGCCACGCCTGCAAGTTCACCTGCATCCGGACCTGCCTCGCACCAGCGCCCGCCAAGACGAACACCAGCAGCACCCACCTCAAGTGCATCCTGATCAACACCCGCTCCGTCCACAGACACGCCATCGAACTCTGGAACCTCCTAGACGCCACAGCCCCTGACGTTGCCTTCCTCACGGAGACCTGGATAAACGCATCCTCAGCTCCCGACATCGCCATCGCCATCCCAGAGGGCTACAAGATCGTCCGGAGGGACCGAAACGCCAACCAGATGGGAGGAGGCATCGCCATCATCCACAGGAACACCATCCGTCTCACGACCAGCACCGACAACACCCTGACCAGCGCCGAACACCTGCATTTCCAGATCCACACCAACCCGAACACCACCCTCAGAGGCACACTGATCTACCGACCCCCCGGACCTCGCACACAATTCAGCGAGGACATCGCCGACTTCATCAGCCCGCACGCCCTCCCCTCCGCTGACTACATCCTCCTGGGAGACCTCAACTTCCATCTGGAAAACAACAACGACCGCAACACCACCACCCTGCTCGACAACCTCGCCAACCTCGGACTCAAGCAACTGGTGTCCACCCCCACCCACCTCGCCGGACACACACTCGACGCAGTCTTCTCTTCCAGCACAGACATCGAGTTCAGCCACGCCACAGAGCTTCAATGGACGGACCACAGCTGCGTCCACTTCACCTTCAAGAGAACGATGACCCACCAACACCAGCAACAGGCCGCCCGCAGAAGCTGGAACAAGATCACAGCAGACCAGCTCGCCACCTCCCTGAGCCAGCACCCTCCTGCCAGCTCAGCGAACCCCAGCCAGGCCGCCGACAACCTCACGAAGTGGATCAGCAACTGCGCGGACGAACTCGCCCCTCTGAGGACCCCGCCTAGCAGACCCGGCAGCAAGAAGGCCCCATGGTTCACCGACGAACTCAAGAGCTCCAAGAAGAACTGCCGAGCCCTCGAGAAAGTCTGGAAAAGGGAACCGACACCGGACAACAGGACCTCCTACAAACTGGCCACCCGGAAACACCACCAGCTGATCCGCGCCGCCAAGAAAACAGCATTTAAGGACCGGTTGGACAACAACGCACACAACTGCAAGGAACTCTTTAACATCGTGAAAGAGCTTTCCAACCCCAGCGCAGGAAACAACGACGTCACCCCATCGCAAGACCTCTGCAACTCCCTCGCTTCATACTTTCACAACAAGATCACGGACATACACAGCAGCTTCAACAACCAACCAACGCACACCGTGACCGAACAACCACCCCCCACCACCATCCTCCACGCCTGGACCCCGATCAACACCGAAGACACCATCCGCACAATGAACTCCATCCACTCCGGATCACCGACCGACCCCTGCCCTCACCACGTCTTCAACAAGGCCGACGCCGTCATCGCACCCCACCTGCGAGACATCATCAACACATCCTTCGACACCACCATCTTCCCGGAGAGCTGGAAACACGCCAAACTCAGCGCTCTACTCAAGAAACCAACAGCGGACCCCACCGACCTCAAGAATTACCGCCCCATCTCGCTTCTCCCGTTTCCAGCCAAAGTCATCGAGAAGACCGTCAACAAGCAGATGGCCGCCTTCCTCGAGACGAACGGATCCCTCGACCCCTCACAGTCCGGCTTCCGAGCCAACCACAGCACCGAGACCGCCCTCATCGCCGCCACCGATGACATCCGAGCCCTGATGGACAATGGAGAAACAGCGGCCCTCATCCTCCTGGACCTCTCCGCGGCATTCGACACTGTCTGCCACCGCACCCTAGTGCAGCGCCTCAGCAACGTCGGAATTCAGGAGAAGGCTCTGGAATGGATCGTCTCCTTCCTCGACGGAAGAACACAGAGAGTCCGCCTACCACCGTACAAGTCAGAGGCCTCCGAAGTCATCTGCGGCGTCCCCCAAGGATCATCTCTGAGCCCCACCCTCTTCAACGTCTACATGAGCCCCCTCGCGGCCATCGTACGCAAACACAACCTCAGCATAATCTCCTACGCCGACGACACCCAGCTGATCCTCTCCCTGACCAACGACCCCGCCGCCGCCAGAGCCAACCTGCACGAAGGGATGAAAGAGGTAGCCGAGTGGATGACGATCAGCCGCCTGAAACTGAACTCGGACAAGACGGAGATCCTCATCCTGGGCTCCTCACCCTCCGCCTGGGACGACTCCTGGTGGCCTCCCGCCCTGGGCACCGCACCCAAACCGACAGACCACGCACGCAACCTGGGCTTCATCCTGGACTCCTCCCTCTCCATGACCAGGCAAGTTAACAAAGTCTCCTCGACGTGCTTCAACATCCTACGCATGCTACGGAAGATCTTCTGGTGGATCCCCACCGAGACCAGGAAGACCGTCACCCAGGCCCTCGTCACCAGCCGTCTGGACTACGGCAACGCCCTCTACGCCGGTACCACCGCCAAGCTCCAGAAGAGACTCCAGCGGATCCAGAACGCCTCAGCCAGACTCATCCTCGACATCCCACGAACCAGCCACATCTCCGGACATCTGAGAGACCTTCACTGGCTCCCCGTCAACAAAAGAATCACCTTCCGCCTCCTCACCCACGCACACAAAGCCCTACACGACCGAGGCCCGAGTTACCTCAACAGCCGAGTCAACTTCTACGCTCCCAAACGCCACCTCCGTTCAGCCAACCACGCCCTCGCCGCCGTCCCCCGCATCCGAAGAGCGACCACAGGAGGAAGGTCCTTCTCCTACCTGGCCGCCAAGACCTGGAACTCCCTCCCTCCCGACCTGCGCCTGACCCAAGACCACCTCTCCTTCAGGAAGAAGCTGAAGACCTGGCTGTTCGAGCAGTAGCGGCACCCCCCCCCCCCCCCCCACCCAGCGCCTTGAGACCCTACGGGTATGTAGCGCGCTCTACAAGTGTCAGTGATTGATTGATTGATTCAATCGAGGTTTCTATTTTCTTGGTAAAAGTGACTCTGGGCAGTTTAGAGGTAGATCTATTAGGCGAATCCCTTTGGTATAGTTAGTGGCAGTGGAGTATTGGGCACCGAAATGCTCCTGCCAAGCCATACCTGTGGTGTTATTAGCTAACGCCGGTTGGCATTACAGATTTCCCCTTCCTTCAAGAGTCCAAAATCTCCTAAGATCTTTCTGGGAGCTCGCCTTCCCAATTTGCTTCCACTTTTCCTCGTCCCCATTCCTCTTGGCCTTAGTAATAGCTAATTTATAGAACCTCCGTAGGTCTCCCACCAGGGGCATATTTTTCACTTTGAATGCTCTGAATAGTTGCTTCTTTAACAATCTACACTCACTTGAGAACCATGAGTTTAACCTGTTTAATTCTCTGTCATTACGATTTGCATTTTTATTGTTGACAGAGAAGTATTTGGAAAGCTGATAAAGAACATTTTCCTGCAACCCACTAACATCTTCCTCGTTTCCTGGGCATGTGATTGGATCTCTACTAGACGAGCAAGTAAATCCTGCTTAATTTTGTTAAATTTGGTTTAATCCCCCAGGACCGAGGGCCATTTCAGGCAACATTTGTCATTTGTAGGTGCTACCTCTTTTGTGATCAGGTTACTCCTAGGGCGCTCACTTCTTCCTCCCAAGGTGAAACTAATTCCAGACTAAGTGGGTTATGATCACTGTCATTGCTCTTGATTACAGTCTTATAAACAAAGTTTGGCCACCACCTAAGATCTACTAAGATATAATCAATGCGGCATGCTCCTGTTGGTCCGATGAAGGTCAGTTCACCTTCCTTATCCGATACAGTCCTCCCATTTGTGGCCTTAGCTATGTTCCAAGGTCAGTGCTTTTAATTGCAAAGCTGGATGAGACTACTTCTTGATAGAGAGAAGATTAAGCGAGGGACATGCCAAATTAAAATCCCCCTCAACAATCATCGGATAGGCAGGCTACCTCTCGACCAGTAGTTCATCTAAAATTTGCATAGTAAGGGATTTACCTTCCCCTCTGGTGCCTCAGGCATAGACGTTAAAAATGTCTACTGTGTAGCCAGAATTGCTATTCAACCTAACAGCTTGGATATCTAGGCTGTTTGTAAGTAACTCCTCAATTCTATAGTCAATGCAGTGCTAATCCATATCAACATTCCACCTGATGACGCCCCTTATTAAATGCTATTGCGGGCTGGTGGAATGACACAGAGCCTGGCATAAACATTGGGGTTAAGCTCCATGTTTCCTGTATAACACATATATGGTGGGATTTGACTACTTTTATCCAATGGGGTAAACAGTTTGCTTCTAATTCCGGCCACATTCCATGAGATTATTTTAAGTGAATGATGGCCTACAGGCATCAGGGATAAAGAGTGAGGAAAGATATCCTGACCCCTTTCCTCATCTAAAGATGCTGCACTAAGGATGGCATTTGTGCTGTCCTTAGTATGAAGATAATCTTCTAAGGTGGTTTGCACAGGGAGATTAGGACCGTCCCTATAAATTGAGAATGTCAGTGGCTCCCGGCTTATAGGAGGAATTATATTTTGGTCTGTAGGTGTGTTTGGAAAGGTAGTGTTGATGTTTTTCTAGGATGATGTTGGACTTCTGATAAATCTCCACATTCATTATTGAGGAATGTTGAAAGAATGTGTAAAGGGGTGTCAATAATGTACAAATGTGGGGTTGGCTCTCTGCTTGAGGACAACAGTAGAGACATTTATTATTCTCCATAGCTTTATATAACTGGCCGAGAAGTTGGAAAATATCTTATGAAGCTGATTCAACCATCCTGTAGGAGAGAGGCAGGTTACTAGGCAACCTTCACTCATCATCATTTGCATAAGTTATTACGGGTGTAGTTAGATAAGTGAAGAGGTTATTCTGAAAACACCTGGTATATACACAGCATTGGATTTTTTAGGATCGGTGGGCAGGCTTAATTTCGTTAGCATAACATATACAATGTTGTAAAGTACGTAAAGCAATAGTTGAATTACTAAGGTCCTGATTACTATCTTGGTGGACAGGTTACTCGATCACAACAGTGACGGATATACCGTCTTCAAATATTATTATTCCCATAGGATATAATAGGTTTTATATTTCGTCAGTCGGGATGTCTGTCACCTTTGTGACAGAGTAACCCATCCAACAAGACCGTAATTAGGCCCTAACTTGTTTACAAATAGCATTTCAGACTTTGGTAAATAGTTATAGTGTGGACTCTGTCCGCTGGCAGACACATTTTGGCTTCAATCCTATATTAAGTGCAGTTAATCAATCCTTATCAAACGTTCCTCAAATAACAGTTATACTTTATATTAATGTTTAGCACACTTATATAAAGCTTTTAATTCATAGGGGAGGTGGTTCAAGAGCTAGTTTCCTTTATGGAGTTTCACCAGGGTGGTATTTGTGACAGTGTGAAATTTGACGTTACAGGTAAATGTAGAAATGCATGGCAATCCTTAAACCACTGGTTTAACTGGGGTTTCCACCTGGGTGGGTTTTGTTGAAGTGTGAGATGGCAAAGTTACAAGTAAGTGTAGAAATGCAAGGCAATCCTTGAATCACTCTTTTAATTGAAGTTTCCACTTTGGTGGAACTTCTGGAAGTGTGATGTGGTGATGTTACAGGTAAATGTAGAAATTAATGGCAATACTTGAACTGCTAGTTTAACTGGGGTTTCCACCTGGGTGGGATTTGTGGCCCTGCCTCAGCAACTTCTGAGGATCTGTGAACGTTCTACCGACAGCGGAGACCTAGCAATCATGGCTGATGCCCAGTGGAGCTACCCAGGTAGCTATAGAGGAGATTGGCAGTGGATCTCCCCCTCGGCCATCACCTACCCAGTCGGACATTGAGCACACTTTCCTTCGTCTCTCCACTGCATCTGCTTCCTCCCCGCCTGTCAACGCCTATGTCACCTGACTGACCTCTCCTCTAGTTGACCCCCCACTTGGTTCCCCTTCATCCCTCTCTTCTTCTACAGTCACCGCGACACCAGGATGTTGTGTTTACTGGTCCTCAACGAGTTTGTTTGACTTTCAGTTTAATTCTTTTTGGTGCCCCTGTAGCTCTTTCCCACTTGCCTGTCTGCCTGTCCTGATCTTCTTTTCCATCCCCTTCTTACTTTTCCTCCTCTACCTTCTTTCCCCTTAGGACGTGTGTATACAATATGCTATGCTCTATTTACTCATGTTACTCCTGTAACTAATGGAATTTTGTAACTCGCTAATCCTCATGTAAAGCGCTCTGATACGCCTGGGTCTAGCCAGCACTATATATAACTCTGCAAATACATAAATAAATGTAGAAATGCATGGCAATCCTCAAACCACTTGTTTAGCTGGAGTTTCCACCCAGGTGGGATTTATGGAAATATGAAGTGGTGAGGTATAGCTAAGTGTAGAAATGCATGGCAATCTTTGAACCAGTAGTTTAATTGGGGTCTCCACCTGGTTGGGATTTGTAGAAGTGTGAGGTGGTAAAGTTATGGGCAAGTGTAAAAATGTGTGGAAATTCTTGAACCACTCATTTAACTGGGGTTTCCACCTGGGGGCTGGGATTTGTGAAGAGGTGAGATGATGGGGTTACAGGGAAGTACAAACATGCATGGCAATCCTTCAACTACTTATTTAACTGGGGTTTCCACCTGGGTGGGTTTTTTAGAAGTGTGAGGTGGTGAGGTTAAGGGTAAGTGTAGAAATGCATGGCAATCTTTGATCCACTCATTTAACTGGGGTTTCCAACTGGGTGAGATTTGTGGAAATGTGCGGTGGTGATGTAACGGGTAAATGTAGAAATGCAGAACAATCCTTGAAACACTTGTTTAACTGGGGTTTCCACCCAGGTAAGTATAGCCCATACACTTATTTAACTCAGGTTTCCTCCTAGGTGGGTATTGTGGAAGTGTGAGGTGGTGAGGTTAAAGGTAAGTGTAGAAATGCATGGCAATCTTTGAACCACTGGTTTAACTGGGGTATCCAACTGAGTGGGATTTGTGGAGTGTGAGGTGGTGATGTAACAGGTAAATGTAGATATGCATGGCAATCCTCGAACCACTCTTTTAATTGGCGTTTTCACCCAGCTGGGTTTTGTAGAAGTGTGAGGGGGTGAGGTTAGGGGTAAGTGTAGAAATGCTTGGCAATTCTTAAACCACTCTTTTAAATGGGGGTCTACCCCGGTGAGATTTGTGAAGAGGTGAGATGGCGGGGTTACAGCTAAGTACAGAAATGCAAGGCAATACTTCAACAACTCATTTAACTGGGGTTTCCACCTGGGTGAGATTTGTGGGAGGGTGAGGTGGTGAGGTTACAGGTAAGTACAGAAATGTATGGCAATCCTTCAACCATTCATTCAACTGGGGTTTTAGATAAGCAGCTCAGGCAGGAAAATGGTCAGATTCGAAGGCTAGACACGGTGATTTTAAAATGAGCAGAGTTTGCAACTCATCACTTGCAGGGCACGTTTCTACTAAACAGGTATGGATGTTAGATTTAGGAGTCTCCAGCTAAGCTGCAGAACCACTCAGTGCTGTCCATCTGCCTATCAGGATACTGCCTTTAAGGGGCAATGGAGGAGACTGGCTGCAGGTGCTATAGGAACAGCTTTGGGGCAGGGAAGTAACAGAAACTTTGTGGGACAGCTCGTGATCCACTCCTGGACATCCTCAGTGCCCCAGAGTCCACGTGGCAGTGGAGACAAGCTTCACGTCAACCACCTGATTGCGCCCGACATCGCCTGGGTCCTTCCTGGTCACTGGCTAGTGACCCAGACTCTGTCCCCTCTGCTTTCAGGTTCTCTACATCTTCGATCCACCCTTGGATCACACCGGACACTTCTTCTCTTCTGGCCGCCTGCAGCATCTTCATCTCCAGGCTCCATAGATCTACCTGACGAAACCCGACACGCTTTTGCACCTGTGCACCCGCTTGCTGTGGGTGAGGTAACTCTTGAACGCCGGTGCTCCTGTAGTGGTTTACACCTCTAGTGTCTAAGTCTAAAGTTTTGTCCTTCTAGTCCAGTCGGAAGACTCCTAAAACTGTAACTCGATAACTTTTACGCACCATTGACTTTGCATTGGTGCATGCTTGTGCTTTTAGCGCTGCACCCGAATCCCACGGGCTACTCCCGTCCTAACTGCTGTTAGTCCAATGTAGTCCCAGTGATTCCCAAGGCCCTAGGCCTTACCACTGATCGATTAGTGATACTTATACCACTTTTTTGATATATAGTTTGAGTGGCCACCGGCCTCATCCATAAACGTGCAACTTTCATATGTTATATTGTGCATTTGTTTAAACGCTCGTGCTTCTATACTCATAAAGAGTACGGGGGATTATTCTGAGAATAAATACATATATTTTTATAATATATAACTTGTGTGGTGTCCTTTCATTTGATATTACAGGATTGCATATGGTAAAGCAGCTGGATTCACATGCCCTCTTGAGTTTAGCCTGAAGGCTGCTTAGTCCATGCTACCACTAGGATAGCTTGTCTTTTTAAGGTTGACTTACAACCACCACCATAAGGGATAGTTTGGACTGATACAAGGTGCCCACAGAATTGTGGACATCATACATCAGGCCAACTTCTCACAGGCATTTAGTGATAACAAACCTTCCATTTGGATATATTTCCATTTCCTGCAGAGCAATGTGCGACTTCAAGTTGACCCATGTGAGGATGCCTCCGGCATGCAAAGTAAACCCAGCCGCACAATAATGAACCTGTAATCATCTCTGTGTGAGGATACTACTGTTCGGGGTCAGGTGCATCTCTTGTAATAGTGCAGCATCCAATTGCTGTCTTTTTAGGTATGCAACAACTTTACTTACTTTCCTATAATAATGTAAGCCCCTCAAGTTCCATGTCAGGAATCTTACTCTGTTGCATGCATTTTATTCTACCTCAGTTAAAACCACTCCGTCTGTAGTAGCTGAGACATGTATCGGTGTGTGTACTGCATTACCAGCCATCCATCATTTGTTTGCATAGCACTTTTCACCCTAAGTGGGATGGGTATGCCCAGACGTGAGTCAATTGCTCACTGTGCCACTAGATTCAAGCTAGTCTGGCTGATGAAGGTTAATACCCAGAAACCGGTCCCAGGATGCTTGTTTCTGGTCCAGGGAAGACTTGGCTTGGCAGGTCGGTCTGAACTGTTTCCATGAGGCACAGGATCAAGACTGATTTGCATATGGCTGGGTCTAAACTGGGGTGGCATGGTGAGCAAAAGAACAATGGAATTAACCCAGATCTCTTGACTGGGGTGAATATCTGATTTATTCAGCATTCTGTCCATCATTTGTCCGCATAGCAGCCAAAACTCAGAATCACATAACAACAAATAATCAATAGTAAGAACCGCAAGAGGAGCTTCGCGAGCAACCGAGATGGCCGCGTGAGCAAAGGGCTCTCGAGGCCCTCGTAACCTCCCGAATATATCCTGTCACTTATCCTGTCTGCAGATGACATCTTCGTGCAGATGAACCACAGGCAATCCTGATCGGACCCCGGGGGCCGGAGTTGTGGTGCTGAGCAGTTTGTGGCCTTCGTATCATGGATGCCCGGCGCCAGAGTTGAAATGGTGCCCGGGGCGTAATTGAACAACATCGGCCTGCGGTAACGAAGACTCCCGGTCCAGCCCAGTTTCACTTTCGTTTTTGACTATCGCTTTCGACCCCGGGCTTGCGACGCCTCATTGACTTTCGCTCTCTTGGCCCTCTACCGCTCTATCGCCCTGGTTGACATTCCCCCTGCGTGGAATTTGTCTGTTCCTCCCTGGTCGGTCTGCAGTGTTTCCCCTCTCCTCGCCTTTGCCTTGGACATTACTTGATATTGTCCCGACATGGCAGGCAAACCTGATGGAGACAAACAGAGGGTGAAGAATACCTGACGGGGCGGCTATACCCAAACCAACGTCATGGATCGTTATGCACAGGTTCAGGGGTCGCCCATTCGACCTGGTAGGCCGCTGGAGGAGGCGAAGGGTTCATCGACTCCGGAGACAGAGCCGACACTGCAGGATGTGATGGCCGCCATTGATGGTATCCAGTCTTCCCTCGGGAAACAAATGGAGACTCTTTCCCATAAGTTGGATACTGTGGCTATTGATGTGAATTTGATCCGGACGGACCTCACAAAAACCAATGAAAGGGTCAAATCGCTGGATATCAAAACATCGAGCCTTGCGGACGACGTCGTTGATTTACAAACTAAAGTCCGTACTTTTGGGGCCTCCAATGACATGGTTGTTCGTCGTCTGGAAGATTTTGAGGGCAGGGCCCGGCGGAACAACGTCCGTATTATTGGCGTTCCGGAAAAGGCTGAAAATCAAGCTACTGACCTTTTTGTCGAGTACCCTATTATCAATCATCTTGCACCCAAGGGTCTGAGCAAGTTTTGTATGGTGGAATGGGCCCATAGAATCCCGGGTGGTAGACCAAAAGCGGGAGCCCCGTCGCGGCCTTTGATAGCACGGATTTTTAACTTTCAAGACAGAGACGCTATCCTTCAGGCCTCGCGGGCGGGTGGTCCCCTAAAATTTGAAAACTCTCCATCCGTTTTTACCCAGACTTTACGCAGATGGTCCAGAAACAGCGTCTCAGTTTTCTGGGTGTGAAGAGGAGACTTCGCGATATGGACCTTAAGTACGCCATGCTTTTTCCTGCCAAGCTAAGGATTGAATACAATGAGAGGGTGTACTTTTTTGATAAGCCTGAAGTGGTGGCTGACTGGTTGGACACTCTGCCGACCCGACAGGATCCTGAGAGTCGGCCTGGTGGAGCGGAGGCAGGACCTGAGGAGCAGGAATAGCGCCGATTGCCTGGTCCCCGGAGAACTGTGAAGGGATTTTTAATGTGGTGGTTCCGAGTCTGACTTACTGCTGTCAGTTTTCTTTTGCATGGGGGGTTGCAGGGCTATCATTGGGGTTTATTCCTCCTCAGCTTTACTTTTTGTAGTCTAGTTGGGTGTGAGGGCGACAGGCACACTGCAAGTTGGGGTGGCTTTTTAGTCGTAAGCAGGGGTGCAGGGTGGGGGGTGTTGTAATGGGTTGCTTGGGGGTGGGTGGTGGGGGGTGTTGATGTGTTGTTCTTGCAAGGTGCTATATTGCAGGACATTTTCATCGAAGCGTTGGACTCAGCTCGGGGTTGGCTCTTCTTTCTCTTTTATGATGGGGCTAGGGGGTTGAGGTTGATGAGTTGGAATGCTAATGGGTTGGGGGACAAGATTAAGCGTGGGGTGGTACTACAGCTCCTAAAACGTCATTCCCCCGATATTGTCCTACTTCAAGAAACTCATTTGGTGGGGAATACGTGTTATGCCATGAATAGAAAAGGGTATCGTTTGGTGGCCCATGCCGGGTTTTCCTCCGGATCTCGTGGAGTTGGGATCCTTGTTAGAAATGCTCTCCCGCTTGAGGTGGAATCCACGGTCATTGATGACAGGGGACGTTATGTGGCGATTTCGGGACGGTGGGAGGACCGCACTCTTTCCATGGTTTCTATCTATGTTCCTCCAGGCTTACACTTGACTACTTTTGCTGATTTGGGACGTATGTTGCTCGATCTCGCTGGTGGGTCCCTGATTTTAGGTGGGGATTTTAATGCAGTGGTTTCCAGTAGGCTTGATAGACATCCACCCAGGGACATGAGGGGGCGCATGGTTGGCTATCTGATTTTATCGACGCGCTGGGCCTGGTGGACTGTTGGCGATTGCTCCATTCTACTCAGCGGCAGTATACATTTCACTCGTGCGCCCATGGCAGTCTCTCCAGAATTGATTAGGTCTTGGTACCGGCTGCACAGGCGTTTTGTGTTACAGAGGTCCGGCACAAGGCTCGGGGGATTTCTGATCACTCCTCACTATGGCTCCGATTGGACTTAGTCCCGGGTGCCGAGGGTCGGGTTGCCCCGATTAACCCTTGGTATCTTCGTAGCCCTACAATTCGTAATGAGCTTGTGAAGGCTCTGGATCATTATTTCCGAGAGAATGAAGGCTCGGTTTCTTCTACGGTCTCCTTGTGGGAGGCATTCAAGACCGTCCTTAGGGGTCAAGCCCTGTCATTGATCGCTGGAGTTAAAAAGCAGAAAGAGGAGGAGGTGATAAAGATAGAGACGGAAATAACTGATTTGGAATCAGCTTTGGAGCAGGGGGTGACCCACTCTAGTTTGCATGTTTTACAATTGAAGCAGCTTGAATATAAGACATTGGTGTCGGATGCGGCGAAGGCCCTTAGCCGGGAGCAGCAGGGGCGTATCTATGATGTTGGAGACAAGGCTGGCAAATTGATAGCTTGGTTGGATAGGAAAGATAGAGCAAGTTGTGTGGTGCCAGAGATTGAGACGGAAGGGGGAGCCCTGGTTACCGACCCACATGGGATAGTGACGTGTTTCGCCGATCACTATCACACTGTGTACTCCTCCGTGTCTGATAGACCAGAGGAGGACTCTCGTTTACTACTTCGAGATATAGCCCTTCCGAGTCTTTCTGAGGAGGATGGGGATCTCATGGACTCGGTGATCACGGCAGATGAGGTAGCGTTAGCTATACGGTCCTTGCGTTCAGGTAAGGCGATGGGCCCCAATGGTTTGCCAATAGAGTTATACAAGCTTCGGCCCGACAAGATAGCCCCGTATTTAAGGGACATGTTCATGGAGTCCCGCGATAGTGGTTTCCTCCCCCGAGATCAGCGTTTGGCTACCATAGTTGTAATACATAAAGAAGGGAAGCCAAGGAATAAATGTGCCTCGTACCGGCCGATTTCATTGTTAAATGCCGAGCATAAAATTCTTGCTAAGTTGTTAGCTACTAGATTGATCACGGTCATCGGTGATCTGGTTCATCCGGATCAATCCGGTTTTATCCCGCACAGGAATACGGCGTTGAATCTTCGGCGTTTGCATGCTGTTATCGCTAGGGCGGCGACGCTGCGTGAGCCGGCCATTTTGGCGTCCTTGGACGCCACTATGGCGTTTGATACTGTGGAATGGCCGTATTTGTGGGCGGTGTTAGCAAAATTTGGTTTCGGTTCGGAGTTTATTGGCTGGGTGCGGCTTCTTTACGCGGACCCCCTCGCTCAAATAGTTGTAAATGGTCGCGTTTCTGCATCATTTTGTCTTGGGCGGGGTACCCGCCAGGGTTGCCCGCTGTCTCCCCTTCTGTTTGCGTTGGCACTTAAGCCCCTCGCTGCGTGGATCCGTTGGGAACCCTCTATGAGGGGTATTTATTGGTCCCCGGAATATGAAGATCGCATCTCCTTATATGCGGATGACATTCTGCTGTACCTGACCTCCCCCAGGAAGTCCCTGATAGTACTGTGTGACGTTTTGACTACCTTTGGTAAAAATTCTGGCCTGATTATCAACTGGGCGAAATCCTATCTTTATGTACTCAGTGGTGATGCTCCGGTTTTGCCACATGACTGTCCTATCCAGATGTGGAGAAGTGTGGCTCACTGGTTAGAGGAGGCAGACCCTGATGTAGAGGTCAGACCCGGGACCAGGGTTCAATTCCCGACGCGGCAGGGTCTTGAGCTCAAAATGTCCACGGACTCATTAATTCTCGACTTGGTGCCTACTAGAATCATGGGTTCACACTCTGCAACTCTGGGCAATAGCTTGCTTAATCTCCACTATGGCCCCACTGCGATGGGATGCCTGGTCTTCACCTTGGGGATGCCCAGTAGGGGTTATCCCGCAGGGAAAGCCAGGACGGGTTCCCAAAGCAAGCGCTAAGAGACCTGTCGGTGATTTGGCGCTATATAAATCGAAATTAACATAACATAACATAACATTGCGCGACAGGGGTTTAAATATCTTGGTATTTATGTTTCAATGGACCCCTTAAAATCTCCTTCCCCCTTTGGTGTGGTTGAAACGGGATGTAGCGAGTTGGTGGAAACTCCCGCTTTCGTTACTTGGGCGAGCGGCCCTTTTTAAGATGATGTCTCTTCCTCGTTTTTTTGTATGCCCTGCAGAATACACTTGATTTGGTTCCTGGCAGCTATTTTCGTATAGTTGAGGGTCTACAGAGGAAATTATTGTGGGATGGTAGGCCCCGAATTGCACTTGCCAAATTGACACTCCCCTGGTACGACGGGGGTATCGCTCTCCCTGACATTAAACGGTACTATTGGGCATCACAGTTGGGGGCCATCAACCACGGTATGTACGGCCCTGGGTCAAACCCAGGCTTTACTATGGACAGGTGGTTGCTCCCTGGAGGCAATTACTACAGGGCGTTATATTCCAAATCGGTAGTGAGGTCCTTGACAGGACCGACACAGACGCCAGTGCGGGTCTGGCAAGATGCCACCAGTGCGTTGGGGTGGAAGGATCGTTTGACCTTAGCGACCCCGCTTTTTGGATCCGATAGGTTTGGTAAATTGTGGAACACGAAGGGGTTTGACAGGTGGGACCTCAAAGATATCTCCAGGGTGGGTGATCTCTGGGTTAAGAGCCGAGTGAAGTCCTTTGCGGCCCTGCAGACCGAGTTCAGGCTGGGAGGAACGGAGTATTTCCGTTACGTTCAGATTCGTCATGCACTTAATTGAGTCTTCCCTGATGGGGAAGAGATACCTGAGTCTACCCCGCTAGAGGACCGTGTTTTGGATGGTTACATACCGGATAGTACCATCTCCCTAGTGTATAAAAAAATGATTAACCATAGAGCAGACCTTCTGTTGCAATTGCGAGATCAGTGGACCCGTGACGGCCTTGAACTTGATGATGAGGACTGGCAGTCTGCGATCTCCTCCCCAAAGGAGGTCGCGATTCCGTCTCGACTTAGATTGGTTCAACTCAAAATACTACATAGAGTGTATGTCACGGGTGTATGTATGTACGTCTGGTTCTTATGCGTTTCTCTGAGGAGGGTCTGTGTAAACGGGGTTGTGGTCAGCTGGCCACGTTTCTGCACATTATCTGGGAGTGTAGGGAAGTTGCCGATTATTGGAGTAGGATTCACAGGGTGCTTCAGGAGGTTACGGGTGTGGCACTTTTGCCGGAAGCCAGGCGTTGCCTGCTGAATATCTGGGAGCCCACCGATCATAATGTGGCCCAAACTCAATGGGTGACCTTAGGGGCCATGATTGCTAAACGTAATATTGCACAGTTGTGGGGATCCCAGCGACCTCCTACCCTCGAGGGTTGGATGGACGACATGGATTGGTGTATGTTCAGGGAAAAAACTATATGTGGCTCGGGGACGTCCCCGAAAGTGGCATAAAATCTGGACCCCCTGGAACCAATATAGAGGAAACATATGTGTACCACCTGAGACAGCTGTCCTTGATCTCCCGCTCTCCCCCTAATCCCGACTAATTAGTGTCTTTGATGATTCCCTTTCTTCCTTTCCTCCCCCCTTCCCCCATCCCTATGCTCTTCATTTTGTTGATTATGCTATGATGATCCGCCCTTGTACAGTCTACCGCTTTGTGTAATTTTTTTGCAACCTTGCTGTTTCCTTTTATTTCAATAAAAAGAAATATAAAAAAAAATTAAAAATAGTAAGAACCGCTTCCAAATAACCCGCCCCCATGCTATGCAAGTCCCAACATGGCATAGACAATAGTCTACCCTCCTCCTCCCCTCTAAACAATCCCTCAACTAAGGAAGTTAAGATGTAGTACACTTCCCATGCTAAATGACGGATCATGACCATTGTACCTTCCCCGGACCCTACCTCCAAACACGCAGGGCTGCCCTTACCCTTCAGCATTTCCTCAATAAATCAATAAGTGAGATCGGGCACAGTGCTACCCGCCAACCCGAGCATATTTCAGCCAATAACTGTGGCTCATGGAGTATATTGTGGGAGCCACAACTCAGGAAGACCAATACCAGCCCACCAGCAGGCCAATGGAACCAAAACAATGCCATATTAAAGGCACAAACTATAGTAGGGTTAAGAGTCTCAATAGTCTTAGGCCTTACCATAACCAGTTAGGGAAGTGTTTGATACGTTACATCAGCTGACAGTCTTACAACCATTCTGAAGTGCCTCATATGGCCCTCAGCTCTTCATTGTTCTTCCATCTCTAGAGCATCATCCCCCATGCTGGTGGAAAAACTAGGGGATCCCTTAGGAGATCTAAAACCATCTCTTTTTTAAGGAACTGCAGTGCCAGTCTTAGATCAGTGAATACATGTGATTCTCCTTCCACTTGCAGTCGTAGCTTGGCAGGGTACATCATATTGTTTTCCAGATGAAAATCACTGAGCTTCCTCTTTACTGGTATGAATTGACAGCAAGCCTCCTGCACCTGCTGCGTAAAGTACAGATAGAGGGAGAGGTCCATGCCCTCATAGCATAGCGTCTATAGTTCTCTAGCCTTACGGGCTGCAGCATCTCGATCTCTGTAGTTAAGGAGCTTTGCGATAATAGGACATGGGGCAGTGCCCGGCACCAGCCTAGGAGCTAGGGAGCGGTGTGTGCGCTCAACAACAAACATGCTCAAGAAAATGTCTATGCCCAGAAGGGTGACAAGGAGCTGTTCAACATAAAGTTCCATGTTTGGAATATTGGTAGACTCTGCTATTTGGTATCAAAGAGGAGGAGTGGAGGGCTATTACTGTTCTAGGCAGAGCAGAAGGTCCAGTCACGACTTGCCCAAATGATACGTCTATACAAAAATTATCGTGCTGTTCCTAATGAAAGAAAGAAATTAATACAGTCAGTGATGCAAATGAATTATGGTAGGGTAGTCAGAAGGTCACCCTGGGAATCCATTTTGTTGGATTTAATGCCCTCACACACCCTTTCAGGTGTCATGCTTCATCATTTGGGCCTGCTCCTCGTTGGGTCGGCGGTGCAATACCCAACGGGCAACACCTCATAGAGGTGCTCTTTAGCGGAGATCTTTTTCCAACTGCCGTATGGATGAAGTGCGGGTGTGGGGCCAGAGCTGAGAGGTAGACGTGATGTAGAGGGTTAAAATAAAGCTAGTGGTACCGGGAAAAACTTTATTCAGAAGGGCCACTGCCTTAGTTAAAAACGATTATCCTGGAGGAGAGTAATGGAAAATAATGTTTCCAGCTCTTATCCAGGAATTATTGTAGTCCGGTCAACATGTTTCTCACTACAGTGAAATTTGTCTAGCGATTCTTCAGGACCAAAATGACTAACTAGCAAGTATTTAATGGTGCAGGCAACTGTCTACGCTAATTCCCTAGAGTGTGGTGTGTGTATGCTCGTATGGCTACCACACTAATGGGTGGAGGGGATAACAATATTATATTACCCTTCTTCAAGTTGTGATTGTCAGTACCTGTTAAAGGAAGAGGGAAAGCATATCACAAACAAGTTGACAGAAAGTGCATCAGTGACCGTAATACTTGTGCGTTTTGCATGCCAGTGGGAGTCAGGCGTGTCACCACACCATTGCACAAGTGTATCAGACACTCTCAGATGTGGAAATTCAGTGAGAGTGACATGTGAAAATATAAAAACATTAGGTTAGAAAATACCAATTTGGTATTCGTCATTAACAGCTATTCAAAACTCACCTAGAGTTAAAAACAATCAGACAACGACAGTGTCCAGCGGGTAAAGCTTCAGGCAGATCTTCCACCATAAGGCTATATATAGGGAAAGATCTTAATGACTTGTATTCGTACACATTGATTGGATAGTGATTGCAATCTAGTATCAAGAGGGTCTTCATCAGACCTGTACCAAGGTTATACATTTCTGCCTTATGAAAACTTCCTTAATTGGACACGTAAAATTAAGTGTTACAGCATATTGAGACTGAAAAGTAGATATCAACTATGCTTTTGGTCCCCTCGGTGTATGCTAGCCAGTCGTGTAAGGTTATGGTATTGTGAGACTGGGACTTATATACAGTATCAGAGGACTGAAGGGATAGTGGATGGCTGGTCCCCACTCTAATGCCCCAATATGAGGGTATGTTTATCATCAAAGTAAGGTCTTGTGTGGCATTGTGCGCTGAATTTGGGGTGGGATATTATATTAGTATATACAATAGTAACACAGGTGTAGAATAAAAATGCAGAAAACCGCACTAATATTATGTTTTTCACACGTGGTCACTAAAAGGTGACAGGGTAATGAAAAGCCGCTATCCATCGCGGTGAGTAGGGTAGGTTACTTCTCTAAATTTGAAGGAGTAGGCAACTCCGTATAACTCAGGGTACCCGTATCAGTACGGATCTCGAAGTATTTTCACATGGGTTTTAAAGCTAGTGTAAGCCAGATGCAAGGGCAGACACCCTTCGATTGAGCCTGCTGTAAAAGAGTCTCATTTAACCTGAGCGTTTTTTAACTGTTAGCGCTAAATAGTTAAAGTCACTAACGGTAGGTTAAATGTCCTGCGGGCTCAATGGGTCAGTGTGATTGTAAAGCATACGTTGAGCGGATTGGTTAATAGCTCGTCTGATTCCGGTGCAGTAAGCACCTTGTTATGGTATGTTACCAAAAGCTGAGTCATACAATTTAAATAATTTAAATAATTTAAACAGGCGCTACTCGCTCGTTTCGTCATGAAAACCCTTCGTGTTCACGCTGGGCACGGTGTCGGGGGTTTTACCGGACCAAACCAAACAGTAGTTAAAAAGGGTTTTAAAACATAACTACGTAATGTTCTGAACTGGGTTGATCGTCGTAGTGAGATGCATTAAAGTAAGTGCTGGATCTAACCCTCCATAGGATGACGGCTAAGCGCTAATGTTTAACACCATTCCACTTACTTGGTATTTCCTGAGCTGCGCTTTTAGCACCTACCCATCGCCGCTGGAACCGGGTGGAGGGAGTGGGTGCTGCAAGTTCCGGTTTTATGGATTGTACACCACACACCTGATTGGATCACTACGGTGGGGGCCATTTTGTAATGTCTAAAGTGGTGAAAAGTACGTGGTGTAAGGTCCAAGTATCTGTTGACCTCGCGACTTTTATTCATTAAAATTTAATGAAAGGATGGCTCGAAATCAGTTATTTTTAATTGAATGCACTTGGGAATAAATTCTCCATAATGAATATAATGAAAATAATGAAAACCAAAAATAATTATAGTGGTTGGAGAATAATAATTATTATTTATTTTGGCGATCAATGTTGGGTGCCAGCATTTCCATAATCGTATTTGAAAATAGGAAAGCTTACTTCGTCAAGTGCTAATCAGGGCGGTGCTACCACACATAGATTGACATGTATATGGTGTTATGTGTTAGGAGCAGTATTGCTTCGGCCATCTTGGAATGGTAGATTCATGTGGTAATTGTCGTCAGCGTGCCATGAAACAGAGGTGATGATTTCCTCCAGGATTTCTCTTAATAAAATCTTATCTCTCATTATTATTTGGGGTAATGTCAGATTGTGTATTGCAGTTGATATCAGATTATATTAGTATATACAATAGTAACACAGGTGTAGAATAAAAATGCAGAAAACCGCACTAATATTATGTTTTTCACACGTGGTCACTAAAAGGTGACAGGGTAATGAAAAGCCGCTATCCATCGCGGTGAGTAGGGTAGGTTACTTCTCTAAATTTGAAGGAGTAGGCAACTCCGTATAACTCAGGGTACCCGTATCAGTACGGATCTCGAAGTATTTTCACATGGGTTTTAAAGCTAGTGTAAGCCAGATGCAAGGGCAGACACCCTTCGATTGAGCCTGCTGTAAAAGAGTCTCATTTAACCTGAGCGTTTTTTAACTGTTAGCGCTAAATAGTTAAAGTCACTAACGGTAGGTTAAATGTCCTGCGGGCTCAATGGGTCAGTGTGATTGTAAAGCATACGTTGAGCGGATTGGTTAATAGCTCGTCTGATTCCGGTGCAGTAAGCACCTTGTTATGGTATGTTACCAAAAGCTGAGTCATACAATTTAAATAATTTAAATAATTTAAACAGGCGCTACTCGCTCGTTTCGTCATGAAAACCCTTCGTGTTCACGCTGGGCACGGTGTCGGGGGTTTTACCGGACCAAACCAAACAGTAGTTAAAAAGGGTTTTAAAACATAACTACGTAATGTTCTGAACTGGGTTGATCGTCGTAGTGAGATGCATTAAAGTAAGTGCTGGATCTAACCCTCCATAGGATGACGGCTAAGCGCTAATGTTTAACACCATTCCACTTACTTGGTATTTCCTGAGCTGCGCTTTTAGCACCTACCCATCGCCGCTGGAACCGGGTGGAGGGAGTGGGTGCTGCAAGTTCCGGTTTTATGGATTGTACACCACACACCTGATTGGATCACTACGGTGGGGGCCATTTTGTAATGTCTAAAGTGGTGAAAAGTACGTGGTGTAAGGTCCAAGTATCTGTTGACCTCGCGACTTTTATTCATTAAAATTTAATGAAAGGATGGCTCGAAATCAGTTATTTTTAATTGAATGCACTTGGGAATAAATTCTCCATAATGAATATAATGAAAATAATGAAAACCAAAAATAATTATAGTGGTTGGAGAATAATAATTATTATTTATTTTGGCGATCAATGTTGGGTGCCAGCATTTCCATAATCGTATTTGAAAATAGGAAAGCTTACTTCGTCAAGTGCTAATCAGGGCGGTGCTACCACACATAGATTGACATGTATATGGTGTTATGTGTTAGGAGCAGTATTGCTTCGGCCATCTTGGAATGGTAGATTCATGTGGTAATTGTCGTCAGCGTGCCATGAAACAGAGGTGATGATTTCCTCCAGGATTTCTCTTAATAAAATCTTATCTCTCATTATTATTTGGGGTAATGTCAGATTGTGTATTGCAGTTGATATCAATCCAGTGGATAAGTTAGAGGCTGGTCCAAGGTATGTCTTCATTAAGACCATTACCGTCAGAGGATAATCTATGGATCCAACGCTGTTCTTTATAGAACAGCCCTTCTTTGGATATCTGTTGACATGCTTCTAAGATAAGCCATTGGAGGGAGTCTGGGGTATGATTCGTTTCCAGGAAGTGCTTACACATCTTGGTGTTGCTTTTCTTACATCTGAAGTTGCTGCGGTGTTCAGATATTCTGGTCTTTATATTGCGTGTCGTCATGCCTATGTAGTACAAGTTACACGGGCATATTATCAAGTAAATACAGTTCGTGCTGTTACAGTTTGTGTGGCCTCTCATTTCCCACTTAAAAGATCCAGATAGAGTGATACTTTTATATTTCTTAGTGAATGGGCATGCCGCACAACTACCACAAGGGTAATGCCCAGTCACTGGTGGCAAGTTCCATAGTGTAACTTGTTGATTTGGTTCATTTCTGGTCTTGGGTCTGGTGTGAATCAAGATGTCTTTCATATTTTTTGACCTTTTGAAGGCAAACCTTGGATGATCTATATTTAAGGTGCCAGTGTTAAGTATGGACCAATGACGTTTCACTATTTTTCTTATCTGGTTAGACTTTGGTGTGAACGTCGTCACACATGTCATTGGTTGGGCAGCCAGGGGATTCTTTTCTCTTGGTTCTATCAGACCCTCCCTGTTATTGTTCTGCGCTCTATTCATACTTCTTTTGATATCTCTGGTTGGATATCCTCCTTCTCTCAGATTCCTAGATAAGATAGCAGACTCAGTTTTGTAATTAGCCATAGTGCTACAATTGCGTCGTATCCTAAGAAATTGCCCAAACGGTAGGTTGGATCGTAGGGCTTTTGGGTGATGACTGGCATAGTATAGCAGACTGTTACGGTCTGTGCTTTTCTTAAACAAAGTGGTACTAAGGGATCCCCCTTCGATACTTATTTTCAAGTCAAGGAATGCTATGTGACTTTTAGAGGCCGTGATAGTGAAAGTCAGGTATGGATTGATGTTGTTAATCCACCCAAAAAACTCAGAGTATGAGTCTTCGTTTCCTGAACAAAAGATCAGGATATCGTCTACGTACCGTCTCCATACTTAATATTCTCATGATAAGGATTTGTCAATGAGGATATGTGGTTCTCTTCATAACTGGAAATATAGAGGCATGCTATACTGGAGGCTACCGTGCTCCCCATGCAAGTTCCCTGTAGCTGATGGTAATAGGTACCTTTAAATTCAAAGTAGTACTCAGTGAGGACTTTTTCTGCGCACTCCATGATATAAGTAATGGGTGTTGCAGACGTCCATTCAGTTTTCTCGAGTGCCGCCTCCATAACTCCTAGGGAGGCCCTCTGGGGGATGTTTGTATAGAGGGCCTCAACATCTAGGGTTATGAGAAAATCAATGGATTGTGCCTCACCATAGTCTTGCAACAGACGCAGCAGATCTGTTGTGTCCTGGATGTAGGAAGGAATTTGCTTCACCAGGGGCTGTAAAAAATGGTCGCAAAACTTGGACAGAGGTTCTAGCACTGAGTCTATACCGGAGACAATAGGTCGACCCGGGACTGGAGTTACCCCTTTGTGTATTTTGGGCAACGTATAAAAATACGGAACCCTAGGGTTCTTATTTACTAGGAAATCTGCCTCCTTTTTACTCAACCAGCCTTGACATTCTGCTGACTCAACCATGCTCACGATAGACAGTGTGAGACGTTATGTTGGATTCTGTGAGACCGCCTTATAGTATCTTGTGTTGTCAAGTTGCCTTAGACACTCTGTCTCATAATCCACTGTGTCCATTATTACAGTGGCACCCCCTTTGTCAGCTTGTTTGATAGTTAAAGAGGGGTTGTTGGCTAATGTGTCCAAAATGTTTCTTTCTTCCTTGGAAATATTGCTATATGTAGAGGGGTTAGATAAGTTGTTAATATCTCTAAGAACAGCTTGTTCAAAAGTGAGTACTTCACTTGGTGTCACACCACTGTGGGGGGTGAAGGTGGAAGGGTTGTGTAACCCAGAGTCATCCATGGGTTTGTGTGGTTTCCCATCAAAGAAAGCATGCAGTCTTATTTTCCTGAAGAATTTTTGCAATTCAACAGTTTGAAGAAAGTTATCGGTTCTAGGAGTTGGGACAAAACCGAGCCCTTTTTGTAAGACCCTCTCTTGTTCATTGGTTAACTGATGTGAAGAGAGGTTGACTACAAGACTTATTTCTTGCTCGTTTTGCTCCGGGTATCCATCCCTTGGGGTGTCGTGTCCTCCCATTGAACCCGTTTGTCGGTTGCGTTCCCTCTCTTTCGCCCTCGCCCTCTGCCCCAACCTCTGTCTAAAAAAGGCCTGTTATCATGGGGGGCAAATTGAGGAGGGTACTGTGGTCCAAATTGTGGTTTGGCATGTAGGTATTGTGGATACTGCCACAGTGGGTGTCCAGGAAAAGGTAACTGGGGAGTGGGGTGTTGATATTGTCCCCGTCTCCCGCCTCTTCCGCCACGTCGTTGGCAGGGTTGCCATTCATCCCCACTAGAATTGCTTTCTCTATTCTACCTTCTTCTCGAGGAGTTGTTGCTGGAGTCGGAGAGGTACCCTGTACCCGACGGGGTATAATCCTTTTTGAGGTGTGGGTATACTTTCTCCTTGTCAAAGCGATCAATGTCCTTTTGTAATTTGTTGACTTTTTGTTTCATCAGATAATCCTTATGTTCACTGATCTCTTTATTAATTTCTGCCAGTTTTGTTTTAAAACCTGGGTTAGTGACCGCGTTCTTGAGCGTCGCTTCTAGTGCCTGGATCTTTTCTAATAGGGCATCAGCCAGACGCTTAGATGTATTCACGATCAGAATCAGTAAATCATGTGTGCACTTCCAGGATATCTGGGACCATTCAACCTTGAATTGACCGTCTTCCCAGAATATCCTGGGGAAATTTTTGACAATCAACCCATTTGGGGCAATTTTAGCCTTGAAATATTCTGCCATTAGGGCGCCGTGCAAACTGACTCTAACCCACTCTCTTTTAAGATCAGATAGTGTCTTCCAGTCAGTTGTATTGCTACCCGTTGCGGTGTCGTTATCCATGTTTAAAATAGAAGGGATTTCTGAGGATAGCTGCAGCTTCATCCTCACCAAAGCTTAGTCCTTGCCCTTCCATGTTGAGCGGTAAGGGGCAGCGCGGGAGATGTAGTTTAGGGAACCACGCCTAGCCACACTTGGGATAGGCCGAGGGAAAATACTGGGGGACAGAACAAATCTTACCCACCAATAAATAAACTCCTACGGGTGTTAGCCGTGCAAAGGATTTGGTATCAAAGAGGAGGAGTGGAGGGCTATTACTGTTCTAGGGAGAGCAGAAGGTCCAGTCACGACGTGCCCAAATGATACGTCTATACAAAAATTATAGTGCTGTTCCTAATGAAAGAAAGAAATTAATACAGTCAGTGATGCAAATGAATTATGGTAGGGTAGTCAGAAGGTCACCCTGGGAATCCATTTTGTTGGATTTAATGCCCTCACACACCCTTTCAGCTGTCATGCTTCATCATTTGGGCCTGCTCCTCGTTGGGTCGGCGGTGCAATACCCAACGGGCAACACCTCATAGAGGGGCTCTTTAGCGGAGATCTTTTTCCAACTGCCGTATGGATGAAGTGCGGGTGTGGGGCCAGAGCTGAGAGGTAGACGTGATGTAGTGGGTTAAAATAAAGCTAGTGGTACCGGGAAAAACTTTATTCAGAAGGGCCACTGCCTTAGTTAAAAACGATTATCCTGGAGGAGAGTAATGGAAAATAATGTTTCCAGCTCTTTTCCAGGAATTATTGTAGTCCGGTAAAAATGTTTCTCGCTACAGTGAAATTTGTCTAGCGATTCTTCAGGACCAAAATGACTAACTAGCAAGTATCTAATGGTGCAGGCAACTGTCTACGCTAATTCCCTAGAGTGTGCTGTGTGTATGCTCGTATGGCTACCACACTAATGGGTGGAGGGGATAACAATATTATATTACCCTTCTTCAAGTTGTGATTGTCAGTACCTGTTAAAGGAAGAGGGAAAGCATATCACAAACAAGTTGACAGAAAGTGCATCAGTGACCGTAATACTTGTGCGTTTTGAATGCCAGTGGGAGTCAGGCGTGTCACCACACCATTGCACAAGTGTATCAGACACTCTCCGATGTGGCAATTCAGTGAGAGTGACATGTGAAAATATAAAAACATTAGGTTAGAATACAGCGTTGGATCCATAGATTATCCTCTGACAGTAATGGTCTTAATGAAGACATACCTTGGACCAGCCTCTAACTTATCCACTGGATTGATATCAACTGCAATACACAATCTGACATTACCCCAAATAATAATGAGAGATAAGATTTTATTAAGAGAAATCCTGGAGGAAATCATCACCTCTGTTTCATGGCACGCTGACGACAATTACCACATGAATCTACCATTCCAAGATGGCCGAAGCAATACTGCTCCTAACACATAACACCATATACATGTCAATCTATGTGTGGTAGCACCGCCCTGAATAGCCCTTGACGAAGTAAGCTTTCCTATTTTCAAATACGATCATGGAAATGCTGGCACCCAACATTGATCGCCATAATAAATAATTATTATTATTCTCCAACCACTATAATTATTTTTGGTTTTCATTATTTTCGTTATATTCATTATGGAGATTTATTCCCAAGTGCATTCAATTAAAAATAACTGATTTCGAGCCATGCTTTCATTACATTTTAATGAATAAAAGTCGCGAGGTCAACAGATACTTGGACCTTACACCACGTACTTTTCACCACTTTAGACATTACAAAATGGCCCCCACCATAGTGATCCAATCAGGTGTGTGGTGTACAATCCATAAAACCGGAACTTGCAGCACCCACTCCCTCCACCCGGTTCCAGCGGCGATGGGTAGGTGCTAAAAGCGCAGCTCAGGAAATACCAAGTAAGTGGAATGGTGTTAAACATTAGCGCTTAGCCGTCATCCTATGGAGGGTTAGATCCAGCACTTACTTTAATGCATCTCACTACGACGATCAACCCAGTTAAGAACATTACGTAGTTACGTTTTAAAACCCTTTTTAACTACTGTTTGGTTTGGTCTGGTAAAACCCCCGACACCGTGCCCAGCGTGAACACGAAGGGTTTTCATGACGAAACGAGCGAGTAGCGCCTGTTTGAATTATTTAAATTATTTAAATTGTATGACTCAGCTTTTGGTAACATACCATAACAAGGTGCTTACTGCACCGGAATCAGACGAACTATTAACCAATCCGCTCAACGTATGCTTTACAATCTCACTGACCCATTGAGCCCGCAGGACATTTAACCTACCGTTAGTGACTTTAACTATTTAGCGCTAACAGTTACAAAACGCTCAGATTAAATGAGACTCTTTTACAGCAGGCTCAATCGAAGGGTGTCTGCCCTTGCATCTGGCTTACACTAGCTTTAAAACCCATGTGAAAATACTTCGACATCCGTACTGATACGGGTACCCTGAGTTATACGGAGTTGCCTACTCCTTCAAATTTAGAGAAGTAACCTACCCTACTCACCGCGATGGATAGCGGCTTTTCATTACCCTGTCACCTTTTAGTGACCACGTGTGAAAAACATAATATTAGTGCGTTTTTCTGCATTTTTATTCTACACCTTTGTTACTATTGTATATACTAATATAATATCCCACCCCAAATTCAGCGCACAATGCCACACAAGACCTTACTTTGATGATAAACATACCCTCATATTGGGGCATTAGAGTGGGGACCAGCCATCCACTATCCCTTCAGTCCTCTGATACTGTATATAAGTCCCAGTCTCACAATACCATAACCTTACACGACTGGCTAGAATACACCGAGGGGACCAAAAGCATAGTTGATATCTACTTTTCAGTCTCGATATGCTGTAACACTTAATTTTACGTGTCCAATTAAGGAAGTTTTCATAAGGCAGAAATGTATAACCTTGGTACAGGCCTGATGAAGACACTCTTGATACTAGATTGCAATCACTATCCGTCAATGTGTACGAATACAAGTCATTAAGATCTTTCCATATATATAGCCTTATGGTGGAAGATCTCCCTGAAACTTTACCCGCTGGACACTGTCGTTGTCTGATTGTTTTTAACTCTAGGTGAGTTTTGAATAGCTGTTAATGACGAATACCAAATTGGTATTTTCTAACCTAATGTTTTTATATTTTCACATGTCACTCTCACTGAATTTCCACATCTGAGAGTGTCTGATACACTTGTGCAATGGTGTGGTGACACGCCTGACTCCCACTGGCATGCAAAACGCACAAGTGTTACGGTCACTGATGCACTTTCTGTCAACTTGTTTGTGATATGCTTTCCCTCTTCCTTTAACAGGTACTGACAATCACAACTTGAAGAAGGGTAATATAATATTGTTATCCCCTCCACCCATTAGTGTGGTAGCCATACGATCATACACACACCACACTCTAGGGAATTAGCGTAGACAGTTGCATGCACCATTAGATACTTGCTAGTTAGTCATTTTGGTCCTGAAGAATCGCTAGACAAATTTCACTGTAGCGAGAAACATGTTGACCGGACTACAATAATTCCTGGATAAGAGCTGGAAACATTATTTTCCATTACTCTCCTCCAGGATAATCGTTTTTAACTAAGGCAGTGGCCCTTCTGAATAAAGTTTTTCCCGGTACCACTAGCTTTATTTTAACCCACTACATCACGTCTACCTCTCAGCTCTGGCCCCACACCCGCACTTCATCCATACGGCAGTTGGAAAAAGATCTCCGCTAAAGAGCCCCTCTATGAGGTGTTGCCCGTTGGGTATTGCACCGCCGACCCAACGAGGAGCAGGCCCAAATGATGAAGCATGACACCTGAAAGGGTGTGTGAGGGCATTAAATCCAACAAAATGGATTCCCAGGGTGACCTTCTGACTACCCTACCATAATTCATTTGCATCACTGACTGTATTAATTTCTTTCTTTCATTAGGAACAGCACGATCATTTTTGTATAGTAGACTCTGCTATTCCCACAATCCTTATGTTATTGCGCCTTGCGCGCACATCCAAATCCTCAGCTTTGGCCTGCACAGTATGCAGTAGGTATTCCATTTTCGTGTATGAAAGTGGTTTTGCATTTGGTACGTCCTCTATATCAGAGGCCCTTTTTTCCACTGTGTCCATCCTTTCTGTATCTTTATCCAGACGTTCGGACATCATGTCCATCCGGAAGGAAAGTGCGTCTATTTTCCTATCAATTTTAATCAAGCTACATTGCATGGCTGCCAGGATCTGTTTCAGATCTGAGTTTGCGGTTGAATCACCAGTCTCAGAACCAGATTCAGAGTGTCACGTTATGCAGATTGACTAACCTGGTTTGTTCAAATACAGCGGGAGCGATGTTGAAGCTAGTTTCTCTCCTCCCTAGATGTGTACCACAAGCGAATCTTTAGCTGAACATCACTTGAGAGGACACCACCCAGGGAAGGGGAAAAAATTGAGAAATAAAATAGAAAAAGGCTGGCAGCCATAAACCATCCACAGGGCTTGACAATAGGAGATACACCTCGCCTACGTCGGGGTACAGGTTCCTGTATGGAGACACAAAAAACACAGGATTCACTCTCTGTCTCATATACAAGGCCACCTCTACTATCTATACTTGAGTACTCAATATGCTTACATGTCAAGGCTCCAGCAAGCACTCCAACACATCAGGGCAAAAGTAGGAAAAATAAAGTAAACAACAAAAAATAGTAGGGAACTGCCCATGAACCCTAAACGGAAAAAGACTTACAGAGTCTCTGTGGATTACCCATAGTCAATGTAAACGCTACTTATCTGAAGCGTAGTGTGTTCTCTGTAAGTGCAACTCGACCAACCCCTGGTCAGCTGCAAGGTTCCTTGTGAAGAAAACCCGGTCCGAGCTACTCAACAGCTCAATGGAAAAACAAAAGAGTTCAGCACAATCCAAAATCAGGAAGTAGCGGATAAAACAAATCAAAAGTACACTCCACACGCTAGTCCGCCACTAGCTTTAGTTCCAAGGAAAACGGAAAAGTAAGCGATGCAAAAGGGGAGCTGGATTCAAGTCATCCACTCACCCTATAGTCATATCATAACAGCGCGGCTCCCAAAGCGGCTCCAAAGCGGCTCCCAGCTCGGTTCTTAGAGCGGGTCACAGCGCGGCTCCCAGCTCGGTTCTTAGAGCGGGTCACAGCGCGGCTCCCAGCTCGGTTCTTAGAGCGGGTCACAGCGCGGCTCCGAGCGCGGTTCTAAGAGCGGGTCACAGCGCGGCTCCCAGCGCTATTCCAGAGCGCGGCGCTCGATAAGTCAACAGTTTGCCGACCCCCTGCAGATCCAAAGGAGCCGGAATTCACGAAGCAAGGAAAAAGCGCCCAACAAGGTTCCAAGGACAGAATAGTGGCTAAACACAGGTGACAAGCACCGAGGGCTTCCACACAGACATAGTTATAGATGTTGTGAAGGACAGAGCAGAAGAAAGGGAAAACAGACTAACCACCAAGCATTCTGGGACCTGTAGTTTCCCCATAGGCTCCTAAGTTGTGACACAGAGGCGTTTTTGTCCAACTCCTGCTGTCTTGGCATCCTCCGTGGCTCGAACTGTCGTTTTGACTGAGACTTTTTGGTTCTCCCCCTTTTAAGATTATTTAAAGTATCCTCACTGTGAGTGTATCTAAACTTGTGTGGTGATGATGAAGGGCGTGCATCCGCGTTATCAGAGTGATTTCAATGCAATGGAGGAGTAATTTTATAGCAGGGTCTCTGTTGTGCATTATCCCAGTAGAATAATGGATATAAGGGAGTCAATTCCACCAGGAGCATGCAGTACCAATGGCAGGAGATTCGGGCAAAACCAGGTAGTAACTTGCAGTGAGTGAGTAAATGTAACACTCAGATCTACGTAGCGGACCGCTTGCACAACCGCATCCCAGACCCCTTGTTGTGTAGCTAAAGGGGGTTAACTGTGGTCAATCGTGCGATCAACAGTCAATTGCGTTGTCTCAAATGAGGGCACTCACAGTTGCTGTGCCAAGTTCATTCAGGTTAGGCCCCGCTCCGGCTCCTAGTGTGCCTCGTCCCTCTCCTCGGTGCAGGGAGACCCCAGTTAGTAGCACAGATTGGGCACGCAGATCACGGCAGCCCCAGCTGTCCCGGGCACACGCCGCACTCTGCTCTGCAAAGCAGCAGAATCACTGCACTCTTCGCTGAGGTCCAATGGTTCTCAGTGCTAATGGCACTTCTGCCCCTAGCATTGTAAGTACGGATAAGCATGTGAAAGGCCCTGCAGTCTCAGACGCGTGTCGCACTCAGTGCACTTCCCTCAGTGGCTTGATGTACCTGTCAACGGGTGTCTCACATTCGCAGCACCGACTCAATAAAATCAATAGATGCAGATCTGCTTGTGAGTATTCTTCCTTTAGAGCAGCAATAATTTGCGTGTTCTCAAATAGGGGCACTCACCGGTGCAGCTGCACAACATTCATTCCATGTAGACCCCACTCAGGCCAGTGATGTGCCTCATCGCTCTCCTCAGCCTGGGGTGACTCCGGATTGCGACCCAGACTGGACAGACAGGAACGCGGCGGACTAAGCAGTACTAAGTACACGTCGCTCTCTGTATTAGTCCTGTATAATCCTCTGGCAGCGTCGGATTGGTAACGCGGGCAATCGGGCAATGCCAGAGGGGCCGGTATCCAAATTCCAGCTGTGGGCTGATTTTTGGAGCAGCCTGGGGGTGGGGGGGCGATTTGGGCGGTTTCTGCGTTGTTTGATGCCACCAGTGGCCCGTTGGGTGCCTGAGTGGCATTTCTGGAGGTAATTGGGCATCCATTACCTCCCGTTTATCAACGAGGAGAGGTGCCACTCCAAATCTCTTGCTGGGCTGGTCCATTAATGTATGCAGATTGAGTGGGGGCAGGGTGCCTTAGCAGAAGTGGCCTCACTTGTTCAGGTGTGTTTCATCAGTGTCAACTAATCAGTGCATTTTGTTTTTACGAGCCCCCCCCCCCCACCAACCACCCTTTCTATAAAATGTTGCCGAAGCAGTGTTTTGTGGAAAGGCAACATGCAAATATGGGCGACTTTCTTTTACCGTTCCCTGGCTGATTTTTAATCCCAATCCAACCCTCTGGATTTTCAGCGCTAATGCAATGTGGCTTCCAGCCTATTGGGTGCGAACAAGCCAGCGGCAGGCTCCGCGGTCACGGGTGCATGCCACACTCAGTGTACGTCCCTCGGTGGCTCTGCAGCATCTGTCACGGGGGGGGGGTCTCAGAGCCACCCCGATTCCCCCAGTGGCACCTGAACGCAGTGCAGGAGAGAGGTCTTGAGACCGTGACCTAGCAGAATCACAGGCCAAAGCCGAGGCCACGGGCGAAGCCTCCTCCTCTGCGGCTGCCCGAGGCCACCCGGTGGCCATCAGGAGGGCGGGCCCGTAGTCTCAGAGGGCCTCCCCCGCCCCCTACCTTTGGTCATCCACTCCTCCCCGGGCAGGTGGAGTCCCGGCAGGAGGGTGGGCGGGCCAGTGACGCACGTCCGGGGCGGCAGGCAGGGCGAGGGGTATATAACTTCCCCTCGCCATTTTAGAAGCCTCTTTGCCGCTCGGGACGTCGCGCGTCGGACTTCAGTAACTCCGTGATCCGAGGGTGATAGAGTCTTGCTTTGCTAGTTCGGTTCCCTTGAGTCTGCGCACACGATAGAGACGTTGTAGTGGTCGCGCGTATGATTTGGCTGGCAGAAGCCGGGCTAATTTTTAGTCTAGTTTAAACGTTGTACTGTGACACAGACCCATTTACCTGGTCGCCTACCCACAATGGCTCAATGGGTCTTGGCCATTTATCACTACGGTGGGCCGCTGTATTTTAAGGCTTTTACACTTGCCTCCGGCAGGAACTCCATGTCAGGAGGAGTTAAAAGATGTGTCTTAGACAAAGGGTGTCCCAACGATGATGGGTTTAGGTGCCTACGCCAGATTTTCCCTCAAAAACAGTGAACACTTTGGGTCTTGGAGACTAGATGAGCAGAAGTGGCTGAGCGTGAGGATAGCCGAATTTTGAAGTGTATGCGTGAGCAAATCTGTTACTCGCAAGCCTGATAAGTTTTGTTTGGAATAAACACGTAGGCCAGCAGGGGCTGGGCTCACTACCACTTGCATTGAGCGTCGCAAACGGAAGCTACTAACAGCGTTTGATAGTGAAGAATTTATTAAGCCTATTTGGTGTTGTAGCCAGCGTCTTTGTGCGCATGTCTTGGACCGCAGATTGCTGTTGTGGGCGGGGCGGTCAGTTTACACTGCGGTAGGCACCAGCCGTCACATGGTAATTTGACGAGGTCTAGTAGGTTCATGTTTTAATCCTTCCATCTGCTTAATATGTGTGCAAGAATCATACCTAGTTAGCCGGGGCTTTTCTTAGCAAGTCTAGTTGGGCACCGTCCTTTTATAGGGAAGTGATTGTTGCGAGGCTGTTTGATCTTGTGACTGTGTACTTGGGTGTACGGGAGCTCCAAATTTGTCCACACTATCCTGGTTCAGGGGGTGCTATTCAGCCCTGGTCTCTGGGCCGTCACTCAAGATTGTCCCCGCAAGGGAAACGTGTTATGTTCAACACACACGATCAACCATAGTTGATAACACTTATCTCAAATTCAGTAAAAACAATAGAGGTTGGTATTGTCATTTATTTTACAATACCAATTTCCAAACATTTGTCATTCTATCATCAATATTTTGAAAAAGCCCCAGATGGGAGAAGGGAAAAGGGAGTGAGGGAGGGGGGTGTGCTCAAAGCTGTGTGCAGTCAAAGAAATTAGACACAGTCAAAAAAGGGGGGAAACATTCATACACAATAATGGCATATGACTTAGGCCAAATCTAACACAAGAAGCCTATGTATGCAAGGCGTACATTACAAGAAAATTATACAAAGAACCCTTCAACGGTCACACGACAAACATTCAAATTGGTTGGAGGGCATGTGCCGGAGGTATACAACAAAGAAACAAGAGCCGTCGACGTTTCGACCCCTTGGCGTAGGCTAATTTAAGTCCTTTGACGGGGTCTTCATCAGGACAAGTGCAGGGGAGGTAGGGACAAGGTAGGGGGGGGCGAAGATATCTGTGAATTTAAAAACAATGGGTCAATTCACTATTTATTGATTTTAAGGCGTCAGTAGATTGACAAAGTTCAATGACATTAGCAGAATCAATAACCATGGGCTTAGGGCCGACTAGGCCTCAAAGCGTAGGAAATGGAGTGAGACAAACCATTAGTCTTCGTCACAATCCGCGCTGTGGTTACGCATCTATACAGAGGAAAGATGTAACTCAAACGACTAAAATGATAAAGCGCCTCAACTCACATGCAATATCAACCAAACGACTGGTCGATGAAACTTTCCTGAAGTACTAGTCAATCCACACAGGAAGAAGAAGGTGCTGGAGAGAATGTATCAGCTGCGAATAAAACATTAAAAAAGGGGGGGGGGGAATTAGGTCATGCACTGCTTGTAAAGGTGACCCTAGTCGAAGTTAAACCAGCCCTACACTTACTTACATTGAAAGATGAAGTCAGAGGCCACAACGGGTTTTATTAATTGGAGCTCTTCTCTTCATCCGACTTTCAAAATCTAAGGTCGCTGAAGGTGAGAGAAAAGTACAAATAGCTAAACACTGTATAAGTGGCCAGATTTATCTGAGGACAATATGGGGCCTGATGACCACATACATACCTCCGTGTAAGAATTAATCTGGGAGCCGGCCTTCCTAAACTTCAATATCGGTCTCTCTCATCCACTTGCGGCATTCGATCAACCAAGCGTCAGGAACCTTGTTAAGACAGTTAAACGTATAGGGCTTAAAAGCGCCCGGGTCCCCGCGACTGCATGGGTAAAACCCCCTTTTGTGTAACGTCACTCAAGATTGGGCAGCAAGGACCCGGTCATGCGCCAGCCTCCCCAAGCATAACTGCGCAATCAGTTCTCAGCGAGTTGCCTCTGTAAGCGTTTATCTGTCACTATTACATAGCTTGCCCCGGTAGTGACAATTGCACTTCCACCCCAACCGCAGCATTAGCACACCCCCACACCAGGCATAGATGCATGGCCTGGGGGGCCTTTCCTTTGGTGTTGGGAAGTTCGGTGTAAACCTTGGTGTCTTGTTTTGGCACCTGGGTGGCGTGCACTGTGAAAAGTCCGTTTCGTGGTGCCTTTCCTTTGGTGTTGGGAAGTTCAGTGTAAACATTGGTGTCCGGTTGAGGCGCCTGGGTGGCGTGCACTGTGAGAAGTCTGTGTCATCTTATTGCAAAGAGCGAAGTTCGCTGCTTGGCTAACAAGGTCCTTGGCCACCAGGATTTATGCATGTGGCCCTTCTGAATGTCCTATTGATGCAGGCGCCATGGATGGCAATTAGCAAAATTGTTGGTCTGTTCTGGCCAGGACTCTGCAAGGGTTTTTTCTGGCCAGGACTCTGCAAGGATTGTTTCTACTTCCTCACCTTTACTGGTGCATTATCGGTCACAAAGCCAAGTATACTTCACGGGGCGCTGCTCACGTCAATGGTGGCCAAGTTCACACTAAGCACAAATTGGAGTGCGGTGTCAGTCATATAGGGCTTACCAGAGGTAGCAAATTTGACATCAGAACCCAGTACTGTGGCTCAGTCTATTTTGCAACCTGCTTGCATCGTAAAGCCATGGTACTGGCGTGTATCGGGGTTTTGTAGTACATATCCAGCGGCAACGTCAGAAGCCACAATAGTAGTCTGCCTTTGCCACTGGTCACCAGCCCCATGGGGTGAATGCAAACAATTTTACATTTACTCTGGAAATTTCAACGTAAGAGAGGCACAGCATCATGCTGAGACTGCATTGTGCCTGTGGCTTCATAAAACTTCATGGGGGCAACTGTAGGCTCCGTATAGTATGAGGTTCCAGGTTCACTAGGTGGGCATTCCGCTGCAGCCAAGGGCAGGTATCAGGTCGCGTCAGTTAAGACAGGTCCACCCGCGCTTTAGCCAGGGCAGCAGGCGGGTGGAGGTAGTTGTCACCGACAAGTGTATTGTGGCACAGAATTGTTTGGTAAACACAGTGTTGGAGCCAAATGGCGGCAGGGACCGTTGACCTTAGCATCCCCTTTTTTCCTTTCTCGGGAAAAGGGCACACAGTAGTACGAAATGTTCACCCTGTTGTATCACAGCTTTCCTGCCCCCTGGGTTATCCTGCCAGGATCTATATCCTGAGATTACTAGGGGTATCTACGACTGTCAGTGACATCGTACCCCGGGGGCACGCATGCTTCACATTCATAGAGCTGCAACCGGCAGGGGGCCAAGTGGCAATACAACCACTGGTTTAACATGCGCTTTGGCCCTACAGCTGTGTGAAGCCAGTAGGAGTTGAAGATGCCCAGGTAAACTGGGCGCTTCTTATGCTTTCATGACCAAACCGGCTGGCGGTGGGCTGCGATCAAGTACTGGACGCAGGGTTTCTCGAACACGGAATGTGTGTGGTTGGGTTTCCCGGCATGCGCTGGAACAGCCTATTGTATGGATTATAGGAAGCGCTAACAGCAGTGGGGGCCCCTCCTCACCTCTTGATCATTCACCTGGGGGGTAATGACCTCACGAACCTGGGAAGGTCTACACTATGGCAAAAAAAAACAAAAAAAAACCTGGGGGAAATCTGTTGACCAGTGGGGGAGGGTGAAGTCTGGTGGTCAGTATTGTGCCACACAGTGTGTGGCAGGGCTCTAATTCATGTGCAGCAATGGACGGATCTAGGAGAAGAATGTACAGCGCTATGCGAAAATCCTCCCAACAGAAGGGTATGGGTTTCACCAGGCATGAAATGATTCAGGACAGGATCAAGGGTTCAGTGAGGTTGATGGGTTCACCTTCCACCAGTCGGTTTGAACCTGTTCTTCCTGGATTTAAGAGTAGCTCTGCAGAGCAAGGGTTGCAGGTAATCTAGGTAGCCAAGTGGTGGGGGCCCCGGACGGCGACGGTGGCCGCCGGCCGGGCTGTGGCAGAGTTACAGGGTGATCCGGAAGCAGAGAGGTGCAGCACTGTACTTCAGCGGGCACATAGGGGTGCCAGAGCCTAAACCTGGAACCTCATGGGAGGTCCGGGAACCCGTGTCGGCGCCCCAGTAGTCCTTCGGGCGGTTGTGTGCCTGTGCAACCGGGGGTTTGCCTAAATACGCCCCGCAAGGGGCGTGAGTAGAGTTATTACCATAATGGCGCAGCAGATGGGTGGTTCGCCACGGTGCTGCTTGGCTCATCAGGCGGGCAGGTGGCGAGAATGTGGCCTGCCCTTGGGTCGCCCGTAAGATAACCCACTGTGATTACATAAGATTGTATGTAATAAACCTGCAGCAACTTTTCCCAATCTAACACTGGTGTCTTGTGTGTTATTTGCGGGATGTTTGGGTATGTTGGGGGCAGGGGGTTCTGTTGACCTGATGTGACTATGTCTCTCTACGTCTCCAATATTGTCGTAATACTAACCACCAGTCTTCCACCCAGTCTTCGAGGAGCTAGGGAGATGGTTTTGGGGGATTCTAATTGCAGGGAAGCAGAATCATGTAGGATCTAGTGCCGGGCTCACGGAGCTCTTCTAAAACGCGGCCATCTTGGAACATGGGAAGGCTCTGCACCCCATTTCTAACGTTTTGTAAAGCTGAGAATGCGTTCAGAATCCTACGCCTCCCCTGGAAAGGCATAGGAGTGGTGCAATGAGGAGAAAAACTTTTATTTCTCCTCGTTTTTTCCTCTTCCCATTAGTGCTGTAATCTGTGGAATGCGTAGAAAGAGGAAAATGCCAACAATGGTTATTTTTGTGTAGGAAAGTAAACCTTCCTGCACAAAAGCAGTAATCCTCGCAATGCAGGCACCCTTGCAACATGACGCAAGGGTGCCTGAGCTGGCGCATGGCAGCCAATTGTGCATCAGCGCAGGGGAAAGCACACGGATGCATCGAATTGTTGTTAATACGATGCATCCCTGTGCTTATAAAATGACGCAGCTCATGCTGTGTGATTTTGTAGTAAATGAGGCCCCATATTCCTACATACTCCAGCTTTCTATGCCTGCGCAACTTTGCAGGCCCCCCTGTAGATGATTGGCTCCATCTTTCTGCCCTCTCCTTCTATGATGGGGCAGTAGATCATCGCCTCTTTTTATATTATTTTCAGCTGTGGAGGGTTCATGTTGACGTGCGTGTGTTAGTGTCGCCGACGCAGCTTGTGGCATCATCACGGAGTCGCGAATTCCCTGGACGCAGCCTGGCAGCCTCCTGCAGACATCAGGTTTACTTTACCGGCTTCACCCAGGTAGCTTGGCAGGCAGCGCAATGCAGGGTAGCAGATGTGCCACTCATTAGTGCAGAAAGCCCTTCTTCACCCAGAGGTGCCAATCACTGACCCAATTAACGAAGCAGTTTGGCTGAAAAGCTGCACCCAGCACCCAGGGCCTGCATCAGAGGATGCCACATGTTTCCTCGGGTGCCCCTGGGGGTTTGATTCCAAGCATTGAGTTCCAGGCACATCTGTTTCCTTCAGAGCATCTTGCTGCATTAAAGTGTAATGAATGATTTTATGAAGAGCTCGAGCAGGCCCAATGAAAGCCTCTTGACATGAGCTGAATGCTCATGACGGACATGAACACTGTCTTAGTTATCTCCAGGCTGCTTCCATGGAGTGGGGGGGGGGGAGCTTCTCGCTTGTGTTCCACTTCAGTGCACGCACATGGGCACCTCCATGGCCAGGAGTTCATGACCTAGAAGAAGAGCAGAGAGGGAGGAACAAGTGATGCAGGAGGAAGCATCAGAGGTGCTGCATCCAGACCAGTGGTATTCAAACTTTTCAATGCTGCTCTCCCCAGGAAAGAAAAAACGAATTGGGCTCCCCCCCTCATCGTTTTTCTAATATTCTATTAAACTACCAATGTTTAACTAAGTCTACGCTTAATTAAACATTGCAGTCAAGTTCTGTTACCATTTTAAAAATGGGATCAAATACATGATTGCCAAACACACTATTCTGGTCAGGCAGGACTTACTAACCTGTAAAAGTATCCACAGGGTGATTATTAGACATGGGGGTGGTGTTTATAAAGAATAATTGGAGTCCCTTCCCTTTCGACACCTTCTCCCTGCCAGGATGGAAGTGCCAAATGATGGTAGCGATGGCAAATTACAGAGAAGCTTACTGCCACTCATTTTCCAGCTGAAAACAAAGTATTGCTTTCTGTATAATGCCTCTTTTAGCCAGAGCCTGCCCCCTCCCCCGCCCCCGTGGATCACTTGAAGCACACCTTGGGGGGTCCTGCCCCCCCAGTTTGAAGATAGATAGATAGATAGATAGATAGATAGATAGATAGATAGATAGATAGATAGATAGATAGATAGATAGATAGATAGATAGATAGATAGATAGATAGATAGATAGATAGATAGATAGATTTATCGTGACTTCAGCTGCGATAAAGTGCCGTTAACTCGGTGATAGTTCCTTGAGAATATGCCCCTCCGTCACTACCTGGGCTTTCTTTGCTTACTTGCATTTTTCCTGTACTGAGAAGCTGCGGTGTATTTATAGAGAGTGAGGCAGAAAAAAACTCAGGGCACGGAGAAACAGTTCACTGCATGATGTGTGGTGTATATACATTAGCTCTAGACCACTGATGCACAGCCCAGGTCAGTGAGCCCGTGCACCCACAGATGTACACTCTTGTCATAGGTTTTTTCTGTAAGTTATAATTTCCAGTGCCATGTCTGTCCATTTGTCTTTCCACCCTGTCTGTCTGTTTGTCTGTCTATCTATCTATCTATCTATCTATCTATCTATCTATCTATCTATCTATCTATCTATCTATCTATCTATCTATCTATC
Source organism: Lissotriton helveticus (assembly GCF_964261635.1). Lineage (NCBI taxonomy): Eukaryota > Metazoa > Chordata > Amphibia > Caudata > Salamandridae > Lissotriton > Lissotriton helveticus. The sequence continues at coordinate 11,169,881 of NC_136064.1, forward strand.
TATCTATCTATCTATCTATCTATCTATCTATCTATCTATCTATCTATCTATCTATCTATCTATCTTCTTCTGTCTGTCTATCTATCCATGAAACCATCCGTCCGTCTGTCTGAAACCATCCATCACTTTGGCTCAACAGCACCATTTCACCACTTATACCTGCCTTTCTCCAGAACTACTGAGGATGGGTAGAAAGGGGTGGTTCAATGGTCCCTCCCATGCCTGAATGAATAACAAGCTAATGTATATACACCACATATCATGCAGTGAACTGTTTCTCCGTGCCTTGAGTTTTTTTCTGCCTCACTCTCTATAAATACACCGCAGCTTCTCAGTACAGGAAAAATGCAAGTAAGCAAAGAAAGCCCAGGTAGAGACGGAGGGGCAGATTCTCAAGGAACTATCACAGAGTTAACGGCACTTTATCGCAGCCAAAGTCGCGATAAATGTATCGCCCCATTCACATGCTGTTGCAAACAGCCCATATCACCAGTTTATCTATGTATAAATCTATCTATCTATCTATCTATCTATCTATCTATCTATCTATCTATCTATCTATCTATCTATCTATCTATCTATCTATCTGTCTATCTGTCTGTCTGTCTGTCTGTCTGTCTGTCTGTCTGTCTGTCTGTCTGTCTGTCTGTCTGTCTGTCTGTCTGTCTGTCTGTCTATCTATCTATCTATCTGTCTGTCTGTCTGTCTGTCTGTCTGTCTGTCTGTCTGTCTGTCTGTCTGTCTGTCTGTCTGTCTATCTATCCATGAAACCATCCGTCCGTCTGTCTGACTGTCACAAAATCAACCATCCATCAATTTGGCTCAACAGCACCATTTCACCAATCATACCTGCCTATCTCCAGAACTACTGAGGATGGGTAAAAGTGTGGTTAAATGGTCACTCCCATGCCTGAATGAATAACAAGCTAATGTATATACACCACATATCATGCAGTGAACTATTTCTCACGCGCCCTGCATTTCTTTCTGCCTCACTCCCTATAAATAAACTGCAGCTTCTCAGTACAGGAAAAATGCAAGTAAGGAAAGGTAGCAAAGAAAGCCCAGGTATAGACGGTGGGGCATATTCTCAAGGAACGATCACAGAGTTAACAGCACTTTATCGCAGCCAAAGTCGCGATAAATTTATCACCCCATTCACAAGCTGGTGCAAACAGCTCATATCACCAGTTTACCTGCTATAGCAGCCGCAAAAAACATCGCCACAGATGACCCCCGCAAATATTGCTAATGATATGTAAAGTAGGCGTTCCCGTGCAAAAAGCAATGACAACACCACTCCGCAACATTCTCAATGACAAGCCACATAGGCGATAAGATCCCAAAACAGGCGATAAGGCACGTTAGCAGCAGGAAACAACACCAGCTCTAACCTGGTGTAAAGTCAGACGACAGCCTGAACCACAAAAGGGAGCCTAGCCCAGAGCCACACCTGAAGGGCAACAGATGCCATGGAGCCACTGATCATGCAGCTTGACGCCCCAACAGGGCCACAACACCCACCGCCACCACCCCCAGGACACCCCCCAGGGCAACCCCCCCCAGGCAAAGACATGTCACATCAACTCAACAAAATCATATACAAAAAATATGATTGATGTCGCACAATCACATGTAACATGCATGCGTTGTAACAAAAAGGAGCATCAAATATTCACCTTCGAAGTACCAGAAAATTTGTATTCAAAATAACACAAAAGAACATCAATGAAGACTCATGGTGGCTCTCCTCGGGACAATCTGAAGGACACAGCCTGCAAGACAAAAATCCAGATGAGAAGGTGTGTCATGCGCCCATCAAAGGACAGAGAGAGAGTGAAGGAGAGAGAGAGATACAGAGAGAGATACAGAGAGAAAGAAAGAGAGGGAGAGAGAGAGGAAGACGGAAAGAGAGGGAGAGAGAGAGAGAGAGAGAGAGGGGAAGACAGAAAGAGAGGGACAGAGAGAGGAAGACGGAAAGAGAGGGAGGGGAAGACGGAAAGAGAGGGAGATGAAGAGGAAGACGGAAAGAGAGGGAGAGGAAGACAGAAAGAGAGGGAAATGGAGAGGAAGATGGAAAGAGAGGGAGAGAGAGAGTAAGACGGAAAGAGATAGAGAGAGAGACACAGAGAAAAGAAGAGAGGGACAGGGAGAGAAAGTGCTGACACTGCGCACCCAGGCCTCACTGCTCACCTGCTGCCACCAGTGTGTCTCTAACCACGTGCCGGTATGTAGTGCAGTTCACCAGGTCCCTCATCTGAAACAGATCCCTCATCTGAAACCAGATACAAGAATGGCTAAGTACAAACAATAGCAAAAGATATCTTCACCTGTGCGCCACTGCGCACCTGGGCAGCTGCACCCCAGCCCCTCCCACTGCCCAGTGGTGCATGCCTGCCCCTGCACAACCAGGCAACTGCACACCAGGCCCTCCCACCGTCCTGCGGTGCATGCCCGCCCCTGTGCACCCTAGCCTCACTGCTCACCTTCCACCACCTGCATGTCGCAATGAGGGCCCACCACATGCCGGTGCAGGCCGAAGCCCGGGGCCTGCGGATATGGCACCCTCCAGGACAGGGCATCATCGCAGGCTCCACACCTGCTCAGCACTTAAGGTGCCCCTACCTCAGTGCATCGAAAGTCACCATCCTGTGGCGGTGTGCCTGTGCCAGCTGCAGTGTATCCGGTGACACCAAGTCTGTGCCCTGCAAGTCATGGACCCTGTATGATTGCGTATCGTGGTGCGGACAACAGCATGTCACCTCCGGGCCGGGGGAATGTGATGTAGCAGGGCCCTAGGCCCTCATGCTTACATGAACACCACACAGATACACCCATATAGAGAGTAGAAATGCCGTCCAGCACATGCGCCCAGGCCATCTTATTGGCCGGGTCACATGTCCTGTGACGCGTGTGCTAGACCTGTGACCAGCAGATCACTACAGGGAAGACCTGGGACATGTACCGTTGCCCCCCCTCCTGTGTAGTGTAAGCGGAGTGGGCTGGCCTGGCGTATGCCAGTCCAGCGTAAGGGTCTGTACAATGACCCATGGACTCTGTATGTGGTTCCATCCTGGGCTGGACGAGGAAGTAACTAATGCGTGTGTCTCTGTTGTAGTGTTGGCACCACCTGGACCGCAATTGGCAATGTGTCACTGTTAGATTTGGGGGTCTCTAGTTGGCACAGGTAGGTACTTGTGACAAGTAGAGACCCTCTCCTCTAGTCAGGACAATGGGATTACACACCTAAAATAACCCCTGCTCACCCTCTAGGTTGCGTGGCGCGAGCAGTCAAGGCTTATTCCAGAGGCGCTGTAAGTTAAGCAGTTGTGACCACATACAATAACCCTGTGACAACACTACAAATGGACACCACACAGGTTTTATATAAAAAATAAGTAGACTTTATATAGAGTTACCACAAGACCATAAACAACAAAAATGCACACTATGATTACTTTAAGATGGTAGATTTAAGCTTAGTTCAGTTCAGTTCTTAGATGCGACACTCTGCGTCAATATACCTTAAGTTGCGTTGCGCTTCCACGGCAAGCAATGTCGCAGCGATGGGAAATGCGGCAAAGTCAGGTGCAAAGAAATAAAGACGTGAAGATCTTCCAGATGCGGCACGCTTCTCGGGGATGCGAGAAGTTCTCGGTTCGATGCGTGGACTGCAGCGGCGACACCCTTACGATGCCACGGCAACAGCTCCAGCGGCGATGCTCTTCTCCACGATGTGTGAAGCTTCCGCTCGATGCGATAACTACAGCGGCGACATCCAAGATGCGACTGCAGCAGCTCCGACGGCGGCGCGCTTCTCGGGGATGTGAGGTGCTCTTGGGCGATGTGGTGCAATGCGACAGTTCCAGCGGCGACACCCTCCTTCTCCGGAGTTGTGACGGCAGGCACAGCGACGGTAACATGCTCCGACCTTGTTGCAAGATTCTTCTCCTGATGCGGTGCAGTGCGACAACCACAGCAGCGACACCCTCCTTCTTCGGAGTTGCAACGGCAGCAGCAGCGACGGCGACACGATTCCTCTTCATTGCGGCACACTTCTCTCCGATGCGGTGCAGTGCGACAGTTCCAGCGGCGACACCCTGATGTCTCCGGAGTTGCGACGGCAGGCACATCGACGGCGACGCGCTTCTTCTCGTTGAGTCGCGCTTCCAACTCCTTGCGACACGCAGTTCCTCAGAAGGCCCAAAACAGCAGTAGGCACTGCCAAAGAACTCTGGGGAGCTGGGGGGTGAAGTCTGTTGTCCCTGAGACTTCAGCAGGAGGCAAGCTCTTTTCCAAGCCCTTGGAGATCCTTCACAAGTTGAAAGCAAAGTTACAAAGTTCCTTTCTCCTTCCTTTGGCAGTAAGGCAACCACTGCAGGCCAATTCCCCAAGCAGCACTTCAGCTTGGAAATAGTCTCTCCTCAGTTTCTTCAGGTTCGTCTCCTCAGTAAAGGTTTCTTCTTATAGTCCAAAAGTGATTTAATTTCATGGGATCAGGGTTCCAATATTTATTCCCAGAAATCCTTTGTTCTCTGAGGGGAGAGGGGCCTTTGCCCAGTCCAAACCAGTTCTGAAGCACTCTGTTTACCAGACTTCTCCTTTCCTTTCACAGTGCACGGCATGCACATCAGACGCCCCACAGGAGGTGGAGCCAGCATTGTGGAAGGCAAGTACAGTCCTGGAGCACTTTGTTGACAGGAAAAAACTTGCTACTTTTTGACTAGTTTGCACATGGAAAGTTTCAGGGTATTCTGTCAAGCCGGAGCTGACAAAAAGGGAGGTCCCAAATTACATTTTCCCCATTCATTTTTTCATCAATCAGTAGATTTTTAGAGCACTACTTGTTACCTGTGAGGGTATCCAAGTACTCTATAGGAACTCTAGACAAAGCTACAACCCAAACTGTTTAACAAGTTTACACTAAACGTGACAGAAACTAGATCTTGGTCCAGAAAGTATGCTCTTTGTGATTTGGTGTAAATCCGTTCAGTTTTTGAGCAATTAATGATCAAGCACTTTGTATATCTAGGGGCGCGGCGTCTTCGCGCATCCGACTGATTTCTTGCTGAGCTCTGATTGTCACCACATCAACAAGGTTGGGGTGGCAACCATCTTAGGACTTGGTCCCAAGTCCTAAAATAAACTTAAAAAGAAGACATAATGGGCAGGGTAAGGATACCCTGACCCCCTAGGCCTGGTGGAGAGGGTCCAGAGGGGTAATAGAATTAATAAAATATTGAGTTGTAAATATTGGGAGACAGAAATCTCAGAAAAACATATTGTGATACAAAAATCTTGTTGTGTAGAAAAATCCTAGTTAAGAAAATTATTTTTTCATCTAAGTAACATCGTTGTTAAGAATATCGTTGTTGTTAATATAATTTTCATTAATATATGTGTAACAATATTGTTTTTTAATTTTATTTATTTAAGTTCACATATTAATTTTATGTGTTTCTATTGTTTGTATAATTGTTATTACTTTTTTTAAATATACTTTGTAATTTTAAGTGATTTCGATTTTTTTAAAATTGCTAATAGTAATTTACAGTGCTGTAGTGGGTTGTTGGTTTGGAGGGGGGTACAGTGGCGGCTGGCTTCTACTGAGGGTGGTAGGTCACGAAAAAATATATAACAAAAGAAATTGACTTACCTTTCGGCCTCCTCCCTAGGGTGTCTTCTAAAGCTCCAGAAGCAGCAACTACACTATCCAATCCTGGCGCTGCTCTATGCTGTGAGAGCAGCACCAGGATTGGATAGAGCAGGTTCTCTTAGCGCTCCTAGAGCACTGGAGGCCTGCACTTTCTCTAACCCAGCTGTCTAAGACATCTGGGTTAGAGAGCTAAAAATTGCGCATGTCTGGCTGGCCGGCCCAAAATGGCCGGCCAAAGAGACACGTCGATTTTAAAGCACACAGCTCCCTGCTGCTCCCATTCTGCAGCACTGGCCCCGCCCCATCCTGACACTTAATTCAGGATGGATTGATGAAAATTTGGGCTTCAGGGACGACGCTCATCCTCTCAAATGGATGAGCCGTCTTTGGGGTGTACGGTAGAAAGTTAATTAAGTAATAATTAGGTATTAATTCATTCTTTTGCTCTGTACCTGGCCATGGTCCCTAATTCAGAATAAAAACCTAAACTCTCAAATTTGAGAGATGTGCATGTAAAGAGGGGTATAGAACCTGTTATTGGTTATAAGGTACTGGTTATAAGGTAATGGACATGTGGGGTGTGTAAGGTAGCTTCAGTTCTATAGGGATTCTTTTGCAGCATTCCAGATTCTTGTATGATCATGAAAGCTCAGGCCATTCAGAATTTCGCCAGACACAGAATGTTTTGGGTGCCTGGGACCAATGGAGCAGCTCCTTCACAGCCATTTATACGAGGGATGATCTCACTCTTTCTGGTTCCAGCTTTCCCATACTGTTCCAGCTTTGGTCCAGAAGAAAGACAAGAGGCTCTGTGAGACGGATCAAATCAAAATAACTTGGCTGACCAAGCTTTGGCACACGCAACCTTAATATGAAGAAAACAAAAAGGAAACCACTATCAAATTTCAACTGTGTCAGAATTTAATTTCCTTCTGCTAAACACCAAAACAGAAAACCAATAAAAGAAATGATGTGCTAGTATTCAGCCTTAGGACCTGATTTCGAGCTTCGCGGATGGGTTTCCCATCACAAACGTGAAGTACATCTTGTCCTCCTTATTACACGTGGATTATATTTTACAGCATTTGTAACGTGTGATAGAGAAACCATCCACAAAACTCTAAATCAGGTCATTGGGTGTTTTTGGGCAGTGTGGAACTACCATGCGTCATTACTTTTTTGGTCTGCACAAATATTCTCCAGATCCAATTGCGGCATGGCTAGGAGAAGAATATCCTGCATTTTGTGGTACAAGACATGAATCATTACTGGGATGGTTCTCTACAGGTGATTTCTCAGGTGGAAATACCTCTGCCTTACTACCTCTAAGGTAGAAGTCATTCTAGCAGAAAATGTTCTATAGGTAAAAAATCCTCCTAAGGAGGAGTCACCACTTCCTCTAGAAATTGGAGGATTTTCTGTTACTTCCCATTTCTAAATCAGTGCCTGCATTCCTTTTCAGTCTTATTAAGAACTAGAAAACTTCACTACTTAGCCAAGCAACAAGAGCCACAAGCTTATCTCTAACCAGGGTCTTTATCACTAACTGCTTACTGATTATTCTCAAGGCTGAGGGGCAGCCTAGCAGAGATCTGTAAGTTTGGTGGACAGTCTGGGGTACTTACAGGCCAGTTGTTTTTTTCTAAGGGCACGGTGGTTCAAATTCACTTAACCATCTAGTATCCACCTTCACTTTTGTTTTTATCTGTAGGTAATACTGGTCCCTTATTAAATTCTGGTTGGGGCCCAGATATACCTAGTTTTAATTCACTTATCAACACCTTGGGCATTAATACACTTGCCTTTCTTTAGAACCCAATGATGAAATATGGTTACCAACTTTGTTGGTGCTTGAGGGTTCTTTTATCACAGTGACTCCTACTAACCCATTGTTTTGTCTACTGCTTGTGTAGTGGCAATAATAGTTATGTTTGTTTGGTTACTCTTTTGTTGTTTGATATAGTTAATATAGGGGTATAAGAGTAACACTTTTGACCCTGTTCTCTCTTGTTGTTTGGCTAGGGCTCCATGTCTGTCAGACGGTTGGTGTAAGTTTTCTGCCAGCAGAGCCGGCATGGGCACTGCCTGCAGAAGCATGTTGATCTTACCAAATCTAAGTAGAGTGGGTGTACTTTCAATTTGATGGACAAGGTACTCCACCATGTTTGTGATGGAGCCAATCCCTAAATGATCCCCAAAGTCCATCCCGATTCAGTGTGGAAAAGTCACTGTAATGCTTGGGGCAGTCCCACAAGGTGGATCTGTGCAAGGTAACTTTTTTCAATCTCCGGATATGGTACATCACTCATCAAGCATAATTAGGCATTTTTATTTTGATATCCTTTCTAGTTTGCCAAATCAAGCATTCTTTATCCTGTTTCTTACACTTTGAATGCTGATTGGCTCATTTTTACATACCATTAACTTACTTTAATACCTTTTTGGAATATTGACTTCATACTGTCTGGATTTCCAGAATTCTATGTCTCTACTATATTCCATAGTGCGTCATTTGCACTTGAACTCTGCCTCTTCTGACAGTCAGACTGGTAGTAAGTACCCTGTCTGCCCAGAATCTGACCATCGAGAAGTTTTTCAGGACCCATTGCTGTCTTTGTAGGAGATCTAGTTAAGTCTTGTGTGGTCGAGAGTCTCATTTGGGGCTAACCAAAGAAACAACAACAGAACCTACTTGCTTTCTTATCGGCTGAAGGTCAAGACAAACCTCGAATCTAGTGAAATAGCTTAAAAACTACTGATTATTTTCAAGTGTGAATGAATGTAACCGAATATTCGGGGTGTATAATTGCAGAATAAGCTTTGGCAATTTTCTTGAAAAAAAGATTAAAAATCGCTAAATTCTATTTTATGCTTTTTAAAGTGAATAATATTTTAGTAGACTTTTCACTTATTTTTCTGCAACTAAAACTAACAACTTGACTTTTTTGCGAGAGCATTTACCTGCAAATACAACGAGATTTCACCAGAGCTACAAAATGTATAGCTGTGCGGAGCCATGAAATTGCAAAATTATAAATAGTGATGCCAATCAACGTATAATTAGAACCCTGACTGGATGTGCTGCTGACCTGATTGTGGACATCGTCCTGTTCGACTTTGCCTCGTTGCTGTTGCCGGTTGTCCTGCTGCTGCTTCTATCCGCACCCGCTTCGTGGGTGCCGCGTCTCTGCTTGAAGACTCTGCCTGTGGCCAGGGGTGTGTGTGTAAGGAGACAAGCTGTTGCAGGGCGGAGCGCTGCAGGGACTCACTTGACCAGGAGCCCCTGCGTGGCCTGTTCCACCTGGCCTGCGCCCCCTGCTAGCCCCGCCCCCTGGGAGGAAACCCCTTTAAAAATTATGGAACCACCTGCGGCGACTGGAAACCCTGACTGGATGCGCTGCTGACCTGATTGTGGACATCGTCTTGTTCAACTTTGCCTCGTTGCTGTTGCCGGTTGTCCTGCCGCTGCTTCTAGCCGCAGCCGCTTCGTGGGTGCCGCGTCTCTGCTTGAAGACTCTGCCTGTGGCCAGCGGTGTGTGTGTAAGGAGACGAGCTGTTGCAGGGCGGAGCGCTGCAGGGACTCACTTGACCAGGAGCCCCTGCGTGGCCTGTTCCACCTGGCCTGCGCCCCCTGCTAGCCCCGCCCCCTGGGAGGAAACCCCTTTAAAAATTGTGGAACCACCTGCGGCGAGTGGAAACCCTGACTGGATGCGCTGCTGACCTGATTGTGGTCATCGTCCTGTTCAACTTTGCCTCGTTGCTGTTGCCGGTTGTCCTGCCGCTGCTTCTAGCCGCACCCGCTTCGTGGGTGCCGCGTTGCTGCTTGAAGACTCTGCCTGTGGCCAGGGGTGTGTGTGTAAGGAGACAAGCTGTTGCAGGGCGGAGCGCTGCAGGGACTCACTTGACCAGGTGCCCCTGCGTGGCCTGTTCCACCTGGCTAGCCCCACCCCCGAACATCAAGAACCTTACTTAAGCAGACTTTCTCACCGCAGCGCGGGACGCGCGCGGGGAAGCGCCCGGGGCGAAGCCCGGGCAAAGGGCGGGCCCTCTGAGGCCCTCAGAGGCACGAGGAGGCCGGGCTGGGCTCATACCCTAATACGTCGCAAAGGACTATTTGGGTATACTCCTTGGCTGCTTATTCGTCATGGCCGCGACTCTTGATAAATCCACACCCGTAAACGCAGGGGGGATTAGTAAGGGTACATTAGACAATTACTTTACTAAGGTTGCCTCAGATTTAGATAGGGAGAGCGCTTTGGCCGAGCGTAGGGCTGAGTGACGTCGCTCAATTGAATGTATGAAAAGTAGACCTCCCTTAGACTTTTTGCATCAAACCATTTCACTTGATGCAAGTTCCCACATTGAAAACGAGGACCCCTTATCCACAGATAGTGTCCCTATTCTTTTGCGAGACACGCCCCCTCTACTTGATACTTCTAACACCTTGTACACGAATAATGTATCCCTCTCTAGCAATTCTATCATAGGAGTAGATGTGATAGTTGAGCCACCTTTACCAGTAGCCGAGACCATTAAAAAAAAGAACAATAGGAAACCAGCCATGCCCAACGTTCATGGCCCGCCACCAAATAAAAGAAGAAAGAAGGGTGGCGATCCGCAAAGAAGCAAGATCAGCCACTCTGACTTTGGTAAAACCATAAAGGCTACTGTAACAACTGCACCTACCCCAAAGGCCACTGTAATAACTGTCCCAACTCTAATGGCTCCTACAGAAACAGTACTAATTCCAAAAGCCCCTGTATTGACTGTACTAACTCCACCAGGTTTAATTACTCCTCTATACTGTTCGCCGAAGGAAGGATTGTCTGCTGTCCCTCTTGAAAGTATTGAACACTTAATTAGGTCATTTATATTACCCATAATAGAGAGTCTGAAGAGGGTGGAGCAACGGCTGGGGAACCTAGAGCTGGCTATAAGTAACAATGTTGGGTTACTTAAGGACCCTGTGAAGCCAGTGCCACCCCCCGCAGTTATAGTGCCACCTCCTACCCCTGTTGCCCATAAGGGTACAAATAAAATTAGCACGCATATGAACCCTAAACAACACAGAGTAATACCCCCTAAATCAGCCCCAAAACCAGTACCGCATGTTGTTAGTGATGCTCTGAAGGCAGGGAATAAATCTTCCACAGGAAATACGCGAGATGAGAGGGGAACTACCAGCCCAGTTAGGGCAGAGAAGCATAGGGGCGCCAAGTTGAACTACCCCCGGAAGCGGTTCCCTTTGTGGTTGTGCTCATGGGAGTCCCGACATTAGAGGATGGCAGGAGGGAAGGGTTTTCTCAGCTAAAAAATAAAACCATGCATTGGCTTATTCAAAACCGACCACTTCCTTTTAATATCAATGGAGAGATTCTGCATGTTCGGCGACTCCCCTGGCTGGGAAGCAGAGTTAAATACATAAAGGGGGACCTAATTGTCATCAACTTTAGAGATCCTGGAGCTGTTATATATATTCTAAACTGGACTCCAGGGAACATTGGTAATTACATCGTTCCATGTGAGCTGACTTATTTTTATCCGAGATCTCTAGTGACCCCTATGATCTACCCTGGGGCTCTAGCTTGCCCGCAGATTAAATCGTCTATACCATCTAACAACCGGTATATGATGCATGCACCTAATCTTATGACTGCTGAAAATGTATTTGGGTGGGATACCGTACCTTCTAGGAGTTATAGAAACGGAAATAGGAGGATGGACCATTTGCTAGGAAATAGGAGGACGGACCATTTGTTACCATTTACCCCGCTGGAAGTCGCAAATAGATTCGATGCCTTTTCAGGCTTTGATGACTGCGATTGACAAACGGGGCACCCTATCAACATGCCACTTACTACTGAGTATCTAGATGCAAATGCTAAACCAAGTCCCTTAGCGCAAGTCCTGGCACCAGAACAAATTATTCATCCCGCAATTGCCACTTTTTCTGATGACCGACATCTACTGAATTGTGAGCCTGAACTGGGGACAGATTTTAGCCCTTTTGTTATCAATGACCTCTCTCGTTCTTTGGATTGTGAACCAATCAAGCAAGACCTGTTGGTTGCCAAGGTCAAAATCCTCTCTTGGAATGTGGTGGATCTTAAGAGTAAATTGCCCATCCCAGAGTGGGGCTCTTTTATGGCTTTACATGATATTTGTATGTTGCAGGAAACCTGGGCGTTAAAAGAAAGTAGGGTTCAGGGTTTTGCAACATACGATGTCTTGGCAAGTATGGGTGAGAGGGGTAGGCCTTCGGGTGGGCTGTCCATATGGGTTGGTACGCACCTAGGAGTTAAGGCATCACAAATTCCAACTAATTCATTGGATGTTCAGTGTGTATTGCTGAGTATGTTAAATGGGCCAAACATTGCCTTGATCAATGTATACTCAAGGCCAGTTAGGCGGGGCCTTGAGTCAGAGGCTATTGAAACCTTGTTAACCTTCATTCAGTCGATTGACTCCTCCATCGTGTTAATCCTGGGTGGAGATTTTAACTGTCACTTTGAGCCACTCATGGATTCGAATTTGGGTGACCCGGATGAGGTTGATTTGCTGTGGGCCATCCCTGAGCCATTGACTACTCAGGTTCTAGTTCTGCAATTGCAGTCATTTGCGTTAGCGACATCATTACGAGCATGCAACGGGAGGGTGGAACCCGATAGACCAGGGAAAGACACGTTTAATCGATTAAAACTCAGTACCTCAGTAATCGATTATATCTTCATAGAGGCCAGGCACTGGGACAGGCTGTATGAGTTCAGGGTCATTGAAAGATCTGACAGTGACCATAATGCCCTGGTCCTGTCACTTAAACCGGGGAGCTTTGGGTTGAAATGCCAAACTCCGGTTGAACATTGCGCCACTGTGCCTTTAATATTAACAAACTGTAGGCTTAGGGTTAAATGGCCAGACCTCCAGATGTCCACTAGTAAACTCGCCGAATTATATGAGATCGTCATTCCATTCATTGAAGATATGGGGAAATTTGGTCATCTGGGTAGTGCATCTGAAATACACATCCAATTGGTTGCCATACTAAAAGATATTTTGTATCCTGTGAGAAGGGCGAACCAGCCCCGAACCACGATTTCTCGATGGTTCAATACCTCTTGTCAGAAGGCCAAAAAGGCCCTTCTTACAGCAATAAAAAGCAATAACAGGGAGGCAATCAGGGCCCATCGCATCATGTATAAAACGGCAATCTGTGATGCCAAGAAGGAATGGGAGGCCATTATGTGGGAGGAATTGGGATCTGCACTTAAATCCAAAGGCTCCAAATTATTTTGGTCCACTGTCGCAACTGGACTTAGTGGGCATACCCCCGCACTTGCCCCTAACATTGCCCCTTCAATCTGGGAAAGCTACTTTTGTGATCTCTATGGCACCTCTGAGTTTGATGGAATGCCTGTTAGTACTCTTGAACTCCAGCAACCTCAAAGTGTCAGTAGGGCTGAAGAGCAGGGATGGTTAACTGCAGTCCCCCCATGCCTCGCCCCAGTTGAATTTTTCACCTTGACTGAGGAAGAGACAGCTATAGGTAAATTGCTTCCTAATAAGGCTCCAGGTTTGGATAAATTGCCAGGGGATTTGTTTAGGACGCAACCGAAAATCTGGGCCCCCTATTTGGTTGTTTTATTCAATGGCATTTTGCAGGGAGACGACCTGCCCCCTACTTGGTTAGGAGCAGAAATTGTGCCTATTTTAAAAAAGCGGAATCGGAAATATTAGTGAGCAACCCAGTAAACCTTTGGGGGCTTGGGTAAAGTATAGTAAGAATGGGTAATGTAGCCTCCAAAGGAGTTTGTTATAAACAGTAAATTAGTAAGTTTTAGCTTAGTTACAGGTAACTTAGTCAGCCTGAATAAAATTAATTCGTTAATAATTATATGGACAAATACAGACCAACTAAACAAAACAAGATGCAACAATGACACAATACACTCTTGAACAAACACTATTAAGCATGTGTATAGGCAAAAAAATAGACTTTATCAAATTTAGTCATCAAGGGAAAAATACAATACAGAGAAAATATGTACAACAGGAATACAGGATGAAAATCTGAAATCAATCAAAGTCACTGTAAAGCCTGTGGAACACCTATCTAACTCTCTAAGACCATCATCAGGACGGAGGTAAATTAATATTGTAACTCCCTTTAAGCGGAGAGAGGCCTCTCTGCCTAGGTTAGGAAAGTATATGCTCTGCGCGCAGAGTGACGGCTGATACTTCCCGCGTTCAGTGAATGATCAAGACTCAGACAGATTATTCCCTCCCGAGCACTCCATTGAATTCAGCCAAGAGATCGTCGATTGATAACGACTGTGGGACTTTCCAAATATTTCCCAAAAGCTGGGCGGTCCACAAGATCAATAACCCCTTCACTTATAAGAGCTCTTGAAGTAATAGAGAAACACTCTTTTGGGCAAAAAGCACCATACTTTCCTAACCTAGGCAGAGAGGCCTCTCTCCGCTTAAAGGGAGTTACAATATTAATTTACCTCCGTCCTGATGATGGTCTTAGAGAGTTACCCATAAAGACCGAAACGTCGACTCCCAACCTTATCCAAAGAAAATTGACTACATCCTTTTGGATAGGTGTTCCACAGGCTTTACAGTGACTTTGATTGATTTCAGATTTTCATCCTGTATTCCTGTTGTACATATTTTCTCTGTATTGTATTTTTCCCTTGATGACTAAATTTGATAAAGTCTATTTTTTTGCCTATACACATGCTTAATAGTGTTTGTTCAAGAGTGTATTGTGTCATTGTTGCATCTTGTTTTGTTTAGTTGGTCTGTATTTGTCCATATAATTATTAACGAATTAATTTTATTCAGGCTGACTAAGTTACCTGTAACTAAGCTAAAACTTACTAATTTACTGTTTATAACAAACTCCTTTGGAGGCTACATTACCCACTTATTTTAAAAAAGGGCTGCCCATTAACCCCCTCTAATTATAGACCCATCAGCCTAATTGATACATCTCAAAAGCTGATGGGTAGGGTTATCCTTGATAGGATTCTGGGGTGGATCGAGGAAAATGGGATATTGTCTATACTCCAGGCAGGCTTCAGGTCCGGCACCTCCACCCTAGATCAGATATTTCGCCTGCAGGTCTTGTACTGGAAAACAGCAATGGTGGAGGGTGGCAGCCTCTACCTTGTGTTCGTGGACCTGCGGGCAGCATTTGATCTAGTCCCGCGTGAAAAACTGTGGAGAGTACTAGCAGACCTGGGCCTTCCGCCCTATTTGTTAGCCATTCTTTCCAGGCTTCATGTAAACAACTTTGCCCAGGTCAGGTGCGGTAGGCATGGCGAACTCACAGATCAATTCCCTGTCCAAAAAGGAGTTCGCCAAGGGTGAGTGTTGGCACCAACGTTATTTAGCCTCTACATAAATGGCCTTGTGGAACATCTAAATGGTGTGGTTAACAATGACGCCCCTAAATTGGCTACAGGTAGAGTGCCCGCTCTGATGTTCGCAGACGACACTTTGTTGCTGTCAAGAACATCATCAGGCATTCAAAAAACACTGGATGGCTTTGTGGAGTTTTGCGACCTTCGGGGATTGGAAATCAATCTAGGAAAAACAAAGTTTATGATTTTTAACCCCCCTAAGCGCGTACGCCCAAACCCTGTCTTACATGGTACCCCCTTGAAAGGGTTAAAACATTTGCCTATTTGGGTGTCACTCTGACCGAGAATTTTGATTGGAACATGCAGATTGCTAAATCTACACTTAAGCTATCCCAGTTAGCGGGGGGCATAAGTAAAGTCTTTAGGGAGTCTACGTTTAGGCTGGTGTCCCCAGCCCTGGAGATATATTGTCACCAGGCTAGATTGGCAGCAACTTATGGGGCTGAACTCTGGGGGCACAAGCAGATAACGATTCTTAAAAAGGTGGAGCAGTCTTTTGTTAGAAACCTAGTTGGGTTACCATCTAGTACGCCTCTGATCCCTCTTAGATTTGATCTTGGCATGCTGCCAATAGAGGAGATCACAAGTGCTAGACCAATTATGTACTGGAAGAGGTTGTGGTCAGTCCCTGAATTGGCTGCGTACAGAGCAGAATTTTCTGAGATTTGGTCTCGTCTTAAAAACAAAAAGATCCCTTGGCTCCAGCACATTAGTGCTGTTAGCACCCGGTTAGGTTTTCCTGAATTGGGGGAAACCCCTGAGATCTTCTGCCTCGGGATATGTAAGAATGAACTCCTTTCTCAGATACGTATGCTAAATTACCAAACACTTATGAGCTCTGCATCACTGGGTAGATTGACATCTGAGTTCCTCCTAGTTAAACCAGAATCTAAAGTTGTGGAATTCATGGACCTAATTGAACCCCCAGTTGCTAGAAAGCTATATCTACAGCTAAGACATGGCACTCTTCCCATTAGGTCTTTTACATCTAAATGGTTAAAATCTAACAATGAAGTTTGCCCTGCATGTAGCTATAAAACTGAGAACGTAACCCATGTACTGTTTTTCTGCCCTGCCTATTCTGCAATTAGAAAATGCTGGTTGACACCTATTTGTAAGAATTTGGGACTTCTGCATTTCACACAGGCCTGCAGGATATTGACTCATGATACTGATCCTCCCATTGTGTTTGCGGTTTCTCGTTATTTATTTAACATGTGGCGTAGGAGACAAACCTTTTTAACTTAATTGCTATATATACTGTTTTTAATGTCTCGTATTGCGATAACTTCTAGTTTAATTCTTTCTTAAACATTTTATGATTATTTATTGTTTTAATCTTTGTGCTGATGTATTCTATATGCACTTTTTATGGTCTTCTGACCGAAATAAAAGTTATCAAGCATAATTAGAGCACCTATGATCATAATTTAGCTGGGTGGCTAAAGTCACAATGCATACCTTGACACCTTGTCATTCTTTATGTTGCAGATTACCAGTCCGCTTCATGCACAAAGGGCTTTCGCTCAGTTTCTGGTCTATTAAATTCAATTACGCGGACGCCATGTTGCATTACCGTACGCAGACTAGAACATAACCTACAGTGGCATAAAGTGGCACGCGCTGCTTGCTGTCCCACAACTTGGAATGCGAACTACTGAGCAAAAGAGCATCAATGCAAAAACCTCTGTCAACGAGGTTTGATGTTCAAGAAACCAAGTGTGTCAGAAATCTAAAAATGAGAAAGGAGTAATTGCTCCTGGCACATTTTGTAAATTTAAATTTATGTATCAGTCCACGCATACATGAATTTCCTCATGTTTTTACCTCTTTCTTTTTGTTTTTTTATTATACTGAGCATAGCGCCTGGAATCCTTTTTAGGTAGCCATGCGCTTTATAAAATATGCCTAATAATGACTTTCCTTTTTGATAGGGTATGGTTTCAGAGACTGAGAAGAGATCCAGGAAGTGATAATAGATAGATGTCAGACTGCAAAAAGAGATAATAGTAGAAAGAGAGGAGGTTTTAGTTAGAAATATTGCAGGGGACCCAGGAGCAAGCAAAAGGAAACCTAAATAGACTGGCCCATATATTCTAAAGCAAGAAAGTAGCAAGTTAATTAATGTCCAAAAGAATGAGAAAAGAGAACATTTCAGAATGATGAGAAGATATTGGGAAGCTAGGAGAGGAACAAAACGACTTTCTTTAGAGTGAAGTGACTAAAAAGCCTTACCAAAAAGGTAGAAAGAAGCTGCACATACAAAGCTTTGACTTCAAGTGTTTGGTGAGAGAAGCTGGGTAAGCATTCACCCCTTCCGTGCGGGGCTGTTTCCCATGCTGTGCTGGGGGGGCGCACACGGCGCCCCGGTGCTCATGACGAGGTCAGCTCGTCATGAGCCACGGCGCTCCGGTGCTCATGACGAGGTCAGCTCGTCATGAGCCACGGCGCTCCGGTGCTCATGACGAGCTGAGCTCGTCATGACCACGCCCGTTCCAATGGAACGCTCAGCACAGTAGGGGAATTAGCCCAGCGTGGGAGCGTCCCATCTAACGGGCGCAGTCATGACGAGCTCAGCTCGTCATGAGCACCGGAGCGCCATGGCTCATGACGAGCTGACCTCGTCATGAGCACTCAAGAGGTTAACAAATGAGTCAGTGAAAAATGCTTCGAGGTTACAATCATTTTAAAGTATGATTATTTAAAATCATTACAAATGTTAAAATCGATGAAATCTACCTACTAAAAAACACTGGGGGATATTCACAAGGAAGTTATGATATGTTATGTTATAAAAATTTCTAAAGCACGACTGTTACCCTAAGGTGTCCTAGCGCTGAGCACTGCCTAATTGGTTCCCTTAGGGTGAGACGGTTATAATGTGAATAACCAGGTTTTCATCCCTCGCCTGAAGGAGAGAAGCTCGGTTGAATTTCTAAGGTGAAATGGAAGGCTATTCCATGCCTTGGTGGCGGATGTAGTAAAGCTCCTGCCACGCCAGCGAGCTTTTTTAACTGAAGGAACAATCACTTGTTTGCTGCCAGAGAGCGTAAAGTTCTTATAGGGACATACCATTGAAACTGTTGTTTCAGGTACTCAGGACCATTACCATTTAATGCCTTAAAGATTGTACAAAGGGCTTTAACTTGGGCCCGATGTTTCACTGGAAACCAGTGAAGCCGACTTAGTTCCCTCTTGACTGAAGCAAACCTAGGTGTGCCTGTCAGCAGACTGGCAGCTGCGTTTTGCACTACGTGGAGTTTGTTCATAAGTCTCTTTTGGATATTCAGGTAAAGACTGTTACAATAATCCAAGCGGGCCAAGACAAGAGCTGTAACCACCGCCCTCAGGTTGTCACCAGAAAGAAGAAACTTTATTTTCCTCAGAATTCTGAGATAAATGAAACATGAAGAGACAACCCCACTAATCTGATCTCCAAAGGTGAGTTTCTTGTCCACTATCAACCCCAGGTTTTTCACCTGGTCAGCAGGTTCCGGAAGTGTTCCCAGTTCTTTCGGCCACCAATCCGGTGTCCAGATGTTCATGTTGTTGCCAAAAATGATAACTTCTGTTTTTCCAGAATTAAGTCTCAGGCAATTGCAAGCCATCCAAAGTGAGATGGCTTTCATGCAGCTGTGACATTTCATACCAGTTTCAGATTCATGGCCATGCTGAAGAGACAGTACTATTTGCATGTCATCCGCATAAGATGTCAATTGGAACCCGAATGACCTTATCAAGGCTCCCAGTGGAGACACATATACATAAAAAGGTGTAGGGCTCAGGGACGACCCCTGAGGTACCCCACAGGGCAGGGAGAAGGCTTAGACCTAGCCTTGTCCAAGTCTACTGATTGCGATCTATCAGTGAGGAAGGAATTAAGGAGGTTCCAGGCCATGCATTGAACCACGTTTTCTGCTAACCAGTCCATCAGAACCTTATGATGGACCTAATCGAAGGCCGCCGAAAGATCTAACATGGCCAGGTTTGTGGCGTCTCTTTGGGCCATGGCCTCTTTAACCTCCTAGGTGGCTGAGCATGTCGTAAGCCGTTTTGGCTTAACATCTCTGTCTGCCACTTTGGAAACGCAAGGCTGCACCATATTCACAAGGATATGGTGCAGCCTTGGGTTTCCCCCTGCTATGGTGCTAAGTATAACAACTTAGTGCCAACGCAGGCACCCTTGTACCAGAGTGCAAGGGTGTCTGTGTGCAGAGGAGGTTTGTTTATGTGTAGGAAGGTGTCACTTCCTGCACATAAACAATCCCAAAAGCAATTCTCTCACTTTCATGTGTGCTGCCTTATGCATCACACATGAAAGTGACAGAATGGCATTTAAAAAAAAAGGTTTGTTTATGTACAGGAAGGGAAACCTTCCTGTACATACACAAACCATGACAATTTTCTGTTTCCATGTGTGCTGCACATGGCAGCACACATGGAAAAAGCACAACCGAGGAGAAATAATGCATTTCTCCTCGTTTCGCCTGTTCGAGACCAGAGTGTTCCTGGTCTTAATTTTGGCGCTGCCTCCTATTTACGCTGCCCTTGTAAATAGGGGGCAGAGTCAAAATCAATGGATGTTGCGGTGGAACGCCCACCGCAACACTAATTATCCTCCCCTTTCACGCTAAATACAGTGTGAAAGGGTGCCTTATTCAAAAGGTAGCTTTAAGCCACGTTAAGTGGCTGAACACTGCCTTGTGAATAAGGCGAGGTCAGCTCGTCATGAGCACACGACCACCGTAGCTCATGACGAGCTGAGCTTGTCATGAGCACGGGGGCGCTGTGCACGCCCCACCCCCCAGCACAGCAGGGGAATTTGCCCAGCTGAGAAGGGTTTAAGACCAACTTAAGACAGACTTAAGACAGACTTAAGTTAGGATTTTGTTTTAAGTTTGTCTTAAGTCTGTCTTAAGTCTGTCTTAAGTTTGTCTTAAGTCTGTGTTAAGTTTGTCTTAAGTCTGTCTTAAGTTTGTCTTAAGACAAACTTAAGACATAATCCTAACTTCTGTGAATACCAAAAGTAGTAAGTTTAGGATTTTGTCTTAAGTTAGTTCTGTGAATCGGCCCCACTGATCTCAACAAAGGTATGGTTTTACAGAAGAATTATGGAAGTATGTTTATTTATTTATTTATTTATTTTCGACATTTTTATAGCGCAGCAAATACCCTAAGGTGTCTCGGCGCTTGTGAGCTATTAGAAATCAGCCATTAACTTACTGGTTGAACAACCATGTTGTTAAGAGCCTGCGAAAGCTCATCAGGTTCGGGGCAGTTTTAATAGCCAATGGCAAGAGATTCCAAAGTTTTGGAGTGGCCACCAGAAAACGTCTGAAATAAAGAGAAAATAAAAGGAGAAGGAAGAGAGAAGATATTTAGAGATGCAAAAGGAAAGAAAGGAAATGGTAGAGAAAAAGAAGTTAAGCAGTAGATAATACGAAGGGAGGAAGGAGTCCTGGTTAATGGTTTTGTGAAAACAATGGAATAAGGAGAAAAGCAAAAGAATGCCAAAGAAGAAATATTTAGAATTAAATCGTCATATAAAAATGATGGGAAAAAGCTAGAGGAAAAAAATATAACATGATATACTATGTAAAGGTTGTCACTAAAAGAAAGAAGACCAGGATGCTAGAATAGGATAATAAAGGGAACAAAATGGTAGGAGTTGGAAGAGTCAAGTGAAAATGGCATTAGCGGAAATTAGCCAAAAAGGAGTGGAGGCTGTAGGGATCCAGAACTGCTAGAACAAAATACCGACTGTTGTGTTTGGAAAACTGCGAGGTAGAGGGGGTTGACAGTGCTGTACTGCTTTCTTGAGGAAGTTAGCAAAGTGTGAAGGAGGATGCATTAAAGAGCGAGCAAGTGTTCCATATGCCGATTGAGATGGTAGGTGGAAGGACTATGTTTAATCTCTCAGAAGAAAAAAACAATTTTGAGAATACATTGGGTCTAAACTCGTCCTGCAAAATTTCCAAGATAAATGACATTCACTAAAAGTTTGCATCCAAATTAGTGAATAAAATGCATCTTAAAGATGCATTCTAAAAGTGTTTTAGTAAAAAGATCACAGAATTTCTGTGATCTTCAAAGAAAGATTTCTGTAACAGAAATCTTTCTTTGCGATCTTTTTCTACTTGTCTCTTATCTGAGTCTTTATTGTCCCCAGTTTTTCCTTCCATACCTTGGTCGAAGACCCTCTGAACCCTCTCTTCCGCCCTCTTCATTTAGTCTTGAAAAGAAACAAGGGGAACCCTACTCACATAGGAACCAGGGCAAACAGTTATATCAAAGAACAAATGTTCCTGTGGTGTAATACTTATTATTATACACTTAACATATGGCTTAATAGCGATTAACACTACCACAGAGGATTGTTGGGGAGCGCTGAAAGGAATACATAACCAATTATATGCATCTCAAGAATGTTTTTACTTCATTTTATCAGTCAAATTCAATCACATTTAAGTTGCTACACAATCATGTGAATACAAATATAGTGCACAGTGTCCCAAGTGTACATATGAAACCAACATCACATAAAACATAAGTTACAAAAAGGCACAAAAGGTTTCTTATTGGATACAAAAGTAAAGGAAAATGACCAAACAGAGCGTCAATAATAATTATAGTGAGTCTACACAGTCGTAGGCACTATTTTAATGGTTCAATTCCTTTTGGCGTCGACGGCGTTTCGACCCTCAGGGATGCGGGTCTCTTCAGGACAGGGCAATAAGGGACATCTACAATTAAAAGGACGAAGTGGGGGTGAGTATAGTGTATGGCAACTATTAGTTGTTATATGTATAGACAAGGGACCAAAAATACCTGGATACTGTCTTGTATTCACCCAAGCATGGTGAGGAATAAAAATGACTCACGTGTGACCCAGCCGGGTACTATTATGGAAAAAGGGAAGAAAGTGACATGATCAATTTCAATTGAGAGGGACTATTTATTAGCCCATAGTCCTATTTGTTATATGTGACTTTACACCATATTGTGTGCCCGTATGGTACTTACCACATGTAGTGGTCAAGAAACTGGGATGTAGTACGTGCACACAATAGTGGTCGCAATGTTTTTTAGGAAAATGCCTGTTAGAAACAATATTGGCAAAACACGATATTAATGACTGCCAAGAGTTCGACCTTTTGTATCAACAGAGTGAAATATTAATACTAAGTTTCAAATTTTAAATGAGCCCGTGGAAAAAGCATTGCGAGCACTATTATTGGTATTGGTATTTTTGGTCCCTTGTCTATACATATAACAACTAATAGTTGCCATACACTATACTCACCCCCACTTCGTCCTTTTATTTGTAGATGTCCCTTATTGCCCTGTCCTGAAGAGACCCGCATCCCTGAGGGTCGAAACGCCGTCGACGCCAAAAGGAATTGAACCATTAAAATAGTGCCTACGACTGTGTAGACTCACTATAATTATTATTGACGCTCTGTTTGGTCATTTTCCTTTACTTTTGTATCCAATAAGAAACCTTTTGTGCCTTTTTGTAACTTATGATTTATGTGATTTTGGTTTCATATGTACACTTGGGACACTGTGCACTATATTTGTATTCACATGATTGTGTAGCAACTTAAATGTTATTGAATTTGACTGATAAATTGAAGTAAAAACATTCTTGAGATGCATATAATTGGTTATGTATTCCTCTTCATTTAGGCCTGCAAATTATTTCCTTTCATCAACCTAATATTCCACCTTGTTAATATGACCTTTTAAATTACCTGTTTCCCTTTTGATTTTTGTCTGTCTGCTTTGCTCAATTTGTTTTTTTAGTATTCTTGTACAAAAAGTAAAAGAACTCCCACAACGCCAAACTACTTGGGGGGTATATCATCAAGGGGCGCGATAAAATTATTGCTGCTTTAGCACCCGTTTCTGGGTGAAAAGCGGCGATAATTTTATCGCACTATTAGCAAGGACACGCTAGCGCATGATCCCATGCCTCAGCGCCTGTTTTCTTAACACCCAGCGACATAACGCTAATGATATGCAAAGTGGGCATATCTTACTAAAATAAGGTGGAAAATGTCGCTAACAAAACTTTCTCCTATTATCAATCTGGCTGCTAATCCGTGTAGCGATGAGAAACGTAGTGCTAACCGCGCTTATCGCAGGTTTCATTACGCCTGCTTTGAATCTTACTTAGCTTACTTAGCCATTATATCCTATGGGAGGTGGATTGTAAGGATAAGCCCACCCTCTCCTATCTACAAGCGGTGATGATAACGCGCTATCTCTGCGATATAATCCAGCGATAATTATACTCGCGCTAAGTGCGCTTAGCGATAATTATCACTGGATGTTGCTGATATGCCCCTTAGTTTTTCATGTTTATGATTTAATTTACCCTTTTTATGCCTGAAAGAAATTTACATATGTATTCTTGGCAGGTGTAAATGATTTTCAGTGTGTGGATTTCTCCACAAGAAAAATCTTCATTTGTAAATTCCACTCCAGAGGTGGGAAGCAGATGTTCCAAGGCATGGTTTACCTTGGAAGTTGGGGAAAGCACACACACATACATTTGTGAGCATTCACAAAGTCCTCCCTTTCAACCCTGATACTGGTCAGCGCCTGTTTTCTTAACACCCAGCGACATAACGCTAATGATATGCAAAGTGGGCATATCTTACTAAAATAAGGTGGAAAATGTTGCTAACAAAACTTTCTCCTATTATCAATCTGGCTGCTAATCCGTGTAGCGATGAGAAACGTAGTGCTAACCGCGCTTATCGCAGGTTTCATTACGCCTGCTTTGAATCTTACTTAGCTTACTTAGCCATTATATCCTATGGGAGGTGGATTGTAAGGATAAGCCCACCCTCTCCTATCTACAAAGTCCTCCCTTTCAACCCTGATACTGGTCAGAGATTGACTCCAAAAAAGGTCTGGAGTAACTTCCATATCTACAATGGAATGGGAAACAACTGACCCCAAATTGAGGGTGTGGGGTAGTAGAGACTTTATGAAAAAATCACCTGACATCCCCATTAGTACATCTGGAACCCTGAAAGTGTCACAGGCACAGCTTGTTAGGGGTTCTACCAAGAATGTTAGTGGATATGAAAATAAATCTAAAAGCAGGCTCACGCAGTGGCATACATTTCCACCCATACTTTTTCATTCATTTGGGTGAATCAGCCCCATAATCTTCTACGTCCCTTTTCGAAAATAATCAATGGCGGTTTGTGCGCATTTAAATAATAATTATAGTAGTACTAATATTAATAATAATAACAACTAAAATAATAATTATTATTATTACTATCGTCGTCATCATCCTCATTATCATCTTCTAGACTAGAGATGTGATAATGATCTGTGACTTTTTTTCATTTTGTGGTATTTTCATAAATGGAATTTCTCACAAAATGGAGTTCTACGTTTGGATTCTCAACAAAAACAGAGACATGGGAGAGAGGAAGGGAACCCCCGTAAAATAAAATAAAAGATACCAAAGGGGATGTTTCGAAGCAGATTTAATTCTGGTACCTAACCCTCCCTCATACTCCTCACAGGTGAAGCTAGGCATGTTCTCCATTGGGCTGTGCTGCATGTTCCCAGATACAAATAATGTTGATGTTCATGTATAAAGCAAAGTCATTAAGTTTAATCACAGGTTTATGGGCCCGTACACTGTGATACGCCAAGTAGAGCATTATATACACTTGGCAGGTTTGTATGATCAGTAAATGCCTCACATGCCCAGGCACAACCTTCAAATGCCAATGTATAGCCCCACAAAATAATCTACAGCCGTGAAACCAGTGCACCTCTACATAGCCAACACAGATGTATAATCCGAAAATGCATCCTCGCATTGCCAGGACCAGCCTTAGATGCACCCTGTAGTTCTTAGATCCAGGACTACAGGGTTGAAAGGGTCAGCCCCTTAGTACTAGACCTGTTCTAGATAGACAAATCTGATTGGTTTTTTTTTTGGTGCATGAAAGTGTAGGGGGGAGAAAAACATGAATACACCACCAGTTAATCAACAATTATTCTTACTGCACAATAATCCACGGACAACTAGATTATGTTAGTTAATTTATTACAAAGCCCAAAAAAACTGGACATAGCGCCACCTCAATATGAGGGTTCAGAAATATAATGGAATCAGCATGAAGCCAAATCTACTCATCCAATGTAGATGATCCAGTATGAACAGAACTATTAATTCAAGAAGTAGGATACAGAAAGTCAAGAAGCATGAGTCCAAATAACCCCAGCATCGAGGGTTGATGAATATAAAGCATAAATCTATTCCTACTTTAACTCCTCCCCTGTGACCCTGCGCTAGCTCCTTCCTACAGCGCCATGAAGCCCCCGGGCGTACGAGCGCTTACAAATACCTATTAACATTAACATTAACATTAACATTAACTCTAAGGTAACATCCCTACTTAAGCATTATCAATGGAAGAAAGAAAAAAGAGGTGTCAGTGTGTGGAGTCTTCCTAAGAAATCTCTCCCCCATCCATGGGTCAAGTAGCATAAAGCCACTATCAATGGAAAGAGCTTGTCCCGAGATGCTCTCTCTCTGAAGGCAAGAAAGAAGTGGGCACTTACTCTAATTTCAACAGTTATCAACAGGTAGCATTTCCCATGATGCAGTTAACATCATCCCATCCACTCTGCGTGCAGTTCAGGATGTATTTTTCCACAAAGTTGTCCATGAGCCCTCATTGCAACAAATTGTCCTTGGTTCCCATGCCTTCTCCTGTGAGAAAACATCTCTGTCCTTATCACCCCCAACCCATGTAATTGTAACTTCTTCTCTCCTTGCCTAGCTCATTAAACAAAGAGATGAATATTCCTAAAGAATGCATCTCAACCTGCAATGGAAATGTGAGAAAGAACAGAAGCTGCAATGCACATCAAATTCAACCATTAATTCTAAAGCAAGAGTTTTCAGGGACTTGTCATTGTTTTTGCAGAGTCCTGAAAGAGTACTGTGAGACCAAAGGGATGATTTTTTTGTACCATTGAGTGGGCCCATCTGGGACTTCCCCCTACTAGGGTCAAAGGGCATGGCATGGTACCCCTCCCTTGCCCCCTTACATCCTGTTTTTGTATTCAAATTCAGGTCACAGGGACCAGGTCCCATGGTTCTGGAATTGCAGCTGCAAAATGTCTCCCAATTTTGCGGCCAGCGAATCATATCACTTGGCACAGCAGGGCAAAGCAAGTACTGTCATATATATACGTCTTCAACTGGACAACCCTGATTTCTCTTAAAAAAGAGGATTTTATAATGATCATTTGTCCATTTAACTGCCTCTATGTTCAGAAACCACACCATTGCTTTCCACACATCTTAACTCAAAATGTTCGCCTTTTATCGAAATACATACATTATAATGCATTGAAACCTCACATTGATATCACATTTTTGTAACAATATCAAAATGCAGGATTGACTGACAAATTATTACTTTAATATGTCATGTATCTAGTTAGAAAGGACAATTTGGTGACATCAAATAATGTAATCTCTGGCTCACAATTTTTATGCAACTACGTACGCTTATTTCCGAGTACATATTTGATTAGGCCTATAGTATTTATTAAAAACCAATATATGTTGAGACCATAGAAACCATATCTGTATATATTAAAGTGGTTCAAATGCGCCTTTAATGCTGATTCCTACTTGAGACTCTTTTTTCATTGTAAGTCTCACAGATTACCAATATGTGCAAACAGACATCATAGTATGATGTGCAAATACGCTAAAGTACAATCTCAAACATGAATCTGTTTGTCACATTCATATATTATAGAAATGGAAATGTATGTTATTTCTGATAAAATTGTGCAAAATTGCTTAAAGTGCAAATGTACTAAGATCATTTACAATATGAATTTTGACATAGTAATTGATCTGATAGAAATATCCTATACATAATGGCTCAGCAATTGGATTGCACAATTTCAACTGTACACAGTTGGTATAATCAGTCTGTTTTTCACATAAATCAAAGAGTTTTCTAAGCATAAAAACACACTATTGTGATGTGATGTGCAAATATCAATTCAATTCAAAAGTGCTTTATTCGAGTGATTACTCATAAAAGCAGACAAACAAACACATAATAAAATACAATTAAATTTCTAAGTCAGCATGACGTAAAGCACAAATACACATAAAAAGAGATTTAAATAAGATTACATCAGTTAATTACGATCAAGGTGCAAAGTTCATGTTATAAAAACATATTAAAATACGATCCAATTACATAGTTAAAAATTGATATGAAAAATTTTACGTCAGATAGACACCAGGCATGGGACAGAGAATAGATAAACTAGCAGTCTCTGATCAACTTGGCAGAGAGTAGTCACCCTACTAGCAATCTCTGCCTAGTTACCCACGCCCACCCCAAGTACTTTGCGGTCGCTATGACAATCCAACTTAAGGAGGTAGTTTTAACAATATGTAGAGCAACCATGCTGCTTTTAGTACCCAAATTTCTACACATGGGGGCCAACCACACACGTCTGGGAACAGAATATACATGACAAACAAACAAGAAATGACCCAACGTCTCGTTGCCTTCCCCACAAACTGGACAGGTTGCTGGACCTCCGTTTCTCCATTTAGATGATAAATTACCAAGAGGTAGCGAACCAGCCCTCATTTGAAAAAACAGTTTCCTGTCCATGGGTCTAGTTATAATGTCCCAGTACATTTCAAACATTGGAAACAGTTTAGCTTCAAGGAAGGCAGTCGTCATAGTCCCATTATTGTTGTTAAGGAGACTCTTGTTTTCAACCTGTTCCCAATAAAGGTTTTTTATAAACAACTTCGATGGAAAGGATGACCCGGTTGGATCAGACCATAATTCGCTTAACCCTAGTTCACTTAATGCAGTTCTCAAAGATCTAAACCATTTGATTTCATGAAATCGATCTGCTTTGATCACATCAGCAAATCCTTCTGCATATTGTGACAACTCAGGGGTGGTCCAGATTCTACGCCAATATAATATTGGTCGAAGTTTACACATAGCCGAGATTTTCTTCCTGCCAAGATCATATCTGAGTGGCAAGAGGGGACTGCTCTGTGGGGTACCAGTTAGTTTTCGGAGGAAGCTATTCTCTGACCTCTGTAGCTCCTGGAGGTTTTCTTGCCCCCACAGCTCTACCCCATATAGGGCAGACCCTATTGCTTTAGCCTCATATATGATTAGTGGCGGTTTAATGGGCTTAGTTAAAGATTTTTTGTGCTCCTTAATAATGGTACCAGCCAATTGTTTGTGTCTTAAAACTGCCAGATTCAAGTGATGGTTCCATCTGTTGTTATTTGAGATTTGTATCCCTAAATAGGTAAAAGAATTCACAACTTCGAGGCGGCGCCCACTCATGGTTATTTTGGATTTGAAATTCCTACAAGGATTAAAAACCATGAGTTTTGTTTTTGCTGCGTTTACCTCCAAGCCGTGATCAGTACAAAATTTGTCAAAAATTACCAATGCCTTTTGCAGACCACTTGGGGATTTTGATAAAATTAAGGTGTCGTCTGCAAACATTAAAATAGGAACTTTTGCACCGGCAAGTGAGGGAGCATCTACGGGCTCAGCTTGCATGAGGGGGACAATTCCGTTTATATAAAGAGTAAACAATGTTGGCGCCATTGAACAACCCTGCCGAACCCCACGCTCGACAGGGAAGTCAATGGTATCATTACCATAGCCACCCCATTGAATCTTAGCATAAGTGCCCTCATGGAGTCTCATGATCAAAGTTAAAATAATCATCGGGACCCCCAGAGCTGCCAACACCTCCCACAACTTTGCCCTCGGCACCAGGTCGAATGCAGCCCGTAGGTCAACGAAAGCTGCATAGAGACTGCATCCGCCCAGGACCACTGTCCGCCATTGTATCAATTGGAAGCGGAAGACCTGGTCTACAGTGCTAGTTGCTCTGCGAAAACAAGCCTGAAAAGGGGATAGGACATTCTGCTCCTCAGCCCAATCAAGCAGATTATTAATAAGTACACGCCCTACCACTTTTTGGACCGTGTCTATTAAGCTGATTGGGCGATAATTACAGGGTTGGGCACGATCCCCCTTTTTATATACCGGTATAATGACTGCACCCCGCCAGGATACCGGGATTTCAGCCCCCCTGGCTATATGATTTAATAAAAGGCAGATGTACTTACTCCACCTGTCGGTGTCATCTAAGAAGACATCCGCCGGGACACCGTCATTTCCCGGGGCTCTGCCCCTATGAACAGATTTCAGGGCAGTCAGGATTTCACTTAGCATAAAAATATCTTCAGCTGCATACAGATATATAAGGTTGGAATTACTACCAGGCTGATCCCTGGAAGAATACTGCTCGCTGAAGAACTTAACCCAGGCATCATGAGGTACATTGTTATTGGGAGGCTCTGAATATGCTAAAGTGCAATAAATGGAATGTACGGCTGTTTTTCTCCACAATAAATCAATGTCTAGCAGGGTTATCTTTTTCTAGGGCAAACCGTGCACAAATGCTTAAAGTGCAAACCTAGGTACAAAACAGATTTTATTGAATTGTAATGGTACATGAGGGGCCGAAGCCCAATGCATATTTTATGAAAACACATCAAATCAGAAAGACCAATAGTTACATTCAACCAAATAGCCTGTGGAACCTGGAGGCTGAACAACTGAGACATCACACAGGCTACCACAGACCTCACTGAGAGCAGGATGTCTAGATATGTGTTACTCGGCCGATAGTGTAATATGACATGAACAATGTAATGATCAGATAGTTGTGTAATGCAAATCCTATAGAGGGTCTGTTTGTGATAGGGGGGTAAATCAATGCCTCGGTATGCAGACCAACTGGACCATATTTTTCTATGTTTCTGAGGACAGCCTCGGGCGTGGGAAACCGCAATTTCTGCTCCCATGCATCTGTCCATCACTTTTTTCCACCCACCTATTGATGGGGAGAAGTCCCTTTCCAGGTTTGGGCAATGTCACGTTTTGCAAGTGTGATGCCCAGGAAAAACAAATGCTGTTTGGAATTATTCCCGCATATCCCTCTGTACTATGCAGCAGGAATAACCTAGGGTAAAATGGGAGAGCCCATGATAAGACCTGTCCCAAGCAGGATGCAACTTTATGCCAAAAAGGCTGCAACGCGCTGCATTCCCAGACTGTGTGTAGGAAAGTGCCCTCTGCCTCTCCGCATCTGAGGCATGTGGGGGACTGAATGACCCCTATCTTCCATAGGCTGAGCGTGTGAAATATACACGGTGAAGATATTTGAATTGGATGAGGCGGTACCGCGTGGAGACCGCTGCACCTCACGGGATGGCGAGGGCCTCCGACCAGTCACCGTCCGTCATGTCAGGTGAGTCTTCTTCCCATGCCTCCCTGGTCTTATGTCATGTAGTAAGGGTGTGGGTGATTAATTTCTGATAAATCTGATGAAGCTTGTGTGCTCCTAAGTCCCCCATCAGTAGTCTACCCTCCAGGGGATGAAATTCTGACAGGGTGTTGATCGAGTGGATCAAGGGCGTCAAGGCGTGCCTCAACTGGAGGTACTTGTAAAACTGTGTCCGATGCAACTGGAAGTCTGTTTGCAATTGCTGGAATGATTTAAGAGTAGTGCCCTGCATGGCATCCCCCAAGGTGGAAATACCCAATAAAACCCATTTGTGAAATCTGGACAGTGCCACCACTGAGTGCAGGTATGTGCCATGCCATAGCGGAGTTGTCTGAGTTAAGCGGCCCTGCCAGCCCATATTACTGATCTTGTGTCACTGAATTTGGATTACTGTTTCACTAGCTAGGGGTAGAAAGTCCAGATTTGTGTGGCTATATAGGAGCTGCAAGAGTGGGATATCCTCCATTGCTATGTGTTCAAGTGCAGAAGCTGGGTCCATAGGCGAATTGTACCATCAGTCATTTATAGTCGTGTTGTGGAGAAGTGTGGCTCAGGGGTTAGAGGCAGCAGACCCGGAAGCTGAGATCGGTCCTGGACCAGGGTTCAATTCCCCGCCTCGGCAGGGTCTTGGGCAAAAAAAATTCCACAGACTCGATAATTCTCGCCCTGGTGCCTCCTCGACTCACGGGTTCACACGCTGCGACTCTGGGCAATAGCTTGCTTAATCTCCACAACGGCCCCTCGCGGCGGGATGCCTGACTTTCACCTTGTGGATACCCTGCTATCTCACAGGGGAATACCAGGAAGGGTTCCCTAAGCAAGCGCCGGGAAACCCACTGCGGGTAGCTGTGCGCTATATAAGCTCAACTACATTTACATTTACATTTATAGTCAAAAGGTGGGATGCCGCATAATAGAAGTAGACATCCACAGCAGCGAAGACCCCGTAATATGTTGGTTGTGTGCACGTCCATAGCGCCACACAAAATCCACATTGTTGGGTTCTGATTTTCTACATTTAGAATTGAAAGCAGGTGTTCAACCCATATTTGTAAGTAAATTTAGACGTAATTTGTAGACAACACTTCTTTTTTTTCCTACATGGTGACAATATTTTTCTCATACAAGAACACATTTTCTAAACCACAATTAAAAATGAGAGGGTTTTCCTTCACGAAAACACACCAGGGGGTTCTCAAAGTTTTAGTAGTGGACCCATCAAGGAACACCCACAAAACTTTCCCCGCAATTAAAATTGAAAATGCTAAAATTCCACCAAATTGGTGGCATATTTTCATGTTTTCATTCATTTTATGCACGGAATAGTCTGGCATTTCTGGTTGTTTGAACCACGATTTGGAGCTGCCAAGCACAAAGTACCAATTCTGTGCCCTCAGCTATAATTAGGTGTGCAAAATGGATGGTTTCAGAATCATGGGGCCCGATTCACAGAACTAACTTAAGACAAAATCCTAAACTTACTACTTTTGGTATTCACAGAAGTTAGGATTTTGTCTTAAGTTTGTCTTAAGACAGACTTAAGACAGACTTAAGACAAAATCCTATCTTAAGTCTGTCTTAAATCTGTATTAAGTTTGTCTTAAGACAAACTTAAGACTAAGTCCTAACTTCTGTGAATACCAAAAGTAGTAAGTTTAGGATTTTGTCTTAAGTTAGTTATGTGAATCAGGCCCATGCTCTTCAGCAACAGTCTGTAACCACTGTAGGGCTGTTCAAAGTCTACCTGCAGCATCCTGGAACCATGCAGAGGAGGGTGGTGGTCCCATAGTCCCAAATACTGCTGATGCATTTGCTATTATTGAGGCAGGAAGAAATTATCTCTGTAACCATAAAAACTAGGTATCCAAATGTGAAGAAAAGAAGGATTCTTGTAAGTACTTTGAGATGATAAAGATATGGATTTATCAAAGCACTATCCACTAATTTCAAGAGATTTTGTATTATGTTGCAATATTAGAAAAACTGTTTGCACGTTTCATAAATCCCACTTTACGAATGTATTCATGGGGAAATGAAGTTACATCAATTTACAGAGTTGCACCATCAACCTGCGTTCCACAGCCCACACCATCCATTTATCATCATTTTGTGCAACAAATGTGATCCTCTCCATTTATTTCGAATAAACAGTGAGGGACTAACAGCTCGTTTATCTGTTATCATGTCGTACTTGGGGAATTCCTATACACACATGCCGCAGTGTAGCATCAATTATGGATAAAAGGATTACCATGCACTTTACTATTTGCCCACGAGCCTTAACTCACATTTAAAATCGATTGGATGAAAAATGTCATGAAATCCTGCCACTCACTCTGTGTTGTAAAACACATTTTTGCAGAGTTTTCATTATTCAGTTGCGGACACATTTTAGCTTTTAAACTATTTCACTATGGAAGGATCACACTGAAATATATATTGTCTAAAATTGTCCCTTAACAATATATTTTGAACTGTGAAAGACAAAGACTCGCAGGCAGTGG
This sequence comes from Lissotriton helveticus, assembly GCF_964261635.1. NCBI lineage: Eukaryota > Metazoa > Chordata > Amphibia > Caudata > Salamandridae > Lissotriton > Lissotriton helveticus. The sequence continues at coordinate 11,202,892 of NC_136064.1, forward strand.
AGAAGTGTGGCTCAATGGTTAGAGCGGCAGACCTTGATGCAGAAGTCTGGCCCGGGACCAGGCTTCAATTCCTGCCTCGGCGGGTCTTGGGCTCAATTTCCTCGGACCTTATAATTCTTGCCTCGGTGCCTATTCTAATCATGAGTCCCACTCTGCAACTCTGGGCAATAGCTTGCTTAATCTCCACAACGGCCCCAACAACGCTAGGATGCCTGGCTTCACCTTGGGGGTGCCCAGGAGTGGGCACCTCACAGGGAAAGGCCAAGAAGGGTTACTCAGCGGTATTCGTACAAGCGCCGAGATGCCTCCGGGTAGTCGTGCGCTATACAAGTACGTAATTATCATTACTGAATAAGGATGCAATCCTGGTCACACCTATCAGAATCATGAGCATAGAAAGAGGTGCTTTCAGGAAGAGTGACCTAGCACACAGGAGTCCAACGTCAGTCCAGATGGGATGAGTCCTTGTCACTTTCTGCACAAGGTATCCCTCTTTGAAGCTGCTCCACGGTGCTTGTCATTCAGCTCATCCCAGGCCATTTGGACTTTCGTTGAGCCTTGAAGGTTGAAGATTATGTTTACCATTTGGGTGGGCGGCCTGCCAGGTCATCAGTGCTGCCGCCATGTTGGTGAGGATTGTTTTGCCAGAAGTACATCCCTCAGTATGACGTAGCACTTGTGGCAAACATAACTGCCTGGCTCGCCGCCATGTGAGCGGTGGTCTCTTTTATTGAAGGTCATCGCCCAGATGTTACACAATTTAACTTGGTTGGTTTGTAATTTCGTCAAGGAACCAGTGGTTTAATCTTTTCACCTTGAAATTCTTGGCAGCTGTGCTCCATGGTGATATATAGTGATTCTCCCATGGCTTGATGTGTTTTGATTATTAGTAAATCTGTGAGTAGAGATATCTTCTTATAATTCCTTTTTATGCTCTTGGCAGAAGAGGAAGAATTCAGACTAATCCGCTGTTGAGTCAACGCACAGCAGATTTAAAAAAAAAGAATTCTATTTTATTTTGTTTGAGGTGTTATTAACCACCCAGTAGTGGGGGGGGGCGTGGCTAGGCGCCGAGCATAGCGGTCGTCTTGTAGACGAGCTCCGGACCAGGGCCACCAAACATCCTGCTATGAATCCGCCATAAATATAAAGAGGAGGTCGAGCGACAAGCTACTACTGTCGTGAGAGTGGTGGAGCCAGGCAATATCACCAATGTCCCTGTGGATCACCGGAATCGGCCATTATACAGTGTGGGCCTGCCACTGCGGAGTTCAGAGGGTGCCATCTTGGACCCGCGGCGTGGAAATAAGAGGAGTGGCGCCGCGGCCTGCTGATGTGTTGTGGACGGTGCGGACTGCTGCGGAGTGGCAGAGCGTCCGCGACCACCGCTAGATCCTGAGGGCGGAGTGCCTGGCGGACACGCGATCGGCCTGAGGAGCGGAGGAGGGGACGGTTCGGAGGACGCGGTACATCTGTGAGTGTGGGGCTGCGTGGCGACCCTCGTCCCCCACCCCCCACTCCCACCTTGTCGTCCCTGCGGAAATAGTGTTGGCGAGAAATCGGACTGGCGGCGGTGCCTGCTGAACGCCCTTCCCCTTTGGCCAGTATAGAAACAGTTGGGAAAGTGGAGGGTCTCCGGTTCGTGTGGGGACCAGGCCCCAACCTGCGCGGGTGGCGCTGCCGCCGGAAATCCCTCGGAGGCTGCGGTTGCGGCAGGGCCCTACACTGCGGCAGTGGGAGGCACGGTTCCTTGTGGTGGCGAAGAGCACACCTTAGTTCGACACCTATCCAGCCCCGGGGACACCCGAGGGGCCCTCCCCCCCCCCGAGCGGCGGTAGCGGCTACCGCACAAGGGGGCGAACTCACGCACCATACTGAAAACAGCCCCCCAAGCAGTGATGACGAGGGTGGCGTACACGAGACCCGGATACAGGATCCCCTGGGGCGATACATCGGGGGCGTGTGGCCTAAAGACGAAGTGTGGCATAGCGGCTGGTTGTATTGCATACCGCAACAGTGAAAAGGAAATAAATAAGGCGCACTGTGGGGTGGTCCCCAATCACAGGCAAGCAAGGAAAAGGTGCACAGGCAGTGTGGCAGGCTGCGAAAATAATGAGAGGACTGCTGTGTTATGTACCAATGTGAGATGGTTTGCGGTTCGGAGATCCACGGGTCCACTGTGCGCGGATAGGCCCCTCATGGCCAGACCTAGGGCTGATACTGCGGCGATATTGGAGTGCACAGTCACTACTAGAAAGAGGGTGCTAGAACAAGAAAGGCAGGAAAGTGTGGCTAACGTGACTCTGCATGTGTGAACCCCTGTCCACTAGGGTGCAATTAACTCACTCGCCCAACGCGCAGTCACACTGTTGTGCTATAGGATAAATGTAGAGTGTACCTGTCCATCTGTGAAGGAAGTTGGAATACCTGTAGAGACACGGTGGGGTGCAGCACAGAATATCTGCTTAGTGGTCTACGGCTAACGTGTGGCTAACGTGACTCTGCATGTGTGAACCCCTGTCCACTAGGGTGCAATTAACTCACTCGCCCAACGCGCAGTCACACTGTTGTACTATAGGATAAATGTAGAGTGTACCTGTCCGTCTGTGAAGGAAGTTGGAATACCTGTAGAGACACGGTGGGGTGCAGCACAGAATATCTGCTTAGTGGTCTACGGTGGTCGTTAACGGACACCACAATAACTCGACGCAATGGTACGGAACAGGGCAAAACAACAGAACCAAGGCTGCACAGATTCGGTTCAAGAAATGACGAACAGCGTGGATAGCACACCAGCATCTAATTGCATTCCTCCCACTATGATAACTGCTCCGGAGTACAAATTGGACCTCATATTACGAGAAGTGAGGGACTCTAGAAAAGCGATTGAGATCCAGATAGGGACCCTGACCACTGGCCTGAATTTGCTTAGGGCGGACCACACAAAAACGGCAATGCGGTTTTGCTAGCCGAGGTTCTGTCCAGACAGAAACAGACTGACACTGATGTGAAGCAACTGCAGACACAGGTGCATCTTTACTGGAATGAGTGGAGGATGCAGAAGGGAGAGCAAGGTAGAACAACATCCGAGTGATTGGTCTGCCGGAGAAGTGCGAAGGGTCCGATGCATCGGGATATATGGAACAGAGGTTTCGAGACCACGTTACGAAAGAGGGACTCTCCACACATTACTGCATAGAGCGTGCACATAGAATAGCCACGGGGAAACAGAGGCCGGGCGCCCGCCACGGCCCCTCATAGTCAAACTACTGAACTACCGAGACCGGGACACTCTGCTGCAGAAGGCCAGAGAATCTGCGCCGATAAACTTTGAAAATGCAAGAATCTCCCTATATCCGGATTACACGATGTTGGTTCAGAGACAACGGTCTTCCTTTAAGGCAGTAAAATGGCAGCTCAGAGATTTGAATTTGAAATATGCACTACTCTACCCGGCCAGGTTAATATAATGCACAATCAGAAAGCCTACTTTTTTTAAAGTCCTGGGGACGTGGAGGACTGGCTTGAAGTAATGGAGCTAGCCAATGCTGCGGAGATCGCCACACAAAATGAGGATGAGGGCCAATCCCACACTGGCGCCTCAGCGGGATGTAGGGGCGAAAGATCACGATGGACCACTGCACGGACACATGTTACCTCACAACAGATACGGCAGAACAAGACGCAGGCGATCATTGCTACGGCCACTTTTACGAATGCCCCTCTAATAGACACCAAAACCTCCTCAGAGGATGAGGTGTCACATGGTTCGAACTCCAAAGGCAGTGTCGCTCTGTTCCCTTCGGCTACTCCGCAGCTGATCACGGAACTGTTTGGTTGATGGACTCATGCAAGTACTGTTTTTATTCAAATGTAACTGTGTTACGTAACCATGTTTGTCCACCTCTAACACTGTTAGATTTATTACAGAAGATAAGTCATTATTATTGGGCCCAGGTTCCATCGAAGCTTAAGAGTAGTAATTTGTAGTCGCATAACACCACATGCAGAGTGCAGGCGCAGCCCCCCATACGACAAAGGCTCTCTTCATGACCATTATGTTCTTATTAGTTCAGTTCTGTGTTATGGCCTGGTATAGTTCAAAGACCAGACCGAGTATTGGAAATGTTGGGGGGTGGGACGGTCGCAGAATTCATATTAGTGCAGATACACTGTGTTTCTTGGGAACCATGTTGCCACACAAATGGATAAAACGCCTCGTACAATGCATGCGCTGGGTAAATACACCATTGTAACTTGGAACATACGAGGTATGGGCACAACACATAAACGACATAGGATCCATGCGCACCTGCAACACCGTGAAGCACAGATTGCGTATCTACAAGAGTCACATATGGTGGAAAGTGAGGTGGTGAAACTTAGGAAGAAATGGTGCGGCCAAATTTTCTCAACCTCCTACCCTAACTATGGAAGGGGAACCACGATTTGGATACAACAAGGTGTGCCATTTGTGGCACATGAACAGAGGATTAATAAATTGGGTAGATATGTATTTGTGAAAGGAGCACTAGACGGGCAATTAGTGGTGCTGGGTATAGTGTACGCCCCTAACTTTCACCAAGATAAATACTGGGACACGGTAAGTGGGGCGCTGGCGGGATGGGACACATGCCCGTGGATATTGGGAGGTGATTGTAACACAGTAATGGATGTGCCTTTGAACAGATCGCACCCGCCGTTACAGGGAGCTGGGGTCTTTAAACAGACCGAAGCATTGGTTAGATGGGCAGCAGGGTGGGAACTGTGCGACGTAGGGAGGATGAGACATCTAGGGCAAAAGGAATATTCCTATTACTCTGTGGTACATGACCTGCACACTAGGATTGATAGAATTTTTTGCTCTAATAGGATAGCCATGCAAGTGCTTCACACCACATACCTGCCCAAGACTTTCTCGGATTATAACCCACAGGAGATAAGTATCACCTGGGGCAAAATACCCACCCCGGTCCCTACGTGGAGGTTGTGGCTGCAGTTGTTGGAGGACTCGGTATTCCGCAATGATCTCTCACATACTATAGATCACTACTTTGCAGAAAATGGTAATACGAGCTCGCTCAACTTCGACACTTACCTGTGGACTTGCCCTGACTTTCTCTGGGCCGCCACCGCTGAGAGTCTTAAGGGGGCATTGTGTGAGAGGGAGTCACCACCGCCGAGAGTCACTGGGGGCCATTGCTGTTCGACGGGGACACCAGAGGAAGGGAGAACTACGTCTCCCAGCGTCCCTTGCGGTGCGCTCGCCGCTGACGCACATAGAGATCGCCAGAAGGCGCCCAAAAGGATGGTTGGGCTCCCACGGCGCATGAGCTTGCTCAACTTCGACACTTACCTGTGGACTTGCCCTGACTTTCTCTGAGCCGCCACCGCTGAGAGTCTTAAGGGGGCATTGTGCGAGAGGGAGTCACCACCGCCGAGAGTCACTGGGGGCCTTTGTTGTTTGACGGGGACGCCAGAGGCAAGGAGAACTACGTCTCCCAGCGTCCCTTGCGGCGCGCTAACCGCTGACGCAAACAGAGAGCACCAGGAGGCGCCCAAAAGGACGGTCGGGCTCCCGTGGCGCGGCGCGGGAGCTCGCTCAACTTCGACACTTACCTGTGGACTTGCCCTGACTTGCCCTGAGCGGCCACCACCGAGAGTCTTGAGGGGGCATTGTTCGAGAGGGAGCCGCCACCGCCGAGAGTCACTGGGGGTCATTGTTGTTGGACGGGGATGCCGGAGGCAAGGAGAACTACGTCTCCCAGCATCCCTTGCGGCGCGCTCGCCGCTGACGCACACAGAGAGCACCAGGAGGTGCCCAAAAGGACAGTCGGGCTCCCACCAAGAGCGGGCCCGTCCGCACCCGTCGTAGCCAGGAGGAGGCAGGGCAGGGCCACCCCCTTTCCATCAGGCTAATTGGAACTCTAAGGACATGGTCAGTGACTGAGACTTTTGATATCATCTTCTTTTTAATTTGAAAGTTGGGAATTTGAGACCTAAGGTTAACAATGAGTAAGATTAACCAGAAGGGTTCGGGGGCTCGGGAGTTGTTGGAACACTTGATGCATTTTTGGTTAGAGAAGAGTCTGTCCTAATGCATGAGATTGAGCTCACCCAAATCAGGTTATCTCTAGAACCTCGTAGAGCCTCCATTGGAGTCCCCTTAAAATGTCCTTTGTTAAATAAGGAGACATCTGCTGAATCGATGACCCAATTAGCTTCTGGGACCACTGCAAAACCAATAGTTTTTTCCACTCCAGCCAGTGATTCATCTGATACTACTTTGTCTCCAGAGAGAGTACTTATTCGTCAACAGCGACAAACCCAGACAAATAAGGGGGAGTCTGAGGCCATAGTTTCATCTAAGAAAAGGAAGGCGGGGGGGGTGCCGCCTACTATGCATCAGGCTATCAAAGTGGCTAAAACCTGAGGGGGTGTACGTGGGAAGAAAGGTTGTGCTCATGAGGCTAATACCTCAAAGGTTTCCACCCCAATAGCTAGTAGTTCCCAGGTGTGCCACAATTCGTTGTCTAGTGATTTGGAGGAAAGGCTTTTGAGTAAACTTGAAGCCAAGCTATCGGTTGCCTTGGAACCCTTAGTATCAAAACTCGATGACATTGCACAAAGACTGAGTAACATTGAATGTCAACTATCTGTGCTAAAATGTAATTTATCTGATGACAGGACAAGTGGCTCTGTCAACCCTGTAGGTGCGTTTATTCCCGTGTCCATCCCGTCGAACCCGCCCACCCCAGATATACATATGGCTGCAAATACTGTTACTCAAGCCTCCCCACTACACTTGGGTAGTATCGAAGCTTCTGCTGAAACAACCCCATGTGTGAGGGAACTATCTGGGAATACCGGTAGAAGGATGCCACATGGTGTTTTGGGTGGTCACACCAGTAATCACAATCTTAACTTGCCCCCAGAGGCTACGCCTTATACTATTGTACTTATGAATGTACCCCACTGCAACCCGGCCTAGATGAAAACTGGGTGTCACTTAGAATTAAAGCTCTTCACCTAATAAATGCTAAAACTGGACTGGGTGGTCATCTATTTAGGGGTTTCAAAAAGTTGCGTAGAGTTCCCTGGATAGGTAAATCAAGGAAATTAAGTTATGGCGATTGTGTCGTGGTGAACTTTGGGACCCCCCAGATAGTCAAGACCATTTTAGATAGAGCCGGATCAAGTTATCTAAGTAGGGAAGGCATCAATATCTTACCCCATGTGTTTTTTTACCAAAACTCTTCAATTTTGATAAGGGGTGGGATCAACAGCAATATATTGACACATGCTCAGGGAATGTATGAGTATTCGGTACCAACCCACAATAGATTTGAATCCTTCATGAACCTAGAGGATAAAGATTGACTCGACCCTGCAATTATAGATGATAATACCATATCTGGTTTGGGTGTATACTGTGGGGACCCTAGGGGTTTGCATCTTTGTGGTGGTGGTGAGGGAGCCCCAAGTGTATCCCATTGTAGGATGTCATCTGTTAATCTGAGTCTTTCTGTACCTGAAAGTGTACGGGAGATTGGTAAGGCTTGTACGCCCTACATTATTGATAAAGCCTCAGTGTCTTGCATGCTAAATCCCTTTCAAGGAGCCCAAAACAAAAGTGGAGTTCTCACTGAGCCTTGTACTGTCCTAAAAATAGTCTCCTGGAACATTCCAGGGCTTAGTAGCAAAATGGCTTCCACTGAATGGATCTCATTCATTGAGAAACTAAATATAATATGCTTCCAAGAGACATGGGCAGTAGATCGGGTTTTTTGCGAGGGATATATCAATTTCTCCAAACCGGCTATACAGGGTGAACGCGGCAGACCGAAGGGGGGTTTGACACTGTGAATTAGGCAGACTCAGGAATTCAAGACAGAGGAGATTGCCATTGATTCACAGGATATTCTCATTGTTAAGATAACTCAGGGTAGCTCCCTGGAGGTCTTGCTTATAAATGTTTACTCTAGGGGTCTCCAAGGCGGCAAGGCCTTGAACATTATAGCCCAACTTGATGTATTTTTAATGAATCACAAAGGGCACAGCAACATTTTAATAGCCGGGGATTTCAATTGCACTTATGAACGTCTTGACTGCGAGGACATGAATTTTTTCTTAGAGGAGGATGACCAGTGGTTGATTCCACCCCTGGAACTTCCTCCTATAAAAAATGGACCAGTGCTGCAATTCAATTGAAAGTATTTTGCTTGGAGCATGGATTGAGGGCGGCAAATGGTCGTACAGTTTCTGATAAATTGGGGATGCCAACTTATATTAGTGGGCATCGTACTAGTCGAATTGATTATTTTATCATAAATAAGGAGTTTTGGTCAAAATTGTTAGACATGGTGGTAGAAGCCCAGATAGAAAGTGATCATAATCCACTCTTAGTTACTTTACAGACTTTGTAGTTAAGGCATGTTGATGCATAGCCATCTTGTGTCGATTTTGTAGAAGGCCACTTGTCTAACGACACAAGACGCCTTAACTGGACCAAGATTGCACTCAACCCTGAGAAATTGCTAGATATGAGCAATCTGGTAGCTAACACCTTAGCTGTTCTCCAGGATGATGCTGTACAGGGGGTCCATTTGGATAGAGTTGGCCAGGCTCATGAGCATCTTTTTAACCAACTTAAACATTTTTTTATAATAAACAATAAAAAAGGCCCCACTTCATCTAACCATAAGGCTGCAGCCTGGTATAAGTCGAACTGTCGCAAGGCCTACAGGACTCTGGCAGCGGCAATTAGGAACAAAGAACGGGCAACCATTAAAGAGAAGAGGCAGGCCTACAAGGCAACACAATTACAGGCCAAAAGGGAGTGGGATGAAGCCCATTGGGCAGATTTGCTTAGTGCATGTAATGAGAGAGATATGACGAGATTTTGGCACCTGGTGAAGTGGGGGAGTGGGGATTCGATAAAATGTGCCAACAAACCATGTGGAACCGGACCAGTGGGTCCGCCACTTTAAATGCCAGTTTGCAAAGGATTCGGGCCCTCAGGTCACTTTTGTAATGCCGTCTCCTCCCCCTGCCCTCAATACTACTAAGAAAGAGGTAGAAAATACTCTCCTTCAGGTCCCCAAGGGCAGGGCTCCGGGTCTTGACTGCATTCCTGCAGATCTTTTTCTCCAAGATATAGACTCCTGGGCAACGTATTTACAAGTGCTAATAAATGCTAGTGATAAGGGTGTTGCGATTCCCAGTTCCTGGGCAGGTGCATTAATCCTCCCTATCTTCAAAAAGGGGGACCGCTCCCAGCCAGGTAACTACAGGCCTATAAGCCTGATCGATTGCATTCAAAAGGTATCGGCCAGAGTTGTTCTAGCCAGAATGCAGACTTGGCTGGAGGATTGCCACATCCTCTCCGATTTACAAGCGGGGTTTCGACAGGGCATTAGTACCGTGGACCAGGTTTTAAGGTTTGTCCTCATTTACTGGTGCACTGTTACCCTGGGTAAAGGTTCAATTTATGCCGCTTTTGTGAACCTTAGGTCTGCTTTTGACCTAGTCCCTCGCCCGAAACAATGGCATAGCCACTTAAAACTGGGTATGCCATTGGATATTCTGGCTTTTGTCATTAAACTCTACACGGATAACTATGCCCAAGTTAGATGAGATTTGGTGGGTAGTACAACAGAGAAGTTCCCCGCAGAGAAGGGATGTGTATTGGCTCCCACTTTATTTTCAATATACATAAATGGGGTACTGGAATATTTTGACAACTACCCAACGGATGCCCTGAGTCTGGCAGGAAAAAATATCCCTCTTCTAATGTTCGCCGATGACACCCTCATTCTCTCCAAAACAAGACAGGGACTACAACGTGCCCTCTCGAGATTTGAGGAGTTTTGTGCAGACCATGACCTCGTTGTCAATGTAGACAAAACAAAGTTTATGGTTCTCCAGAACTCTAATAAATCCATTGGTGAAGTTAGAATGCAGGAAGGCTCATTAGAGCCAGCTGAGACTTTTTCATATTATGGGGTACATATTGACAAAAAACTTAGTTGGAAGCCGCAAATAGACAGCCTAACGGTGAGACATGTCCAACTTTCTGGTGTGCTGCTCAAGGAGCATAGATGCTCTTATACTAAACCTGTAGCTCCTATTCTCCAAATCTATAATTCTAGAATATGTGCATCAATCCTATATGGTGTAGAACTGGGGGGGTGGGAGGGGGGGGGTATGCGAATTTGGAATCTTTAGTGGTGGGTCAAAATACATTTTAAGATCATTGATTGGCCTTCCACAATCGACCCCACTGGTCCCCTTATATTTAGATCTGGGTTGCTAGTCCATCAAGGATGTTGCACATTATAGGTTACTAGTATATTGGAGGAGACTCTGGTGACTCCAGAGCTGGCCAACTATGCCCTGGCCTTGTTGGAAGTCAGGGAGTTGGATGTAAACAAGAACATTGCATGGTTTAGTTGTGTTAGAAATATTCTTTATGAGCTGGGGTTAAGTCGCTTGTGGACTTCCCCAACAGCAAGCGCATTTCCAAGTAAAGCAGAGCTAAAGGCTGGCTATTGGCACATGATAAATCTCAGACGGTTTACTGTTTTTTCCACGTCTACCCTGTCCAGCACTTTTCTGGAGATCAAACACGAACCAAAACTGGAGCTGTATTGGGACCTAATCACCTCTACTCGTGATAGGAAACTATTCCATCAGTTTAGAGTGGGAACTCTACCCACCAAAGCCTTTACCTCGAAATGGTCTAACTCAGATGTAAGTAGTAGTAATTGCCCTTTCTGTCTAGATAAGGAAGAATCAATGCCTCACATTTTTTGTGCATGCCCTGCATATAGTAACCCTAGGCGACTCTGGCTCAAACCTATTTGTTTAGCCCTGGGTATCAGGTCATATATTGAGGTTTTTAGATTACTCAAAACATCAGTAGATGGACCCATTATGATAGCGACAGCTACATTTCTGGGTCTGGTGTGGGTGACCCGGTGGACGGAAGGGAGATATAGATAAAGTTACTCCCATGTCTATCAACTGAGATTTTTTGTTGTTGATTTTTTTATTATCATATATGATGAATTCATTTTGTGATTAGATGCTCTTTTATAGGCAAATCTTTATTATGTTAGCCCCTGGCCATCAAATGCGGACTGTTTTAGAGTTTTTATTAAAATATTTATTGTCTTAATGATGATTGTTATATGTCCTTGCACCAAACAAGTATGGTTATAAAGTGATAACTTGGTTTGTTTAACCTGGACTTGATGTTTGTTTGTGATAACTTTTGTGATTTTTTTAAAATCGAAATAAAGTTTATAAACTGAAACTGAAAAACTGTAATACGGCGACAAGTAGGTTGGTGGAGTGGGACGCCTTTACGCGGTCATACGGGGTAAAGCGATAAGTGCGACAGGGGTGAGAGATAGGAAATCCATAGGTCATTGGTAGAGGTGGAAGGAACATTGGGCAGGTTGGAGCAGGAGGCAGTGACAGATGACAAACAGAAGGGCCCGTTGCAGGAAGCGCAAATTAGACACGCTGAACTCTTGGAATCACTTAGAGTTATAGATTATCAGGCTTATACTCAATGTGCCCACGCGGAAGCAGATAAGGCAGGAACTTTGCTTGCTAGATTGATCCGGGACACCCCTCCTACAGTAGTAATTAACGAAATTAGCACTGAGGATGGAACAAGGGTTTCCAGTCAAGGGGATATAAATGATGCATTTAGGAAGTATTACGCAACTTTATATGGAGTGACAAACGCTGCTACCAGTGAGCAACTGGGGGCCTTCATATCCTCTTTAACATTTCCAATGCTACCGACCACGGCACAAAAAGATCTGGCGGGCTTATTACGCCACAGGAGGTCAAAATCGCCATGAAGGGCCTCCCACGTAACAAGATCCCTGGCATAGACGGGCTCCCCATTGAATTCTATGCCACATATGCAGAGATATTAGTACCCCAATTAATGGAACTATTTAAAGCAGCTTGGGACAAAGGTTCCTTACCTCTCACCACAGCGCAGGCGCTTGTAATTTCGCTACCAAAACCCGGAAGAGACCATACAGACATGGCTAACTACCGCCCATTATCGTTATTACCCACTGAACACAAAATATTAAGTAAAGTGCTGGCCAACAGGTTGTTGCCATATCTGTAAAGATTGGTCCACATAGACCAGGCCGGATTCCTACCGGCACGGATAGGGTGACCAACTGGCATAGGTGCAAATTCAGGACGGTGAGTGTAAAAATTCAGGACAAAGGGACAAAATTCAGGACAAAAATTCAGGACAAAAGGTCAAAATTCAGGACAAAAGTTCGGGACAAAAGGTAAGTTTTACAGACACGTCAGAGGTGGTCGCGCAATAGCATGTAAGTAAGTAAATAGACAACCATCTAAGTACAAGTCAAAATAAGTTCATATTAGGTTGAGACAATCGTGCACTTCACGTTTTTTCAGTATGGCGCAGCTTGCTACCTTAGACGATTAAAAAAATTGCATCAATGGTGAACCACACCTGAATATAAGTGAGGCCACTTTTAGTGTTGATTGAAAACTACTGGATATACAAGGAACTTTGCAGTGCCAGCACCCAGTAACAAAACGCTCCCCCCCTCCTTTCCAGCCTCCCAGGAAAACACCTGATGCCCGGTCTGGCCAGTCCTGCCTTGCTACCACCCTTCAATGGTGCCCCCATCTTCTCTTAGACAGTCTCTCATGTGTATTTAATTTCTCTTATAGTGTTACTCATCCCAATTATGTAGGGCAGGGTGTCGGAGTGCGTTACATCACACACATTATATGGGGACAATGACTCATACTAACGTGAAAATCAATGTATAGGAAATGTTACTTAAGATAATGGGTGCTACAAGGTGTAATCATTCTTTTATCTATTATTCAGTCTTTTATCATTAATTCTGTCCTTCCATCTATGTGCCCATTTATATCCAAACATATTCAACCATTTGCAAACCTATCCACCATATATCCTTCATCCATCATTCCACTCATCAATTCCCTCCATCCACCTTTTCACTCATCCATCCATTATTCATCTACCCACCCTTTACACCCCATCCATCCGTAGTTATCTATCCACTCTTCCACCCATCCATCTATTCACTCATCCATCCAGCCATTTACCCTTTCACCCATCCAGCCATCCATTCACTTACTCATCCATCCACCCAGTCACTTATCCTTCCACCCATTCACCCTTTCAGTCATTCATCTTCCCTTTCTCTCTCCATCCCCCTTTCACTTATGCATCCAGCCATCCACCCACGCATCCATCTACTCATCCATTCATTAATTCCATCCATTGATCCTATTACTCATCCATCCTTTTACTCATCCATCCATTCTCTCATCCATCCACCCTTTCACTTCTTCACTCATCTATCCATTCTTTTGTCCATCTACCCCCTTTCACTTATCCATCCATCCATTCACCCTTTCACTTATCAATTCAATCCATCCATCCTTTCACTCATCCATCCATTCACTCACCCATCATCTAAGCTTTCACTCATCCATCCATCCTTTCACACACCCATCCACCCTTTTACCCATCCATCTACCCTTCCACCCATACATCCATCTAGTTACCTTTTCTTTCATCCATACTTCCACTCATTCACTCATCCATCCATTATTTCATTTATTATCTATCCATTCACCCTTTCATTCATCCATTCATCCTTTCAGTAATTCATCCAGCCATTCACACATTCCTTCACTTATTTACTCACCCACCTTTTCCCATTATGAGCTGAGCCTTTGTCTGCAGAGTTGCAGACAGAAGAGGCCCATCAAGAACTTTACCTTGCTGTAGTTCCTAAAGCAAGGGGTGGGGTGGGGGAAAGTTCACTATGCCCCTGCAAATAGGCAGTCTGAAAATGTAGAAGGCATGAGTCATGCATGATGCACAGTGCCAGGATGTGAGGTGACTGTGACATGGTGTTTCCAGGGCTTTAAGTGGTGTAAAAAAACTGGGGGTCTCTTCAAAGGGGGTGTTCAATGTCAATGGCAATTAGCCGGCATACAGAATGACAATGGGTGGGAGGGGCTGCTCTTGTGCCCGAGGAGGAGCGCGAGGCCCCAGCATCAAGGGGCCAAGGCTTCTCATAGGGGAGCAGTGCTGCTCCCTGTGATGGCCAAAATTACGGACAAAAGGCGTCCGTAAAAGGGATCCTCACGGACCATGGACTTGAGGTCCAAATTACGGACTGTCCATGAAATTTACGGACGGTTGGTCACCATAGGCACGGAGCACATCCCTAAATATCAGGAAATTACATTATTTGTTGACAGAAGCACCAAAACGGTTCCCCCATGCGGGCTGTCTTTCATTAGATCTCAGACAGGCGTTTGACTCAATAAGTTGGGAATACATGTTTCAGGTGTTACTGAAATTTTGAATACCGGAAGGGTACATAGCATGGCTGCGCCTCTTATACAAGGACCGGCAGTGCGCGCCAGAAATGGTGGACACATATCGGAAGAATATACAATACATAGAGGAACGAGGCAGGGCTGTCCATTGTCGCCTCTTACCTTCATTTTGGCATTGGAACCCTTAGCATTAAAAATGAGACAGGAGTTTCTGGGATGGGGAATTCCGATAGGGAACACGACACACCTCTTCTTGGCCTACGCTGATGATATCATTGGGTACGTAAGAGATCTCCGGTTGTCCCTAACCCCAATATTTGACTTGTTTAAACAATTTGAAGGGTTGTCGGGTCTGGCTTTAAACACTGCAAAATCCCATGCATTTTTGCTCACGGAACATGCAGATGACGTGGAAATAGACTTCGGAGATATCAAGCTTCAGATAGCTCGGACCACGTTTAAGTATCTGGGTATCCAGATATACAGGACAAATGCAGATATGTTAGATGGCAACCTTAATAGAACGATTAGAGCCCTAAGATCCAGTGTCGCCTTTTGGACTGCACTGCCACTGTCTGTAATGGGGAGAGCAGCAATAGCGAAAATGGTTGTTCTGCCACGCTTACTATATTATTTTACAAACTTACCATTAATAGTGCTGCAGTCCACTTTCAAATTACTGAATACTCTGCTAATAGATTTAATATGGGGAAGGGTAGGAGAAGTATAAGCTTGAAGAAAATGCAAGTGGGTACTCGCGCCGGAGGGCTGGGAGTTCCGGACTTCCGCGCTTATTATTACGCTTGCAAATTGCAATGGTTATCATACTGGATGGCGGGTCGTAACCTGCAGAAAATCGGGTGCACTGAAGCGAGCATTGATAACGGAGTACTGCATGCTATATTATTGCCAGGACATAAACCACCGAGAGACCTACCCCTCTTGCTAGAAACTGCGCTTTAGTGTTGGAAAGCGGCGCTGCGATACACAAATGCACCCCCTGCATACGCTGGCAACATTCCACTGCTGGGGATCCCACTGGCAAGTAGCAAACTCACCACTCGCAAATTAACACCCTGGGCTGAAGCAGGTATCAACACGGTAGGAGACTTATTTAGTAATGAGACACTGCTCAACCATGACACCTTTGTGCATGAAACAGGAGCCCCAGCTCACCTGTACTTGACACACGCTGCACTGCTTCAATACATGAAAAAGCACTGGGCACCGCAGAGAAGGGAACCTCCCAGCAATGAGCTGGTGAAGATGGTCCACTATATGGGACGAGGTAGACACTTGATTCGCTGGCTGTACACTAGCATCAGCGTCCACACACGGGTCCCTTTGGAAGCACTGAAGATTGCATGGGAGGGGGATATAGGTAGAGCCATGTCAGATAAGGAATGGACGGCAGTACTAGATCATTCCAGAAAGGTATCGAGAAACTCGAAATTCAAATTTATTCAGACAATAATACTACATCGTGCTTATTTGTCCCCGAGTAGATTGGATAGAATGTTTCCACAAACACAGCATTTATGCCCGAGGTATAAGACAGAAGGGGCAGGCTTGATACACATGCCTTGGGCGTGCCCAATAAAACGGGGATACTGGGACACGATTAGAAGAATAACCGGGACAGCAGCACATCACGAGATTCACGACACTGTGGAAGGATGCATCTTGGGTCTGTACAAACATTTGTCCAAACACAAGGTACAATACCGCTTCATAGACCTAGCATTACTATTATCTATTAGAACCCTTACTATGCACTGGAAAATGAGTAAACCCCCTGCAGTATCGAACTGGAGTATGGAAATGATACGCTGGAGTAGTGCAGAAGGTGCAGCACTGCGCAGGGAAGAAGTAAGAGGCCTACAGAAGATGCCAATATCGCTAGAATGGGAGACTATGCTGGAAGAGTTGAAATTAGCTGATAAAGAACACGTTGTCTGAAGATTTTATGTAATGAGGTAAAATGAGTTGCCCATGCCTCTTTCTAATGTGTACTAAATGAGAAGTTGTATGTGTACATATACACACTGCAAGACAATGTAATGGTAACAATGGTTCTAACAATACGTTATAGCTCAGGTTCTGTGACCGGGGATGTTCGGGGTGGGGGGAGTTAGTGGGGATAGTTAGAAACTGAATAGTCTTAATATTTCATATACCGTCCAGACCAAGACAAACCATACGGGTATACGAACTGTTGTCATTATTGGTGATTATTAAGCGTGATATTGTAGCAATGCTGTACCAAGAAATCTTATTGAAATGATGTTGTAAGTAACGAAAATGGTAAGTAATTTACATGATAGATTGATATATGTCATATGCAAAAACCTAATAAAATGTGTTTAAAAAAAACAATAAAAAACACTCAGTAGTGACCGCATAGGGCTTGTAGAAAAACAAACACACAAATGACACAAGCATATAAAATATGAGTTATGAGCCAGAGGTGGAGGTGGAGTTCGAGAAGATCGTCAGCAAATACACAGATGCCAAGATGACCCCTTGTCAAAGGAGTCACAATGGGAGGATAAAGCCTTCAAGAGCCAGAGTGTAGATAGCCAGGAAGATCTGGAATAGGAGGCAAAGCCAGCATTTGGCTTCTTACCAGGCAGGCTTTAAGATCCATCTGCGAAGGACAAATCTGGTTATGGTGGGATTAACCAAATTTAAATATCTTGTGAATTTGAGATTGTAGGAAAATACCTCTTTTTGCAACCCCATTTTTTGTGGACTGATGCTGGTTTTCTTTTATGCAGTGCACAGAGACACTGCTAAACAATGCCCCAATGCATGTCCTCTGACCATTAAAACATGTTGAAATTAGTTATACTCGTACTTGGCATATTGAATTTACCTATCTATATGTCCCTACTGCACGGAGAGTAAGTATAGTGAGGCCAGGAGTGATCAGTGCAAGGCCAGATACACCACAGTATCAGTTAGGTGGCCATGAATAAGTGGTGTAGGGTCAGATCTACCATATGCCCTGCTATTCCCGATCAGAAGAGGACATAGGAGGAGTAGACTGATGTGAGGCGATAGAGGGATGCACTGCTATATGCTCTTTGAGTTGTATTAGCATGGTGTTCCAGGCTGCTGCTAAGGGCTGTTTTTTTATTCCCCGGGCACCTTAAAGCTTTCCCCTACTGCCTGTTTCAAAGGAATGCAGTTTTATTTCTTGCATATAACACATCTGACCCCTAAGAGACTACTCTGGATTTATCTTGATGAATCATAAGTGTGTGATGGAGCAGGTTTCCTGCATATGACCTGGAATTGTTCAAAAAATTTGGAAGTCTGTAATTGGCAATTCGACACAAACTGGGTTGAAGGATAATATGTCTATAAAGCAGTGTTTGATCAGAGTTTTCCCTATGAGGAAGGGTCATAAAACGAGGCTACATATGATGGCTTTGGTGACAGTACTGGGGCAAAGACACAGCGATCAACTGGGAAACTCCTGGATCTCTCAAGATTGCTAGGATGAAGAAAGACTTGGGAATGGGCAGTAGCTAATGAACAGCATATGAAAAACACTTGAAGGGACGAGGTACTTACGGAAGATTAAGTTGAACTAGTTATTGGACCAACCAAATAATTGACTCCCTTGAATAATGGGACATTGCGAATGCAAATTAGTGATTATAATCCTTTTCCAAAATGTACTACGAATGATAAAGGGCGTGGAGTTTCATGTGGTCCGGGACAATATATAGAAATTATACGACATACTATTTGTATTGAAGGTTACTTAGACTGGAGTGAGAAAGGTGTTCTTTTATTGCCGATCTGGTATTGTCAATTCTGTCAATAAAGAACAATGAAAAGACGTTTAAAAGTCACCCCAATGTCAGCCTTTTAAACCCAAAGGCAGGGTGTATTATATTTAAAAATAGGGCAAGTAAACGTGTAATGTTAAACATGTCCTTCAAGTGGAAAAGCCCCAAAAGGTGTTTTCACTGTAGCAAGGCTGGCTGTTCCATAGGAAAACACTGAGTTACACTATTACATTTTATATTGTTAATTTTTGGGAGACAACAGAAATAAATAAATTAAAATTAAAAGACTCTTTTTAATAGTTATTCAAAATCAAATTTAATAGTAACATTGAAATTGTAATATCTATTAAGGAAAATGGTACTTTGAGGAAAGTTACCCTTTCCCCGCTTAAAGACTCTGGAAGCCAATTTGCATGAGCTCCAGCTATCACCTGGCATCTGGATAGGCCCCTTGATAAGGTTGGAAAACTGGTCCCACAGGATGGCAAATGCCACCAGTGTGGTTAAGTGCTTCTGTTTCTCTGGCTAAGTGACCATCTGGGCTACTCCCAGGAACTTGATTAACTTCAAAGCTGTCTAACCTGTCCCAGGCACACTTTAGCTGACACCTGGGCCCTTCTTTGTTCCCCCAGTCAGGCAGGCGCCACTCCCAGTAGGAGAGGGGCTTCCCCCAAAACTAATTTTAAGTGACGACAGAGGAAGGATTGCTTATTTCCTTGCTGACACCTCTGGGGTGATCATAGGCTCTGCGCAAAGGGAGATGTGATTCACCATCTTGGAGTTTGAGGGGGACTGTGGGATTGTCTGCAGTAGTCCAGACCTGCTCTCACTTGTACCAGGACAAAGTAGTGTACTCCAAGGGTCATTGGATTGACCTGCTTTTAAGCCGCAGGGCTGCAAAAAACTGCAATGAAGCCCCTTTTTCTGAACAGCCCACCTGACCACTCAGAAATCTTCCATGGCAGAAAATCTGTTTCAGGAGTATGTCGCAGAGAAGGCATCAGGCCTTGTGGAGCCCTGTTTGGCTACATCTTGCAGACTTGCCCTGATGGTTGAATCCAAGCTCCAAACAAGTGGCTAAGTTAGAATGTAGAAATCTTTCCTGGGCAAAGGTATTTGGCCTGCGAGGCATCATCGTTGGGGTGAATTTTGAATTTTTCCTGCTCGTAGCTTTCCTGTAAAAAGTCAAAGCTTCAACAGGACCCCGTCCGACTGCTATGTGGCCTCATGGACCCCTTCTCATCCACAGCCTACTGCCTTACTACACTAAGGATTTTTGACTACCATTTCTGAGACTAAGGGCCTGAATTATATTAGGTGGTACTCTGTTTCTCCACCAGGGCAACTGATTAAATTACTCTGTTGCTCTGACAAAGATGCTATCTGCCTAATTTAGAAATTACTGCAAAGCTGGCTGTCATTTCTAACCATTGTCAGGAACCGCCATCACAGTGGTTCTTGTAAATACTTTTTGCAGTTTGGTGGAGAATTCAATTAACATGATAGATTCTTGCACCAAACTGTTTTTTTAATTTTATTTCCGAAACAGGGTTTTCTTTTTGAAAATGAAAAAGAAAATGCTCCGTATGTCATGGGTGTCTTCTCCCATGGCGAGGGAAGCATTTATCAGTTTCCCTACCCCCTTAACGGCAGAGTTTTCCTGGAGGTAACAGGTAGTAAAAACTGACCTCTAATTATACCCATCTAAATAAGGTGGGCGGTATTACAGTTCTTCCTCCGATGGTCCTTACTCCCCCGGGATTAAACCTATATTAATCGGGCAGGCGCATAACTATGTTGGCTGAGAGGGAACACTATTCCCGTCGTGACGGAGGTCCCTCTCTGCCAACATATAAATTGGGTCCTCAGTCAGAAGGTCAAACTTCCGACCTGGTCGAATCTGGGGTGTGTAACTAATTGCTCCTTTGCAGTCACCCTTAACTCATGCCAAAGTCCTTGGAATGTGCAACCTAATGACCACGGTTGGCACTTAACAGTTTTTGGTGCAATTTTTATTTGAACCTTATAAATTGATATCTCCCGTTCCCCTTATTGGATTTTTGTTGTTTTGTTCATTAAACTATTCTTTCTTTTTATAAATTGTATTTACATTTTTATTGTGTTGTTTTCTTGAATTTTTAACTGTTTAGGTACTTCTGAATGGTTTACACAGTTACTTAAGTTAAGCTGGTCTGCTCTGTTCCATTCCTACCAGGGGTATCATCGGTTAATCACTGAGATAAGAGGGCTTGAGGATTCCACCCATCACAAGGGTCACCCTGAGTTGGGCTGACAATCGGAGGGGCGAATGAGACCAAATGACCGTCAGCTAGCTGAGGTGGTGATCTGGGGGGTTGACGCAGACCAACCGAGGGCGAGGAGGTTCTGAGGTTGCCTGATGGGGATGGGTTCAGGGAGGGAGAGGAACTCGGAACCTCAGTGGGATTAATTGGCCTAGAGTCTCTACAGGGGTTAGCGATCACAAAGGGCAGTTATTAGCCCTTATCATCTCGAAATCTACTCCCTCTCCAAACTCGCCACCCTGCCCCAGAATCAGTAAGCCCCGCCTGGCGTCTACTGATCCTCAAGATTATCCCACTTCCTGCTCCTCCTGGACCAATGCTAACCTGACCCCTCTGAGGCAAATACACTCCATCCTTCCCAACCTGAACAGAGCTCCTTCCCACAATCTGAGATTTAGCATTTCTGACAACCTCACTAGGGTGAACATCACCCAGACTTCTTCCCCCTCGAATACGCTTTGTCTCAAGTATGTATAATTAAACTGCATATCAACCAGTAAACAAGCCTCATATATCTTTGACCTCATCCAACACAATGATTTAGATATTATCATCCCCACCGAATCTTGGATAAATCCTGCTTCTACTCCTATTTTAGACCTCGTAGTATCTCCCACTCATGATATAGTCAGGCTTGACAGAAATTTTGAGATTGGGTGGTGGTCTGGCCTGCATTTATAGGAATACTCCCTTGATCTCCCAGTTGGATTCCTCTCCCCCCTCCTCATGTGAATACCTCTGTCTCAGCATCTCAAGTAAGAAACTTCACACCATTTACTACCCACCGGGAGACAATCTCCCTTTCATTGAGCACTTAATGGAAATCATCTCTAGCAATGTCGACTCTGCAGTATCACAAATCCTCCTAGGGGACTTCAACCTGCATTGGTCCAACCACAATGACCCAGCGGTATCCTGCCTCAAATCATTTA
Source organism: Lissotriton helveticus (assembly GCF_964261635.1). Taxonomy (NCBI): domain Eukaryota; kingdom Metazoa; phylum Chordata; class Amphibia; order Caudata; family Salamandridae; genus Lissotriton; species Lissotriton helveticus. The sequence goes on from NC_136064.1 coordinate 11,224,324, forward strand.
TAAATGATCATGATTTGTCACAGCACTGTGACCAACCAACCCACACAAAAGGGGAAATCCTAGACCTCATCATCTCCAAGGAACAGACCATCTCTTTAGAATCTATAAACCTTTGTTTTTTTTTGTTTTTTATTTTTATTGAGCAGAGCATTAGGATCATAAAATACATAGTATACTTAAAATCATTATTGAAACCAGTTTGTACAAAAACCGAAACAAAAGCTTCTCAATACATAATGAAAAAATCTATGACTGCAGCAGCTAATCATATACTCATTCACAAATTAACAATGTATAAATTTATCTTGTGAAAAGAAGCAGCAATCCATAACCCTTTGTGACTGGTCGGACCATCTTTTATACTAACAGGGAGGTGATATTTAGGAAGGCCCAACCACCTAAAACAAAGATATGGAAATGAGATCTCAGATCAATAAACCATGACAAACTAGCTGTCCAATGTAAATCTGTCCTTTCCTCCCAAGCTGACTTGGTTGAGGTTCAAACTCTCACGGACCACTACAATTTGAGCATCGCCAAAATCATGGACGGCATTGCTCCACTCCAGCTTAAAAATACTTCACCAAAAATTTCCAAACCATGGTACAACGAAAACTTAAACTCCGAACATTGCAACCTTAGAGCAGCTGAACGTTCGTGGTGATCCAATCCCTCCTCGGATCAACTAAAACTTCTGAAAGATGTCAGAAGCCACTACAATAAACAGATCAAGAAAGCTAAGGTTGGTAATCTCAGTCTTTCCCTCGGGTATGGAGATACCGGAGGCGTCCCCGCTCGAAGATAGGATACTGGATGGGTACGTTCCTGACAGCACGATCTCGCTTATATATAAAAAATTTATCAATTCCAGGGCTGACCTCTTATGTCACCTTCGTGAGGTGTGGACTAGCGATGGGCTGGAACTTGATGATGAAGACTGGCAGGCTGCGATCTCCTCCCCTAAAGAAGTAGCGATCCCGGCGCGGCTCCGGTTCGTCCAGCTTAAAATTCTACACAGGGTGTATGTGACCGGTCCTCGTCTAGTACGCATGGGTTTTTCGGTTGATGGACTGTGTGCGTGGCTGTGGTCTCGTGGGAACGTTTCTCCATATCATTTGGGAATGTCCAGTAGTGATGCAATATTGGTCTCGTGTGCATGCAGTTATGAGTGAGGTTACGGGTGTGCGGTCGGTGCCTGAGGCGAGGAGATGTTTGCTGAATGTGTGGGAACCGAATGATTATAGTGTGGCGCAAATTCGCTGGGTGACCTTAGGAAATATGATTGCCAAGAGAGACATTGCCCAGTTATGGGGTGCCCAGAGATCCCCGACAGTTCAGCTCTGGAAACAGAACTTGGACTGGTGTATGTTCAGGGAAAAAACGGTGTATGTCCCCCGGGGCACGCCCCGGAAATGGGGGAAGATATGGACTCAATGGAATGTGTATCGTGGTGAGATATGTACTCCCCCCCTTCCAGAACTTGATATTGACCCACCATCTCCCCAACCCGATGTTTCCTCCACGCAGACTTAGACATTTTGATTGCTTCTGGTCCCTCTGCCCCCCGCACTTAAGAAATGTATTTACCTCCTCTTCGACGTGTACTTTCCCCCCCCGCCCGCACGCTGTAGCTCTGTAATGACAGTACTGCCTTGTGTCCGTTTGTTGTTTCTGTTTCTGTTTTTTGTAACTTATATTTAATAAAAAGTTTTTAAAAAGAAAGCTAAGGTTGACTATTTCAGACTACAACTAGACCAAGTGGCAAATAGCCCCAAGAAACTCTTCGAATTGGTCAAACAGCAATCTATTATTGCTCCAAGCCTCTCTGATTTGAGTGGCAACCCACCCTCTTGCGAGGAATTTGATGCTTTCTTCACGGAGAAATCACAACTCATCTCCATTGACCTCGCCTCTAAGAAGGCCCTATTGCCCCCTCTATAGCTGCCTCGCCCTCCGACTTCCCTGAAAAGCATATCCCGACCATCTTTGACGCTAAGAACAATGCTTCATGGGGCTCCTTTTCCCCTTTTAGTGAAAAAGACATTGTAAAAATTCTCCAGACAATCAACCAGTCCAACCACTTTGGTGACCCGTTGCCTCCGGCCATCTTCAAAGAGATCAAGAGCGCTCTCATCCCCACCTCGACCAGGATTGTAAATGCCTCCTTATATCAAGGCTCGAGTCCCGACTGCCTAAAAGCAGCCCAGGTCCTATTGTAAAAAAAATCAACGTCAACAAATCGGATCTCAAGAACTACCGCCCTATCTCCAACATCCCCACCACTCTAGCGAAACTCCTTGAAAAATGTGTCCAATCCCAGCTCTGTGCTCACATTGAGAATTACCAACTCCTAGACCATCATCAATCCGGTTTTCAGAGGTGTCACAGCACTGAATCGGCCCTCAAACACATTATTGATGACATCCTGAAAATGCTTGACAAAAACGAATCCTGCCTTTTGATCCTCCTTGACCTTTCCTCTGCATTCGATAGGGTTAATCATGACATCCTCCTATCCATCCTACAAAACAGAATGGGTTTCTCGGATCAGGAGCTCCACTGGTTCTGATCCTTCCTTCTTCACAGATCTCAAAGACTCAAGACAAACCACTCTCTCTCTCAGCCCTCTCCAGTACTTATGGGGGTCCCCCAACGATCCGCCCTTTCTTATGCTCTTCAATCTTTTCTTGGAACTTCTTACTAACTCACTTAACTTCATGAACATTCTTTTCCACATGTATTCTGACGACACACAACTCTATTTGAAAATATCATCCCCGGAAAACATCATCTCACTAAATCTATCCTCACGTCGACTCAAAATTGGTTTACGGAGAACCATCTCCTGCTCAACGCCTCCAAAACGGAGTTCCTGCTCATCTCCCCACTGAACCACACCCGCAAGATCGATGTCTGGATGTCTCACCTCACTGCTCTCAACTGCACACCGATCCTCATAGACTCAGCCAAATCGCTCTGAGTCTGTCATGATTTATCTTCCTCTACATGAAGCGCCTGCATGAACAGTATGTTCAGAATTGCATAATACATCCATAGCGCTTACTTGACTACATGTCCCATAATGCCTAGCGAATGGGAGGAGTTGGGCAGTTATTTAGGTGGCCATGTCCGGGCTGCAACTTGTACGTGATTTTGCTACCCGAACCGGAGACTGGTTTCTGGAACTTGTTTTGGTGAATTTCCTGTTAACGTTCAGCGGCTGCTGAGCATTCGTGTTTCCTGCTGGGAAGTTTCGTGCCTCGGAAGGGACACGAAAGATGCTGTTGCCTTTTGGGATTGATTGCTGGCGTTCAGGCGGCTGCCGAGCACCTTCCCGGACTCGCCCGTGTTTCCTCCTGACACGAGAGAGACTGTTTGTTTTCCTTTCAAAGGAGACACGCGTTCAGGCGGCTGCCGAACACATATTTTGGAACCGTTTCCTTTTATCGGGCAAAAGAGGAAATAGCGAAGGGGATCTCGGCTGAGACCTCTTCGTTGATGATATCGGAGTCCCAGCGTTTGTTGATTCAGTGGAAGGATTTATGGGATTTCTGCACATCGTGAGTACTAGCGTTCTCGGCTGAGACGCGCTGTTACCTCAGTTACGTTATCCGGATACCAAATCCCTAGATAAAGAACCTGGCTCTTGATGTGATTGGAACACTTAATGTGGGACTTGATTCTAAGTAAGGAAACAAAAACTTAGTCGTTCTTCCACAGATTGAATTAGTTGTGCGAGACTGTCATTTGACTTTGGGATTCCTATAGGAACTATTTTTTCCCTTTCTTTTTTGATGAATTCACAAAGGGGATCTTTCTTTTGTTTATAAGGGAAGACTGGAAGGTATGCATGGTTCTGGAGAGAGGTGATTGTTGGTGCTTGTTGTGAGAACCTCAGGTTTGAACACTGCCTTTGGTTTATGTATTTCAGAATTTGATGCTAGGGTATAGAGGCGTTTATTTGATACCTGCCAAGAAAGAGGAGGAGAACAGTCTACAGGTAGTTGACGTGGTAGGTGTTGTTCTAGCGAGAATTGAATGAGAGTAGTTAGTGATTTCTTGTACTTACCTTGTGTATTATCTTCTTTTCTCGTTTCAGCCTCCCTTTCCCGTTCCAGACCCTTCCTTACCTTTCCCTCGCCTGATTTCCTTTATGCTCTGTGTAATATATACAGTCAGAGTATAGGGCAATCTGGAGGTGGACCCCTTTTAAGCATCACCTGATCCTGAGGAAGCGTGGTCGTGACAGAGTCACAGGGGACAAGCACCTGTGCATGAAGACTCATATCAGCAATGTTTGTAAGGGAGCGAACCACTTGACGAGGACCCTTTCTGCCACAAAATGATTGCAAGCAGGTGGTACAATCCCTTGTCTTACCAAGGTAAGACTATGGCAGTGCAACTCTCTGTGCCCTTCCCAAATACGCCTTGGCTCCCCTTAGGGACTCGCTGAACTCCGCAGCAAGACTGACTACAGGCTCCAAACGAAATGAGCACATATCCTCAGTCCTTAAATCTCTCAACTGGCTACCCTTTGAAGCACAAATCCAGCTAAAGATTGCAATCCTGGTGCACAAAGCCCTTCACTACAATACTCCCACGTATCTGCCGCAAAAACATTTAACTATCCTGTGGGGGCAGGGCACCAAGAAGCGCTTCTGCTCCTGAAACCGATCATCCTTAGCAAAAAGAGAACTTGTCACCGAGCCTTCTCTGGTGCTGCCCCTAAAATATGGAACTCTCCACCTTCGGATGTACGCAGACTCTCCTCGACGACGGCTTTCAAACTGGAAGCCAAAAGATTCCTAATGAGCAAATTCTTACCATAAGGGGTGGAGGCACTCATAAGGCGGTTGTTCTTAGTTTCTATCTCCATGGCACAACTAACAGTCACAGATCGTCTCTTCTGTTTAATATTATACTCTATACGTGTACCACTGTTTACTGTTCATTGTTTTTTTCACAAATGCTGTGTACATTTCATTTTTGTCCTCTCTTCTAACCTATTGTAAAGCGCTCTGATATCCTTCGGGATCTTGTTCGCGCTATATAAAACTTTTTAAATAAATAAACCTTACCGGGGAAGCAGGGTTGGATAGTTCCCATACTCACAGAGGTCTCACAGGCCCATTCTCCAAAGCCCAAGAGAACAAGTTTACTTATATGGGCCTCATAGGTGCATGGTGCACGCTTCGCCATACCGAGCGCAACTGTGCTTATTTTTCACTCTATCACCGATCCTATTCAAGCCTCGATTATGTATTTCTTAATCAGGACCTTTTACTGGCCTTGCAAATGCGTAGGTGGCACTAACTATATGGTGGGACACAGGGCGTTCAAAATAATGTTGCTGGTTCTTCCCTGGCGGCCTTACTTGTGATAGATTGATGAGGGACGAACTTAGAAAGGCCATTGGGGAATATTTGTTGCTGAATAACCCACATGATATGAATCACGCTAATAATTGGGATTCCTTCAAGGCCGTCCTAAGGGGCAAATGTATTGCGTTAATGTCTAAGTTGAACAAAAAGAGGACCCAAGACAGGATAGCCTTGGAAATGGAGCTCCAACATGTGAAGCAGGCTCAAAAGGATCACCGACCTTTTCTCTGCAAAGGAAGGTTACAGTCCTTAGGGGCAAGCTTAATGCCATTTTCCACCAACAGAGCCGAGCTCACACTTCTGCAACTCAAACAAGCGACTTACGAACATGGGAATAAGGCGGGGGCTAAAGTAACTCGGCAACTGCGCATAGCACGAGAACGGGACAATATTGGAAACATTAAACTAGAATCGGGAGAGGTGGTCACTATGGACAGGGAGAAGGCTCAAACATTCAGGGATTTTTCATAAAACCCTGTACACCGCCGACCCATAAGGAGACGGAACAGAGGAGATATTAGGAGTGAGTAATTCTCCAGAAAGTAACAGTGGCACAAAACAAGCTCTTGCAAAGGACAATAGAAGAGGAGGAAGTCTGTAATGCTATTTAAGAATAAAAAGCCCCACATGGCCCCGGGCCAAGATGGCCTGACAACACACTTTTACAAGACTTTTGCCTCGGAGCTCATACCGCACCTCGTGACTCTTGCCTTTATTGTTTGCCCTTAGAACTGAAGATGAAGGTGTGTGCATCATCATTGATCTAGGGGATTCCCTTTGGCACAGACAAACATAAGATCTCCTTGTTTGCAGACGATGTGTTAATGACTTTGACCTCCCCCACCTCGACCCTAATCAAAGTACAATCAGAGCTCCAAGCCTTCGAGGGGGTGTCAGGCTTCTGAGTCATCCTATCTAAACCTTACCTCACACTGCGGAGGGGGGGCGGACGCCCTAGCGGCGTCCACGCCCTTCTATAGAACCAAGAAGGAAATATTTTATCTTGGCATCAAGATTACGTCTCAGATTTCAGATCTCCTTAGAGCTAATTACTCACCACTCCTCCAACGACTCAAGGAGGATTTTCGCAGATGGGCCACCATATATATCACACGGTTAGGGCGTATACAAGTTATTAAAATGAATGTCTTACCCAGGCTAATGTATCTTTTCCAAGGGCGGAGAGGTCAGTACGGGAGTCTGACAAACACTGGCTCCATATGGACAGAGAAGTTTTAATTTGATAAATTTTTCACTAGGTCGTTTTTACAACTGGTGCACCCCAGAAAAGGCCAGTCCTTGTAGATGCGATAACTTCTCGACACAGGACACTTTACATTTTCTTATGTTCTGCGATCACTATAGTGATATTAGGAAGAAGTTTCTGCTGCCTATTCTGAGGGAGGCTGGGTTCAAACAGGTTAGACCAGCCCTTCTGTATCTGCAACAACTAAATACTCATCGTATAATATCTTCAGTTGCGAGTTTCTTAGTAGCCGCTGTACGATTCAGGAATAGGAGTATTAGTGCGCCATCTACCTTAGCTAACCTGGATTAGGATGAATTTTATTTTTTGTCTATATTATATTATGGCACCAATGATGATATGAAAGGTAATAGAGTCTATTGCAGTTTTATCTTGTTTTTATGAAATATTTATGCCACAATATTTTTAAAAAATTGTTGTTTACGGTGTATGCTGTGTAAATAATCTTTTGTATAATTTTATTGTGTCTTTTTATGATATTAATTTATCGAATAAAAGTAATTTGACTGACTGACTGACTGTCTGACAGAGAAGTGTAGGGCCAGTACATTTGGGACCTTCGTTGGAAACCCAAAACAGATCAACTGGCAAATGTGTATCTCAATGCCCCTACCAGGACTTCTCTGTGGGTGGGATATACAGTTACTGGAAGGGCAGAGTGGACTACCTTTCCTTCCACCTTCACGCTAATTCATTTTAACCCAACATTCACCCAGCTGTACATTTAGGCCCCTTCGGCGCATGGAGGGAAGGGGGATGCCTCACGGTGTCTGACCTCTTTGATAATTTGGACATCTTAACATTCAAGAACTTCCAGAGGGACTTCCACCTACCGTTGTCGGAGCACTTTTACTACACTCAGCTCAGACACTGGGTACTCCACCTAGAGATGTGGGAAGACGCTATTAGGGATCTACGACCTATTAAACGCTTTGTCAGGAGTGGAGCAGGATCAAAGGGATGTGTTTGCTTTCTGTATGCCTTACTGCTCTCAACAATTACCTCTCCTAAGCCACAACATGTGGCTTTCTAGGAATATATACTAGGCACCCATATCTCGGAGACGCAATGGAGTAAACTAGGGAGGGAAATTCCGAGTTTTAATCATTCCATGGGAATCTGGTAGACTCACTACAATGCATATGATTGGTATCTCTATTTCTCTATACATCGGAACTCTGCTGGTGAGGCTGTGGATTATATGGGGACTTCCGTCATATATGGTGGGACTGTCCTACGATCCGCCCAATTTGAACAGAAATACTTGCCCAAATGAAAGATATCCTGGGATATTCCATACCAGACATTCCTGAGTTTATGCTTCTAGGCCTCCGAGATGACTTCCTCAAATATCAAACTGTGGGGGAACCGCTCCATTCTCTGGCTATGTCTGGGGGCTGCCAAGATGGTTGTAGAAAATGCCTGGAAGACGAAGGAAGCCCCTTACCTAACTCAATGGCATGCTAGATTGTGGCAGGCCCTCACGATGGAGCGTATGGTAGGTATTCTTAGTGACAACTTTAAGAATTTTGAATATATCTGATGCCCGTTAGTAACGTACCTCTCCAGGGGACTTCCGCTGCTGGCATGCCCAACACGTACAAGAGCACTCCACCTTTTCCAGTTTTGAGGAATCCTCTCTATTTGAGACCAGAGAGATGATGGTCCCTGGCTTCTTCCATAACCCCTACTGTCTTCCGCTACGTATCATCTGATACCATTCCCAGTATGCACCGAATGTTATACCCATGCACCACCTGTTCATTTGTTGGAGAGGGCGGTGGGGAGGAGGGTACTGGAGCTGTAGGTATGTTTATGCTATACATATTTACTGAGCAACGCACATGCGTAAGAAGTGCAAAGTGAGAGTTATGAGGGAATTAGTAACAGAAACTGTTAATAGATACCAAGGGGCCCATTAGGATGTCGGGCGGATTGCCCCCGCCAGGCTGCCGGTGGCCACCGCCAGCCTGGCGGGGGAAATCCGCCCGACATCCTTCCCTGAATTCCCCCCGCCATATTAGTATGGCGGGGGGACCACGGCGGAAGAAAACTCCGCCTGCCACTTTTCCGCCCCGGTCGCCTTGCGGCCGGGGCCGAAAATGTTTAATATGGTGGCGGTGTCTATGAGACACCGCCAGCCATATTACAATGGGCATGCGGTGTTCACTCTGGGGCGCCCCTGTGGGCCCCCAGAGTGACGGCCAAAGGGGGGTGGCACACGGGGGTACCTGTGGTACCCCCCCTGCATTTGCATAATCGCAGCGGCAGGCACCGCGCGGTGCCTGTTATGTTATGTTATGTTATTTATTCTTTTATATAGCGCACGGCTACTCAAAAAGAGTGTCCCGGCGCTTTTATTGGAGAAGGAAGGCTGCCACACAATAACATAACACCGATAAAAGAAAGAACAGAAATACAGAACAAGTACAAACAGGAAACCGGCTACTGAGTGAACAACCAGGTTTTCAAACCTTTTCTAAAAGCAAGGAGACTAGAAGCTCCCCGGAGGGCAAGCGGCAAAGAATTCCACAACTGTGGTGCCAGCAGACCAAAGGAGCGGCCTCCCAGGCGCGCTCTCTGCACACGCGGGACGACCGCCAAAAACAGAGATTCTGACCTCAAGGACCTAGTCGGTTGATAAAAGACCAGTCTCTTTTGAAGGTATTTAGCTCCCACCATGTGGAGAGCTTTGTAGGCCAGAGTCAAAGCCTTGAAGGCAATCCGTTTCCGGATGGGAAGCCAGTGCAGAGTTATCAACAGGCCAGATGCACTGGCCCGCCTGTTTAATCCAAAGATTGCTCTCGCGGCAGCGTTCTGCACCACTTGAAGCCGCTGCAGCAAGTACTCTGGAAGGCCCAGGTAAAGAATGTTGGAGTAATCCAACCTGGACCCAATCAGAGCCTGCACTGTCACTTTCCTGTGCTCCTCGGACAACAGGGGAAGGAACCTCCGCAGCATCCTGAGGATGCCGAAGCAAGTGCCCGCCACCCCAAGGATCTGGGATTTCAGTGTTAATCCTTTGTCCATCTTGACCCCCAGATTTTTAGCGACATGGGAAGAGCAGGATGGAGGAAACATATTAATCGGCCACCAGGCCTGCCAGTCTGGCTCTGTATCACACCCGAAGAAGAGTACCTCGGACTTATCGGAATTGCACTTGAGGCTGTTCAGATGGAACCAATGAAAAACAGCCCCAAGGCAATCCCGGATACTCTCCTCCTCATTTGCAGCTTTGATTATGCAAATGCGTGCATTTGTTTGTAACATTGTGGCGGGCAGTGCAGTGAGCACCGCCCGCCACAATGTTAAATTGAGGAATGCGCCCGCCACTGTGGCGGGCGCATCCTAATGCCAATGTCGGGATCCCCGCCCTTTAGGCGGGCGGTCCCGATCTCCGTTAGGGTGGCGGGCGGACAAAGTCCGCCCGCCATCCTAATGGACCCCTATGTATTGTGAAACAGGAGTCGTATTTGGATGTGCCTTTGAAAAACCAATAAAGAAAGTTTTGACAAAGAAAAAGACTAAAATACTTCTTAAAGTTCAGAAATCCTCCCTAGGCATTTGTGCTACATTTTTATGCTACTAATGCACTCTTACACCTACAGCCACATAAACCAGCCAGTCTTGCACCTACGTTGAGCGAATGCTTTTTAGATTCAACTTTAGAGGCTTTTCGATCAAATGGAGCATTAAGGTATTAACATTTCAGGAGCTACTCAAGAACACCATTGTAGTTTACAAACGCCGCCTGAGGCGTGGGTGCCCTCTGGTTCTTAGCATGTAGAATCAGTTCTCATTTAGAAAAGTGACATGCCTGTTTTGACCAGCTCAGATAAGAATGCACTTTATTTTATTTAATGGAGAACTGAAACCTTAAAAGTGACTGTTTTAAGTAGCCCCACTATGTCTCTTGTGAAAAATCGAGATGAGCCAAATGTCAACTATGGGATTTCAGCTCTCTTAAAAATAAAGAGCATGACCCCTCTTAGCCAATAAAATGTGTTCAAACATTTGTCATTCATGGTCACCACAGATAAACTGTGGTTTGTCAAGAACATGAAACTAAGAAGTCTTCAGATACTGTCCTATAGCAACCCTGTCCTCTTGGCTAAATGCATCAAGGGAGTCAATTAAAAGTCCCTGAAGATGAGTTTTACATTACAGGATAATAACATGGGAATTATGCATTTGCACAGTATCTTCGTGTAGGCGCTTCATCTTAAATTAATTATGCACATTACATTTCGGATTAATTATATGTGTACTTTACCCACTAGACTGTCTCAAATGAATACTTAATCAGGCCTAAGCTGAGCCAAGTGAAATAATTAAAGAATACTTGGTACACAGTACCCTCCCCACAATGTGACCTTCAGCCCTGAGACACACATAATGTATGCTATATTTATAATTCACATCTCAAGCTCAATTGTCTCTTGGTACAAAATTAATATTTTACTTATTTTATGAACTGCAGAAGGGTGAAAAATTGACTGAGCCCATCCTCCTCCTCTGTTGAAAGAAAAGCATACTAATATGTCCCCCTCACGTTTTGTCATTAGCCACGCCCCTGTACATATAGCATCATGACGCAGAAGCAGAGTGGGATACTTTGTATAGTTGGTAAGGTTAGAGGAGGGAAGAAGATAGGCAGATCAGATGAGGCCAGTGGTCATTTTGGACGCCAATATCTATGAAAGTCTTTATACAAAGCATTGATAGTGAGTGAGACAGGGCAGGAGACTAACAGTCTATGAAGTTTTGTTCACATAAATAAAATCCTACTTCACACATACTCGAAAAATGTATTAACATGTTGTGGGAGCGCAGGTTTGATATACAAGCGAGGAGGCTGTAAGTATTTACGAACAGACTGAGTTTTATTGTCAGGAGTAATAAATGTTTGTGGTTCAAAATGGTGTTCTTCCGGTTCCTCTTCTAATGGGGGTGTTGAGGGCGATGTTTCCTGCTCCTCGTCTTCGGAGTCAAAGGGATCTCCCCTGAGGCTCATTAAAGAGGAAAATAAGGAGCCGTCAGAACACAAGTTCCGGAGTATTTCAGAGAGACTACCCCGTCACCACACAGTGAAGTATAAAAAAAATGAAGCAAAACACACCTGTCAGGGCAGGTGGGTCGTGAGAAGGAAGAAATTTGTGCCTAGGAAGAGGACTTGGTGAGAGGGGGGAAAGACTATAAACTGGGTTGAAAATAAAGGATCTATCTCCTGTGGCGCACAACAAACGAAAGATTCTTTATGTGGTCACACGTTCCCACTACTGCCACACGGTAACCATTTGTCAGGTTATGTAACTTTCCTCATAAAAAAATACACCTTAGGACCTCTTTCCCTCTGTTTGGGGTCACGTCTCCAATTATATATGGGGAAAAGCTTAGCATTCCTTGTTACCCCCACCTGATACGGCGTAACGAAACTTGAGGGGGCCCCCCTGCAAAATACATGGAGGGGGCCCCCCCACGTGGCCCGGCCCACCACCTACCACTTTGCCCCAATTTGGATGGATTGACAGATGGGTGGGTGGAGGGTGGTACGGATAAATGGATGGATATGGGCGGATGGATGGATGGTTGTGTGGCTGGGGATAGATGGATGGACTGATGAATGGATGAGCAGACGAAGGTACGAATTGATGGATGGATGTAGATGGATGGATGGATGGATGGATGGATGGATGTGTGGCTGGGGATAGATGGATGGACTGATGAATGGATGAGCAGACAAAGGTATGGATTGATGGATGTAGATGGATAGGTGGAGGGATGGGTGGATAGGTGGAGGCATGGGTGGATAGGTGGATGACAGATGGGTGTGTGGTGGCTGGGCGGACGGATAGATGGATTAATGAACGAATGCGTGTGTGTCTAGGGATGGACGGATGGATATGTGGCTGGGGATGGCTGGACGGGTGGACTGAAGTACGGATGGATGGATGGATGAAAGGATGGGTGAGTGGCTGGGGATGGCTGGATGGAAAACTGGATGGATGAAAGGATATGTGTGTGACTGGGGATGGTTGCACGGGCGGACGGATTGCTGGGTGGATGGATGAATGGAAGGATGGGTGTGTGGCTGGGGGGGATGGGCGGACAGGCAGATGGATAGATGGATGGATGAACGGATGTGTGTGTGGCTAGGGATGGACGGATTGATTTGTGGCTAGGGATGGAGAGATGGACGGTTGGATGGACAGAGGTATGGCTGGATGGATGAAAGGATGGGTGTATGGCTGAGAATGGATGGCTGAATGGATGGATGGACGGACGGATGGATGGATGCAGGAGCGGGTGATGCAGTTAAGCTCGGCGGGCGGGTGATGTTGACTCATGTTGGAATAGGATTTATTTAATTTACTCTATTCTATCATCTAGATTTCCCCCTTCGGTGCTTAACTGCACTGGTCGCTGCTGGATGGATGGATGAATGGATAGTTGAATGGATGGATGGATGGACGGGTGGATGGAATGATGGGTGTGTGGCTGAGGATGGTGGATGATTGGTTGGGTGGATGGTTGGTTGGATGGATGGATGTTTGGGTAAGTGGAATGGGTGGACTGGATTTGAAGGTTAGAATGCACATGACGTAGTAGGCAGTGGGAGGTGACAGGACACTAGGGCCAACTGGGGGTCTGATTTTAGAAGTAGGCATGTGGCACTGGTGGCTGGGAGGCAAAGAGGCGCCAGTCACAGACCCTCCTCTCCCCAGGCCTGTAAGGGGTGTCACAGTAAGCAGACCCTTCCTTAAGCTTCTCTCTAGAGTCTCAACACCCTAAAGGGACCACAGGCCTTTGCCAGACTGTCCCCGACTCATCAGTGAGTGGGGGCCCCATGCCACCCAGACCTGGCCTGTGATTCTCTGCCCCTAAAGGCCTCTCCACAGCCTCTCTCCAGCGCTCCTGTGAGCCGCCATTGTCCAGATGAACAGCCCCCCGTGCCCAGAGTCAATGCCCCAATGTTTACAATCAGCCTTGCCCAGTCCCCGGGCACCTGGCCGTACCTCGTAAACACACTTGCTTGCCATGCCAGCACTCTAGTGCTCCTTGTTAGCCCTCCCAGAGAGCCCTTTAGGAACCCTCAAACTGCCTGTTATCCGTCAAGCACGCCCCTGACCTCGAATGTACCCAGGCCCGGTTCTAGCGGGAGGGCCAGGTTGGCCAGGCCCACCCAAGGTAGCCCCATGGCCCTCCCAAAGCCGGTTTGCAAGCAGAAAAACATCGTTTGTTCTTTTTCGTTATGATTTATTTGGGCCAGCGGCCTTGCTTTCTCATCCTAATTGTTTAATAAACATGATATGCACCAATGACATGGACTGCTTGAAGTGCCTGGAGACAGGCGTGAAGTCAGTGAGGATGGCTGTTATTAATGAGCGCATGTGAAAAGGAGGGAAGCCTGTGACACTCCTACCAGATCAAAAGAGACACAAAAGCACTCATCACACAGTATTTAAGAGATACTACAGGGACACAATAATCTGATAGTATTTAACCATCCCATGGTAAGTTATTGAAAATGTGGAATTAGTATTTATATGTTAGTGTTCAAGTTCAAGTTCAAAAGACCTTTATTCGAATTTCATAAAATTCATAAAAGTACCACAATAGAAACATACATTTACACAACAAAAATCAAGTTTACAAAATTCATGAATTGTTAAAATCGAATACATTTCTCATAAGACTATTTTCAGGGGTTTTCCATCGTTTTACGTACACGTATTATAAGTCTCAAGAAAGTGCTAGTGCGGTAAATTAATTCAATGGTATCCAGGGAAAGTAACATTGAGTAGGACTCCCCTAACGAAAGGGGTCTATGTTTCCTAAAATACGGAGTTAAAAACCAGTTAATATATTTTAAATAAAATGTACAGAAAAATAGAAAGTGCAACTCATTCTGTTTACTAATACCATCACACGGGCATGGATTATAATCTGTTGTGTGCTGATAGCCCAGGGGAAAGCCCAACAAAAGTTTTATTGAGCCCGCCCTTAACCGAAACAGCAATGATCTCTCCCAGTTGGTCATGGGTAGGGTGAGGTATTGTGCAAGATTTCTCCTACTTAAATCATTTCTCTGGTAAGTCACAACAGTTGATTTGAGAATTTCCCTTTCCATTCGTTCTGAATTATAAAGTGCATACAGTGCTTGTCTGACCTCAGTTTTATCTTTAAATTCAATCTTACTGGGATCGGAGAAAAGGTCTTCCCTGTTCACGTTGCTCAGTGTTTCAAAAACTCCCGCGAGCCAGGGGATCGACATGCCGTGATCACATTTAAGACAGTCTTTTATGATGTTTTGCGTTAAACTGGCTGAATTATTCCTCCAGATCCTAATCCAGAAGAGAGCTGGCCTAGATCTAATAAAATCACATACGTAGGGGAGATTAAGTTCCTCATGGCAAATCAATTCGGAGGATGAAATTGGGGCACCCAGTATTCTCCTACAGAATCGACCTTATTCTCGCTGAATACTGGGGCTTTTCCTCAAACCCCAAACCTCGGCCCCGTATGTGGCTACTGGTAGGCACTGTAAGTTAAAAAAATTTAAAATAGCTCTGTGGCACCTATTTTCTTTGGTCGGGGCAAGCTCAAAATAGAATTGTTGGCTTTCGAGAACTTGCCCATGGCGTGGGCCGTATGCCCACTCCATGAGCCGTTCGCAGCGAAAACCAAACCAAGATACGGGAATGTGGATACAGATTCTAATTTATCTTTCCCTATGTGTATAGTATTGAGCTTGCGTTTCCCAGGGACACATGGCATAATAAAAGATTTTTTTAAATTGATGCGCAGGTCTAAGCCCTCCATGTGTTGGACAAAACCTTTAACAAGTAGGCGAAGGGCATTTAGTGTTCGTCCCATCAAGACCGCATCGTCAGCGTATAATAAAACTGGCAATGGTTGCCCCTGGATAGTTGGTACGTCACTAGTCACTTGTTTTAGAGCTTTGGCCAGACCATTAATGTAGATAATAAACAGCAGGGGTGAGACGCTAGCGATCCTGGTTATGGGATGGACAGGTGGTTGCTTCCGGGAGGGAATTACGAGATTGCACTTTACTCCAAACCGGGCTCACACCGCCTCACAGGGCCGACACGTCACTCCGTACAGATTTGGCACCTCGCGCAGAAGAAACTCGGATGGTCGGGTGTCCTTACAATGGCCACGACTCTATGGGCTTCCGAGAAACTGGGAAATCTGAGGCACACTAAGGGGTTCCGTAACTGGGACCTAATTGGCATTTCACAAATCAAAGACATCTGGGGCCCCAAGGGGATCCACACGTTCGATCACTTACAGGAGACGTATGAACTTGCACGGACGGAATTCTTCAGATACATGCAGTTGCGGCATTCCCTGCAGGTGAACATCCCATCAGGCACTGCGCTCCCACAGGTTTCCCCACTTGAGGACAGACTACTAGACGGTCACATGACAGAACACGCCATCTCTCTCACATACAAAAAACTGGTCAATAACCCCCCTGACCAGCTCCTCCCCCTAAAGGAGAAATGGGTAGCAGACGGGTTGGAGATTGACGAGGAGGAATGGTCGTACGCTCTTGCATCCCCAAGGGAGGTGGCGATCTCGGCTCGACTGAGATTAGTCCAACTGAAAATACTACACAGGGTCTACATTTCATGTACCAGGTCGCAAAAGATGGGGAGAGGAGGGGACAGCCTATGCAGGAGAGGATGTGGGGGTACAGGCACCTTCTTCCATATATTGTGGGGATGTCCGAAGGTACAAAGGTATTGGAGACGGGTGGTGAACTGTATGCAGGAGGTATGGGAGGTGGAAATTCGCCCGGAGGCTAAAAGATGCCTCCTGAATGTGTGGGAGCCCACGGATCTTTCTTCAAAAGGCAGAATGTGGGTGACACTTGGGCAGACGGTGGCAAAAAGGAATATCGCTAGACTATGGGGGGACCCCAAGCCGCCAACACTACTGGACTGGCAGTCCGACATGGACTGGTGTATGCTGCAAGAAAAGAACGTGTATGTGGCACGAGGGTGCCCTCGAAAGTGGAGAGACATATGGTCAAGTTGGAATGAGTAAAGGGGTAACATCTGCGAGCCTCCATATGCCCCACAGACTGGCTCAGAGGATATTGACTAGAACACTTTCTCCTTTGCGATAACTGTAAATAATGTACTGTCTACTTATTGCTGGTACCGAAACGGACTTGAAAAATGTAACTTGCTCACTGTGTTTGTTCAATTTCTTTAATAAAAAGAATTAAAAATAAATAAATAAATAAACAGCAGGGGTGCTAAAACGTACCCCTGTCTTACCCCTCTGCCGATGTTAATGGGTCCAGATACTTCTCCACCGGCCCCAATCCTGACTTGTGCTTTGAGGTCGGTGTGGAGGTATGCCAGGAAGTTAACAAGAGCCTCATCCAGTCCATAATTCAAAAGAATTGCCCACAGTTTGGATCTGTTCACTAGATCCAAAGCGGATGAGAGATCCATGAACGCAAGGTAGATAGGGGACGATTGGGCGATGCTATACTTGTCAATGATCAATTTCAGATTCAAGCATTGCTCCACCGTCCCCACCCTGCTTCTGAATTCCATCTGGCACGGGTCCAATAGACCCGTATCTTCAGTCCACTCTACCACCCTATTATAAATTATTCGCCCCAGGATTTTTAAGGTATTATCCAAAAGAGAAATCGGACGATAGTTCACTGGGTCCGATCTCTCACCCTTTTTAAAAATTGGGACTATGGTGCTGGTAGCCCAAGTAGTTGGCATGGGAACTTTGGGGAGGCTATTAAAAACATTGAGGAGGATTGGTGCCCATAGGTCCGGGCTGTGCTTAATTATATCTATAGGTAGGCCGTCAGGGCCTGGAGCCTTGTTTCCAAGGCTCTCTTTAATGGCTATCTCCACCTCATAGAGGTCTATTTCTAAGCCTTGAAGCTGACCCCGGGGAGAGCTAGATGGTTCTTCAGGTGGAGCGGCGTATATTTTGGAGAAATGGTCCTCCCAAGAGTTGCTGGTTATATTGCAACTGATTGGGGTAAGTTGTTTGCCCATTTCGCGCGTTTTTCTGACAGCTGACCAAAAAGGGCAGCTGTTTTTCAATTTAGCACTCCCGACCAGCGACTCCCATTGTTCTGTTAGTAATGCAGCCTTCCTTTCGGCTATCTTAAATTTGTAGAATTTCCTGGCTGCCTGAACTTCTACTAAGCACCTTGGTTTAGTGGTTAATGCCCTGCGCAGTTCCTTATTTGCTAGTGAACAGGCAGAGTCAAACCACCTGGGTTCTTTCCGCTCTTTTGGTAATGGAACTGACAGAGAGGTTTTTATTGCTGAGCACAGTTTACCGAAATCATCGATTATCCTGTGACAGTTCCCATCCGTAGTTAGGCAAGAAATAAATAGCTTAGGATGTTCCCTATTTACGCTTTCTAGTATGGCCCCACTGTCGACTCCCCTCCATTTCAGGCGCAAGCCGTCACCTGTGGGTGTAATATCTCTTGCCCCGTTTAAGTTGGCATATACCTTATTAGGACCTAATTTTAACGTCACAGTGAGGGGATTATGATCACCAAACGAGGTTTCTACCACTGTAGATTTTATCACACAGTCAGATAAATGGGGAGACATAAAAATAAAATCAATTGTGGGGGAACAGTCCCGCCCTCTGAACGTAAGAGCATGAGGTACACTGGGGATGTGGCTTGTGTCCATAGCATTACTGAGAGTATGCTCAGTTAGTACATTAGCAAGTTCAATACCCCTTCGTTCAGCTTGATCTGGGTGGTTTCTATCCTCAGTTCTGCGATTCTTAGAAATCTTTGCATTAAAATCCCCCCCAATAAGAATCCCTGTTTCCTCCCCAGTTTCAGAACTGGTTTCCAGGTTTCTTAAAGTCTTAGAGAGTGCTTCAAAGTTTTTGTTAGGTACAGAACAAAAGTCATTATTGTAAAAATTGATTAAATAAATCCCGGTCTTTCGCTTGAACTCTAAAATCTGTATGTTCGGGTTTCCTCTTGAAAGGTCTGTGATTGTGCCACCAGCCAGTGTCTTAATGCCAATAAACAAGCCTCCCACTGCACGTCCTGAGTCAGGCTTGGGTGCTGTCACGCTGAAGCAATGGTAGCCCTCAATTTATAGATTCTCCACAGCCCATGTCTCCTGGAACATGATAATGTCTTTACCATCCAGTAACTGAGTCCATTCTGGGTTTGACAGTCTTGACTCCAGCCCTGCCACATTCCAGCTAAGAATGGATAGGTCACAGTGGTTACTATGTCTAATTGGTATACTTCTAACATTCTTAACTGTGCTCTGCGTGAGGTTAATTGGTTTGTAAAATATAACCTCATGTGTAGTTGCAGGTGTGGTAATATGGGGTTGTGCTGATGTCTCCTGAGATGAAATAATTGATACCGAGGGTAAATGTTCCTCATTATTAATGCTTTCATCTTGGCATGCACCACTACTTCCCTTTATCCCCAGTCAGTCCTGATCTTCTAAATTTGAGAAGGCTTATTCGAACCGATTATAGGTTGGGATGTTATATATAGGCCTCAACTCATTAGGACCAAAATTTAAGTTTGAACTGGGGCTGAAGTATGGCCTTTCATTGTGATTATGCAAAGGCATAATGGGGAAATATGGGTATGGCGTAGGGTGTCCCATGAATTTAGCCTGATAGCGCTGGGCTGGGCGTTCGTGAGATCAAAATCTTGTTCAGTTGGTGAGGTGGATATAAATCCCCGATTCCAAGGTTTTGCTCCTGATGTCGCGTGGCCGGGTTGGACATGGAATTAGGGGTTGGGGCTAGGTGTCTATAAAAATAACCCAGGGGAAGCAGGGTCATGTTAAATTCCCATGGTGAGGGTAACGGCGCGTTAGCAACGGTTTTTTGAGCCCATTGAGGGGACCTGAAGTTTATGACTACACAGTCTCCCTCAAACTTTTTTCTCAGTGGGCCCACCCACCCGACTCTTTGTGTTTGAATGATCTCCCTTGATCCTTCCATTGGGAAATTACAATTTGAGGATAACCGGTGGACAATCCTATTTTTGAGAGTTATGTGATTTTCCTCTTGGTCATTCTTTAGTTTAGGCGCATTGACCAAAATCAACACATATGGCCCGCATTCAGGCGGCAGGTTGATGCGGGTGGGGATCTTCCTCGTATTGGTTGCCATGTTAAGTTCAGATTGAACTGTAGGGCGATTTTGGGAATCATTTTTAGGTTGATTAGTTAGGGCCCTTTTGCTTTTCAGCGTTAGGATCCGTCCTTGCTACACTGGCTGCCTTAGTCGTATTTAAACTCAGAGCATGTTTGGCTAGATGTTGGGTTTTACTTGTGCTGTGTGCGGGCGTAGTTGAAGTTGGTTTATTGTGACCAGCTGTTTTTGAAATAGTATTGGCACCGCTATTTTTAGCCTTAGTGCCACCTAATGTCCCAACTTTAGGTTTGCTTATTAGGGTCTGCCCTATGCCCAATTTTGATATGTTCTCATCCATCACTCTCAACCTCTTGTCCAGATTTAGAATTTGTTGGTTAATTGGTCCTAAAAGGGTGGACAATAGTGTCTCCATTCTCCCCCAGAATACTTCATTTCCCGATGCTGCACTAACTTCTACAATAGGAGTTTTAGTTGCCATAACTTCATCTTCTCCCTTGTCCCTTTTGCGCTCTACGGGAGCGGGAGCCCTTCGATTTCGCTTGCGCCCTCCCTTAGATCTATGTGTTTTAGATGGTGACTCAGTGTCTAGATGCTTCAATTTTCTTTTAGCTTTTTGGCCCCGGGTTCGCGCAGGGATGCTATCGCTTTTATCTCCCTCAGTGTTTGATATATCAGGATCCACATAAGAATCGTTACCATCTAAGTGTAGGTGATCATTTATCAATGATGCGCGGGAATCTTGACTGGTATTCATGTCATGCCTGAGCAAGGTGGGTGTAGATGATAACCTACTACCTGGGGTAAATTGTACCAATGGGGCCGTGTTCACAATTATACAATTCTCATTGGAGTCTGTGCCTGGAAGTCCAGCGAAGGAAGCAACAAGTGAGGAGTCCAATGAGTTGTCATGATTCAAAAGAAGAGGGGGCAGCCTTGATGGGTATGAAAAACGCCTTTCAGTATTCTGAATGGCAGTAGCAACGACATCAATTGTCTTCGGGAGCATGTTGTCAATGGCGGTCAATGTTGGCCGTGGGGTGGTGGTAGTTGATGGCTGGGCCGGTTTGTGCACGTCTTTTGGCCTGGGTACTGCTGGTGTCCTTTTCCCCATGATTCTAAGCAATTTTTTAATCGGTAAAGTGATAGAATATACTTTGTCACTAACCTGATGTAGGTCCCAGGAGGAAGGGGCTGCCAAGGGGGATGGCCCAGCCCAGCCTCTTCTGGCCTCTTCTGACCACAGAGGGCCCGCCCTTTGCTTGGGCTTCTCCCGGGACGCTTCCGCGCGCTCCCGCAACGCGGAGGAAGAGGGTCTTTTTAAAGCGCCTCCTGGCGCGTTTCTTGCATTGGGGGCTTCCGGCCGTGTTGCAGGCTGGAGCCTGTAGTCCCTGGTGACAGCGCTCTCCCCCACACAGCGGCCGCAGAGCGAGATGAAAGTCAGCTGCGGCAGCGGGAGGAGAGCAGGGAGATACTGGCCAGGTCAAGCAGGTCAAGCAGCCCAGAGCAAGAAAAGCACGAGCTCCGAGTAAGGAAGCCCCCCGCAAGGCAGGTGAATAACAGCAAGGCAACCGGCCTTGCCAACAGGGTCCCCCGCACCACCGAGGAAGAGGGTCTTTTTAAAGCGCCTCCTGGCGCGTTTCTTGCGTTGGCGGCTTCCGGCCGCGTTGCAGGCTGGAGCCTGTAGTCCCTGGTGACAGCGCTCTCCCCCACACAGCGGCCTCAGAGCGAGATGAAAGTCAGCTGCGGCAGCGAGAGGAGAGCAGGGAGATACGGGCCAGGTCAAGCAGGTCAAGCAGCCCAGAGCAAGAAAAGCACGAGTTCCGAGTAAGGAAGCCCCCCGCAAGGCAGGTGAATAACAGCAAGGCAACCAGCGTTGCCAACAGGGTCCCCCCTCTTAAAGTGCAGCACTATATACTGCAAATACCACACACATCCTTTGACTTTTCTGAAGTGAAGACTTTTGACAAGTTTCACTAATACAACACAGATACAGCATTGACTGGGGCAGTGCAAGTTCTTATTAAATGAAAAAAAACACTGGCGGCTGTCCTGTGGCAGCACTGCCTACTTTTAATTTCCAGAGGTACTCACTGATGGCTGAGTCAAATATAATTACACCTCAATTATGGCACAAACACCACGCATTGCGGCGAGCAACAGTGACTATTCTTTTTATTCTCTTTGTTTGTCATATGAATAGATACAAATGGAATATAGCACTGCTCTAGCCCCTCAGATCATAAAGATACTCCTGTGGGCTAATGCACTTGCTTCAAAGATGTTCCTATAATCTGTGACTTAGTAAGTTAAAATCTTGTCAGCCTTTCACTACTCACACAAGATTGGGACAACTTGTATGTCCTTACATCAGTATAAATATTCTGAGCTTCTCAGTGTCTCTGATCTGGGTAAACACAGATATTTAAGCTTCAAATAAATCTGGTCTTTTGGGGCATATCAAGAGCTAGAACACATAACGCAGTAATGTTGTCGATTAACTAGCAGCTGGGATGGTGTCTTTTCAACAGAAGTCCTGAAAACCCAGGTCAACAGTTTTCATACCTGTGGCTCTCTAGGGCAGGGAAGATTATCAACATTTATAGAATTTTGATGAGGAAATGGGGATGAGGTGCAGGGATGAGAAATGGAGGAGGGTGATTAGAGGAGTATGTGGGGATAAAAAAGATGTAGGTTAGAAAAAAGGATAAAACAAAAGACTGGTAAAGAAAGAGGTAGGTGAAATAAGAGTAACCGAGTGAGTAGAAGGCAAGAGAACACATTTAACAGATGTTGATTAGAGAAGAGTATGAGGGTGATGAGTGCTAAACTAGAGAAGGTGATGAAGATGGTGTTTGAGTTGGATGAAGGGAGATGAAAGAGGACTCTGGGAAAGCAGTATACAGGAGCAGGAGAATGATGAGCAAATTGGGTGATGCAAGTAGACTGATGATTGATAGGCATGTACTGGGAGAGGGTGATAAGATGGGAGTAGTAGGAGAGGAGTATGAAATGTTGAAGGAGGAAGATGAGTCTGGTGAAAGATAAAAATGATGAGAAAGGAAGGTGATCAGAGAGAAGGTTGGTGAGCAAATGACAATTTGGGGGAAATTGAGAGTTAAGAGGAGAGTGGTAGAACACAAGGAAGAGGACGGTGATGGGAATAGGATATACTAGTAGGAGAACGTAGGAAAACAGGAAAGAGGAGGGGACAAGCTAATCACAATTTAGAAGAGATAGTTCAGTTTTGAAGCATTCACATAAGGTGTATGTTTTCTTGGGTTTCACCTAGAATGCATTCTGCTCAAAGAGCTGACAGTCAAATATTGTTTGACAAACTAGCCACCAAATTGAAGGACCACTTGTCATTCTCAGAAGTTGCAATCTTTGCACAGTGGGAAGCTAGGGTTTGAAACAGACCTCTGTTTGAAGTTTGGTTGGTTCAGCTTAGGTTGGCAACTTTGATTGATCATCCAGTTGTTACTTCTCTTATTTGGAGTACATGTACCGCAGTAGGCACTATCCAAAACATTTTTTTAAAAGTTGCATAGGTTATTACTTCTTCTTTAAAACATGTATGGCTTTCAAGTGTTTGTAGATGTTCTGCGTGCTCATGAGCACACTATGTAAATAATTCAGGCCTTGTTGCTGCTGTCATTCCAAATGGTAAAGGCCACCAGGGAAGAACAGGAACAGGTGCAGGGCAGCAGGATTGCACACATCCATGCACCCACAGAAGTACAGCCACTATCCTCATGCAGCAGTAGGAAATACAAGACTGACAAAAGAGGGTGAGGTGGAGAGAGTCGAGGTTGAGATAGAAAGAAGAATAGGTGAAGCAGAGAGAAGGGAGGGTTATAGGTAGAAGAGTGATGATGAGAGGGAGGAGGGTGAGGCAGAGGGAGGATAGTGAGAAAGAGAGAGGGGGGTGACTGGTGAGCCAGAGACAGAGAGGAGGGTGAAGAAAAGAGAGTTGGGTGAGATAGAGGGAAGAATGGAGTGGAGGTGGAGCCGCAGTCACACCACGGAGAGGTGGAGAGAGAGGGGAGAGTGAAGCAGAAAGAGGCGAGTGAGATGAGAAAAAGATGGAGGTGGGTCAAACAGAGAGGAAGCCGAGCCAGGGAGAGAGAAGGGAGAGGTGGAGAAATAGGAGGGTGAGGCAGAGGAAGTGGAAGGAGAGATGAAAAGAAAAGGGGAAAATAGAAAAGAAAAGAGGGGGAGGTGGGTAGGTGAGCAGGGTGAAGTGGAAAGGAAGGAGGTTGAGGTGGAAAGAGAGATGGGTGAGGAGGGGAGAAAGGTTCATGTGGTAGAGAGAAAAAAGCCTGATGCAGAGAGAACAGAAGAGATTAAGCACGTAGGTGGAACCTCAAGAAAGGCAGAACGAAAACTAGTGTACATGCTCTCAGCAGTAGGTACAGTATGCAGCTCAGCCCCCCTTCAAAGCCCCTTCAGCATGCCTGATCCCAACTCACTGATACCTGGGAAATGCTATGCAACTCCATTCATCTTCACAGTCCACCCATGCTTTCTCTTGGCCTTCCAGATCCTGAATCCTGGAGCCGGGCCTGAATGTACCCCCCGTGGGGCAACTCCTAGTGCCTGGAGTCAGCATCCCCCTCACCCGTGCCCACTACAGGCCACGTCGCTTGCCCGTAACCACCCGCTCTTGTATGCCCCCACCCCCAGCCCCAAGGTCTGTGAACACCCCACAGGGCCCTCGGCAGAACCACCACCCCAAAACCGTGAGCTGGTTCTGCCTACCTCCCTCAAGTGAATTGCCATCGGCAGCCACCCCTCACCCACGCAGGCAACACTCTGCCATGAAGAGCACACGGCGAGCACTGGCAGGGCAGTTCTGCTCAACAGTGCTTGCTGGGTGAGGGTGCCCCTGGAGCACGGGGGGGAGGGGCACAATGCAGGAACTGTGGGGGCCTGTGTTACGCCCCTGGTCCACAGTCAAACACTGAATCTTACTATAGTCATCCTTCCAGGCCTTCTGCAAGTCCATCACCCACTCCTGCAATTAAAAAACCCTGGCCTGGCTTCCTGTAGAATCAGTAGCTTCCTAAAATTCAATAATAAAGGGTTACTTACATTTCTTCAGAGCAGTGTCACCTTATCCACTGTCTCTGCAAAAGAACAGAGCATGCTGGTGTCTGCTGAATATCAGGACAAGCAAGGTGCATGGCTGAGGGGTCCCAGGCCTCCTTCACCTGGGGCGGAGGGGTCGGGGGTAAGCCCCTTTGAGTGCACACACAGAGTTCTATCACCTGTCTCTCCCTCTCAACATTGCTTCTTCCTTTGAACTTCCTTTTGACCTTCTCCTGCTCACTGCTCTGTCTACTGTTTCTTTCTGCACTCCAGCACTCTGGTTTCCTTATAAATCCTGGGGTGCCTTCCCTTCCAGGCCTCCATACACAAGCAAGAAACAAAAGCTATAAATTGTAACTGTTTTTTTTTGTATGCAAGATCTTCAGAAAACTGCTTCCTGCCCAAAGAAAGGCTAAAGCTGGTTAGAACTGGTGTGCAGTGCTCAGGCCTGTGCTTCGGCACTCTCTTCACTGTGGGGGGAGGGGGCCCCTTCAGGTGTAGGGAAGCCTGGAGCTGAAAACTTGAAATTCTATTACAGGACCGGAGGCTTCAGATTATGCTTCTCAATCTTTACTGCATAAAACACAGCAGCCAATGAAAATGTATATTTTCAGTAAACAGTAACACAAAAAACTTCATTACCCATGAACACCCATGAGTACAGGCACGCCCCCACAGTCCATAAGAACCCCCAGCGTGCTCCCATCATCCTCTTTCTTTGCTGCTCACAAGCCAGAGTTAAGTGCACCTTCCCTGTCCCCTCACTCTGCTTGTCGGTTTGGGGGGTGCTTTGAGGGATTATTGCATTTATTGTGTTTCTAATGCTTATTTGAGTGCTGCGGCTCAGTCCGCTCCATGATTGAGGACGTTGGTGTGTTTTCTGGTTCTGTGTTATTTCTTTTTATATGGTCTCGTGTACTGCGTGCGAGGGGTACACTCACCTCGCTGTACACTCGTTACTGGGCCGTCTTGACGCTGGGGCAGCTTCCGCTGGGGAGCGCGCGCATTTCAGCGCGATTGTAACGGTCTTTGACCGGCAAGGGGCCGCCGTATCTCTTCACATGGGCCCGTTACCGGCAGCCTGAGGGCGCGCAGAGGCTCCCTGGTACGCCCTGCGTTCAGGCCGGGTGGCTCACGGCCGACGCGTGCGCCCAAAAACGCTGACCAATTGGGCTGCTTTTTAGTAGGTTTTGGTAGCGTTTTGGGCGGCGCGCCTCGGCACGTTTCCTTGGCAGACAGGAACGCGCGTTTTGCACGTTGCACACACCGGCTTGCCTCTTGTTGGATCGCCAAGTATTCTGGTTGTAATAATTACAGGGTCCAGAGTGGGCACACGCTCTGTATAATTTCAGGACCTAGGTCTCTGACCTTGCAGACTACAGCTTTGCTGAGGGGGTTTGGGTACAGTTGTGTATTGATTGTCTATTGTGTGCAGTGGGCTGACCCCCCCCCACCACCCCCAAGAGCTGCCAGGGTAATCCCTTGTGTTACCTTGTCATTTCAACACCATGGAGAATTGGGTTAAGTACCCTGAGGAGGAAGAGGCAGATGGGGAGGAAACTAATGAAGGGCAGCAGGAGGCTGTCCTAGAGGATAACATTGTCGAAGCTTTGGATGCCTCGGTCCAAGCTTCCGTTGATAGAGCCATGGAGACGAAGGTCCCACAGACTGTGCAACAGGCACTCGCAGTGGCCCTGCGCCCCATTCGAAAGCAGTTGGAAGGCTTTGCTAAACGCCATGGCTATGATAAGCGCAAGAAGCAGAAGCGCGATATTCCCTCTACCTCTACTTCAGTTGCTGAGGAGCGCCAAATGTGGCCGCATGCGCAGTCCATGGCTTCCCTGCAGGTTAAAGACGTCCCTACTCAGCCACGTTCTGGCGGCAAGGCAAAAAGTAAGCGTCAGGTTGTAGTGGACACGGATACCACCACCACTAATACAGATACCAATACGGATACTGATTCCTCGGAGGAGCAGCCTCCGCCCCCTAAGAAGGCCAGACCGGCCCCCAAGACGGTGGAGGACAAGGCCCCTAAGGCCTTCCACTTCGATCCTTCAGACATCATTCACCCTCGGTCTTCGGACTGGGTTCCGCCGGCGGACGTTTCAGACTACATTCACGACCACCTCCGGAAGAGTTTCACACGGGAGGTACGCAACCGGCTGCGGTCGGAATGCCCGCGTCCAGATATTCCGGATAATGTCGCTGACACACCGGAAATTGATGCAAGTATGCTAACTTTCTTAAAGAAATTTTCAAAGGACCCCAAAAGAGGGTTGGACCGCGCTTGGCGGGGCTGTCAGGACAAAATGCTTGATGTCATTGGGCCCCTGGCAAAGATATTGGAAATGGCCCTGGCGGCCAAGGAAGGGGCGACACCGGTGGACCCGGACATCTTGGCTGAATGGACTCAGCGCGCGATTTGTTTTCTGGGCAACGCGAATTGCGCCGTCTCTTCGGAGAGGCGCAAGTCCTTGCTTATGCGCATGGACGGGAACTTGACGGAACTGGCGGAAGCAGAACCGGGTCCCCTGGCTGGGGGATGTCTCTTTGGAGACCGTTTTGTAAAAGATGTCACCAAATATGTCGGTACTTTCACCGCATTGGATAAAGCCCAGAGCGGTATCAAGCGCGCACTCACGCAGGGTGTTTTCAACAGGGCCGGGCGAGGCGGGGGTCGCTCGTCAGGCCGAGGGTTCCAGAGAGGCTCCCAGAGAGGTGATTTTGGCCGCGGCCGCGGTGAGTGGGACTCTACCCGCGGTGGAACCTTCTATCCGTCTCGAAGAGGCTTCAACAAAGGACGTTTCCAGTCGGGAAACAACAGGGCGAATTTCAAGGCCCATCAAAGTTCCGGTGAGTGTCACAGATGTGTCTTTCCTTCCATTGGGGGGTCGCACGCAGCATTGTCTGCTTCAATGGCAGGTGTTAACTCAAGATGCTTGGGTCTTACAGACCATTCAAGGGTTCCGGCTGGAATTCTATTCTCCTCCTGCGCAAGCGTCCTCCCCGCCACCTCTCCATTTTTCCCAACTAGATCACAGTTTTATAGAGGCAGAGGTGGCAGACTTGCTGAGGAAGGGCGCGATCGCTACTTGCCAGAGAAGCCCTCGCGGCTTCGCCAGCAATGTCTTTCTAGTCCAAAAGAAGGGAGGTGGCAACAGGCTTGTACTCAACCTCAGGGAATTCAACCAGTATCTGGTGTACAACCATTTCAAAATGGAGGGTATTCACATGTTAGCGGATTTGTTACAGGAAGGAGATTGGTTGGTGCGACTAGATCTGAAAGATGCATATCTTTCTATTCCAATTTTTCCTCCGCACCGCAGATTCCTGCAGTTTCATTGGAACGGCCGGTGGTACGAGTATTTAGCTCTTCCTTTCGGTCTCTCCTCGGCTCCCTGGTGTTTCACCAAGGTCATGAAACCAGTGGTAGCCTTCCTCAGAGAAAGGGGAGTGCGCATGATCATTTACCTAGGCGACATCCTGATCATGGCACAGGACCGGTCGGTGTTGCTTCAACACTTGACCATGACTATTTCCTTGTTGCAAAGCCTGGGGTTTGTGATAAATCTAACAAAGTCAGTGGTGATCCCGGCTCAGGTGATAGATTTTCTGGGGTTCACGATCAACTCCCTCACGGCGCAACTGCATCTCCCGCAGGCGAAGTTGAGGGAGCTGAAGAAAGAGATCAGGAAATTACTGGACAGTCAATTGGTCACGCTCAGAACCCTGGCCAGGATTGTGGGTGTTCTAGCGTCCTCGATCCAGGCGATATTCCCCGGTCCTTTACATTACAGAGCCCTCCAACGCCTGAAGATCAGACACCTTTAGAAGGGGCTCTCGTATACGGACTCGGTCCCGCTTACGGACGAAGTTCGGAACGAACTCCAATGGTGGCTAGGCCACGTGGATGCCTGGAACGGCAGGGCGATCTTTGGATCTCGGCCGGACGTGATAATCGAGTCAGACGCCAGCAGATGGGGCTGGGGCGCGCGTTGTGGAGAGGTTTCCACAGGCGGCAGGTGGTCATCACAGGACCTGGAACTTCACATAAATTGTTTGGAATTACTGGCGGGATCGTTCGCGGTCCGCACGCTATCCCCGAAGCAGACATCATGTTGTATCCTCCTGCGTCTGGACAATGTGTCCGCGGTGAGGTATATCAACAAGTTGGGTGGCACGAGGTCGTCTCTTCTTGTCCAAATAGCCAAGGATTTCTGGCACTACTGCCTTCGGAACCAGATATCAGTCATTGCGGAGTACATTCCGGGACAAGCCGACCAAGTGGCGGACTGGAACTCCAGACACTTGAGGGATTTCAGCGACTGGAAGCTGCTTCCCCAGGTCTTCCTGTGGTTACAAGCGATTTGGGGTCCTTTTCAGACGGATCTTTTCGCCTCCAGGTTGACATACCAACTTCCCCGGTTCGTCAGTTGGAGGCCGGATCCGCTTGCGACAGCGACGGACGCATTCCTGCAGGAGTGGTCGCAAGGGACCCAGTATGCTTTTCCCCCCTTCCTGTTGATCCCCAGAGTGATGACTCAGGTGATACGACAAGGGGCGGAAGTTGTCATGGTGACTCCGTGGTGGACATCACAAGCGTGGTTTCCCAAGTTATTGCAGTGGAGCTGCGACCGCCCCCGGCTATTACCGGATTTGAAGTGGCTGTTGCAGGGCCCTCGTCAGGAACAGCACCCGTTGCTGCGGGAGGGCAGGCTAACCCTGATGGCATGGAGGCTTTCCGGGAACAGTGGCAGTTGCCAGGCATTTCGGGCCAGACTGCCGACTTTATCAAACAGGCTTGGGCACCTTCCACCAGGAAGCGATATTCCGCTGCCTGGAAGAACTGGATGGGTTGGTGCGTGGGACGACATCTGGATCCCGTGGGGGCAGAGTTATCCCAAATTTTGAATTTTCTATCGGAAAAAGCGGCCGATGGTTTAGCATATCGTTCTGTCAACAACTTTCGCTCGGCCATCTCGGCGGGGCATGCCCAAGTGGACGGTAGGCCAGTGGGCATGCACCCGATGGTTTGTAAACTGTTGAAGGGCATCAGGGTGGCCAATCCTCCCAAACCCAAGTATTCGGGTTTGTGGGATGTCTCAGTTGTAATTTCTTTGCTTGACAGATGGCCGGTTAATTCCCTCCTGTCCAGGAAACAATTGTCGGCTAAACTAGCCATGTTGCTTTGCTTATCGTCTTGCAGAAGATCTTCAGATGTCAGAGCGCTCGACGTAACAGGTAGAGTGTTTACCCCGGAAGGGGTTTCATTTCATATTACAGGTCGTACTAAAACATTGTCTAGGCATATATCTTATAATGCTTTTCCTGAAAATGAAAAACTGTGTGTGGTCCAATGTTTAAAGACTTACGAGGCATGTACAAAGGCCTTGCGGCCGCAGGGCTGTTCCCAACTTTTGATTGCTATTCAAAAGCCCTTTAAACCAGTGGTGGCTGCCACTATTGCTAGATGGCTTCGTTTCATTATGAAAGAGGCAGGTGTTGATACAAACATTTTTGGTGCTCATTCGGTGAGAGGCGCAATGGCGTCAAAGTCTTATGGTTTAGGATCAAGTATCCAGGATATCATGCGTTGTGCAGATTGGTCCTCTGATTCAACGTTTAAAACGTTTTATTATAAGCCGGTGGGAGATATTACTTCAGTGGTATTTACTCAGCGTTAAACTAGCATAATCTGAAGCCTCCGGTCCTGTAATAGAATCAAAAATTTGCTAGCATTCGCGACAAGAATTTTCAATTCTATTAAGGACACGGAGGCGAGGATTATCCCACCCGGCTTAATGTACTGTATGTATTAAGCTTGCCCACCCTTTTATGCAAGAATTACGGGGTGTTGTTTCCTTTATTTCAGGATCTGATAAGAAGTCGGATTGATCGACTCCGGATGTCAGGATGTTACACCTGAAGCTGTTCTTCCACGTTGGAGGATTGTGACTGTTCAAGTTTTGTTGGACTTGTTTCGCCTCAAAGAAAGAGGATGATGGGAGCACGCTGGGGGTTCTTATGGACTGTGGGGGCGTGCCTGTACTCATGGGTGTTCATGGGTAATGAAGTTTTTTGTGTTACTGTTTACTGAAAATATACATTTTCATTGGCTGCTGTGTTTTATGCAGTAAAGATTGAGAAGCATAATCCTCGCCTCCGTGTCCTTAATAGAATTGAAAATTCTTGTCGCGAATGCTAGCAAATTTGTGATTCTCCAGGTTAAGTCAGCTCTGTGCTGCCTCAGAGGAGCAGTGCCCTCTCTGGGGCCCCCACCCCCATCCTGCCTGGCTCATGGCTCTGACTGAAGAGAAACAATGTTGATACTTTGTTTCTCTTCAGTCCACAGCACGTGCAGGGCAGGCTGCTTTACCGGATGCTTTAGGGAGACAGAGGGGGCCCCTTCACTTATTGAAGAATGCCCCACCCACGGTGTATGTCCTCTGTCTTCCATGACAGGCCTGTCTTCTCCTCAAGCTCCTTTCCTCATTGGTTTCACCTCCTCTTCTCTTGCTCCTCCTGCCTTTCCCCTGCTGGCATCTACCCCCCCCCATCTGTCTCCACTCCTTCGCTGTTTGTCCTACCCCTGCTTCATGTGCCTGGTACACTTTCAGAGGCCCGGGAGGGCCGGCCTGCGCACCTTAAGTAATAAAGAAGATGCTGTGGCATGCATAGCTGGCTCTGCTCAGACTGAGGGGCCCCTGAGGGGCCCCCCAGAGCACAGGACCCCCCCGCACTGCGGGGGCTGCGGGGGCCTGTGTTACGCCCCTGAACAGTGCCCCACCAGGACTTTACCCAAAATATCAACTTTCACGATCCCCCAGTTCCCTACCCTCCTCCCTCGTTCCTCCCTCGTTCCTCCCTCCACTCACCGTGAGACGCTCTCACACACCGGCTCTGCCGCAACTCTCCAAAGTTGCGGCCGCTCTACAGCATCCTCCAGAGGACTCCACCACTCATCGCACCAAGGCTCGTCCGCTTCCGCGTCCACGGCGTCCACGGCGTCTTCTCTCCTCGGTTCCTTCTCGCTGGCTTCTGTGTAGGGTTTCTTCTCCTCTGCCGATCCTTCCGACGTCTTCACTCCTGTTCCCACCCTACGAGACTGAACGCCGTCTTCCTCGTGGTCCTCCCCTTTCATTGGACTCGGCCAAGCATTTCCTGGTTTACAGCCTCCCACTTCCGAGTTCCTACTGTCGGCTCGCTGTAGAGAGACGGGAGAAAGGCATGGATTTGTTCCCTTTAATGGATCTGGCGTTTTCCGACTGCCGTAGGACACATGCATAGAACGGGGAACCTCTGCCCATGGTGATATACCTGTGAGTCCCTCCTCACACATGTAAAATGTAGAATTTCAACACTATGATCTGAAAATAAGATACAAGAAGCAAATCAATATGTGAATTCTCATCACTTATCCCCAAACTATGTGATAAAACACCCCTTACTAGGAGAAAACCCAGAATATAAGGCTGGTAGAATTCTCATTCTCAAATATATATTTTTCATGAGTTCAAATCATGTTCTCAAAGTAGCCATTTTCTTAACAGTGCAATGTGAAATTTCAAGATCCCCAAAGATTTGGCATCTTTTAAGGTTGGCTGCCATTTCAGTGCAGACTAAAGTGTCTCCTAGTGAAACACTCATAGTAATTATTTGACTTCATCAATGTAACATAGGAGCTTCATATAAGATACAAACATCATCAGTCACACAGTGAGAACAGAGCATACAACCAGATCTGGTCTCCATTGGAAGGTGTATCACCATAGCTGGAACCAGCACATTCCACAATTTCTGTGAATATGGAAGTGCTTTCGGAATCTGATGTCTGCACATACAAGTGTGTGTTTTGCTGACTGCAACATTGTCGTGGATTTACATATAGGGTGGAGGGGCTACAGCCCTGTCTTCCTCCCAGTGGCCTCACCCAGACATCCTTAACCCCTTGCGTGCTTGTGACGGAATCATTCCGTCACAAGCCACCGTGGGGCTGTGCTGGTGACGGAACGGTTCCGTCACGGCCCAGCCACCACGCCTGCGTGGCGCTGATTTCGCGCCTGTGCAGCGCGTTCTATTGAGCGGGTGGGGCCGAGACTGAACCATTCCGTCACAAGCACAGCGCCACCGCGGCTCATGATGAAGTGGTTCCGTCACGAGCATGGTGGCGCCCCCTAGCGCCGCGGCGGAATTACTGCCGCGGCCAAGGGGTTAACCTGCCCCCAGTCTACCCTGCCTCTAAGGACCCCAACCATGTTGGCAATCACGCATACAGAGAACGGTAGTGGTGGTTCCAAAAAATTGGAAAAAACCGCACATACACTATTACTAGTGAAGTGATAGACAATACTGGCCAGTCAATAGGATCTTTCTAAATATCAAAGACGGAGTGCTACATGGACCAGTAACCCCCACTACCAGGAAGGAACATATTCGTCAAGCCGAAAGGATTGACAAATGTACATCTAGAAAAAATGGTCAGGAGAGCACAATCCTATAATGTAAATACAAACATGACTAATACAATTTATAGTCAAAACAACAAGGAATCCAAATAGGGTCAGCAACTTCTCGTATAGGCCAGGACAAATAGATGAATAAAGTTAATATTATGTGTCATCTTTTTCTTTATTGATTCTTAAAAGTGATTTTCCAATTGATAAAACAACAGCCGACACGTGTTTCGTCCGTACTATGAATTAGTACAAGGACTTTTTCAAGGCTGTAAAAACATGATAAGAAGATATATGCATGAAATTACAAAATTGTAAAAATTAAGTAATTACGAAAAAGAGAATAGAAGGGCCTAAACAAACAAGTATAAGTAATAGAATAGTGATAAATTAACAGTGAAACACCAGAAAGGCAGCGTGAATGTGCCCAGTAAAGGAATCCAAGAGAAGATGTAGACTGTGGTCTAATGGAGAATTAGAGAAATTGGAGAGAGAGGAACCAGAATCAACAAGTAACTAAAAAGTAAAACAAAAATATAAACACACTAGAGATGTGAATATATGCAACACCCAGAGTGAAACTAAAGTAAGAACTATAGGATAGCGACATCCACCACAAAGAATAATATATCTAGAGAAAGACTAACCTAATAAGGTTGACAAATGCGGTGCATGTATTGTCAATTCATGTAGATGATATTGTAAACTGGAGGCTCCTGAGTCAAATGGAGAAAGAAAGTATATATATAAAAGAATATTTAAACTATAAGTGAGTAGCTCATGAGCATAATAGCGTCAACGGGTATTATCCCAATGAATATGCATAGATGGGGAAGTGGCGACAAATGGAATCAAACTGTCTTATCCTAGTGAAATTAAATAGAGGTTAAATGATTCTGTTCAATCAAGAGATGGTGAGTTAGAAACCAAGAGTATACTGTATTGATAACGAAAAGTCTCACCAGAGCAACAACAACAGTACAAATTGCCCGAATGGGTAGATCGCAAATAAATAACTGGATGAGTATCGAATGGGGTTCCACACCATGGGTTCTATAAAATAAAAAAGTGTATTTAAACAACAAAAAATAAATATAAATAATTATAAATAATTAAATTCAGTGGGGTGACATAGCCACTCGAGAGATCACCGGCTAATATAATGTGGGGCCTCAAATGATAATAAGAAATCTCACCCAATATGTTACCACAATGAAGTTATCCAAAGGTCCCACATAAATGAAAAACCACAATAAATGGCAAGATGAAATAAATCAAGCGGGATTCTGTAACAAAATACGAATTTCACGAGGATTATAATGTTTGATGGCAAAGCTGCCCCTTTCCCGATTGTATGATAAGCAATTTCCAAATCAATAGAAAAGCTAAATTAAAAAGCCAGCGTTCGGAAAACAGCAACACAAGAGTTATAAAGACAGATATAGTATAGCCGAAGTGCAAAAGGTCAGAGTGATCAATAAAGTTAGGTGAACATAATGAATCCAATAGTATAGTCATCATATTATAACAATAAAGCCAATCTCACAAGATATGATATAAGATTAAATTAAGCCATATCACATCAATACATAATATCATTGAAAATCCAGTCATTGAGAACATAATATAAATTGTTTTAAAAAGGGGACAATGGTTACATAGTTATCAAGTTTACAAAACAAATACCACATGAAAAAACTCAATTTAAGGACAGAAGGTATAGTAATATTAATCACTATAGCTTACATCAAAAACACGAACATAATATACAATATTGCATGAAGTCATTGGTCCATTTTGATTCAAATTAGATGGTCTCTCATGTTGCAAACATGAAACACCAAGACTAGACAAACAAGGGAGAGAATTAATATAATTTCAGCATTAGGGGATATATTCAATATTCCAGATGTTTGGCAACATGACTAAAGGCAAAAAGAAACAGTATATATGGCATCTAGATATAGAAAGATATATAGTCAGGAGTTTAAACAAAGACATGCATTTCTCTATCTACATTCAACCCCCGGTCTACCGCTCTCAATTTAATGAGCCATTGTGTTTCTAACTTCCTACGGGCAGCTACCCTGTTACCAGCACTGGAATCATGTCTAAGGGTAGCAATCCCATGGAATTTAATGTTGATTACTTCAGATGATCTGTGTTCTGTGTTGTAATGTGCTGCCAACGGATAGTTGGAGCTGTTATTACGAATGGCCCTGACATGTTCTTGTATTCGTTCCTTCAGGGGACGAATAGTGCTCCCTACATAGATCTGTTTACATAGGCATATAATACAATAAACAACAAATTTCGAATTACAGTTAATGAATTCATGAATTTGGTAAATCTTGTTAGTGTTATAGCAGAAATCCATTGTTTTATTGCATGCAAATTGACAAACATTGCACATGGTGCAACTGTAGAAACCCTTAGGTTTTGAAGGGAGCCAGTTTTTTGAAGCCAAGGTCTTGGTATTGCAACCTGTTGATTCCAACAGATTGCGTAGAGTTTTGCCCCTTCTGTATGTCATTAGAGGTTTATTCTTGAAGAACGGGTCAATATCTCGGTCCAGTTGTAGCAGGTGCCAGTGTTTACGTAGTATGCCAAAGATCTCATTGCTATGGCAATGATATTGTGTAATAAAAGCTACCCGTCTTTGGTTGTTGATACTGTTTTTTCACTTTTTGTTTTTAAGTAAATTACTACGTTTACATTGTTTAATCCTGGTAGTAGCTTGTGTCAAAATATCAGGACCATAACCTCTTTGGGCAAAGCGTTTAGTTAGTTGGTCCAACTCATTGTTAAAATCATTATCGATACTGCAATTCCTTCTGATTCGAGTCATCGCGCCAAAGGGAATGGCATTGATCTGACTAGTGGGGTGGGCACTACTTACGTGCAAAACAGAATTGCACGCTGTTGTTTTCCGAAACAGTTTCGTTTGTAGAGTTCCATCTTTGACATATAATGTTACATCAAGGAAGTCAATTTCCTTCTTGTCATGGCAGTATGTGAATGTCAGATTATAGTTGTTGTTTGTAAGATGTTCTACAAACTGGACAAGAGAATCTGTATCTCCACTCCAAATGAGTAGGACATCGTCGATGAAACGACCCCAGTAAATGATGTTATTGGTTAAGTGATGGGGGCCGTCTTTCCAGATATGTTGTTGTTCAAAAAAACCCATGTACAGGTTGGCAAACGAGGGGGAAAATTTTGCCCCCATTGCCACACCAGAATGTTGTTGAAACCAAACAGATCTACGTTGGAAATAGTTGTTGTTTAATGTTAATTCAGTGAGTTCAAGTAGCATTCTGGTATGGTCATAGAGAGAGGCATCTCTTTTAGATAGAAAGAATCTCAGCGCCTCCATGCCTTTGTCTAATGGTATGCTTGTGTATAATGCGTTAACATCAAGAGTAACCAGAGTATATTCATCAGACCAAGGAAATTGTTCCAATTTGTTAAGAAGATCTTTAGTATCCTGGATGTAAGCAGGAAGTTGGAACACAAAGGGTTTTAAAAATATATCTATGTATTCAGAAATATGTTCTGTAAGTCCCCCTATGCCCGAGATGATCGGTCTACCCGGAGGACGGGTCATGTTCTTGTGGACCTTGGGTAGTATATATATGTATGCTGCCCTGGGCGTGGGATTGAATAAATATTTGAATTCCATGACAGTCAGTAGTCCATGACTGAGCCAGTACCGGAGAGTTCTTTCAATAACTGGAATAGTAGCAGTCATGGGATCATGTGGTATCAATGTATATGCCTTAGAATCAGATAATCGTCTCTCAATTTCATCAAAGTAGAGGTCATTGTTCATCAGGACAATGTTGCCTCCCTTGTCTGCCTCTCGAATAGTCAAGTGTGTATATCCTCTAAATTTTTCTAATGCATCCCTTTCTCCAGTTGATAAATTGTCCTTGAACTTCCAAGGCTTTTTTTGAAATTTGTCCTCCAATTTATAAAAATCAGATGTTACTGCTTTGTAAAAGCAATCGATCATATTACCAGGAGTCAGGATGGGGGTGAATGTGGATTTGTTCTTAAGTCCACTATTAACTTGAGAATCAGTGGCAATGTTAAGATCAATCAAAACATCTTCCATGTCTGGTAACCCATCAGAGCTATCATCCAAAGACATTAACAATCTAGTTAGTTCAATATCTGCAATGGTTTGGCCACATCTGACAGTATTATATATAGGTATAGGACACTCATTGGTTTTGTTCGCAAACATTTTTTTTAATTTCAATCCACGGACAAACCTAAATAAATCTGCATGAATTTGTACAAAGTCTGGGATTGAGAGAGGACAGAAATTTAAACCTTTTTTCAAAATACCTATTTCATGTACATCAAGTATTTGTCCAGATAGATTAATGATTGAAACATTATCAATAGCATTGCTGATATCATTAGTAACCCTAGATGAAATAGTACCATCATTCACTTCCTCTGGTTCTTGGATACTGATCTGGTTACTCTTTTGTCGCCCTCTTGATCTGTGTTTGATCCCTCACCTCCTGGTTCTCTTCTTGGCAATGTTCTCTGATTGAATCCTAATCTCGTGCCCTTCCTGAACCGCTCCAGTTCTGATAAAAAAGCCGAGTTATTGTTGGAATTAGTGTTTTCTTGGATTGAGGTAGAGGGGGTAGTATTGCTAGTTTCGCTAGCTTCACTAGTAATGCTAGACGCATCTGAATCACTGATTGTTTTCTGTTCTGATGTTTTCTTGCTTTGTAAACCTTTGACTCCTGCTCTCGGTTTGACATCGTCATACTTTTTAGCGAAAGTAAAGATGCAACCATTTTTATAGTCGTTATCATCTCTCTTTAGCTTGCGAATTCTTTTCTCTCTCAGATGAGTTTGATGGGCATTGAGAACTTCTTTTACGATTTTAAAGTTCTCTTCTGTGTTGTCAGGGAGATTGAGTTTTTTAATCTCATTCTCAATTAGTTCTATTTCTTCCAATAGTTTGGTTCTTTTTCTTTCAGCGTGTCTTATTAACAGGTCCATCATCCCATAGGAGGATGAAGAGATGAGACACTCCCATTCACGAAGGTCAGCGTCCAGGTCTTCGAAGGTGGGAAATATAATGACTCTAAGACCTCTAGGTATTTGCTTGAGTTCAATATATTTTTTCAATGTTGTAAGATCCCACCATCGTGAGAGTTCCGCTTTACGGAGTCTTTCAAGTTTTATGAATAATTGTTTTAGGCCCTGTGGAGTATTTTCGACTAATGTGGTCTTGGGTAATTGTTTATCCTGTCCTGAGAATATATCAATAACCCCTTCCGTGCTCATGACGAGCTGAGCTCGTCATGAGTTGCGCCGCTCGCATGCTCATGATGAGCTCAGCTCGTCATGTAACGCGGCTTTTTAATAAAAGCCGCACAGCGCGAAAATCGTGGCCGCACGCATGCGGTTAAATAATTTGTCGCGATCATCATCAAAACCTGCCATTGTAATGATGAGGTTTTTGAGTAGATAGGCAGACTATATTAGTAGTTGGCCCAGAATCCAGAGAAAGTGAGTGCAGGTACACACCTAACAATAATGCATACAGAGAACGGTAGTGGTGTTTCCAAAAAATTGGAAAAAACCGCACATACACTATTACTAGTGAAATGATAGACAATGCTGGACAGTCAATAGGATCTTTCTAAATATCAAAGATGGAGTGCTACATGGACCAGTATCCCCCACTACCAGGAAGGAACATATTCGTCAAGCCAAAAGGATTGACAAATGTACATCTAGAAAAAATGGTCAGGAGAGCACAATCCAATAATGTAAATACAAACACGACTAATACAATTTATAGTCAAAACAACAAGGAATCCAAATAGAGTCAGCAACTTCTCGTATAGGCCAGGACAAATAGAGGAATAAAGTTCATGTTTTGTGACATCTTTTTCTTAATTGATTCTTAAAAGTGATTTTCCAATTGATAAAATGACAGCCGACACGTGTTTCGTCCGTACTATGAATTAGTACAAGGACTTTTTCAAGGCTGTAAAAACATGATAAGAAGATATATGCATGAAATTACAAAATTGTAAAAATTAAGTAATTACGAAAAAGAGAATAGAAGGGCCTAAACAAACAAATATAAGTAATCACATAGTGATAAATTAACACTGAAACACCGGAAAGGCAGCGTGAATGTGCCCAGTAAAGAAATCCAAGAGAAGATGTAGACTGTGGTCTAATGGAGAATTAGAGAAATTGGAGAGAGAGAACCAGAATCAACAAGTAACTAAAAAGTAAAACAAAAATATAAACACACAAGAGATGTGAATATATGCAACACCCAGAGTAAAACTAAAGTAAGAACTATAGGATAGCGACATCCACCACAAAGAATAATATATCTAGAGAAAGACTAACCTAATAAGGTTGTCAAATGCGGCGCATGTATTGTCAATTCATGTAGATGATATTGTAAACTGGAGGCTCCTGAGTCAAATGGAGAAAGAAAGTATATATATAAAAGAATATTTAAACTATAAGTGAGTAGCTCATGAGCATAATAGCGTCAACGGGTATTTTCCCAATGAATATGCATAGATTCCGTCACGAGCCACCGTGGGGCTGTGCTGGTGACGGAACGGTTCCGTCACGGCCCAGCCACCACGCCTGCGTGGCGCTGATTTCGCACCTGTGCAGCGCGTTCTATTGAGCGGGTGGGGCCGAGACTGAACCATTCCGTCACAAGCACAGCGCCACCGCGGCTCATGACGAAGTGGTTCCGTCACGAGCATGGCGGCGCCGCACGGCCCCCCCTGCCAAGGGGTTAACCTGCCCCCAGTCTACCCTGCCTCTAAGGACCCCTACCTTGTTGGCAATCACATCATTGGTTGGTGTTTCCTTTGGCACTGTCTAGCACATGATGGCAGCCACAGATCCCAAGGAGCAAAGACAGGGCTGTAGATTAGGGAAGGTTTATAAACTAGTACCAATAATAATCATAATATTACTGTTATTGTTTGGTTACTTAAAACCTTTACAATCTATTGTAACATGAACAATGTTAAATGTTTCAGGTCAAATGACTTTCATCGCATTTGCATCTAACGATAAACAGGTACAATCAATGGTCATAAGAACAAGGTTAACAAAATCTGGTGAATTTGCAAACGAGGCAATAGCTCCAATGTCTAATAAAAACAAAAGGGCTTATTTACAAGCCCCTTGCGGCGCCACTGCATCACTTTTTCCTATAGTAAAAGTGACGCGCCAGAGGAGCAAGGGGCTTGTAAATAAGCTGCTTAGTGCGGAGTGCAATAAAGAGAAAAAGAAGAAAACTTGTCAAAAGGCGATAGGCGCAAGGGTCTAATTTCTCCACCAGCTGCTGGTACCTATTTTGTATTTACTAGCTATCTGTAGAGCTGCTACAGGCAAATCCTCCAGAGGCTGATAAAAACAAGGTGTAAAATGCTATGAATAAAATAGCAGCAGGCCTTTATCAGCAAAGGCACACA
This sequence comes from Lissotriton helveticus, assembly GCF_964261635.1. Classification (NCBI taxonomy): domain Eukaryota; kingdom Metazoa; phylum Chordata; class Amphibia; order Caudata; family Salamandridae; genus Lissotriton; species Lissotriton helveticus. The sequence goes on from NC_136064.1 coordinate 11,265,179, forward strand.
TGAACTTAATGTCCCCGGTTGGAACTCAGACCTAGTCTACAAGAGCTACTTAAAACCGTGGCAACAAGACCAACATTGAGACAGTATAAGTCAATTAGGAAAGAAAATAACAAGGTGCCTGGATTAGTGCTAACCACTGAGTCATAAGGCAATGTACAGGAAAAAAGCAGGCTGAGAAAACTGGGAAATAAATGCAGGGGTCGATTTCTTTTTTTGAGGACAGCACATAGGTAGACTCAGCATGTCTTCAGTAACTGCACAAAGCACAGAATGCACTCAAAATGCTATCCCCACAGTACAAAACAAGGAGGCTTATTTACAAGCCCTTTGTGCCACCGGTGCGTCACTTTTGATATGGGAAAAAGTGAAGGACCGGCGGTGCAAGGGGCTTATAAAAAAGCCCCAAGGTTTCATAGACGGTTGTAAACAAAAAAAACAAGTAAACGGCTCTGAGACAGGGAGCAAAAGGGACATTGAGGGGCAGATTTACAAGCCCCCTGCTACACTTTTGCGCCGCAGTTGTCTCACTTTTGTGACGCAGCGACAACATACACAATGCAGCTAATTTATAAGGTGATGCATTTAGGGAGGTGCGTCATGTTGTAAAGCCATGCGTCACATTATACCTACTTCAGGTATAATGTATGCAGGGTGGGCGTTCCCACTCAGGAAAGCCTTGTAAAAGTGACGCAGTGAAATCTACAAGATTTCACTGCGCCACTTCTAGGAAGCCACTGCGTCAAAACCTTACGCCTGCTTCAAGCAGGCATAAGGAGTGACGCAGTGTAGTGGGAATAGACCTCTCCATGCATTGCTGGAGTTGCATTGTGCTTTTGACATGATTCCAGCAATGCGTGACTTTTGCCCCAACAGATGCGTCAGAATTTCTGAATTGCTTTGTATTGTAAATACGGCGCATTCAAGGTGGCTCAGGGTGGCGCAGGGAAAGTGATGCGTCTCTACTGATGCGTCACTTTCTTGTAAATCTGACCCTGAGACCTTAACCTTGGAACATTTGACTTAAAACGTTTGTTCTAATGTGCTATGGTGCCAGCAGACAGTCCAATTAAATACTCGAACTGATGGCTTAGTCCACAGCAAATGTTGTTACCCCCAAGCTAAGCTTCTTCATTGCCAGGGCACAAACTTGACCAACCGAATGTTTATGGTAAAGTTGTCAGGGTTAAGGGCATTAATAATTGCGTACGGGTTCCGAATTTGTTCCATTCGGGCCTTAGAAGTACTTTCCGCTCCATTGATATGGCTGGGCAGCTGGAAACAATGTGTTGGAGAGATTCTTTGTATAAGCCGCAACCCCTGCACGCAGTAGAATCCGAGGGCTGTCACCTCCTAGCCAAAGGTCTCCGCAATGGCCACTCCCCCAGCCTTAGGGCCATAGGCTTTAGTTTTCAATATTTTGAATATCTGCAGGCTAGATAAGGTTGATGATGCCTTAGATAATAAGAATTGATAACGGCCCACGCATGACTCCGCTTAGCTAGAATGTCCATGTCAGCATGACGCGACAGGAAGCGCACTCTCTTCTTGTTATTTAACTTAAAGACATTTTGAATCACGTGTGAATCCCAGAGCTCTCCAGCAGAGACTAAAGCAGTCTTCAAGGTGCATGGATTGAGGTTGTGTAGCGCCACCTGATTGAATTTCATCCCACAATAAGGCCTCCAAACTTTTTCTCTTGGCAAACTAGTACGGTGAGGTCTAGATGAGTCTGATGACCTCATCTAGACCTTGAAGATCCATTGAGGTATGCCGCCATATCTTTTTTATTTTTACAGAGTTTTATATAGCGCAAACTTGACCTGAATCGGGTATCAGAGAGCTTTACATACCACCAGTTGCATTACATGAGGACACATTAATTTGTGTTTGGCACAGGGAGATTAAATGATTTGCCCAGAATCACAGGATATTCAGCGTCATTGCCGAGACTCGAACCCATTTCCCCAGATTCGAGGTCGACCACCCTACCCGGCAGGCCAACTCCTCTCGCCAAATGTAATCATAGTACAAGAGCAAAGACAGAGCTGGCGACTGTCGACAAGGTCTGTTATAAAACAAAATTGCAGTCTCAGGGTATAAACAGAGGTAGAGACTATGAGGTTAACAAGGGGATCGCGCAAAGCCCCTCTCTACTTGGCGGACCTAGCCCTCTTTTATGAGCCTAGCAGAACACTCCGCTCTAGAGGAACTGGTCTACTTATAACTCCTCGTGTAAAAAAAGCCAGAATGGGAGGCCGCCCTTTCAGAGTGTTAGCGGCCAACAAATGGAACTCCCTTCCAGTGAACATCCGGTTAGCGGACACTGAAACTAAGTTTAGAAAACTGTTAAAGACCTATCTGTTCCGGCGTCGCCATGCGCTCTACAAACTCCTTTATTATTATTATTATCAAGGTAGCCTCCCCTCAAATGAGCCATGATTCTATCCACCCGCCCTACAGAAATCGCACCACATCAATGGCTTGAAATGGAAGGGACAAGGAGAACTATCCACAGACTGCCTTAGGAGAAAACCACCAAGTCCTATGAAGCTGTCTAAGAAACTTGGTGCAAGGACTTATGACAAAGACCCGGGGCTGACGGTCCGAGTGGGTGCAGCGGAGAGGGGATACATTACTTGAACAAAAAACTTTTTTACCAGCAGTCTTTATAGTTTTAATGTGATCATTGTTTTACTCACCAGTTTTATTTTTTCTTGCTGTAATGATTTTAATTAATTGAACAGTTAATAAATTCATCACGACTATGAGAGGGGGAAAACTAGATGGGCTTGGTGACCTCTATCTGCGACTGCTGTATATTTTGCTATGCACCTGTACACACATTATTGGATGAGACAGATTTGGAGACTATGCAAAGTCTGTCCGGATACAAGAGGCCGGGAGATGTGTTCTTTTCTACCCTCAATATCTCTGTTTCATTATTTGTTGTTTAAATTTGTTATCGTGCACGACTCACTCCAAGAGGAGCAGCTCAGCGCTGAGCACAGCAGGTTGGCATGAAAGATCACCAGAGAATTAGGGGGAAACTTTAAAGAACCATGTTATTAATAGCTTTTTTAATTTAGCATGGTCCTCACATATCCAAGAGGACACAGGAAGATTATTCCAGAAAATTGGCGCCAGATAAGAAAATGATCTGCCACCAAATCCACCTCTGCGGATGAGAGGTATTTTTAGAAATGGCTTGTTAGAAGATCTAAGGCCAAAGAGGGCTAATACAGGCAAAGCTTGGAGGGCAGATACCTAGGCAAAGCTTTAATTAAGGCATTCTGTGTCAAGCAACATATCTTGAAGAATATAAATATTTTTATGGGTCACCAAAGCAGGCTCCTTAGAATGGGGGTAATGGAATAACTGCGAGGCAAGTTGCAACTTAACCGGGTCCCAGTATTCTGCAACACTTGGAGTTTTGATACCAAGGTGTCATTAACAGCTCCAAGAAGTGCATTACCGTAGTCCAAGCGGCTGGTAATTAGAGCTTGGCCTAGCGACTTTCTGTATCTCGTGGGGAGCCATGGAAAAATCTTCCTTAAAAGCTGAATGGTAGCATAGCCGGTGCCACAGGTAGAATCCACCTGGGATTTCATCAATAAAGATTGATCGATTTTGACCCCCAGATTTTTTACAGACTGTTTGGGGGAGGGAGCTGGGCAAAGCTCACATGGCAACCATTCAGCTGACCAGATTACCAGGGCTTTGCCAAAAAGTAGAATCTTTGTTTTATGTTTTGTTCTATATAGAATATTTATAGTGCGAGTAGACACAGAGCAGTAGACAAACAGTCTAGGCAGTTTGAATGCATAAACAAAATGTAACTACACACACACAAAAGTAATTCAAATGTTAATGTTCTTAGTGTACCTAGAGGTGAGGGTAGTACTCAAGTACTTTGGGGCTGAGAGTCACCCAAGGAGAGTCGCCTTCAGCGGACGAGACTCCGGTGCGAACCCACTGCCAGCCCTGGAGAAGGTGCTTCTGCTGGTGACACATCTGTGCTGCTGTGTGGAAATACTTTGCCACATTGCTAAATCTATAATGTAAAGTCAATAGCGCAGTTTAACTATCTGTGAAATGCTGTGATCCTGTATTGATTGCATGAACCGTTAAAGATCAGGCCTGGGCAGAATTTCAATTACACTGGAGTAATCAAAGTCATTTTGGTAATTACGCATTACTCTTTGCCATGCAATGGAATTACCGATAATTACGCAATTACTCCTACTTGCATAATCTGGGAGGGGAAAAAATCTTACAGTGAGAACACATTTAGAAAGCAGCTGCTCGCTAATGCATCCATGCGTCCATTTTGGATGAAAGGGTGCATTTTGCACTGACAAATAACGCTAAATGGCAGGAGTAAATTGGGGAAAAATCCTGCCCCAAGAGCACATTTAGCGAGCACCAGCGGTGCTCCCTAGTCATACACTGTTGCATTAAGCTCTATTTCTTAGCGCAAAATGTATCCTTGTGTCCATTAGGGATGTGAGGGGTCATTTTTGAACTAAGAAATAACGGTAAACGCAGAATTACTCTTCTTGTGCAATTTCACAGTATCTCAAGGAATTCTTAGGTAATTCTGCATGATTACGCTATATGGAATTACGCCCGCCCCCGCTTAAGATCCAGGCAGGTGCTAAAAAGTTCTCATTTCTAGCTATATGTTGTGCAAGATATTTAGTCAGTGTTTGAGACCTGATGCAAACACATTGACTATACCAAAGAGTAGTGTTAGTAGCTATGCGCCCTCACCTTGACTAGTATCAGTGACGAAGACAGATCGCGAGCTTGGGTGCTGTCAGGCTTCATCAGCACCTGTAACTTCTGAAGTAACTTTGGTACTCTCAGGCATAGATTCATCAAGGTAAAATCCGCTCGCAAAGGGGCAGATTCTCAGAATCTGCCCCTTTGCGACCGGTATTTTTGCATTTGGGATGCATCATCCCAAATGCAAAAATCGCAAATTAAGAAATCGCAAAATTGCGATTACTTGCATTTAAGGAATCTCAAATTGAGATTCCTTAAATGCAATGCATTAAAGTTTAAAAAATAGCGATTTCGCTAATAGTCCTCGCAAATTACCATGAAGTTGAACTTCATGGTTATTTGCAAAAACTTTGAAAAATTTACTAAAGTTCATTTTTCAAAGTTTCATGTTGCGCACACACTTGCCCTAAGGGCATGTGTGTGCACAACATATGTGCACAGATCAATTTCAGAGGTGCAACAGGGTGTCCTTTGGACACCCTTGCACCCTTGAAATCGCATTCTCAATTTGCGATTCGCTAATTGCGATTCGCAATTTGAGAATGTCTTCCCATTCATTCCTATGGGCCTCTAGGTCCATAGGAATGAATGGGAAGGTATTCCTTAATTGCGACTCACAATTTGCGAGTCGCAATTAAGGAATTTTAAGAAATCACTATTTTTTTTTTGTGATTTCTTCATGCATTGCATTTTGCTATTCCTTAATAGCGAATCGTTATTTTTCGCTATTAAGGAATAGCAAAATGGGTTCTTGATGCATCTGGGGGTCAATTCCTTATGCTCGCCCTCTAGGCACAGAGAGGAATGCACCTTCTATGTGGGCAGTCGTCGCTGTTTTCCGAGGGTACAGCCCTTTGATTGATGGTTGAAGTCCATGGTGTAATTTACCGCAGACTAGGCGCAAAGTTGCAATTAGTTTTGGTTGGCCAAGCTCGTCGACTTTGGAAGGCGCTCTCACAATGCGCCATCAGGTCCCATCTTTCCTTCCTCCCCTCCCTGCTCATCCCTGGCTCTCGCGCGCAAATGTCTCATTTTACAGCACAGGCGGGCCCTCTCCTCAGCACCACCCGAGGTGACAAAAGAGGCGAGGATGTGCGAGGGGGAGGGGAAGAGGGGGCATGGGGGTTACAAACAGTTATAAATCAAAAGAAGAATGCCAAGGTTAAGGGAAGGTCAGAAGGATGCTTCTGGCTTCTTCCTGCTTTAAATTCCATTTTCTCTCTCTTCGTGGCTGTTTTCCACCCACATTGCTGTTCCCGCTCGGTGAATAGATTCCCCCTTCGTAAGTGATCCATTACAGGAGCGCAGGGTTAACCGTGGAGGCGGAGATCACGTATGTCCAGCTGACCCCGGCGACCTCCCGGCAGCTGACAGGCATGTTGGAAATCATTCCAAGCGCCTCGGATGATTGTTCATTTTCGTCCTGCTTTTCCAGTTGGCGCTTCCAGAATCCGTGGTGTTAGGAGCGCTTTATTTCATGTTCCCACTAATAGAAAATTACATGGCTTTGAGCAGGGCACCCTCATATGTGGCAATTAGATTCGACTTGAGCATGAAAAGAGAAATCAACTAAACCAGTAATTTGGTTATTTAATATATTTTATATATAGCTCTCTGCTGGATTTTCAAGTGTTCGTTTTAAACGTTATTCTGGGTTTTGCCAATATATCGTCTGTGTAATTCGCATTTTGTGTTTAAAATGATGAATGCTTTCTTGAGCTATTTCCGTTTTATTACCTCAAGTAATTCCTTGTGAGTAACCTGATACCTGTTGTTGTGATTAAATCTGAGTTTTACTTTGCATTCCTTAGAGATTGCTGCGACTAGAAGCTAATCGTATGCCAACGTTTGCACTTTGCCAGTAATAAACAAACAAGGGGGGATATTCTCAAGAACATGTGATAATTACCGCAAAATTAGCTTAACACAAATCTCCTTATCGCAGTCTATCGCGGGAAAATAACGTCGTGTTAACGTGGCATTCACAACACGACGGTACCATATGATAGGCTCACTATTACGTGTCAAATGTCTGCGAAAAAGTCAAACGCGACGCCGCAAAAATGCGAAACACAAACGCAAAAAAAGTTGTGATGAGGCCAATTGTGATACAAAAATCTGCGAAAGATAGGCCTGCAATTCACACACGTCAGGCGGGAAAAATCACCATACAAGAAGAAAAAAAACAGACAAACAAATGCCAAACAACAGCGAAGCACAATGGATGTTGCCAGAGCAAGTACGGAGGACAACCAGAACCCCACAACCCCTCCCACCCGGAGGGTCAGCCAGGGACCTCGGGTTCAGGGAAGGGCAAGGAGAAGAAGAGTAGGACGAAGCGGTTCAGTCCGCAGGAAAACAGGATCCTGATAACGGAGGTGGTAGAACACCATCAACAACTGTTTGTCACCTCCACTGTGTCATTGGCAACAAAACATGGACTATGGCAGTCCATTGTGGACAAGGTAAATGCAGGCGGAGTGCTGAAGAGGACAATGCAAGAGGTCAAGAGGCGCTGGAATGATGTCAAGCACAAAATCAAGCCGAAACTCGCCAACAACCAGAAGGCAGCAATGCAGACTGGAGGTGGGAGTCCTGTGCCACATGAGGACCTGGACGAGATGGAGGAAATGGTGTCCACAGTCATCAGTGGGGAAACGGTGGCAGGAGTTGGGGGAACGGACACTGCTCACAATGACCGGACACAACAGCAGCAGGGTGAGTAACGACCAGGAACAGGGGGGACTAGGGGGATGGGCACAATGGCACACATGTACAATTAAGTAGAGCACATCTGCGGACAAACCATGCCCATCCCCCCAACTCCCACTACCCAAGTATGCAACATCTCAGCACTGTATAAGCGCACAAGTCAAAGGCACACCGCATGAAAGGGAGAAGGGGCAGCAAAATAAGAGCTGCAGGGGTGAATCCCCCGAAATGCAGCACACACACACTTAACATACATCAACATTGACAACAATGTGGTACAAACCACAACACGTCCACAACAGAACACAGGACACAACTGGTGCCGCTTGTGTGTAGAAAGTGGCCAATCACATTTGGCATTGCAGGGAAATGTTAGTTGATAATGTACATGTACAAACACACATCAGATATGTTGTTCAAATGTCCACTGTCCCCCATCACATAGACAGCTCCTCACAAACAGCCACAATGTACACAGTCATGCAGCCTGTATGAAAACATGTACAATGCGACAACATACATGTGAACACATTGTTAAACTGCATCTCCCCTTCACATTGCAGAGGGACAATCAACACCTTCTGCAGAGCAGCATGAACCTCTCTTCTCTGATGACGAAGAGGACCCCCACAGCTTCGACTCCGACGCCCTCCAACAGCTCGTGGAGAGCCTATGCAGCCCACCTCTAGGTGCAGGGCACCCCAACTGCTACGAGGAGACCCCACCCCCTGCACAGACCACACAGCAGGCAGTACCCACCACCACGGCTGCCTCCCAGGACCCCCACGAAGAACACGTGACCTTCCAACACCATGTGTTGGGGTGCCAGGAGAATCTGGCTGAACAGGTGCAGGTGGGCTTCGACAGCATGGCATCCAAACTAGATGCCATATGTGGGTGTCTAAGTCCCATCAGGGACCATTCACGGTCCCTAACGGACACCCACAGTCTGCTCCATGCTCTCCAATGGACCATGGCTGATATCGCTGAATCCCTGACTCAGTTACTAAAACAACTGTCCAGTCAGAGTGGCTCTAGCGATGTCACCCGGGAGTTGGGACACATGCGGAGGTCAATGGAGACCATGGAGCGGACCCAGGCGGAAAGAGCGGCTGCCATGGCTGCACACCAGCGAGAGGTAGCTGGGTTTCTCAATGACCTCAGGACCTTCCTCATGGCATTGCTACCACAAGGTCTGGCGCTGATGCATGCTGCATGCTGCTGCTACCACTACATCCACATCTCCGGCCCCTGAAGTGTCAGTGCCACACAGTGCGGCAGATATTCCACCTCCGGCCACTGATGTGTCACTGCCACACAGTGCTGGAGACAGAACCCCACCACCCACACTTGAGGCACATGAAACAGCAGAGGACGAAGATCGAAATTAATCTGCCATCGTGGTGAGAAGAACGCAGTAGCATGCATCTCATCCAAAGGGCCTGTTTCTGCTTGGCTCTGCCATCTGCATCATCACCTTCCACTGTCCCCCGATACACTCTGCGACACTCACCTTGGACCTCGACATGGACTGCCATATTCTATTTGATCACCAATGACACATCAATCAGACTGCGGACTGAACTCTTCCTCTTCCTTTGGACTTGTCATTCTCTGAGGGACTCTGTCAGGCCCCCCAGGAGCCAACATTGTAAAGTGGGGTTTGCATGGCCCTGTACTTCTCCAGCTGTAACCCTCCACTGAATGTGCATTAAAGATCCATAATCACACAGATGTGTCATGTCTATGTTCTTTCAAGTGTGGAAGCATGGATTAATGTAGGCTCAGTGATTCCCCCTTATGTCCATGTTGCTCATCTTGTTGGATTTGAGTCACAGGGTGACACATTGCCGATTGCGGACCGACTGGCACCGACACAACAACAGGGACATTCGCATTCATTACATCCTTGTCCAGCCCAGTACGGAACCACGCCCAGAGCACCGGGGTCCTTGTTCAAACCCTTATGCTGGACTGGCATACGCCAGGCCAGCCCACTGCGCTCACACTCACAGGGGGGGACGACAACGCTACATGTGCCAGGACTTCCCTGTAGTGATCTGCAGATCACAGGTCTAGTTGTCACCTTGCCACAGTCACTCCCTCACGGCTGGTTTACACCCACACCAGACCCATCCAGCACACGCGTCACAGGACATCTGACCCTGCCAATAAAAAGGGCCGGGCGTACGTTCTCGACACCATTTCGACTCTCCCTCTAGGTGTATCTGTGTGGTGTAAATGTAGGCAAGAGGGCCTAGGGCCCTGCAACATCACATTCCTCAGGGCTGGAGGTGACATGCTGTCATCCGCACCACGATATTCAATCATAGAGGGTCCATGACTTGTGGGGCACAGACTTTGTGGCACCGGATACACTGTGGCCGGCACAGGCAAACCGCCACAGGACGGTGACTTTCAGTGTACTGAGGTAGGGGCACCTCAAGCGCTGAGCGGGTGTGCAGCCTGCGATGATGCCCCGTCCCGGCAGTCCGGACTGGTGACAATCGTTGTGAGCCCTGCTAGACCGCAGTGTAGGCCTCAGCGGGCAGTGAGTGCCTACCGCCACGTGGTGTTGCCTCATGGGTCACAGAGTTAGTGGCACCTCAAAGGGCTGAGCGGGTGTGCAGCCTGCGATGATGCCATGTGCACTGGTATGTCCTCTGCTATAGCAAAATCAAGACCCAGAATCAAATGTGAGACCTGATAGCCCTGCGGAGCTGGGCTGCATTATATGAAGAGTGCCATGTTTGCGTGCCCCAGGCTTGGGGCTTGCACCGGCACGTGGTGGGCCCTCTTTGTGACACGCCGGTGGCGGAAGGTGAGCAGAGAGGCCTGGGCGCGCAGGTGCGGGCATGCACCACTGGGTGGCGGGAGGGGCTGGGGTGCAGCTGCCTGGGTGCGCAGGGGCGGACAGGCGATGATTGCGTGTGCAATTGTATCTACTTTGTCGTTCATGTACCATTCTGGACTCTGTTTCAGATGAGGGATCTGTTTCAGATGTGGGACCTGGTAAACTGCACTACATACTGGCACGTGGTTGGAGACACACCGGTGGCAGCAGGTGAGCAGTGAGACCTGGGTGGGCAGTCTCGGCACTCTATCTCCCTGTCCCTCTCTTCTTTTCTCTGTGTCTCACTCCCCCTCTCTTTCTGTCTTTCTCTCTCCCTCCCTCTCTTTCTGTCTTCCTCCCTCCGTCCCTCTCTTTCCGTATTTCTCTCTCTCTCCCTCTCTTTCCGTCTTCCTCTCTCTCTCTCCTTTTCTTTCTCTCTCTCTGTATCTCTCTCTCCTTCTCTCTCTCTCTGTCCTTTGATGAGCGCATGACACACCTTCTTATCTGGATTTTTGTCTTGCAGGCTGTGATCTACAGATTGTCCCGAGGAGAGCCGCCATGTGTCTTCATTTATGTTCTGAGTTTTGTTTAATACATTTTCGTTTGGTAATTCAAAGGTGAATGTGTGATGATCATTTTTGTGACGACACATGCATGTTACCTGTTGTGATTGGGCGACATCAGGCAGATTCTTTGGTACATGATTTTGTGAAGTTGAAGTGACATGTCTTTGCCTGAGGGGGTGCCGGGGGGAGTCCTGGGGGTAAGCATGGGCGGATCTAGCGGATCTCGCGTACGCGAACTTGCGGATTTACGGATTCGCAATCCGCGAAGATCCGCGAACTCTAGCGGATTTGCGGATTTTCCCGTTTTTGTGTTGGCGCGCGTTCGCGCCGATTTTGGGACAAGTTCGCAATTGCGAACTTACTTTTCGGCTCGCAACGGCCGCGACTATGTTGTTTCTACGTCTGGTTTATCATCACAGGTTCACAGCACCCTCTGTTTCACCACTGCCACCCTCTGGGACACCCATGCCACCCTCTGGTACATCCTCACTGCCACCCATTAGGTTTATTTATCACTGTAGATTATGGTGGTTGAAAAAAGCAAGCACACCTGCCCTTCTTCAACTGCCATCAATTAATTTGTGTTTCATTAATGTGTCAGTAATTTTGAAAGTTCCAGTCTGGCTGGCACCTGCTTCCTTCCTTATCTGTAATTTGCTTTTTGTTGCAGTGAAATTTTTTTTTCACAGGACCTTTATGGTGTACTTGTAGCTATTCTATGAGCCTGCTGTTTGGGTCTTAGCAGGGTCATAGAATAGTTGCAAACTCTGGAGGGGCCCATCAGGAAGCACTACCTTGAATGTTACTAATGTTAAGTTTGAACTTTTGCACCTGCTCATTGCTTTCAGTTTAGCTAAAATCGTTTTTTTCTGCAATTTCGCGCGTTTTTTGGGGCGCGAATCCGTGCGAGATCGATTTCGGAAGCCGCGAATACGTGCGAATACAAAATTGTTTTTTTTGCGACGTGTATGTTCGCGTGATCTTGCGCGTGTTCGCGAGGCGCTTCTAGCTATACGTTTGCCAAGTTACCCTATCGGTCGTACACGGGCGCGGCCATCTTGTTGGCGTGACGTAATTCCGTTTCCGCCCGCTATGTGTAATCTCGCAAAGTGTGCTGCTCGCTAGTACAATTTCGCGCGTACTCGCAAGGAAAATCTCGCGCGAACTTACCCACGCGGTCGTGAACGGGCGCGGCCATCTTGTTTCTCATTCATTGCTATGGTTCTGGGCATGCTTTCTCTATCCTCTCTCAATCTCTGCCATCCTTTGCTTGTTTGAAGTTTTTTTGATCTAATTTTACTTATTATCTATCCCTCTATTTTTCTAGCTCTATATTTTTGTGTTTTCTGCAGCTTTTAGTTACTTTTAAACTACTTTTTTAAACTCTTTTCTTTTCTTCTTCACTATTCTATTTCTTGTTTATCATTTAACTCTATTTCTGCCCAGACCATGGTAAAGGGAGCCGGGAAGCACCCTGAGAAGGGGAAGGGTCCCGCACCCCGTGCCCGGCTCCCGTGCGGGCGTTTAAGGGGGGAGCAAGTGGTCCCGAGGGAGATCTTCAGCGCGGAGTAAGTGGCGGCACTGATCTTCCACGTCCAGCGCCGCCTCCCCAAGACGATCCTGGGAGGCGGCAAGATCGCGACTGGCTATGGCATCCGGGAGCGTCGCAAGCGGTGGGAGAAGGTGTGCCGGGCCATGTACAAGATCTCTGGGGTCCGGCGCACATATAACCAGGCCACCCACCGCTGGACCGATGTCATGGACCGGGAGCGGGACTTGCTGGACGCGCTCGGCGTAGAGGTCCCCGGGCTTGGTGAGTAGTAGTAGTAGTACATTTACTACTCTGTTTTATCCTGCTCTGTTATTTGCAAATCTTTGTTCTTTACCAAGAGCAATAATGCTGCCGATTACATTGAGGTAAATTATATTTCAAAATCTTCTATGCATTTCAGGTGCACTGCTCTCCTTCTCAGTAGCCTTGCTTGCTACTATGCTTCTTTGTTTTGTATGTTGTGTTCAGAAGCATTTCATTGGCCTGAGAAATTATGTATGAGTGTAGTGTAAAGAAAAGAACTGCGTAATGCTAGACAGTAAGGGTCATATTTTCAATTACCGGCGCATCCCTGCAAAGTAGCAGGGATGCGGCAGTAATTGTGTGCCATGCCACCACCACCCATTGGCCCAAAACGTCACAGAAGCCTTACGCATCTGTGCCGTAAAGGCAGCGCATTGCTGGAGTTGCGTGCCAACGATGGCGCAGCTCCAGCAATGCTCTGGGGTACCCTATCTCCCCAATGCTGCATCAAGCCGTACGTCGGCTTCAAGCGCGCAGGGTTTGAGTCATGCATCATTGTCCTAAAAGTGACTGATTGACATCTTGTAGATTTCCCTCAGCCACTTTTAGGATTCGTTCCTGCGCAGGTACGCCCTCCCTTGCGCCGGAACGCCCCCTGATGGCGCAGGGCTTTACAACGTGATGCATCGCCCATATGCCCATATGTGTTTTTTTTTAATATATACGCCGCACCAACACCATGGCGAGTCTTTTGTTCTGCCGCTGCGTCACAAAAGGCACGCAACAATGGAGGAAAATGAGCCGCAACTTCCGCAAGGGACTTCTAAATCAGCCCCAACAGACTGAAGTCCAGTCCTTCCTTTAGACACATGGCTATAAGAAGAAATAGTGGCGGTGGTGGCGGGTGGATTGATAGTTTGAGTATTCACTGATCTGCAAGCAGGATGGACTTTGTCTGTCACTTCGCGTGCTGCGCACTGCTGCCTGCAGTGCCAGGCCTAGGCAAACCTCTTTAGTAGTCTGTTTATTGAGTTACATAGGAACTTTCTAAGTCAACGTTCCGCAAATCAGGCAATACGAATAACGTAGTATACCACATGAGATAGATCCCGTGGAATAGTGGTCTATCTATTTGCTATTTTTCCAAAATATTTTGTTATTGTTCTTTTGAAATGTTTGATTTGGTTGAAAAATCTCATCCATGTTTTCTGGTTTTTCTTTCTTTCATGTTGTACATCAGCTCCCCCCAAGGGCAAGAGGACACAGGAGGAGGGTGCTGAGGATGCAGGCCAGGATCGGGCAGGCGAGGGCTCCTTTGCTGGCCCCAGTAAGTTTACATTTTAATAAACAGTACCTATTTTTTCCTAGCGTTCCTCATTCGATTTTTTCTAAATCGTCTTTGATCTTCTTGTAGACTGGATATAAATTCTTATCCTGCCTCGAATATGACTCCCTGTGGTATTACTAGACTATTCTTATTAGTCTGTCTGTGTAGCTAACTAAGATTGGACATTTGGCAATTCCATTGGACTCCCATTATATTCAGCAATACCTCTATGCACTGTCTCCTTACTGACTAGATAGTGTGGCAGAGTCATTCAGCTCCCGAAGTCACCGATTATAGATCCCCAATGATCTCTAGATTATCGTACGCAGGACAAGAGAGTAGTACGGAGTCACAGCACAGTCAAGAAGTGTCAGAGGCACTCATGCTTGCAAAAATTCCAAAACCTTTAGCTCATCCACTCTAGTCTAGAGGAACAAAAACCACAGAGTCTATTTAAGTTTAAAAGCTTTATTAAAAGTAAACACATTTATTAAAATCTACTTTGTCATAAAACTATTTAACTGAAAACGGAAAAGTGGTTAGTGCTGACGATTAATTGGACACATTTCTTGTGGTCGAGCCGAGCTCTCACCTTGTTTGAACTTGATCCTGGTCGTGTTCTTAGGAGTCAAGCTTCTGTCTGTTAGGAGAAAAAGTGGTGCGTGTTAAAAATCAAAAGCAAGCATTCATCAGTTGTGCATAAAAGTGCAGCAAGACAACAGCCTTCCCTGGAAAATGGGACATTTTTACTATGGAGTAGACAGTCACAAATTATTACATTGTATTCTGTTTTTTTAACATTTCTCCTAGACCAAATATTATATAGTAGTGAGTGGTGTATTCTAACATTCTTAAATGTACTTTGTAGGTGTAACATCTGGTGACGGGGCCAGCGCGGAGGTGGCTGTGTTGGGCGAGGACTCGGAGGCCTCTGGGGAGGAGGCGGTGCAAGAGCCGGCGGACGGTCCTGTGGGGGATCAAACGGTGGTGGCGGAAACAGGTAAGCTATATATTCCTTACTTATTGAGATTGAAGACTGCATAGTGTGCTTTCTGCACGGGTGTATTACAAATCAACCAGGTAGTAGCCTCCTCGAAATGTACTCCGACTTAGCTGTGAAGTTTTTGGTGAGAAGAATCCCAATAAGTTCTTAGACGAACGTGATGGATGGGATGAACGAAAAGCGAAAGAAGGGTGTAAGTAAGTGGGACGCGAACTTGTATGATGGCTGGCAAAGAAGAACGATATGTGTTTGCTTGGCCCCCGAGGTGGCTGGGAAGGAAAGAATATGGTATGGTGCATGGCTGGGTCAATGATGAAGCAAGGATGGGTGGAAGGACAGCAGCCTGGGTGGGTGAAACAGAAACTGTATGTGTGCGTATACTTTGACTGAATGGATGCCTGGAGCATGGTATTCTCTGACTCTTAGATAGCACATGTGTATCTAGAGAGAGTAGATGGTCGCCAGGTGAAGTAAGTGTTACCTTGAAGAGCATGTACCACCGCACCCGCACGTCCGTTCCAGTGCAGGGAAGGCAAGGAAAAGAAATTGTAAATGTGTCCAATACTACCATGAATAGTAGCAGTACTTTGTATTGCGTTTGCAATCACAGCATATATCTGGTTATTACGGTGGACACTCCGTACCTCTCTTAATAACTTTAGTTTACTTGTAGTACGTCATTCATGTGTGGGTGTATCACTGTTCACTCAATATTAAGCAAAGCACCTAAAGTCATCTCATCTGTCATTAAATACGTCCCATGTGAAGTGATAGATAATCAAATTAGTTAGCTTCTTCATTTTCCTTTTCTAGTACTCATTTGTACTGTAGGGTGAAAGGTAAATTAATTAAGCAGTAGCCCTTGTAACAGAGTATTCTCAGTGCCACCCGTAATAGAAAAGTAATAGCTTCACCACCTGCATGTACTGGACCGGTACAGTAACGCAAGTCTGTCTCACTCATCATGGTGTGCAACTTTTTTTCTCGGGTGCAAGTTCACTGTGCTGTCCATGTCATTCTGCCGGCTTGCATAAGATAACGTACCAATTTCCCTAAACAAGAGAGAAGAAGAAGAATAAGACTGGTGTACTGTCATAGTCGACTGTAATGGAAGTCCATAGTGGTCGTAGAATTTGTTCATTAAACTACCACTAATGTTAGAGCAAGGATGCAGAAGTGGGAGGTTACATAGATACTGTCCTCAATAGTTATGTACTGTGCTTTCAATTTGCTACTTGTACTCTGTGACCCAACTTTCGGCTCAATCACTTTGTGTTATTAATAAGGAGCATTGGTTACAGACTATGTCTTTCTTTCTTCATATAGTTGCTCCTTCCAAATCAACAACAAGGAGGGAGCAGGCTAGATTGGCCCGGCAACGGAGGCTGGAGGCCAATGTCGCCGAATATCGGCGGCTGGTGGCCCTGGAGGAGGAGGAGGACACGCAGTCGAGCGGGGCAACAACGACATCCTCGACTGTGACCACTGCATCCTCCTCCGTGACTAAGCCAGCGGGACCGAGCCGGGCTAAGAAAGACGACCGCCACCGCCAAGCAACCGAAATACCAGCTGCCCCCCACAGGAGCTGAAAGGACCGCCAACGCCGCCTACGAGTCCGCATGTCCAACCTGGAGCAGGAGGTCCTGAGGTATAAGAACTTGGTTAAGGGCCTCCGCTCCGAGCTTGCCACCCTCCGCAAGGAGTATGATGCCCATGCCGCATCATGCACCAGCACCAGCACCCTCCAGTAGTGGAGTGTCCCTTGCCCTTTTTTTATAGACTTTTGGGGGGTGGGATTTGGGAGTTGGGATCGTTTTGGGACGTTTCAAAGACAATCGTTGGGGTTAGGGTGGGTGAGGGAGATTATTTTGTTAGGGCTAAATAAATATATTTTTAAACTTTATCTGACCATACCTGTTTTTTACTGCTTTTCAGTCTGGTGGGTGGGGGGCGGGGGTGTAACAGTAACTTTGTTTTCCTGAACAGTCGTAGGACTTTAGTAGTACAACCGTCAATCTCTTGTCTACTCCGAAATAATACTCCATTATACTACCTCCCACCAAACGCTTATCTTACCTGTAATTTGTGTTAGAAATTAGGGCTAGGCCCAGGGCTGGCTCCAGGTGAAATGGGGATTAACGTTGTCAATCCTGGGCGGGTGACATTTCCTCATTGCGGTGGTACTAGTGGTGTGACACAGTGGCAGTTGCATGCCTATGGAAAAAAAGAAAACGAAACCTTGTTTGTCCTCCTTACTGTAGCATTACAACGGTTACGGTACGATCGAGAAAATAGCAGGTGACAGTACACTAGAACAGTGCCATAATGTAGCCTAACAAATGGTAAAGTATTTGCTTGCAAGTATAACTAGTACTTGCGTTGAATTTATTTGACATTGGCTACTACTACTAGAAGATATAGTACTGAAGCTGAGTAAGTCTAGAAGATATCCTCGTATTCCTTCACCAGCCTGTTGCTATGACCTTATCCTCCCCAGCAAGTGTGTGGAATTATTGATGTCATTTTAGTCAGACATCAAGCAAAACAACACAGCCCGGGGGAAGAGGGTTAGGGTTTGTAAAATGGATGGGAATGGGGGTTTCTTTTTGGGTAGGTTTTGTTGAGAGAAGAAAAAAAAAGCAGAGCATGGACAAACAATAATTGAAGATACAGACAATCTTTGGTTACAAACTAAAGGTAAGCACATGCAGTCACACTCATAGAATAAAAGACAACAATGGATACTGTATCTGTATTGCGTATGTTGTTGGAGTTGTCCTGTTGAATTTGGTAAGTAAGTTGCATGCAGCAAACAATTCCTCTTATTGGCGGCACTCCTCCATTCCAGCTGACGCTTCGTCCATCAATGTGGTGACCACTGACAGAAGACACCCTGTCCACTGCCTGCCTGGCGGATGTTGACTGAAACCCGGCCTGTAATTATTGAACGGAAAACAGGAAGTGCTATTACAATACCACTGATAAATAAATAAAAGGTATGTACGCTGTGTGGTTCAAAAAGTGACACTTTGATTTCCCTAATAGACAGTACAATATTTTTGAAATTGCGTGCTCTGTCTGAGTCACTTTTTTAAGGATCAATAAGTATGGCCAAAATATTATAGCGGATAGTTCCCCTCAAGGTAGGTGTACTACTGTGTTTTAGAACAAAATTTGACCTTCCCAGCAATGCTCCCACCAAGACCCTTACTAAAGCCAGTCGCAAAAATGTAGAAGAACCCCAATCATATCTCCAAAAACGATGCCTAGCAGAAAAATGGTTACAAAACGTACTTTGAAAGTAACAGTAGGCCCAAATACAGACCGTGGATTGTATTCAAACCACTTGCAAGCAAGCAAAAGTATCCATAGCCAGCATCGCTCCAACAGTGCTCTACAACAACAGAACTGCGTTGCAATAGAACCCCCCGAAACACATGCAATCCTGCTGCTAGGGCTAACCCTAATGAACCCTAACTTACAAAACGTGCCAAAACTGGTGTTTCCTTATGGATTTTGTCCAACAAACTTCTAGCCGGTATTAGACCTTCCCAGGAATGCCCCAGGCAAGACCCGCCAACCCACCCGCAAAAAAACACCCGACACAACACCCCCAAACAGCGAAAAAGCTAAATCTCATACTTACAATGTCTCTCGGCCTTCGGTCCAAACGCGGCGCTGTGCAGCTAGGTCATCATCATCATCAATCATCATAACTCCTGTTTTCCACCACGGATTTCCTGAAAAGCAAATGCAATCAAGATTAGACTGTCGCAGCAGTGCTTCGACAGAGACCCCGGCCGCAACCCACCCACGAACAGCAGGAAGCCCCCCAAAACGCTACATTGAGCAAGATGTCAGAAGAAATAGCAAAAAAAAGGCTGTTCCTTATGGATTTTGTCCAAAACACTTCTATCCGGTATTAGACCTTCCCAGGAATGCCCCAGGCAAGACCCGCCAACCCACCCGCAAAAAAACACCCGACAACACCCCCAAACAGCGAAAAAGCTAAATCTCATACTTACAATGTCTCTCGGCCTTCGGTCGAAACGCAGCGCTGTGCAGCTAGGTCATCATCATCATCAATCATCATAACTCCTGTTTTCCACCACGGATTTCCTGAAAAGCAAATGCAATCAAGATTAGACTGTCGCAGCAGTGCTTCGACAAGACAGAGACCCCGGCCGCAACCCACCCACGAACAGCAGGAAGCCCCCCAAAACGCTACATTGAGCAAGATGTCAGAAGAAATAGCAAAAAAAAGGCTGTTCCTTATGGATTTTGTCCAAAACACTTCTATCCGGTATTAGACCTTCCCAGGAATGCCCCAGGCAAGACCCGCCAACCCACCCGCAAAAAAGCACCCGACAACACCCCCAAACAGCGAAAAAGCTAAATCTCATACTTACAATATCTCTCGGCCTTCGGTCCAAATGCGGCGCTGTTCAGCTAGGTCATCATCATCAATCATCATAACTCCTGTTTTCCACCACGGATTTCCTGAAAAGCAAATGCAATCAAGATTAGAATGTCGCATCAGTGCTTCGACAGACACCAAAAATTACCCACAAACACCCGGAACCCCGCCAAAGAGCACCTCAAAGGCAAGCAAGTCAGCAAAAACGGCAAGAAATTTCCACCTCATATTTGGTCCAAAACACTTTTGTCCATTATTAGAGCTTCACAGCAATGGGCCCAAATCCGTCAACTCACCCGCAAAGAAGTACAACACCCCCACAAGTGCTGAGTCTTTCTTCATTGGGCGTAATCCAGCACTCTGCTTGGAGGGAAATCGCAGTCTGGAGGAGGAGGATAGAGGAGCATGTTCTTCAGAACTTGTGAACCTGAGTAATGTAGACTGCGGCACCTTCAAATCAATAAGCAAACAAGTGAAGACAGTTCTGATGATGGTCTTGTTTTTGGGATTAGGTGATTAAAGTTTGAATTAAATTAACTGTGCAAAACAAAGAAAGAGAGACACAAAGCACACAGGAATAAAAGTGAATAAGGACGAAAAAGAAAGTTCTTGATTGATTGTCTCATTTTCAGGGCTCGGTGTCAGGGAATAAGAACAAGATTTCGTCATCATACTCTGCGAATTCAGGCTGGATGAGGTCAGTGACACCGAACAGAGAACAAATCCCCTCATCTACGTTGCCGTCCTCCTCGTCTTCATGCGGCGTGCTTTATCGTACTTTGTAATCTGGTGGTATGAGGTGCTGATTCATCTTGATCATTGTCAGCCGCTCCACATTTTTGGGCGAGAGGCGGCTCCGTTTGGGAGTTACAATGCCACCAGCAGCACTGAAAACACGTTCAGAAGACACACTTGCGAGTGGGCAAGACAAATAGTTTATAGCCAGGTTGAAGAGCTGTGGCCACAATTGTTTTTTGCCATGCCAATACTGCAATGGCTCATCATTAAGAAAGACCACTGTTGAGTCATTCAGATAGTCCTGCACCATCGACTCAAGGTCAGCAACGGTTCCTCCACTTTGCTTACTTTTTGCTGTGGCTGTGACATTTTTTCGAGAACCATACCCAAGCAAACTTAGCCAATCCTCTACAACAGCCAGTGTTTTTGTTGTGTGTGGTGCAGATGATCCAGTTGCCGGTGTCTTTAACGGCTGAGAGGTCACTTGTGCCCCAGCCACAGGTGCAGAAGTGGATTCTTGTGACTGGGGATGGCCTGCTGATGCTGATGATGATGTACTGGCTTCTCCTTCAATAACCTGCCGTTCTTTTTCAAACCTCTTGGCTGACCAGGCTAACCAATGTTTGTACTTTTGAACATCTGCATCAGCAAAAGGAAAGAATGCTTCGCCTGCCAGCGCCTTTTTGTAGCGTGGATCCAGAATAGTAGCACAAATGTAATGCTGATCTGACTTGATCTTTTGAAGACGTTCATCACCACGTAGGCGCTCTAATAATTTCTCAGACAAAATGAAATGGTCTTTTTTTTTTTCATCTTTTTCAAACTCAGAAGACACCGCCATCAGTTGGTGCTCCAGCATGCACAACAATGGGATAGCTTTTCCCAAATTACAGTCCTCCTGGCTGACTGCACGCGTGAAGAACTCAAAAGGACGAAGCATGTCTGTCAGGCTTTTAACTATGTCCCATTGCGCCGCACTCATCCGCAGGTCCTCCTTCTGAGATGTACCCTCTGTGAAGAAATAGTGATCGAGTACCGTATACTGCTCATACAGACGCTCAAGCATGTAGAAGGTTGAGTTCCAACGTGTTGCCACCTCCTGGATGAGTGCTTTCACTGGCATTCCACGTATAAATAGCAGTCTCCGCAGATGCTTCCGGGCCTTAAAAGAATGGCTGAAATGGTTGCACATTTTGCGGCAGGTGGCCATTACCTCGAACGCTGTACTGTCTTTATCACTCAAGAATTTTTGAACTACCAGGTTGATACAGTGCGCCAAACACGGCACTCTAACATGGTCACCTATCTGCATGGCCTTAACTACATTGGCGCCATTATCCGTGGAAACATAACCAATCTTGAGTTTTAGGGGGGATAGCATTTTCAAGACCTTTTTGTTAAACTCTTCCAAAAGGTTTTCTGCTGTGTGACTTTTCTCCAAGCCAAACATGGCTAGTGTTGCATGCTTCCGAGCAGCTTTGAAAACTTTGTCCGGGTCAACACCTGCGTTTAGCTTTGCTAAAACACCTGAAAAAGAGACCCAGTGTCCAGTGATGCACATGTAATCAGCGCCTGCGCCACTGGTCCACATGTCTGTTGTCAGATGTATTGTGTGAACAGCACTCTTCTGCAAAGCTGCCCCAATCGCCTGCAGCACATCTTCATGTAGTGCTGGAACCGCAACTCTGGCAAAATAGAACCGGCTCGGAACCTTCCATTTAGGGCAGAGCGTTGCCACTAATTCAAGAAAACCTACCGCTTCTACAAAAGAAAAAGGTAGAAGGTCCACAGCTAGCATTTTAGCCAGCTTAGTGTTATACAGACGCGTCAGTGGGTGGTTGCGTTCATATGGCACGTCTGAAGTAAGCATTGTTCTAATGTTGCCCTGGACCAAGCATTTACGGGCTGATAATGACTTCGTTGACCCAATTTTGCTCGCTGGTGAACTTTTGTGCGTTGGTGTCTCACTCGCTCCAACACTCTTAGTGTGCCTCACATTGGGTGTGCTGCTGACAGGGGTACTGGGTGTAAGGGAAGTGTTTGACACGTCTTCTTCCTGCTCGTCATCATCAGATGAAACATCAACGTTTCCTTGAATTTGGCCTTTCTTGATCGCATCTAGGTGCGCAAACCATTTGACAGTGTGCTGTCTCCTAAGATGACCTCTCTGGCCTCCGGTACCATAGTTGGTACCTGGCTTACCACGACTAACTGCTTGCTTACAAATGGTACAAATGGCAAACTTTGGATTTTTTGGACAAACAGTAAAGAAGTCCCAAACTGGGGACTTGAAGTGTCTGTGGGACATGGAGGAGGCGGCGATACTGGTGGTGGTGGTCATGAAGCTAATGCCAGATGAAGTGGAGGATGTGGATTGCCCAACTTTTGTACGTTTTGCACTTTCACCGCCACTAATTAAGGTCGAGGTTGACGGAGGTCTCTTCTTGCCCGAAAGAAATATGGAAGCGGGACGAGTTGGTGTACTACTTAACTCCAATGATTGTGGTGTTTCCACTGCCTCCTCATCGACAACATCATCATCACGCTCAGCAGCTCTTCGGGCTAGGGTCAAAATGTCTGTTTGCTGCATGCCCGCTGGGGCTGCAGTGACCTTTATGATGACTGGGTCGTCGTTGGCAGAGTCTTCATCAGCAGCAGTATCCGCCACTTCTTGTTGAGACTCATCACACTCCATAACTCTGAGACTTTGGACGAGCTTCCTTTTACGCTTAACTACCTTTGTTTGTTCCCAAGTTTGATCCGTATCATCAGAAGGAGGTATGCTTGAAGAGGATGTAGACACCACCCTTGATCTCTTCCTTGCTAGGGGTGTGGAAGACAATGAAGGATCATCAGGAGGAGTGGCTTCCTCAAATGATACCTCGCCTTGATTGTCGATTTCCTGATGTGCCCCTACTTCGGGAGGAACAACTATTGTGGGCACTTGTTGTGACCCTCCATGCACCTCTGCTTGCGCATCTCCTTGCGCTGCCTCTCCTTCCACATGTACTTGGGCTTGTACTTGCACATGTGATTGTTGTTGCGGCTGTGGTTGTTCAACACTCGTCAGATGAGCTACAACAACCTGTGTTGATTGAGGGACATTGCTGCTGCTTTCTTGCGATGAGCCAACATCACTGATCGATGGTGATTGAAGAAGTATACTGGCTGCCTCTGCAGCACTCAAGGGCTTGGACTTAAGTTGGCGTGGTGGTGGTGGTGGCACTGAGACCAATGGAGCGGGGGTGCTGCTGCCAGCTTGGTCCCCAGCAGATCCCGCTGCAGCTGCTGCAGGCATACTTTTCTTTTTACTCCCAAAAAAAGGGGCGGGCGGCACACCAGTGTCCTTGGTAACTTGCTTCTTCTGCTCCTTACTGGCACCTTTCTTGCTAGAGGAGCTACGGGTTACTTTTTTTGGGGCCATCTTCTTCAGAGCAGGTCAGCAGGCAGCAGTTGCACGAGTTGCAGAGGGTTCTGTGTCCAGACGTGACGTCGCGTGACGTTATGCTGCACACACCGCTGCAGGACTTCTTCCTGGCACTGGTGGTTCTATTGAGTCTTCTTGTGCACCTAAAAGCAATGGAAGACAGAGGAACATCAGTTCAGTTATACACCCCAAAAAATCGACAAAACACAGAAAAATGAGCACAATCCCATGCCATCCATGATGTTTACATTGAAGACACCCCACAGAAAGACTAGGGACATGCAAGTATGCAACACTCACTACCCCTGGGCATAAGGGATGAAAAGTAGGCAAAATAAGTGCAGGCCTCAGACACTGCCTCTCCTCAAAATGGCCCCCTTACACCCCAAGCACATGTTGCCTGTACCAGCCAGCACTCAAGATGGCCACCACCACCACCCACATGGCCAGTCCACATCAACAGTAGTACACCCACAAAAAACAGAAAAACAGCCAGAAATCACCACAATCCAATGCCATCCATGATGTTTACATCAAAGAGAGTGAGACCACACCACAGGCACACTCAGTCCATGCACAACCACCACCCCTGGGCAAGCAAAAGGCCACACCAGCAGCCCCCCAAAAACGACAAAAAACAATAAAATAAGCACAATCCCAGCCCATCCATGGCCTCAATTATGTTTAAATTCAAGAAGACACCCCACAGAAAGACTAGGCCCATGCAACACTCACTCACCACCCCTGGGCAAAGGGCCACACCAGCAGGCCCAAAAAAACGACAAAAAACAATAAAATCTGCACAATCCCAGCCCATCCATGGCCTCAATGGTGTTTAAATTCAAGAAGACACCCCTCAGAAACACTAGGCCCATGCAACACTCACTACCCCTGGGCATAAGGGATGAAAAGTAGGCAAAATAAGTGCAGGCCTCAGACACTGCCTCTCCTCAAAATGGCCCCCTTACACCCCAAGCACATGTTGCCTGTACCAGCCAGCACTCAAGATGGCCACCACCACCACCCACATGGCCAGTCCACATCAACAGTAGTACACCCACAAAAAACAGAAAAACAGCCAGAAATCACCACAATCCAATGCCATCCATGATGTTTACATCAAAGAGAGTGAGACCACACCACAGGCACACTCAGTCCATGCACCACCACCACCCCTGGGCAAGCAAAAGGCCACACCAGCAGCCCCCCAAAAACGACAAAAAACAATAAAATAAGCACAATCCCAGCCCATCCATGGCCTCAATTATGTTTAAATTCAAGAAGACACCCCACAGAAAGACTAGGCCCATGCAACACTCACTCACCACCCCTGGGCAAAGGGCCACACCAGCAGGCCCAAAAAAACGACAAAAAACAATAAAATCTGCACAATCCCAGCCCATCCATGGCCTCAATGGTGTTTAAATTCAAGAAGACACCCCTCAGAAACACTAGGCCCATGCAACACTCACTACCCCTGGGCATAAGGGATGAAAAGTAGGCAAAATAAGTGCAGGCCTCAGACACTGCCTCTCCTCAAAATGGCCCCCTTACACCCCAAGCACATGTTGCCTGTACCAGCCAGCACTCAAGATGGCCACCACCACCACCCACATGGCCAGTCCACATCAACAGTACACCCCCAAAAAACAGAAAAACAGCCAGAAATCACCACAATCCAATGCCATCCATGATGTTTACATCAAAGAGAGTGAGACCACACCACAGGCACACTCAGTCCATGCACCACCACCACCCCTGGGCAAGCAAAAGGCCACACCAGCAGCCCCCCAAAAACGACAAAAAACAATAAAATAAGCACAATCCCAGCCCATCCATGGCCTCAATTATGTTTAAATTCAAGAAGACACCCCACAGAAAGACTAGGCCCATGCAACACTCACCACCCCTGGGCAAAGGGCCACACCAGCAGGCCCAAAAAAACGACAAAAAACAATAAAATCTGCACAATCCCAGCCCATCCATGGCCTCAATGGTGTTTAAATTCAAGAAGACACCCCTCAGAAACACTAGGCCCATGCAACACTCACTACCCCTGGGCATAAGGGATGAAAAGTAGGCAAAATAAGTGCAGGCCTCAGACACTGCCTCTCCTCAAAATGGCCCCCTTACACCCCAAGCACATGTTGCCTGTACCAGCCAGCACTCAAGATGGCCACCACCACCACCCACATGGCCAGTCCACATCAACAGTACACCCACAAAAAACAGAAAAACAGCCAGAAATCACCACAATCCAATGCCATCCATGATGTTTACATCAAAGAGAGTGAGACCACACCACAGGCACACTCAGTCCATGCACCACCACCACCCCTGGGCAAGCAAAAGGCCACACCAGCAGCCCCCCAAAAACGACAAAAAACAATAAAATAAGCACAATCCCAGCCCATCCATGGCCTCAATTATGTTTAAATTCAAGAAGACACCCCACAGAAAGACTAGGCCCATGCAACACTCACCACCCCTGGGCAAAGGGCCACACCAGCAGGCCCAAAAAAACGACAAAAAACAATAAAATCTGCACAATCCCAGCCCATCCATGGCCTCAATGGTGTTTAAATTCAACAAAACAGTTGTATCATGCACCCATAACCAACCCTGGTCCTACTGGATACTGTGGCTACCCACAATATAATTTATTTAATTTTCTGAAAAAGTTCAAAAATTGTACTTGCAGCAACTGTAATGCCCCAAACAAACTTACTTGTGAAAGTTGATTTCTAATCCAAAAGTGATCCAAAGACAGTCAAAAAGGCCTCAAATCCAAATATCCAGCAGCACCCACAAAAAGTAATCCTTCCAGCTCCAGATCCAAATGAAAGTGACCAGGAGATGGACAAAGCACTGGGAGGAGCCTGCTGGACAGGAACAGGAAGTTGGAGACTGTGGGGCACTTCCTTCCTCCCCCCCCCCCAAAATGGACTCCTTGCAAAAAAAAAGGCCATGCAAATGTCAACCTGAGGAGTGATTCTGATAAAAATCATAATTTTCTGAAGGTTTATCCTGTTTGCTGGTGATTTTCTTGTGCGAAATTGCAAAATCTCTATTTCGCAAGTGCGAGATTGTTCCTTTCCGCCGCAACTACGTGTTCGCAATTGCGAACTCTCGCGAGGTGTGCTGTGCAAGGTGGCAAGCCGCGAGTACGTATTCGCGGGCGACAAACTCCCGCGGGAACACGCAGCAAGATCTAAAATGGCGCGTCACTCGCAAAGAAAAACAACTCGGCAAACGCTAAAATGACGGAAAGTGAACGCCGTGCACCACGCCGCGCGCCGCAACCAAGCAAAAAATCCGCCGCGAGCGGATTCACGGATTTTCGACAAATTCGCGAGCGTTCGCGGATTGCGAATTTGCCGAAAATCCGAAAAATCCGCGAGCGGAGCGGATTTTACGCCCATGCTTACCTGGGGGTGGTGGCGGTAGGTGTTGTCACCCTGATGGGGCTCCGAGCTGCATGATCATTGGCTCCAAGGCATCTGTTGTTCTTCAGGTGTGGCTCTGGGATGGGCTCCCTTTTCCGGTGCAGGCTGTAGTCCGACTTTACACGAGGTCAGAGCAGGTGTTAATTTTCTGCTGCTAATGCGCCTTATGGCCTGTTTTGGGATCTTATCGCCGATCTGGCTGGTCATAGAGAATGTTGCGCAGTGGTGCTGTTGCAGTTCTTTGCACGGGAGCGCCTACTCTGCATCTCGTTAGCGATAGTTGCTGGGGTCATCTGTGGCAATGTTTTTTGCGGCTGCTATCACAGGTAAACTGGTTATATGGGCTGTTAGCACCAGCTTTAAATGTATCGCCACTTTGGCTGCAATAAAGTGCCATTAACTCGGCGATAAATCCTTGAGAATATGCCCCAGGGTGCCATGATAAACATGCTTCATGGAGCATTGTTATTTACACTGTGCACGGGGTGCCTTTCATGATAAGTGCACACTGATTATTCTGGGAAGGAGAAAATGAATACTAGAGTCCACAGAGTTTAGATTTGTGTCAACGTATGGCTATTTCACTCCCTTTAAATGCATTCGTATAGGTTATAAATACCTATATGACCTCTGGAGTTTTGGCATCAGTGAGTCATGAGGTGATGCAAGTGTGATGCTAGTGTGCTGCCAGTTCTGTGCCACAACAAGGAAAAGTGAGGTACCACTACATTGGGAGCACGGTCAAACTATCGCTACATCAACCAGGTGTGTATATTAACTACTACATCAAAATCACAACAAACAGACAGTATGTGCATATATGGTATTTCTATAGTGCCAACCTATCCAGAAAGTAGTATAGGACTGCACATGGTCAATGGCAAGCTTACAGTCAGCGAGTGGTACGAAAGGTACCTGGATGATGCATTGTGATGTAGTCTTCTTTACAGAGGTAACTCTACAACTCCTTCCTAAATTGGACCAGTATTATGGCTGTCCTGAAGGATATCAGGACACTGCTCCAGATACTGGAAAAGTACATCTATCTGTACTAGCAATAAAACCTAAGCTTAATAGTGATCCCACAATTAACCTAAACCTAATGTTAATACTTACTCTAAGACTAAAACTCATTCTAACCCTAAGCTTCAGCCTATCCCTTGCTGGCACCAAACTTAACCCTAAACCTTCCCCAAACCTTACAAAAGCCTTACCCCAACCCTAAACTGATTTTTAACCTAACACTAATTGTAACCCTAGTAAGATCTGAAAGTCTAAGAACTGGTTTTTTTGTAACACTTATATATTGCAAAATAAACTGCCTTCAGATGTTTTTCAAAAGGTTTATCTATAGTGGTTGATAGAGGGCTGGTGACTGATCTCCATTGAAGGAAAGCAAGCTTTTCAGCTTCAGAAGGACTGAGGCTGAAAGGAGAGCTGAGGCCTAGGGACTGGGCATGATTAGTTACAGAGGAGGCGGCCAGACCCTTCTCGCTTCTGCTCCTTCCCCATTGCGGCTGCTCTCTTAAATGGACGGGAGAAGCCCAGAAGGCACTGGTGAGATGCCAGTGGTAAATCCATCTGCAGAAGGTATCCCTCGGTGATTGTGTCAATTAATGCAAGAGTAAAAGACACATTTCCTGGACTGAATGACCATAGCGAAGACTCCCATGTAGTGGGTTGAACGTCAGCAAGAGTTGCAAGATGATTGAGATTTTCCTAGATCAGTTGGTGGGTGCCATTGGGTGGACTGAAGTGTTAGCTCAGTGTAGCTTCTTTCATGGGACTGGTGTGAGAACTCATTCTGTAGTTTCTCAAAAGCTAATTTTGTGTGTCGCCCGTTGTCTAGGCTTCAGTTCATGGGTTCGTGATGGGTTCTGGAAAAATGTGGTCTGCATCAGGAGGTGGACTTGCATGAACAGTCTTGCAGTCATGCAAATTTACAGGAGTGCCTTTTCAAAGGGGGAACATCCTTTACCACGCGGATGTTACCCCGCGCTACCATTACGACGCGCCTCTTACAACGCAAGTCGTAACCACGACTTGCGCTGGAGGGCGCTCAAGGACAAGGAATAGTTAATTTACTATTCCAACACCTTCCCTACTATCCACGGGGACTGGTGTTGGAATAGTAAATTAAACTATTCCTAAGTCCTCACCCTACAGCGCAAGTCGTGGTAACGACTTGCGTTGTAAAACACGCGTTGTAACGGTATGCGTGGTAATAGCCACGTCGTACCGTCATACATCCTTTTCAAAGTGATTAGGATATGATTTCACCTCTTTTTATGTTGTCTTCTGTGAATTTGCAAGACATGAGCTCTTGAGTGCGCCAAGTTACTAGTCTATGGATACTACAGCATAAGATGTGATTACTAAAGGCAAGCAGCGGAACCATGAAGTTCTAATTGGCTCATTAACTAATGGATAAAAATACAAATCTTCGTTTAGGAGGTTGGTTACTCGAGGCAAGTAATTTTCCTGCTATGTAACATAATGAAAATTCATCCTACTGACAAATTAGCTTTTCTCTATGGTCCTCTTTACTGAGAAAGATGATAATCAGATGGAACAATCCGTGCTGTATTTAAATATTTGGCTACCTACCATTTTCCTTAATTTCCTCTATCTTTAAGGGAATAATACTAAAAGGCACAATATAATATAAATGTGATGTTCTTACAATAATGGGAGTTGTTAAGTTTTATTTTCTCCTCAGCAGTATAATGCATTCTGGAATAATGATACAATAAAATCATATAAAAGTAATAGGGTTCCCCTCTTCAAACATTATTGAGTTTATTATTAAGAAGTTAATTTTACAAATACATTTAACTTACGAAGAGATAACACCGATACAGCTCACAGTCATAACCTAATGGATCCAGAATTGTGGCACATTGATATACCTTGTTATTTTGTTAATGAGCACTTGTACATGTGCCAATTGCAAGGCACCACAGCGTCTTTTCATAAGTTTGATAAAAAAAAAAACACCCACAATTAAAAATGGACCTCTACATACAGAAGATTATATTTCTGAAGGGATCTGTGTTGGCAAATAAGTATTTTCCTTTGCATGTTTGGTGCAGGAATCACAGTGCTTCTTGGTAAGTTCTACATGCTGAGCGATTGAATCTATTCAAGCAGTTTGATTTCCTAAGTCATTGTCTTGGCATGTTTACATTATATGTATTTGGTTTTAACAACTTCTTCCTTCATCACTTTGTAGGGGTCAAAAAAGGAGAACCAAAAGAATGTGTGCACACACAAACATATACATACTTCACTGTGAAGATCTGTTAATGATTTAATTCAAGGCCTAATTTACTATTTTAACTTCAAGTTCACTGTAATCACCACAAAAGGTATAAAACTGGAGTAAACTAAATTTAGAGCTTTGATAAAGGTCAAATTAGTAAGCAGGCAAATACTTAATGAGCATAAAGCTAGCCTTTGACTACTACATCTCCATCTTAATCAGGATTCATATAGCAATGCTGATGTGTGCTCACAAATACATAGAAACAGCATGTTGCATCAGTCCTCTGCCTGATTCTCCTATCCAACCCTCCACAAACAAGTGCAATGCCATAAACCTATTTTTCAGGGGAAAAAACAGGATCCAGCAGCACATCAGCAACACCTAACCTCCTTTTTCTCTTAGACAAACCCTTTCTCATGGCATACTGCAATGATCATCCTTCAAAGCTACATCTCTTGCAGATCTTGCATGTATACTCTGCTCCTTCAATGCTTGTGCCTATAAAGATGATGTCTTACCCTCATCCTTTATCAAAGCTCTCTCTGGAGAAGTCCTCTCATTCCAACATACCATTGCCAACACCTCTATCTCTCTCTCTTAAGGAATGTTCCCATAAGGTCTGAAGACAGGCCAGATCCTGCCACTCCTAAAGAAACCCACACTAAACCGTGATGACCTTGCCAACTACCAGCCCGCTGCCCCAATGCTGCTCCATTTTAGGAAAGAATTGAAGATTCACTTCTTTAAAGAACACCACATCACAATGCATTAACCGGTCACAGCATAGCTTCCTCTATAGTGTAGTTCCTATATTCCCAATAGGCTCTGCGCATTGGGATAATATATTCAGCAGTGTAGACGTAGGCCTGAGGTCTTGTTAAGGCCGTATTTTTTAGAGCGCACGGCTACCCCAGGAGGTGTCCCGGCGCTTTGGCAAAGAGGCCTGAAGTCCTAGAATACAAAGGCAGAAAACGCTACAGTCACAATGATTACACGGAAAAGAGCATGGTCTTCAGATCTTTCCTAAAAGCTAAGAGGCTGTTAGCTTTACGGAGGGAGACAGGGAGCTCATTCCAAAGGCACGCTGCCATATATTGGAAGGACCGACCTCCCATCCGAACTCGTTTGACAGTAGGCACCTCCATTTTAGCCAAGTCGGCTGACCGCAGCATCCTCCGTGGCACATAGAAAGCAGTACGCTTTCTAATGTAGTTGGGACCTACATGATGAAGGGCTTTGAACGTTGTAAATAATTTTGTCCACCCTAAGCGTGGAAGGGTATACTCAGATGTGAGTCCCTTGCTCATTGCACCATCAGGATTCAAGCAAGCCGGGCCGAAGACGGCTGGAATGCCAGAAACCGGTCCCCGGAAGCTTGTTTCCTTCCCAGTGTAAGAATTGGCTTTTGTAGTCTGGTCTGCCCTGTTCCCATGATGCACTGGGCCAGGGACAGACTAATTTGCATACAGCCAGGTTCTGAAACTGGGATGGTGCAATGAGCTAAAAAACGGTGTTGGATCTAGCCCTGATCTCTTGACTGGGTGAGAGTACTCTGCTTAATTCAGAGACTCTGTCCATCACCACCCCTTGTTGTAAATAATTTTGTCCACCCTAAGCGTGGAAGGGTATACTCAGATGTGAGTCCCTTGCTCATTGCACCATCAGGATTCAAGCAAGCCGGGCCGAAGACGGCTGGAATGCCAGAAACCGGTCCCCGGAAGCTTGTTTCCTTCCCAGTGTAAGAATTGGCTTTTGTAGTCTGGTCTGCCCTGTTCCCATGATGCACTGGGCCAGGGACAGACTAATTTGCATACAGCCAGGTTCTGAAACTGGGATGGTGCAATGAGCTAAAAAACGGTGTTGGATCTAGCCCTGATCTCTTGACTGGGTGAGAGTACTCTGCTTAATTCAGAGACTCTGTCCATCACCACCCCTTGTTGTAAATAATTTTGTCCACCCTAAGCGTGGAAGGGTATACTCAGATGTGAGTCCCTTGCTCATTGCACCATCAGGATTCAAGCAAGCCGGGCCGAAGACGGCTGGAATGCCAGAAACCGGTCCCCGGAAGCTTGTTTCCTTCCCAGTGTAAGAATTGGCTTTTGTAGTCTGGTCTGCCCTGTTCCCATGATGCACTGGGCCAGGGACAGACTAATTTGCATACAGCCAGGTTCTGAAACTGGGATGGTGCAATGAGCTAAAAAACGGTGTTGGATCTAGCCCTGATCTCTTGACTGGGTGAGAGTACTCTGCTTAATTCAGAGACTCTGTCCAACACCACCCCTTGTTGTAAATAATTTTGTCCACCCTAAGCGTGGAAGGGTATACTCAGATGTGAGTCCCTTGCTCATTGCACCATCAGGATTCAAGCAAGCCGGGCCGAAGACGGCTGGAATGCCAGAAACCGGTCCCCGGAAGCTTGTTTCCTTCCCAGTGTAAGAATTGGCTTTTGTAGTCTGGTCTGCCCTGTTCCCATGATGCACTGGGCCAGGGACAGACTAATTTGCATACAGCCAGGTTCTGAAACTGGGATGGTGCAATGAGCTAAAAAACGGTGTTGGATCTAGCCCTGATCTCTTGACTGGGTGAGAGTACTCTGCTTAATTCAGAGACTCTGTCCATCACCACCCCTTGTTGTAAATAATTTTGTCCACCCTAAGCGTGGAAGGGTATACTCAGATGTGAGTCCCTTGCTCATTGCACCATCAGGATTCAAGCAAGCCGGGCCGAAGACGGCTGGAATGCCAGAAACCGGTCCCCGGAAGCTTGTTTCCTTCCCAGTGTAAGAATTGGCTTTTGTAGTCTGGTCTGCCCTGTTCCCATGATGCACTGGGCCAGGGACAGACTAATTTGCATACAGCCAGGTTCTGAAACTGGGATGGTGCAATGAGCTAAAAAACGGTGTTGGATCTAGCCCTGATCTCTTGACTGGGTGAGAGTACTCTGCTTAATTCAGAGATTCTGTCCATCACCACCCCTTGTTGTAAATAATTTTGTCCACCCTAAGCGTGGAAGGGTATACTCAGATGTGAGTCCCTTGCTCATTGCACCATCAGGATTCAAGCAAGCCGGGCCGAAGACGGCTGGAATGCCAGAAACCGGTCCCCGGAAGCTTGTTTCCTTCCCAGTGTAAGAATTGGCTTTTGTAGTCTGGTCTGCCCTGTTCCCATGATGCACTGGGCCAGGGACAGACTAATTTGCATACAGCCAGGTTCTGAAACTGGGATGGTGCAATGAGCTAAAAAACGGTGTTGGATCTAGCCCTGATCTCTTGACTGGGTGAGAGTACTCTGCTTAATTCAGAGACTCTGTCCATCACCACCCCTTGTTGTAAATAAGGGCTTTGAACGCCAGCGTGAGAATTTTGAACCTGATTCTTTTAGAAATAGGTAACCAATGCAACCTATTTAAAAGCAGAGAAGCACCGGCTCTCCTTGGCAGGCCAAATATGGCTCGGGCCGCCGAGTTTTGAACGATTTGCAGTCTCGCCAGAAGATACTTGGGCTGACCTGCAAAGAGCGCGTTTGCGTAATGTAACCGTGACCCTACTAGTGCCTGGACTATAGTCTTTCGATATTGCAGGGAAAGCAGTGGCAGACATTTCCTCAGCATTTTAAGAATGCCGAAGCATTTCCCTGCTAGCCCCGTAATATGGGGACGGAACGATAGATCGTCATCAAATACTACTCCAAGATTTTTCACTTGGGAGGATGACTTCTCAGGAGGGAACATGTCCTGAGGCCACCATGACTTCCAGCTCGGGTCGGGGGCACAGCCAAAGAAAAGCAGCTCAGACTTATCCGAGTTGCACTTCAGGCTGTGCCGCTGAAACCACGCAAAGACTGCACTCAGACAGTCTTTAATCCTGTCGCCGTCAAAGACCTCTCCTTTGCTGCACGTGAACAGAAGCTGGGTGTCATCAGCATATGAGATGACCCGGGCCCCAAAAGCCTCAGCTACCATCGCCAGAGGAGCCATATAGATGTTAAAAATGGTGGGGCTCAGAATGGAACCTTGAGGAACCCCGACCTCTAGCGATGGCATTTCAGCTGAGAACGGTGGAGCCCAGATCACCTGTCGGCGGCCCGATAGAAAGGATTGAAACCAATCCAACACCGTCCCCCGCAGTCCGATCTCCCTGAGTCTTAAAAGGAGACCAGCATGAGGGACGGTGTCAAAAGCCGCCGACAAGTCCAACATGACCAACATCGCCTTTCCCCCTCGATCGAGCGTCTCCCTGATGGCGTCGGTCACCTCCACAAGGGCTGTCTCTGTGCTATAATTAGCACGGAAACCCGATTGAGAATCATGGAGGAGGTTGTTGTTCTCAATAAAGGTGGTAAGTGTATGCTGAACATGCTTCTCAACCACCTTCGCCAGAGCAGGGAGGAGGGAGATTGGTCTGTAGTTGGCCGGCAGCAAAGGATCTAACAGAGGTTTTTTGATCAGCGGCAGAATAAGCGTGTGTTTCCATTCCCTGGGCACCACTCCAGAACTCAAAGACAAATTGAGCAGGGGGTTCAACAAGCTGTTTACTGCCGATGCCACCCTGGCCAAACACTTTGCTGGACATGCATCCAGGGGCGAGCCGGATTGAAGCCGAGACAGTAGCTCCAGCGACGTTCCACAGGACATCTGCGGAAAGACCGATAATGTAGGTCTGGTCTCTTCCTCTAAGGATGGTACCGGGCTCCATGTAAGACCTAAGTCGTCAGCATCCGTGGAGGAAGCCACGGAGGGAAAAGAATCTTGAATGGTTTTAATTTTTGTGACAAAAAAGTCAGCCAGCTGCCTAATCCACCCTTCTGTATGAGAGTGTGAGAGGGCACCTGCGGCAGGATCTACAAACTCTTTCACAATTCTGAAAAGTTCCCTACTCGTGTTGTCCGCCCGATCTATTCTATGCTCCAGATGCTCCTTTTTGGCTTCGGAGATATGTTTGTGGTACTGTTTTATAGCATCGCGGTACTTTAGTTTCTCCACTGGGTCATATTTGCGACGCCAGAGTCTTTCCGCCTTTTTACAGTCTTGGCGCATTTTCCGTAAGACGGAGGTGAACCTAGGCGCGGAATCATGGCTGGGGGCTGTTCTAGTTGACTTCACTGGAGCTAACTCTGCAAATCTTATTTGCAGCCATTTCTGAACCAAAGTTAGGTCAACATCTAAGTTTCCTGTGAGTTTACACGGGTGTTGGCAAAGAACATCCGATAGCATATCTGCTGTCACTAATTGAAACGCTCTGGACTGACGAAATACCTCCTTCTGTGTTCTATGGCTGGTTCTAATCTCATATGAGATAGCAAAATTGATTAAAAAATGATCAGACCAGAGAACTGGGAGCGGCGGGGACACCTCAATCAACACTGTGGAAAAAATTAGATCCAACGTATGGCCTTTAACGTGGGTAGGACTGTCAACAAAAGGGGCAAGCCCCAACAGCGCAGTAATATCCCGCAACTTGGATGCATCAGCATCCAATATCGAGTCCATATGTAAATTTAGATCACCCAGCAACATACAGTGCGCTGATCGCAAGCAGGGTACAGAAAGAACTTCTAGGTCTCTACTGACTATATTAGACTTAAGGTTTGCCAGCTAGCTCAGAGGTCACTAGAAACTTTCTCGAATAAACGAGGAGGAGTTTAACCTCCCTGGATAGACAAGAAATGATTAGCTTCTGACAACCATAAAACATGACAACTTTGCTCCCTCAGAATAAGAGTGTATCTCTAGAGTTGTGTGAAAACAATAGACAGCTATTTCACTCAGTCAAGTGTTCATACTTAGTTTCACCAGATTGCAGAGAATAGAGAGATGGGCGTTTTCAATAAAAAGGTGTTATTTATTGAGCAGTCTTCTTTCTCAGCAAGAGAAATGAATTGCCACAATTGCAATACTCATAGTAAAGTAAAGTTCGTACAGTAAAAGGAGGATTATACAATAATACTGTAAAAGCATTGATATGGTTTCTTAGCCATATGATACTTTAAAATAGATAAAATATATACATACATATGTACATTGACTAACCTACTCAACTGGTGCTTCTAAATACACCTAACCCGGTGTACCTGACCTAAGCCTAATACGTGGGAAGGAGTAAGTAAGTAGCAGTTTAAGTTAAGTTGGTTTTGCCAAGAATCTGACTCAAGAATTCTCTTTAAGGGTTTAGTCAGTTCCATACCTGGGTAATAGAAAGCAGGAGGTCTTGTATCTCTCTCTCAGGACTCGATATCCCAGTAACCCGCGAAGGTATCTGGAAACACCGGAGCTGGATTTCTCGGCAGGAGAAAAGACAGCGTCTCTCTCAGTGCGTCAAAGGGGAGGGGCGGCGTCCGTGGGCTCTCGCATCAGCTGGGCTCTCGGGCAAGTAGTTAGCCGCTCTGCTCCAAAACCACCACCGTGTGTTTGCTTAAGGCAACGTTGGTATATTTATACCTGAAAGGTGCCGGGTTTGACGTAAGGTTGGACATAAGACGTCAATAAAGATGTCACTAAGAACTGGCCGTTCTTACAGTGCTTCACAGGAGTTCTAGGACGAAATCAAAACAAAAGCAATGGAGATTTCCCAGGTTGCTGGAGGTTTGGTTTGTTTAGAGAACTCGTTGTGCTTTCTAGGAGTCCGGGGAAGTAGCCTTGCTTAATGTGACTGCATGGGCTATGACTAAATATGGATATGATTCTTATGCCTTTATAGGGATATTATTTATTATAACCGTACAAGGGCATAAAATAGAAATATCGAATTAGGTTCCTAGATAAAAACACAATACCCACTCCACGATCTAATGTCCATCATTACTAAAACTAAGCAATAGTAAACATATAAAAGTGCATGTGTATTCCAACCCACCCCAAAATACATTTCTTGCATTTGAAATGGTGTATGCGAAATATACGAAAATGATTATTGGTACTGTACGCTATTCAAGCAGTGTTATCATTCAGTAAAAAAGATGCATATATATATCAGCTGAATGATTTGCGAAATTTACACATGAAATGGCTCTTAATACAGAAAAGAAGGTCGAGACCATTCCATCACATATAAATACAGTTACTGTAAATGTGCTATAGGCTGAGGTAATATATTGTCTCTAGAGTTCCTAAAATAGAAGCTCTGTTCTCTAAGAATAGTTCTACCTCAAGCAGAGTACATGTGCCAGAAAAAAAAGTAAATATTTTGAAATTGGGAAACAAAATAATTTTGCTTTCAGGGGAAAAAAATAGTTCCAAATATTTTCAGTAGCTTTTGTTTATCAAAGCTGAAGGCCGAATTCAGAGTTCAGGGAACGCTGTGTACTTGTTGCTTAAAAAGGTATTCTTTCTGTTCAGGGGAGAACATCATTTCAGATAGACTCGCAAAAAATTGGTCTATGGCTTCAGGTGAAAGTTCGACCAAGTTTGAAAATGCCGCAACAGTGCAGTCGTGAGAATGATTGCTATCATCGATGTCAGGATCAGCAATGCTCACAGAAGGTCGTACCTGGGTGATGCGGCTCTCATCTCGTACTTCACTACCACCTAATCGTAGTGGCGAAGTTTCAACGAATGCCGTCATCAGAATGGGTAGCCGCTGGGGACAACACGATGCATGAGCCGTTACAGGACATAGCAAAGTATATGTATCCAATGGTACTGCTGATGGTAGTGTAAGACAGACGTCCAACACACATTCTTCTCCGCATAGCATACATCGAAGCACAGGTAAGATGCAATTCTGCCAGATGGGTCTGAATGAAAGAAACCAGGTCATATTCAGATCTCTTAGCCGGGCTAATCCAAGGACTTTAGTTATGCGGTCCCGATAGCGTATACCTAGGATCGTTTCTTCCATCGTTGCTGGAGTCTTGCGACTTGGCTTGCCATATCGGAGCAGAACGATCAAAAATAAAATTCCTGCTACGAGTTCCAAAAGGAGTGGTAGGCCGCCAAAGACAGAATGGACAAAATTAGGAAAAATGCCCAGAACTGTTTTGAAGGGTGTTAACAGTCCCAAAAAAATTGTCTTAAATACATGTGGGATGCCATTGGTATCTGACATATTTAGGATTTGTACGTACGTACTAACAACAAGAGAGTAAGGATAATCACAGGTCACTCCTATATCCCTAGTAATATATGCAAAAAACAACTAAAGAGTGACTGGTCGGTGCTGTAGTAGAGAAGATTCTTTTGAAAAACAGGCCACCAAAAGAAAATCGCACCATTAGTGACGAAATATTAACCACAAGAGAAATATAAATAAAGAATGACTGGACAACATACAAAGAGAGAGGAAAACTTATTTTCAAGAAGAACCCTCACTCACCCTAGTGGTGACTTGCTTCATCATAGGGTTCCCACTGGAGGAACCGAATGTCCCTCCAGTGTGCTTCGACGCCTGAATTACAGCGGAGCTGGTTGTTGTTGGAATTTTTTTTAAAGTTTGGTGTTATGTGAAAGTGATTAGTGAAATTAAAAAATATTAGCTGTACCAGAACCAATTTTATTCAGTGGTCAGCTAATATTATTAAAAACAATGTGTTGGATACTGGTAAGGGTAATATTATTAACCACTTGTATCCTTATAGAATATCGGTCGACATGTTTCAGCTGTCCAAAAATATTAATGCAGCTTTCTTCAGGACCAAAGAAGTGAATACCCCCGGTGGTCCGCGCTCGCTAAGGCGCGTCCATCCCCGGTGGATATAAGGTGTGAAAAGAAAATGTATATATAAAAATATACCGGAATTTTCCGTCAGCTATCCTGATTTTTCAGGAGCCAAGATCTGTGAAATAATAAAACACAGTTTTAATACAAAAATTCATGTTCATAATTATCTTTTTACTGGTCACACGAACCAGTACTCTCGTGTTTATGCATATGTCCAACATTCTATTCCCATATCAAGGTTCACTCCTTGGTGGTGTGGTACATTAACAACAATGATGTGCTAAACAAGGGGTGCAAATATTACGTACAGTCCCCTTAATACGAACATAACATCTCTGGATTCATATTTATAGTGGTTAAAGATATCTTATCTAAGCAGTATTCTCAACCCACTAAGACCCAATTTTGGTACATGTGGCAGGAAAGCATGCTTTATAAGAGGTAGTCCATTCCTGACTCCCCGGTGCATCACATACCCATCTCACAAAAAAAAACGGAGTCCCAAGATAAAACCCTTCATAGAAGGGATAGTGGAAAAGGACTCGATTAAAAATGGAAAACCTTAGTCCGTCTACTTACAGCACGATCCTAAGGTGCTGTCATCGTGGCCTTAGCGGTAGGGGCAGTTTTCACGCTACGGTTTCTGTGAACACATGGTAAAATCGGTAGCGTCGTTACAAATCTTTGCCCCTTTCCGTTACTGTTCTAATTCTGTCAGCATGTCAGCTGTGAACGCCGCACTTACTTTACTCGTAGCGACTTTTTAGGATTTGGCTTAGCATTTCTGCGAAATGCACCGGGAAATTTGTTGATAAAAGGCTATGTATCTCTGCCATTTTCCTTGCAATTTGCAGATCATACGTTTCTTTTGATGACGTTAAGGGCACAGTTGTCTGTAAAAGAACAGACTTTATTCTGCTTAAAGTATCAATTTGAATAGAAAAGATATTCAAAGAAGGCCAAATTGTTGCCTCCGTATCTGGAGTGCTGTTTGGATACAATACTTGCATACAGCAAGTGACCATGGAACTCACGCTCACGAGATAGGCTTTCCCTGGCACCATGCCACAACAGCTGTGGTCCACTATTAGAATATAGCTCCCGTTAGAAAGCCGTCTAAAGAATAGCTCTATCTGTGTTGCAGGTGTGCCATGCTGGTGACATGAAAGGTTATTTGAAGTCCCCTCACAGGCCCCATGCAAGTTAATACCGTGACACAGAAGTATACCGCTTAGTGGTCGTTTACAATTGTTACCACTAAGAAATACATTCTGTTTCTTTTCACTATAACATGTGTGTGTGTAAGGCAATTTCCATGATGACTTAATGTACCCTTTACCCAACCTTTCATACTGGCCCGCTGGTATATACTCTTGGCAGTATTTAAATTGGAAAGTTGTTATCGGAATTGTAATTATTCTGTGTATTATCCATTCAATGACCGGTCTTTCTGACATTGTCAATGGTAATTTCTCAAGTTTTTCAATGCTCAGAATCGTATAGTCTGCTCCTTTTTGTGCCAAACTGATTTGTTTATCAGTAAGGTTAAAGATAGAGAATAATGACGTTGTGTTGATTAAACGCCACGCTACGTAGCCTGAACACAGATTTTGCAACGTCCAGCCAAGCTGTACAATAGAACGTAATTGGGACTGACCGTGTTGTAACATTAGTAAGTCCTGCTCTATTATATCAATGGCAGATGATACAATACTGTCCAGTGAATATATTCTGGAGTCATTAACCCATTGTCCACAACAGAAAGTGATTTTCCAAATTAATACGATCAATTTCTCGTATTTTCTCCGCTGTTTCAATTTGCATTTCTTTCCAAGCTTCGTTGTACGCAGCGTATATACCGTATATACCGGCCGCTATGAAACGTTTTTGACGCTGTTTGCGTGGTCCCATCATGAAATCACGCAAGTCAGCACTGTCTTTAAGTAAAGTCAAGTGTTGCTTAATTTCAGCCAGTGTGGATTTCTGTAGCCATTCGAGGCCATTCGAGGCAGAGTTTCCCTACACTGTATGTTGTAACTATCCCTGGATGTTGTCTCTGGGAGTATCTTGGGTCTGGCCTGGTCAATTTGAACCCCTGTATTTTGTTCAGGAATCTATCTTGACAGTTATTTGTGTCTGTGGGCCAGATCAACCATTTTTTCCAATCAGGATGTGTTCTGTTTTGGTTAAAAATATGGGATACGTCAATCTCAACATCTGTAGTGCTATTACTGTCAGGTGTTGGCTTTGGAATAGACGGTTTGTTTAAGTCTTTAATTTTGGCTAGGCCAAGACAGGATGTCTGTTGAATGGTGTAATTCAAGAATATTATTTGTTCTGGGATCATGCAGGCTCTAAATAATGCTTCTAAACCTTGGACCTGCCAATCTTTGGTACCCCAGATGGTTTTTGTTTCAATGTTATTTTTCCAGAAATCAAAACCAAATGCAATCATTTTTTCATAAAATGCTTCGAATAGATCAATTTAGTATTTGTCAGCATTGTTTTCACCCCTGTCTTATTTAACAGTTTGAAATAAAATGTTTCTGCATCACTTGTGTTAAACCCTGAGAAGTATGGGAATTTCTCGTAGAATGTTTTCGAACTACCTTTTGGTGGAATTGCACAATGTTCCCATTGATTATAATTAAAAACATTTCTAGGTTGAGCAGATTTATGCAAATAGTGATGTGCAAAGTGATTATAACAATACAAATTCAAAATTCAAATTCAAAATAAGCTTTATTCAATATTTACATAGAATATCATAAAAGCATTCATAATATAGGTTAAAAGAAGATCATTTTGCAATTATAACACATAATTGTCAAAAAGAAACCAGATATAAAGTTTAAAAAACATTTTCATGAGAATTAATTTTAGGAAGAACACAATATTAAGAACAGACTAATGTACAATAGGATCTTTAACTGGTTGCCGAATCAAGTTGTCCCTGCTAACGAATTTCTAAATTTAAATAGTAATTTTAAAAAATATTCCATTTTGCATATGACATCCCTGTCCTCTAGCTCTTGTAAACGTTCCAGGGCGTCTCTGCAAGACCTTAGTCCCCATCTCTTCAGCAAGGGTCTCAATAAGGATTTCCTAGGGGTAGTATAATAAGTACAAAAGTGAATGTTTGATTGAACAGAAGTATAATCACAGGGACATAGGCCCAAATTTCGCGACCAATCATTACATATCGGAAAAGTTATTAAGCGAAAAAAAGAGCCCAACCTAAATCTTGTAAGCAACATTCTTGTAAAACAGGAATAGTCAGTGGAGAGATATCGTTGTAACCCCTTATTCACTGTGATCCTTTGATAGGCCTGGATTGATTTATTTAGTTTCTGAGTCGCCCACCCTTTGGCTTCCAGGTAATCCAATAGGGTCTTTCTTAGTTCTTTCCTTGAGATGTGCTCCAATGTCGTTGGGTCGGTATAATACTGAGGCCGATCTATATCTTGGAACATCTTTTTAACATATGCTAACCATTTCATATGTTTTGCCCCCTCCAAATTAAGAATATCCATTATTATATCTCGATTTAGAGTAGTCTCGGTGGTGGTCCAGATTTTATGCCATAGAAGCGGTGGCTCAACTTTAATTAGATCGGTGATAAACGGTAGGCCTAGCTCTATATGAATCATAAAGACTGATGTTGCTTTTGATGTCGCTAGCAGATATCTTAGGAAATTATTTTCTGCCACTTGGATTGATGAGATGTCATTTTCAATACCCCAGAGGCCGGCCCCATAGATCGCTGTTGAAACACACTTGGCTTTATATAGCATAATGAGTTGTTTTCCTGGCCTCCCTCCTATTTTGCTTGCAAAGTCACGTATACCTCCAATTGCTCTAACAAAGGCAAGTTTCCTTGCTTTGACAGCAGGCTGCCATAATACCTTCCTGTTTATGCTTATACCAAGATACGTGAAATTGTCAACTGTCTCCAGTTTTTGATCCTTGATAAATATTGGACATGGAATTTTCTTTCTACCCTTACTGCAAGCCATAGAAAAGGTCTTCCCAATGTTGACTTTCAAGCCCCTTTCATGCATATAGTTGGTAAATGCAGCAACAGCTCTTTGTAGCCCCAATCTTGTTTGTGAGATGATAGCCGCATCGTCGGCATACAACAAGATTGGGATGGCTTGGCCTCCCACCTTAGGGTAGTCACATTCGATATTTTTTAAATGCTCACCAATGGCGTTTATATAGAGGGAAAAAAGCAGGGGGGCTAAAATGCACCCCTGCCTAACCCCTCTATTGATGGTGAACCTTGGTGAACATTCTCCCTTCAAGCCAAACCGCACCCTGGCACCAGCATCTTTGTACAGTTTCATAATGAAGGCAAGAATTGATGGGTCCATCCCTAGACGGTCAAGAGTTTCCCATAGTTGGTCATGGACCACACAGTCAAAAGCAGAGCTTAAGTCTATATATGTTATGTAGAGACTTCCCCTCTTAATCACCACATATTTCGACATAATAAGATGTAAATTCAAGCTCTGTTCGACTGTGCCCCTTCCCGTTCGGAAACCATATTGGAATCTTTAGAGTATGTTCTCCTCTTCTGTCCACTTGTGGAGACGTTTCATGATGATTCGCCCCGCGATCTTCATCGTAGAATCGAGCAAGGAGATAGGCCGATAACATGATGGCAGGTGCCTATCTCCTTTTTTATATATGGGTATCACTATTGCTTCAGCCCAGGTTGGAATTTGGCCAGAGACATTCGCTGAATTCAAAACAGCGGTTAATATTGGTGCCCACATATATATCTCAGCCTTAAAAACATCTGCAGGGATGGCATCCGGACCAGGTGCCTTCCCGGACGGACTCTCCCTTATTGCTTCCATCACCTCTTCATATGAAAACACAATGTTAGTAATACTTTTGCTCCTAGAGGGAGATGTTAGATATGGAGGCAGGATGGAATCCAAAGGGGTGCTATTTACAAGAGTAGCTTTGCTGTAT
Source organism: Lissotriton helveticus (assembly GCF_964261635.1). Classification (NCBI taxonomy): domain Eukaryota; kingdom Metazoa; phylum Chordata; class Amphibia; order Caudata; family Salamandridae; genus Lissotriton; species Lissotriton helveticus. The sequence goes on from NC_136064.1 coordinate 11,309,126, forward strand.
AATTCTTGAAAATGGGCAGCCCATGTATCACCACCAATTGCAAGATCCAGGTGTCTCTTAGGTATTTTTGTCCATGGGAGTGGGGTGTTTAGAAATTTCCAGAAAGCTGAAGAGTCCCTATTTTCACTTGTTGACAAGAGAGTCTGCCAAGCTTCCTCCTTCAGAGTGTTTTTCCTGTTTTTAATGGCAAGATGATATCGGAGTCTGGCTTGACGTATCTCCATAACTTGTTTAGGTGATGTATGAAGAGCTTTCTTCAGTGATTTTAGGGCTCTTGTGCAATCGTTATCGAACCACCCTTTTGGGGTAATGGGGCCTTGCTTGAACTGTCTTGTAAGAAGCGTTTTAAGACTCTCTTGAATTTTCAAGAAGGCTTCCAGGATAGATTGGGGGTGTTCATTCATGGACAAGCAAATGTGTATCTCCTCCCATCTCAGCTTAAGTAAGGTTTTAAGAAGATTAGCTGGGGTAATTTTGTCCCATTTAAGGGTATAACCATTTAGTGTACCTAATCTAATAGGTTGTTCATAGTTGGATCCGGGATTTTCGTGGCTAGTGCTGGGAAGGGGTAACACAATGGCTAAAGCCAGAGGATAGTGATCGCCAAAAAGGTGGTCCAAAGTATCCCAACAAGAAATGAAGGAGGCATGCATCTTCGAAAAAAGAATAAAATCAATAATAGAATTTACTGCTCTGCCATGAAATGTCGGTTTAAATGATTTCAAGGGAAGTGATAAGACATTTGCAAAATCTAAATTAAACGATGCCATAAAATTATTTAGTAATTCCCCTGTGTTTGTATGTACAAAGTGATCAGGCATATCGTCCTCTAATTCCTTGTCGTGTGGGGGAGAAAAGTCACAAACCCCCCTGGAAATATTTTGGCAGATATGACAATTAAAATCACCCATGAATGCTGTCACACACTCACCGCCACGCATTTCTTTGATCGAAACAATAGAATGAGACAGGTCATCTAATACTTTCTCCAAACGATCTAAGGGGATATTGTTATAAAAATTAATGATTAAGAGACTCAAAGCTGAGCCCAAATCCATAACTATAATTTGGTAAGAGCCCCTTAGTACACATTTCCGGATCCTGTGTCCCACGTCTACACTTACGTATATACACAGACCCCCCCGGTGTCTGCCCTGGTTACTCTCTATTGCTGCTGAATGAAAAGTTTGAAAGCCCAATAAGTGTATCGGGGTAAGCACCCAAGTTTCCTGGAAACACAGGACAGAATAGGAATTAACTACCTCCAGCCATGATGGTTGAATAATTTTTGAAGATATACCTGCCAAGTTCCAGCTAAGGATATGTAATTTGGAGGATAGTTCTTGAGTTTCCACACAAGTAGGCAAAGTTTTTATATTATTTCGCTGACTAACTGGGGGGAAACGGTGTGCTGGGAGCTGCATCTTTGTCCCATTTACCAGACCTTTTGATATCTTGCAGTTTATCGGAAGGCTCTTCATGGGTGGTACATTTAAGAGTATACTAACATTATCCTCCCCCTCCACCCTTTGGTCCTTCTCTAGAAAGAGTCAGTCTATATCCTCCAAACCATAGAGTGGCTCATAGTAGTTATTGCAGGGAAAATTGCAGGTGGGAGTTATTGGCGGGAAACAGTTACCATAACCCGCTTGGTCATATCTAGGAGTTAAATAGGTTTTATTTCTCCACGGCCTACCATTATGCAAATGTAGATCATGGGTAGGAAAAATTTCACCCCTATTTCCCTGTCTTGGAAAATGGAAGAATGGGAATGTAGAGCGATATGGTTTTGGGGGCATTAAGGCTTCTGGATAAAAGTATAATAAGGATTTGGGTGAAATCGGGCCTTTATTGGTAGCTGTAAACCAGTCCATTATGTGGTTGGTGACTCTAGGATCTTTAAAGGTGATTATAATTACATCGCCCTCAATGTCTTTGGGGCGTAAGCCCACCCAGCTAGTTCTCCTCACCATGATGATGTCACCGTTTAGGTGGGGTGGCAATGGCCTGTTATTTTTTAGCCAATAAATGACCTTATTTTTGAGGCTGACAGGGTCTTCATATCTTGCTGGAGATGGTAAAGGCGGAACCCCCGTTAAAATAATAACATTGTGAGATGCTGCTGGAGGTAGATCCACATGTCTCTCACCCAGTGGTCTCTTATGTTTCTGAACAAAAGTTTTCGTATCCCGCGTGGATTTGGTGTTCCCCATTCTTGCCGAATCCACGAGAGATTTTATTTGAGCTGACTGTGCTCGAGGATCTATGGGCAGTTTGGATGAACCCGAGGGAAGTTTATTTATTCGGCGCAAAGCAGCTGTGGGTGTTGGTATAGTAGGGGTATTTGATACTTTTGCAGTTATATCAGAATTGGACGTTTTTACCTCTTTAGTAACTTTCTCTCTCTCTTTAGTAGTCGGTGGGGGGTTTACCAAATCATTACTAATTAAAGTGTTTAGGGTGGGGCATCCTATGAGGGTATCCAATTGGGTTCCTCATTTCTTTACTCTCTCCACTATTGGGATAAGTAGTGCTTTCATGAGGTGCTCCATCGCATCTACGAAGTCTTTTATGGTTGGAGGAACCTGGGCGGTCAGTGTATTTCTAAGGACGTTGGGTGCCCCTTCAGCTATTTTATGTAATTCTTTCATTAATGAGTCCTTTTGGGGCATTAATTTGTGGATAATTGTATCTGCCTGGCCCAAACTTTTTTTCCTTCGCTTTTTCGGTGGAGATCTATTGACGACCTTTTTCCTTTTCACAGAGTTAGGGCCTCTCAACGATTTAGGGGCTTTGTGTTTAAAGGTGAATAGATCACATTGTCTTCGCTGTCCCGCCTCTGAGGATTTAGATGCCTCCATAATACATGAGCTTTCATGGGTGTTAGAAGGTTTAGGAGTATCAAGGTCAATAAGATCAATAATTAAATTACTGCTAAGAAGGGGTTGCTCCAGTTGGTGACTGGTGAAATTATCATCTTTGGGAGACGAGCTGGACTGGAAAATTAAAGGAACATTGTCCGTATTAAATAACTCGTCATCAGAATTTTCCCGAATTGGATAGTCCAGCTGGACGTCAGGGAGTACTTTAATACCAGGATCCAAAACTGTGTTTTTAAGTTGCTCAATTGATAAACGTCGAGCTGCACGGCGCTCTGCCAGGGCCAGCTCTCTGTCCACCTCAACCTTAGCTTTTATAAAATATTTATCCAGTGGGCCCAAAATGGAAGAACCTACCCTGGATGGTAAAACGTCATCAGTGGGCATAGACATACCTGGCGTGTAATCCTGATATTGCGGTGTATTAGGATGAATTCCGTAAACTGATTAGTACACGACAGGGGGGTGGCCAAGCCAAGCCTTGTCTGGCCTTGGAGGGCCGTAGAGGGCCCGCCCTTTGCCCGGGCTTCGCCTCGGGCTGTGATCCGCGCGCGTCCCGCGGTGCGCGTTTGTGAACTTGCTTAAGTTCCTATTGGGTGAGAGGAGGCGTGGCACTGGGAGGGGGCGCGGCTCACACGGGAAGAGGACCCAGCTGGTGATGGTGGATGCTGGTCCTCGCAGTCCCGGGACCGCGCCTCTCGCCTCCTCTGCGGCCAAGAAGTTGGTCTCCTCCTCCCAGTTGGAGCAACAAACTGCACAGAGTTTTGTCAGCTACTCCTGTAGCGCACGCGCAGACAACACAGGGCAAAGAAACCTTACGGCGAGCGGCTCCCGCGTAGCGGGGGCCGCGAGAGGTGAAGAGCATTTTTGGTGGGGGCGTGGCACTGGGAGGGGGCGCGGCTCACACGGGAAGAGGACCCAGGGTCCTCGCAGTCCCGGGGCCGCGCCTCTCGCCTCCTCTGCGGCCACGAAGTTGGTCTCCTCCTCCCACTTGGAACAACCAACTGCACAGAGTCTTGTCAGCTACTCCTGTAGCGACGCGCAGACAACACAGGGCAAAGAAACCTCACGGCGAGCGGCACCCGCGTAGCGGGGGCCGCGAGAGGTGAAGAGCGTTTTTGGTGGGGGCGTGGCACTGGGAGGGGGCGCGGCTCACACGGGAAGAGGACCCAGCTGGTGATGGTGGATGCTGGTCCTCGCAGTCCCGGGGCCGCGCCTCTCGCCTCCTCTGCGGCCACGAAGTTGGTCTCCTCCTCCCACTTGGAACAACAAACTGCACAGAGTCTTGTCAGCTACTCCTGTAGCGACGCGCAGACAACACAGGGCAAAGAAACCTCACGCTAATACATTTCTTCATAATTTGATGAACCCTGTAAGTAATCATGTTCTGTACATTTTGCTGACATTACTAAATCTGACATCATATCATTAATACTTTCAAAGTCCCAATCATCAGAGAATGTACTCGGTTTTACAAAGTCACTTAATGAAACTTTGAACTGGTGTGGATATTTCAAGAGCTCAACCGGGCCATAGATTTCGTAATCCGTTTTGTCCCATGCTGCCCCACCGGGTATTGGATTGGCTGCGACATTCACTGATGATAGTTCTCTTTTCTCGATGTGAGATGACTTGTGTGGCTTTAGGACCAAGTTGATGTTCTGACTTGCTGTGTCCATTGTACTGTATTTTCCCTCAATGAATTTTCCCAAACAAAGAACCATGATGAGCCAAAGCAGGAGGAAAAGTACACCTAACACAATCAAAAATTCAATCCATGGAGAAATCAGATAGGTTTCTTTGAGTTGATGAAAGAGTTCAGTTACTTTGTCTTTAAAAAGTTTTTGTTGCTGGCGTTTCTCAGGTTCGCTTGGATCTTCAGAAAAGTTATCGAAATTGATGAAGTAGCCAGATGCAGTTCTGTCAATTGTTGGAATTGCTTCCGGATATTCATTTGCTTTTGCATTTTTTGTTTTATTAGCATAGTCTGAGGCTACATCGTTGTAGACAGGTGTTTCTTGACGAACTGTTGCAACTTGGGTTTTAAGAGGCATAAGTTCCATGGCTTTGTTGCATAGTCCTTTTTGATTCACTGCAGGTTTATCAAATGTGATTAGTCTCTCAGTTTGAACCTCTTGTATTGTAGCAAACTTTGGTACTCTGCTGTTTCTTGGGAGTCCACTGGGCCTACTACTTATTATTGGCCACATGATTGTGGTTTTACCAGGTCGATGGATACAACTCGGTTCTCCTTTTTACCAGCAAGGGGCGGTAGTACAACTGATCTTGTTCCGCTGACAGCTAAGACAGGTACTGCTTTTCTGTAAGAAGGCCCAAATTCCTTCTTCACCGCGATCTTCTCTCTGACCAGATCCCCAATTTTTGTAATCCAGACAGGCCTTGCTGGGACAGGTGGTTTATCTACAGTGGCTGTTGGCTGCTGTTTTAACTTTACTTTGCTCAGGGCTTTTCTTGTTTCATTTAAGTCCTGTAAAATAGCCAAACGATCTTTGATATCAAAGCATTTTTCTTCTACCACTGAAGTCTGACTATCTAAGTCCTGAATATGCATTCTAGTCCCGAACAATAGTTCGTACGGACTGAAATCTTTCAGAGAATTTCTTGGCAGATTGTTAAGACTACGTTGGACACTTGTTAAATGTTGGACCCACCCATCACCCGAACCTAATACCCTCGCCGTTATAGATTGCTTTATGTCCCGGTTTTTTCTTTCCACAATCCCATTTCCCTCAGGATGGAAGGGACAAGAGTACCGCAATGCAATGCCCATGCTGGTCATGGCCTCTTTATAAGCTCGAGAGCTAAAAGCAGGACCCTGTTCAGAATGTAGCATGCCAATTGCGTATGTGCCGATATAGACTCGGAAATCTTTTATAACAGTTCTGGCGTAAGCCGAGTGCTGGTGTCTGCAATTTTAAGTGAATCTAGTCTTAAATATTAATGGGACGCATTTTTTCTGTTGGGTATTTCGTATAGATAGCCTTATGCTATATAAACGAAGAGCCATGGCAAAACTCCGGCTGGTTCGCCACTGCGATCTCTGTTACAGTTTGGACAGTTTATTGCAAATTTGTGATGTTGCAGGCTCATTCCCGGCCACCAGTATTCTGATTGTAATTCTTTCAGAGATTCCTTGATCTTTTGGTGCCTTAGACCCAATCCCATGTGTGCGTCTGCTATTAAAAAGACTCTCCTGTTCGTGTTTGGAATTACTCTATCCCCCACTCCAGGGATTTGAGAAAAAAGGAACGGAGTTTGCATCAATTATGTTTGTATAATTGAGTGGATAGTTCACGGGTAGTGCTGCACAGTCGCTTTTTGAAGACGTTTTTACCGCCAGCATGGTTTCCCCGTCTATGTATTTTTCTGAACGCTTTTTTGTGGCTACGGAAGCCGGATTAGTTGCTTCTGCTGTGGCTGTGTCAGCCAATGAATTCCCTGCAACGTGAACACCATAACGCTGATGACTCAGTGTATGTATCACGTGAGTCTTTCGTAGTTCTTTCTGCAAAAGAACTACCTGTTCCCAAAGCTGCTTATGCTTTATTGTGGCACCTGTGTCATCTTTGTAATCGTTTTGAACCCAGTTCTGCATGTCATTATTATAAGACTTGACGCAGTAATGCGAATCGCACACTATTAGTGTCGGGAATTCACGATCGGCATTTTCAAGCGCCATCTTTAAAGATCTGATTTCAGCTCGCTGAGCTGAACAGTTTCTCAATGATTCAGTTTTGGTGATTTTTGGTCTGAATTTACCACAGCGCCAGCGACCTTTAACAATCGCGCACGCAGCGTTGTAGGATTTCTTCTCTACATCGTAATGTTGTGCAAATCTGTCCATATAGATTACACATGTGTACTGTTCGAGAGGCAGAATTTCGATTGGCAGAGGATATCCTTTTTTATATGTTAGATCCTTCCGTTTTTTTATGTTCGGGTCAAAATAGTATTTCACTTTTTCTGTAGCAAGAGAATTTTCCCATTGTATCCATTTTGGATCTAATGCCACGGTAGTCAAATTGCGTGGGCTTGTTAATGCCTCAAAGGCTGATTCTGCTGTTAAAACAGTTATCTGTCTGCCTTGGGCTTGGGCTCTTTCTTTTGCTACAGCTGTTTGAACCGCATTTACAATATTTTCCGCAAGACTGAATGTTTTTTCAGCTTGTGTGTACAAATGTGATTTGTAAGCTATTGGTACCGTTTCTCCCTCATTAGAGGTTAGGTACGTGAATCTGCATCTTCCTGGGATGACTCGGATTACAAGGTTGCGTATGTTTTCGCGAGTTTGCAATTTTGCTTTAGCTAACATGTCTGTTTGCAATGATCTCAACATTTCTGTGTGTTTTTGAGTCCAATTGATTGGTTTGAAATCAGGTTTTATTAATTAGTAGAGAGGTTTAACCCTCTCTGCATAATTTAGAATGTAAGTTCTTCCGAAATTCAGGAAACCTAGTGTAGGAGAGTGGGGTATGCAATCCCATGACCACCCCAGATTTTTGCTTTTTGCTTCACTGATTTACGACTTTCTCTGGCTGTGGGCCTGCTAATCAGACCCACAGCCTAGCTGTTCTCTCTCTATATTACAACCATGTACCTTAGGTGCATTTTACCAATTGGTACTGGGCCACCTTATCAGTCCCTGTACAGCATACCTTAGGTATCCAGGGCATAGGTGTACCCAGGGCCTACCAGGGGCTGAAGCATGTATTATGCCACCCCTGGCTGGCCACCCAAACAGACACAACTGGCTGCACGACAGCTAGGGCAAGGTGGTGTAAACACCCTTTGCTTTGGATATAGTATTCCTATATCTAACCCTAAAATGGACACATATATTCCTATCAGTCACTCCTATGGCAGGCCTTATCAATCCTGAAGGCAGAGTGCTTGGAATTATGTGAGATGGTGCTCTAGCATGAGCTGAGCCCGTTTGCAGCTTGCGGAACCAAGTCCAAATAGCTGTTCCATGATAACGCTATACCATATACTCTTAAGTGCATTATAATCCTCGCGGTTAAATGCTAACTTTGGTATAGCTTTATCAAAACATGTCGAGTAAGGTGTCATACGAATTGGAATACTAACCCCTCGCCAATTCTGGCGACGGGGTTAGCATTCCACCCTTCTAGAGGGGCATGACATGTATGTAACTGTGAACCCCGGTTAAAGTCAGACATAGCCTCAGCTCCACAAAATGGATGCTGCCACCGAGACACAAGTCTGCCCTCCTGCTGCTGGGAGTCCTTCCAGCAGCGGAGGCATGGACAAAGGGTTTCCTGTCAGGGGCGGTGCCAGCACCATCCCAGACAGGATTTTGTGTATTCCAGGTAGGCAGGGCTGAAAGGAAGGTGACTGCAAGTGGCACCCCGGTGCTCACTGTGCATATGCCGGCTCAAACCAGTTCCTGGGGCACACCAGCCCCTGAGCTGGGGAGAGACCGGACAAAGGAGAGGGGTGTAACCACCCCCCTCCTAGTCCCACCCATAGGGCAGGACTTAGTCGCGTGCCAGCCCCTTTTCTTAGTATAAAGATAGGAGCAGGTCCCCTTCCCAATTTAGATAATTCTGAATCTTGAAACTACTTTCCACGAAAGGAACTCTTGACTCTTCTGAAGACTCTCCCTTGTGGCTAAGGAGTAGCCACCCTGCACCAGCAGGCACCTTCGAAGCTCTTGCGGTTTGCTGTAAGTCCATCCTCCGGATCAAGACTGCCCAGCTCGCCGAGACCTGGATTCCCTGCCATCTCTGACTTCTACCTACATCATCCAGCACAGCTGAGATTCGTGGGTGCGACGAGACCCGTGGGACCGGCCATCTTCAAGACCTGCACGACGCTTCTCCAGCACGACCCCCGAGAGACCCTCGAGTAAGTGCACTGGGGTTTGAGAAGCCCTAACCCTAAGCAGCTCCAGCACCGAAGTCCAGCCCCCCAGCATCCACGAGATCTGCGTGGGGCCCTTCTGCTTCCTTGCTGCTTGCCACGTTGTCCGGTCACTTGCCCGTTGGCTAGTGACCCTCTTGACGACGTACCACGACGATTTCACTGCTGGTCTGGTTGCTCCAGACTGGCCCTTGCTCCCCTCCAGCAGAGGAGCACCCTGGACCCTCCTGGTCCACTCCAGACGCCATCTTGAGTCCACCGCGTGGGCTTGCCTTTGCCAAGGCTTGTTGCTCCAATCCTGGTTTCAGCAGCGCCGACAGCAGACACCCTTGTGGGACAGCTCGCCCCTCCATCCTGGTCGCCGACAACGCCTCCTGGTCCGAGAGACTGCAGAACCAAGCGTCGCCCACTCACCTGGTCGAGGTGACTTCATCCGGTGCCATCCTGGTGCCCATCTGATCACTGGCTAGTGATCAAGAACAGAGTCCCCTCTGCTTTCAGGTCATCTTCAACTCCGATCCAGGCTTGGATCCCATCGAAACTTCATCACTGGTCGCCCGCCAGCAACTTCTTCTTTCAGGCTCCATAGACTGTAACGAGGATTCCCGACGTCTTTTGAACCCTATGCAGCCGCAGCCCCTGGGCTAGGTAACTCGAGCATTTCGGTGCTCCAACGTAGGTTCACTATCTAAGTGTCCAGATCCTTTTTCGTTTTCAGCCTAACTAGTCGGATTCGTCCGATAACACTAACTTTACGAAATCTAGCATCCAAAGACTTTGTTCCGCATCCCGCGTGAGAGTGCACACTCTGCACCCGATCTCCCTAGGCCTCCTGCTCCTAACCTTAGGGTCCAGTAGTGTAGTCGTAGCGATCCTGAAGCCTCTGGATCTTGTTACTTACCTGCTAGTATTTCGCATTCCACTTTTGTAGTATATGGTTTTTCGTGCCCCTCGGGCATTTGTGTAAATTGTGCAACTTAAAGTATTTTCGTAAGAGTTTTGTATTGTGCTTAGCTCCCTGACTCCTAAAGAGTTCAGGGTAGAACTGTTATTAATAAATATCCTATATTTTTATAACAACTTGTGTGGTGTCCTTTCACTTGGTGTTCAAGGGATATATGTGATGGTAAAACAGCTGGCTTAACACGCCCTCTAGAGTTTAGCCTGAAGACTGCTCGTGTCCATGCTACTAGGATAGCTGGTCTGAAAGGTTGACTTACAACCAATCATCAATAAGGGTTGTTTGGTATGATACAAAGTGATCACTAGAATAGTGAGCACTATATATCAGGCCAACTTCTCACACCTAGTATTGATTGTAAGTTCTTCAGCGTTTTAGGTGCTTGGAGTACAGCGCACTTCTATAAGAAGTTGTCTGCTAGGCTTTTGCCTTCACTTGATAATTCATATCCTAAAAACAGGACTGTTAGATGGGCAATTCGTGACTTTTTAAAGTTGAATTTGTAACCCTCTGCTGCAAACCCAAGTATTATGGTGTTTACTCTTTTCAAGTGAGTATCCAAGTCATCATCTGTTAGATAGATGTCATCGACATATGATAATGCTTCATCATCATATATTTGTAGTAACTCTGTTACTCTTGCTGAGAATAATCCTGGGCTATTCTTGAATCCCTGTGGGAGTCGACAGAAATTTCCGTGATGCCATTATTGAGAAAGCGGTCAAATACCTGCTTTCAGGTGCAATGTTTTGACAAAAGAATCCATTAGAGATGTCTAATGTTGTTTTGTAATTTTTGCGCACGATGTTATTCATTAGTGCTGCACTGTGTGAGTTTTGTACTGTAAATGTCTTGTAACATGAGTTAAGGTGTCTGTAGTCCAAAACTAGACGATATGAATCGTCTGGCTTGGAGACAGGAAACAAAGGATTGTTCATTTGTGAGGTGCATGTTTCAATCACCCCTTGGTATTCAAGTTGATCTAAGATCTCCCTGACTTGTTTTTTAGCTTCTTGCTTAATTGGGTACTGCCTTTGTGCAGCTGGTTGACATTTTAACTGGATTTTGTGAGGAGGAGAGTCCTCATCCCATTCTACATGATTTTTACATAATGCAGGAGCTTGGGCTACTGCCCATTTTCTTGCATATGTATATTTTCGATGAATTGGAATATGATTTGAGAAGGCAGGCATAATCATTTCTTCGCCATGAAGGCACTCCCTGACAAACTCTGGTGGCCAGTCTTTCTCAGCTAAAAGGATGTCATAGCCTTTGGAAAGGTTATCCCAAAATAGACACCTTACTTTCCTAGTCTTATCTCCCTGGATACGTAATGTTATTCCGTATATTTTATGAGGTTTGCTATCTCTGGTATCTGCAGTTTCCACTTGAATGTATTCATTCGTGTCCACTGTCTCCAGATGATTCATTAGGATCTTGCGAGCTATGGTCACTTCTGCTGCGCTGTCTAGCATTGTCTGGGCCCACTCTCCGTTTTTCAGTTGTGTCCTCAGTATCCTCGGCATGTTTAATTATTTTAATATTGGCTACCTTCTTTCTTGGAAATTGTAACTTTTTACTTTGATGAGCAGGTTCCTTGTCTTTGGACTTGACGTGCTCTTCCCTGTGTTCTGACCGTCCTCTTCTTTCCGATTTCTGCGAGGAAGTCTGAAAAGATTGAGAGGGACGTGTATCAATATCTTGATATCTATCAGGTTTCTTTAAATTATCCCTATTTCTAAGGTTGTATCTTTTCTCAGAGGGCTCCCTCTGGGGAGACTTGTGTCCTTGGTCCGGAGATCTTTCTCTCCGCCGAGGAGACCTTTCTCTGGACTGGAATCTTTTTTCTTTGGGAGTGGATTGTTTATTTCCATCCCAGCTCTTTTTTTGAGTGTATAGATTATTTTTAATAAATATCTTTTCAGGATTTTCAGTTAGTTGGGGTTTTACTGGTTTCCCACCCAAACTATCTCTACCTAGTTCTTCATAGGATTTTTATATGATTCTGGCAAGTTCAAAAGGCTGTTCTGCTATATCTGTTTCTTTCAATTTCTGGCGGATCGCCACAGATGCTGCTTCTCCTTTTATATTGGCTAATAATATAGCCGAGACCTGCTTGAAGTCTTTCAGCAATTTCATACCCAGAGTTAAAGCAGGTTCTGGACCGTATTCATTTTGAATCTGTCTTAGCACATCTGGTATTATCGCCATAGACGGAACACCATGTGTTTTTGTGTAGATTGAAGAAAAGACTGTACCCCAAGTGTCACAGTCCTCCACATGTGGTGCGATCCCCATTGGAAGACAGATAGTCAGAATTCTTTGTTTCTCAGTTGGGGTAGTATCCGGAAATACTTCCTCTATTTGAGTTATTTTTTGTGCTAACCAGAATGGAATTTGTTCCCATTTTGCGGGTACTTTACTCAGACATGATTGTATGTTCTGTGGTGTAATTTTGTTTGTGTTCCCCTGATGAGGGGTCAGCTGTGGAATGTTAATAGCTGGTTGGACTGTCGAAGTCCGCATTACATATTGGACTAATTGTCTATGTATTTTCATTAGTATATTTAGCTGAGCTAAAAGTTCCCGGTCTGACATTTTTTCGATGTCTGGATGTGGTGTGTATCTGGCTAGAACCGGCCACGTTGCTCCTGGTCTACCTAGTGGACCGAGCCTGGTAATGTGATTATTATGTTTTAGGGCGCCTTTAAACCAGAGCAGGTGCTCTTGGTAATTTGATGGGATTTCCACCTCCTCGAAAGGGGTGTATTCCTCCGGAGGTTCCTCTATTTTGTAATATTGGAATTCGTGTGTTACAGCATTTTCTGCTGGAAAGTTTATCCCTGAATAGAATACCTCTGTCTGCCGATATTCATGGGCCTCTACCACGAATATGACTGTACCACCTCGTGATGTCAGTCCATTTTCTATAAGTTTAAGAGTTATAGTTTTTCTTATGTTGACCGGAATGATAATTGCATCCGGGTCATTGTCTCTGAGACTTGTGTCATCCGCTAGGAGTTGAGCTGCTATTCTAGCTGCCTCCCTTTCGTCATCACTTTCTCCCATTTTACTGACAGAAAGGTTTTTGTTGCAGATCAAGTTTCAAGAAAACAAAGATTAGGTGCACAATATTTTGAAACACTGTATCCTTCAACGTTGACTAAACCAAAAACTATAGATAGGAATCTCTTCCTACTAAGTTCCGGCGGATTTTAACCTCTTACCCACTCCAGACGTCTTGTGGAGTATTTACGGGAAAAAGGGTCTGTGTGAAAAAGCACGACTGAGTTACTCTAACGTCTTGCGTTAGATTTATTGCCTTACCAAACGTTGGGCGCCATGTAGTGTAGTTCCTATATTCCCAACAGGCTCTGCGCATTGGAATAATATATTCAGCAGTGTAGACATAGGACTGAGGTCTTCTAGGTCTCTACTGACTATATTAGACTTAAGGTTTGCCAGCTAGCTCAGAGGTCACTAGAAACTTTCTCGAATAAACGAGGAGTTTAACCTCCCTGGATAGACAAGAAGGGATTAGCTTCTGACAACCATAAAACATGACAACTTTGCTCCCTCAGAATAAGAGTGTATCTCTAGAGTCGTGTGAAAACAATAGACAGCTATTTCACTCAGTCAAGTGTGCATACTTAGTTTCACCAGATTGCAGAGAATAGAGAGACTGGCGTTTTCAATAAAAAGGTGTTATTTATTGAGCAGTCTTCTTTCTCATGCAAGAGAAATGAATAGCCACAATTGCAATACTCATAGTAAAGTAAAGTACGTACAGTAAAAGGAGGATTATAAAATAATACTGTAAAAGCATTGATATGGTTTCTAAGCCATATGATACTTTAAAATAGATAAAATATATACATACATATATACAGAGACTAACGTACTCAACTGGTGCTTCTAAATACGCCTATCCCGGTGTACCTGACCTAAGCCTAATACGTGGAAAGGAGTAAGGAAGTAGCAGTTTAAGTTAAGTTGGTTTTGCCAAGAATCTGACTCAAGAATTCTCTTTAAGGGTTTAGTCAGTTCCGTACCTGGGTAATAGAAAGCAGGAGGTCTTGTATCTCTCTCTCAGGACTCGATATCCCAGTAACCCGCGAAGGTATCTGGAAACACCGGAGCTAGATTTCCCGGCAGGAGAAAAGACAGCGTCTCTCTCAGTGCGTCAAAGGGGAGGGGCGGCGTCCGTGGGCTCTCGCATCAGCTGGGCTCTCGGGCAAGTAGTTAGCCGCTCTGCTCCAAAACCACCACCGTGTGTTTGCTTAAGGCAATGTTGGTATATTTATACCTGAAAGGTGCCGGGTTTGACGTAAGGTTGGACATAAGACGTCAATAAAGATGTCACTAAGAACTGGCCGTTCTTACTGTGCTTCACAGGAGTTCTAGGACGAAATCAAAACAAAAGCAATGGGGATTTCCCAGGTTGCTGGAGGTTTGGTTTGTTTAGAGAACTCGTTGTGCTTTCTAGGAGTCTGGGGAAGTAGCCTTGCTTAATGTGACTGCATGGGCTACGACTAAATATGGATATGATTCTTATGCCTTTATAGGGATATTATTTATTATAACCGTACAAGGGCATAAAATAGAAATATCGAATTAGGTTCCTAGATAAAAACACAATACCTCTTCTATTACTCACTAACTTTAAGTAGGAATTTGACTATGTTTAGAGTTCCAGTGCCTTTTGTGTAAACTAGTGCTATAGAAATATCATATACATGTATACATACATACATACATACATACACCCAGGGTCTGGAACAATATTCCTCTATCCATATGGGCCACCCCACCCCGGTTCCAGTTCAAGAAAGAGTTGAAAACACACCTCTTTAAAGAACACTACATCATGATGGAGTAGCCATCTACAAACCAGATAGCTCTCTGATTAACTGTAGACTGTATTCCTGCCTTTGACTCTCATGCTCTGCTGCCATTTAGGTAGGTTTTCGCGAAGCAAATATGGCATACATTAAGAAATACATACACACACATAAATCCACCCATAAACACAGACACACACAAACATTCACATTCAAACACCTCAACAGCTCCTCTCTGCTTCTATATTTGAGAGTTGTGCATGGCACCTTCGCACAAGAAAGTGTTGGTTAGGTTTGCACAATTGTTCCACCAAGGTATTTTGAAATCGTGCTTCTACATTGATCCACAGTTTCAGATGGAATGCACCTGGTTCGCACATTTTTTGGTCATAATGTGCAAAAGGACAGGGTGGAAGGTGAAATGGACTGGCACATTATTTTAGCACTTAGGGGGTTTAATGGTCCTCTTACTGCAAAATGTTAATTGACATGTGCAAGAGTGATTTGGTGTGGATTTCGGATAATTGAATATTTTTAATAACACTTTACATTGATTTTATAATGACGATAGAGGAAGATACAGTCGACGTACAAAGGGGTTTCTCACTGGTGGTATGCTCACACAATGGCGCTTTCCTCTTGAACAAGGTGGGGTGGGGAGGAAATGGGACAGGGAAGCTGAAGTAGGGAAGCAGGAGGGAAAATGGAAAGGCTGAAAGAAAGAAGCAATGTATAATCCTCCAATGAGAGAGGTGTGGCGCAGCAGCAAGAGCAACTGACTCCGGAGCATGGGGCTCACGGTTCGATCTCTGGCGGCAGCTCAGCTCAGCATCATGGGAGTCTGGGCAATAGCTCACTTAATCTCCCCGACGGCCTCCAGTAACTTGAAACCTGAAGGGGTGATATGTTCGCACTTCACAAACAGGAATTATTATTATTATAATGTTTGGCGTGTCATGGCGAGAATGCAATCTGAGGAACTAATGATGAAATGTGGAAGGTGCATGGGGTTCACAAGGCGGAGCATCTTCCACTTGAGATCTGAACTTCAGAGCAGTAGTGGGCAGCAAACAAGTAATTGGAGAATATTGCTGGAAAAGGCAGCAGGTGGAAGTGAAGACAGGTCAAACATTGCAGCTAATTTTACTTTTGAGGTTGGCATAGAGGTCAAAGACTGCAAGTAAATGGCTTTATTTCTTAACCCCTTGCATGCTCATGACGAGCTCAGATCATCATGAGCTACAGTGCTCCTGTGCTCATGATGAGCTGAGCTCGTCATGGCCTTTAGAACGCTCGCACGCTGGGCTAATTCCCCTGCTGTGCGAAACGGGTGTGGCCATGACGAGCTCAGCTCGTCATGAGCACAGGAGCACTGTACTGCATGACGAGCTGAGCTCGTCATGAGCATGGGGGCGCTGTGTGCGCCCCCAGCACAGCAGGGGAATGTGCGCAGCAGGGAAGGGGTTAAGATATGGATCCCTCCATACAAAATATGCAAAAAACATTTTAAGGCATTCTTCCATCTTATTCTTTGTAACCCCTTTGAAGCTGTTCATGGGGATGTGGCTTGTCCAAGATGTGGACAAGACACCAGACAAATGTCGCTTCCTAACTGCACCATTATTACCTTTTGATGATTGTCTTTCAGACTTTTTGTTTGAGAACATGTGCTGATTTGATTAGAGGCAGCCATGGTTCCAAGGACTCAATAGGGCATATAGGCGCACAAACGAGAATCTGGACATAGAAGACGAACACATGCAGTACGTGCAGGTGAATGTCGCATAGTGTTCCGGGAGGTCAGAGGGAGGTGTTGTCCCAGTGCAGGATGCATAGGGCTGAACCAGGCAGGGACAGGCCATATGGTGGTGATGGATGCTACTACCTCCTTCCTCACACAGTAATTACTGTCCACATCTTACTCCTCTGATACTTCTTCTGTGTCCGGTGTGTGGTGGTGTTATGGCTGCATCACTGTGTGCCACTGACACATCAGGGTGCGAATGTGATAGGACTGCATCACTGTGTGCTACTGACACATCAGGGTCGGAGATGTGTGTGTTTTAAGTTCTCACAGCAATTATCTGGGACAGACTCAGTGGCAGCATTGGCAAGAACTGCAAGGCATGGAAGATCCCAGCTACATTTCGCTGGTGTTCAGCCTTGGCAGCTATACTTCCAGCCTGCATCTGCTCCATGGTCTCCATTTTCCTTCACATGTAGGCCAACTCTGTGATGTCATCGCTGGTGCCTGTCTGATTAGACAGTTCTTGTATCCGAGTAATGGCCCCAGCGTTGTCAGCCAAGGATTGTCGGGGAGCATGGTGTGGACAGTGGGTGTCCTTTAGGGACTGTAAGTGGTCCCTGGTGGGACTCAGATACACACGTATGGCATTGAGCTTGGCAGCCACGAGCACGAAACCAACCCGCAGCTGATCAGCCATCTCCACCTGGCAACCCAGCACACGGCGCTGAAATTCCGTGTGCTGTTCGGGAGGTGTCCTGGGAGACAGCTGTGGTGGTGTGTGTTTCCTGCTGTGTGGTCTGTGCAGTATGTGGGGTCACCTCGGGGCAGCTGGGCTGCCCTGCTCCTGGGGTGGGGTGTGGAGGATGTCCATTATCCATTGGAGGTTGTCTAAACATATGTGCAGGTTGTCCTCTTCATCATCACTGATGAGACTTGTGGTCTGCACTGCAGTAGGTGTTGATTGTCCATCTGCAATGTTAAGGGGAGATGCAGGTTAACAGAGTATCCTGTGTATGTTGACGCTTTGCAGATGTTTACATACAGACTGCATGACTATGTACATTGTGACTGTTTTGGTGGAGCTGGTTATTTGATGGCAGACAGTGGGATTATTGACTACATGATGGATGTGTGGTTGAACTCGTACATTCTCATCACATAGTGTCAGGCAATGCCAGATGTGAGTGTCCAGTTATTACGCACATGCGGAACCTGTTGTGTCCTCTGTCCTGTGGTATAGGGGTTGCACTTTGTACCACATTGATGTCATTGTTGATGTTCTGTGATTGCTATGTGTTTGTGCTGCATTGTGGGAGAGTCGCCCCTGCAGCTCTGATTCCTTGGACCCTTATCCCTTTGAGGTGGTGGGCCTTTGAATTATGTGCTTGTCGGGGGTTGAAATGTTTGCGACTTGGGTCATTTGTGCTCTTGGACAGATATTGTGTTCTTGTGCATTGTTTGACTGCTGCGTGTATTGGAAGTCATGAGTTGTAGGTGCAGGTATATGTGTCAGAGTGTGAGCTGCTCCTTTACGGATGTGATCCACTCTGGGCCACCACAATGTCGAATCGTGCACCATGTCATGTATTTCGGCTGCAGCCATGCAGTGTCACTTGCATAGTCAGTGTGGCTCACACAGCCGCTGCTTTTCTGGATTCGGCACATGTGAATAGATAGGTTGTGTCGTTGGTGATTTGGAGGGTGCCCATATGTGCACATGGTGGACGGGGGCCTACCTGGTGTTTGTATGTGTGCTGCAGTGTGCCAAGGGTATCAGGGACATGTTCCACAATCATTGTGCATGTGCAGTGCGCTACACATAATTGTGCATGTGTGCCGTTGTGCCCATCTTCCCCCGTCCCACCGGTCCCTGGTCGTAACTCACCCTTTTGCTGTTGGCTCAAGTCATATGGAGCTGAGTCCAGACTCCCGACTTCTGCCACCGTCTCCACCCTGGTGACTGTGGCCACCGTTTCTTCCAGCTCATCCAGCTCCTATACTGGCGCTGGACCCCCACCTCCAGTTCCCGTTGCTGCCTTCCTGTTGGTGGCGCGTTTCTGTTTGGTCTGGCTTTGCACATCATGCCAGCTCCTCTTCACCTCCTCCATTCACCTCCTCGACACTCCGACTGCATTGACGTTGTTGGCGATTGTCTGTCATATTTCCGCTTGGGTTGCAGTGCCACAGTGGAGGTGACGAGCAGTTGATGGTAGTGTTCTGTCACCTCCGTGATGATGATCCGGTCTTCCTGCTGACTGAACCCCATTTTCCTCTTCCTCTTTTCCTTGCCTTTCCCCGAACACTGGGTTCCTGGCTGGTCCTCCGTGGGGCTTGTGGGGTTCGGCTTGTCCTCTGCACTCGGTCCAGGTGCATCCATGGTGCTACGCAGTTTGATTTGGTTTTGGTGGTTTTTTTTTTGCTTTTATAGTGCATTTTCCTGCATGATGCGTGGGAATTGCAGGCCTGTCGCTGGTTTTCGCTGATTTTGGTATCGCGCTTTGAGGCATTGCAACTTTTTTGGCGTTCGTGTTTTGCATTTTTTGTTTGTCATGTTGATTTTTACACGGTCATTTAGCGCGTTATCCTACTACTATCGCATGGTGCCGCTGGGTTGGGAATTTGACGTTAAGACTGTGTTATTTTCTGGCAATAGACTGCGATAGGCAGAGTAGAGCGGAGTGGTGTGTCAAAAATAAAGTGAAGTGGCGTGTCAGAGAGAGGCATGTCATAGAGTGTTTTAGAGTGGAGGGGTGTAAAGTGTAGTGGTGCAGAGTGGAGTGGCATGTCGTAGAGTGAAGTGACATGTCCTAAAGTGGAGTGGAGTGGTGTGTCTTAGGGTGGAGTGGAATTGTGTTTCATAGAGTGGCATGTTTTGGAATTTCTTAGAGTGGAGTGGCATAGAGTAGACTGGCATGTGGTAGAGTGGAGTGGCATAGAGAAGAGTGGCATGTGGTAGAGTGGAGTGGCATGTCATAGAGTGGAATGTTTTAGAGTGGAGAGCCGTAGATTGGAGTAGTGTACAGTGTATTGGCATTTTGCATAGTTTAGTGGCATGTCCTACAGAGGAGTGGCGGGTTGTACAGTGTAGTGGGGTGGTGTTGTAGAATGGAGTGGTTGGGAGTGTCATAGGTGTGTGGTAGAGTGGAGTGGCGTCTGATAGAGTGAAGTGGAGTGGCGTAGAGACGAGTGGCATGTTGTAGAGGAGAGTGGAGTAGTGTGTCATAGTGATGCATGTTGTAGAGTGTCTTAGAGTGGAGGGGGTCGAGTGGAGTAGCATTAGGCGGAGTGGTATGTTGTAAACTGGAGTGGCCTGTTGTAGAGTGTAGTGGCATGTTGTGGAGTAGAGTGGCATGTCATAGAATCGAGTGGCGTGCGTTGTCGTAGAGGGTAGTGGAATGGTATGTTGTAGACTGGAGTGGAGTGTCTTACAATGGAAGAGAGTGGAGTACAGTGTCATAGAGTGGAGTGTCTAAGAGTGTCTTAGAGTGGAGGGGCATAGTGTGGAGTGGCATACAGTGTAGTTGCAAGTCATACAGTGGAGGGGCGCGTTGTACAGTGGAGTTGAATGTCATAGAGTAGAGTGGCTTGGAGTGTCGTATAGTGGGGTGGAGTGTCATAGACTGAAGTGGCATATCATGGATTGGAGTGGCATTTCATAGAGTGGGGGGCACAGAGTGGAGTAGATTGTTGTAGAGTGGAGTGGCATAGATTGGAGTGGCGTGTGATAGAGTAGAGTGGCGTGTCGTACGGTGGGACAGTAGAGTGGAGTGGCCATCAGTGGAGTGCCATGTCGTAGAGTGGAGTGGTGTGTCGTACAGTGTAGTGGCATGTCATAGAGTGGAGTGGCTTGTAGTGTCATATAGTGGGGTGGAGTGTCATAGACTGAAGTGGCATATCTCAGATTGGAGTGCCATTTCATAGAGTGGGGGGCACAGAGTGGAGTAGATTGTTGTAGAGTTGATTGGCATAGATTGGAGTGGCGTGTGATAGAGTAGAGTGGCGTGTCGTACAGTGGAGTGGTGTTCAGTAGAGTTGAGTGGCATTTCATAGAGGTGAGTGCCGTGGAGTGTTGTAGAGTAGACTGGAGTGTTGTAGAGTTGAGTGGCATGTCATAGAGTAGGGTCGGTGTGTTGTTCAGTAGAGTGGAGTGGTGTGTTGTAGAGTATTGTAGAGGGGAGTAGAGTGGTGTAGAGTGGAGGGGCATTGAGAGGAGTAGAGTGTTGTAGAGTAGAGTGGCATACAGTGGAGTGGTGTGTCGTGTCATCGACTGGTCTGTTGTAGGTTGTCTTACAGTAGAGTGTTTTAGAGTGGCATGTCGTAGAGTAGAGTGGAGTGGCGTGTCATAGAGTGGCATGTCATAGAGTGTCTTAGAGTGGAGGGGTGTACAGGGCAGTGGCATGTCGTAGAGTGGAGTGATGTGTTGTGGAGTGGAGTGGCATAGAGCAGAGTGAAGTTGAATAGTGTGTCATAGAGTGGCATGCCTTAGAGTGTCTTAGAGTAGAGGGGCTTACATTGGAGTGGTGTACAGTGTAGTAACATGTTGCGGAGTGGCGTGGCATACAGAGGAGTGCTATGCAAACAAATGATGGACGGAATGCTGTATAAATCATACATTCACCCCCAGTCAAGAGATCTGGGTTAAATCCATCATTCTTTTACTCACCATGCCATCTAAGATTAGACCCAGCCATATGCAAATCAGTCTTGACCCAGTGCCTCATGGGACCAGTCCAAACCAAACTGCCAAGCCAGGTCCTCCCTGGACCGGAAACAAGCATCCTGGGAAAGGTTTCTGGGTATTACCCTTCATCAGCCAGGCAAGCTTGAATCCAGTGGCACTGTGTGCAAGGGACCCACGTCTGGGCATATCCATCCCACTTAGGGTGAAAAGTGCTATGCAAACAAATGATGGACGGAATGCTGAATAAATCATACATTCACCCCCAATCAATAAAACTGGGTTAAATCCATTATTCTTTTGCTCACCATGCCACCCCAGTTTAGACCCAGCCATATGCAAATCAGTCTTGACCCTGTGCCTCATGGGAGGGATGTATGACATTACAACGCATGCTTTTACATCACATGCTTTTACAACGCGAGTTTTACAACGCATACCATTACAACGCATAGTGCTTTGGGGCGCTGGATAGTGAATAGTTTAATTTACTATTCCAACTCCAGTCCCCGTGGATAGTAGGGAAGGTGTTGGACAGTAAATTAAACCTATTCCCTATCCTAGAGCGCCCCCCAGCACAATGCGTTGTAATGGTTTGCGTTGTAAAAGTTGCATCGTAAAGGCACTGCGTGGTAAAAGTTGCGTTGTAAAGGTTGTATACCCATGGGAGCAGTCCAGGGCGATCTGCCAAGCCAGGTCCTCCCTAGACTGCAAACAAGCAAACTAGGATGCTTTCTGGGTATTACCCTTCATCAGCCAGGCTAGCTTGAATCCAGTGGCATGTGAGCAAGCGACTCACGTCTGGGCATACACTTCCCACTTAGGGTGAAAAGTGCAATGCAAACAAATAATGGACGGAATGCTGAATAAATAATACATTCACCCCCAGTCAAGAGAACTGGGTTAAATCCATTGTTCTTTTGCTCACCATGCCACCCCAGTTTAGACCCAGCCATATGCAAATCAGTCTTTACCCTGTGCCTCATGGGAACAGTCCAGACCCAACTGCCAAGCCAGGTCCTCCATAGACCAAAAATAAGCATCCTGGGAAATAAGCATTCTGGGTACTACCCTTCATCAGCCAGGCTAGCTTGAATCCAGTGGCACTGTGAGTAAGGGAGCCACGTCTGGGCATACCCATCCAACTTAGGGTGAAAAGTGCTATGCAAACAAATGATGGACAGAATGCTGAATAAATCATACAATCATAGAACAAAGATACTTGAGGATTTATTCACAAACATTTCTTAATTATAATATTGTCAGATCAGTGATCGTATAATCAATAAAACAAAACACAAAAGGAAAACTGATATTTGAATTATTTCATTTTGTCAAAAGCTTCATTTAGAATCCACCGTGTTTATCATTAATTTATACCCACACATTGATATATATACAATTCATCTATGGCAACCGAAAACATGCTGTTGTATTCTTCTCTCTCTACAGCACTAACATATCACCTTTGTACACATGTATGGACCCCATCAACAATATTGCCATACAATAATACCAGTTAAAACAATATTCATCTGGTTCATATGTAGAAATCAATTCATTACAACAAACAAAGGGTGATAGGGCGTCGACGTTTCGGTCTCCACCAGCTTAGTTCCATGAGACCATCCTCAGGACGAGAAGGTTGCACACAATCTATTAAAAAACATATATACATGTACATGAACATACATATAACAATCATCAGCCTACCTTTTAGTGCATACGTGATCGTCTGCCCACATTAAACCAGAACCAGGTGTACCACAAATGTGCAGACTAGGTGTCATAAATAACCCACTAACAATACAACCAATAACCATAGGGTGTCAAGTGTAAACTCTGATGTCACAATTCTGAACTCTAACGGTGTCTATTTTCCTCTGCGTACAACCCAGTGTCTAACCACGTCTGAAATTACTCACTCAGAACCACTCGTATGGGACTTCAATCCTCTGTAGGGTAAAGAACATAGTATCAGTTCCCCCATCAGGCCATCATTATCCGGAAACTGAGCCACCTACAATTCAAATTCTTACCTCGACTGAAACTGCAGTCGTATGTGGAGTATTTAACGACGTCTCTCTAATTACGTCGACTGATTCATCTGATGGATCCAATCTCTACAATGCACACAAAAACATAAACCCAGTCACCTGTCACTACAACCTCTCAACTCTCGCTAGTTCAACAAATAAACAAATATACAGTGCATGGGGCGAACTTACTGTCTGGCGGCAACTCTGTAAAAATCAGTCATCCAGCCTAACTCACTCTCGCGTTAGCAATCTCCCGTACTGGCGTGTTGACTTATCACCAGAACGTCAGATACGTGCACTCAACCGTGGCGGCCATCTTGAGCAGGTTAGCGCTACAACACTGTCCAACAAAATACTCCCCTACAATCGTATCCCTTATTTACATATTTACATCACTGACAAAATTCATTGTTTATACTTAATTATGGTTAAACCTATGAACATACTTCATCCCACCTAGTTAGTAATCGTGTATGCAACCCAGTTGGTCTACATCTCTCTCAGTAATCTCCAACGACGTGCATATACCAGTAGCGGCCATCTTGAGTGTACTCAGCTATAGTATCCATCAATACACTGTATTTATGACCTAATGTCAATGCCAACCATACAAATATCACCAAAGTTGTTGTATATCATCTCCTTCAGACTGGTATATCATACCCCGTCATGATCGATTCAGACATATCGCCCGACATTTAAGTGTGAGGTTTACATGGTCGCCAATGTTTGTCATTCAAAAAACTGATTCAAACTGTTCTCCACACTCCTTGCTAACCAGATCCACCGGTTCTCCTTCAATGTAAGCAGACGACCCACGTCATGCCTGCGCTTAGACTGCTTTACCACATCTAGTACAAACCAATGCATTTCCATAGGGTCATATGATTTTTCTAAATAATGCTCGACTAATGGTGCAGTCATGATTTTGCATCTGATCCTTGACTGGTGTTGCATTATTCGTTTCTTTACCTCCTGACTTGTTTTCCCTATATATTTTAGAGAGCAGGGGCATTGTATGCAATAAATAACATTCCTCGTTAGACAGTTGGAGTGATGTTTAAAGATCCATTCTTTCCCATTTAGTACACATGACTTGACAGTTGTAGTAGTGGAACATGCGTTGCACTGTCCACATGGGTAATGACCCACTACTGGCCCTAAGCCCCAAAGGTTTTGTATTGTACTAGGGGGCGGATCTTTGTAGGCTTTCACCAGCCGGTCCCTTAAATTCATACCTCTTTTAAAGGCAAACCGTGGGCACTTAAACTGTGGCTCCAGTTTTTGTATTAAATGGCAATTCTTGGCAATTACCTTTTTGATGGTATTAGACTCAGTCCCAAATGTGGTTACACATGTAATTGAGTTAATTGCATTAGGATCCTTCACTCTAGTTTGTAACAGAGCGTCTCGATCATAATACCACGCTCTTTTTAGTGCCCGTTTAACCAGTCTGTAAGGGTAGTTCCTTGCCATAAGTTTCATTTGTAGGATTTTTGCCTCTTTGAAATAATCCTCCCTTTTGGTGCAGTTTCTCCTAATTCTGAGAAACTGCCAAAAAGGGAGGTTATCTCGCAGATTTCGCGGGTGATGGCTATGATATTTTAGAAGGGTATTCCTTGCGGTCGGTTTAGTAAAGAGACTCACCGCAAGTTTACCTTTGTTGTTATTAATGCATAGATCTAGAAAACTGATCGATTGGTTATTGGATTCCATGGTGAACTGTAAGTTCACATTACGTTCATTCAGCCATATATGAAAGTCACCAAGTTCATCTGGGGTACCTTCCCATATAAGACACACATCGTCAATATAACGAAGGTATTTCTTTATGTGGGCTTCAAACGGGTTATTGTTAAAAATAGTTTTATCCTCAAAAGCTGATACATAGAGATTGGCTATATCTGGGGCAAAAATGGCCCCCATCGCCACCCCCTTGATTTGACCAAAAAATTCTCCATTAAAGAGGAAATAGTTGTCCTCCAATGCTATTCTAGCACAGTTGGTAATAAACTCAGTAGGGACCTGATGGGGACGTGGTCTACTGTTTAGGACATCAGTGATAACTACGAGAGCCTCAGTTTGTGGGATGTTACTGTAGAGACTCTCAATGTCCATCGTGACTAGAACAGAATATGAGTCAAATGATATTAAAAGTATTTTTAACAATAACCCGTTTGAAGCCCACATAAAGAAATACCTTCGTTATATTGACGATGTGTGTCTTATATGGGAAGGTACCCCGGATGAACTTGGTGACTTTTATATATGGCTGAATGAACGTAATGTGAACTTACAGTTCACCATGGAATCCAATAACCAATCTGTGGTAAATAAATAATTAATTACCGGTACTATTTTTCTATGCATTAACTAAAAACAGATAGCTCAATAAATAAGAGGCAGGATCCGTGATATCTGAGTCAGAATGGGCTTTAATCAGATGGCTCGAGCCAATGGACCATCGGGTTCCATCACCTGCAAAGGCTCTGGAAGGGACAAGAATGATAGCCTAATATCATATTAACATCATACAGTATATATAGTAAAACAGTATAATTGCATTGCATACAGTAGGCGTAACAAGTGACAAACGAAAGATAAGGACATATGGGCGTACAAAGAAGGCGTGCACAGGGCGTGCACGGAGACATGTGATGTAAACGTCACAGAAGTGTCATAAATGGGTGGATACATGGAGGGGCTACCTGGGCAGCTGGAACCTTTAACCTACTGGTGCGCGCAAACGGGCCATGACGTGTAACTGGGGAGAGCTGGGGGCTCTGACTTCTGCACTAGAAGAGAAGACTAAAGTCTGGGATGTCAGGACGACATGTACCTATAGCATATCTGGTATCTTGTGTTTGGAGTACATGTTGATAGAATCTAAAAGTTATCAGGGCAAAGGCTACTTGACACTAAGGCTGGTGCATGCATATATTCTACATGTATTGCGTGTGCTATGAATCTTCTATGAATACTAATTCAGTAATTCTCTTGCATGGAGACAGAAAGACTAGACTATAGCTGAAGATGTTTATGCGGTTCGTTAGCTTAGGAATGTGAAGCCGGGGAGCTGAACTGATAACTAGAGGCATAACATATTCTTGGCAGACGGGCAGGCAGGCCAGGCCGGGCAC
Source organism: Lissotriton helveticus (assembly GCF_964261635.1). Lineage (NCBI taxonomy): Eukaryota > Metazoa > Chordata > Amphibia > Caudata > Salamandridae > Lissotriton > Lissotriton helveticus. The sequence continues at coordinate 11,335,315 of NC_136064.1, forward strand.
CGCGCTGCTTGGCAGAGAGTAAGTGAAGGGTCAGGAATGCGGGAGGGGCTGTATCGCTCCTCGGAGTGGTTTCAGGAGACTGGAGCTCGAATCTGGTGTCCGGGCCCTATGAGGCCTAGAAACGGGGACAACTCGATGAATTAACGTGCACAATGTAAAACGTTGGCAACATAGGCCTAATACTCGTTGCTTTCACGAGGACTGGATAACTGGCATATTAACGTTGGACACAACTATAATTGCGTCTTTATTCGGTCAAGGGGGAACATATGCATATTGATCATGCACATATGACATATAATGGGGAACACGTAGGGACACATGACAGGGCAAAATTCGATTTTCCTCATTCCCTCCTTGTTCCCTATGTTTCCTTCAGGAAACATCAATATTCATGATACCATCTATCTGTTCATATAGCATCATTTGCTCGTCTCGAATCTTCTTGGAACAAGACTTAGGACTTGGAATACAAGAGGTAGCGCACAAGCCGCAAATCGCAGGGCCACATTGTAAACATAGACAACAACTGAATATGATCATTACTACTATTCCTAGGAATGACAATACTTTCCATCCCCAGGCAGATATTATACTCCAGAGCCAACCGGACCATGTCCAGGTGCCTGGATTCTGGTGTAACTGATGGGCTATCTTGTGAAGTCTGGTAATAGCTGAATAAACAGACGGTGCGTTATTAGGAATGAAAATGCAACAACTAGATCCGATGACTCTACAAGCTCCGCCCCTATCGGCCAGTATGACGTCAAGGACAAGGCGGTTTTGAAGAACGACAAATCTGATAGCAGATTGTTCTTCGGTTAAGTTACCTAGAGCGGAAGTAGTCTCATTCACTACTGCTTCAAGGGTTCTGGTTAGCCTACGTATTAGCTTACTATTCTGGACAGGACCTATGAAGAAGAAGAAACCTTTATTGAAGTCTGTATACTGTTCTAAGGCAGTTTCAGTTTGATCGACAATTGGGGACTCGATCTCCCTTCTATGTCTGACGTGTACTAGATGTGTGTTCCTGTGATAATCGGATGGGGCTAGGAAAACTGGTGGCAGTAGGAAGGCAATGTAACATGTTCCATCCCAATCTAGGGGCAGACGTACATATGCGGTCTGACCACACACAAAATACGAATGACGTGAGGCTTTGAAATTATATTTCCCACTGTCACTATACTCGATCACAGTAATACAATCACTATGTCCTAGATGTACTGAACCATTCTTTCGGACACATAATTCGCCTTTCACTGGTAGGACTGTAATAGCAGGCAAGCTGGAGTAGTCTCAGACTGAACATTCAAAACCATGAAATTCGAGGAATAATTACCTAGATCATATACTTCATTCTCTAGATCTAACCCTGTTCTATGGGACAGACCTTCCTTGTCTGGGAAACATGTTCTATTCAAAAGGGACTTATCGTCGGAGGATGATGTTATCGTAAACCATGCTCCACACGAACCATTGTGTGAAAACGGATAGGGAAAGAGTGGCAGAACTCCCTTCGGTGTCTGGAAAGGGGGGAGTCGACCACACACCCAACAATTAGTGGCATTGCTAGTCTGGTGTGAATAGTGTAGCATTCGGATAAAAGTATTGTTGCGCATGGCAAGTCGGTAGGATAACTCGTGAGGAGGTAGTTCACTAAAAGTGTGCTCTACTGTATCATTAGAAGAAAGATGTACATGTGAATCAATAGGAGGAAAAAATACATGTAAAACATAACTTATGCATGTAATCGTAAGACTCAGAAATAACATAAACAATAAAGTGACGATACATCTGCTGCGCAGATTTTTACAATAACGTAGTTTCTTGGAGTTTCGTCTAAGTCTCTCACTATGGGGGTCTATCTCATACATGTCAGGAACCTGTCTAACCGCTTCACCCGAGAGGGACTTAAACAATTAAACTGTCTGACTTGCTAGACCGGAGCTTAAGTTTATACTCCTGCTGCGGAGTTTTCTCTAACAGGGGAAGTTTAGAGTCAGTATCTGGGCAGTCCTTGAAAAAAGTCTTTGGACGGAGTCCATGAAAACGCTTGATGTGGCTGGAGTGGAGCCATCCCTTGCGGCCCTCCACTTTTACGGCGGTCCTTGTGGTCATCAGAACTAGTTTCGGCTCTTTCCAGCGGGGCTCCAGCGGACTTGAACGATCAAAGTTCCTTACGAGTACGAGGTCGCCTGGTATGACCTCGTGCGGTTTCACTTGAGTGTTGTCTGGAAAGGCAGCCGCGACCTGTGAACGACAAGAGAGTAGTGCAGACATCAAGGAAGCTAGGTAATCTGTCAGCATATTACTGTCTACATCGGTAATTTTACGTGGCATCGGTGTACCCCACATGTTCGGGGGACGACCGAAAACAACCTCGAAAGGTGACAGACCTGAACGGGAGTGAGCGACCATTCTCATGTAAAAAAGGGCGACTGGCAGAGCTACCATCCAATCTACGCCTTTCTCGGCACAAACCTTTGCAATATGGATTTTCAGAGTCTGATTATGTCTCTTGACGAGGCCAGCTGCCTCGGGATGTCGTACGCAATGGAACTTCCACTGGTACCCTAACAGAAGAGATACTTGTTTCATGAGTTCGGATGAGAATGGCTGGCCGTTGTCTGAATACACGACCCTGGGCAAACCATAGCGAGGGAAATACTCACGAACCAACTGCCTGGCAGTGGTCACAGCAGTGTAATCTGGGACTGGATAGGCTTCTGTCCATCTGGACAAAGCGCATACAACTACGAGGACATATTTGAAACCTCGACATTGATCCATCTGAATATAATCCATCTGGAGGACTTCAAAAGGGTGGTCAGGAGGATGGAATCCACCTTGTTCCACCGGAACACCTTTACCTGGATTGAATTGACAACATATCATGCAGGTACGCACTTTCTGCTTTGCTGCTGCTCGTAAATGCTTGTTAAACCAAATATTCTGGATGCTGTCTAACATGGCTTTCTCTCCTAAATGTGCTGGACTATGTGCGGTGTTAATAATGACTTGAACCATAGAGTCGGGGAGAAACCATGTGGCTTTTCCCTTCGTCAACCATCCCTGATCTGTCTGGACCCCTCCTTGTTCAGACCATTTATTGATTTCGTCGGAAGTAGCATGTGTCTGTATGTCTAGTACATCTCGTGTAGGGTCTTTAACTGTCATACAAGTAGTCTGATCTAGAATATCTGTCCTTGTCGTGTTAACTGGAGTGTCTGGAGTCTGAGCTGTAAGCTTGGCTGTTCGATCTGCTAGATCGTTACCTTGGGAAATGGTGTCAGTAGCTTTCGTATGTGCTTTGCACTTCATAATGGCAATGGCTTTCGGTAAATGTATTGCTTCTAACAGAGCTTGAATGAGGGGGCCATGCTGAATCTTGGCTCCATGAGAAGTCATGAAACCTCTTTCTTGCCAGAGTACTCCAAAGTCGTGTACGACTCCGAATGCATAACGTGAATCTGTGTATATGTTTACTTTCAGGTTCTTAGCTCGTATGCAGGCTTGGGTCAGAGCGATGAGCTCTGCTGCTTGAGCAGACAGGGTGTCAATACGATGTGTTTCTATAACTTCAGTTTCAGTAGTCACTGCATACGCGGCTACTAATTCTACTGTACTTGTTCTCATACATGAACCATCCACATAAAGTGTCAGGTCGGGATCAGATAATGCAATGTCTGTCAAGTCTTGTCTTGGCTTTGTCATGGTGTTAATAACTTCCACGCAATCATGTGTGGCAGGATTTGGAACAGTCGAGGGTAACAGTGTAGCAGGATTTAAAACGTTGCAGCGTCTGATTTCTATGTGTGGCTGAAACAGTGTCAGTTCATATCCTGTTAAACGTGCAATTGTCAGGTGTTGAGTCTGTGTTCGGTTTAAAAGAACTTCCACGGAGTGTGGAACTTGTACTGTCAGGGAATGTCCTAACACTATGGAATCACTTTGTCTGATAGCTAGGGCTGTGGCTGCAACTGACTTGAGGCACGCAGGCAGAGCCTGGGCTACTGGATCTAATGTGCTAGAAAAATAAGCACAAGACTTGTATTGTCCTGCTTGATCTTGCGTGAGAACAGATAATGCTGTACCATCGCGTTCAGTGACAAAAAGTGTAAAAGGCTTACTGTAGTTTGGTGTCGCTAATACAGGTGCTTGACATAAAGCTTTCTTTAACTCATTGAAAACAAGTGTATGTTCCTGGGTCCAAGGGAGGACAGTCGATGTAGCTGCCTCCTGTGTCGTTAACTGTATCAGTGGTTTAGCTAGATATGCATACTGAGGAATCCATTGTCTGCAGTAAGAAGTGAGGCCGATAAAAGCTCGTACCTCCTTCTGTGTCTTGGGCTGTGGAAGATGTGCTATTAACTGGATACGGTCAGGTGTCAACTGTCTACCCCTCTTGGACAGTAAGTGTCCAAGGTATACCACTTGCTGGACACAGAATTGCAGTTTCGAAGGGGACACCTTGTGCCCCATCTCGGCCAGAAAATACAGGACTGTAAGTGACGCACGTTCGCAGTCACGTTCTGTACGGGCTGTGATTAATAGATCATCGACATACTGGAGCAGGGCAGTGTCAGTTGGCATGTGAATACTGTCTAGTTGTCTTTTAAGTGCTTGACTATAAATACTAGGACTTTCTGTGAAACCTTGAGGAGCTCGTGTGAATTTATAGCTTCTTCCATTTAAACAGAATCCGAAAAGAAACTGGCTGTCTGGATGAATGGGAACACTAAAGAATGCGTTCTTGAGATCAATAACTGTAAAGAACGTAGCTTCAGAATCAATGGCAGTCAATAGGGAAGAGATATCTGGAACCACAGGGTACTGGGGTATGATACATTTATTAAGTTCTCGAAGATCAATCACTAATCGATAAACTGGAGGTGCATTTGGATCAGTACGTTTTAGAATCGGAATGATAGGAGAATTACATACATTGGAGTCAGTTTCTACAACCACTCCTTGAGCAATGAGTTCGTCAATAATATTCGATAAGGCTGCTACAGCCTCGGGTGGCAATTTGTACTGTCTGATTCGTAGTAATACAACACCTTGTTTCAGAGTGACACAATAGGGTGTAATGTGCATACAACCTACATCAGTTGGACCTTGCGCCCATAAATGCTGTGGTACATTCAGTAATCTTGGATCAAAATCTCGTAACACATAATGACCTTTAAAATCACGTAAAAACAATCTCACTCCTTCTGGGGAACAGCATATAACCGCTCCTAATTCTTTCAATGTTTTAATACCTAGTAAATTTTCAGGACATGATTTCGTAAGTAACAAGTCTGTAGTTCGGGACAATGGACCAACTTCTAGGGAAACTGGTTTTGATATTTCATTAACAATAGGCTTTCCTGAAAATCCCAGGGAAACGTTTCTTGAGCCTGAGAGCGGAGCCCCTGGAACCTCGTCATGACTGATGGTAGTCCTACTTGCCCCTGTATCAATCAGAAACTTTCTGTCCTTCCCTAATACCTGACTGTGTACATAGGGACCCTCTTGATCTACAGGAATCTCGATGAGAGGCAAGCCAACCTCCCTCTCTAGGCTGTTTCATGAATACTGCTGATATTCTGGATAATCTGACTGTGCGTACTGGTACATCTGTTGTGTAACGTGTTGTGTGGCAGCTATAGGCTGCGGTACTGTAACTGTCTGTTGTGCATTCTGCGGTGGCTGTGAGTTCTGCGGAACATGTTCTTGTCTAGGAGGACGTGGTCTCTCTTTCGTCTTACCTGTAGCTATGTTGTGTTTCAGAACTGCACATTCGTTTATATAATGACCTGGCTGTTTACAGTAATTGCATGTCCCTTTAACAGGAGCTGTAGAATGACTAGTCTGACTCGGACCCCTCTTCTGACTATCTTGTGGAACGGACTGTGCAACTAGTACTTTCATTTTCGTGTCTTTCATACGTCTCCTTTCGTGTTCTTGCTCTTCCCTGATTCTATTCTGGTGATACTGTAACATCTGGAGCATTTGGGACGGGGTATTAGCTTGCCAAGTACTCTCGACTTTCAATACTCTATTCCTAACTTGCGGTAAAGAATTCTCAACTAGTTTGGTAACAAAAAGATGTGGATACGATTCACTACTTGTTTTCAGACCGCTATTAATAATGAAACATTTCTCAAATCTGGAATAAAAATCACTAGTGTCTTCGTCTTCTTTCTGTTTACAGGCTGAGATGGCATCCCAATCTTCCTTTTTCGTGGCTAGTAATCTTGGCAAGACTTGTATTAACAGTTCGGGCAAATCTTTGGCTCTATCCCCAAGACCAGTACCTGGGACTCGTGCATTATCCTCGTTCTCTAACGCGGTCCAATCTATCTTTTTCTCTCCCACCTCCCATTCTTTCTCTTTAAGTTTTTCATATATGCCCGCAGGCAACAGGACTTTTAACATTTTGATGATATCAGGATACGTGTATTCTCCCATACGGAGCATGTCTTTTAATTCTCGGTGGAACCCTGCTGGATCTTTATCGTGACAGGGTATTAACTTTTTCATTTCTAGTAGTTCTATTTTCGTGATAGGGGTGTAAACAAATACTCGTTCGAGATTACCCCCCGCTCCCTTAACTGGATGCACTTCTCGTAATGGATTCTGTCTATCTATGTAGAACGGAGGTAAAACAGGAACAAAATGTGGAGTCAGGAACGTTCTGTATTTGTGGCGCTGTTCTAAAATGACACTAATTAGATCGGTACCTAGACCTTTCCATCTGTTTAGTAGTAACTCGTTCAATACATTATATAAGGGACCTGGATCAGAATGCTGACTCTCGTACAGTGTGGTGAGGTGCTGGATCATGTACATACCCACCAGTCGCTGCTCGGCTGGGGGCAGTTTCAGAAACATTTGAGCCACTACTTCGTCTGGAAACGTGGTAGAATCACTAGTCCATCGGACTGCTGATCGGGCTAGTTCTTGTTCATGCATGGTACTAAGCTCACTGTAACCTATTCGTAGTTTCAGAACTTTATCGGTAGCCTGGAATACTTTTTCAAGAGAACACTGTTCTGGTACGGGAGGAGGAAAAGCTTTCTTGTAATCTAGGCGTGAATGTCTATCTGAAGATCTCGTTCTGCCTACATACGCTATTCTGGTGGGATTCTCGCTGTCTACCTCTTCGTCTGAAGAGTCATTCTCTTTCTCGGCTACTCTCTGCGCTTCCTCCTTTTGGTGTATACTTATAATTTCTTTACGAATCTTTTTGTACATAGATTCTATACAATTTTGTGTTCTGTGTTTTCCTTCTGTTATATTGTCACTCCATCTGGTCAGGACTTTCATATCTTCTTTGTTTTTGTCAGGATAATCCTGTTCTCTTATTAAACAATTTATTAAAAATTGCAAAATCATGCCTTGAATCTCGACTTTCCTGTGTGCCATAGCTTCGTGAATACTTTCTGGATTCTCCCCTGTTTGGATAAAGTGATATATTCTGTCTAGATGTTGTTCCATATTTGATATGGTAACCAAGAAGCTTGCAACTCGACGTAAACGTATGGAATATATTAACATGCTATCTTCACCTGGCACTGGATCATATCTACAATCAGGTCCACACTCTGTAAGATACTTTCTGAGGGCGTCATACGTAGCCAGTTTTGGCGTACGCTGTAACGCTACATCTCTCAGCGTCCGTCGCCTTGTTTGAGGCGGGGTGATAGGAATACCTCCCCCTGCTCCTCCTGAACTGGAATCGTCAACTAATACTGAATGTGCGGCTGCTGGTAACGTGACTGGTACAGTAGGGGTACGTAATGTGGGTTGACCCTGGGGTACTGGCACATGGACAGGACCAACGACTGGAGGCACAGTAATTACATTATTAACAGGATGCTGGACTTGAACTTGGACTGGCGGAGTAGGATCTGTATTAGCATATTCGGGAACAGTGTCGTCTAAATAGGAAGAAAGAAAAATTTCGGCTGCAGTCGGTTTATGACGCAGCTTAGTCAGGACCAAGGGTGGCGGTAAATTACGGGATATTTCCGGGGTCGCCTTCGGCAAACCCTCGGCGAGAAGAGGATACATACCTTTAATAAGGGCAGTTCTCTGTCTGTCTGACTGTTCTGCTCTAACTCGTTCACCTTCTTCGATTAATTCCCTTTCTTGGGCTTTTTCGGAGGATTCTCTACTTAATTCTGCTTTTCTGAATTCTTTCTCTGTTCTTTTATGAGATTCTTTACACCATAATTCTATGGCATCTTTCTGGGACTGTCTGGCTTTCTTTTTCCATAATGCTTCTTCTACTCTCATTATGCACTCGGCATCCCATGTTCCTGAAACAGGCCATCTATATTTCTCTTCGAGATGTTTGGTATAGTCAACCCATAAATCTAGATACAGTATGGCATCTAAGCCATGCTTGTGATACATGAAATGTCCAGGACTGTCCCTGGGAGGGACAGGAACTGATTCCTCAAGTAACCCTTTTCTGGTTTTTATCTGACATAATTTCGAAAACAGAGGCATATTTGAACCGTACTTGAACTTGAACACAATACACAATGAACACAGTAATGACTAGCAAAACAATCATTCATACCACGACATCAAGAACACATTAATAACAATTCGAAGAGAATACTACCTGATACATTGAAAACACAATACTTGAATTTCTCGAGAACGAACTTACTAGAATTACTGGATGCACTGCTAAAACAGTACAGAACATACCGGTCTCCTAAAGAGACACGTCATACCGTATCCACCTAGGTGAACACGTCGGACCGGATCTGTGTACCCAAACCCGTCGGACCGGGCACAAATTAATGAACACCCGTCTAGATACCCCCAGCAACGGTACTCACCGGGAAGCAAAACTGAAGGCCTCGGACTGGACCAGACTGCTACGACGTCTAGTTACTGCTATGCACTACGCATGTGCTTCGGGCTTCGGGCTTCGGTTACAGGTGGGCCTCCGGATACCTCGGACCTTGCTCTCTCGGCTTGGGCTCTGGTCGGAACGACCCGCCTTCCTCACCGCCTCGTCTGGATGCCGGACCGCAGTCTCCGTCTCCTCCGTGGGCCTGAGGGAGACTTGAGCAGAAATATCTGCAGGTGCGCAGTAGAGGTCCGTCACGGCTGTAGAAGGGTCAGGGGGCCTGCGTTACATCGCCGGCGCGTGGGGAAGGGGCTCGTCCCTATTCGGGCGCCATTTATGTGGTAAATAAATAATTAATTACCGGTACTTTTTTTCTATGCATTAACTAAAAACAGATAGCTCAATAAATAAGAGGCAGGATCGTGATATCTGAGTCAGAATGGGCTTTAATCAGATGGCTCGAGCCAATGGACCATCGGGTTCCATCACCTGCAAAGGCTCAGGAAGGGACAAGAATGATAGCCTAATATCATATTAACATCATACAGTATATATAGTAAAACAGTATAATTGCATTGCATACAGTAGGCGTAACAAGTGAGAAACGAAAGATAAGAACATATGGGCATACAAAGAAGGCGTGCACAGGGCGTGCACGGAGACATGTGATGTAAACGTCACAGAAGTGTCATAAATGGGTGGATACATGGAGGGGGCTACCTGGGCAGCTGGAACCTTTAACCTACTGGTGCGCGCAAACGGGCCATGACGTGTAACTGGGGAGAGCTGGGGGCTCTGACTTCTGCACTAGAAGAGAAGACTAAAGTCTGGGATGTCAGGACGACATGTACCTATAGCATATCTGGTATCTTGTGTTTGGAGTACATGTTGATAGAATCTAAAAGTTATCAGGGCAAAGGCTACTTGACACTAAGGCTGGTGCATGCATATATTCTACATGTATTGCGTGTGCTATGAATCTTCTATGAATACTAATTCAGTAATTCTCTTGCATGGAGACAGAAAGACTAGACTATAGCTGAAGATGTTTATGCGGTTCGTTAGCTTAGGAATGTGAAGCCGGGGAGCTGAACTGATAACTAGAGGCATAACATATTCTTGGCAGACGGGCAGGCAGGCCAGGCCGGGCACCGCGCTGCTTGGCAGAGAGTAAGTGAAGGGTCAGGAATGCGGGAGGGGCTGTATCGCTCCTCGGAGTGGTTTCAGGAGACTGGAGCTCGAATCTGGTGTCCGGGCCCTATGAGGCCTAGAAACGGGGACAACTCGATGAATTAACGTGCACAATGTAAAACGTTGGCAACATAGGCCTAATACTCGTTGCTTTCACGAGGACTGGATAACTGGCATATTAACGTTGGACACAACTATAATTGCGTCTTTATTCGGTCAAGGGGGAACATATGCATATTGATCATGCACATATGACATATAATGGGGAACACGTAGGGACACATGACAGGGCAAAATTCGATTTTCCTCAAATCGATCAGTTTTCTAGATCTATGCATTAAGAACGACGAAGGTAAACTTGCGGTGAGTCTCTTTACTAAACCGAATGCAAGGAATACCCTTCTAAAATATCATAGCCATCACCCGCGAAATCTGCGAGATAACCTCCCTTTTGGGCAGTTTCTCAGAATCAGGAGAAACTGCACCAAAAGGGAGGATTATTTCAAAGAGGCAAAAATCCTACAAATGAAATTTATGGCAAGGAACTACCCTTACAGACTGGTTAAACGGGCACTAAAAAGAGCGTGGTATTATGATCGAGACGCTCTGTTACAAACTAGAGTGAAGGATCCTAATGCAATTAACTCAATTACATGTGTAACCACATTTGGGACTGAGTCTAATACCATCAAAAAGGTAATTGCCAAGAATTGCCATTTAATACAAAAACTGGAGCCACAGTTTAAGTGCCCACGGTTTGCCTTTAAAAGAGGTATGAATTTAAGGGACCGGCTGGTGAAAGCCTACAAAGATCCGCCCCCTAGTACAATACAAAACCTTTGGGGCTAAGGGCCAGTAGTGGGTCATTACCCGTGTGGACAGTGCAACGCATGTTCCACTACTACAACTGTCAAGTCATGTGCACTAAATGGGAAAGAATGGATCTTTAAACATCACTCCAACTGTCTAACGAGGAATGGTATTTATTGCATACATTGCCCCTGCTCTCTAAAATATATAGGGAAGACATGTCAGGAGGTAAAGAAACGAATAATGCAACACCAGTCAAGGATCAGATGCAAAATCATGACTGCACCATTAGTCGAGCATTATTTAGAAAAATCACATGACCCTATGGAAATGCATTGGTTTGTACTAGATGTTGTAAAGCAGTCTAAGCGCAGGCATGACGTTGGTCGTCTGCTTACATTGAAGGAAAACCGGTGGATCTGGTTAGCAAGGAGTGTGGAGAACGGTTTGAATCAGTTTGTGGAATGGCAAACATTGGCGACCATGTAAACCTCACACTTAAATGTCGGGCGATATGTCTGAATCGATCATGAGGGGGTATGATATACCAGTCTGAAGGAGATGATATACAACAACTTTGGCGATATTTGTATAGTTAGCATTGACATTAGGTCATAAATACAGTGTATTGATGGATACTATAGCTGAGTACACTCAAGATGGCCGCCACTGGTATATGCACGTCGTTGGAGATTACTAGGAGAGATGTAGACCAACTGGGTTGCATACACGATTACTAACTAGGTGGGATGAAGTATGTTCATAGGTTTAACCATAATTAAGCATAAACAATGAATTTTGTCGGTGATGTAAATATGTAAATAAGGGATACGGTTGTAGTGGAGTATTTTGTTGGACAGTGTGGTAGCGCTAACCTGCTCAAGATGGCCGCCACGGTTGAGTGCACTTATCTGACGTTCTGGTGATAAGTCAACACGCCAGTACGGGAGATTGCTAACGCGAGAGTGAGTTAGGCTGGATGACTGATTTGTACAGAGTTGCCGCCAGACAGTAAGTTCGCCCCATGCACTGTATATTTGTTTATTTGTTTATTTGTTGAACCAGCGAGAATTGAGAGGTTGTAGTGACAGGTGACTGGGTTTATGTTTTTGTGTGCATTGTAGAGATTGGATCCATCAGATGAATCTGTCGACGTAATTAGAGAGACGTCGTTAAATACTCCAAATACGACTGCAGTTTCAGTCGAGGTAAGAATTTGAATTGTAGGTGGCTCAGTTTCCGGATAATGATGGCCTGATGGGGGAACTAATACTATGTTCTTTACCCTACAGAGGATTGAAGTCCCATACGAGTGGTTCTGAGTGAGTAATTTCAGACGTGGTTAGACACTGGGTTGTACGCAGAGGAAAATAGTCACTGTTAGAGTTCAGAATTGTGACATCAGAGTTTACACTTGACACCCTATGGTTATTGGTTGTATTGTTAGTGGGTTATTTATGACACCTAGTCTGCACATTTGTGGTGCACCTGGTTCTGGTTTAATGTGGGCAGACGATCACGTATGCACTAAAAGGTAGGCTGATGATTGTTATATGTATGTTCATGTACATGTATATATGTTTTTTAATAGATTGTGTGCAACCTTCTCGTCCTGAGGATGGTCTCGTGGAACTAAGCTGGTGGAGACCGAAACATCGACGCCCTATCACCCTTTGTTTGTTGTAATGAATTGATTTCTACATATGAACCAGATGAATATTGTTTTAACTGGTATTATTGTATGGCAATATTGTTGATGGGGTCCATACATGTGTACAAAGGTGATATGTTAGTGCTGTAGAGAGAGAAGAATACAACAGCATGTTTTCGGTTGCCATAGATGAATTGTATATATATATCAATGTGTGTGTATAAATTAATGATATACACTGTGGATTCTAAATGAAGCTTTAGACAAAATGAAATAATTCAAATATCAGTTTGCCTTTTGTGTTGTGTTTTATTGATTATTCGATCACTGATCTGACGATATTATAATTAAGAAATGTTTGTTTGATTGAACACGACTGCTGCCTCGCTTCGTCCCCGCTCCGACACGGCTGCTACGGGCCGTTAGAGCGGAGGGACGAGACTCCTCCCAACCACCGCGTCACATCCTGGGATACACCTACTTTAGGCCATGTGTATCCGGCCGCGCAGCGGGCGCGCCTAAGGAAAGCCCGTCTGCGCCCGTCCGCGACCGGACCGCGGCCTCGGCCGGTCCTGCTGGCCGGTTGACGATGGGGCATGAAGGTAGGGCGGTCTGGTCATCGAAAGATCTCCTGGCATTAAATACGGATAAGGTCTGCAGAGATCACAGGATGGCGCCGGGGGCTAATTCTATGGCCACGGTATGTGATCGTTGTGGGTTTATGCTGAGGGAGGGAGGGAAGGTGAGCGCAGAGAGGCTGGTAAAACCGCTTGTAGCACGGCCTTGGAGCTTTAAAGCAGCTCTTTTAAATTGCAGATCACTATCAAAACATGCAGGAGACATATGGTCGCTCTTAGAGGATTGTGACTGGGACGCCCTGTTTCTGACAGAAACATGGCTGAACGATGACAATATTACATCTATAGCGTTAGCCATACCTCAGGGGTATAAAATGTGTGTGGCAAACCGAGGGGAGAGCAAGATAGGGGGGGGGGGTTGCAGTAATAATTAAGGAGACCTTCACACTCACTTCATCGTCGCCTATCTTGATGTCGGGGGTGGAAGGCTTGCACTTTAGTATTCAGCTAGGACCTAAGGTGTCCTTGGCAGGACTATTAATTTACCGTCCCCCTGGAGGCTCTACCTCTAGTCTGAGCACACTCACAGAAGAGATTCTACAAAGTTCCCTTCGCCACTCTAATTTTCTTGTAGTTGGGGATTTTAATTTACACGTGGACAACGAGAACTGTACCGTTGCGAACACTTTTGTGTCGACTCTTAGGTCAGCAAACTTGACATTGTGCAATGCAGGCCCTACGCATAGTGCGGGCCACACGCTCGACCTTATTTTTGAGAATGATCTGAATGTTAATGTAGATACTGCTATGCCAGTAATTTGGTCAGATCATTTTTTGATCCCATTCACGGTGGAAATAAAGTCCCCTAGACAAGTTCTGAGGAAACATGTATATCTTAAAAGGCCCTGGAAAAAGCTAGTCCCGGAAGCAATGGGGCCAGTATTGTGCCAAAATAGACCGGTGCTGACGCATGACAGCAACCTGAATTGTTGAAAGTTGGACTGAGACCGTCAACATTATCGGCGCCCTCTTGCTCTCCTTAACCTTTTTGTGCGCGTAAAACGGCCGCCATTTTGAACACCATGGCTTCCCTGCTCCCGCCGAGAGCCAGCGCGCCTCTCTCCCACTCCTAGCTTCGCCGGCATCCCCCGCATACTGACAACCCCCCTGCCTGCACCTGCCGCGAATCATAAAACCCCTCTTCAGCGCTGCTCTGCGCCAGGCCCTCGTCCTGTTCCCAGCGCGACACCTCCCTTCTTCCCATTTATGATCCCCGGCCCTTTGATGCAAACCCCTTTTCCCCGTGTGCCCGTTTGTCTTCCTCGTTCCCAGGCCGACACCCAGCTCTACCGATACTGTTCCTTGCCCCTCCCCGTGCAATAGAAAGTTTCCCCCCAGCAAGGGATCCCCGGGTTGATCAAAGCCCCCCGCCCTACGAGATCCGATCAAACCCCACACACTCCGTGAATCGGCGGAATATCCAGCTGCGCGATGATCATCACCTGTTGTGAACGGGGCGGGGACTCCCACTGTAACCTTGCGTGGGAACGGGCTGGGAAGGGGGGATTCGGAGGATGTCTTTCCGTACATCAAAGTATCGACGAGAATGTGTTACATGCAATAAAAAGATAAACTTGTGTATAAGAGGCCAGGCCTCAGGGATGCAGTTAGAGCACCTCAGAACGATACCTTCTGTCCGTTTCGTTGTGTTCTCCTCCGGAGAGAATAAAAACCTTGTTTCCTGCCTTCCAGTCTCCAGCGCCTGCCTCTTCAATAGTTTAACTTCTTTGTGGGTTCAAGAGGCGACACCGCCGGGCAATACTTAAGGATCTTATATTCTGGTTGGTAGCGCCCCCCAGTTATTTTCTACAATTGGCGTCCCAAGCGTGGGGCCCATCAGCGACCCATGGATCCAGTGGGAGAGGTCCTGACGACAAAGTGAACGACTGCAACGATCGGGAACGCGTCTGTCCGATAGACCCTCGTCTGACAGCCGATCATCCGAACTTCACTGGTTCCGAACAGACCTCTCTCGAGTGATCTACGGTCCTGACTGGGAACCATCAGGAGTGCCGCGAGGATAACGGAGAAGAGAGGACGATCGGGCGCTGGATTCGGAAGACAGGAAACTGTCCATGCGGTCCGGGTAAGGTCGTGTAACCACGACAAGTCGCGAAATAATTGCTTGATTGCTTGTTTGTTTAAAAATACTAGTATTGCTCTTTTTATTTATTTGGAGATTCACTGTCTGCAAACGGAGAAACAACGGGCTCTCTCTTTGCAAGCAGTGGAGGATAGGTAGGGCAACAGCCGTGCTTATTTTTTTCTCCCCCACTCAATAATCACTTGAAACTGAACTGTTGTTCGCAAAACTATTGTTTCCTGGAGATTCCCTGTCTGCAAACAGGGAAGAGACCACCCTTTTTGCAGATAGTGAAAAGGGTAGGTAACGCAGATCTTTGCGGACCTGCTCATTCTCCCCATTGTTATTTATTGGTCTTTTGTTATTTTTGATCCATGAGGTATTCACTGCCTGCAAACAACGTAGAATAGAAATATTCTGTCCAGTCTTTGCACCTAGTGATAAGATAGGCAGTGCTGACTTTTTAGTCCCTCGTTACGAGCCGTCATGTCTGTCTTCTCCCCACTGATTAGTAGCCTGTTTAGCCCGGACCGCCTATTAGAGATGGACCATCCAGCCCCACTGGAAGGCACCCCTAATAAGGACATGTTCATGAAGCATGGATTGACCGCTATAGCCTATAGTAGACTATGGCATAAATATACAAAAAAGGGTCAAGAAAGTCAATGGCCCCTGATAGGATCCTTCGATGATGATAAAATAAAAACGCTAGAAACTGCCCTGGGTAAAAACAAGACAACACCTACTATGCTTGACAGCTTCGGCATGTGGCGAAAAGAAACTGAACAACGTAAAAAGAAAACTGAGAGTAGGTTGGAAAAAGAGCTGCGAAAAGCAGCCCACCTAGCTGCTCAGAAACTAGAAAAAGAGATAAAGGAAAGAGAGAAAGCTAAACAGAAACTAGAAATGGAAACGCCAAGCCAGTGTCCGGTTAGAACCCCCTCCATGCTCTACCCTGATTTACCCTCGAAACGACAAGCCAATGAGGACCTGCTGTTAGGTCCTCCTATCATCTACATGCCCCCTCCATATGCCCCTTCTCAACCCGTGGCGCAGCACGCGCCACCCCCAGGTACAAACGAAGGTACCGCCACAGCGTCGGCCCCAATGGCCTCTGTGCCAGCCGAACCCCTTGTATTAAAACCCACATCAACAACAACGTTAGACGACCATGAGACTCGAGGGGCTGGCCCTGCAAGAACAAACAGACTAGACAAAGATGAGCGAGCGGGGATCGACAAAATAGCAAGGACACTGGTAGAAAGGAAGGATGATGAAGAGTACATCACAGATATGTTCAGCTCGTATACAGGGAGTCACAGACGACATTTTACCGTACGACTGTGTTATCATGTCTTGAATGCATACGAGGACCGATATCGAGACAAAGGTCCCGAGAGCCTAAGGACTCTGTACCGGAAGGTCGATATCGGGGATGAGGGCGAGTGTGATGTGTCGGACCTCCTTACGCGTACGCTTGAGGTTTTCCGCCACCTCACTGAACGAAAGCCGGGAGCTAAACCCGCAGCCCCCGTAGTGACCGAACCACCAACCGAGCAATCTAACACCATGATGCCGATACGTGAGGCTGCCCCTTACTGGGTTCCTCCTCGGTGTACAGGGACTCACGATGATGCAAACAACCAAGATGCGAAGGGAAGGGTAGTATACAACTGGGTCTACCAGCCATGGGACCGGCAAGAGATATTGACATTCCGGAAATCTCTACCCGACCTACGTAAAAACCCCACTGCCTTCTATACTGAATTGGGTACAGCCCTGGGTTCAACGATCATGACCCTGGCTGACATCGACTTGTTCTTCGGGTTATGTCTACCAGCTGATGTGTGGAAGCAAATCCGGAAAGTCGACCACCTTGAGCTGTTTGGACATACCTGGTCACAACTCGATGACCTGGACAAACAACGGGGACCAGGACAAAAGCCGTTGAAATCCATTCTAGACCTCCCAGATAAAATCGTAGAGAAATTAAAAACCCTAATCCCAGAAAAGAAAGTGGACTGGTCGATAGTAACAGCCTGTCGCCAAAAACCCCAGGAGGATGTATCGGAATACTTCTCCCGGTTTGAAACGGTGTTCTCCGATTACAGCGGCCAGGACATGACCACTGCAACCGGACACCATCTGTTTGTCCAGAATTATGTTAAGGGCCTATCATCGGAAATCTCCCAGAAACTACAGGCCAGCGAGAGTAGTTGGGCAGCCTCCAAACCTACAGCGATTCTCCAAATGGCCCAATATTATGAGCATCAGAAAAATGAAAACGATAGGGCGACAGAGAAAAAGAAGAAGGACTTAAAAGAGAGGGTGATGATTGCCAAACTGCAAGGGGTGACTATAGGACGAGACCAATACCGGGGAAACTACCAGACAAACGTCCCTAAGACTACGTTTCCCCAGGACCGCACTCTGACTTCCTACAGTGGACGCACAGACCTTAGAG
Source organism: Lissotriton helveticus (assembly GCF_964261635.1). NCBI lineage: Eukaryota > Metazoa > Chordata > Amphibia > Caudata > Salamandridae > Lissotriton > Lissotriton helveticus. The sequence continues at coordinate 11,353,012 of NC_136064.1, forward strand.
AAGACCAGTGCGCTTTCTGCAAAGGGACTGGCCATTGGAAATCCCAGTGCCCAGTTCTTCTGGAAATGATCAGAAACAAAGACCCCAGGGATGTAGCAAACGGACCGAGACCTAAGGGACAACAACGAGGGCCCCCAAATGACGCAACTAATGACAGATCAAACAGACCAAATACGTTCGACCGACCCAGGCAGAACCAATACCAACAATCTGACTATGACGACACTCACACCTTCGCATAGGACAGCCAAGGGCGAGGGAGGGATCCAGTCGAGCTCTATGTTGACCAGCAGGGCCCTTATGTCACTGCTAAGGTCCTGGGTACCAAGTCTCCATTTCTGGTAGACACTGGCGCAACACGTAGTGCGTTATCTAAACGACTGATTCCAAGGGCACCCTTGTCTGGCTCACTCATAACATCGACAGGTTTCGATGGAACGCCCTCCACCAACCCTTTGTCTGCCCCGATTCTCTTTGACGTAGAAAACAACACCACCGACACCACGTTCTTGCTTTCCTCCAATAGCCCTGACGCCATTATGGGACTTGACTTACTGAAACACTTCCGAGCGACGATTAGGTGTTCTCAAGATGGAGTTCGAGTGTTTCTTTACGACAACCCCGTTCTGCTTAGACATTGTTCCCCCCGACACATGTTTTCCATCACCGACGTTGACGCGTCCCTGCTTGACACTCTACCTCCGTATCTGTGGGCCAAAGCGGATTCGGACGTAGGGCGTATGTTAATTGACCCAGTGCACATTACTGTCCGACCAGACGCAACACTCCCAAAACTCCCACAATATCGGATATCGCCAGAGGGCGAGAAGGCATTGGTAATGATTATCCAGTCACTGATAGACGCAGGAGTGGTAGAGGAAGTGGTTAGCAACGTTTGCAACAGCCCTATCTTGCCCATTATCAAGAAGCAGGGAGAGGGAGATGAGAAAGCATACCGTTTCATCATCGACCTCCGAGAGATCAACAAAGTGGTGGTACCCCAGTACCCTGTGGTCTCAGACATCACCACCATCCTGACCTTGATTCCATCCACTGCCACCACCTTTTCCGTCATCGACCTCAAGAACGCATTCTTCTCCATCCCCATCCACCCAGACAGCCGATATCTCTTCGGCTTTACCCTAAAAGCCCGCTCATATAGGTTTTGCCGAGCGCCTCAAGGCTACACGGAAAGCCCTAGCATCTACAGCCAGGCCCTCAAAAGACAACTAGACCAAGTCCAGTTACCCGACGGGGTGGTGTTGGTACAATATGTCGATGACATCCTTTTGGCAGCCGACACCACCCCTCTAGCGGTTACCGCCACCATTCAACTCTTGCACTTCCTTGCGGAAAATGGCCACAAGGTCTCCAAGAAGAAGTTGCAATTCTGCCTACCCCAGGTCACTTACCTAGGCCACCTTTTGTCCAAAGATGGAAGAAAACTCACCCCTGATCGAATCCAAACCATTCTAGATACCCCTGTCCCTAAAACCCAGAAGCAGGTTCGCTCCCTATTAGGCCTCACCTCCTTCTGCCGACAATGGTTACCAAACTTCAGCCTCGTTGTAAAACCACTGCTTTCTCTGCTAAACAAAGACGTCCCTTTCCCACTCCCTTGGACTCCTGAGTGTCAAACTTCCTTCACAGAACTGCGAGATGCCCTTTGCTCAGCCCCTGTCCTGGGTACCCCTGATTACAGAAAGCCCTTCTCCCTTTACACTCACGAAAGGGAGGGGTGCGCTTTATCTGTCCTGACCCAGGCCATCGGCCCTAAGCAACGACCGTGCGCTTACTTCTCTGCCACTCTTGACCCTGTCGCCAGAGCCTTGCCTGCCTGCCTTCGAGCTGTAGCTGCTGCTGCAGTCTCTATCCGACAGAGTGAGGGGATTGTACTCTCGAATTCCCTCACGGTACTGGTACCCCATGCAGTCGACACCCTCCTGAACCAAACCAAGACACAACATCTGACGAGTGCACGACTGACTGGATACGAACTGACCTTGCTTGCCCCCCATATCACCCTGAAAAGATGCACCACACTGAACCCAGCAACTCTGTTACCCTTGCCAGAGAACGATCCCAATGTGCACCCCGTACATGACTGCGTGACTCTTACGGACGAACAGACCAGGAGTAGGGTCGATCTCAGAGACACAGCTTTCCCTGACCCCGACGGGGAGTTGTGGGTGGACGGTTCTTGCATCAAACTCTCCGATGGTACCACTTCCGCTGCCTATGCAGTCACCACGGCCCGAACTGTAGTAGAAACAGCCCGCATCACCCAACGATCTGCCCAGGCAGCGGAACTGATTGCTTTGACGCGAGCCTGCATCCTGGCAACAGGAACCACAGCGAACATTTACACTGACAGCCAGTATGCCTTCGGGGTGGTTCACCATTTTGGGCTCCTCTGGAGGGAGAGAGGATACTTGACCTCACACGGCACACCCATTTTGCACGGGGATTTAGTCTCCGCCTTAATCGAAGCTGTCCTCCTCCCCAACAAACTTGCCGTTATCAAATGCCAGGCACACAAGAAAGTGACAGACATTATTGGACAGGGAAATGCACTAGCCGACATCACCGCCCGAACGACAGCTGAAAATAGAACGACAACACATATGTACGTGACCAGGTCACAAGCAGAAAACTGGACTGACGCCAAGGACACAATTAGAGACATACAAACGGCTAGCACACAACACGAATTGACTGAATGGACACGGGTGGGATTGAAAGACGATGAAGGCTGCTGGCGGACAAAAGACACGAACAGATGGTTGCTACCTGATTCGTACTTGATTCCCATATTAACCATGGCACACTCCCCTGCCCACATAGGATCAGCCCCCATGATCGAACTTGTCTCCAGGGTTTGGCACAATGACAAGATCCCAGATTCGCCAAACGCCTGGTCCAACAATGCTTAATATGCCTGCAACACAACCCCGGGAAAGGAACTGTAGTACCCCGGGGGGATTTGGGGTCCCAAACCACCCATTTGAAGTCCTGCAGATGGACTACATCCAGCTAGACAGATGCCAAGGCCTGAAATATGTACTCGTCGTGGTGTGCGCATTTAGCAAGTGGGTGGAAGCATATCCAACCCGTGACAACACCGCTATGGCCACTGCAAAGGTTCTGTTAAAGGAGTTTTTCCCCCGTTATGGCCTCTGTCGTGTTTTATGGAGTGATAATGGCCCCCACTTTGTAGCCAAAGTTATCCAGCTCATCCTAAATGGGCTGGGTATTAAACAAAAATTCCACGCAGTCTTCCACCCTCAATCTGCTGGGCTTGTCGAACGGCACAATGCCACACTAAAACTTAAACTGGCCAAAATAGTGGCTACGACGGGCCTGAAATGGCCAGACGCCCTCCCATTGGCATTGCTATCGATGCGCTCTACCCCCACCCGACATCACTTAACCCCTTATGAAGTTGTCTTCGGTCGACCCATGAGCGTCTGGTCTGCCCCGAAACCAACTTCCATTCATGATGTTCCGGATGTCCTAATGTCTGATTATCTGTACAAATTGACTGAAACTTTGTCTGTCCTTCATCAGCAGGTGCAGCAGGCCATCCCCGATGCTTCCAGGGGTCCGGGTCACGCCATCCAGCCGGGGGACTTCGTGCTGATCCGAAATTTTCAGCGATCAAAGAGTTTGGAACCCCGGTGGACGGGCCCCTGGCAAGTGCTGATCACCACTCGGACCGCACTTCGAGTGGAGGGGAAGAAACACTGGCTGCACGCTCATCACTGCAAAAAGGTCTCTCCAGCCCTGGCCACGACAGACACCGTCAACACCCAAGAAGAGCTCCTGAACCAGGACCGACCATCGTTGAACTGCTACCCTGATACTGAGACACTTGAACTTTCAAAACATCCTGACCCCACTGTGCCATCTCGAGAAGGGTATTTCCTGCGTCGAAAGGAGGGAGCTTCGGCTAAGTAGGCCACGGACTAGGTTAAAGGATCTCAGAACGGTGACCCAAACTACCAAGGGTTACCCGGAGAGAAGCTAAAACTAAGTCTGTGGTCCTGCCCACTACCGAGCACCTTGAAGACGAAGATGATGGAAGCGCCAGATAAGAAGATGATGGAAGCGCCAAATAAGAAGCCGACGGAGACAGCAGGAAATACCCACTACAGAAATCCGAGAATAGACAGACTCCATAGCTCAAAGACAATTGCACTCTTCATCGTAATCCTCCTCTGTTTTCTCCTCATGACTACGCTCTGGATTATGGAAGAACACGCACCTGCTCACGAAACATTCCTAACCACTGCTCAGCCTACCACCATGAAGGAACATTATCTAATTTCGCTCTCTCCTCAACTAAGAGAGAGGCGAAAGGAGTTTTGGAACAACTCTTTCGTGCAGCTACTTCACCAGCACAATCTTGCCACCAATACCACCAACTGCTGGATCTGTGGGTTGCTACCCCATGCCACTGGACATTCAATACCATTCATCCCTTCACCCTTCTCTGTCCACGGCTCCTGCCTTGCCTGGCTGATCCTCCTGCAAGAGAGCTATACGGGCAATGCCACCTCCAGCAGAACTGCAGCACATTCTTCTCATGGGGCCGGGCGAAACAAGACAAAGACACACTTCTGCCCGCTGACCCCCAGCGACTCGAACCAAATGGACATCCCGGCTAAAGAACGAATCGAAATGCAGGTGTTCAACAATCCAACCAGACCCACCTTCTCCTATCTGCGGAAACGAACGGCTGCCACTCTGACTGTGGCCCTGACGGTCATCAACGTCACAGGCCACATGTGTGTAGAAGGACTTGGGGCACAACTGGTGGGTCGCAGCGCTTGCCGCTTTACCAGAACTCTGGATTCCACGGATCCACCTTCCTTTGTGTCATCCCCAAACATGTATTTCATCTGCGGCACGAAGGCCTACACCTGGCTCCCCAAAGGCTGGGGGGGCACTTGCTACATCTCCTTCGTCCTTCCTCCAACTTATGTGGCCCCAGCGAATCACCACAGGCAAAAACGAGCCAAAGACGTTGAGCAAGCCGACTCAACAGGGGCGCAGTTCCTCGATGCTATGAAAGGACTCGTCCCCCTCTGGGGCCCGATGGCAAACAGCCGTGCCATCCGACATTTGACTCAGGCAGTCGAGACAACCATGAACATCACAGCGGGCATCTTTGCCAACAACACTGCCGAGCTCCAAGCGGTCCGTTTGGTGGCTCTTCAGAACCGCCTCGTTCTAGATGTGGTTCTGGCGGACCGTGGAGGAGCATGCCGCATTATTGGGTCCAGCTGTTGTACATACATACCGGACAACTCACCCTCAGTGTACAAAGCCATCGAACATCTTCACAGACTCTCTTCGGAAGTTCACCAAGAGCAAGAAGAATGGTCGCTTGGTGGTTGGTTCTGGGACACCGTCAAAAGCTGGGGCTGGAGACTACTCACCATTATCATGATTCCCGTAGTTGTAATATGTGGCCTATGCTTAGGAATTCAATGTCTGCCACCTATGTGTTCTCTATGTGCGAGTTGCATTTTTCCCAAAACTGTGGACATTGGAAGCGAACATATGAGAGCATTGTATGATGCCGAAGTTAGAAATTTGATGAAAATTGACATTGAGTAAAGCAAGGTGGCTAGATATGTTGAAAAGGGGGGACTGTTGAAAGTTGGACTGAGACCGTCAACATTATCGGCGCCCTCTTGCTCTCCTTAACCTTTTTGTGCGCGTAAAACGGCCGCCATTTTGAACACCATGGCTTCCCTGCTCCCGCCGAGAGCCAGCGCGCCTCTCTCCCACTCCTAGCTTCGCCGGCATCCCCCGCATACTGACAACCCCCCTGCCTGCACCTGCCGCGAATCATAAAACCCCTCTTCAGCGCTGCTCTGCGCCAGGCCCTCGTCCTGTTCCCAGCGCGACACCTCCCTTCTTCCCATTTATGATCCCCGGCCCTTTGATGCAAACCCCTTTTCCCCGTGTGCCCGTTTGTCTTCCTCGTTCCCAGGCCGACACCCAGCTCTACCGATACTGTTCCTTGCCCCTCCCCGTGCAATAGAAAGTTTCCCCCCAGCAAGGGATCCCCGGGTTGATCAAAGCCCCCCGCCCTACGAGATCCGATCAAACCCCACACACTCCGTGAATCGGCGGAATATCCAGCTGCGCGATGATCATCACCTGTTGTGAACGGGGCGGGGACTCCCACTGTAACCTTGCGTGGGAACGGGCTGGGAAGGGGGGATTCGGAGGATGTCTTTCCGTACATCAAAGTATCGACGAGAATGTGTTACATGCAATAAAAAGATAAACTTGTGTATAAGAGGCCAGGCCTCAGGGATGCAGTTAGAGCACCTCAGAACGATACCTTCTGTCCGTTTCGTTGTGTTCTCCTCCGGAGAGAATAAAAACCTTGTTTCCTGCCTTCCAGTCTCCAGCGCCTGCCTCTTCAATAGTTTAACTTCTTTGTGGGTTCAAGAGGCGACACCGCCGGGCAATACTTAAGGATCTTATATTCTGGTTGGTAGCGCCCCCCAGTTATTTTCTACAGAATGCCCAGGCTCTTAATACCTGGATTAAGAACATGGTAGACTCGGTTGCACCGGCAAAACGAGCTGTCTCCCAAAGAGAGTCCCCTTCAGCCCCCTGGTTCTCGAGTGACCTTAAAGAGGGCAAGAAGGAGTGCAAAAAACTTGAGAGAGCCTGGAGGGTCAGTTACGGTGATACGGAAAGAAATCGGTATAGAACAGCACTAAAAACATTTCAGAAGGCGGTACAGAGGGCAAAAAAATCCTTTCTTGCGACCTCCATACAAAATGCGGAGTGCTCTAGTAAGGAAGTTTTTAAGGTGGTTCAATCTTTCTTCAAGCCTGGCTGATTGGAGAGGGAGGTTACTCCTTCATTGTCACTCTGCAATAAGATATCGGAATACTCCGAAGGCAAGATCCAAAAAGTCTATGACTCTTTTGCCCCGGAGGTAGAGACGACAAAACTTGATGCCCCTGACATAATAAGAAAGCCAACCGCGATACTTGAGCAGTTTGATCAAGTAGATGATATCACTGTCATCAAAGAACTTTTAAAATGTAAATCTGGGTCTCCTATGGACCCTTGCCCATCCAGGCTCTGGAAATCCTTTAGTGAGTTTGTTGCACCTACCTTACAGGCAATTTGGAACAGGTCCATTGTTCAAGGAGTCTTCCCTGATGCCTGGAAGCATGCTACACTACTCCCACTAAAGAAAAAAGCTAATGGTGACCCAATGGACCTCAATAACCTGCGCCCCATATCATTGCTGGCAGCCCCTGGGAAAATGCTTGAGAAAATTATACAAAGGCAACTCAACAATTATATTGAGATGCATGATATATTACATGAGACCCAATCAGGCTTTAGACCGGGCTTCAGCACGGAGACGGCTCTTATTGAGGTAGCTGACTCCGTAAGGTGGTCGTTGGATTCAGGGGAGTCAGCTATGCTGGTCCTCCTGGATCTATCGGCCGCTTTTGATACGGTGGACCATCTTAAATTGCTACAACGGCTGGCGGAGATAGGGCTAAAAGATCAGGCACTGGGCTGGGTTCGCTCGTACTTATCGCAGAGAACACAGAAGGTGGCTCTAGGGGAGTTTGTTTCTAAATCCACCAAGATAAAATACGGCGTCCCCCAGGGCTCGGCTTTGAGCCCGCTTCTATTTAATGTTTACCTGGCCCCCCTTTTTACGCTTATCGCCAACTGGGGGATCAAAGCGATCTCCTACGCCGACGATACCCAGTTGGTGTTCCCATACTCGGAGGTATCTGAAAGTGCCTTTGCGAGTTTCAAGGGTTGCCTCCAAGATGTCGCTAGATGGATGAACACAAATAAATTAAAATTGAATGCCGGGAAGACAGAGGTGATCTTCTTCGGCAAAGGCTCGCCTCCTCCTGCAGAGCTGTGGTGGCCGGTGGAAATGGGTTCCCCCCCCTCGCCTAGCCATAGTGCCAAAAACTTGGGGATCAGATGGGATAGCAGCCTATCCTTTGCCTCGCATATTCAGCAAACTGCAGGCTGCTGTTTCTCTAAACTGAGGAACCTGAACAAGATATTGCGGCTACTGCCGGAGGAGTGTCGCAAGACGGTTGTTCATGCAACTGTAACTTCTAGGCTGGACTACGCCAATGGCTTATACCTGGGCCTTCCTGCCTATCTGATCCAACGGCTTCAGATGGTCCAGAATGCGGCTGCGAGACTGCTAAGGCAAATTCCCTTCAAACACTCAGGGGTATATTATCAAGGGGTTTATCTCCGCTTTTTTGGCTTTAAAAGCCAAGAAAGCGGAGATAAAATTATCTTCCTATTACCAAGCTGTCGCTAACACCAGTTAGTGACAGCTAATAGGAGATAGCGACCATCTTGGGCCCCGCTTTGCATGTCAGTGATATTTATCACTAATGACATGCAAAGTGGGCGTGCCAAGATGTTAGCGACTGGAAACAGTCGCTAACATCGCTATCTCCTATTACCAACTTTTGGAGATATTCGCGCTAAGCGCGAATATCTCCAAAAGCTAACACCTGTCCTGAGCAGTTCTTCACCATGTTATCCAATGGGAGGTGGATAACATGGCTAAGAGCTTTTGTTCGATAATGCATGAATATCGCTGACTTTTCAGCGATATTCATGCATTGCGGCCGTTTTTTATCGCATTTGCGATAAACCTTGCTAATAGCAAGGTTTATCTGCGATAAAAATCGCCGATGTGCGGCGATAATTTTTGTCTCTAAACAAGTTAGAGACAAAAATTATCGCTAGTTGTTGGTAATATGCCCCTCAGTCTCTCCGCACCTGCAAGCCCTGCACTGGCTCCCAGTGGCCAGCAGGATAAAGTTCAAAACTTTGACTCTGGCATATAGAGCCCTATATGGTACTTGCCCTAATTACCTGAGATCTAGGCTACCCCGATACCATCAATCTAGAACTCTCCGTTCCAACGGGCGGGTGCAGCTTGTGGTCCCTCGGGTAAAAAGGGCACGCCTAGGGGGAAGAACCTTCACGGCTAACGTAGCCATGTTATGGAACTCTCTTCCCCCAGAGCTACAACAGGCTCCCTCTGAAGCCGTCTTCAAACAAAGGCTTAAGACCTGGCTCTTCCACAAAATACACTAACTTCCTGTATGTGGCTTGCGCTTCGGGGCTCCGCTGCTTTCACAGCGCCGGGACACCTCCTTGTGAGGTAGCTGTTCGCGCTCAATATATCGCATTATTATTATTATTATTATTTGTGAATAAATCCTCAAGGATCTTTGTTCTATGATTATATATACCCATTTCCTTGGGGAAGTTTGGGTTGCCCTGTTGTGTCTTAGAATAAATCATACATTCACCCTCAGTCAAGAGATGCTTGTTTCCAGTTCAGGGAGGACCTGGCCTGGCAGTTTGGGCTGAACTGATCCCATTGCGGTACAAAAGGGGGTGGTGATGGACAAGGCATTGGAGCCAATCAAACACTCACACCCAGTCAACAGATCTGGGTTTAATCCATCACCGTTGTTTAGCTCACTCTGCCACCCCAGTTCAGACATGGCCATATGCAAATCAGTCTGACCCTGTGCCTCATGGGAACAGTCCAGCCCGAACTGCCAAGCCATGCCTTCCCTGGACCGGAATCAAGCTTCCTAGGACCGGTTTCTGGCATTTCAGCCGTCTTCAGCCAGGCTTGCTTGAATCCAGTGGCAAAGTGAGCAAGGGACTCACGTCTGAGCATACCCTGCCAACTTATGGCGAACAAAGCGGTACAAAAGGGGGTGGTGATGGACGGAGCATCTGAACCAATCAAACACTCAACCACAGTCAACAGATCTGGGCTTAATCCATCACCGTTCTTTACCCCACTCTGCTACCCCAGTTCAGACATGGCCATATGCAAATCAGTCTGACCCTGAGCCTCATGGGAACAGTCCAGCCTGAACTGCCATGCCACGCCTTCCCTGGACCGGAATCAAGCTTCCTAGGACCGGTTTCTGGCATTTCAGCCATCTTCAGCCCGGCTTGCTTGAATCCAGTGGCAAAGTGAGCAAGGAACTCACGTCTGACCATACCCTGCCAACTTATGGCGAACAAAGCGGTACAAAAGGGGGTGGTGATGGACGGAGCATCTGAACCAATCAAACACTCGCACCCAGTCAACAGATCTGGGTTTAACCCATCACCGTTCTTTAGCCCACTCTGCCACCCCAGTTCAGACATGGCCATATGCAACTCAGTCTGACCCTGTGCCTCATGGGAACAGTCCAGCGCAAACTGCCAAGGCATGCCTTCCCTGGATCGGAACCAAGCTTCCAAGGACCGGTTTCTGGCATTTTAGCCGTCTTCAGCCAGGTTTGCTTGAATCCAGTGGCAAAGTGAGCAAGGGATTCACGTCTGAGCATACCCTGCCAACTTATGGCAAACAAAGCGGTACAAAAGGGGGTGGTGATGGACGGAGCATCTGAACCAATCAAACACTCAACCACAGTCAACAGATCTGGGCTTAATCCATCACCGTTCTTTACCCCACTCTGCTACCCCAGTTCAGACATGGCCATATGCAAATCAGTCTGACCTTGAGCCTCATGGGAACAGTCCAGCCTGAACTGCCATGCCACGCCTTCCCTGGACCGGAATCAAGCTTCCTAGGACCGGTTTCTCGCATTTCAGCCATCTTCAGCCCGGCTTGCTTGAATCCAGTGGCAAAGTGAGCAAGGAACACACGTCTGACCATACCCTGCCAACTTATGGCGAACAAAGCGGTACAAAAGGGGGTGGTGATGGACGGAGCATCTGAACCAATCAAACACTCGCACCCAGTCAACAGATCTGGGTTTAACCCATCACCGTTCTTTAGCCCACTCTGCCACCCCAGTTCAGACATGGCCATATGCAACTCAGTCTGACCCTGTGCCTCATGGGAACAGTCCAGCCCAAACTGCCAAGGCATGCCTTCCCTGGATCGGAACCAAGCTTCCTAGGACCGGTTTCTGGCATTTTAGCCGTCTTCAGCCAGGTTTGCTTGAATCCAGTGGCAAAGTGAGCAAGAGATTCACGTCTGAGCATACCCTGCCAACTTATGGCGAACAAAGCGGTACAAAAGGGGGTGGTGATGGACGGAGCATCTGAACCAATCAAAGACTCACACCCAGTCAACAGATCTCGGTTTAATCCATCACCGTTCTTTAGCCCACTCTGCCACCCCAGTTCAGACATGGCTTGGCAGGTCGGGCTGGACTGTTCCCATGAGGCACAGGGTCAGATTTATTTGCATATGGCCATGTCTGAACTTGGGTGGCAGAGTGGCCAGGCAGTACTGGGGTGAATGTATGACATTGTTCTCCATTCTGTCCATCAATTGTTGTTTTTGCATTTGTCACCCCGAGTGGGACCGGTATGCCCAGACGTGTGTCCTGTGCTCTCCATGCCACTGGAGTCAAGCTATCCTGGCTGAAGAGGGGTGAAACCCTGAAACCGGTCCTAGGATGCTTGTTTCCAGTTCAGGGTGGACCTGGCCTGGCAGTGCGGGCTGGACTGTTCCCATTGGGCACAGGGTAAAGACTGATTTGCATATGGCTGGGTTCAAACTGGAATGGCATGGTAAGCAAAACAACGATGGATTTAAGCCCAGATCTCTATACTGGGTTGAATGTATGACATTGTTCTGCATTCTGTCCATCAATTGTTGTTTTTGCATTTGTCACCCCGAGTGGGACTGGTATGCCGAGACGTGCATGCCGTGATCTTCATGCCACTGGAGTAAAGCTATCCTGGCTGAAGAGGGGTGAAACCCTGAAACCGGTCCTAGGATGTTTGTTTCCAGTTCAGGGAGGACTTGGCCAGGCAGTTTTGGCTGGACTGTTCCCATTGGGCTCAGGGTCAAGACTGATTTGCATATGGCTGGGTTCAAACTGGAATGGCACGGTGAGCAAAAAACGATGGATTTAGGCCAGATCTCTGTACTCTGGTGAATGTATGACATTGTTCTGCATTCTGTCCATCAAATGTTGTTTTTGCATTTGTCACCCGAGTGAGATGGGTATGCCCAAACGTGGGTCCCGTGTTCTCCATGCCACTGGAGTTAAGCTATCCTGGCTGAAGAGGGGTGAATCCCCCAAACCGGTTCAAGGAAGCTTGTTTCCAGTTCAGGGAGGACCTGGCCTGGCAGTTTTGGCTGGACTGTTCCCATTAGACACAGGGTCAAGACTGATTTGCATATGGCTGGGTTCAAACTGGAATGGCATGGTGAGCAAAGAAACAATAGATTTAGGCCCAGATCTCTGTACTGGGGTGAATGTATGATATAGTTCTGCATTCTGTCCATCAATTCATGTTTATACAGGAGTGGCATGCCATAGAGTTGAGTGGCATGTCATACAATGTAGTGGCATGGAGTGTCGAAGACTGGAGTGGAGTGGAATAGAGTAGAGTGCAGTGTGGTGTCGTAAAGTGGAGTAGTGTGTCTTAGAGTGGTGTGTCATAGTATGGAGTGGAGAGTCCTGTCATAGAGTCATAGAGTCGTAGAGGGGAGGGGCATAGAGTAGAGTAGAGTGTTGTAGAGTGGAGTGACATAGAGTATACTGGCATGTTGTTGAGTGTTGCGTTGTAGAGTGTGTTATAGAAGAGCGATGTAGAGTGGAGTGCGGTAAAGTGGAGCAGCATGTTTTAGGGTGGAGTGGCATGCCACAGAGTGGAGTGAAGTGTCGTAGAGTGGGGTGGTGTGTCATAAATAGGCACGGGCGGAGAAACCCGCTCTGCCTGCAGAGTGTGCAGAGATTTGCCTACTCCAAATCTCTGCACACTCCGCTCAGCTCTGCTCCGCCAGCCGCCTCCATACCCCCTATTAAAGTTAATTAGAAATTAATTAAAACAAAAAAACACTTACCTGTCCTGCGGCGTCCCTGAGCTGCCCTCCTCCTCTTCCTCGCCTTCTCTGGTAATCATTGCGAAAACTGCGCATGCAGACGCGAATGGGCATTTCTTGCAATGATCACCAGAGACAGCGAGGAAGAGGAGGGCAGCCTGGGATGCCGCAGTACAGATAAGTGTTTTTTCTTTTTGTTTTAATTAATTTCTAATTAATGTTTAATGCGGGGGTGGAGGCAGGTGGCGGAGCCAAGCGTAGTTCCACTGAGTTTGTTCCCAACTCTGTGGACCTCCGCGTAGCCCAGCTCCGCCCAGGGTTAGTCATAAGGTGGACTGGCATGGAGTGGGGTGTCATCCACTGGACTGGCGTGTGGTGGAGTGGCATTGAGTGGAGTGGCATGTCATAGAGTAGAGTGACGTGGTGTGTCATAGAGTGGCATGTCATAGAGTGTCCTAGAGTGGAGCAGCGTCATGTGGAGTTGCATTCGGTGAAGTGGCATGTTATAAAGTGTAGTGGATGGTGGAGTGTAGAGCTATGTCATAGAGTACAGTGGCAAGTCGTAGAGTGTAGGGGTGTGCAGTATCATAGAGTGGAGTGGAATGCCATGTTGTAGCGTGGAGTGGAGTGTCTTACAATGGAGGGAAATAGAGTGGCTTGTCATAGAGTGGCATGTTGAAGAGTGTCTTCGATGGAGGGGTGCAGAGTGAAGTTGTGTACAGTGTTGTAGCTTGTCATACAGTGCAGTGGTGTGTTGTACACTGGAGTGGCATGTCGTACAGTGTAGTGGCATGTCATAGAATGGAGTGGAGTGGATTGTCATACATTGGAGTGGAGTGTCAGAGTTGAGTTGCATGTCATAGAGAGGTATGATGTGGAGTATTGTACATGGAAGTAGAGTGTCTTAGGGTGGAGTGGCATGTCATAGACTGGAGTGGCTTGGAGTGTCATATAGTGGAGTGGAGTAGAGTGTCGTAAAGTGGAGTGGAATGTCGAAAACTGGAATGGCATGTTGTGGATTGGAGTGGGCATGTCATAGAGTGCTATAGAGGGCAGTAGAGTGGCGTAGTGGGGAGGGGCATAGAGTGAAGTAGAATATTGTAGAGTGGAGTGGCACAGATTGGAGTAGCATGTGATAGAATAGGGTGGCATGCCGTACAGTGGAGTGGTGTGTAGTAGAGGTGAGTAGCTCATCATAGAGTTGAGTGGCGTGGAGTGTTGTAGAGTAGAGTTGAGTGGCGTTGAGTGAAATGCCATCTCATAGACTGGAGTGACATTTTGTTCAGAGGAGTGGAGTGGCGTGTCGTAGAGTATTGTAGAGTGGAGTGGCATAGAGTGGAGTGGCATATCTTAGAATGTCTTAGAGTGGAGTGGTGTACAGTGGAGTGACCAAGAGTGGAGTGGCAAGTAGTAGAGTAGAGGGATGTGTTGTAAAGTGGAGTGGAGTGTCATAGAGTAGAGTGCAGTTGCGTATCATAGAGTGGCATGTCTTAGAGTGTCTTAGAGTGGAGGGGAGTAGATTGGAGTGGTGTACAGTGTAGTGGCATGTTGTACAGTGGAGTGGTGTGTTGTACAGAGGAGTGGCATGTCATACAATGGAGTGGCATGTTATACAGTGTAGTGTTGTATTGGAGAATGGAGCGGCATGGAGGGGCATAGAGTGGAGAACAGTGTTGTGGAGTACTTTGGGATGTCATAAAGTGGAGTGGCGTGTCTTAGAGTGGAGTGGTGTATCATAGAATGGAGTGGAGAGGCATGTCATGGAGTGGTGTAGAGTGTTGTAGAGTGGAGTGGCACAGAGTGGAGTGGCATGTTGTAGCATGGAGTGTCATGCCATAGGGTAGAGTGGAGTGAAGGGTCGTAAAGTGTGGTGGTGTGTCATAGAGGAGAGTAGCATGGAGTATCGTGGAGTGTGGTGTCATCTAGTGGACTGGTGTGTAGTAGAGTGGAGTAGTGTGTGTGATAGAGTCAAATAGAATGGTGTAGAGTGGAGAGGCATGTCGTAGAGTAGTGTGTAGTGGTGTGTTATAGAGAGGCGTGTCGTATAGTGTCGTATAGTGTCGTAGAGTGTCGTACAGTGGAGGGGAGTCGAGTGGAGTTGTAAAGTGGAGTGGCCTGTTGTAGAGTGTAGTGGCATGTCATAGATTAGTGTGGCGTTTTGTAGAGTGGGGTGGTGGGCAGTGTTGTAGAAGGGAGTGGAGTGGTGTGTTGTAGAGTGCAGTGGAGTATCTTACAAGGGAGGGGAGCAGAGTACAATGGAGTGGCATGTCGTCCGGTGGAGTGGCGTGTCATAGAGTGGCATGTCAAAGAGTGCCTTAGAGTGGAGGGGCATACAGTGGAGTGGCGTACAGTGTAGTGGCATGTCATACAGTGGAGTGGCATGTTGCAGAGTGGAGTAGCATGGAGTATTGCTCATTTGAGTGGTGTGTATATCGTGGAGTGGCATATCGCAAAGTGGAGTGGAATGTCATAGAGTGTCTTAGGGAGAGCAGTATAGTGGAGTGGGCTTGAGTAGAGAGTTGCACAGTGGAGTGGCATGTCGTAGACTGGAGTGGCATATTGTAGATTGGAGTGGGGTATCATAGATTGGAGTGGTGTGTTATAGATTGGAGAGTACAGTGGAACAGAGTGGCATAAAATGGAGGGCATAGAGTGGAGTACAGTGTTGCAAAGTGGAGTGTCGTAGAGGACAGTGGAATGGACTGGCATTTCATAGACTGGCATGTCTTAGAATGTCTTAGAGTGGAGTGGGTAGTGTGCAATGGTATTTTGTAGAGTTTTGTGGCATGTCTAAGCGTGGAGTGGTGTAGGGTGCAGATATATATATGTATATATATATAAATATATATATATATATAAATATATATATATATATATATATATTTATTTATTTAGCCAACCAGTCCTGAATCACAGCACGATAGTTGCCGCTTTCACAGGAACAGACCACGCATACGCGAAAGATTGTAGATATCGAGTGCTTTATTCCTCCATAGTCTCCAGCATGAGGCGCTTCGTCTGCGTCACTGCAGCCTTGTTCACATGACCATTTGAAACCAATGGATGTGCTTAAATAGTGTAATATATATATATATATTTATATATATATATATCAAACGAAATTCCAACTTCACCCACGAAAAAGGGAGCACGCACACGAAGATTCACTAATTGGCTGCTTTAATGAAGTGTTGTCATCTCCAGGCCCAGCAGAAACAGATCACTGAGTTGCAATTTGGCTGCACACAGCCTTTCTCAATCAGTCATCTATATATATGCAACAAAAGAAGAAGAAAAGAGGAGAAAACAAAGAAGCAGAGAACTCTGGGTAGTTCTCAAGTTTAGGTGGAAAGCAGCTCCAATACAGAGCACTCTCAACACCAGCAACACTCTAAATTTGCTCACCTCAAATGTCTGCTTTTCTATCAAAGTCTTTAAGTCTTTAAACCCTTAGAACTTGCAGAACATAATCATCAAATGTCTTCCTGAATGAAGCTTCAGATCAAGCAAATGACCTTCAGCTGGTCACTCAAAAAACCAGCGCAAACCTCAACAATGACGACTGCAACGCCCGACAGGATCTGCACACTACGGCGATAACTGTCCATGCTGGCCGACCTGCTCTTCTCGATAGAGTTACGACCATCTGCAATGCTCTCTCTGCTCCTAGCGGCCTCCTCCACCGTGACCTGAACGCTGCGTATCAGACTTTGAGATGATAACTCTTTCAGCAGGACTAACCTGGTATCTGGCCCATGCTCCAGTGTGGTCTCTCTGAGCTTGTTACTTTCACCAGGTCTCGCCTGACCAGATAACCGCGAATGGCGCTTTGAGCTTTTAGGCACTATACTTACCTAAAATCTTTAAAAATGCATAGCTCCTTTTCTACTGAATGGATTTTTGAAATGTTGATATCAAATAATGTATTAAAATATACTTTATTTTTCTAAATTGGTGTGGGATTTTTCTTGTGCTCTGTTTTCACTTGATTACTGAAGTGCTGAAAAAATACTTTACACATTGCCTCTAAATTAAGCCTGGTTGCTTTTGTGTCGAGCTACCAGAGGGTTATTAAAGTGGCTTTTGTGGTTCACCCTAACAAGGATTGTGGCTGTGGCTTGAGAATGGCTCACACCTCCCTCAACCAACAACCCAATTTCTCAGGGTAACCCCGTCGCCGGAAAGCCACAAGAGCTGTGGAGTGAACTCTCATACATCAGGAGAGGAGCTCAACATAGTGGAACCTGGGAACACTGAATCCCAAATATCTACAGGACAGAATTGTGTTACCAAAATATCTAGGGACAGGATATCGAAACATACGTTCTATAAATGTGTTATTCCTAGCTCCACATATAGATAGATACTTTAGTGATTTATATATCTTCAAGGTAGGTAGAGTTAAGAACAGTAAATGAAGTATTTACGAAAGGAGCACCCAATTTAAACGAAGTCACGATCAACAGTCCAAGTTGAAGTCCATTAATGTTTATTCAAAGAAAAAGATTCAGTTTCCAACAAAAGCGTTCATTTAATTATAGGTAAGCAGTTCATTCCAATATTCATAATCCAATCTGAGGATATGTCATATTAATAATTCTTGTTGTGAAAGTCAAAAGACAGCCTACGCGTTTCGTCCCTAGGGGGACATCATCAGGGCTGTAAAGATAACAAAACAATATATCAATATTCCCATTATTACAATCATAATGGTCAGAGACCAACTGTTACATTAATAATTATTTTGTACATTATGGTATTTGGTTTAATCACATTGACATAAGGTATTAATTAGGTTTCTCTATACTTTAGTGATTTATTTATATCTTCAAGGTGGGTAGAGTTAAGAGCAGTAAATCCATGCCTCCCTCTGTGCACTTACCTTTCGATTTTGTGATAAAGATTGTCTATCCCATCAATGTTTGGGATTCGATATTCCTTCCTACAATCAGGGTCGAAGAAGTTCGACAGAGATGAAGAGAAAGAGGAATTGAATAATAAAAAGAGAAGGAAGTGAAGGAGGGATTTGTAGTAGAAATAGAAAAGAGAGATTTGCTGGGGACAAGTGAAAACTTTATGAAAGTGAGACTAGAAGGGGTGCCGCCGCGCCGGATCAGAGCGCACATGGCCTACTTTGCAACTGGAAGTTTTCTGTGAGAAACCTGCAGCTCGCACATCAAGGCGCAGGCCGCCTTGATCACAGCACACCGCCTCCTCTGCTCGCGGTGACCGACAGCTGCTCTGCTTGTTAGCAGGATTCTCACAAAGCACAGAACAAAAGGAAACAGAATGTCCCGTCCGAGGCGCTCTCTCTGAGCTCACATCAAGGACCCCATTGGGCGAAACCTTTGATAGCGCGCGCTCTTCCTCGAGCTGCTAAAAACAGCCTGCCCGAGAAAGGCCCCTTTCTTCTTCCTCCTTCCATTAAAACACAGCAGAACAATGAGTAACACTTTTAAGGGAGATGGGGGTTCGGGGGAAGCTTTGAGGCTTAAATAACCCGGAGGATGGAAAACGTCTCTGCGCTCCGGCGTCACATCCCGGGGTCATGTTCTTCTGGAAGAGTTCGGAGCCAGGCTGCAGCTGAGATGATTGACAGGCCGGCCCAGTGCGCTGCAGAGAACGCGCGTCGTTAAAAGGGGGTGCCTGCCCTCTCCTCACACGGGCCTATTAGCGCTTTTCTGCTGCTCAGCCCACACTCAGGATGCAACTTTTTACAACTAAGTGCGACCTTTTCGAACTAGCAGCCCGGGCAGAGGTTTGGCCGCACCCACCGCTCTCTAATTCACTATCACACCCTCAGGAGATTTAAAAACTAAGGGCCATATTATCAAGAAAGGGCGATACATGATCGCCGCTTTTATCGGCAGGAAACTGCCGCTAAAGCGGCGATAATGGGCTTGATAATATGCCCTTGTGAATTCATATAAAAGCCCAGGTTCTGGTGTTAACCTGGTCTTGTATGGGAATTCACAAGGGCATATTATCAAGCCCATTATCGCCGCTTTAGCGGCAGTTTCCTGCCGATAAATACGGCGCTAATGTATCGCCCTTTCTTGATAATATGGCCCTAAATCTGCACTTTGCCTTTGCCGTTATTTATTTCTATTTTGTTTTGAAAATGTTGTAGGCAACTTACCGTGGGCCTCAGCAACTCTTATTTTAAAAGGATGGCTCAGCGAGCTGAAGGCTTCTAGCTAAGAGAAGTTGCGATCTGCAGACCATGAGTTCAAATCCCAGAAAGGCCAGTTTCAGCCTTTCAACATTGCGAGTTGATAAATTTATGTACTATAAAATTGAGTAAACAGAATCCGTGTTATGTGCAGTGCTGAGAAACACAGAAGTGGTATATCCAGTGCTATGTGCACACACACACGCACACACACTCATGCACACATACACAAATGCACAGACACGCGCAAGTGCATGCACATGCATGCACACACACAAATGTAGACGCGGACTGCAGAGGAGACTCGTTTATGTGGCGTGAAATCTCTCCTCACACACACACCCACACACCCACACACCCACACACATACACCCAAGCATGAACACACACACACACTCACACACACACACACGTGCGCACACGTGCATGCACATACTCATACACACATCTACACAGACGCACTCGCATGCACACACACATGCAAACACACATGCACACAGACTCATGCACACACACACAAATGCACAGACACGCGCACAAATGCGGACGCAAACTGCAGAGGAGACTTGTTTATGTGGCGTGAAATCTCTCCCCGTGGAGTGACTCTTGGGACCCCAGAGCAGGGGACCTGCATTACTGAGGTTGGTAGAACTGCAGATACAACAGTGCAGGAAAACGGATGGTTATCTGTGGTGTCTCATTTACAACTGGGGGCTAACACAAGCATTTTTACTATTGAGTGTGCTTTATTGCCTTGTAAACTCAAGTGGAGTACTTTTTAATGATTTAAGGGTTCTGTAGCCTTTGTGATATTTTTATGATTACACATTCCTGAGCAACAGAAAAAACAGTGTGTGATGGCTCATTCTTGGCCCGGCCTACAAAGGGATGTAGTGTGGTTAGGAGATTACTCACGGCATCGCACACAATACACACATACTCACGCACACACACACGCATACAAATACACACATGCGCACACACCCACCCACACAAATACACCCAAGCATTAACACACACTCACGCACACACACACACGTGCATGCACATACTCATACACACACCTACACAGACACACTCGCACGCACACATACATATGCACACACACTCATGCACACACACACAAATGCACAGACACGTGCAAGTGCATGCACATGTATGCACACACACAAATGCGGATGCGGACAGCAGAGGAGACTCGTTTATGTGGCGTGAAATCTCTCCTTGTGGAGTGAATCTTGGGACCCCAGAGCAGGGGACCTCCATTACTGAGGTTGGTAGAACTGCAGATACAACAGTGCAGGAAAACGGATGGTTATGTGTGGGGCCTCATTTACAACTGGGGGCTAACACGAGCATTTTTAATATTGAGTGTGCTTTATTGCCCTGTAAACTCAAGCAGAGTACTTTTAATGATTTAAGGGTTCGTAGCCTTTGTGATTTGTGTATGATTACACATTACTGAGCAACAGATTAAACAGTGTGTGATGGCTCATTCGTGCCCGGCCTACAAAGGGATAAAGTGTGGTTAGGAAATAGCTTGCGGCATCGCACACAATACACACATACTCATGCACACACACACACATACAAATGCACACATGCGCGCACACACACCCACATACATACACCCAAGCATACACCCAAGCATGAACACACACACACTCACGCACACACACATGCGCACACGTGCATGCACATACTCATACACACACCTACACAGACACACTCACACACACACACATGCACACACACGCACACACACACTCTCTCTCTCTCTCTCTCTCTCTCTCTCTCTCTATCACTCACTAAGGTACTTATATTTGAAGTTAGGTATAGAAAGTGTATAGAAACTTTCCTTTCGATATTTTGATCCTTCGTATTGTGGTATCACTATTCTATCCCATCTATATTTATTCACTGAATAATCCATTTGTAAATTTCGACTCTTACACTAACAAATACAATAACGCATTTGCCCTTCAACTTTTTCTGCTGATGAAGGACAGTGCATCCCGTGGCGAGCATTCAAAACAATGAGGCTTTTTCGGACTCATCCCCATTGAGAGGGGCACCATCAGGGTTGCCCCTTTCAATGCATCCTTGTACCCTCACCTTGAATCTGCTTGTGGCGTAAATACAGCATGATGGGGTAATTTGTGGGGAAGGGGTGGGATGGGATATAGATGGCCATGCGTCAAATCCTGGACCTCTTCTGATTCGGATTCCGAAGCGACTACAGCACAAGACCGCCCCCACCCTCTCCCCCGCCGCCACAGACGATGTCTGCACCCTCCTCGAACGAGGCAAAACTGCAGGCCTCATCCTCCTGGACTTTTTGACCGCATTCAATACATTCTCTTACCATACCCTATGCACAAAACTCCACAACGCTTGCATCCGCAACAAAGCCCTGGAATGGATCCGCTCCTTCATCACTGGCCGAACACAGAGAGTTAGACTACCACCGTTCTACTCTGAACCCTCAGAGATCAGCTGCGGAGTGCCTTAGGGCTCCTCCCTGAGTTCTAGTCTCTTCAACATCTGCATGGTCCAGCTTGCAGCCATCATCAGGAACAACGGACTCAACATCGTCTCCTATGCTGATGACACCCAGCTGATTCTCTCCCTCACCAATGAACCCACAGTCGCCAAGAGCAACTTCCACAACGGGATGAAGGCTGTCACCACCTGGATGAAGAACTGCTGCCTCAAGCTCAACCCAGAGAAGACCAAAGCCCTCATCATGGGCTTCACCCCCACTGCCTGCAATGACTCCAGGTGGCCCGCAGCACTTGGAATCACCCCCATACCCACAGATCATGCACAAAACCTCGCTATCATCCTGAACTCCTCGCTCACCATGAACTGCCAAATCAACGCCGTCTCATCATCCTGTTTCCACACAGTACTCCTGCTCTGAAAGATCTTCAAGGTGATCTCCACATCGTCCAGAAAGACGGTCACCCACTCACTCATCAGCAGCAGAATCGACTACGGCAACAAACTCTCCACCGCCATCACCCATCACCCATCACCCAGAAACTCCTCAAGGACCTGCAGAACATCCAGAACGCCTCCGCCAGACTCATCTTCAACATCCCCGCCGCAACCACATCACAAGCCACCTAAGAGACCTCCACTGGCTACCAGTCAACAAAATCACCTTCAAGCTCCCCACACACGCCTACAAAGTCCTACACCACGCGGGACCTGTGTACCTTAACCACCGCCTCACATTCCACACACCCACCAAAGACCTCTGCTCTGCCTTACTGGCCCTGGCTACCGTCCCACCTATCCACAAGACCACAGCCGGAGAAAGATCCTTCTCCTACTTTGCAGCAAAGACCTGGAACACCCTGCCTCTCTACCTCAGTCAATCGCCGTCACTGCCTCAATTCAGGAGGGACCTCAAGACCTGGCTCTTCGACTGAATCCTAGTACCTTCGATGGACCAGCAGTTCTCCTCCCCCAAGCGCATTGAGACACTTACGGGTGAGTAGTCATGCTCTAAAAGCCACCTGATTGATTGATTGTGTTACTCTAATCTGATGATACACCCTGGACAGACATGTCCAATCAGTTTATGATGGGGCAGTAGGATGGCTGATGTTCAATCAGACAACGTGCCAGCTCACCTTATTGTGATAATTTGATTGGCTCTCTGGGTTTAGGAAGGATCTTGCCATTCCGTTGGATTGTGACCTATTTGCCGAAACAGGTCTGCTAGGGTTTTTGGATGATGACCGGGTTCCCCAAGACAGAGATGTTACTTGTAAGGCATGGGCAAAGTGGCTCTGGCCCAGGGCCCCAGCCTTTCAGGGGGCCCTCAGATAGTGCCAGCTCTATACTGGTGTGAGTCCTGCCCTGATGATCTTGAATACATCTTAAACAGATTTCTTTCAATACCATTTTCCTTTAATGTGGGTGATGTGTGAGAGTCTATTACAGACATTTTTCAGAGGAATGTGTTTTTGTTACATGCAACATCTATAAGAAAAGTTTCTTTTAGATGAGAATAGGACCTCACGTATGAGAAATAGGAGGGTGTCACAGAAATGTCGGATACCAAAATTAGGAAAGGAGGGGAGTGAAAAGTGTGAAGGTGTAAATCACCACTATGACTTGCATCACACAAGCAAAGCGATTACGCCCAGTTCTCACCTGAAATCGTTTAGAAAAAATTGACCCACCTGGTGCATTTCACTGCACAGTTTTCGGGTATATTTGCAGCATAGCATAGGATTAGCAGGCCGTTTTTTGAAGGGTCCATGAATGAATGAGTCCAATATGTTTATTGTGTTCCTAGTAGATGTAACGTAAAGAAGATCAGGTAGCCGAGGTTTGAATGTAGATGGATGGTATTTATTTCAGTTATAAGTAAACAAATAGAGAACCCCACCAGGAGCAGTATGATCTCTGCTCAGCCCGTTCAGCAACTGATATTCATCACGACATTCGAGCATTCAACATTCTATACCCACACGTACGGGCTGAGCAGCACTCTACATCTTCTCCCTTCTTAACAATGAAAAGAAGACTCTTCACAAAAGCATAACGAGAAGTTGCAATACAAAGTATTATGCAAATATATATAAATATCATTAATGACATTTATATATTAAATAGATTTCAAAAACATGTGAAGAGGTGGAGAGAAATTCTTAAAATGTAACATACAGTAAAACCAATTTCTGAAAACACAAAGAAGGGTGTTGAATCGTGAAAGCAAAGCATGGACTAAGAAAGAGAAACACTAGGAAGAAAAGCATAGGTTAAGAGAGAGCAACACAACGAAAAAGCAACACAACACTTTTACCCCTTCTACGGAGACAATAGGCGCAGAAGGAAGAGAGATGTAAAGGAATAGAGGAGAAATCTGCGCTGCAAAGAAGGCGCAAAGACATGACAGACAAGGAGCTGACACAGCAAACACCACCAGGGCACACTGATTGGCCAGACCAGAGTGGAGGTAGTGAGAATAATGAAAAAAATGAGTGCAGGATAGAGGAAATGACACTAAAAAGAAACTAGGACAGTATTTCACCCAAAACAAGTTGAGATAAGTAGTGTGCGTAAAACTGCACAGGACAGAGTGCAGATAAAAACGTAAAAACAGAAAGTGAAACATGCGCAAAAATGTGGAAGTGCCACAAGCAGAAGTGAAACATGCACATGAGATGTGGACAAACCACATAACAGAATTAAGACATGCACGTAAGATGTGGACATACCACATAAAAGAAGTAAGATATGCACGCAAAATGTGGACATGCCACATAAAAGAGTAAGACATGCTTGCAAAATGTGGACATACCACATGAAACTTTGGCATTCTCCCTCAAAGTAAGTTGGAGAGAAAGGCGTGGGAGGTACCCACACGGCACATATGAAATTTTAAACAATCTCCCTCAAAGCATGTTGGAGAAAAAGGAGTGGGAGGTACCCACACAGCACACATGAAATTTTAAACAATCTCCCTTAAAGCATGTTGGAGAGAAAGGCGTGGAGGTACCAACACTGCACAATATGTACACATGTAAAATGCAAGTAATTGGTAAATAGGTGTGGCAACTACCCACACAGCACAGTGTAAAACATTTAAGTTCAATATGCACAATAATTAAATCCAAACTTTGAGCAAGACATGGCGAAGTGCTGAGACGGGGCTGGTACGCTTGAGTTGAGGGAAACAAGAGTCGCAATAGCAGGCAAGTAGGCAGGAACAGTAGCCAGTGAATGTGAGGCGGGACGATGTGCATTTCGACACTGGCGCTTTATAGTTGCAGGTGATCGGTCTCGCTGGAATTGGCATGCAGTTCGGATATGAGGAAACCACTTGTGCGCCCTTTAAAGTTTGATTTTGCCGATTTCGAAAATCCTCCTCACCGCTTTTGAGAAATTCTTTTGTTGGCAAGGAGAGTCCTGCTTCAAATGATCTCCCTTTTTCAAGTTGACTTATAATCTGCTATGTAAGATGACCAGGAACCACGAAAAGGAGTAAACGAAAATAAATAACTGGCACTTACTTCTAGGGTGACCGGTGGGCGGATCACTGGTGGGGCTCTGGGTGCCAGTGTGAATGTAAGCTTCAAGTCGGTTTCTGTACTGTTGAAACGTTTTTTTTTTTTTTAAAGTCTCTTGAAAATTGATGCGGAGGTCCGTTTTATAAATCGTCGCCAGATGTAATGTAAAGAGGATCAGGTAGCCGAGGTTTGTATGTAGATGGATGGTATTTATTCCAGTTATAAGTAAACAAATAGAGAACCCTACCAGGAGCAGTATGATCTCTGCTCAGCCCGTTCAGCAACTGACATTCAGCACGACATTCGAGCATTCAACATTCTATACCCACACGTACGGGCTGAGCAGCACTCTACAGTATCTCTAACTCTCCAGGGTGGCAGTTGGAGGGATTTACCCCACATGACACTACCAAGACAAACTAAATTTTTCAGCACAATTTCCATAATCGTGCATAAGAATCCATAAATGTACAGACAATTCTGGGTATGAACTTTTGATAGAGATCGCAGGTCGCCCGACCAATATTTTCACCACTTCGGTCTCAGGCCCATATACTTTAATTCACCATCTACATTGATCAGATGACCTTACAATCTACTACCAATAATCGTGAGTCCCTTTTCTTCTATTTCCAGTGTACCCGACTTACCATCCACCGAAACGGGTACCTATGACCACGATGGGTCAGGGAGCTAGCTGTAAAAGGAAAGGCAGGAAAAATACAAACCCAACATATAAACTTTGCTTTTTCATAAAATAACCACGGACAACTGGAAGTTTTAAAAGATTTATCTTAAAATTCAATCTCTTTAGAATATACACTCCACTACAAGGAGACAGTCTAAAATCAAATTAGCAAAGAGTACATAACTATACAGAAGAACTATAAGGACAATCATTTATGTTTCAAAATGCTAGTGCGACAGGGAACACGCTAAGTGGGAAAGAAAATATTGGTAACACTAGAATGGACATTTATGAATGAACAAACTATTATACTAGTAAATTGAGTCAGTTTTATGAGAGAAGATTAGAGACCACATCAGGAAATTACAAACTGCAATGGAGAAAATGATTTCTAAAAGGTAGGGTAACATAGGAACACGCTATGAAATTAAATGCAAATGACTTTTATGATATACAATAATTGCGAAAAAACATGGAAAATTATCATATGCAAAAGGTGTGTCTTTATTGAAGCAAAGACAGAAAAATAGAAAGGTGCAGTTTTTCTTTAGGAGTTTCAGAGCGATATTTACCTAGACTGGTGTGAAAACCAACCCTGGCCACGGGTCAGTTAAGGACAGGAAACCCCTCAAGGAAGGATAACCCTCAATGGTACAGCAGGTGCAGAATGGACACCCCAGGACAGGACAGGAAAACCAGATTAGGATCAGGACAGGACCACCAGGATACGACCAGCACCCGCAGTTCGGAAGCAACGCCAGCGCTCCACCCTCTCTGCAGCTATCAGTCAGGACCCCGATTGGGTCAGCGAATTCCCCAGCAAAGTGCTCCGCTAGCACTTAAGGTTCAGTAAAACCTTCAGAGTCTATGGTCAATTCGGACAGAGTGCTCCGCAGCACCTCTGTATCAAGTCACCTATTGAGTCCGTTGGGTCAGTGACAGGTCAGCTATTCGGACAAGTCGGACAATTTCCCTAGGTGAACCTAGGCTAGTTATACTGTTTTGGGACAGTGTACCACCCCCCAAATGTTGCAAAGTGTCAGAATCCCGAATTTCGATTGGTCCTAAGGCAGGATGGGTTAACACACCAATCATAACAGACTTTTCTAAGACCTATTTTGCATTTTAAGATACCGCCTAGCAAGATTGGGGTTCCCATGAGTAGTCGCACGGAATACAATAGGAAAGAATACATTGTATATATTGCAGTACAATTTGGTCTCTCTGGCTGGGTGAAGGTGCATCTTCCCAGGCACATATTGGCTGCGTTCCTTCTCTTGGCGCTTTGTCAAGGGCACCTCGCTACTTCTGGTCCTGCGCAGTACCGCGCTCCAAGATGGACTCAAAACCCCCATCACCCCTCCATGCCGAGGACACATGAAAAGTAAGCGAAAACAAATTAACACATAGAAATAAATGAATGTATTACATCTCATGTTTTTGTACTTCATGATTCTTATCATAAAAATATACTATGCAATTAAGGGTAAGTGCAACAGACAAAATCACAAGAGCAGCGGTGCAAGCTTCACCTCGTTATTACCAAGCGCGGCCATTTTATGGCTATTACGCATCCGCACCCTTTCCCTCCAAACTGTGACTGCGTCATGTCACGTGATTATGTCTAACGCATGCGCAGAATCAAATTTCAAGCAGCGGCCATATTTTTATTCACAAGGGTTACTCGTATTAGTAAAACACATAGGCAAGCTTCTCTAATATACATGTATATAAGAATAAAAAAGAGATTAGTAACACGTACAATTTGTTTATGGGGTTACAACAGATTCGAGGTTCATGACTCGAGCAAGTCGCGATGCGAAACCTTGCTCTATCAATCCCCTCTTTGATGATATTTACTATCATCACAAAATAATGGAACCAGATGCCAACTTCTTTTAATCACACTTTGTACATCTCAATCTCTTCCAATAGCCGATTCAATTTCTCTTTCTCGTTTTTGGTAGGGTGAGAATTTTTCACCCTTTTGTAAATCTGATTATTCATCTCTTCCAATTCAAGCTCATCCGCACTCCGTTTCACTCCTCTCGCATTCACTTGGTACTTCTTTGTGTGTTTGCGACATTTGCAACAGACGAATATGAGAAATAAGATAAACCCTATTACTCCAATTGGCATCAGTACCTTAAACAATAAGCTCTTACCTAAGCTAGCAAACCAATGACCTACATTGGAGAGACCATCAAACAGTCTCTTCCAGGCACTGTCAACCTCGAGTGGTTTAAGTTCATTTTCCAAATTAGTAATGTTTTTCACATATCTTTTGAGCTGCACACTTTTGTCCGGAATGTAAGTGCAACAATGTTGCGCCTTCAACATCCGGCAGACTCCGCCCTCTTTTGCTAATAAGGTGTCAAGAGCAAGTCTGTTCTGCAAAACCATTGATCTGATCGCAACCATTTCGGTATTGACCAAAAGGAATCCATGAGCTGTGTCAGTAGACAGCACATCCACTATTGTGGATAATTTGCAAATTCTGTGTGTGTTCAGAACCACTCCCACTCCAGGTATCAGTGCACTAAAAATACTACCCATTATTTCACCTACTCTTTCTCTTTTACTACGCACTAAGCCATTAGTGTTTTCATTGCTTCCAGAAATTTCATTCACATGATATATTTCCGGGAAGACAATGCCAAAGTAGCAGCTTCCATACCAGTGATCCGGCAATTTGAAATAAGCCTTGTCTCCACATATATAATAAATTCCAGGAAACACAGGCTCTGACCCATTTTTGAATCCCCAACCTCCAATCACCTTGTAATTGTGCTCACATTGACTGGAACCAATGAAAATGTTATTATAATAACTAGTCTTCTCGCGGTGTAGACAGAGTTTCCCTTTCTTCTCGAAATCAAGCAACAAAGCAGGTCCCGCCCCGCCATTTGAGGTGCTTTCCATGTTCTCAGCCCATTTTGGAGTTTTCTGTCTTTTGTCATTTGCCTTTCTTTGGAAACTCTCCCTTCTTTTCTCTGCCATATTTAAAAACACTTTTTCTTGTTCATGTAATGAACAGGTCAAGTTATCTCTGTGTGCTTCATTTAAGTCTATGGTACCTATAGTCAGAAAGTATTCTCCCATATAACGTGTAACGTCACTTTTGGTATGTACAGGATTCAAATTTCCACGTATAGGAAGTTCAGAAAAGATCACGTCATTGTTAGAGTAATAGTACTGTAACGGTCCTCTTTTGTAAAATAAGCTTGCTAAAATGCTACAGGAAATTCCATAGGTCAGGGGCAGGTGATGGTAAGTCACGCCTTCAGCTACAGAAGTAGGTAGCTTCATGCAGACATAGCAGTCTTCTATCTCCATAGTTTCTACATAGTGTACTAACAAGTTTGCAAAAACATTTAAATGAGTCTTGTTCTTAACTCCGTAGTAATGAAGTCCTTCCTCATCTGATGCTTCTAAGTCTCGTTTCGTTTGTCTGAGTGCTTTTTCACGTCTTTCTACACTTCGTGTTGTGAGTTCTTCAGTGTCGATAATCTGTGTAGGGTCAACATTAGTATTTTTGCTTATCATAAAAGGAATGAAAACTGTTAGTCCTATCCAAACTAATATAACTATAACTATACTACATATACATACTTTGCAGCATGTTTTACAACAACTGCGACTAGGCCTTCCATTCACTCTTGAATCAGACATTTTGGCTCAGAAGAAGTTTTGCAACCCCTCTTTGTAACTTTACACAGGTAGCTTACTCTGTGCAGTTTCAGGTGAGCTCGTCTTCTTCAGCAGAGAAATCAGCAATCAGTTCTTCGTCACTCTCATCAGAGATGTCAAGATCCTCAAAATTTTCCAAAATCAGATATGTCCATTCAGGATCTTGGTATTTTTCGTTCAGTCTTTTTATTCAATCACTCCTTCTTTTGGAGCTTTCTCCAATTTGCTCTGCAATCCGTGGACTTCTCCTTTTGTCTGCAAGTTTCTCTTGTACTGTTTTTATTCTCAGTTTCAGTCTCTTTATATACCTTGGCTCGATATTTTTCTTTTTCTTGAGTCTTTTGGCTGGCACTGTTATTTGACTTTCTTCTAATGTTCTTTTGTTTTCATTTGTTTGTGGCACTTCTTCTGTCTCTTCCCTTCCTGTCTGACTAGTCCCAGGTCTTGTATCTATTTCTTCTGCCTGGTTGCTAAGCTGGCCTGGTTCAGGTGAATTTTGATTTTGACTTTCAAATGTCTCTGTTTCTGTGTCCTGAACACGTTCTTCTAATTCTATCTGATCCTGTTCAAGCACTTCGATCCCTTGATTTTCTTCTGCTCGAACTTTCACACTAGTTCTAGTCTGAACCTTTTCGATTTCAGGAGTCAGTGGAGGAGTGTCAATCACTTGCTCTGTCCCTGTCTGACCTTCCTCTTCGTCCTCAGATTTGATGTGAATCTCAATGATCTGAGGGTCTTCGCCTGTGCCTGACTCGACCTCTCTATTCCACTCTCTATGTTCACAAATTCGCTCTCTTGTTCTGATTGGGTCTTCGATGAGATCAATTAAGGGTATCCAATCATCTTGGCTGGTGCTCGGCTGCTCGTCATCAGCTACTTCCGGACCAACATCTACAGGACCCTCAGCTGGACTGGTACTCGGCGGTGCGTCATCAGCTACTTCAGGACCGACATCTGCAGACCCCTCAGCTGGACAACCTTCAATTCCAGGCTCTTCGTCTGGTGTCACCTTCTGGGTATGGCTGGCATGGATCCACTTGGGAACGCCGGCACACTTCACCGCTGTCGTGGTCACCAGTATTACTTGGCGCTTTTGCCCCCACCTCAGTTCAAGGCAACTCGAACGAGTGTGTTTCTTTATTTTAACCCAGTCACCAGGAACCAATTTGTGAACCGGAGTTGTCGGGTTGGCGACGGCGTCTGTCCCAATCTGGCGAGAGATAGAACGCACTTGGTCACCCAGTTGCTTGCAGTACTCAAGTACCAAATCATCAGAAATGCTTAACAGCTTGTATCCTGGTACCCATGCTTGTCTCATCACTCTTCCCATCAAGATCTCATGGGGACTCAGGCCTGTTTTTCGGTCTGGAATACTTCTGAGTCCCATCAGAACAAGAGGTAAGGCATTTACCCAGGTCATGCCAGTAGAGTCACACATCTTTGCTAATCTGTTTTTGACCGTGCCATTTATTTGCTCTACTACTCCAGAAGCCTCTGGACGATGTGCAGAGTGCAGCTTTTGTGTGATCCCAAATGCTTTGCAGAGTTGAGCCAATATTTCATTCTGAAAATGTCCGCCTCTATCTGATTCAATAATGTCTGGAACCCCGAACCTAGGTATCAATTCCTTTAATAGTAGTTTGGCTACTGTTATGGCATCATTCTGTGTGGCAGGGTAAGCTTCCACCCATTTTGGAAATAGGCAGACAATGACAAGGACATATCTTTTTCCCTCACAACGAGGCATGGTGATGAAGTCAATCTGTATTCTCACAAAGGGACCCCCTGATTTCCCAATCTTTCCAAGTTCAACTACTGTCCTCTTGCCAGCGTTGAACTGCTGACATGTCAAGCACCTCTGACAAAGGGATTCTGCTACCTTCCTGAACTTCTTGTTGTACCAGGTCTGTTGAAACACCAGAACCATGGCATCCCTACCAATGTGTGATCCTTCATGTATTAATCTGGCCATAGGGGCAAGCAGGTGTCTTGGCAACACAGGCATACCATCTGGGCCCACAATGACACCATCCTCTCGTCTCGGTCGACAACCAAGTTCCTTCCACTTCTCTTTCTCTTCCCAGGGCACAGCATGCTGCCATTCTCTCACTTCATCCCAGGTAGGCACTTCTCCAAACACCATAAGTTGGCAGCTGTTTCCAGTCCCTCCCAGTCTGATATTTATTGACATGCGTTCCATAGCACATTGTTTTGCCACTCGATCAGCAAAATCATTTCCCAAAGATACAGGGTCAAGGCCCTTTTTATGAGCAACACATTTGACCACTGCCAATTCTTTCGGTAATTGAATTGCCTCTAGAAGGTCTTGTACAACTTTTCCATTTCGAATGGGGGTACCTGATGAAGTCAGGAATTCTCTTTGTAGCCATAACTGGCCAAAGTCATGCACAACCCCATAACAGTACTGGCTATCAGTATACACTGTTATTCTTTTGTCTTTTCCCAATTTGCAAGCTCTTATTAGAGCAATCAATTCGGCTACTTGTGCAGACTTTACTCCAAATAAACAGGATGCTTCTTCAATTTTGTTTAACGTGACCACAGCGTAGGCAGCACTTAGGCCTACATGTTCGTGTCTCATGCATGAACCATCCACAAACCATTCCTCATCATGTTTAGGCTTTCTTTAATGTCTGGGCGGGGTTTAGTACTGAATTCTGTCAGATCAATGCAGTCATGCTCATCTTCTCCCTTATCTTCCATTATCATTGAGTCAGGGAGCAGGGTTGCTGGGTTCAAAATATTATACCGAGTAATGACAATGTTTGCAGCACCCATGAGAATTCTCTCATATTTAGTCAGCCGACTAGGGGTGAGATACTGAGTTTTTGTGCGGGTCAATAAAATCACAACTGCATGTGGAACATACACAGTTACCGGATGTCCCATGACAATGGACTCACTCTGTTCTAAACTCGTGCAAGTTGCAGCTACTGCTTTCAGACACCCAGGTAATCCAGCAGCCACTGGATCCAAAGTGGCAGAGAAATATGCCACGGGCCTTCTGGTCAAGCCATGCTCCTGAGTCAGGACTGACAATGCACAATTATCACGGGTGTCACAGAACAGGCCAAACTCCTTGGAGTAGTCAGGCATCCCTAGAGCAGGGCCTGTACACAGACAATCTCGCAACCGTGTGAAGGCTGTTAAGCTTTCATCATCCCATTCCACTGGGTCCTTTGCTCCTTTCCTTGTCATGTTTATCAAAGGCTTTGCCAGGACTGCGAATCCCACAATCCATTGCCTGCAGTAACCTACAACTCTGAGGAACATTCTTATTTCTTTCTGTGTACGGGGTAACTGCATATTTTGAATTATTCTGACTCTCTCTGATGTTACTTTTCTGATGCCCTTTTCTATCTGGTGCCCCAGATATTTTACTGACTATGAACAGAATTGCAATTTTTCAGGGGCCACTTTATGTCCCTTTTCACTTAGGTGATTCAGTAGGGCAATGGTGTCAATCACGCAATCCCTATGACTTTTGGACGCCACCAATAGGTCGTCAATGTATTGCACCAAAACAGACTTTCCAGGTAAGACTAAAGATTCAAGACATTTTTTCAAGATCTGATTAAAGATAGAGGGGCTTTCTGTGTACCCTTGGGGGACCCTATTCCAAACATACACGTGACTGTTGAAAGCAAATGAGAAAATAAATTTTACTGTCTGGATGCAATGGGATCGAAAAGAATGCGTGACATAGGTCTATCACAGTGAACCATTCAGCATCCCAGGGAATCTGATACAGAATCACTGCTGGGTTCGGGACAATAGGATAACAAGGAACCACAATTTTGTTTACCTTTCTCAGGTCCTGCACTACTCTGTACTTGCCACTAGGCTTCTTGATGCCCATAATGGGTGAATTACACGGGCTACTCATTACTTCCTGTATGATGTTTGCTTCTAGCAATTTCTGTATTTCAATGGCAACACCTGCTCTCACTTCGGCACTCATTTTGTAAGGCTTAGTGTTAGGGTAAACTGCATTTTCTTTCATTGTTATTTGTATGGGGTCTACGTTTTTCATCAATCCTACATCCTTTCCAGTAAAGTCCCATACTTCTGGTTTCACTGTCTGTTGAAGTTCTTCAGGTAAGTCCTGTATAGTCATTCGTTTAATTTCTGAGTCAGGTCTGATTAACATTAATTTGTAGATACCATCTTCATCTGGGGTCTGTATTTCGACGCCCTTTGGTGTGCAAAAGATAGTACAGTTCATTTTGCACAGCAAATCACGTCCCAGTAAGTTCACTGGACTGGTGTCACAAACGACAAATCTGTGCATTTCTTTAAAGTTTCCTATTGAGATCTCCATGGGCTCGGTAACAGGTGTACTAATCAGTTGATTAGATACACCCACTACTTGGATTGCTTCTCCCGAGAGGGGTAGGTTTGGAACGTCCGCTGTTCTCACAGTAGAACGGGTAGCACCAGTGTCCAACAGAAAGGTGATATCATTTCCATCAACCTTTCCTTCAATGTATGGCCCTGACTGGTCTACCGGCAAGGAGGGGCCAAGTACGCACTCCTCGTCCTCCCCTCTCAGGCCGCGTCAGTACTGGTCATCACAGAAAAAGGTGTCATTCAGTAAATACTGCGAAGTTGCTGCATTTCTGTTTTCATCGCCTCCCCAGATCTCTACGTCGTCACCCTGCGGTGATTTCCCCTTAAATACAGGTTTTGGCGCTCGGGGCACTTGAATCGTTTTTACCTGCTGCTGGGTTTTTCTTTGTTTTTCATTCTGCGTCTGTGGAATTAAATCAGGTGTTTGGGCATTATCATGCTGTAAATAGGGACACCCGTCTCTCCAATGTCCAATTTCTCCGCACTGGTGGCAGGGAAATTTCTTTTTCGCTTCCTCTCCGCTCATTTTAGCTCGGGGCTTTCCTCCACCCCCAGCCCCACCCCCAGGGCTTACGTTCTGAGTATTTTTATTTAACTTACTCAGTTGCTTCTCTTGTTGTTCTGCGAGCTTAACTTGTGCCCACATCACTTTCTCCTTTAAAGCCTTTTTCTTTTCTGCCATCTCGTCCTCACAGTACTTGGCGTACCTTAGGACCTCATCCATCTTTTTGGATTGCCAACAAATTTTGTTATCTTTTATCCACTGACAAATTTCGGGTCTCAAACCATTTACAAACCTGTAAATAAAATGTGTCATGTCCTTCATCTCGATGTTATCTATACCACTGTATGTTTTGAACACCTGCAACAGCCTTTCATAAAAAGAGTGCACGGTCTCGTCCCTTTCCTGCGTGGTTCTGTCTATCTTGGTCCAATCAGTTTCCTTTGCTGGCACCTTTTGTTTCAAATGTTGAATTACCTGCTCATATTTTTTCATCACTTCAATAGATGGTTCCCCTGTTTTAGAGTCTCTCGGGTATTCCTCACTAGGCCAAGCTATGGCGATCTTACACTCGGTCCACAGATCTACCGGGACTACAATGTCAAAGAACCCATCCAGGTCCTTCCATAAGCATTTCTGCACCTTTACAAATCTTTCCACTTGCCTGTACCAGTCCACAGGCTTTTCTCGTAATTTTGGGAAATCATTAGTAAAGGGCACAATATCCTGTCTGGACCATGGAACATGTACATATTTTCCACCTGGCACTTCGCGCATAGGACATAGCTGTTCTGGTTTTTCAGCTTCCCTTAAAACGAATTCGGGAGTTACCTGTTTAGACCTGGCCTCATCCTTTTTCTTAGCCCATCTAGTTTTCCATCTTTCTACATCGCCCCATTTCTGCAATACGGACAATAGTTCCTTGACCTGTGCCTTTTTCCCTGACACATTCAGGTTCTCCAAATCTTTGTCAGAGAAATCTGCTCTGTATGGTTTCTGCAAAGGTTTCGATTTTGAGATATCTATTCCCATGCTAGCAGCGGTGTCTGTCAATTTTTCATGAAATACTCGGACATTTCGGGTGAGATTTTTACAAATGAACAGCAACTCCTCTTCAGAATAAGTATTTAGTCTGTCTAATCCTACATTTCCGGCCAATAGTTCTTCTATTTCTATTCTTAGTTTGCAGAGATCT
Source organism: Lissotriton helveticus (assembly GCF_964261635.1). Lineage (NCBI taxonomy): Eukaryota > Metazoa > Chordata > Amphibia > Caudata > Salamandridae > Lissotriton > Lissotriton helveticus. Next base: position 11,388,521 of record NC_136064.1, read on the forward strand.
AAATGTTTTGACTGAGGAACTTGTTTTTCTAATTCCCGACTCCATCTTTCGATTTCTTCAGGAGTCACCAACGTGACACTCCTGGTACCCGAAGTCGATTCCATCTGAATTTCTTTCGTGTTGAAAGGGTTATGTCTTTTCTGCATCCTTTTCCCTGTGCTCCTGAGGGGCAGATCCAGTAGTGAGACCTCAGACTCACATTCACTTGTCTGGTCGTCTACAATTAAGGGCTCTGGTCTGGGCTGTGCTTTGACAGGGCTAATTACTGGAGTTTTCGGACTCCCTTGACGGTCCCCATACAATGGAACCACGGGTCCAATAGTAACCGGGATTGTTAATGACTCAGGACTTGTATTTAACTGGGAGATTTTCTAAATTATTTCAGCTCTCTGCTTTGCCAGAGCCTCTCGTTCCCTGTCCTCCAATATCCTTTCGACTGAATTGTCATGTAATATCTGTGGGGTCAAAGTTGGAGCATAACTCGGGGCAGTGGGATGTGTATCACTCGGTCCTTCACCATAATTTGGTCTCGGGAACAAACTTCCTGTGCCTAGGGATCTGGGTCCTTCCTCACACTGAGGTGGTAAGACTGGCATTCCTGAGCTAGAGGGTCTCGCTTCACCTCCATAAGGAGGTCGAGAACAAAAATCTCGTTCACGTGAATATCCTGCCTCCCCACTAGCTGTCATTCTGGGGTAAATGTTTCTTGTATCTACAGGTCCCAAACTCTCGGTATAGGGAAGTATTTGGTAACCCCCTCCCACACTCGCGGACCTGGCCTCCTCCTGGGGAGGAGGTCTTCGGGGAATATCTCCTTCACTGGAAGGTCGGTGTCCTTCATTATAAGGAGGCGGACTTCTCATACACATGTCATCTAAAAATTCATCATCCGACTCTCCGAGGGGCACCCAATGTTTACTTTTTTCTGCCCTCTTCTCCCCCCCAGGAGGACCATCCGCTGGCATCATTGGAAACAGTCCCTCTACAATCATATTCTGTCTCCATTGTTTCATCTTTTTGGCTCGGGCTTCCTGCTTTAACTTTGGGTAAAATTTAGTTAACCCTTTATCCATTCGGGGCTTATCCCTCTCAAAAGCCTCAATCTCCAATTCCTCTAGTGCTTCATACTGCGTTAATCTAGGTCTGGGATGTAAATCATTCATTCGGGTTCTCAAATTAAATAGAATTCTGCTGTTAAATGTCTCTGCTAACGGAAAAGCCAATACTCCGTCATCTTTTGTGTATTCCGCCCAATTTTCCAACCATACACATGTGTTGTACCCTTTATCAAACATCATAAAAGATGCGGGAGTATTCGGTGGCGGAATGACAACACCTTCTCTAGTTTTAATCGGCTTGTCCTTTTTGAAGTAATTCTTTACCTTATTTAAGAGAGACAATTTTCTCTTATTTCCGTACATAATGTCGTTTTTTACACCTTTCCACTGATCGTTCTCAAATCCCATATGCCGTGGATCAGGTCGGGTATGTGGTCTATACGAGTGCCACATATGATTCCTACAAGTGACCTCTGTTTACAAAATCACTTCCAATCTAAGTGCTTTTCTTATTTTCGTGCAACCAATGAAATGCACGGATTCAAATAATCTCGACCAATGGGTGCGCGGCCTTTTCGCGAGACAGTTCTCACGCTCCGGCGCTCGCCCCTCCTTTACAATTCCAGCTCCGCTACAAACCCGCTGTGTCTACCAATCCCAGCGCGGCACGGAGTGACGTCAGAGCAGCTTCGCGACTGACTCCCTCCTTTACAAGGTAACGGAAACTTTCTTTCTTTCTAAAGTGCTTAGTGCTTTGTTATTTAACAATGAATACACATTCGCCACTGTGCTCAAGTGTCTAGACAGAAAAGAAATTTCACTGCAAGTAAACTACTTCCATTTACTTTTCACACACTACGGATAGGTTTTCTTCTGCCTACCCTTCACTCTAGCATTAGAGAACCTGTTACTTCCCTAGACTCATTCACTTTTCTGGGATATATCCGAGACTAAAGTTTCACCAGCGAACCCCTTTTGCTTTCACCCAAGCTCCGATGAACCCGCTACTCTCCCGATGTGACCCTTACTAGGTTATGCCACAATAGGAATTTTGCCAATGAACTTCGTTGCTAATATTTATTCAAACATGCATTTAGAAAAAACCCTAGTTAGTGCTTCCAGTTCTGCCTAACCTGCACCAACTTTCCTTGTAAGCCAGTGACCTCAAAACGAATGGATTCTGTTCACCACTTGCTATTTCAATTCCCCGGGGATTCCCAACAAAACATATCACGCTTAACTTACAAATGTGTTAATACATATATCAGTACAATAATAGAAAAAACAATTTAAAACATTTCATAATTTTTCAAAACAAGCATTCCAAGTGAGTGATCAGATCACCTGAAGTACCTATTCTCGTAGCAGCAACTAAGGTTTCCCACCTAGCAGCATCCAACTTAGTTAAACTAACTAATCCTACCTAACCTTTAACTATTCCCTAACCATCCTCGATGCTACCAGAAAATTACTGATAGAGATCGCAGGTCGCCCGACCAATATTTTCACCACTTCGGTCTCGGGCCCATATACTTTAATTCACCATCTACATTGATCAGATGACCTTACAATCTACTACCAATAATCGTGAGTCCCTTTTCTTCTATTTCCAGTGTACCCGACTTACCATCCACCGAAACGGGTACCTATGACCACGATGGGTCAGGGAGCTAGCTGTAAAAGGAAAGGCAGGAAAAATACAAACCCAACATATAAACTTTGCTTTTTCATAAAATGACCACGGACAACTGGAAGTTTTAAAAGATTTATCTTAAAATTCAATCTCTTTAGAATATACACTCCACTACAAGGAGACAGTCTAAAATCAAATTAGCAAAGAGTACATAACTATACAGAAGAACTATAAGGACAATCATTTATGTTTCAAAATGCTAGTGCGACAGGGAACACGCTAAGTGGGAAAGAAAATATTGGTAACACTAGAATGGACATTTATGAATGAACAAACTATTATACTAGTAAATTGAGCTATTGGGTATACTCCATGAATATAACTGAGTACTTTGAAATCCTAGACAAACTATAATAAGGGCAAAGTGAGACACGCTATAAATCAGAGTTACTTTAGTCAGTTTTATGAGAGAAGATTAGAGACCACATCAGGAAATTACAAACTGCAATGGAGAAAATGATTTCTAAAAGGTAGGGTAACATAGGAACACGCTATGAAATTAAATGCAAATGACTTTTATGATATACAATAATTGCGAAAAAACATGGAAAATTATCATATGCAAAAGGTGTGTCTTTATTGAAGCAAAGACAGAAAAATAGAAAGGTGCAGTTTTTCTTTAGGAGTTTCAGAGCGATATTTACCTAGACTGGTGTGAAAACCAACCCTGGCCACGGGTCAGTTAAGGACAGGAAACCCCTCAAGGAAGGATAACCCTCAATGGTACAGCAGGTGCAGAATGGACACCCCAGGACAGGACAGGAAAACCAGATTAGGATCAGGACAGGACCACCAGGATACGACCAGCACCCGCAGTTCGGAAGCAACGCCAGCGCTCCACCCTCTCTGCAGCTATCAGTCAGGACCCCGATTGGGTCAGCGAATTCCCCACCAAAGTGCTCCGCTAGCACTTAAAGTTCAGTAAAAATTCAGAGTGTATGGTAAATTCGGACAGAGTGCTCCGCAGCACCTCTGTATCAAGTCACCTATTGAGTGCGTTGGGTCAGTGACAGGTCAGCTATTCGGACAAGTCGGACAATTTCCCTAGGTGAACCTAGGCTAGTTATACTGTTTTGGGACAGTGTACCACCCCCCAAATGTTGCAAAGTGTCAGAATCCCCAATTTCGATTGGTCCTAAGGTAGGATGGGTTAACACACCAATCATAACAGACTTTTCTAAGACCTATTTTGCATTTTAAGATACTGCCTAGCAAGATTGGGGTTCCCATGAGTAGTCGCACGGAATACAATAGGAAAGAATACATTGTATATATTGCAGTACAATTTGGTCTCTCTGGCTGGGTGAAGGTGCATCTTCCCAGGCACATATTGGCTGCGTTCCTTCTCTTGGCGCTTTGTCAAGGGCACCTCGCTACTTCTGGTCCCGCGCAGTACCGCACTCCAAGATGGACTCAAAACCCCCATCACCCCTCCATGCCGAGGACACATGAAAAGTAAGCGAAAACAAATTAACACATAGAAATAAATGAATGTATTACATCTCATGTTTTTGTACTTCATGATTCTTATCATAAAAATATACTATGCAATTAAGGGTAAGTGCAACAGACAAAATCACAAGAGCAGCGGTGCAAGTTTCACCTCGTTATTACCAAGCGCGGCCATTTTATGGCTATTACGCATGCGCACCCTTTCCCTCCAAACTGTGACTGCGTCATGTCACGTGATTATGTCTAACGCATGCGCAGAATCAAATTTCAAGCAGCGGCCATATTTTTATTCACAAGGGTTACTCGTATTAGTAAAACACATAGGCAAGCTTCTCTAATATACATGTATATAAGAATAAAAAAGAGATTAGTAACACGTACAATTTGTTTATGGGGTTACAACAGATTCGAGGTTCATGACTCGAGCAAGTCGCGATGCGAAACCTTGCTCTATCACTTTGACGTGCCTTTCTAGCTTTTTTACTGTGCATAGTCTCTCCCTTCTCTAGTGCCTTGCTCTTGCTGTCAGTTTCATGTACCCAAAGCTCCCAATGAAAAATACAGACCTACACGGGTACTCGTGAGGTCACCCTGTAGACAGCAGAGCTGTCACTCAGGTTAGACAGATTATATAGGGTTAGACACTAGAGAAACCACCGAGGTTCAGACAGCAGGCATATATTTACATAACAACAAACATACAGACTCAGGGCTCAGAAAGTAGTAGTGAAAATGTAAATCAAAACAATCAAACAACCTACGAAAAAGGGCCTCAGCATGAATCATGAAATAATTGGTAATGATGCTGGACACCTTTGACACCAAAGTGATAATCCCATCAATAAGCGTGTCCAACTAAGTTTGAGTTATCATTCATGTATCAGATTTATATAGATGGAATTTGACTTATTGTCTCCCTATACTAGCCTCTCATTTTCTGCAAATAAACGCATTTTATCCACAAGCATTATTTTTTTTATTTTTAGCACACAGATGTGTTTCTCATGCAATCATCAGCTTGCACTTTTCAGGAAATATATATATATATCTCTTGCTATCAAATACAAGTGTTTCATTTTTAGGATTGGTCCCCAATTATGGCATTGTGTTTTCCTCAGGCACTTATATCTATTACGGACCTAAATGGACACTGCCCTTCATTTGCTCAATATTCTGAGAATGATGCATAATTCACGCTTCCCACCAGTCACCCCTGCACACAGCTCTGGATTAAACCAAACAAAAAGACCCACAGCCCTCATTAAAATGAAGACCGCTCAGCATCTTGGTAAACAAGTCCTGCTTGCACTTATACTACTACTGGAAACTACTAACCCTCCTGACTATGTTGACATCCTCCATGGGTATCATCAACACCGTACTCTGCCATCCCTGTACATCTTTCACTCATTCTGTCGCTCAGCTACAGAATTGACCTGCTTCTCAGCAAAAATTACAGGCAGGACAAGTCCCCTTGCTACACTCTCCATGGCTACACCTGCACCATTATCTACCATGCACCCCACCTGCACTCCCCTCCCACTCTGCCAAACATTCTGTCCTACATCTCCAGCAGAACTCAGTCAGGCTGACCCATTCAGCACCCAAACCATTAAACACCTGACCCTCACTTCTGTATTGCCTGACTCCATCCACCCTTCATTTACTCTTCCAACGCAGATGCATATTCTTTGTACTTTAAGTCAGCAGTGCTCTTGGGCTACTAAAAATATCCACTGCTGACCATCCTGCTCCATCATCCAGCAACTCATTTCCCTCTGCCTGTTATTTTCAACATTTGTGAATGTCTGCTGCTCTATCGAGTGTATCCCCTTTTTCTCACTCCTCACAACATCCCACAGTTCCCTACAACTCGGCTTCCAAGTATTGGACTCTTCCAAAATGGCCCCCTTCCATTTAGGCAACTTCACAATTCTTGCCCACCACAACTACCTCTCTTCTAACCTGGTACTCCATGACCTCTCCGCCGTGTTGACACTGTAGGTGAAGCTTCTTGGCTATCTACCATAATCACACACAGTAATACTGGTAAAACCCTTGACAGGGTTCCTTCTTTCCCTCAGCTCTTTTTCAGTTTCACTAGCTGCCATCACCCCACAAAGTTCAGTTTTGAGTCTTCCACTTTTCTAACTCCATCTCCCATTTTGGATTCTGCTATGGTCTTTACTTGGATGATATCCCAATCTCTTCTTATTTCTTACTTTCTACCTGCAGTCAAGGATCTCTAATTGTGGGGGTAGTGGGGGGGGGGGATGGGGGGTGGAGAGGAACATGGCAAGCGACAGCAGCAAAGTGGAATGTCAGTTTTAATTGGGGTTAGCAGATTTAATAAAGGGTTTTAGCATACACAAACCTTCTGAATTTCCAAATCACAGGGTTCACAAATGCTAAGACCCTTTGTACATGAGGTCTAGTAATATCTGTATATTATATAACAGAGTCACTGTGCCTCCACTGGCGTGCCCAGGTTGGAGATGAATGAACTGGATAGCAGAGGATTCAAGAACAATACTCATGTTTTAGATCACAGTATGTATACATCTTTTTAGGTAAACTAGCGTGAAAGAACCCATCCAAGGTTGTCCCTCACTAGGGTTGATCATCTCATATTGTATTAAAGTAGGAGTGTTTTTGGGTGGGAATTTATTTGACATTGGCTAGTTCCCCTCATCCAGCGATATAGTAGGATTTTTGGTTTAAAGGCTTTGCATGTAACTTGAAACTGCTCAACATTTGTCATTGATGATTCTTTGGAAAATACCTTTTGTCTGGATAAGGAAATAACTGATAAAATCCTCCAAACGCAATCCTGGATTCTTGTGTTGCAAAACATATTATATCCGGTTGGATTTTGACACTTTCTTGGAATAGTCTCATGTGCTTTGAGACAAAGCCGTCTTTTAAAGTATGTTTACCTGCTGGACTGCCTTTAGCTAAAGGAAACTATGGGTTTGGGAAGTGTCCTATGCTCCAGTAGGAACCCACTAATTGTGCTTTATGCCCAGTTAACTGGAAAGCTGGGATTGTGAAATGGACCTCTTGGCTGATGAGGACTAGTCCTCTGGGATCTTGAAATAAATAAACCCTGTGTTAGAAATGGGGGTCACTAGTTGGCAGGGGTAGGTACCACTGTCCAAATAGAGACCCTTGCTTGTAGTCAGGGTAAGGAGGAAACCCTCTGAGATAACCCCTGCTCACCCTCTAGGTAGCTTAGCACGAGCAGTCTAGGCTAACCAGAGGCAATGTGTAAAGTATTTGTACCTACACTCACAGTAACACAGTGAAAACACCACAAACTGACTCCACAACAGTTTAGAAAAATAAAGGTATTTAATCTAAACTACACAAGACCAAAACGACAAAAATCCAACATACACAGTTCAAGAATATGGTTTCAAAAGAGTTCTTAAGGTTGCGATAAAAAATCTTCAGGTTGCAATAAAATTCTTTAGGTTGCGATAAAATAATCCACAGTTACGTGAAAATTTCACAGTTGTGTCACGTTTAGCTCACAGTACCTTTAGTTGCGACAAAGTTCCAAAAGCAGAAGCTGGTGCGGTGGAAAACAAGCGATGTGTTGCTCCTGAGACCCTGGGGAGGCGTTTGCGACAGCTCCGCTGCAGCAGCGGGCATGTTGCGACGAATCCGGTCTGTATGGGGAGGAAGGCCACTTGTATGGATTCCTTTGCGGAGGTTCCGTAGGAAGTTTGTTCTCGCAAAGGCACGATGCGACGATCTTTGAAGGTGCAGCGATCTCCGGGGCGACGATGCGCGGACCAGCGGTGATCTTCTCTCTCACAGCTCCTCGATGCGTTGGCTTCGGTGATGACTCTCGCAGCGACGTGATGCAGTCGGCTAGCAGACGGTGCAGCAATCTCACCCAGTGATGACAGGCTCTGCGACGACACTCACAGCGATGTTTGATTTCCTGCACCGATCGGGTGCGTCCCGCTCGCGAAGGATGTGACGGCTCTGACAGCGGCAACAGGCGCTGCGACGATCTCGACCTTCGTAGCGGCGGAAATTTCCTCGCACTGTCTGGGATGCGCTCCGCAGCGAGCGATGCGATAACTTTTCGGTAGCAAAGTCTCTCAAGCTTAGTTTCCAGCTTCCCAACACAGGTACAACTTCCAGAGGCACCACACATGGGCCAAGCACTCCAGGAAGGACAGAACTCTCTCAGTAGAGCTCAGGGGAAGCTGGGGGTGAAGTTCTTTTGTTCCTGGGACTTCAGAACAGGGGCCAGCTCTTCTCAGGCCCTTGGAGATTCCTTCAAGCAGGGGGACACAGCACAAAGCAAAGTCCTTCCCCTCTCCTTGGCAGCAAAGCAACAGCAGGGCAATCCAGCAGAGCAACAGCTGGACAATCTTCCTTCTTCAGTTTCAGCTTTCTCCTTGGCAGAGGTTCCTTCTTGATTCCAGGATGATCTGATTTCCTGTTGTCAGGGGTCCTGTACTTATACCCCTAAAAGTATTTGATCCCTTTGTGCAGGAGGGCTCTGAGCCCGGCCTGAACCAGTTCTGGGTGTTTCTTGAGCACTTTGTTTTCCTGGCTTCTCCTTTCCTTTCAGAGTGAGGGGCCGAGTCATCAGCCGCCCAGCAGGAGGTGGAGCCAGCATTGTGGAAGGCAGGCACAGCCCTATTCAGGCCCAGGTGCTATCTCCTCCCACCACTCAAGTTGCAAATGCAGTTATTCAGCCTACGGCTGACTCAGTCAGCCTCCTGGGGAATCCCCAGCCCCTGTCACTCTCAAACCAGACAGTCAATACACAAACAAGCCAAGGCACACAGAAAGGTCAGACAAGAGAACAGCAACTTTCTAAAAGTGCTATTCTCAAACACAGGAGTTAACACCTTCAATGCTAAAGGTATTTTCCTCCTGTGCTGCATTCTCAGATTTACCATTGTTCATGACGAGCTCAGCTCGTCATAAGCACCCTAGAGGTATACCTCATGACGAGCTGAGCTCGTCATGAGCATGGAAGGGGTTAAAAACCATCTTTCCTAAAAGATGTGTTATTAAATTCTGAGTTCCGGGATACCAGACTTTTATGTCCTATCTTGCTTCTATGGGACGATATGCTGGTAGCCACTGTAGCCAGCATGCCCCATGATAGCCTATGAAGCAAGATAGCCTTGCAGCAGTGAAAAACGAAAATGGCTGTAATTCACTACCAGAGCATGTCACCTGCACATGTACATTCTCTACCTTTCACATACACTGCACCCTGCCCAAGGGGGTACCTTGGGCCTTCCGTAGGGGTGACTAATGTGCACAGAAAGGGAAGGGTTAGGCCTGGTCAGTGGGGACACTGACCAGAAGGACATGGCAGTTCACAGACTGCACACAGGCAATGCGGTGGCAGGCCTGAGACACCGTTTTAGGGCTACTCATGTGGGTGGCACAATCAGTGCTGCAGGCCCACTAGTAGCATTTGTCATCACCAGCCCTGGCACACTCGGTGCACTTTACTAGGGACTACTTGGCAATACAAATATGCCAATCATGGATAACCAATTACATTACAATTTACACAGAGAGCATATGCACTTTAGCACTGTTAGGCAGTGGTAAAGTGCGCAGAGTCCTATTGCCAACAGCCACGGGTCAGGAAAAATAAGGGAGGAAGAAGCAAAAAAGTTTTAAGATGACCCTGCAAGAAGGGCCAGTTCCAACACCCTGCATGCAACTCAGGCACCCTTATGCAGGCACCCTTGCACCATAATGCAAGAGAGCCTGTGTTGGTGCTAATGCTCAGTGCAAATTAATACAGGGTTATCATTTTCGCCAGCCTACTGTAAGATTGACAATATATTCTTAGTAATATTAAATGCAGAACGGGGCTTTGGATCAGCCGCCTCCTGTCACTACTCTGCTTTAGTGCCACTCAAATGTTAGGTCATCTCACTAGACAGCATGTATACTGTGGGCCATAAGCCATACTTCTTCAGCCATTGGATTTGTTGCCAGTGTAATTCACTTTTTAGGTCAGCCATTTGGTGTTTGGGATATCAGACTGCGCGAGTGATGGTATTTCTCCTGTTTATTGTCAGAGCACCCAGAGGGAAAGGATTCCCATGTCCTCACTCTCACACAATGCACCTCCCCTCCAGAGAGGTGGTGTGTGAAGCAGGAGACACCAGCTCACTCATTGCACATGAAGGATAGCAGTATTTGCTAAGCTTTTATGAATCGTCATCTGTTCTACATACACCCCAATGGGCTTAAGACCCACCTAAAATGACCACCCTCCTTTAAGCTCAATCTTTATTCAAGATCTGTGGTAATCATGTATCAATGGGTGTAAACCCTCATAACAGGGCAACCATACATTTGCGTTAACTTCCTGATTGTTTTAGAAAACTGGGGGGCATATTATCAAGGGTGGCAATAGGGAATTTTCGCCACTTTAGTGGCCGTTATCGGCCGCTAAGCGTCGATAATTCTATTGCCCTATTAGCAAGCTGTCGCTAACAGCAGTTAGCGACAGCTTTTAGGTGATAGAGAGTGGTTTGGGGCCCGCTTTGCATGTTAGCGATATTTAGCGCTAATGACATGCAAAGTGGGCGTACCCAAACTGTTAGCGACTGAAAACAGTCGCTAACACAGCTATCGGCTATAAGCAAGGCAGGCGTAGCAATGGAAATATTCGCGCTAAGCGCGAATATCTCCAAATACTAACACCTGCCCAGACCAGTTCTTAGCCATGTTATCCAATGGGAGGTGGATAACATGGGTAAGAGCATTTCGTCGCTAATGTGTGAATATCGCTGTATTCTCAGCGATATTCACGCATTTCGCTGCTATCGGCGGAAAATTTATCGCTTTGGAGATAAACGTTGCTAATAGCACGTTATCTCAGCGATAAAGTCCGGCGATGCTCAGCGATAAAAAAATCGTCGCTAAGCCTATTTAGCGATAAATATCGCTACTTGTTGGTAATATGCCCCTGGGTCCTTATTTACTAAAGTTTTTTCACTGGTGCTTGTTTAAAGAAAAAAACAGTCAAGTTACTAACCATTGTAACAGCCCTTGGATGGATTTCTGTTGTGTCAAACAACCATCAGTAGATAAGGACCTCAGTTTCCTGCAAACAAGAAGGAGATACTAACCCTTGTAACCATGCCTAAGGTCAGGAGGTCTGATGCTTTTCCAGAGAACCTTCTTTTTTCTTACCCTGCAAATATTGTGTACATATTTATTACCACTCTTCGTGGTCTGTCGCGTAACACTGAAAGTTGGGACCACGTTCAGAATGTGAAAAGGAGCCCCTGTATCTCCCATATTTCACAATGGTTGAGTGGACCATCAAGGGTTGTGGGCTCCCCTGTACCACTGGGGCTGCAGGGTCCCACACCACTGTGGCGCTTTCTCCTAACGTTACAGGAAAGCATGGGTCTCAGCCCATGTCTGGAGATGGACAGGGAATCCATCCTTACTGAACACACAAGAAGGGGTGGTAAGACTGGAAAATAGTGGTGCTTGTGTGGTTTTCCCAAAGAATTGCAGTAAAAAAAGAAAATATATTTCCTGTTGTTTCTTCATAGCAATTGTTGTAAATGTAAGGCTACGAAATTTGCCCTTTTGGGTGACACTGACTCTGCTGGGATGAATGAACAACAGAGCATGCAGCCAGCACGAGGGAGCACGTGTCCCGCTGAGCAGTTTCATCAGTTTCCAGAAGAACATCTCAGTAACCCAGCTATGGACACAGCATTCTCCATGGAAGTGCACTTTAAAGTACCAACAGCTATGCTTTAAGACAGTCCTGCCTTTTGTCAAAGAAAACAATCAGCAGAGCAATTGTTAAAAGCTAAAATTAATCAATCTGTGTGAATCCACAGGATTTGGTACAAAGGCTCCCCCTTGACACAAGCGAGCATCTAGTGATGTCCATCCCCCAATTAATGTGAAGTGTATTGCTTTATTATACTCACACAATCAGTCAATCAATCAGGGGTTTGCAAAGCATGGCTACTCACCTGTGAGGGTCGCAAGGTGCTGTAGGAGAGGGGGGCTGCTGATCTGTCTGGACTGGAAGTTCAGTCGAAGAGCCAGGTCTTGAGATCCTTCCTGATTGGTTCAGCAATGGGGAATGCCTGAGGTGGAGGGGCAGGGTATTCCAGGTCTTGGTGGTGAGGTAGGAGAAGGATCTTCCTCCGGTTCTGGTCTTGTGGATCTGTGGGCGGGGTAAGTTGGGCGGAGCGCAGTTGTCTGGTGGGTACGTGGAATGAGAGGCGTTGGCTCAGATATGCTGGTCCTGCGTCATGGAGAGCTGTGTAGGTGCTTGAAGGTGATTCTCTTGCTGACTGTGAGCCAGCGGAGTTGTCAGAGGTGTTGAGTGATGTGACTGCAGCGTTGGAATATCGAGGACCAGTCTGGCTACTGCGTGTTGGACGTTCTGTAGTTTCCTGAGCTGTTTCTGGGTGATGCTGGCGTAGAGTGCATTGTGGTGGTCGAGTCTGCTGGTGATGAGTGCATGGGTGACCGTCTTTTTTAATCCATCTGAATGTCTTTCAGAGCAGGCGGAGCGTATGGAAACAGAATGAAGATGCGGTGTTCATTGCGAGCAAGGGGTCCAGTTTGATGCTGAGGTTGTGTGCGTGATCCTTGGAGGTGGGAGGGGTTCCCAGAATGGCGGGCCTCCAGGAGTCATCCCAGGCTGAGGGGGTGGGTCCCAGGGTGAGTACTTCAGTCTTTTCCGAGTTGACCTTGAGGCGGCTATCTGTCATCCAGGTGGCCTCAACCTTCATCCCCTATGGAAATTGTTTCTGGCGGCTGTGGGCTTGTGGTGAGGGAGAGGATCAGTTGGGTTTCGTATGCGTAGGAGATGATGGTGAGTCTGTGGTTTCTGACGATGGATTTCGAGGCAGGCTATTTAGATGTTGAAGAGAGTGGGGCTCAGGAAGGAGCACTGGGGCACTCTGCAGCTGATCTCTGTGGGTTCTGAGAGTAATGGAGCGGTCTGACTCGCTGTATTCGGCCAGTAAGGAAGGAGTGGATCTATTCCAGGGCCTTGTCACAGATGCCGACGTCGTGGAGTCTTGTGATTAGGGTGCCGTGGAAGACAGCATTGAAGGTGGGTGAGAGGCCCAAAGGATCAGAGCTGTGGTTTTGCCGCGGTCGAGGAGGGAGCAGAAGTCATCGGTGGCGGAGAGGATTGCGGTCTCGGTGCTGTGTTTGCTTCAGAAGCCAAATTGAGAGATGTGCAGGACGTGGTTCTCTTCATTGAACTCCGAGACCTGGGCATTGATGTCTTTCTCGATTACATTGGCTGGGAAGGGGAGGATGGAGATCAGTCTGAAGTTCTTGAGGTCTGTCAGGCCAGTTGATGGCTGCAGCAGGGGGTTGAATTGGGCATGTTTCCTGTCGTCCGGGTAGGTGGCAGTTTCGATGGAACTGTTGATGATGCAGCGAAGCTCTAGGGCGATGGACGTGGCTGCTCTGTGGAAGATGTGATCGGGGCAAGGGTCCAATGGGGCTCCGTAGTCGATGCTCTTCATGATCTTGAGTGTGTGGTCTGTGATAAGCGGAGTCTAGTTAAGCAGGATCTGCTGAGGTGCGGCGCCGCTGCGTGCGGTGGTGACAAACATTGTGGCAGGGCCTTGAGTGTCAAAGCTATCATAGATTTGCCTGATCTTGTGGTCGAAGAAGGTGCTGAGTTTGTTGCAGAGGTGTTGGAAGAGTAAGACGTCTGTGGTCTCGCTGGTCGGCCAGGCGAACTCCTTGACAATCAGTGCCGGACTGGCTACCGGCATTTCTAAGTAAACAATGGAGTATGCTTTAAAACCATTTGTTTTGCTTTCTTTATTTAGAAGCAAATGCAGGTCCCCATCAACAAAATCACCCCCCACCGCACTGAAATCGGCCCCCAGCTTGGCAGCCATTAAAATGCCCGTTAGCCAGTCCGGCCCTGTTGACATTGGTGAAGAGTTCCTTGCTGTTGTGTGTGTTGGTGTTGATTCTGTCTTGGAGGGCCATTTTCTTTGTGTTTTTGAGGAGGAGGCGGTGTGCGTTGATGGTGGCTTTGAAGGTGGCGTGGGTTTCCAGGGTTTTGTTGTACCTCCATTTCTTCTCAAGTCATCTGCAGGTGCGTCTGGACTCATGGAGGGTTGAGGTGAACCAGCTGGTTTTCTTTGGGTGTTGCTTGCCTGGCACATTCTTGAGGGGTGCCAGAGTGTCAGCGTGGGTGGAGATCCATCGGTGAAGGTTGCGGGCTGAGGTGTTAGTGTCTGTTGATGTTGTCGGTGTGATAGTGCTGAGGAAGGCAACAACGGGGGTGAGGGTGGTGGTGGTCGGTGGGAGCGGCGAAGGGGATATGCACACAGTGGTGGTTAGTCCAGAGGAATTCGGTGGTGCCGCTTGCAGTGAAGACGGGGTCGAGCGTGTGTCCGGCTGTGTGGGTCAGTCGATGACTAGCTGCTTGAGTCCTATGTTGGCGAGGTTATCCAGAAGGGATGTGGTGTTCTGATCACTGGTTGTCCAGGTGGAAGCTGAGGTCGCCGAGTAGGATGTAGTTAGTGGATGCGAGAGCCTGGGGCACGATGTGGTCTACAATGGTGTCGGTGAAGGTGGGCCTGTAGACGAGGGTGCCACAGAGGGTGGTGTTGGCATTGGTCTGGATCAGAAAATTGAGTTTTTCCATGGTTGTCGTAGGGTAGTTCGTGTGAGTGGTCAGATGGAAGGTGTTTTTGTGGACGTTGGCGATGACTCTGCCTGTTCGGTCGGTACAGTCCTTGCGGGGGATTTTGTAGCCATCGGGCATGGCAGGGGTGATGTCCTGGCCGGAGCAGGGCTTAGTCCAGGTATCAGTGAAGAATGCGATGTTGGGAGAGGCAGTGTTGAGGGTGTCCCAGATTTTTGTGGCCTGTTTGTGGAGGGATCGCACATTGGGGAGAAAGCAGTTGAGCCGGTCGGGTATTCTGTTGGTCGGCTGGGAAGTGAGAGGAGCTGGCATGCTGGGGTGGGCGAGGGTGTGGCTTTAATAATAACAACTGACTGAAACTAATATTATTAGATCATCGCAGGTGTACTGCGTTCTCACAAGAAAACAACCTTTGAAATATATGGAATTGTAAGCTACAATATGCTGACTAGACGTCTTGGTGAGTCTTAGCCTGCCAACCATGAAATAGAGGCTAAGTACGTCAAAGCCGACACAACTCGTACAATCATTGCTAACATGGGCAGGCAAGATGGCGTTGCCTCTCACAGTAATACCAAGGCAAGATGGTGTTGGCTGTCATAGTAAATCCGTAAAAAAGTTTGGAGGTACCCCTGCTTTGGTACAGGGAGGGGGGTTCAAACAGTAGAAATATCAAACATACCCTGTCTTCAAGGAAGCCAATGGCTGGTGTAAGTACTACTGGAAGTGGTCTGGGTAATAGGGATTCTAATTTGCCAATCACTGTATGATCTAGATGCCCCTGATGGGTCACACAATTATAAACAATATGGATGAACTTGTAAACACACTCAATTGTATCAAGCAGAAGAGTTTTGAGTCTTGTTAAAAAATAATCATGAATGATTTATTTACCTCCCACTGGGGTTACAATCTAACATGTTATCACAAATTTTAAAAAGAATTTTTAAAAAACTAATACATAATTATACATAAAATAAGTCAAAATTTTTATCAAAAAAACAGTCGACGCAGCGTTTCGGTGCTTTTTCTCTTTTACACCTTCTTCAGGACTTTACAACATTTTGACTCCAATGTTTCTAAAAATAAATGAAAACATTTAAGAATTTATCTTTTTTGTGAGTTCATCATTTTAACCTAATCATTTCTATCATTTGATACCACTACATTTACCCTTAGATATACCAGACCACTTTATACAAGTAAATAGAGAACTCGTTCTCTTTCCATCTTTGGAACTTTAAACTAAATCCAAAAACCTGCATCACTGTTTTTAGCATTAGGATGCCTCGTGTTATTATTTGTTTGTTATTAAGCTATTATCAAAGGAGTTTGTCATACCTGTGTTTTATTAAAAAATGGAACATTTTGAAATGGTCCCACAAGAATCTACAGGATGCTCAGGTCTTTCAATCTCCTTGAGCCGAACTAATAATAAATCACAAAAATTCAATTCAGGAATGGATATTCAGCAACCACAGATGATAATACGTTACTCAACGGTTGTAAATGTTACCTCTATATATGAGTATCTCTGTGTTCTATGTGTACGGAGGAGCCACCATCAATCTAGGCAAAGCTTCATATGGTTTTTTGTTACACCACCTAAAAAAGCATCAATAACAAAGCTAGAGTGATCTTTTCCGCAGTAATTTAACTGTTAGACTTGCTTTGTGACCCTTGATCACCAGCGATAATGCTCCTAACGGATAGCGCACCAAATTACTAACCTTATTGCATTTTTTGCCGGTTTGAAAATAGGTTTTTTCGGCCAATCGGTATTGCGCAGCCCCGCTGTCAGGATTTCTTTCGTCAAGGATCCAGATCTCTGAGTATATTTTGAGAAAAGTATCCATTTAGTCAAAAGGACTTCACTGTGGATTATTAAAAAAAAAATTTTCATGCGTTCATGCAATATTGCTAATCCTTGTTGTTTTTTTTAGTGCTCTTTCTTCTCACGTTAGTTTTGTATATCTATATTATGAAATAAATATTTCTGGAGCAAAAGAGCTGCCAGCTTCTTACCCACGGGCTATTGTTATATCGCTATCTTTGCCCTTAGTCTAAAAACAAGTGAGCAACAGTGGCAACAAACGAACCTATTAGGTCTCTTTCAGGCTATATTTTAGCAAAATTGTATCACATCAGTTGTCAGATAACCAATCTTATTATCTTTTGTTGCCACTGTTGCTCACTTGTTTTTAGACTAAGGGCAAAGATAGCGATATAACAATAGCCCGTGGGTAAGAAGCTGGCAGCTCTTTTGCTCCAGAAATATTTATTTCATAATATAGATATACAAAACTAACGTGAGAAGAAAGAGCACTTAAAAAAAACAACAAGGATTAGCAATATTGCATGAACGCATGAAAACATTTTTTTTAATAATCCACAGTGAAGTCCTTTTGACTAAATGGATACTTTTCTCAAAATATACTCAGAGATCTGGATCCTTGACGAAAGAAATCCTGACAGCGGGGCTGCGCAATACCGATTGGCCGAAAAAACCTATTTTCAAACCGGCAAAAAATGCAATAAGGTTAGTAATTTGGTGCGCTATCCGTTAGGAGCATTATCGCTGGTGATCAAGGGTCACAAAGCAAGTCTAACAGTTAAATTACTGCGGAAAAGATCACTCTAGCTTTGTTATTGATGCTTTTTTAGGTGGTGTAACAAAAAACCATATGAAGCTTTGCCTAGATTGATGGTGGCTCCTCCGTACACATAGAACACAGAGATACTCATATATAGAGGTAACATTTACAACCGTTGAGTAACGTATTATCATCTGTGGTTGCTGAATATCCATTACTGAATTGAATTTTTGTGATTTATTATTAGTTCGGCTCAAGGAGATTGAAAGACCTGAGCATCCTGTAGATTCTTGTGGGACCATTTCAAAATGTTCCATTTTTTAATAAAACACAGGTATGACAAACTCCTTTGATAATAGCTTAATAACAAACAAATAATAACACGAGGCATCCTAATGCTAAAAACAGTGATGCAGGTTTTTGGATTTAGTTTAAAGTTCCAAAGATGGAAAGAGAACGAGTTCTCTATTTACTTGTATAAAGTGGTCTGGTATATCTAAGGGTAAATGTAGTGGTATCAAATGATAGAAATGATTAGGTTAAAATGATGAACTCACAAAAAAGATAAATTCTTAAATGTTTTCATTTATTTTTAGAAACATTGGAGTCAAAATGTTGTAAAGTCCTGAAGAAGGTGTAAAAGAGAAAAAGCACCGAAACGCTGCGTCGACTGTTTTTTTGATAAAAATTTTGACTTATTTTATGTATAATTATGTATTAGTTTTTTAAAAATTCTTTTTAAAATTTGTGATAACATGTTAGATTGTAACCCCAGTGGGAGGTAAATAAATCATTCATGATTATTTTTTAACAAGACTCAAAACTCTTCTGCTTGATACAATTGAGTGTGTTTACAAGTTCATCCATATTGTTTATAATTGTGTGACCCATCAGGGGCATCTAGATCATACAGTGATTGGCAAATTAGAATCCCTATTACCCAGACCACTTCCAGTAGTACTTACACCAGCCATTGGCTTCCTTGAAGACAGGGTATGTTTGATATTTCGGCTGTCATAGTAATACATTAATACCAAGACAAGATGGCTTTGGCTGTCACAGTAATACCAAGGCTAGCAAATCCAATGCCTCAATCAGTCAGCAAAACCTTGCATTCTGGGACCTGCAGTTTATTCCCTCCTCCCATTGGAAGTCCCATTATGCAAACTAATATTGGGTAAGAACCCATAACTGATTAGAGACTATGCTTTACGAGGGGCCAGTAGCAGCTGTGCCCCATGGAGTGAACCATCTGGAGGGCCCTGTTTTAGAAACCAATCCAGACCTTTAGCCGCTGCTTTTGCGTTTTGCTGAGATAGCCTTGCCAACGAAGGCTTGCACTTTGTATCATAGCCATGGTATTAGTTTCACCAGGACAGCTATGTTTATGTTTGACATTTGAGAAATATAATCATCTTACACTTTTACAAAGCTTGCATAGCTGACCTGGTGAGATTACAAACTCTCAGTGGGTGAGAGCAAGACAAGCTGGGCACAGCTATCTTAGCAATTGATGAACAGATGCCCCTTCTACAGGGATGGGCATTTTTTGTGCTTGCCAAGGTTTTCTTTGTAGATTTAGAGTGAACAACTTCTACCCAGTTAATTCAATGGTGAGATAGCTTAGCAGGTTTTATTTTGGTTTTTTTTGAAAATATGTTTATTGAGCATAAATGGTAAAATGGTACATATTGTCACATAATGCCACCATATATATATACTATAATCGGGTCAGTACATTGCAAGCTAATTACATACATCGCATTTTTCTCATTTAACCTACGTAAATTTTCAAAACTCCCCATTCCCCCCTCCCCCCATGCACTGTACAGATCGCACTGTTTAGTCCCTCATCAGCAATGTCCGATATCCATTTCTCAGCATAGTGTTCTTGCCATACATCCGTCAACCCTCCTATGCATAAGTGCAGTGTAACACGTCATCCTGTTCCGCAATCCTTTTCTGCGAGCGTGTCATTAGTGTCGTATCCTAAGCAAGACTGAGATTGTGCAGTATGCTGCACTCAAGCATCCCTGCATCACAATACCCGTCCCACCGTAGTCCTACTCCATATGTTCTTTAGCGCTTGTTTCGAACTCCCCTAGAATTGAGTTCCAGTCCAGTGAAATGTATGTTTTCCTAAGGCCCCTGCGCTCCTCCCTTTACAGTTCTGTTCCTTCCGCTTTCCCCCATCTCACCACCTCTTTGTACCAGACCTCAATATCTGGCGGCCTGGCCGACTTCCATTTCATTGCTATTGATCGTTTCGCCAACAACAGTGCCAGGTCTACAAACCGAGTAGCAACACTCCGTTTCTTTTCTACATCACCAACTCCTAACATGCCGTACAGTGGCACTGCATAGGGTCTGCCCAGGGCAACCACTATTTAAAATCTCATGTATCGTCACCCAGAAGTATCCTATTTTGGGGCAGTCCCAGAACATATGCAAGAGTCCAGCATCCTCTGAGTGACATCTGGGGCTTGTGTCCAGCGCTTCTGGGAACATTGCATGTAGGCGGTGGGGAGTCAAATATGTCCTGTGAACTATCATGAGCTGTATGAATTTGAACTTAGGGTTGCGCGACACTTTTTTAGGGAATTTTAGGATCCTCTCCCACTCCTTATCCCTCAGTCCCCTACCTATGTCTCCTTCCCATCTTTCCCGGAGAGGCTGCAGGGAAATCGCCCTGTTGGTCCTAATGCCGGCGGTCAGCCATTTCCTCAAATGACTGCCTGACCTGATCAGATATTGCATAGTGATTAATGTGTTCGTGTCTGGCTCCATGCCATCCCTTGCCCAGGTCGAGGTTATGTAATGTGACACCTGTGCGTGCAGTATAAACAATGTCCCCGGAGTCTGGTGCAGATGTTGAAAATCCGTGTGTGTCAGAATGGTGCCTTCCGCGAAGAAGTCCCCTACATGCATAACTCCTGCATCATGCCAAGTCCCTAGTTTGCGACCCGTCAGTGTGCCAGGCCCCAGCGGAAGCCCTAGTAGTGGTATGGTGGATTCATAGGATGAATGCCTATTAGTGTATTTCACTGCCCTCTTCCATTGTGTGAGCGCCAGCCTTAGCAGTGGTGGCGCCCTGTCCGATATCTTTGTTTTCGGGAGTAACAGTCGGTGTATAGTCCCCCTGTCTCTGTCAGCTCCTGACATATTCAGCTCATGCAGGTTGCGGCTCGCCAGCCAGTAGGGCAGCCACTGGAGCTGACACGCATATCTATAGGCAATCAAATCTGGCACTCCCATGCCGCCCCCATCCGTCGGTAGTTGTAATTTAGCTAAACTAATGCGTCTTCTACCCATGCCCCACACCAGTTCCGTCAGTACCGTGTTCATGTTGTTAAAAAAAGGCATGGGTATCAGTAGTGGTAGGTTGGTGAAATAATATATCAGCCGGGGTAGGACCACCATTTTTGATATCACTACCCTACCTGCCACCGATAGTGGTAGTGTGGTCTAGAAGCGCACTTGTGACCTCAGGGCGTTGAGTGCCTTCCCTAAGTTACCCTCCAGTAAGTCCTGCGTGGTGCTGTACACCTGTATTCCTAAGTACTTGAAGGTCATGGGCGCCACTTGGAAACTGTGCGGTGCGAACCATATGTGTGTGTTCTCGAGAGGCCCACGGAAGCCGTATCCATATGACTTAGATTCATTGATTGTAAGACCCGATATTCCTCGGAAATCACTGAAGATCTCCGGCAACGGTGACATCTGACCGTTCATGTCGTTAATAAATAATAATATGTCATCCGCATAAGCCGAGATGACGTGAGGGGTAGCAAATCTCGTTATCCCTTTTATGGCCGCTACGGTTCGCACTTTAATTAATAGAGGCTCTAATGCGAGTATAAAGAGCAAAGGCGAGAGTGGGCAGCCTTGCTGTGTACCCTTCGCTACGTCAAATTGTTCAGATATAAATTTATTGGTTCGGACCCTCGCCGTCGGTTTAGAGTACAATAGTCTCACCCATGACGTGTATTCTGGCGGTAAACCGAATTTGCCCATTACCGTGAACATATAATCCCATCTTAGGGAGTCAAAGGCCTGTTTGAGGTCTAGAGATATGCACCCCTCTGTATTCCTGTCCGTGCCACCCTGAGTCATCAGTTGATTTAATATCCGTACGTTCAGTGCTGTACATCTGCCTGGCACAAAGCCACATTGGTCCGGGTGTATGAGATCGGTGATGTGTTGGGAGAGGCGGGTTGCTAATATTTTACTAAGAATTTTGTAATCCATATTTAACAGGGATAGGGGCCTATAGTTCTCTAACTGCAGAGCGTCCCTGCCGGGCTTTAAGAGGGAAACAATCAGTGCTTGTAGTGTGGTGTCAGGGAGTGCCATACCTATTATCGCTTCCTTGTAGAGTGTATGTAATGGTGGGGCTAGTATATCTACATAAGTCAGGTAAAACTCGGCCGGCAGGCCGTCCGACCCTGGCACCTTGTTTCATGGTAACGCCTTGATGGCTTGCCTAATTTCCGCAATCGAGATGGATCTGTCCATTGTGCAGGTGTCAGTTGTGGTTGTTGTATATCTGATAGGAAGGTCTCTAGGTCTTGCTCTGAAAGCGGAACGTGTGGGCTATACAGGTCTGTGTAGTAGTTCTTGAATGTGGTATTTATATTCAATTGTGTTCGTATCGTCTCCCTATGTTGGTCCCTCACCTCTAAGATAGGGGCGGTCACCGGGGCATTGCGTGTTAACTGTGCTAAGAGCGGTCCGCCCTGTCCGCCTGTGTATGTTGCCTGCTAGTGTATTCTCTATAATCTATTACCCTCAGTTCTTCCAATAGTTCTGCGTGTTGTATATGAGCATCTTGGAGTTGGGTAAGGGCGTCGTTCGTGCCCGCAGCCTCTCTTTCGAGCATCGCCAGCTTGTCCTCTACTTCCTTAATCTTCCCCATTACTGTGTGCTTAATGCCCACCTTGGTGCCCATCGCCACCCCCCGGATGGACATCTTAAAGGCGTCCAATTCAATTTGTCTGGAGCTGGCTGTGCCTTCGTTTTCAGCAAAGTACTATATACTAGCGTTCAGCAAAGTGGATTTGAACACTGCATCCTCTAGTAGCCCTGGTTGTAAACGCTATGTTGGAATGGGAGTGGGAAGCCTCTCCCACTGCAGTGTTATTTCCACCGGTTTGTGGTCCGAAAGTGTCTTACCCATGTGTAGTATCGAGGTGACTGACCCCGACAGTGTCCTGGAGCAAAATATACGGTCAATTCTAGTATGTAACTTGTGGGGGCGGGGAGTAAAATGTGTATTCCCTCTCAGTCGTATGCCGTACCCTCCATGCGTCATCTAGTTCCCAGCCATCCGCCCAGTTCAGTAGCGCCTCCGCCTGTCTCCTGCTATCCGTCGCATGCAGTGGGGGATGTGACCTGTCGAGGGCCAGGTCCAGAACCGCATTACAGTCCCCGCCTAACACCCATTCGTAGTCTGCCCAGTCCGCCAACACCCCGCTGACATCCGCGAAATACTTTGATTGCTCAGAGTTGGGGGCATACATGCAGCCCAGCACTATAAACGAGCCATCGAGCATCCCCCTCACAAACACTAATCGTCCATCCTTGTCCACCGTTTGCTCTAATAGTTGAAAGGGGACAGTGTTTCTGATCCAGATGGCCGCCCCCCGGGAGAATGCTGAGTATTCTGTGGCGTACAATTGCCCTTTCCATTTCCTGTGTAGTTTCGCCCCCTTCGCTCTGTTCAAGTGGGTCTCCTGGAGACATGCTATAGCTATTTGACGTCTATTCAGCTGTGCTAGCAGTCTATGTCGTTTATAGATCGATCCCAAACCTCTCACATTCCAGGTGCAGAACTTGTAAGTATTATGGGTTGACAGGATTGTGAGTATCTGTCTTGTGGGACATTGCCTGCGTGTGCCCAATCGGAGTGACCGTGCGGTATCGTTTAAGTGCAATGTATGTGCACAACTCCCCAACTGCAAGGTCCCCCACCCAAAACATTGGAGGACCAAACCATAATACCCAACAGGGGTATGAATGAAGTGCAATCGTGCCTTTGCCTGGGGGGGTGGCCCCTTAACAAAACCCCCACTCAAGAGAAAGAAGACATGCCTTGACATCCTGTTAACAGCGTGTGGTGTGATCCCTTTTCCCCTCCCTCCAATCAGTCAATGAGGCGTGTGGTTACATTACCAATCCGCAGCTGCTACTCCCTCTTTCAAAAGTCCTCTGCCATTTGCGCTGTAATGCATGGGAATAACTGCAGACTAGCATCCGTGTCTGATGCGGCCGTGTGGGAGCTGGCTGGACTGTTCGAGTCCATGTCATTATTGGCATCATGCACTGCTAGCGCATTGGTTGTCAGCCGCTCCACTTCCATTGAGGTCCCTGCACTTGGCGGTGTGTGATCGTCGGGCCGTTGGTCCCCAGTTTCTACGGCTTCTCCGTGGCGGGGTTCCTGGTGGGCTGTCCGTTGTTCCTCTCGCTCCTCCAGTCTATGTTCTCGTGACGGAAGCGGTGTCAGCGACACCTCCATCCACTCTGATGCCTCCTCGGGGGTGTCAAAGAAATAAGATTTGTGGTCATGGATGATTTTAAGGCGTGCCGGAAAGAAGAGCGCGTACTTCATGTTGCGGTCTCTCAGCGTACGTTTCACGCCCCAGAAGGATGCCCTGGCTTTTTACACCGCCTGTGGGAAGTCCGGGTAAATTGACACCGTTCTGTTTTCATACTTGATCGGGGCTTTTTCCCTTGTAGTTTTTAGTATCGCATCCCTGTCCTTGAAGTGTAGGAGGCGTGCAATCAAGGGACGCGGGGGGGGGCTCCCTGTATACGCGGTTTTGGCGGAACCCTGTGTGCTCTTTCCACGCTATACATCTGAGTAAGTTCCGCAGGGTCCATGATCCTTTTCAGCCAGTCTTCCACAAACTGGGTCGGGTTCGTCCCTTCGCTGCGCTCCGGCACGCCCAAAATGCGCATATTGTTGCGGCGCGAGCGCCCTTCCGCATCGTCCACTCTATCCCGGAGGCTCTTGATCTGGCGCTCTAGCTCCTCGAGTTTCGTGGAGTGTTCCGTTTGTTGGGGAATCATGTTATCTAGGGCCAGTTTGTGCTCTGTTACCTTTTCTGCTAACTTTTTGTGGTCGGCCTTCAGTAGAGAGAAGACCATCGACATCCTGTCCATGCGTGTTTCAAGTGCTTCCCGAGAGGCTCTGATTTCTGTACGGATCAGGTCCAGTTTGGCCTCCTGCGAGTTCACGCCCGTCAGAGGGACCACGTCATTGTTAGAGGAGGCCAGAGGGTCCTCAGAGCCCGAAGAGTGTACCGTGACGTGTGCCACTGGGTCCGGTTGTTTGAGTCTGTTTCACCCCATCTCCAACCTTGTTCGTGTGGTCTCAGCTTGTAATTGGGGGGCAGAAGGCAAACTCGCCTTCAGTTGATCTTTCCACTGTTCGTACACCCGTAGACTGCTACCCGGCTCTGGTTGTGAATCGATGCCCACTGTCATCCTGCGGATACGCGACGCTAATGTATACCCCGCAGTGCCCCCACGGGACCCTCAGCTCTTGTCACATACTTGTGGACCCCCAAAGTTAGCTCCACTCAGCAGCGGGGTATGGAAATTGCCCAGCCTTGTGTCCCTCTAAGAGAGTCCTGTGCCATAGCACTCCAGTGCCATGTCCGAGCGCCGCGGGGGCGCAGTCACGATCGCCGGGATAGCTGGCCGCCAGTGGGAACTCACAAGGCCTGTAGTTTGCGGTCCTCCTGCGCCGCAGACCCCGAACGGCGTCTTCACCCCTCACGTGTGTCTTTCAGGACCTCAGTGCTCTGATTGTTGTCAAGGGGGGGGTCGCAGCAATCTCTCCCATGGTCGGCGCGAGCACCAGGATGCTGGTATCCACTGTAGGATAGGCCAGAGCGCTGCAGGGGTGGCCCCGGTACAGTTCCCTAAGCTCCGCAAGGGGGAGCGCCCCTCGTACCTGTCCCTTAGAATGTCCGTCACGATATGTCCCCAGCGCTCCAGCCGTATGCCGCAGTGCGAATGACAGCCGGCAGGTCTGTGTGGGATTCCCCGCTGCGCCGCAGTCCGAGAGGGGCCCGGTATGGTGTGTCAGGCTCCACAGTGTGTAGCGAGTCCCGGGCTCCCTTATCAAGATGGCCGCCGTCGCTGCTCCTCCAGGGCAGCAATCAGGCTCCTATCAGGGGCTTCTTTAGCCCGTCACCACTATCCCAGTGTGCGTGGTTGGCGGTCGGGGGGCCCCCTCCGGATACAGCACCCAGATGTTGCACCGGCACAGGGGGGATTCTCCGACACTTGCGCTGTCCCCGTGCCCAAAGCCCGTTACCGGTGTGGGAGATCGCGTCACATCCCCAGACCCCGGCTCCTCACTGTGCCGCCTGTGTGGGGTCCCTCTGGCTTCCTCTCCAGACTCCCCAGGGGTGCAGGGGCCGATATCGATTACGGCCAACTTTCCGGCTGCTCCCTCCGGCAGACGCTCCTGGCCGGCGGTCAAGGGACGGTGCTCGTCCAGCGATCGCTAGCCCCGCCCGGCTTCCTCCTGCACTGTGGGCCGCCATACGCTTTCCGATGTTAGGCATCTTTGCTCCCGGTTTGTTGTCACCAGTTAGTGGGCTCACTGGTCGCCACCGCCGCCAAATGCTGCACCACAGCAGCCCGAATGGGTCGTGAGGGAATTTTGGGGTATAGGGAATCACAAAATCAGGATAATTAGCCAATTTTCAGGGCGTTCGGACGAAGCTCACTTAGCTCACGTCTTTCATGCTCGGCTGGTAGCCACGCCCCCCCAGCTTAGCAGGTTAATGCTTGCCCTTTCGAGCCAATGTTTGCAGTCTCATCAGGGTGCCTATGCTCATTTTCTAGTTATCCTAAGGGATAGGCTAAATTTCAAAATATTATATACTCTGGTTCGAATATGATACTTTGAAGCAAGGTCAGCACATTTTTGGAGCAACTAGCTTCCACGACCCAAGAGCCTGGTCCCCAGATATGTCATGACTTACACATGCAGTGAATAATGTGAGCCGGTGGTTGCAGGTGAGACCCACTAGCACTCAGGGACTTTTTTACAAGTCCCTTGTGCCACTGGTGCGTCACTTTTTGTAATACACCGCTGGCGCAACCTCCTGCCCCATATTTACAAGAACCCGTAAAGCCTTCCTTCATGGATTTTCCTGTCCTTGTAAATATGGCACTTTCTCACGCAACACTGTGTGAAAGGGGTTACATGGGTGTTGCTGTGGGTGTTCCTACGCAATACCCATGTATTCTACCACATTTTCCGATTTACGAGAATTCATAAACCTGGAAATGCCTCGGAACGCTATGCTATCCCAAGGGTGGCGTAGCGAGGTACAACGAGGAGTAGTGTTGACATTTCTCCTCGTTTTCACCTCTTTCTAGGGGTGATGCATTCTGCAGCGCACATTGGAAGAGGAAACCACCTCTTTTTATTTATTTTTGCTATTCCTGCACAGAAACTATCTCCCTGCAACGCAGGCCCCCTTGCACCATGGAGCAAGGGTGCCTGCATGACGCGTGGCAGCCGATTGTGTGCCACCAAAGGGGAACACAAATATTGTTGTAAATATGATGTATCTCTGTGTTTTGAAAGTGCCGGGGCGTGGCGCAGCCAAATGGCTTAAGGTGCCATGCTGTAAATCCGTGTAAATAAGCCCCTCAGTTTTTGGTACCCATGCTTATTTTTCCTCAAAGAAGGAAAAACACAATGAAAAATAATCTGCAAGAGTGAGAAAAAAGGGGAATAAGTGTCTCGTTGTGGTGCATTAAAGAGGCATGAAATGGAATCAAGACTATACAACCCTTGTATTCAGCCTCTGACTTTTGATAGCACCGGCCAAGGGCTTCTGAGCAAAACTTTGGGCACCAGCACTTATTCATTTACGAATTATGCACTGTTTACAGAGATGTTTCTCCTAAAAGGAGAAGAGTTTGCTGTGCGCACATGCTAATGTAAGTATGTGGTATTGTGAAATAAATATGCATGAAATAGTGGAGGCTGGCATCTACCGGGACGGGGGGACGGGCGCACGCATGGGGGAAATATACAAAAAAATAATAATGCTTACCTGACTCAACGCAACATCTTCACTCCGGACCTCTCCATCACTGAAACCGGATGCTGCAACTCCCTTGCCCAGTCCTGGCGTTGCTCATATGCAGCATGTGAGCAGAGCCAGGATTGGTGGCAGCAGCATTACTCAGTACTCCACAGCGCTCTGGAGGCCTGCACTGACCCTCAACCCATCTGTCTTAAGACAGCTGGGTTGAGAAAGTTTAAAGTGCGCATGTGTGGCTGGCCATCTCAAGACGGCCGGCCAAAACGACAGTGCATAGCCAGCTCACCCTCCTCCCTACTGAGTGACATGCTGGTGTCTCTCAGCAGTGGCCCGCCCCCATGCTGACACTCGTCTCAGGGGATGAAAAATAAAATGGTAATTACTTACCATATTATTGTTTATATTTGGGGAATTTTTAAGTGGGGCCACGCTCCTCCACTCTGTGTGAAGAAAAAAAACCTGTGATCATGTATATAAGCTATTGTGCTTTTGTACACACACTTGTGTTTTACTGGCAACCGCTTCTTTGGAGTGATAATCGCGGCGGATATGCAGGGGGCCTGCTGACGCAGAGCCTACGTGCCTGCCTTCGTGAGAGGGAAGCGACCGGCTGGGTGTTAAGACTGCCCGCGAGGTCCGACGGTAAGGAGAGCTAATTCCTTGCTTGGATTCCTTCCGAGGCGAGGAGTGGAGAGCTGTTGCGGGACCCTCCGGTGTCTACTGGCAAGCTGGGCAGTGGCTTTTCCATAGTTGCCAGTGCTGGCGTAGGACCGCTGCCACACTGAGGGGTGTCAAGGGGGCCCTACCTGAACTGATAATCCACAAGGCAATTGTTGCCGGATGGGCTGATCGATGAAGGGATTGCCACCATTTTGGCTGCTGGGCGAGACCCGTTGCCACTGAACGGTGCAGTTGGACATCCTGGCCCCAGGCCTGTGAGCTGAATGCGGAACTTCTCGCTGGAGCACATGATTCTGAGCCGGGGCATGGTTTGAGACCCCCTGAGCTGCACGAGGACTGCTGAGGCTATTGGAAAACAAGCATTTGCAATGCAATAGGTCTCGCATTAGTAAAGTGTGAGCTATTGGTATTGTAAATGACAAAAATGTTTTATATGTGTTGGTTTTGAAAATATATAAATTAATAGCATTGTTATTCACAAAGCCAATAGCTTACACTTTCCTAATGAGAGTCCTATTGGCTATGGCAATGCTTGTTGGTAGCAAGCAAGGACAGTGCTGTTGTGGTGCTGAGTGATGATGTGGTTGGGCTGAGTGATGTGGTGGTGTATTAGAGTGATGTGGTGGTGTCCAAGAGGGATGTGGTGGTGTCCCAGACTGATGTGGTGGTGTCCCCGAGTGATGTGGTGGTGTCCTCGAGTGATGTGGTGGTGTCCCTGAGTGATGTGGTGGTGTCCCCGAGTGATGTGGTGGTGTCCATGAGTGATGTGGTGGAGTCCCTGAGTGATGTGGTGGTGGTGCCCGTGAGTGGTGCCCCTGAGTGATGTGGTGGTGCCCCTGAGTGATGTGGTGGTGTCCCTGAGTGATGTGGTGGTGCCTCTGAGTGAAGTGGTGGTGTTCCTGACTAATGTGGTGGTGTTCCTGAGTGATGTGGTGGTGTCCCTGAGTGATGTGATGGTGCTCCTGAGTGATGTGGTGGTGTCCCTGAGTGATGTGGTGGTGTCCCTGAGTGATGTGGTGGTGCCCCTGAGTGGTGCCCCTGAGTGATGTGATGGTGTCCCTGAGTGATGTGGTGGTGTTCCTGAGTGATGTGGTGGTGTCCCTGAGTGATGTGGTGGTGCCCCTGAGTGATGTGGTGGTGCCCCTGAGTGGTGTGGTGGTGTTCCTGAGTGATGTGATGTGTGAGGGTGTGTGGCATAGTGAGGGGGTGAGGGTGAGTAAGGGTGAGAGGGTTGTGAGAGTGAGGGGTGTGAGAGTGTGAGTTTGTGAGGGTGAGTGAGGGTGTGAGAGGGTGGGTGTGGGTGTGAGGGTGAGTGAGGGTGTGTGAGGGGGTGTGAGGGTGAGGGTGACGGGGTGAGGGTGTGTGAGTGTGAGGGGGTGTGAGGGTGAGGGTGTGTGAGGGTGAGGGTGAGGGTGTGTGAGGGTGAGGAGGTGTGAGGGTGAGGGTCCAAAGTAAATGTTGGCAGGGCAGACATCATTAGGGAAGAGACTTGCTGGTGAATGCATTGGTCAGTTTCAGAATCAGGACGGGCAGAGTCAGCACAGTCTGCGAGGGATCAATGTGTCTAGAGGCAAAGCATAGCGGATGTAGCATTGCAGCTAGCAAGTTGAGTGTTTTCAAGCTCAGTGTCCCTAGAGAGATGGCAACACAGCAACAGCATTTGAGGAGCAAGACTACTGTAAACAAGCACGGTAGGCTTTCACTTCCATCCAGAAACAAGCTCTCGGCATTGCTCTGGGGAAGGGGGGGTCGGGGAGCGGCATCCTTTGAAGTCTGTTGCTGAGGCACAGACAAATGGTGGTGCGCGATGTGCACGCGGGGGGTGGGGTAGCGGCAGCCTTTTAAGTCTGATGCCGAGGCACAGACAAATGGTGGTGTGTTATGTGGCTGGCGATGGTGTGCACGCGCATAGATCACATGAACTGTATGCGATCCGCAGCCGTTTAGGGAGACTTTTCTTTTCCGCTCACTATAATCTCGCCGGAGCAATGCGCAAGCGCATTGGCTCAGGCGAGACCTAAAAAGGAGGATCCTGTGCTGAACATTGCCCTCCGGTAACCTAACTCCTGCCTGAAACTCTGACCTGCGGTGGCTCTCGGTCTGTGACCCCATGGTCTGCAGTGGGCAATAATTGGATTTTGGATGCCACTGTGTGGACGCTGAATTATGGTAGAGTGAACCGCTCTGGGTGCGAAGACGTCCAAGCTCCAGCCTTCCCACACACATTGAATTATGGGCAAGCCAAAGGGCAGGCAGACCGGGGCTACCCAGCACCCAGATGACTCGGCGTCAGACCGGAGGCGGCTTGATTCCCCGGAACCCCCAATGGATAATTTAGTGCAACAACAGTTGGCCCAGATATTGCAGGTGATTACAGGCACTAAAGACTCTCTCCACCAAGACATCGAGAAGGTGGTGGTGGGTCTGGGGCGCCTGCATGCGGAGCATGCTAAACTATCGGATCGAGTAAAGAAAGCGGAGGCAACATTGGAAAGCATGGAGCCGGTGCAGCAATTTCTCGCCACGCAGATGGGAGATATCACCCACAGGGTTCAGTTGCTTGAAAAGAGGTCTGAGGACGCTGAAGGGCACAATCGTCGGAAAAACATCCGCGTCCTGGGGCTTCCAGAAGGAATTGAAGGTACTAATATGATTGACTATTCTTCTATACCCTGGAAAGGCCCCACAGGGTTCCGGTTCGGCCACTAGCCTCCTCGGCCAGTGGTTGCCCTTCTGCTTCATTATAAGGGCAGGGATTATCTACTGCAGAAAGCACGCACTTCTGGACCCTTCACAGTGGACAATAGCAAAGTGTCTTTGTTCCCTGACTATACGTTGGACGTCCAGCGCTGCTGCTCATCTTTCCTGGTGGTTAAAAGGGTCTTGCACAACGAGGGGCTACAGTACTCCCTGAATTTCCCGGCATGCCTAAGGAGAGTCCTGGATGGCAAAACTCACTTCTGTGAGGATCCCAAGGAGGCATGGGACTGGGTGAAATCCTATAAAACTGAACGTGGAAAGGCAGGGTGACACAGTGAACTGACCACAGAGGAGCAACGTCTGCGCAGATTGCATCGTATAAGGCGACGACTGGCGGCTATGCAGGCACCTAGCGCATCCCAAACAGAGAGTGAGAGGTCGGTTGCACTGCAGGCGGTGACAAAACTGTCTCAGAACTGTCAATTGTTGGCTATAACAGACACTGATCAGAGAAGGGGGTCGGATGGCTCCGGTACAGATGAGTCCAGTGCTGACAGTATTACCTTGCCACATGTTACGCCAGGAACAGCTGATGAAATTACTTGATTGTCCTATTGCCTCACTCTAGCATTGTTCTCTACTATTCTCCTGCTGTCTTTGCCGTGGACTCATTAGTTTGTATTATTAATCGTTTTTCTGTGCCTCCCTGGTATCGTTCTGCCGCTGCCTATTATTCTAGCGCCTCACTCGCATAGCGCTTTAATTAATTAATTACCTGCCTCTCGCAGCGCGACCTCGCTCAGGCTTTTGGTTTCACTGTTGGCTTGTCTGTGCATGCTTTATCCTGACTACTGCTCCATTTACCATCAGTGTTTGGGTTTGTTTCACCAGCGCTTGTGCTCTGATAGCGCTTGCTGTTAACTCGCTGCATTTTCATTGTCTGTGTTGCCCCTGCCTGCCCTCCCTCGGACCCTCCATTTTGTTGTTGTTGTTCTCCCCTGGACCCTTGACCCGCCCCTCAGCCACACTACCGCCTCCCTGCTGCCCCTCCCACGCTCCGCCCCTCCACACTTCATTTATGCCTGATGCCCCCACGCGCAGCGTCCACGCGCTACGTACACGCCGAAGGTGCGCCAAAGGTAAGCCCGTCTACGCCCGTCCGCGCCTGGACCGCGCCCAGCGCCATACCCCCTGGTCCTCGCATTGCCCACCCCCCCCCGCACTACCTACGATGCCGCCAC
This sequence comes from Lissotriton helveticus, assembly GCF_964261635.1. NCBI lineage: Eukaryota > Metazoa > Chordata > Amphibia > Caudata > Salamandridae > Lissotriton > Lissotriton helveticus. The sequence goes on from NC_136064.1 coordinate 11,420,682, forward strand.
CCTCCTAGCCCTTAACCCCGGTCGCGCCCCCAACTGCGTCCAAGCCGCTCCTGGTCACACCCATGGACCTTTCTCTTGCTACTCCTGCAAATTCATCGGCACTGTCAACATCTCCGCTACGCCCACAGCACAGATCCCCGACCCCAATCACCTTCAATGCATCCTTCTCAACACCCGATCCGTCCACAGACATGCCATTGACCTTTGGAATCTACTAGACACCATTTCTCCGGACATCGCCTTCCTGACGGAAACATGGATGAATGCTTCCTCCGCACCTGACATCACCATTGCCATCCCTGAAGACTATAAGATCACTCGCAAAGACCGTACCAGCCACACAGGAGGAGGAATCGCTATCGTCCACAAGAAATCAATCCGCATCTCAACCAGCTCTGACGCCAACCTCGCCAACTCCGAACACCTCCACTTCCAGATCCACATCGACCCCAAAACCACACTCAGAGGCACCCTCCTCTACAGACCACCAGGACCCCGCGCAAAATTCAGTGAAGACATCACAGACTTCATCACCCCACACGCGCTCCCCTCCAAAGACTACATCCTTCTGGGAGACCTCAACTTTCACCTTGAAAAGATCAACGACCGCAACACCAGCACCCTCTTGGACAACCTCGCCTACCTCGGACTTAAACAACTAGTCACTTCCCCCACCCACATCGCAGGTCACACACTCGACCCCATCTTCACCTCCAGCAATCATGTCTCTTTCAGCCACACTACGGATCTCCTCTGGACTGACCACAGCTGCGTTCACTTCACCTACAACAAACCAAAACCCAACATCCACCTCCAACCTACCCTGCAAAGAAACTGGAACAAAATCACCACGGACCAAATCCCCGCATCGCTCCTTCGAAACTCCCCAGCCCTCTCTTCTAACGCTAACGAAGCCGCCGCCAACCTCACCCTATGGTTATCCAACACCGCTGACACCTTAGCTCCACTGAAAAAACGTCAAAGTAAACCTGGCAGCAAGAAGGCCTCATGGTTCAACGATGATCTCAAGAAGTCCAAGAAACTCTGCCGTTCCCTTGAAAAGGCCTGGAAAAAAGACCCAACCACCAGCACCAAGGACGCCTTCAAAAGCGCCACCCGCACTCACCACCAACTGATCCGAAAAGCCAAGAAAACAGCATTCAAGGATCGACTTGACAACAACGCCCACAACAGCAAGGAACTTTTCAACATCGTCAAGGAATTTTCCAATCCCTCGGCCAACTCCAACGACATCACCCCCTCTCAAACCCTCTGCGACTCCCTAGCCTCTTTTTTCCACAACAAGATTGCAGACATCCACAACAGCTTTGACAACCAACCCGGATACCAACCCACCCTACCATCTGCTGACCATCTTCCCCCCGTGAACACCCTTAACGCCTGGAACCCTATCTCCACTGAGGACACCATCCGCCTGATGAATTCCATCCACTCAGGATCCCCCACAGACCCATGTCCTCACCACATCTTCAACAAAGCAGACTCCGTCATAGCACCGCACCTCCGAGACGTCATCAACTGCTCCTTCAACTCCGCCACCTTCCCAGAAGACTGGAAACACGCTGAACTCACCGCCCTTCTGAAAAAACCAACAGCGGACCCCACCGAACTCAAAAATTACCGCCCCATCTCGCTTCTTCCATTCCCGGCCAAAGTCATCGAGAAAGCCGTCAACAACCAGCTCGCCGCCTTCCTCGAAGCCAACAAATCCCTCGACCCCTCACAATCTGGCTTCAGAGCAAAACACAGCACTGAGACCGCCCTCATCGCAGCAACAGACGACATTCGAACTCTACTGGACAATGGAGACACAGTCGCCCTCATCCTCCTCGACCTCTCTGCAGCATTCGATACAGTCTGCCACAGCACCCTTCTACAACGCCTCAATAACATCGGAATTCAAGGAAAAGCACTTGAATGGATCACCTCGTTCCTCACCGGAAGAACCCAGAGAGTCCGCCTTCCTCCATTCAAGTCCGAGGCCTCTGAAGTCATCTGCGGCGTACCTCAAGGATCCTCACTCAGTCCCACCCTATTCAACGTATACATGAGCCCCCTCGCGGCCATCGCACGCCAACACAACCTCAACATCATCTCTTGCGCGGACGACACTCAACTGATCCTTTCTCTCACCAATGACCCCAGCACCGCCAAAACTAACCTACACGAAGGAATGAAAGAAGTTGCCGAATGGATGAAACAAAGCCGTCTGAAACTGAACTCAGACAAAACAGAAGTCCTCATCTTAGGTACATCCCCCTCTGCTTGGGACGACTCCTGGTGGCCGGAAGCCCTCGGAAAAGCACCCATCCCGACAGACCACGCACGGAACCTTGGCGTCATCCTGGATTCTTCACTCTCAATGAACAGACAAGTCAGCGCCGTATCCTCTTCCTGCTTCAACATTCTTCGCATGCTCAGAAAAACATTTCGCTGGATCCCCACCGAAACAAGGAAAACAGTCACCCACGCTCTGGTCACGAGCCGACTGGACTACGGAAACACCCTCTACGCAGGTACCACCGCTAAACTCCAAAAGAAACTCCAACGAATCCAAAACGCCTCAGCCAGGCTCATATTAGACATCCCACGCAACGAACACATCTCTGGTCACCTTAAAGACCTCCACTGGCTACCCGTCAATAAGAGAATCACTTTCCGACTGCTTACCCACGCACACAAATCACTCTACGACATCGGACCAGATTGCCTCAACTCTCGACTGTCCTTCTACACCCCCTCCCGCCATCTACGTTCTTCCAGCCAAGCCCTCGCCACTGTACCTCGCATCAACAAGACCACCATGGGAGGCAGATCCTTTTCATACCTGGCTGCTAAAACATGGAACTCACTTCCCGCTTACCTTCGCCTCACCCAGAACCACCTAGCGTTCAGAAAGCAGCTTAAAACGTGGATATTTGACAAATAATCCTCCTCCCCTTCCTAAGCGCCTTGAAACCCTCTGGGTATGTAGTGCGCTATACAAATTTTTTGACTTGACTTGACTTGACTTAATGCTGCATTGCTATTCTTTGCACTATCGGGTTATTGGAGGGGGAGGGGGATCAGTCTTGGTTGTGTGTTGCCCTCGCATCCAGGGGGACTTGTCTTCTCTTTGGGATGTGGCTCTATACCGCTAATGATAGGTAAGCGAGAAATCGCTGGTTCACAGTCGCCCCCCATTTGACCCTCTGTAATCACTAGTGTGACCAGTTAGTTTAGAGGGGACTCGTGTTTTAGTGCCTGTTCTGGGGTGGGGAAGTTGGGAGTTTTCTTATTTTTTGCTTTGTGGTGAACGGGGTCCTCAGCATGTCACTTTTGAGAACCCATTTGGTGGTTGTATAAGATTGTATCATGGGGTCCTTACTTGAACTCAAATGTTTATCATGGAATGTCAGCGGCATACACACAATGGTGCAGCATCACAAGGTCCATGCTTATTTAATGCTCGGAGCGGTCCAAATCACTTTCCTTCAGAAAACGCACATCGCCCAACATGAGGGGATTGCCCTGCAGCGAAGGTGGAGGGGGCAGATTTTCTGCACAACGTATTGTGCTTTTGCGCGAGGGGTATTGATTTGGGTGTGGGGCTGCCTTTCCAACCAGTGCGTCAACTAGCAGACCCGGAGGGGAGATATGTAGTGGTAGCGTGCAGTCTCAATGGATGGGATGTGGTGCTGAGTAGTATCTATGCGCCCAACATGGAACAACCAGCAATTTTTACTCATCTGTCTGGGAAGCTGGCGTCTTATATGACAGGCTCAGTGATTATGGGTGGTGATTTTAATATTATCTCTGATATTTCTTTGGATAGATCGCATCCCCCTCTCCCTGATGCACCTATCCATAAAATTTCCAAGGCCAGGAAGGATTGGCAACGTCATTGGGAATTGGTTGACACCTGGAGGGCACTACATCTGGAGGAACGTGATTATTCTTTCTTCTCAGTGTTACATGAGTTCCATGTACGATTATATGCGATACTGTGTTTCCCAGATATACACGCAGTGGTGAAGCATAGTGAATACCTCACTAGAACATTGTCAGATTATAATTTGCTTCTCCTATGGCTTAATTGGCCCCAGGCGCCCCCCTGCAGTTCCAACTTGGCGCTTAAACCCAGAGCTCCTCGAGGACCAGGCCGTTCGTTAAGCGGTTGGAACTGGCATTAATCAGTACTTTCGTGAGAACGTGGGCACAGCGTCTTCGTTTGCAGTTGAGTGGGATGCCTTTAAGGTTGTGTTGAGGGGGCACTGTATTGCTCATATGGTGGGGGTGCAAAAGGCACTCCTGCAAGATATAGAAACTGCGGATCAATGCTTGCATGCAGCGGAACGAGCCCTGCCTGAACAGGCAGCTGGGCAGAAAGAAGTACTAGAGGCTAGGGAGGCGGTAGCAGCACAGGTTGAAAGACTGCATTGCTTTGCTTATAAGAAATATATAGATTAGATACTTAGGGATCAAGGTGGTTCAAAATCTAGAAACTATCAACGGTGAACTTTGACCCAGTCACTTCAAAAGTCAAGAAACAATTGCAGCAGTGGAACTCTTTACCTTTATCTTTTTGGGCAAGATAAATTTATTAAAAATGTCTATTTTACCCAAAGATACATTTATTTTTAATACAATTCCACTGAAAGTCAAGAATATAAATCTACAATCCCGCGCACTCAAAAGGAATCACAATATAAATGTTCAAGTCAATTCAAGTTAGAACAAAAAGAAAGTCTTGTCCAGCGTCGTTATCATTGGATTTTCCTGTGTCTCTCCTTTTATTTAGATCAGCAGATGGAAATTTGAATACAGCCAGCCGACACGTGTTTCGTTATAGGGCTGCACATGCGCAGACACCACAACTCGTCAGGGCTTAATAGCTGAGATGTAAATCCATAGGCCCAGTTCCGGTGATAATTCCAACCCGGAAGGGTACCCTTGAGGTGTGTGTAAAAGAAATCCGTTGTCACGGGTTTTGTCGTGTTGTACCCCTTGTGATGTAAAACTCAATCCTGGGGTTTAGAATTCCGTTCCGTATATATTACAGAGTAAGTAGTTTCCAAATAACAACCAACGTAAACACGGGTGCGTGTATTACGAGGTCCTATGGCCGAATCGCCCTCGCGCTCGTAGCGTCTGAAACCCGGAAGTCAAGAATGTTTGGATGAAAAAAAGTACAAGGAGCCTTCTCCAGCTTCATCTGCGGGTAAAAAAGACCCAGAATCGCATGGAAGAAATGCAGGGAAAAGTAGGAAAATGGGGGTATAGTGAGCCCAGATCTTCTACAATGCCAGAGAGCGTTTCATTTGAAATCTTTTAGACAGTTATTAAATGATTCTAACAATATCTCCCCTATTTTCCGTGCTTTGATGTATGCCCCACCAGACTTATTGAACCACTCTCTCTATAAATTCGTAAACCCATAATTTAAAAAAAAAATCTGACTAAAATCTCTCCAATGGGCCCGCAAACTGTGGCATCAAATCAGGAAGATGTTACAGATTCCATATTGTAGCCACTATGCGCCAATATGGAGATCGCCAGGAACCCCCGCATATCTGCAAGACTCTTTAGCTATCCAGATAAGGGATAAGGGAATTTGCAGATGGGGCCAGTTGTTGGAAGGTACTAAGTTAAAATCTTGGCAAGACTTTCAGGGGATCACAGAAGGAGCTGTCTCTCATTTTAAATACTGTCAGTTACTAAGCTGGGCGAAGACTCTGAGACGGGGGAAACAAAACAAACTTTACGAAGCAAAAATAGCATTGCGTCCTCGACTACAGAAAGAAGTCTCGGTTTGGTATTATTGGTACAATCATCAGAAGACCCTAGTACATGGCGTACGGAGATGTGGAGGAGGGAACTACCGGAGTATGATCTAGAAGCACTATGGCAAGTATCTACATCTCTTTTGTGGTAGTGTGTAAAATCCGCGCCTTCAAAGAAAAAACACCTCTTTACTATCCATAAGGCCTACTGGACGCCTCGAAGATTGGCAAAGATGGGCCAGCAAACAGTGAAGAAGTGCCAAAAGTGCAGAGAACCCAACGTACATGAAACACATATGTTCCCGTGGTGTCCCTCCATCCAATTGTTCTGGCAGAAAGTGGGTAAAATCTTGTCAGATATGGTGGGCCAAGAAATCAAGGTGAGGCTGGCATTGGTAATATTTGGGGTGATACTGGAAGAAGAATCTATTGGTAACATACCTAAACCTCTTAAGGTACTTATCTTTATCTTAATACTAGCTCGTAGAGAATTGTGTATTAAGTGGATCTTACCCATTGCACCCTTAGAATTTGAATGGATAAATTCCATCCACGGAATAGCCAAAATGGATAGAGCAATTCGCTCTAATAAGAGAACGAAGTGCTGGAGTATATGGGATAACTGGTTGGAGAATGTTTGCCTTTAGTAGTAATTAAATCTCTTTTCGTTTTCACACCTCTCCCTATTCCTCATGGGAACCATTTTAACTGTAAATCTACTTCTCAAACTCTACTGGAGATGTATTGGTACCCCGTTACATAAAATATATATTTTAAAAAGTATTTTCTTCTATTTCATTTCGTAACTGAAATAATGACTACTATTAGTCCTATGATTAAGTATCAGTAAATACAGGATTCTCTCAAGAATCTAGGAGATTCATCAAGACGGATTGGTGAATCTAGAAAGAGAATTTAAGTAAGAACCTGTAATCAAGGAGAAAAGAGTAAGCCGACTTCGAAGAACAGGATCCCGTGATGGTTACCATCCCCTCCTAAAGGGAGAGAGCGGGTTTCACTCGGTTAGGACGGTAAGAGACTAAGTCGGTAATCTCTTCTTTCTCCAGCTTTATACTGACCAAACATATGAGAACATCCTTTTTTTTTTTTTTAAAGAAATATATAGAACGCGCGCACGCAGAACGGGAAATTTGAATACAGCCAGCCGACACGTGTTTCGTTATAGGGCTGCACATGCGCAGACACCACAACTCTTCAGGGCTTAATAGCTGAGATGTAAATCCATAGGCCCAGTTCCGGTGATAATTCCAACCCGGAAGGGTACCCTTGAGGTGTGTGTAAAAGAAATCCGTTGTCACAGGTTTTGTCGTGTTGTACCCCTTGTGATGTAAAACTCAATCCTGGGGTTTAGAATTCCGTTCCGTATATATTACAGAGTAAGTAGTTTCCAAATAACAACCAACGTAAACACGGGTGCGTGTATTACGATGTCCTATGGCCGAATCGCCCTCGCAGCGTCTGAAACCCGGAAGTCAAGAATGTTTGGATGAAAAAAAGTACAAGGAGCCTTCTCCAGCTTCATCTGTGGGTAAAAAAGACCCAGAATCGCATGGAAGAAATGCAGGGAAAAGTAGGAAAATGGGGGTATAGTGAGCCCAGATCTTCTACAATGCCAGAGAGCGTTTCATTTGAAATCTTTTAGACAGTTATTAAATGATTCTAACAATATCTCCCCTATTTTCCGTGCTTTGATGTATGCCCCACCAGACTTATTGAACCACTTTCTCTATAAATTCGTAAACCCCTAATTAAAAAAAAAAATCTGACTAAAATCTCTCCAATGGGCCCGCAAACTGTGGCATCAAATCAGGAAGATGTTACAGATTCCATATTGTAGCCACTATGTGCCAATATGGAGATCGCCAGGAACCCCCGCATATCTGCAAGACTCTTTAGCTATCCAGATAAGGGAAAAGGGAATTTGCAGATGGGGCCAGTTGTTGGAAGGTACTAAGTTAAAATCTTGGCAAGACTTTCAGGGGATCACAGAAGGAGCTGTCTCTCATTTTAAATACTGTCAGTTACTAAGCTGGGCGAAGACTCTGAGACGGGGGAAACAAAACAAACTTTACGAAGCAAAAATAGCATTGCGTCCTCGACTACAGAAAGAAGTCTCGGTTTGGTATTATTGGTACAATCATCAGAAGACCCTAGTACATGGCGTACGGAGATGTGGAGGAGGGAACTACCGGAGTATGATCTAGAAGCACTATGGCAAGTATCTACATCTCTTTTGTGGTAGTGTGTAAAATCCGCGCCTTCAAAGAAAAAACACCTCTTTACTATCCATAAGGCCTACTGGACGCCTCGAAGATTGGCAAAGATGGGCCAGCAAACAGTGAAGAAGTGCCAAAAGTGCAGAGAACCCAACGTACATGAAACACATATGTTCCTGTGGTGTCCCTCCATCCAATTGTTCTGGCAGAAAGTGGGTAAAATCTTGTCAGATATGGTGGGCCAAGAAATCAAGGTGAGGCTGGCATTGGTAATATTTGGGGTGATACTGGAAGAAGAATCTATTGGTAACATACCTAAACCTCTTAAGGCCCTTATCTTTATCTTAATACTAGCTCGTAGAGAATTGTGTATTAAGTGGATCTTACCCATTGCACCCTTAGAATTTGAATGGATAAATTCCATCCACGGAATAGCCAAAATGGATAGAGCAATTCGCTCTAATAAGAGAACGAAGTGCTGGAGTATATGGGATAACTGGTTGGAGAATGTTTGCCTTTAGTAGTAATTAAATCTCTTTTCGTTTTCACACCTCTCCCTATTCCTCATGGGAACCCTTTTAACTGTAAATCTACTTCTCAAACTCTACTGGAGATGTATTGGTACCCCGTTACATAAAATATATATTTTAAAAAGTATTTTCTTCTATTTCATTTCGTAACTGAAATAATGACTACTATTAGTCCTATGATTAAGTATCAGTAAATACAGGATTCTCTCAAGAATCTAGGAGATTCATCAAGACGGATTGGTGAATCTAGAAAGAGAATTTAAGTAAGAACCTGTAATCAAGGAGAAAAGAGTAAGCCGACTTCGAAGAACAGGATCCCGTGATGGTTACCATCCCCTCCTAAAGGGAGAGAGCGGGTTTCACTCGGTTAGGACGGTAAGAGACTAAGTCGGTAATCTCTTCTTTCTCCAGCTTTATACTGACCAAACATATGAGAACATCCTTTTTTTTTTTTTAAAGAAATATATAGAACGCGCGCACGCAGAACGGGAAATTTGAATACAGCCAGCCGACACGTGTTTCGTTATAGGGCTGCACATGCGCAGACACCACAACTCTTCAGGGCTTAATAGCTGAGATGTAAATCCATAGGCCCAGTTCCGGTGATAATTCCAACCCGGAAGGGTACCCTTGAGGTGTGTGTAAAAGAAATCCGTTGTCACGGGTTTTGTCGTGTTGTACCCCTTGTGATGTAAAACTCAATCCTGGGGTTTAGAATTCCGTTCCGTATATATTACAGAGTAAGTAGTTTCCAAATAACAACCAACGTAAACACGGGTGCGTGTATTACGATGTCCTATGGCCGAATCGCCCTCGCGCTCGTAGCGTCTGAAACCCGGAAGTCAAGAATGTTTGGATGAAAAAAAGTACAAGGAGCCTTCTCCAGCTTCATCTGCGGGTAAAAAAGACCCAGAATCGCATGGAAGAAATGCAGGGAAAAGTAGGAAAATGGGGGTATAGTGAGCCCAGATCTTCTACAATGCCAGAGAGCGTTTCATTTGAAATCTTTTAGACAGTTATTAAATGATTCTAACAATATCTCCCCTATTTTCCGTGCTTTGATGTATGCCCCACCAGACTTATTGAACCACTTTCTCTATAAATTCGTAAACCCCTAATTAAAAAAAAAAATCTGACTAAAATCTCTCCAATGGGCCCGCAAACTGTGGCATCAAATCAGGAAGATGTTACAGATTCCATATTGTAGCCACTATGCGCCAATATGGAGATCGCCATAAATAGAAAGAAATATATAGAACGCGCGCACGCAGAACGGGATAAGTCAGAGGCGTTGTTAGCTTAGTTGGCTAACCCTGCCCGAAAGAGGACGGTTATTTTGGAAATAAACTGCCCGCGGGGAACCTATTTATCCCCTACAGGGAATTAATGATCAGTTTTTAGCCTACTACACGGACCTTTATCAGAGCAAAGTGGCATTGCAGGATGATGCCTTAGAGGAGTTTTTAGCTACAGCTGATCTCCCACACCTTGATAAGCTGCAGGCCGACCTCTTAGGCCAAGAGAAAACTTTAAGGGAGGTCAGGGGTGCGATAAAACATATGTCAAGGAAAAAAAACCCTGGGGCAGATGGACTACAGATTGAATTTTATTTGACTTACATTGACCTTATGGCTCCTAAATTAGTGGCCCTTTATAATGAGGCGAAGAGCGTGGGGGTGCTGCCTGTTTCAATCCGCGAGGCCATCATTATCCCACTGCTGAAGCCGGGTAAGATAGCCTCGGACAGAACTGCTTATCGCCCGCTCACTATGCTCACCGTTGATTATATAATTTTGAGCCGGATCTTGACGACCCGGATGCTCCCCTATATGGTGCAATTAGTGCACAAAGTTCAGGCATGGTTCATCCCAACAAGGAACACTGCTGTCAATGTCCGGCGTTTACTTCATATAATGGAAACTGATTCCTATCTGTCGTCCTCTGCTGCCATTTTCTTGGTGGATATAGAAAGGCATTCGATAGCCTTGAATGGCCGTATCTGTTTCAAGTACTGCGCAGGTTTGGTTTGAGCGATACTTTTGTCGCTTGGACTGTGTTGTTATATAATTCTTCTACTGCTCGAGTGAAGACAGTAGGCCTGATATCAGAGGCTTGCACCGTGAACCGAGGGACGCGACAAAGATGTACGCTCTCCCCACTGTTGTTTGCCTTGGCTTTAGAGCCTCTGGCGGCTCAGGCCAGATCGGGCCGACGCTATTCGGGGCTTAATGTGCATGGTACTATTCAATACATTGCGCTTTATGCGGATGACCTGTTCTTGTTCCTAGCAAACACAACAGATGCCCCTGGCGGAGCGAAGGGCTTGCTCCGACGTCTTGCAGCAGTTTTGGGGCTTAAGGTGAATTGGGTGAAGTCTTGTCTGTTCCCCACTGTCCCATTGAATGGGGGACCTTTGACTACTGATAGTGTACTATGGGAGTATAGATGCTTGCCATACCTCGGGACCCACATTTATCATACGCCGGCTGATATGCTGGAGGGAAATGTGGGAAGAACTATTCGGAACCTTCAGGGCAACCTGGAATTCTGGGGGACCTTTCTCTCTCAGTGGCAGGCCATGTGGCCCTACTTAAAATGGTGGTTCTCCTTCGGTTATTGTATTTTTTTTTGTACACTGCAAGTCTGAATACCTGTGTAGATTTTTAAACGACTACAATCAATGATCACAGGTTTCATTTGGGTGATGGGCAGGCGTCGGGTGGCACTGAAAACGCTCATGAGGCCGAAAATTGATGGTGGACTGGCAGTCCCTGATTTTGACACATACTACCTGGCAGCCTAATTGCAGTGGCTTCCTCAAGCAAAGGCACTGGCATTTTGTAGCCCGGCTGAGCAAGATGGAGGGTGGGGCCTGGGTAAGGTGCTGTCCTGTATTATTTTGCAACAGCCATTACGACTCCAGATGCTTATTACTGAGTTGAGGACGTTTCAGAGTTGTTGGAACAGGAGCCAGCGGAGGGTGCAGGCTGGCCGTCCTTATGCCCGGGAGATCCCTTTAGTCATGTGTGATGCACTCCCATACGGAGGTAACTGGGCTGCGCTGGCTGACTGAGGTGATCGAGGATTACATTTATTGGGTGATTTATATGAGGTTGGTGCCCTCTTCCCCTTTAATACATTGAATGACAGGTATGACCTCCTCGGGGAGGCTTTCTGCTACATTCGGCCCTAGTTATGGCCATCCAAAAGCACTGGAGAGAAGGATTATCAGAGCCGCAGACCTCTATGTCTTGTCAGTACTTAATGATGGCGGCAGGGACCTTCAGGGCAGTTACTTGCCTTTATAGACCCATGACGTGTGAATCGCTTGCACCGCTGCGGGAGCTCCAACAGAAATGGGAAGAGTACTTGGGCAAAGTGATCCCAGAAATGGTGCTGGCTGAGTTGGTGTAGAGGGCGTGAAAAAGTTCTAGAAATGCCCGTTTCCAGTTGGTGCACTTTTTAATACCACATAGGGCGTACCTCACCCCGGCTAAAATTAACACATACTTTGGCACGGGCACTGCGCTCTGCCCTAGATGCAACTCAGAGAATGCGGATGTGAAAATTATAAAATTGGTGGGTGAAAAAAGTGCAAAAAGATCATCTTCGGGGTCCGGTTCGAGGACGACGTAGGTACACTACGGGTGCCGAGCGTCGAGGGCGGTGTGCCGAATACGCTCCCACCCCCCTCCTGAGACCTATGGTGTTTATTCCTAACACCTGAAAAGTGCAGAAACGATCAGTAGAAGCCTCCTAAACCAGGAGTAATTAGGAATTAATCAATTATTCCTAATTTTTTTGCACTTTTTTCACCCACCAATTTTATAATTTTCACATTTCACGTCCCTAGGTAAGGGTGGGCCTTAGAGTGCCCATACCGCCAGGGTTTATTACACCCAGTCCTGACGAATTGCCGGGTAAATTAACACCGTTTCGATGGCAAGAAACATGTTGACTACTCTCTAGGATCCCACCACTCAATTAAAAGTGGACTGGATCCTCACATATATTTTATACTTTTTGTCCTTAGTGATCATTTAATAAAATTACTTCAGACACACTACTGACAATTTTAATACCCTCATCACTCACTATATGTTCATTTTCACTCAACACGCCCTAAACTCACCAACCAGCTCCGCAGTAATCCTGGCGTTGCAGCACACCAAAGAGACATTCGGTCTCTTTGGTGGGGCCCGATGATGAAGCATGTCATCACTAGGTGGTGAGTGAGGGCCTTCCTAAACATCCCAGTGTGGTTGTTATTGTGCTCCTGGAATGGTTAATTTTCCTCCCAGACACTCTTCTTTTGTTTATTGGCATCTGGGTGATACCAGCGAAGGGTGTAATGACACTGGGCAGCTAAATAGTAGAGGCAAAGACCGAGGACCTCAAGACCTCTGTGCTCATAAGGAAATGTAGCAAAACCAAAGGGGATGATGGATGGAGGGTTGAACATTGCAAGCACTCACCCCCAGTCAACTGATCTGGTTCTAATACATCATCATTCTTTATCTCACTCCGCCACCCCAGTTCAGAAACGTAAGCGTGTCCCACTGGACACGGGGCGCGCACCAGCCCAAAGTAGCCGAATGAGGACTCCACGGAGAGTACAGAAGAAGGATTGTGGCAGGGGAATGGGTATGTTGGAGAAAAGATATAAGAAGCGGCGTAGCACAACCATCTTAAGGATGGCTACATGCCCCGCCATGGAGAGGGGTAACAGGACCCAGCGCTCTACCTGTGTGTTAAGATCTGCAATTGCTGGGCTATAGTTGCATTGCAGGACCTGGTCTCTGTTTCTGTGGAGATGAATGCCTAATTAGTTTGTGCCATCTGTAGCCTATTTGAATTGTGAATTCCGTAGGTGGTGGGTGGGTTATATCTGTCAGAGGGAAAAGTTCCAGTTTGGCCCATTTTATGCGAAGTCCGGAAAGACTCCACAACTCATGCATAAATGGGGGTGACTAAGGTGGGGGTTCCTGATAAAGAGCAGAATGTCATCTGCATATAGGTAGAGTATTAGAGTCCCGTGAGTGAGCTGCAGTCCGCGGTGTAGGTGCCGGTCTTGCATTATATGGACCAGAGGGTCCAATACAATTATAAATATGAGGAGGGATAGTAGGCAGCCCTGTCGAGTGCCACACAGGATGGGGAAGGCATCAGTGAGGGAGCCATTCACCCATAGTTGGACCGTGGGATTAGTGTATAGGAGCAAGATCAATGTGAGGAACGGGAGGGGAATAATGAGTTTACCTAGAACCACTTGGAGAAAAGGTCATTTGAGAGAATCGAAGGCCTTCTCTGCATCTAGCAGGGCCTCAGCTGCCGGTATGGAAGGGGACATTTTATTAAGCAAAGCAAAGATGGTATGGAGGTTTAATGAGGTGGATCAATGCGGAACAAAGCAAGATTGGGCTGGGGAGATAATTTGCTCCATCTACAAAGTCACTCTGATAGCAAGTACCATTGCCAGGCTTTTATTATCTACGTTTAGCAGTGACAGAGGGCGTTATGAACCAGAGGCAGACTTTGTTCTCCCGGACACCCTAGCGGTGATGCTCCCCAATGGAATCCCTAGGGATCCCGCGGACATTCAGACAGTATCTACCACTAGTTGGGCCTGGGATAATCTGCGCCGCACACTGGAGGCTCCCCTACTATATTCCTCGGCTCTCTCTCTTCCTAACTCCCGCTGGCTTGCCATAACGGGAGAAGAGTTGGTTATGCGTACACTGGCTGTAGATGACATTGTTAAATTTGGCAATCTTTTTCCGGGGGGCCATGTTTTCTTGTTGGCGGAAGACATTCGATTTCGATCGGCCACCTTCATGGATCGCTTTGTATTAAACAGGGTCCTCTCAGCGATGCGTGCCACCTTCCCAAGCTTTCCGCTTGAGCCTGACTCATTTGTCCCACTCACGACTATTATTGACGCAGACACAGGCGTGCACTTGATTTCCAAACTATATAAAACTTGCTCGTCCTTAATGGCCGTCAATGATCATAAGATTCGGGAGGCATGGTAGTCGGATTTGGGACACCCCATTACGGATGATCAATGGGAAAAGTGTTGTGTTGCTACGACAGACATATCATTAAACAGTCGCCATAAGCTATTACATTTTAAATTCTTGCACAGAGCGTACATCACTCCAGCTCGCTCACATAGAATTGACTCCTCCAGATCGCATCACTGCGTAAAATGCAACGCTTGACATGCAGATTTTGCACATTTAACCTGGACTTGCCCCAAACTACAGTCCTCCTGGAATGTGATACACCACACATTAGGCCTCATGATTAATCTAACTCTCTCCCCGCTACCTGAGATTGCGCTCATAGGGAACGTACTAAACTACCCCAAAGGAATTCGGAAATTCGCCGCTATCTGCTTTCTCCTAGCCAAACGGGAGATTGCTATTCACTGGGGTGGGAAGCGGGTTCCCACTTTACACGCTTGGTTACGGAGCCTAACATTGTAGCATGAACGGTGAGACATATGCTTACACACTTCCTCGCACTTCATGCCTGAAGGATATCTGGGCTCCCTTCAGGACTCACGTGGCATCCATCTCCTTAATATCTAATACACATGGGGACCACGGACTTGTTCCCACAGGGGTTGGACAAATGTGCGGGTGTGATGTTTATGATGTTTGTGATTCTTGAAGCTTTTGATTTTATCTGCTTTTCCCGAATATGTATAATCATGATGGGGCCCAAGGGGGGTGCTTGAGCTGACTTTCCAGCAATTGGTATAGACTGGGTGGGTGGGGCATGTGCAGGGCCGATCCTCCTTGGTAGTGACCCTAAAAGGGCTTTTCCCTTTTTTGTTTCTCGGATGTATTTGTTTACTGTCTATTGAGATTATGATATGACAGTGATGGTTTTGCATTCATTGTAATGTTACAAAATGACAAATAAAGTTTTTAAAAAAACAAAAAAAACCAAAGGGCGTTATGAGGCGCAACTGCTGGGATCCCTGCCAGGCTTTAACAAAAGGGACAGAACTGCATCGCGGAGCATAGGTGTTAGCACACCATTTGTCATTGACTCATTATACAGTGTCAAGAGGTGCTGGCCAGCCGCTACTTAAAGGCTTTGTAGGAAGCCCCAGTTAAACCATCTAGTCTTGGCACTTTAGCTCTGTCCATGGCGTCAATGGCTTGCGTTACCTCCTCCAGGGTAAACAGTTCACTCAGGAACCTTTAGTGACCATCTGTAAGCCATACCATCGCAATGTCTTCAAGATATGAGTATATGACACAGGGGGCATAGAAAAATGGGAGGCAAAGAGCTCCTGGTAATAGTTACAAAATGCCTCCAGGATGCGTTTCCCCGCTGGTAACAGTCACTCTAGCATCGGTTCGGAGTTCAACCACATAGTTCTGTGACCTATTTGAGTGTAATAAACATGCGAGGGTGCGGCACGGCCTCTCTCCCTCCCCATAGCGGCGGGCCTTAGTGTGTTTACCCATATACGCAATCTCCCTTTCTGCGTGGTCCCGAAATTCAGCCAATAGTACTGATCACTCATGCAATCAGACATATCAATCCGCATCTGCCGTACACTCCAAATCTCCCAGTCTACCCTCAACCCACTGTAGCTGGGTGCGGATGTCGCAAAGGATGCCCACATGTTTGGAATTGCACACCCTCGGATGTACGCTTTGAAGGCCTCCCCCAAGGTGGCCTACTGTGCTGAACCCCCCTCCCAATCCAGTAGAGTCAGCCCGTAATCTCGGCTTCCTTTTTGATAACACCTTGTCCTGCAAAGCCCAGGTTAACAAAGTCACTGCAGCTTGCTTTGGCAAAATGCGCATGATCAGGAAGATCTTCCCTTACCTTCCCCAGACTTCCCGCAAAACAATCGTCCACGCTCTCATTACGGCACATCTGGACTACGCCAACAGCCTATATGCTGGAGCCCCCCTCTATCTCATTGACCGATTGCAAATCGTTCAAAATGCGGCTGCTAGGCTTATTGGAAACATCCCTGCCCGCAACTCAGTCAAAGCTTATCGTAAAGATTTACACTGGCTCCCTATTGCTCGCAGAGTTCAGTATAAAATCCTTACCCTTGCCTTTCGAGCCATTCATGGAATTGGCCCATCCTACCTGAGCCAAAGGCTCAAACTATCTAAGTTTGAAAGAAACCTAAGGTCCAATAACCTACGCTTACTGGTTGTTCCCAGATTCAGGCTAGCCCGGAGTGGTGGCAGAACGTTCGGTGTGACGGCGGCTAAATTCTGGAACGACCTCCCTTTGAACCTTAGGCTCATCAAGTCTGAGCAGATTTTCAGACGCAAATTAAAAACCTGGCTGTTCACCCAACCTTGAGTAGGAGGGCTTCTGCTACAATGGGCTGGAAGGCAGGACCCTGGTATACTCCTCTGGTGATATTCTTGCTCTCTCAGCGCCGGGACACCCCCGACGGGGGTAGCTGCACGCTTTATAAGCTTCTTAAATAATAATAAAAGGTAGCCTTGGTAGAGACAGTTCCAGTTTTTGATGTGAAGAACTCGATAATGGAGCTTTGTAGTTCACTCTGAAACACTTGGTCATGGAGTTTGTCACTGTGAAATCGCCAGCTGCCTTACAAAATCTGGATCTTCAGCAGGACAGGACTGTGGTCCAAGAGTGCCTGTAGGCAAACAACAATTTCAGGGATCCACGAGTGGACAGCGGCCAAGAGAAACCAGTAGTCCAGCCATGTCCAGAGAGAGTCTGGTGCCAAATAGAACGTGAAGCCGGGAATCGATGGATAGTGAGTCCACCATGCATCGTGAAGGGAATATGTGTCCTTGATGTGTCCAAATATTTCCCAAGCGCGGGGTTTGTCAGTAGATTGTGGAGTTAGACTGCAGACAGTGTAACACATTAGGATCTCCACCCAGTATTAGGTGGTCCACTTCAAAGCCGTCCAGGCGAGAGTATACGTTGCAGAAAAAGCTAGTCATCTACGTTTGGGGCGTATATGTTCACTAGTAGGACATTTTTGTCTACAAGAGTGCTGTGGAAGAGGGGAGACAACCTTTACAATGCAACTTTTACTACGCAGTGCCATTACGACGCAACTTTTACAACGCAAACCATTACAACGCATTGCGCTGGGGGGCGCTCTAGGATAGGGAATAGGTTTAATTTACTATCCAACACCTTCCCTACTATCCACGGGGACTGGAGTTGGAATAGTAAATTAAACCATTCACTATCCAGCGCCGTAAAGCACTATGCGTTGTAATGGTATGCGTTGTAAAAGTTGCGTCGTAATTGCATGCGTTGTGAAAGCATGCGTTGTGATGTCATACATCCGTGGAAGAGCAGATGCCCGCAGCACGGGTCCGAGTGACATGAATGGCAGAAAAATGGAACAGCTCTATGGATCAGGAAACAAGTGCCACAGTAATATGAACTATAGCATGAAAAATAAGGGTGTTGCCCCAGCTCTTAGCAAAGCCTTGATCAATGTGCGGGGGAAGGTGCGTCTCTTGTAGGAAAGCAAGCTTGATGGAATGTTTATTTAAATAGGACAGAACCTGCTTCCCCTTCTGCGGATTATTAATGCTGCATATGTGCCATGAAATGACGGATAGGTCAACTGATCTAGACATTGTGTAGACTGTTGGTGTGTGAAGAAAGTGTAGTACTAAAACATAAACAATATGTGGTGATGTGCACATGGTGAAGTGTAGTGTGGCATGCAAAATCTATAGACAATCCAACTACAGCAAAAAACAACCTCACCAACCTTCCACGCCACACCCACACCAGATTAGACGACATCCAGCAAATTACAAGTAAACAAGTAGAGAAAAAAAGGAAACCCCAATATGTGAAGGTTGGTGATCACCATGAGGGCGTAACAACAACATGGCCACCGACTACCCTGTAAAGAACAATTATGAATACTAGTGTGGTGTAGTCGCCACTATAAAAGACATTCACATAGACTAAAAGTGATACCTTGACTAGTAATGTCCGGCAGGAAGGAGCTCTGCACCATCAGTACAGGACTCCCCACCATCTAAGCAGGCATTTTCAAGTGGACGCATTGCGGGGAGCTGAGGGCAACTGCCCAGGCCCCCCTGGCTCGCAGTGGGTGGGCGATGATCGGTCAGGCGCGGAGGACCCAGCATGAACACTTTTACAGAAGGCCTCCATGTCCGCCGTAGATGAGCCAAGTAGAGCATGGCATAACAAACTTCCCAGCTTGCTGACAGCATTTTTGGCATCTTTAAATTTTCGCCTGGCCTTCTGCATGATTGGAGTCAAGTTCGGGAACATTTAAATATGTGTGTCTTGGTGCTGCAGGGGGCCTCTCTCGCAGGCTGAGTGAAGAGCTACATCTCTGTCTCTGTAGTTGAGGAGAAGGGCTTTAAGATATCGTGGAGAAGCGCCCTCTGGCGGGCGTGGACCCCAGAGAGTGATGCACCTGCACCATTGCAAAGATAGCAGTGAAGCTAGAGAGTTCAAAAAGGGCCATCAAAAGTTGCTCCCCAAAGACCTCGGGCCAGCCCATGTTGGTGGTCTCCGCAATTCCGGAAATGGGATGTTATTCCTGCGGGACTGTGCCTTTAGGTCTTCATTCTTAATGGCCATCTGCTTTCGTATATATGCTCCAATTTGTCAAGGTGCTTCTGCATTGTAATAGTGGTGTCTTCTAGACCAGAGATCCTGTCCTGCACCTCGTCAATCCTGGCCCGTCTCAGTCCAGCTGCTCCCAGCTTGTCTATGCGGTGTCATACTGTGCCGCCACAAAGCCAAAGCAAGCCTTGTGCACGGACATTTTGGCTGAAGTGCTACATGAAGCGGACTTGTCAGGGCTGCTGCCCGTGGGCTCTTCCGTTTCTGAATGGGCGCTGCGGCTCCCGGCTGTGCCAGCACGGTCAAATGTGACCCTTCACTGTTTGGGGTCTGAACGGCCCCTGTCGCAGTCTCAATGGGCCGCTGGCTCAGCCGGAGAGGGTCTGGTGTCATATCCTGGGGCGTAACGGGCGCTGGCCTGTGTGGGAAGGGCAGAACCAGTCAGCCCACTGCAGTCCGATAGTCCAGGGGCACAGTGCAGCCGGGGCCCAGCCACGGCCCGTGGAGGGAGTTGCGGTGGGGCATGCGGAGCGGTGGAGGAGTAGGGTGGGGGGTGATAAACACCGGAATCTGGATGATTGCAGGTAAGTAAACAATTACATTAATAAAAACGAATTTCGTTCCGTGCCCTGCGCCCCCAGGGTTACCTGCAGCACTGGGCTGCTGTTTACTTCAGCGAGCACTAACATTCAACAAGATGTTAAATGAATGGGAAAGTTCTTATTTACAAGCTAAGTGCACTTAAGTAAAATATTTTAATGAAGTATCCTGCAACATTTAGCAACCACAAAGTCCAACTCCTATGTCTCAGGCTCACCACAGACCACACTTTGCAGACCCTCAGAAAACGTTTGAGAGTATCTATGATCTAGATACACGCTACTGTTCCTTACCGTGACCCTCATAGTGGCTAGAAGGGATATCGGAACCCCCGACTGTGACTCAGTGGAGAAGGGAAGTAGATTGGTGCATGCAGGCCGTACGAATAGTGTCTAAGGCCAGAGAATGTCCCCGGAAATTTGAGAGAGTGTGGGGGCAATGGAGGTAGTATAGAGATCTGGACTAACCTGGGGGTAGGGTCAGGATGTTGCTGTACTTTTAGGCAATCTGTGCTCTGGGGAACTGTACTTCGCAAGTGTCACATTGTTTCAAGTGTATTAACTTTAGTTTCTCATCTGTTAGAATGAAATAAAAATATTTTTTTAAGTGTAAAAAAAAAGAAAACAAAATATTATTAGTGCAGTGACACAAGGGCTCAGGGGTTAGAGAATCCCACTACATCTCAATTCTGGCTCTCTTTTACTGTTCAACTTGGGGGCGGTTGAGGCCATTTTCCTACCCTGCATTAGTGACCTCAACATCCTTGCTGCACCATTACACAGAATGTATTTAACTACATTGCTCACAAAGTGACTCGCCACCACCTTTCATTTACTTACCAAATTTGCAAGAAAGGATCACACTATGTGAACAAAAACGGCCAAATTATTCTGTAATCTCAGAACAATTTTGTGTTGGTGCCAAGCATTCTTGACCCCAATGCTCCCTTGAGCTGTTTAGTGGCTTTGAGGCTGACAATGATGCCCCCCCCTCCCCGCCCCTAACAGGATGCAGACTGCAACTGCAGAACCTTTGTTCAAAGCTGCACTTTTCCTATCAAATCTCCAGACAGTCTAGTTTTAATCATATCTCAAATCTTATCTCAAATCTTCCGAGGCAGGCAGATATGCTATTTACAAAATGCAAACCTTTGGCTGCGTCGGGGTTGACCTTCTTCTGCACAGATAGGCCAGAGGTACCTGCTTATATGTAGATGTAAATGCCAGCATTTGTAAAGCGCACAGCTACCTCCGGAGAGGTGTCCCAGGGCTGGGGGCTGTCGGGAAGATTAAGCGCGCTATTGCCCAGAGTCACATGGTGCTGGGCTAACCTGGCGCTGGAACCAGGGATCGAACCGTGAAACCTGTGGTCTGGAAGCAGGCACCCTGGCCGCTGCGCCACACCTCTTCCACTATCTATTAAATAATTTTTTTTTTTAAGTCAAGCCAATATATATGGGATAAATCACTCCTGCAGTACATTAAAAAGGTTGTGTAAATCACACAGGAGGCCTGTGACCACATAGAGGAACGACTCGAGGCCTAAGGTTGTGTCCCTTTATGAGGTGACTTGTAATGTAACTGTCCCTTGCCCGGCCTGGAATAGTACATGCATCTGCCTTTGACAAGAACTCGCTGTGTTTTTATTGCCAGACGCTAAAGCATATGATAGGACTTTGGAAAACCCACAAAAATGCAGGTTTGATGCAGTTCAACAGGTATGCAAAAACCAACAATACCCTTGTCTGCTTCTACCACTAAACATACAAACGTAGCAATTTCAACACTCAGTATTCGCACATGCCCCCGACGAATGTAAAATGAATCAGGACTTGCAGTTACCTTGAAAGTGTCGTTTTGGCGCACCTAAGTTTAATTGAAACTTTTGTGAAACTGTCCATCAAATACTATCTGCTGAAAAGTGATCAGATTATCGAGTGCAATAGTCTAAAATCAGTTCTTTACAAAAGTCTGCATTGAATATACTGCTATTCCACGGCTACAGTTTTCTCCGAGAAGGAGTAAGGGGTTGCGCCAGCAGCGAGTAATTATTTCTCTTCCCCCCCCCCCCATCTCTGCTGCGGACCCGCCGTGTGCACGGCTCCCCCTGTCAGCACTGACGGCTCAGACAAGACGTCTCCCAGCCTC
This sequence comes from Lissotriton helveticus, assembly GCF_964261635.1. Taxonomy (NCBI): domain Eukaryota; kingdom Metazoa; phylum Chordata; class Amphibia; order Caudata; family Salamandridae; genus Lissotriton; species Lissotriton helveticus. The sequence continues at coordinate 11,442,572 of NC_136064.1, forward strand.
GGCCGCGACCTGTGCTCCCCGGATCTCGTTAGCACTGTCAGTCCCCACCCGAGCAGGGACCCCGCGTCTTCCCTCTCCCCCGCCTGACTGCTGCTGCCACGGCTGAGCGGCTCAGAGGCGGCTGGGCTGACATCTCTGCCTATTATCTGTAGCGCCAACCAGGACAGCGGCTGACTGCTGGCATCATGACGCTTGAGCTGAGAGGCCTTTATCGGTGCTGCACGACGAGGGTTATTCCTCATATTTCATGATGAAAACGAGCTGAAGCATTGTTACAATATAATATTACCCGAGCAGTTGATACATGGATGTCCTCAAAACACCCACGTGTAGTAAAGGAAAGTTCTGCACGTTGTGATTGCTCCTGGGGGGTCGAGATAATTTGTAAAATAATTAGGGCCCTCAGCAGGAGGACACTACAGCTTGCACCATTTGTTGCCCATGCCAATACTTCCAATGACAGTACCAATACAACTAACCATCACACTCTTATAAGTGTGACAATTCCTACTTTTCCAGGCCCCGGACGCTTTAAGAATGGCCTTAGAGCAAGGTGTAAGAAGTCATTGTGAATGAAAATTGAATTATTAAACAGCTATTGTTGTGCTCATACCTAAATTAGGCAGACAGCGCCACCATGTGGTAGACTACCATAAGTGCCAGTGTTGGCAATTAAGTGCTGGTGCCGAGGCCCGGAAGCCACCGTCTCAAATTAAACACTGCCTGGTACCAAAGAATGTGCCCACTAAATCGCGCCCCCTGGTGCAAGTCAGGCCGGCTTTGTTAGTAATATTAATCATTCATCATCATGTAGCTTCCTTCTCCGTAGTCCGTGGGCAATGATTTGGCACCAATGGGCCCATTTCCCGTTACAAAGGCCACTATCACTGTTGTTGCTGTATGGCCCTCGTAGAGCGGCCTCAGCAGCTTGGCCAAGAATAAGGTTCCTTGATGACTCCATGTCATCAGGGACCCTATGTTCTAGTCCACACTAACTGTATTCAGAAAGCTCAGGTCAAGCGGGTCACATCGAGTGAATCAGGACAGCAACTCTTAGAATACATAAAGTTGCCAAATCAAAACCTAGGACTGGAATTTGGTGTCTCTGATGACAGAGTCTTCTAGTTATCATTGGTAAGAAGTAAAGTATGGGGGAGTCGAGAGACGGTTTAAATCATGGGTAAAGCGCTTAGTGACCCAGAGCCTCGCTCTCGATATCACCTCTGGAGATTTCTGTAGCTCATCATCAACCCTTCTCCAACATAGTCCTAATGATTTTTGGAGCCTGGGCAAGACATATATTAACTGTTTTTGTGTGAGTCTGTCTGTGAACGTTTAACGTTTTCAGCCTAGAGGATGCTCTAGGGCAGTGATACTCAAAAGTAGGTTGTATGACATTACAACGCATGCTAATACATCGCATGCCATTACATTGCGGTTTTTACAACGCAAGTCGTTACAACGACTTGCGTTGGAGGGCGCTGGACTTAGGAGTAGTATAATTTACTATTCCAACTCCAGTCTACATACAGTAGGGAAGGTGTTGGATAGTAAATTATACTATTCCTTGTCCTAGAGCGCCATCCAGCGCAAGTCGTTGTAACAACTTGCGTTCTAAAAACCGCGATGTAATGGCATCGCGATGTAACGACTGCGTTGTAAACAACGTTTCCCCAAAAGTACGGCCCGGGGCCCGCATTATTTGAGGCCCCCTGGGTAGTAGCAGCACTGGGCTGCTGTTTACTCAACTCAGCACTAACATGAATCAAAATGTTAAATATACAGCAAGCACTTATTTAAAGGTTATTTCCAGTTAGAGAAAGGAAGTTACTAGGCCCTTAACTTTAGGAACAAAAGACAGCAACTAGATATACATAATTTGCTTCCCTTACATCCACTTTAAACACCCCGCTGGCATCAGTGTAGCTCTCAGTCACACCATAGACCAAACTTTGCGGCCCCAAGCAAAATGTTTGTGAGGACCCATGTTCTAGAGCAGCTTCATGTAGCCTCTGCATACATGCTATACCTACGACAGGGCAGTAGGAATTCTCCCTTACCGAATGGCAACAAGGCTGCCAAGGCCCACCCTTTGTGAAAGCCTTACCCCCGTGCAAAACCAGACTTTGAACCTCCCTAGTAAATGAAGGCAAGACAAATGTAATTGAGTGCTCTTCTAGAGGATTTCAGCACAGTGACGTTAAATGAGCCCAACATAAGCAATCAACCCACTAGGACCCGTTGTTGGAATGATGAATAATTACCATAGAAAGGGAAGTCCTACTATCCAATGTACCTCCTGAAGTGACTCTCATATAAAGTGCCAGAGTGATCGATGTGCTAATGCTCAGGAGGGAACTGCGCCCTCGCCTCAGTTTCCTCTATTGTTGATCTTCTCATACAAGAAATTGAGAACTGATTTCCTTGGATCAAACACAGTTACAGCACCCTATGTAGAGTGGTCCCAGCACATCAGCACCGGCCTAGGAAATGGACAGATACACAGGGAACCCAGCATGATATTATATCCTGTTGGTCCGATACACACCTTATTCTACCACAGTAACCTCTTGGCAATCAAGGCACTCATCTAGACGACATCCTCATGGCATATGCAAATGGGAAGATCAACAGACCTTGACAAAGCAGACCTTGATGGCATCCCTGGACGAACTACAGGAGACACTAAGAAAGACTCTTTAAGAGCAAATTAAATCAGTGAAATTGGAGATACATGGTGCCCTGGCAAAATGCACAATAATATATCCAATCATTTGGTGAAAGAGGGAGCCACAGTGAAGACCCGATCTCACATACCAAAGTTCTTGATACCAAGGAAACAACATGGATGATAGCGGAAGAGTTGGACTTTGAAGACCCTGTACAAAGGTACACAAATGTCATCACCTTCTGTACTAAGTTATACACCTCCATCCTGGGAAACAAGGTACCAAGGGCCATATGTATCAAGCAAAATTGCGATTGCAAACGCCGAAATTCGCAGAATTTCAGCATTTGCGATTGCAATTTTGCTAAATGGTATGTATGAAGGCAAATCTGCATGCAAAATAAGGAATAAACAAAATTTGCGATTCTTTATTTTGCGATTGCATTTAAGGAATCACATATTTTGCGATTCCTTAAATGCAATGTAAGAAGCACCAAAAAAGTGCAATTTTGCATTAAGGAATCGCAAATTACCACCAACTTCAAGTTGGTAGTAATTTGCGATTCCTTTAAAAAATGCACTTTTTTTCATTTTTCAAAGTGCAATGTGAAGCACATACATGTATATGCGCCACATGTGCACCCATGCCTATTTCAGGGGTGCAACAGGGTGTCCTTTTAACACCCTTGAATTTGCATTCTCAATTTGCGATTCTCTAATTGCTAAACGCAAATTGAGAATGTATTCCCATTCATTCCTATGGGTCTCTAGGCAACTTGAAATTTGCAATTAAGGAATATGTAGGATTCACAAAATGTATTGCAAATCCTACATACATAGCATTTTACAATTCTCAAATAGCGATTCACAAAAAAATCGCTATTTGAGAATCGCAAAAGAGAATTTTGATACATGTGGCCCTCAATGACATGGCAATCATGAGAGCTCATAGAGTTTCCCCGAACTCATGGATCGACGCACGCGCCCGAGAGACAAATAAGCAAAGATCACCTTGTTCGAAGTCGAAGTTAGGCTCTTGAGAGTTGCTCGTCAGAGAGACACCATTGAGTTTGACAAATTTGTGCTACAATTGTACTAGGGTTTTTACCCCGTGACACTGGCTAGGAGCAAGATCATGGTTAAGGTAACAATGTAACTTTTAAACAGACAGATCAAGTACAGATGGGCCTATCGCTTTGCTTTGATATGTTGCATGAGTTTAATCAACCAAGCCTTCCTACAAGGGTCAAACACTTCTGCAGAAAAATCGCCCATGGAATACTCATTGAACCCGAACTGGGACTCCCAGCCTTATCCTAATCACCGCCTCCGGCCTTATAGGGTTACCGAACATTTGACTGATGCTGAAATTCACTCCCTCTTACTTTCTTGCATCGCCCCTCGTATTGACTCATCTCCCTCTACATCCAATATCCAAACTATACCCTCCAACCTGCTGAGAGAATCCAGTGTCAATCTCAAATCTATGAACAAGGAAAACTTATTAACTGTCCACACATCACACCCCGAAACTGTATTAACAAAAATCTCACATCAAATCGAAGCTTATTAACAGCAGATAAGCTGTAAGGCACACAGCTGATTTACGCATGAACTATACCAACAAATATTAACCAAAACCTGGCTCAATGACACTTCTACATCAATCTTGGACATTTGAGTGATCCCCTGAATATGACAACATTAAACTGGATAGACCACTTAAAATTAGGGGCAGCATTGCATGCATCTACCATGCCAGTCTCTCCCTGCGACATACACAATTGGCGCCAATGTCCTGGTGTCAACACTTGGGCATTGAAATCCTGAACAACAAAATTGTATGTACACTCCACACTATCCGTCATCCCCTGGTGACAATCTTCTTTTCATCGAACAAATAATGGAGACCATATCTGCCAACTCTGACCAACTCCGAGTCATGTCTTCCTTAGGGATTTCAACTTACACTGGAACAAAGAAAATGACCGATTAATATGCACATTCAAGACTTTCCTTTCTGACCTTAACTTTACTGAATCATGCAACAGCCCAACAAATAACGAAGGCTCCACACTAGACCTAATCATAGCTAAAGATAACATCATACAACTGGATGCCATAGCACCGTGTGACTGGTCGGATCACTTCCTAATCTCTTTTTTCATTTTGGAAAGGGTGTTGATTAGACAAGGACAACCTCATAAGTCCAAACAATGGTCTCGAGATCTGAGGAACATCAACGTAAATGACTGTACGCACATGAGCAATAATCTTCTGCCCCCACCCCGTACTTGATAAATTTGGACGTTACATTTACTGACAGATATATTTGACTCACTTGCCCCAATGCATCTCAAAATGATTCCTAGCAAACATATAAAACCTTGGTTCAATGGCTCCCTTAACAAGGAATGACGTAAACCAAGGCTTGTAGAGAGGTCTTGGAGAAACTCTCCTTCTATAACAAACCTCAAGCAGCTAAGGGTGACAAGGAATGCTTATAACAAACATATCTGTAGCACCAAAACAGATCACTTTAGGTCACAGCTTGACAATGCGAAAAACAGACCCGAAAAACTATTTTAATTCATCAAACAATAAACAAACTACTTAGCTAATCAACTCTGAGCACCCAATGACTCACTCCCTAGCAGTGAGGAGTTCTCAGCTCTCTTCATTGAAAGTGCAAGGAAGATTGAACTAGAAATGCAACTCTCCTTACTTGGCACGCATTATCAATCTCAGTCCACTCCCTCTGCACAACTTCCTTTTGAGAGTCTGCCTCTTGCTGGCTTGGTTGGTTTTACTCCAAAAACTGTGCATCATGGAATTCTTTATACTACCAAACGATGGTGAGCTATTCAACAACACAACTTCATTAAAGCCTTTAGATCATTTCAATGATCCTATGTCCACCAAGTTCTTTAAAGAGCTTACATTGTCCATTTCCCCCCTCTGGTCTAAGATTGTCCATGAATCTCTCTGCAAGGCCTGATTTTGGATTACCTCAAGATGGGACAAGTCACCCCCATCCCTAAGAAGCCAAATGCAGACTTATCCGAACCTAACAACTTTTGATCTATTTCTAATATCACAACGCTAGCCAAAATACTTGCAGAATGCGTGCACACACAGCTCTGCAAGCACATCGAACAGTTTCAGCTCCTTGACCAATACCAATCGGGCTTCAGATCCGATCACAGTACGGAAACTGCTCTAACACACATTGTTGATGATGGACTAAGACTACTCGACCACAATGAACCATACCTGCTTATACTGCTTCCTCTGTGTTTGACATGGTCAAACATGACATCATGATTGATCTGCTAAAAAAAAAGGATGGGGTTATGGGGTAGAGTGCTAAATTGGTTTGCTTTGTTCGTTCAAAATAAAACGCAAAGAATCAAAGTCAACCATGACCTTTCCAACAATAAACCTATCTCTATTAGAGTATATCAAGGATCAGCACTCTCACCCACACTTTTCAACTTGCACATGCAACCTCTCACCAAAATTCTGAACAGCACAAGCATACACTACCTCATGTATGCCGATGATACTCAATTGTACATGAAAATGTATTCACAGGAAGACGTTAAAACTCTTAACTGTGCACTTCTGAAAACTCTACACTTGTTATCTCACAACCACCTCATGTTAAATGCATTCAAGACAGAATTCCTCCTGATTGCCCCACATGACCGTTCTGCCTCCATTCAGGACTGGCTCAAACAACTAACAGCCCTCAATTACATCCCGCATGTTGTTAACTCCACTAGATCCCTAGGCATAACTTTGGACAAATGCCTAAATATACAAGACCACATCAGTGCAACTTCAAGAGGAGCCAATCACCAACTCAACACATTAAGGAATGTCAAACTGTTTCTGCCTCTTGAAGACATGAAACTAGCTGTCCAATCCCAAGTTATCTCCTGTTTAGACAAAGGAATCGTGACCCTGGCTAGGCTACCCAAAGCTAAAGTGGCCCCTTTAAGGGCCACTTCGAACTCTGCTGCCAGATTTATCACCGGATCAAGAAAACGTGATCACATCACACCAGATTTTATCCAACTCAAATGCTCTCTCTTGATGCAAGGATCCGGTACAATATAGCCTGCTTAACGCACAATGTACTGCATCATAACAGTCCCACTTACTTGAATCAAGCCCTTAGAATTTCCAACAATCTACTGCTGAAATCACAAAAGTTCAAAAAGAAGAGAGCCTACAACTGCGCCTTCTCCGGTCTTGCTCCAAGAATATGGAATGCTCTTTCTCCCGAAATCAGAATGAACCCCTCGATAGCCGTGTTAAAAAAAGAAGTCAAAGGATTGCTCCTGAATAGCTACCTGCAACAACAGACCTGTAGCCTCCCAAACTAACTGTAATTTCTTGTTTACAGCTTTGGCCTACCTTCCTACTAAGCAATTTGTTTCCTGTGTAACCTTTTATTCAGTTTAATATTTTCTCCTTTACTAGCTTAACATCTCTGCTTCAATGTACAGCGCTCTGGTACCCTAGCAGGTCTTGTTCGCGCTATGTAAAACTTTTCAAATAAATGTTCTATCAATAGACATTGGATATCAATCAAAACAGTAGAAGATGGAAAAAACCTTCTGAGCCTCCTGCAGTTGTCCATAGCTACCATCAGCCCACAGGATCATACAGAACCCCAAGTGTGTCTTGATTGATAGAAGAGAATGAAGCAGCCTAAAAGAAGAGGGAGACATACAACAAAATTACATTGTAGCCTGGGAAACCACATGAGGAGGAATGCAAGACTTGCATTTCCATGAAGAATGCATGGAGCCTTGTTAGGGTTGGTTGAAATCGGTAATATGAGAATGGGGGTCGCTGGCCACGGTTGTGATTTCTCAGCCACACTGGATATTTGGACACCCATGTTGCTACTTCCTAAATGGTACTGATTCTACTATGGTTATTTTGGTAGTTGGGAGGAAGGAGGGAGGTAATGATGCCACATACTGACTTTAAAGATGCAACAGGTGGTATTCCATACACCAGGAACACTTTGACACTGAAGTGGTATTCAGAATTAATACCACTGCAATACCACAATGATTAGACTAATATCCTAGACCTCAATATGTCCGATAAAAGACATGGGGTGTAGAAGTAGTGAACATGCAGATGTGATATGTTTACAAGAAATGATCCTACTAGCCAAAGACATGAGAATAATGCCCAACAGGTTATTCCCTACACAGTTGTTTGCAACAGCCACAGGTATAAAGACTAGAGGAGTGCTACTGGCTCTACGTAAACCGCTATCACTAGAAAGTACAGTAGCAACCACAGATACACTAGAAGGGAGTTATATAATTCTAGTAGGCAAACTCAATATTAGAGAGGTTACCCTGGTAGCCTCATATGCCTCAACATCAATCAAGAGGCGCTTATTAATACAATCCTGGGTCTAGTGCAGAAGCACACAAGAGGAAAAATCCTATGAGCAGGACATTTCAATGTAGACCATCATCGAGACAGGGAGAAATGAATATTAGAGTGACACATAAGAGGGAGAATGTCCAACCCCTTACAGTCTAAAGTATCAGATGCAGGATTATATGACATGTGGATGGAGAGTCTCCCTCAGGGCTGTTCCTTATCCTCTCTGCTCTTCGCACTAGCCCAGTTGGTCAGACAGTCCCCCCTTGGTAATATGAATGAGCTTTGGGGGATCTGCGAAATAAGATACACCTCTTTGCAGATTACATTTTGTTGACACTGGTAGACTACGTATGCTTCATGGAAGCAATGATACCTCTCCAATGTGAGGGCGTCGGAGTTCGAAATAAATTTACTAAATCTGAAATTCAAGGAATAGAAGTAGACCAACAGGTCAGAAAGGAGAAGGGTGCAACTTCCCCATTCAAGTGGACAAAGAAATATATTCAATATTTGGGGTGCAGATTACATCAACACTGCAGGAAGAATATAAAGCATATGCCCTACTCCTCACAGGGAATAAAAAAAATATTTGGGGAGGTGGAGACCCTTCTTTATGTGATGTATGGGAAGGATGATGCCCTGAAAATTAATATCCTTCCTATATTGCTGTACTGTCTGGACCAGCTCCCCCGAGGTCAGTTGCCTCTTCCTGACTGCTACTAGAGGCCAGACTCCTGCCCTGCCCCAACAGCCAGTCAGCAGCAGTAAGGTCTGGTAATATTGTCCTTCAGGCCCCAGTGCCGCTATCCCCTCAAGGTCTCCGGTACCCCTAGGAGCCTTGCCACCCATTTTTCCCGCAGTCCCATATTACAGTTTTTCCTGCCCGCCTCCCCTCCCCGGGTGAAATTGCAAAAAACACAGTTGATGGACAGAATGTAGAACAATGTCATACATTCACCCCAGTACAAGGATCTGGGCCTAAATCCATCGTTTTTTGCACTCCACACCACCCTGGGTTAGACACTGGCTATATGCAAATCAGCTCTGACCCTGTGCCTCATGGGAACAGTCCAGTCCGAACTACCAAGCCATGTCTTTCCCAGACCGGAATCAAGCATCCAAGGACCGGTTTCTGGCTATCAGCCTTCATCAGCCTGGATAGCTTGACTCCAGTGGTGTGGAGAGCCTGGGACTTGTGACTGAGCATCCCCAGCACACTCAGGGTGAAATTGCAAAAAACACAGTTGATGGACTGAATGTAGAACAATGTCATACATTCACCCAGTACAAGGATCTGGGCCTAAATCCATCGTTTTTTTGCACTCCACACCACCCTGGGTTAGACACTGGCTATATGCAAATCAGCTCTGACCCTGTGCCTCATGGGGACAGTCCAGTCCGAACTAGCAAGCCATGTCTTTCCCAGACCGGAATCAAGCATCCATCAACTGTGTTTTTTGCAATTTCACCCTGAGTGTGCTGGGGATGCTCAGACGTGAGTCCCAGGCTCCCCACACCACTGGAGTCAAGCTATCCAGGCTGATGAAGGCTGATAGCCAGAAACCGGTCCTTGGATGCTTGATTCCGGTCTGGGAAAGACATGGCTTGGTAGTTCGGACTGGACTGTTCCCATGAGGGATAGGGTCAGAGCTGATTTGCATATAGCCAGTGTCTAACCCAGGGTGGTGTGGAGTGCAAAAAAACGATGGATTTAGGCCCAGATCCTTGTACTGGGGTGAATGTATGACATTGTTCTACATTCTGTCCATCAACTGTGTTTTTTGTAATTTCACCCTGAGTGTGCTGGGGATGCTCAGACGTGAGTCCCAGGCTCTCCACACCACTGGAGTCAAGCTATCCAGGCTGATGAAGGGTGATAGCCAGAAACCGGTCCTTGGATGCTTGATTCCGGTCTGGGAAAGACATGGCTTGGTAGTTCGGACTGGACTGTTCCCATGAGGGACAGGGTCAGAGCTGATTTGCATATAGCCAGTGTCTAACCCAGGGTGGTGTGGAGTGCAAAAAAACGATGGATTTAGGCCCAGATCCTTGTACTGGGGTGAATGTATGACATTGTTCTACATTCTGTCCATCAACTGTGTTTTTTGCAATTTCACCCTGAGTGTGCTGGGGATGCTCAGACGTGAGTCCCAGGCTCTCCACACCACTGGAGTCAAGCTATACAGGCTGATGAAGGCTGATAGCCAGAAACCGGTCCTTGGATGCTTGATTCCGGTCTGGGAAAGACATGGCTTGGTAGTTCGGACTGGACTGTTCCCATGAGGCACAGGGTCAGAGCTGATTTGCATATAGCCAGTGTCTAACCCAGGGTGGTGTGGAGTGCAAAAAAACGATGGATTTAGGCCCAGATCCTTGTACTGGGGTGAATGTATGACATTGTTCTACATTCTGTCCATCAACTGTGTTTTTTGCAATTTCACCCCGAGTGGGCTGGGGATGCTCAGACGTGAGTCCCAGGCTCTCCACACCACTGGAGTCAAGCTATCCAGGCTGATGAAGGCTGATAGCCAGAAAGCGGTCCTTGGATGCTTGATTCCGGTCTGGGAAAGACATGGCTTGGTAGTTCGGACTGGACTGTTCCCATGAGGCACAGGGTCAGAGCTGATTTGCATATAGCCAGTGTCTAACCCAGGGTGGTGTGGAGCGCAAAAAAACGATGGATTTAGGCCCAGATCCTTGTACTGGGGTGAATGTATGACATTGTTCTACATTCTGTCCATCAACTGTGTTTTTTGCAATTTCACCCCGAGTGGGCAGGGGATGCTCAGACGTGAGTCCCAGGCTCTCCACACCACTGGAGTCAAGCTATCTAGGCTGATGAAGGCTGATAGCCAGAAACCGGTCCTTGGATGCTTGATTCCGGTCTGGGAAAGACATGGCTTGGTAGTTCGGACTGGACTGTTCCCATGAGGCACAGGGTCAGAGCTGATTTGCATATAGCCAGTGTCTAACCCAGGGTGGTGTGGAGTGCAAAAAAACGATGGATTTAGGCCCAGATCCTTGTACTGGGGTGAATGTATGACATTGTTCTACATTCTGTCCATCAACTGTGTTTTTTGCAATTTCACCCCGAGTGGGCTGGGGATGCTCAGACGTGAGTCCCAGGCTCTCCACACCACTGGAGTCAAGCTATCCAGGCTGATGAAGGCTGATAGCCAGAAACCGGTCCTTGGATGCTTGATTCCGGTCTGGGAAAGACATGGCTTGGTAGTTCGGACTGGACTGTTCCCATGAGGCACAGGGTCAGAGCTGATTTGCATATAGCCAGTGTCTAACCCAAGGTGGTGTGGAGTGCAAAAAAACGATGGATTTAGGCCCAGATCCTTGTACTGGGGTGAATGTATGACATTGTTCTACATTCTGTCCATCAACTGTGTTTTTTGCGCCTCCCCTCCCCAGCACTCCTCCCAGGATCTACTTAGTAGAGGCTGCATCTCGGCTCAATTGAGCATGTCTAGACCGGCTCGCCCGAGGTCAGTTGCCTCCTTCTGACTGCTGTCAGCCGCCGGACTCCTGCCCTGACAGTCAGCAGCAGTAAGTGCCGTTAAAACAGCTCTTCAGGCCCCACCGCCACAATCCCCTCAAGGTCTCCAGTACCCCCAGGAGCCTTGCCACCAGTTTTTCCTGCCATCCCAGATCGCCATTTTTCTCTCCCTCCTGCTTACCGCTCTCCCACATCCCATATCCCCCCTCCCCATTACCCATTCAACCCTCCCAAGACTATTTTAATGGAGGCCGCAGTGTGGCCGCACAGTGAATGTACACAGCAGGCGTGCCACAGGTGCATCAAAGGCAAGCCCGTCTGCGCCCGTCCGCACCTGGACCACGCCCAGCATCAGGAACCCTGGCCCTCCAGACTCTCACAAGTACTCCGCCACTGATCTCAGTATGCTAGACCCTGGAAGCAACAACAGCTAATACTGCCTCGCATCTCCCTGCACTAAGCGGGAATGTACACCTGTCTCTGCTGCTGCTTTACCTTCACTCTAGGACCGACTGCCCTCGAAGCATCCCACACTACGCCGTCCCAGCCAGCCAAGACCCCACCGTATCAAATCCGTTGCCTCCTGATCAACGCCAGATCGCTGTACAAACATGCCACAGAAGTCTGGAACATCATTTCCACCCCCGCCTTGACGTGACTTTCATCACAGAGACCTGGCTCACCCCTGTGTCAACCCCGGACAACCGGCCACCGCAACACCCAGAGGCTACAACAGGAAACACCGCGACCGCACCAACAGACATGGAGGTGGCATTGCCATTGTACCCAGGGAAGCAATCATTCATATGAGCACCAAAGACGAAACGACGCCGTTCATGGAACACTTGAATTTCCAGCTCCATAACCACAACAAAACCACCATCAGAGGCATCCTCGTATAACGACTCTCAGAACCACAATCCTGCTTCAGTGACGCCATCACAGAATCCATCACTCCGCTCACCATGAAATTCAAACACTTGATCTTCCTGGGAGATCTCAATTTTCACTTGGACGACCTCACAGACTCCAACTCAACTGACCTTCTGGACCATATGGACATCGGTCTCACACAGTTTGTCTCAGACCCACCTGGACACATGCTGGACCCCATCTTAATGTCCAGTAACAGAATCAGATACAGTCACACCATGAGACTCACGTGGTCTAATTATTCCATCGTATACTTTACCATCACCAGGTCCCCTCACACCACCCCAACCGGCACAGCGCCTCTTTCTGAAGCTAGACCAGGGTCACGCAACACCAATGGACTGACACCCTCAGCCTTTCCCAGCCTGATTCTCAACCAACATGAACCAAGCAGTAGAAAACGTCCACCTCTGGATCACCTGCACCACCGACCTAGTCGCCCCCACCAAACAATCCAGAATAGACTCACAAAACAAGCCAGCTGGTACACCCCAGAACTCAGTGCGTTGAAATGAAGACCACTGGAAAGAAAAAGGCACTCCAGCAGAAATTACAGTGATCGAGCCATCTTCAAGTCTGACCTAAAAAACTACCACCACATCATCAAAGCTACAGAAAAGATATCTCTAACACACCGCATCGAGGCCAGCGCCAACTAGACCAAGGAACTCTTCACCATCGACAGAGAGTTCACCTGCCCATCAGCCACCGAAAACTCAGTCCCTTCCTCACAGGAACTCTGCAGCGCTCTTGCAGACCACTTCCACAACAAGATAGCCACCATATATAGAAACTTCGATCCCCAAGCAACTGACCTCTTCAGCATCCTTACTCCTGCGAAGACAGTCGTCGACCACCCGCTCACCAAATGGGAGCAACACAGCAAAGCAAACACCAAGGCCCTAATGATCTCCATCCACTCAGGAGCACCCATCGACTCTTTAACCTCAGAAGAAATGGGATCAGCCACCAGCTCACCACCATCCTCAACACATGTGGCCTAACGGCTAGAGCGGTCAACCTTGAAGCTGGGTAACTAGGTTCAAATCTCGGCAGGGATGCTCAAAATCTTGTGATTCTGGGCAAATCATTTAATCTCCCCTGCCTACCAACAATGAATGTGTCCGTCTGTAATGTAACTGGTCCTCATGTAAAGTGCTGTGATACCTTCAGATCGAGTTCGCGCTATATAAAATCCTAAACAAAAAAAATCCATCACCACATCCACCTTCCCCAATGCCTGGAAACACTCAAAGGTCCGACCCCTCCTCAAGAAACCCTCCACAGACTCCAACGACCTCCATATCTATTGTTCCATCTTGCTGCTCCGATTCATCAACCTCCAACTCACTAAACACATAGAGAGAAGCAACCTTTTAGACCCCTCCCAATCAGGATTCAGAGCCACCACAGCACCGAAACAACCCTGATCGCCGCTACAGACGACATCCGCACCCTACTCAACAGACGGGAATCAGCTGCCCTGATCCTTCTCAAGCTCTCAGCTACCTTCGACACGTCTCCCACCACTTACTCATCAACCAACTGCACCCGAGCAGAATCAAAGATGATGCTCTTAGATGGATGGTGTCCTTCCTCTCGGGGCGCACACAGAAGATCAGTCTCCTTCCCTTCACCTCACAGCCAAAGTACACCATCTGCAGCATCCCGCAAGGCTTGCCCATCACTCCCGCCATCTTCAACATCAACATCTACATGGTGCCGCTGGCAGACATAGTCAGAGCCCACGACATCAACATCATCTCCTACATCAATGACACCCAGCTCATCCTCTCACTCTCAGCAGACCCCACTACGACGAAAACCAACTTTCACATATGCATGAAGACATCTCAGCATGGACGAAAGACAACTGCCTGAAACGCAACACGGACGAAACCGAGGTACTGATCTTTGCATCCACACCTCCTTCTGGAATGACTCCAGGTGGATATTGGAACTCAGACCCACCCCCACTCCAAAAGATCATGCCCGGAACCTCAGCATTATCATAGACAGTGAACTCTCCATGATGATGACCCAGAACGCAGCAGCCAGACTGATCCTCAACTTGCCCAACTTGCCCAAAATGACCCACATCTCCCAGCACGTGAGAGACCTCCAGTGGCTTCCCATCCAGAAGAGATGCCATTTCAAGCTTCTGACCAACACCCACAAAGCCCATCATGACCAACGACCAGCATACATCAACCACCGCCTAAACTTCCACCAGCCACTCAGAAACCTCCGCACCACTCACCCCGCCCTCATACAGACACCACGCATCTGCGGCACCCGAGGATGATCCATCTCCCACCTCTCTGCCAAATCTTGGAATGCACTTCCCATCCACCTTCCAACATCATCCTCATTGGCAGGCTTCAGGAAGGGACTCAAGACCTGGCTCTTTGACCGAGACCCTCAGCCCAGCGCCTAGATACCCTTAAGTGTGATAAATCACGCTATATAAGCACAGTTTGATTGATTGATTGATACTTCTTCCAGGGCCTAGCAGTCTGAATACCCATGCAAGATCTTCACTAGTTACAGTCGTCGTGTGGCAGAGTCATTCGGCAGAAAGGTAGGAATACAATACCTAGCAAAGTGATGTAAAACATTATCAGTTCGGGTGATATGTGCCTACAAGACATAAAGAGCTACGTGGCATATTAATAACGATCAGTGATAATCATCGCTGGCCGTGCTTAGCGATAATTATATTATTGCAGGCTATCTTTGGTATTTATCGCCCTGGTAGCGCGTAATTAACAACGCGTTACTCCAGGGCGATAAAAATTCCACAGAGAGCGAGGTTATCTCCCTTTTGCAGGGAACATTGCTGGTTTTCCAGCGATGTTCCCTGCAAAAGGGCAATAACCTTGATGATACGACCCACAGGATTGTATCAGCATAATCCACCCCCTATGTTAGGGATGACTAAATCAGGATTTTAGCAGATGTTAGATTTTGGCATAAACGACAGTTTTCACAAAAATCTAATGTGTGCTTAAATCATGTGGGCTGCCTTGTAAATATTGCGATGTAAACATGAGCGATATTTGCAAGGTAGTCCATCTGGGGTACACCCAGTAATGCCCACTTTGCATCTCCAATGAGATGCAAAGGGAGGCGTTGGGAAAAAGGGTGCTAACATGCGATTATGAATCTTAGCACCCTCTTGTTAATAGGGCGCTGGTTTTATCTCCGCTTTTTTGGCTTTGTAATTCAAAAAAGCAGAGATAAATCCCTTGTAAATATGCCCCTAATTCTCAGCAGCACGAGTACACATCGCATTCAAATGGTGACTCTGGAACGGAAAGACACTGATCCATAATGGAAATGCATTGATTGGGAAGGCCCCCTAAATACGCTAGGCTAAACGTGTCCTATGTCTGGGATATCATGAGACCCCTCATGGAAATATGGGGCTCTTTCCCTATATACATCAATAACAACTTTCCCCCTTCCTGTTTACCGAAATACTGACCAACCTGGAGTTTACGCTAGCCTTAGATAAAACACAAAGGGGGTTTATCTCCGCTTTTTTGGCTTTAAAAGCCAAGAAAGCGGAGATAAAATGATCTCCCTATTACCTAGCTGTCGCTAACACCAGTTAGCGACAGCTAGTAGGAGATAGCGACCATCTTGGGCCCCACTTTGCATGCCAGTGATATTTATCACTAATGACATGCAAAGTGGGCGTGCCAAGATGTTAGCGACTGGAAACAGTCGCTAACATCGCTATCTCCTATTATCAACTTTTGGAGATATTCGCGCTAAGCGCGAATATCTCCAAAAGCTAACACCTGCCCCTGAGCAGTTCTTAGCCATGTTATCCAATGGTAGGTGGATAACATGGCTAAGAGCATTAGCTCGGTAATGCATGAATATCGCTGACTTTTGAGCGATATTCATGCATTGCGGCCGATTTTTATCGCATTTGCGATAAACCTTGGTAATACCAAGGTTTATCTGCAATAAAAATCGCCGCAGCTCAGCGGTAATTTTTGTCTCTAACCAAGCAATAGCGATAATTATCGCTATTGCTTGGTAATATGCTCGGCTCGTAGGGAGCAGGAAGTTGCACTGTGCTGAGAGATCTCTTACAGAACCACAGAATTGAGGTGAGAACAGCTGACCCCACTATTTCTAAATTAGATATTAGGTGATGCACACGACGAATATAGAGGCAGGGACTAGAGAACTTACACCGTTCGAGAAACTACCACAGGCATTATACCAGCCATATAAACTACAAAGAAATGGCCCTACAGGCAGAAATGGAAGAGAGTATCAGAGACTGAGGTAACACAGGAAGAATGGTCCATGCCCTGGAGGGACATACCGAAATGGATCCGTAGAGTTCAGGGTAGAGAGGCATTTTATAAAGCCATGTACAACTGGCGTATGACCCCAGAAAAACCGAAACACCTGTATCCACACACAAACAGTAAATGCTGGTAGGGGTGTAGAATGGAGGGCTCCATCCAACATGTGCCTGTCCAGCGCTGGCTGGCCGTGGAATGGAAAGAAATCACCTTAAGAAGGATACAAGGCTACCGATCCCTTCAGACCCATCCACAACAATCTTGGGAGGGGAAATGGACTGTAATCAGGCACATGTAGTTGGAAGCAAAATAGCAAATCACAGTGAATTGAAAAAGCCTACGGGGACTGGTGTGGTGCCTCGGCTCGCAGTGTGTGGAACTTCAAGGCAATGAAAGTGCTTTGGTGTGATTTACGTGAAGAACGCAAGAAATCCAAAGACATTTGGAACCGGGTGATGGAGCACCTGCAGGATGAAGCTGGAAGGGCGAGATTTTGATCGATACCTCATCACTATTGATCCAAACCTCGATCTGGTCGACTGAACCTTTGTTGCCTGTCTTAGAGGAAGAAAGTGCCCCTGTTACCAAACCAGTTCACCCAATAAAGGACTCTGCTCCCAAAGATCACAAACAACTTCTAGCTTTCAAAAGTTTATTGTAAAGATATGATAAGCTGTAAATACAGGCATCTCAGAATGAGATTCACGAGATACACAGGTCCAATTACATACATGTGCTCTCGGAAAGCCCTCAGACGAGCAACGGAAATCACTAACACAAGTTCTAAGAATAATAAAGCTATCAGCATTGACGCATATCTCTCCTTCATTTAAGTTGGAGGAAAACGCACAGGTTAGGCTGTCCCTACCCTGCTCTAGATGGTATCCCTACTTAACCAAGTCCCAACCTAACAAAGGTGTCAGCAGTGAATAACCCCCAAGGGAAGTCACTCACTCTAAGTCTCTTAGTGAAAACCTATAGTTCTCCAGTCATGACCCCTCTCTGCCTACCCATCCGCTCTCTAAAGGGTCCTCAGGTCTCTGCTCTAACCCCACCCAGGGGTGCTGTCCCTAATACAAAACAGTCAACAACATTTGAGACGCCCCTTGCGAGACGCCCCTCACGTGGTGTAGCTTCTGGCTTTTTCCATGATGCTTTGTATTGGGCCTCATACGTTAGAGTTGACCTTGCTTCTCAGACTCTTCTCCGGCCCGCTGATACCCCTTAAACATTCCGGAACCCTCCTCCATGTCTGGGCCGTCTACTGAACAGACCTCTATTCATTCATTTATAATTGGATCCCCCCTTTCCTTGCAGACAGACATCTGCAGCCAAGAACCCAACTCTCATAGACTTCCAAAAAGGCTTGCAACATTTCTTGGCCCAGACATGTACGTGTAAATCAATGTTAAAACATTTCAGGCCTACAATATTTCTCATCATGATTATAGCATTCAACTTCTTCATTAATTAAAGCATGTTAATACTCTTATTCTATTATTCAGTAAACATCTCTAAAAATCATGGCCCATTTAATGCAATGACCAAACATTAATACAATCTATGTCGTGAAAAGAAACACCTTCCCTTTTAGCTCTGGCCCTGAGGCCTACCACATTCTGCGTTTAACCACATACCATCTTACATTTTAACAGCTACACGACATGAATTCAGAAATAATCACATCTACTAAAATCATATAGTGTCACACATTTCTGTATTAGTTCCACTTCTACTTAAATCTCTACATTAGCTATACATTCAGAATATAATTACAGATACTATTAGCACTCATGGCATTTCTCCTCATGATTTGTGCTTACTACAGGTAAGTGTGATGTACTCATACATTTAGGTCAGTTTGCGCTCTCTCAGTTCCCCCCTTTGATGACCTCTCGGGGTCATCACTAACATTTAAACTGCAGTTATTGCTGGCATGATTTGTCTCTGCGCTTCCAGAGCCCTCAGGCTCCTGTACTGATTATCTTGTATGGCAGCCAATCTCTGCAGCTGTTCTCTTTGGGCCCTTTCTGACCTTCTTGCTCTGTACCATTTGAATACCCTCACCAATCCCCACAATATAATCCCACAGATCAATATTATGATGATAGGTTTTAGTATATACCACACAAAGCTTTTGCCTAAGGTGGAAATCCACCCTCCAACTGCACTCATTCCGTGGCCCACCTTTTCCCAAACATTTTCTCTACTCAAGTCTTCGATCTCCTTGTGAATATTAGTTATGTTCCTAATAACTTTCTCAAGGGGCTTCGAATTGTCTGGAATGTAAGTACAACATTCCTGGACCTTCAAAGCCTTACAGACTCCGCCCTCTTTTGCTAGTAGGACATCTAATGCAAGACGGTTCTGAAGAACCATAGCCCTTATCGATTGCATCTCTCCTTCTACCAGCATTAAGGACTGAGCAGTGCTGGCAGACAACCTGTCGACAACTGTTGCCAGTCGTCTAATTTTAACATCATTAAGGATTACTCCCAAAAGAGGGAACATAGCTCCAAAGACATCTCCAACCATTTCTGCATCTCCTACATCTCTCCTTCCCCTCGAAGATGTCTTGCCCTCAATGATCACTAAGTCTTGTGCATGATATATTTTGGGGAAGACAATTGCTAAGTAACATGATCCATACCAGTTGTCAGGTAGTCTCACGTAGGCATTTCTTCCACATACAAAATACACATTTGGAATCACTTGCATTCCCTTCAGGAAATCTTTAGTATAGTACTCTATATTGAAAGCATGTTCACAGTCGACTTCTCCCACGTATACATTTTCATAATACGTTTTGGCTCGGTGAAGACATAGCTTTCCTCTCTGCGTTTTATCTAAAGCTATTGGACCACTACTACCCTTTCTCTTGTGTGCCTTCTCTTCCTCGGTCCAATCTGTTTTTCATTGTCCTGATTTTTTCAAAATCTTTTGTCTCCTGTAACGATCATCCACCTGCCCTATGAACTTCTTCTCGACTTCTGACACCTTGCATGTCAGGTTATTTCTACGGGCATGTGAAGTATCTAAGGTAATCCAAGGAATGAAGAACTTGGCCAATCTGTCTTCACTCTTCCAGTAGTCCCATTTGTTCATCTGCTTATAATTTGGGACTTCTGGCAACACTGAATCATAATTGGAGAAATAGTATTCGAAACTATCTCTCTCATAAAATATACTAAGCAATAAGCTACATGTAATGCCATATGTCAGCGGGAGGTGATGGTATCTAATGCCTTCATCTACAGACGCCGGCAACTGCATGCAGACGTAACAATCCTTAACCTCCATGGCATCCACGTATTCATATAAAAGTTTAGCATAAGCATTTGACCTAAAGTCTCCTTGGGACTCATCTACGTGTAACCTGCGGGCTTCTGCAGCTAATAACGCTTTCTCTTGAGTGTTTTCCCTTTTCTCACCAGCAACAGTAGGTGTAAGTGTTTCTACAGAATTCACATCAGTTACCTTTGCCTCTTCCTCATGTCCCTTTACATAAGAAATTGTTACCACTAAAGCTATTAATATTATCACTCCTACTATTAGTGTACCTATTATACATTTAGCTCTGCGGTTCTGGGTGCCGGCCTCCATTTCGTCAGACAATATGGCTCTCTCTTATCTTAGCAAAAAGTTCTTTTCCTCTCGTTCCTTTACAGTCTCCTTTTAATCCTTTTGTCTTTAGAATCCACACAACTGGAAGCTGACAACCTTCTTCGCAAAAGTCCTTTAACAGTTCAATAAAGACAACCCTAGCCCTTCTCCATCAACTCAAGGGACGTTCCCTAAAATTCTCTGCTTCCTGGGCGCTAGGTAATCTTCTTTTTCTGTTCACTTTATTTACAAAGTCCTTTAACAGTCTACTATCAAGCCTGTTCCTGCAGCTTCGATAGCAAAGTTCAGTATTTCCAAACGAAGATTGTGCTCTTCATGTGCTGTTATCGTTGTACCAAAGTCGGGGAATTGCAATTCTGAAAGAAACATGTGTTTTAACTTGCTGAGGCGGGGAGGTCTGGGGAGCATGAATGTTAGTGACCCTTCTTGTTCGACTCCGGGTACCAACAGTCGTATTTCCACGGTGACAATGGGCTCAGAACTGGACACCACCACCGCTCGGATCCTCCCTGTCTCCGGTTTCACAGACATTTGTCGCCAGATATGTCCACTCAGGTGTGGAGTATCTTTTGTTAGGCACACGCACTCTTCTTGACCTTCTTCGGTCGGGTGCTTCAGCGCCCTGAGCACCTTCTTCCGGGTCTGAGTCTTCTGATATCGGAGGAAGGGTTACCTCTGGAGTTGACCTCAGGCTAGAGCTCCTTCTTTGCGGCCAATTAGCTTCTCCACGTGCCCTTCTACTCCTTCTCCTTCTTGTCTGTTCTCGCTCTCTGTCAGACCTGTCAGTGTCTGACTCGTACTCCCAGCTACTTTCTCCTTCTGTAGCGTCTTCCGTTTCGCTGTTGTACTGACCGTCCTCAGCTTGGTCAGACTCGTTCCCTGCTTCCGCTGGCACCTCTACAGCTTGGCTAGCCCCCTCTATGGCTTCTCGGTCCTCTTCTGGACGTCTATCCGAGAGAGGAGCTGTTTCTTCCCGAGGTGCTGGAACCCTTCGCGTATGTGACGCGTGGATCCAATTGGGCAGGCCTCCCACCTTCACAGCTGTGTTCGTGATCAGGATGATCTGGAAGGGCCCACGCCAACGAATATCCAAGCAGCTTCTTCTCACATGTTTTTTCACCAGGACCCAGTCCCCAGGGTACAGGTCATGGCACGGGCCCTGGCACGATGGAACCTCGGCAGCCTGCACCTGAAGGGACACAGAACGAATGGCGTCAGACAGCCCCTTACAATAGTCCAGGATCATATCATCTGTGATATTTAACAGTGCAGTAGTTGGGACAGATGGCAGCCTCATTGCTCTCCCCATTAACACCTCATGTGGTGATAACCCCGTTCTTCTGTCTGGGGTACTACGAAGGCTCATGAGAACCAATGGCAGGGCGTCAGGCCAACTCAGGGTCGTTGAGGAACAAACTTTGGCTATTCTGGCCTTGATCGTGCCATTGATCTGCTCCACAATTCCTGAGGCTTCTGGTCGGTAACTGCAATGCAACTTCTGATCGATATTCAGAGCTGCACAAATCATTTTCACAAGCTCGCTGTTAAAATGTGTTCCCCTATCTGATTCCAAAAAGGCCGGCACCCCGAAGCGCGGAATGAGTTCCCTAAGCAGTAACTTGGCCACTGTGAGGGTGTCGCACCTACGTGTAGGGTATGCCTCAACCCATCTGGAGAACACACAAACAACCACCAGGACATAGCGGAGGCGGTTGCACCTTGGCATTTCAATGAAATCTATCTGCATTCTATTGAATGGACCTCCAGACCTTCCTATGTGGCTCAGTGCAACTGGTGTTCTTTTTCCTACGTTCAGCTGCTGGCAGGTCACACAACGCTGGCACACTGCTTCTGCTGCTATTCTAAACTTAGGATTGTACCAAGTCTGTCTAAACACTCTCAGCATAGCATCTCTCCCTAAGTGTACGGGACCATGTATGAGTCTAGCCATTGGACTCACCATCTCATTGGGCAACACTGCTCTGCCGTCTGCTGAGACCCAAAAATGGGACTCACCCATTACACATCCTGCCTTTTTCCATGTTTCTTTTTCAATATCAGGAGCATTTTCTTGCATGTTTGACAGTTCATCCCAAGTATCAACAGTTTCCAGTATCATGGCTAATTCAGTCCTTACATTTATTCCACCCACTTCCACCTCTGTGAAAGAGTACCCTTGTTCCGCGCAATACCGCGCAACTTCATCAGCATATCTATTGCCTTTCAAAACGAAGTCCTCATTTCTGGTATGTGCGGTGCACTTTACAACTGCGATACCTGCTGGGCATTGCAACGCCTCTAACAACAGGCGCACAAACTCTCCATTGCGAATGGGAGAGCCTGAAGAGGTCATGAAGCCTCTTTGAGACCATAACTGCCCATAATCATGAACTACCCCATAACCATATTGGCTGTCGGTGTATATGGTGACTCGAATTTGATTGCTTGCCAAGCAAGCACGTGTCAAGGCAACAATCTCGGCTACCTGAGCGGAGTGTACTCCTTCCAGGCACCCAGCTTCTACAACTCCAGTAATTGTACAAACAGCATAAGCTGCTCTCAACTGCCCAACTTCGTCTCTTACACATGAGCCATCGACAAAGAAAATTTCGTCTGGGTCGGTCAGTGGCTCATCTACGATGTCGGGTCTGGGTTTGGTGCATAGTTCAGTCACATCGAGGCAGTCATGGTCTGTACATTCATCATCATCCTCGATATCATTTGGGAGTGGCATCAAGGTAGCAGGGTTCAAAACAGAGCATCTCTTGAGGGTCACATTCTCTGCAGCAAGAATAACTTGCTCATATCGCGTGAGCCTGCTGTTGGTCAGATGCTGTGTTTTGGTCCTGGTCATCAACAGTTCAACAGAATGGGGCACGCACACCTCTAACGGGTGCCCCATGACGATATTTTCACATCTCTCAATGCTGACACCCGTTGCAGCAACGGATTTGAGACATCCGGGCAACGCTGCGGCTACTGGGTCTAAAGTAGCCGAGAAATAAGCAACTGGTCTACGGGCATTCCCATGGATTTGGACTAACACAGACAACGCGCAACCTTCTCTCTCACAACAGTAAAGAAAAAATGGTTTATTGTAATCAGGCATTCCCAATGCCGGAGCACGACACAGGTCCTCTCGCAGCTGTAGGAATGCCATCAAACAGTCTTTGTCCCATGGTACCGGATCGCTCACCTCCTTGTGCGTCAGTTTTTGCAAGGGCTTTGCTTTCAGTGAAAAGTTCACGATCCACTGTCGGCAATAACCCACCATCCCTAGGAACATCCTGACCTCTCTCTGTGTCTTAGGCGCATTCATTTTCATGATCGCCTCTATCCTGTCTGGTGACACCTTTCGTTTGCCTTTCTCTATTCTGTGTCCCAAGTACTGCACCTCTGTCAGGCAGTACTGCAATTTTCCCGGGGACACCTTGTGCCCATTGGCAGCTAGGTGATTTAACAAAGCAATGGAGTCCTCCCTGCAAGCTTCTTCTGTTTCTGACGCCACGAGGAGGTCGTCTATGTATTGGACCAGAACTGACTTCTGGGGCAGCACTAGACTTTCAAGATTTTTCTTCAAAAGCTGGTTAAAGATCGATGGGCTCTCTGTATACCCCTGAGGGATACGACACCATGTTAGGACGCGATTTTCCAGCTTAAATGCGAAAAGAAAATGGCTTTCTTCGTCCAGAGGGATCGAAAAGAAAGCCTGACAAAGATCGATCACAGTGAACCACTCAGCTTGGAATGGAATCTGAAACAGTATCACTGATGGATTCGGTACCACTGGACAACACGAAACGACTATGTTATTAATCTTTCGAAGGTCCTGTACTATCCGAAATTTCCCATTTGGTTTCTGCAGACCCATAATCGGGGAGTTGCATGGACTACCCACGATTTCTTTCAGTATTCCCTGTTTAATCATGGACTCGATCACGGGTTTTATGCCTGCAATCGTTTCTGGAGTCAATTTATATTGGGGTGTTCTTGGGAACTCAGCATGCGGTTTCACTACAATTTTCACTGGGTCCACCCCTTTGACCAATCCTATCTCTTCCCCAGTGAAATCCCATACTTCTGGTGCCACTGTCTCTCTCAAGTCCCAGGGGAGCTCATCTACTGTTAAAGTAGGATACAGCTCCACGCATATTCTTGAGTTTGCAACTTTGAAGTCTGCATCATCATCATTGGTCAATACCTCCACTCCCTGAGGTGTACAATATATAGTACAATTCAATTTACACAACAGGTCTCTTCCTAGCAGACACACAGGACTTGAATCGCAAACCACAAACTGGTGCTCATCGCTGTACTTCCCTATTTTCACCTGTACCGGTTCTGTCAATTGGCTGGTTATTCTCCTGTTTGCGACCCCCACCACCTGTATGGTCTCTCCAGACATGGGCAGGTCTGGAACTGCAGCTGATCTGATCGTGGATCTAGTGGCTCCTGTGTCCACCAGAAATGTCGTAGGGCACCCTGCTACTTCTGCTTCCACATAGGGTCCCCTCTGGTCCACCTCCAAGGCGGCCCCGAGGGTGCAGTCTTCTCTTTCCACTCTCTGTCCGGTTAATGGGTCCACATAATAGCACTCTTCCCCTTCTACAAACAGGGGCATTTGTCTATAGGTCTTACCCATAGTCCCTACTCGAGGAGGTTGCGGGAACTGGGCTCGGGGAGGAGCCCCCCCCCCTTTGAGCACCTTTCCTTGGTATGGCGTCACCCCTCTTGTAGGCGCGCTCTGGACCTCTTCCTCCTCTATCTCTTGCTCTCCTATCTCTACATTGTAGGGGCACTCGCGTTTCCAATGCCCCACCTCGTTACACTGGTGGCACCTAGTCGTTTTCTTCAAGGCAGCTATGTCTGTTCTGGGTCTAAAGGTGGAACTCTCCTCATTACCCTTGTTCTGACTGTACTGCTTCTTTCCTCCTGTACCTGTCCCTTGCTGCTGTTGCTGCTGTCCCCCCTTTCCTGCTGCCTGCATCTGTACCACCATCAACTTTTCTTTTAGTTTCTTAGCCTTGGAGTCTATCTCATCACAGCAGTACCTGGCATATCTCAGTATTTCGTCTAGGGGTTTACTTTGCCAACAAATCGAGTGTTGCTGAATCATTAAACTAATATCCGGCCTCAGTCCCAGGACGAACTTGGACACGAATTGCCCTATGTCTTTTGGATCCATTACATCCAAGCCGCTATACTGTTTAAACGCCTTCAGCAATCTCTCGTAATATTCGTGGACTGTCTCTTTGGGTTCCTGTCTTGTTCGGTCTATTCTGACCCAATCTATGTCTTGCATTGGCACTTTCTCTTTCAGCCAAGTCATCACTCTCTCGAATTTTGCCATCACAATCTCGGACGGCCCATTAGTCTTAGCATCTCTCTCTGGCTCCGTTGTGGGCCACTCAGCGCTAACCTTGCATGCTGTCCACAGATCTCCTGGTACTACAATGTCAAACAGCGTGTTCAGATCTATCCATAGGACCTTTGAGATTTTTACAAATCTCTCCACTTGCTTGTACCACTCCACTGGGTTTTCCCGTAATTTGGGGAAGGAGGTGGTAAAAGCAGCTAAATCTCCCCTACTCCAAGGGACATGTACATAGTTCCCATTTGCGACTTCACGCAAAGGGTACGCTTCTATTCCCTGCTGTCCTCCTGGTGTCATACCAAGCGTGCTTCTCCTGCCGGTCCCTTTCTTGGACCACCTCTCTTCCCACTTATCTAGTGCCCTCCATGTCCTTATTCCAGCGATCAGTTCCCTTATGTGCGTTTTCAGCCCAATCGTTCTCCTCTCATCTAGGTCTCGATCTGTATAATGTAGCCTGTGGTTACCCTGTAATGCTTTGGTTCTTGACAAGTCCACCATATATTTGCCTGCTAGTTCGACTAACTTCTCATGGACTGCTCTCGCTTTTCGAGTAATGTCCTTTGCCATATACAGTATTTCATCCTGTTCATACATTTCCATTCTTTCTAAAGGCAGGGTACCATCTACCATGTCATCCAGGTCTGACCTTAAACTGGCGACATCGAGTCTCTTGGCTTTTATCTCAGCTCGCAATATGTCTTTCGAAGGGGGCTCACTGGTCTCCCTACCATCCCAACTTCGAGCTCTACGTTTGGGCTCGGGAGAGTTAATGGGTGCCCTCCCTTGCTCCCATCTCTCCAGGTCCCATGCTCGGCCATCCGATCTTGGAAGGTGATGGAACACGGGCCTGTTACCCCTACTCTTGCTCTGCCCACTCTCTTCTTCTTCTCTCCTCTCACCGCACACCTCTTTGTTATTTTCCCTCTGGTCTCTACTCTCTCTTTGCCTAGTATCGCTCAGTATCTGATACGATCCTTCCTGGTTCCCCATATTCCCTGGGCTGCGCTCATTTCCGTCATCACAGGGACTATGGTGCGACCTCTCACAACTCCCATTCAGTTCTCTGGTGCCGGGCACACAGTGTGGACACTTAAAGCTGTTTCTGTACTCTTGCGCTCTCCTCTCCCCTTCACTGAGTATTGGGCACGCCACCCCTCCACTCCCGGGGCCCCCGTTTTCCAAATCTATTCTATTCCCACTCCGGGCCCAATGGGTGACTCCCCTACTATCTCTCTCTCTACAGTCCCACTCCGGGCTGCTCTCCCCAGCCCCGCAGTGAGTCCGAGCTCGGCTGTCCTGACTTTCCCTTTCAGCTTCCGCAGCTATGATGCTCTTTTGAGCCTTCACTGCCTCATCCCACTGCTTCATGTACTCATTTAGCTCTTGAAAGGATTTTCGTCCAGATCCCCTCAGATCCACTGGCCATCTAGGGCCCCCAGGATCTCCTCCTGGGTCCCCTGCTGTGTGCATCGGGGTGCTCCACTCTCTCGGTATCGGCATCTGACTTGGGGAATTGATCGTATCGTTCCTTCTTGCCTTCTCTGCTCTTTCTCTGTCCTTCCGTACCCGTTCTTCCCCTCTTGCTCTCTCTTGGTCATATATCGATATTATAGGACCTATGGTAACAGGTACCTGTAGTGCATCTGGTAATGCGTAGGATGTGGCGCTTTCCGTTTCCGGCGCTCTTTGTACCACAAACCTCCCGACTACCTGTTGCACCTGACTAGGCTGGGACAGCTCTTTCTTTGCCTCAGGATCCCACTCTGAACTGGGAAGCGGTCTATGCTCTCCTGCATTGCCCCCCTTTTCTCCTTCTGTATGCTCGACCTCTCCCCCTGCTCTATTATACGGGGGTGGCCTGTCTGTCAATAATCTGTTTATCAGGCTGTCCTCTGTTTCGCTCTCATCATCTTCTTCTAGGGGGCTTTTATTTACGGGCACCTCTAACACTGGATACAGTTTATTTACTTCCATGTTATGCACTCTCCATCTTTTAGCATCCGCATCCCACCTGGCATCCTGTACTGCCCTTACCGATCGTTTCACCCTTTCTTGTCGTCTGTTCATATTCTTTTCATGCGCTGCCCTAATCCATGCATCAAGAGCTTCAAACTGGGTCGGTCTAGGCAAGGGTCTTATTGAGGTCATGACTGATTTTAATCGATGTAACACCTCTAATCTGAACGTCCCGTACTTCGGGAACGTCAGTTCCTCATTTCCTTCAGTAATCTTACTCCACTCTGATATCCAAAGGATCGTATGCAGCCCTACATTCACTGCCATGTAACGAGCTGGCGTACCCTCCGGCAGGGCTTCTTCCCCTTCATACGATCCCCGCTTCTCTTTTTTAAACACCGCTCTCAGCCATTTAAAACACTTCATAATTATACGCACAATATCCAGCCTCGCTACTCTGTTTACTTCCTGATGACAATCCACCAATCCTGTCGCGGCTTTGCTAGCTTGGCCTATCGCAGCGCGGTCTTTCTCCGGTCGGCCAATCACGTCGCGACCCTGTCTGACGTCTTTGCTAGCTGGCCTATCACAGCGCGGTCTTTCTCCGGTCGGCCAATCACGTCGCGACACTTTCTGACGTCACTTTTCTCCGCTTCGCAGCAGCACCCCTCCTTTCTCAACTCGTCTCCCGGTTATGCATGTGTCCCATTCATACACCGAAAAATGACTACTTCCGACCAAGCGGTCACTTCTCTCGACTGTACGTCCACAGTCTATATGTAATTGTCAACACAACTGACGAAATGTCTATCGTCTCTCTGATAGGTTGCTTACACACACAGTAACTTCCGACCAGCGTCCGTTACTCACGCACTCACTCTTACGGTCCCCCTATCTCGGTCTTTCGGGTGATCAATGGTACCTCATGACCCCCTTCACACTAGTTAACAATTACTCTGGGTGTCCGATACACCCGAACCACTTAAGCTCTCCTTGAACTTAAGATTTCCACCGGTTGCGCGCGCTCACAACCTGTTCCACAGTCACTCTACAGACATTCAACTCCGCCAGACATTACAACATAGATACAATACAAAACACCGCAATCTAACACGCATAACCCTTCATACTCACTCTCGACCGATACTGCTGCCTTTTCTGTCTCACGTCATCCGGATCTTCTTCAGCGGGCTGTTCTTCCGATCATCGATCTCTAGGGGCCTTGGGGTAAGCTAACCTGGCCTCGGTCACCGTCCTCAAGAAGGCAACCATCCTCTATAGCTACCAACTGGAAGGGCGAGATTTTGATCGATACCTCATCACTATTGATCCAAACCTCGATCTGGTCGACTGAACCTTTGTTGCCTGTCTTAGAGGAAGAAAGTGCCCCTGTTACCAAACCAGTTCACCCAATAAAGGACTCTGCTCCCAAAGATCACAAACAACTTCTAGCTTTCAAAAGTTTATTGTAAAGATATGATAAGCTGTAAATACAGGCATCTCAGAATGAGATTCACGAGATACACAGGTCCAATTACATACATGTGCTCTCGGAAAGCCCTCAGACGAGCAACGGAAATCACTAACACAAGTTCTAAGAATAATAAAGCTATCAGCATTGACGCATATCTCTCCTTCATTTAAGTTGGAGGAAAACGCACAGGTTAGGCTGTCCCTACCCTGCTCTAGATGGTATCCCTACTTAACCAAGTCCCAACCTAACAAAGGTGTCAGCAGTGAATAACCCCCAAGGGAAGTCACTCACTCTAAGTCTCTTAGTGAAAACCTATAGTTCTCCAGTCATGACCCCTCTCTGCCTACCCATCCGCTCTCTAAAGGGTCCTCAGGTCTCTGCTCTAACCCCACCCAGGGGTGCTGTCCCTAATACAAAACAGTCAACAACATTTGAGACGCCCCTTGCGAGACGCCCCTCACGTGGTGTAGCTTCTGGCTTTTTCCATGATGCTTTGTATTGGGCCTCATACGTTAGAGTTGACCTTGCTTCTCAGACTCTTCTCCGGCCCGCTGATACCCCTTAAACATTCCGGAACCCTCCTCCATGTCTGGGCCGTCTACTGAACAGACCTCTATTCATTCATTTATAATTGGATCCCCCCTTTCCTTGCAGACAGACATCTGCAGCCAAGAACCCAACTCTCATAGACTTCCAAAAAGGCTTGCAACATTTCTTGGCCCAGACATGTACGTGTAAATCAATGTTAAAACATTTCAGGCCTACAATATTTCTCATCATGATTATAGCATTCAACTTCTTCATTAATTAAAGCATGTTAATACTCTTATTCTATTATTCAGTAAACATCTCTAAAAATCATGGCCCATTTAATGCAATGACCAAACATTAATACAATCTATGTCGTGAAAAGAAACACCTTCCCTTTTAGCTCTGGCCCTGAGGCCTACCACATTCTGCGTTTAACCACATACCATCTTACATTTTAACAGCTACACGACATGAATTCAGAAATAATCACATCTACTAAAATCATATAGTGTCACACATTTCTGTATTAGTTCCACTTCTACTTAAATCTCTACATTAGCTATACATTCAGAATATAATTACAGATACTATTAGCACTCATGGCATTTCTCCTCATGATTTGTGCTTACTACAGGTAAGTGTGATGTACTCATACATTTAGGTCAGTTTGCGCTCTCTCAAAGCTGATGGAGTACCTGCAGGCAGACGCTGATGGCAGTATCTGCAGGAGGACGCACATGGAGTACCTGCAGGATAACGCAGATGGAGTACCTGCAGGGGGACACAGATGCACTACCTACAGGATGAAGCTGATGGAGTACCTGCAGGATGATGCAGATCGATACCTGCAGGATGACGCTGATGGAGCACCTGCAGGATGACGCTGATGGAGCACCTACAGGAAGACGCTGATGGAGTACCTGCAGGCAGACGCTGATGGCAGTATCTGCAGGAGGACGCTG
This sequence comes from Lissotriton helveticus, assembly GCF_964261635.1. Taxonomy (NCBI): domain Eukaryota; kingdom Metazoa; phylum Chordata; class Amphibia; order Caudata; family Salamandridae; genus Lissotriton; species Lissotriton helveticus. The sequence continues at coordinate 11,473,348 of NC_136064.1, forward strand.
ATGGAGTACCTGCAGGAGGACGCAGATGGAGTACCTGCAGGATGACTCAGATTGAGTACCTGCAGGATGACGCTGATGGAGTACCTGCAGGATGACGATGCAGATGGAGTACTTGCAGGATGACACTAATGAAGTACCTGTAGGATGACTTTAATGGAGTACCTTCAGGATGAAGCTGATGGAATACCTGCAGGAGGACCCTGGATGGAGTACCTGCAGGAGGATGCAGATGGAGTACCTGCAGGATGACTCAGATTGAGTACCTGCAGGATGACGTTGATGCAGTGCCTGCAGGATGATGATGATGATGACATAGATGGAGTACCTGCATGATGGCACTAATGGAATACCTGCAGGATGACGCAGATGGAGTTTCTGCAGGATTATGGAGATAGAGCACCTTCAGGATGCAGCTGATGGTGTACCTCCAGGATGGTGCATATGGAGTACAGTACCTGCAGGAGGATACTGATGGAGTATCTGCAGGATGACGAAAATGAAGTTCCTGCAGGATGATAATGCAGATGGAGTACCTGCAGGATGACACAGATGGAGTTCCTGCAGGATCATGAAGATAGAGCACCTTCAGATTGACGCACATGGAGTACCTGCAGGATAACGCAGATGGAGTACCTGCAGGACGACACAGATGCACTACCTACAGGATGAAGCTGATGGAGTACCTGCAGGATGATGCAGATCGATACCTGCAGGATGACGCTGATGGAGTACCTGCAGGAGGATGCCGATGGAGTACCTACAGGATGATGCTGATGGAGTACCTGCAGGATTATGCAAATGGTGTACCTGCAGGATGACGCTGATGTAGTACCTACAGGATGACTTTGATGAAGTACCTGCCGGAGGACACACCCAGTTTGGAATGCCCAAGGTCACTGAGAGCACTAAGATTGAACTGACCAGGCGAGTAACCACATCTAGCCGAATGAGAACTTCATTTCTCAGGCAACGGAGTAGGTTGGAATAAACCTGCTGTCTGGGCTTCGGTATTAGGTAAGGGTGGCAGTGTCATTAGGGGTGGGGCATAGGAAGGGTGGGAGAATTGGGCACAGTGTTACATAGTATATTGGAATTTGTTTTTTGTGATATGTACAAAATAGTTTACTCGAACAACATGGACCTAGTGCCCCACTCTGCTACAGAAGTCAACATTGGAATTGTTATAGCATTCCTTAGGCATTCTGTGGAATGGAAGATAGCACAAAGGACACAGTGCCTGCTACTGAGATCTCTGTGAGTTGCTGGCTCAAATTACAATGTGCCCACTAGTGTGAGAGTGAGTGAGTGTGTGACCATTTATGTAGCATTCATAAGAGAACAGTTCACTGCTTTGGATAAACCTCATCACCTCTCTCAGCTTTTGACCCTTCCCTGACCCCTGTTAATCCCTATTTTAACCAGCTAGTCCTGATCCCACCAAAATGTAGGAGAGAAAAACTATGCACCCGCTCCTTGTCTGGGATCGCTCCTAGAATCTGGAACTCCCTACACCAGGAGCTGCGGGAAAACCAAACCTTCCTGCATTCCAAGGAGAAACTGAACCTCTTACTCTCCAACATATACCTAAATCCACTCCCTTGAGCACCTGACCAGCCTGCGGACACGTGGCGTCACATCCTCTAAGTTAATCAGTGCAACACCATCACAATTAAAACTATGCTTTAAATTTCCATTGCCCGCACGAGTCCTTTCACATAAATTGCGGCAAAATAACATACTGCTATGTGTCCTGCTATGAATGCTGTAAATATTATTATTCGATAGGATAAAAATCTACCGTAGCAAAGTCACACTATTTTTTGTGTATTTGTTCATCATTTAATGAAATGAGGGCATTTGTAAAGCGCACAGCTACCTCACCCGAGGTGTCCCGGCGATGTCCGTATACTGCTTAGGAACCCTTTCTGGCTTTATCCCTGTGAAGTGTCCACTCCCGGGCATCCCCAAGGTGAAGCCAGGCATCCCAGCGCTGTTGGGGCCGTTGTGGAGATTAAGCAAGCTATTGCCCAGAGTTGCAGAGTGGGAGCCATGCTTAGAATAGGTACAGAGGCGAGAATTATCAGGTCTGAGGAAATTGAGCCCAGGACCCGCCGAGGCAGGAATTGAACCCAGGTCCCGGGCCAGACCTCTGCTTCAGGGTCTGCCGCTCTAACTATTGAGCCACACTTCTCCACTATTTATTTATTTATTAACTAACTTTGGAAAGTACCAAGTATCTATTTGTGCTTACATCAGAGAGCTTGAAAGATGAAGTACCAGTGCCCAGCTTGGAAAAAAATAAGTGCCAGGGCTCTTGTCAGGGGGCCTCTGCGGCTTGCACCACACATTGCCCCTTTAATGCTGCCAATGATAGTAACAACACAGCTAATAACCATCACACTACTACAAGTGTGACAATTCAGACTATTTCAGGCCCCACAGCTATAAGAATCGATAGGGTGGTAGGTAATTGTCATTTAAATGTATTTGGAATTAATAATTTACTTTGTTGTGGTCGTCTCTAAATTAGACAGACAGCGCCACCATGTGCCAGACTGCCACAAGCGCCATTGTTGACAATTAAGTGCTGGTGCTGACCATAGGAAATCACCAGCTCAAATTAAGCACTGGAAGTAACACAATATTACAGCAGCAAAAGCACTGTTGCGTGGGTAAATAACAGGGTATGGTAGCTGAATTCTGTTGTGGACATATTGTGTTCTAAATATCATTCAAGAATATAATTCCTGATTGGAGTTAGTAACGGTAAATTTACACCCAATGGGGCAATATTTTAGCACACATTTTTTAGGACGCAATGTTTATGTCAGATGATATTTCTGACAACAATAATCTGAACATAGTACCAAATAACCATGTCTAAACTTCTTCAGTCATGACCTATGTTCTGTAAAGAGTGGAGTTAAAGCCAAGTCTGAATAATTTCGTTTTCTCTAGTAGTTAGGTTTGGATCTCAGATTCAGACCTAAGGGTTCAAGAGACGACCTAAGGGTTCAAGAGACTTCCAGAGTCATTCCATGTGTCTTCCAGAGGGCTTCCATAATTCTTCAAGAGTCCTTCCATGTGTCTTCCAGAGTCCTTCCATAATTCTTCAAGTGTCCTTCCATGTGTCTCCCAGAACACTTCCTTCATGTTTCATCCTCTTGAATTCAAGCAAAGGCTAAACCACCTGACACAAGATTACAGGGGTTTTCATAGCTACCGGCACATCTTCTCTTCACACAGTCAATAGGGGCATATCCCTGGCGTAAGGTAATGGTAGTCACAAGACCAGTTCTTAATTTAAACCAGTGGTTGCCGGTGGAGGGCACCTGCACCTATTTTTCACAAAATAGATTTATCAAGTGCAAGAAAGGTAAAGGCACAGATCGGAAAGACGGTGAACCAGAAAGACTGTAAAACCATCACAAAGGGAAGCAGGAACCTACACGAGTGAGATAAAGGGATAAGGAGTGTCAGGAGAGTAATCCACTGGATTCAAGACTATCAGCCTTGATATTCGGCACGCAGACATTTATTTAAACTGGCCGCAGGCTTCTGAGCAGAGCTTCGCGCACCGGCATTCTTTCTTATACAAATTAAGCACTGCACAAGACACTTTATCTAATCAAAATGTCCTAAAACATCAAACTATATTTAGACATGATATTGCAAAAAGTGCCACTGTAGCAAAGCAGCAGAATGTCACGTAGGCATATAACTCGTGATTGTATTTCTCAAGCCTTGCGATTTCAGCAAAACAGGTCATCCGGTCTGTGGATTTTTTGCAAGCTCCTTTTATTAAGTGACACAGAATAGGCCCATAAGATTGACACGTAGGCATATACTTCATGATTTCCATCATTTCTCATGCCTTGCGATTTCAGCAAAACAGGTCAGTTGGCCTGTGGATATTTTGCAAGCTCCTTTTATTAAATGTCACAGAATAGGCTCAAAAGAACATGGTGTCTACAGTTTTTCTTCTATTATAAAAGAGCACAGCAGCTTCACAAATTACTGATTGAATGGCCGTGCCTGGACTACGGGCAGCTTCAGACTGATAGCCTAGGTTTTTTTTTTTTTTAAACAGTCTGCTGGTCCCTTCGCGTGAACTGCATGTCACCGTTGGGGTGCACACAATTTTCAGGTCGAGCTTGGGGAGCACAAGCGCTGCTCTGCGAGGCATGCTGTATTTGGGTATGGACTTAAAGCTCCACCCATTTCCCACCCATCTTTTCAAATGGTTCCTGGTACTGTCCTTTCTAAATCGTTAGTTTTGATTTGGGAATAGGCTTGTTAGTCCCTCCTTAGTGCCGCTTTGTCTGCATTTGTAACCTCCCATGAGGACTGGACCGTTTACTTGTATTGTGACACGGTCAGCTTTATCTAAACTGTGAGTACTATTTTCTTTAATGATTTTCCCATATTCCTCCCACAACATAGTGGCTCCTCATCGGCCGGGAGGCAGCTTTTCAACACTATAATATCTGCTCCTCATCACCCAAGGGGACCGCTTTTAAACTCTCTGCTACTCATCGCAATACAAACAATCGCGGTCGTCGGCTTGTGTAAAGCACCGCACGCCACTCCTGACACTGGCACAATACAAGCAATGGTGGTCATAGATTTTTTTTTGCCACGCAGCAGGATCCCTTGGATTTTAATTAATCAGGTTTTTTAGGTTTCGCCTATTACCATTCGCTTGCGAATGGAATAGGCGAAAATTCAAGGGCTTGATCGACTAGTGAAACCACTGCGGTTTCACTGCGGTTTCTTCACAGTGCATGTGAGGTCACGTGGCCACAAAAGCGGGTCACGTGACCACATAAGCACGCGCATCTCCCTAATCCGCCTAAAACACTTCTCCTCCCCTCGCTCGCATTCCTGCCCCCCCACCAGGCTCTCCCGCCCCCATCCGGCTTCCCTCCGGCCATTTGCCAGCATTGCGAGGCCCTAATTAGAACAGTCCATTACTTCACAAACAAAATAAAAAACACAGCAGTACACTGCACGCTGCGTCTAATTCCCTCACTTCAGTCATGCACGTCCTTATTGGGATCTGCGTACACCAGGGACTTTTTAATATCTCACCGACGAGCAATGCTAGAATGCAGTTGTATTAAGGAACGCGATACAAATGTTACTATCTTGACTATAAACGGAAATGTGCTATGACGTTTCATGAATTTTTTTTATTTTAGCAGCCCCGCCCCAAACCCAAACATCAGATCACATCAGACAGGCATTTTCGTGTCAGGGTGGCTCCATCACTCGAACCCAACGACAGCTCTAGCCCCTCTGAGCATTTTCTCATCTTTAACCCTACCCTACCCTACTGTCAGAGGCAAGAGCGTGCAGGCTTCACTAAAATAGCAGGGCGGCGCATGGGGTTCGGTCTCCTGCTGCAGCCAGCTCCGCCACAGTGAAATTCCAATGCTACGGCCCCACAGCAAGCGAGGCCGTGCATAACGCAAGCATTACTATTAAACAATCTATCGCAAAGTTTAAACATGTTAAACCAACACTGACGTCAGCGTGGATTACAAAGGCTCTGGGACTCTCGCCTGCAGACCACACAAGAAGCCACTCTCAGTGAACCAGCGGTCACAGAACGGTCGGTGTCACACTCATAACAAGGTACTCATTGTTTTTATTACACAAACATACACACTCATACTGCACAGTGTCCAACGCTGTCACTCTACTGTAGAAATATCATAATTGCGTCCGGTGTAATGTTTCATTAGGGCTGGGAAAGAAAGAATGATTTGAATTGCACGCAATCGGTTTCACTTCCGGGAAGAATCCGTGGGCTTTCATGAGGTTCAGCGACCAACAGCGTTGAGACTATGAGTTGAAAGAGAAGTTAAGCAAAGGAAGACGTTATTTGCAACACTAGATCCCTTCTAGGTTGACACGGCTCAAGGAAAATCCTATTACTCATTCAGGATGGGCCATGATCCAGTACACGGAACTTTAAATATTTATTTTACTTCACATTTCCCTACTGTATGCACATGCAAGGCGCTAGACAATATGCAATGTATATTTTTTTTAGAGGCTCTGCTTTTGCTTTTGGGCCAGCACACAGACCCGGACGAGCTGCTGGATCTCAAGCAAGAATGCTACCATGTTTGACAATGCAGTAATCTGCTGGGCAGGAAGTACAAACAACAAGCACTGGCGTTGCCAATAGGTTTTGCATTTGGAAAGTTGGAGCTATTGGTTTTGTAAATTACATTTTATATTTATATATTGTTATTGACAATGCCAATAACGATATATAAATATAAAATGTCATTTAGTGCCGCACTCACGCATCAGCAGTGGCGCCCCTGCTTGAGCAATGGTGGCAGCTACTTATGTTTCAGTTTCAGAAAAGCGGCACACGCCTTTTTTTCTACAGGACTCTGCTTTTTAAAATTTATAACAGTGCGAATTTTATTAACTTAAATACAAAGGACATTTTAAAAAGGCCACTTTTGCAGGAAATGTTACTGCTGCCGCCACAGACAACTCATGTGAGCACTTGACTGGCTCCACTTGGCAGCTGCCCCAGTCTCTAGCAGATCACCCCTTCCTCTGCCTCTCAGCACAACAACGCCTATCCTCCCAGCAAAGCGGCGTGAGCCACAGCAGACCTGGCCACCATGCTTCACCTGGATTCTCAATTCCCTGACCAGCACAGGTATTGGCCACAAGCCTAGCCCCTCCCATCTGCGGATGAGGGGAGGAGTGCAGACTGCGACACCCTCCTGCTCTGGAATGTCTGCTCAATGGACCTCCAAGAGCCGGATATCTGCACACAGGAGGCAGGCTGGAATTTTCACTATGACTTCAATAATTAATGCAAGTTGGGAAACTTAAACGTCATAATGGCTGAATGTCATAATTTCACCTGACTATGTGGACATAGGGGCATATGTAGGTAGCCGTTTGCGATTCGCAAACGCTGAAATTTGGCGAATTTCTCCGTTTGCGAATCGCAAACGGCATTTTGATATGTAGGTGCCACTTAGCAAAATAAGGAATCGCAAAAATTGCGATTCCTTATTTTGCTCATAGCATTTAAGGAATCACAATTTTGCGATTCCTTAAATGCTATGTAGGGGTGCTTTAAAAATATCGATTTTTGCATAAGGAATCTCAAAATACTACCGATTTCAAGTAGATAGTATTTTGCGATTTCCTTCAAAAATGCATTTTTTTAAAAAAATTCAAAGTGCCATGTGGCGCACATACATGCCCTTAGGGCATTTATGTGCGCCACATGTACTTACAGGCACATTCCAGGGGTGCAACAGGTGTCCTTTGGACACCCTGGCACCCTTGGAATTGCGATTCTCAAATTACGATTTTCACACAGAAAATCGCAATTTGAGAATGTATCCCCATTCATTCCTATGGGCCTTTTGCCCCATAGGAATGAATGGGACACTCATTTCTTAATTGCGATTCGCAATTTTCTAATTGCAAATAAGGAATGTTAGAGATTCGCAAAAAAATTGTGAATTTTTACCTACATTCCATTTTGCTATTCTCAAATAGCAATTCCTTAAAAATCGCTATTTGGGAATCGCAAAATGGAAATTACCTACATATGCCCCTTAGTAACAGATTGCTAAAGTGTGGTGTCACACGGGGGCGTGGCTAGCAGCCGATGAAGAAGGTCGTAGCCTAACGAGGCTCCCGACTCACCGCCCTGCGATCCTTAATTAATCCTGCCTAACACCCGGGATCCCCGCGCAAATCGGGCGGATCCCGAGTACTACACCTGAGCCTGCTCCGGTGAAGAGCTCGCACTGGCGGAACTGCTGCAGCGGCCGACGCGCGCTGCGGAGAGCCCGGGCGACCAACAAGCAAGATGGCAGCTCCTGAATAGCCGGGCGCTGGGCGCTCCCGGAGGCTCCTTTCCAAACGCCTAACTGCACCAAGAGCGGCCGGCGGGCCCCCACAGCGAGGACCGGAGCCTTCCGGCGCGACTGGGGAGAAGAGACCTGCCTGCAGTAAGATCCGGCATGACCCTGCCCCGCCCGGAGACCCAAAATCTACGTCCCGGCTTTGGGGCCTGCGGTCTCGACAGGGACGGCCCGACCGGAAACGAAGGAGGACGCTAAGGAGGACGTGGCGACGGGTGGCGGCTGGCCACTAGTACCCCGACGGCCTGACTGCTGCGACCGTACGAGAACGGCGGTGCTCCGCCACAGCAGAGGGAGAGGATCGTGACCCCGGCCCGGGGGCCCGCCCTGCTGAGACCTACAGCCCCATCTCCATCGCTGGCCGCTTCCTCGGGCAGCGTTGAAGGGGCCCGGACTACGAGGGGGGACTAATTGGCGCACAGTTGACCCACCGCGCCTGTCGCGCCGCGCTGGGTGGCGGCGACTCTGCGGGAGCGAGCCCCGTCGAATGCCTGAAGCCGAGCTCCCCTACATGACTGGAGGGACGACTGAGGCCCTAACTGCCAGCCTGGGAGGTGAGTTTCCCCTATAACGGTCCCTGGCTGTAAGGCGCAGTTCTCTGCATATTACACTGGACGCTGGGAGCGCGTCGACTACCCCCACATGCAACTGGGCCTGGGCTGCACCAGAAGCGGAACTCAAACTACTGCCTTGTTCGGGGGCCTGAGGCAACCTTCACGGGAGTGCCCTGAGACCCGACTAACCTGCTGTCCAGCTTAGGGCGCGCACCCCGGGGAGAGAGACTGGCTTGTGAGCGCGCCAATACTGCCCACCAGGGCCCAGACTTACGCGAGGTGCCCGGCTACTCACGTCGCAGCGGCCACGGAATTGAAATTGGGACCCAGAGGGAAGTCTTTCAAGGCCCCTAGCTGCTTCACAGGGGTCAGTCCGGAGCGGGAGGAATTTGCCACCGCTACATATCCCTGGAACTCAGCTCGACGTCGCAGGTGAAACATGGGAAAGCCCAGAGGCCCCAAAGGGGACGGGAGTCCTGCCTCGGAAACGCCTGAGGATCCCACGCAGCCTGCAACGGACCTACAACAAATGCAGTACAGGATCCTGGAGGCCATAGCCGCTACAAAAGACGCCTTGCACCACGACATTGCGCAAGTGTCGGCTGGGCTGGGGCTCCTGCGTACTGACCACGCGAAACTGACGGACAGAGTCAAAGAAGCGGAGACCACCCTAAAGGACATTGTGCCAGCGCAGAAGTCGATGGATAGGAAGCTCACAGAGGCGCTGGACCGGATTCATACCTTAGAAAGAAGAGCAGAGGACGCCGGAAATCGCAGTCGGCGGAACAACGTGCGCCTCGTGGGCCTTCCGGAAAAAAAAGAGGGAACGGACATGGTAGGCTACTTGCATGAATGGCTGCAGTCAGTGGTAGCCCCGGAGGGCCTGTCCCCTTTCTTCACTCTGGAACGGGCGCACCGAGTGCCATGGAGACCTCCGAAGCCAGGACTCCCGCCTCGCCCAGTGGTCATTAAGCTGTTGCACTACAAAGACAGGGACTGGCTGTTGCAGCGAGCCAGGGAAGCGGGTCCGTTCCAGGTCGACAACAGTAAGGTGACCCTGTTCCCGGATTACACGTTTGAAACCCAAAAACTACGCGCCTCCTTCCTCTCTATTAAAAAGGAGCTTCGGGCGGAAGGTATACAATACTCGCTGCTTTTCCCGGCCAGACTCCGAGTAGTAGTAGACGAGAACGCCCTGTTCTTCCCGACGTCAGCAGAAGCATGGGCCTGGTGGGACACCTACAAAGCAGGCACGGACGGGGCTCGGTTTCGAGCTGAGGAGGAGCGCCAGGAACATTCACTCAGGCGATCAAGACGTCACCAAGGGCGCGGACAGGGCACCAAACGGCCGACAGACTTTCAAACAGCGGATGAACGTAGAGCGGCACTGCAGGCGGTGAAAGAGGTGTCGGGATCAGCACTGACCCAGTCGGAGAGGGGCTCAGGCTCGGAGGACCAGGGTACGGGCTCGGACACTGAACTTTCGGAGCTGGGTGGAGCCAAAGGCCCGAAGGTCACGCCACAGACATCGGGAGAAATCATCGAGAGCTGAACCCTCGACAAGGTACCTGATTGAGTTGCGGGGGTATGCTGCAGTCACTGAGAACTTTGGAGCAGACTGCTGTAAGCCTGAACTGGTATGGGACTTGATGTATATAGTAGGGCGGGGGGCTGGGAGGCAACACCTAGAGGTTCCAGAAGCTAGCGTGCGCACCCCGAGGCCCATAAGGCCAACGTAGCATTGACTACGTATTAGCGAATTTGTGAGCACGTTGCTCAATTGTTTGGATGGGTGCGACTTTTTTGAAGTTAAGTCCTATTCTGGGGGAGGGGGGCCTGGAGTGGTTGGGGTGACTCTAGGAGCTGCTTGGGGAGGGGGGAGCAGGGGACGGTTGAGGAAGGGAGGGATCGGGGTCATGTCTGTGGTCAGGATGCAAACTACTAGAGGTCCACTTTGCCTCCAATGGGACAATGGCTAATGTGGGTCCGTTGAAATGTGTGTCCTGGAATGTGCGGGGCTTAAATACGATGACGAAAAGACCCAAAATCCACTCGTACCTGGTTCGTAGAGGGGTGCATATTGCATTCCTACAAGAGACCCATTTAACCAAAAAAGAGGGGATTGCACTCCAGCGTAGGTGGAGGGGCCACTTATTCTATACGGCATATTCTGCATTTGCTAGGGGAGTGCTAATTTGGATTAGAGCGGGACTCCCCCTCCAGGTGACTAGGCACACAGAGGACCCGGACGGGAGGTTTGTGGCAGTCGAGGGACTGCTTAGAGGCCGACACATAGTGCTCTGTAGCATTTATGCACCGAATGTGGATCAAGCTACATACTTTACAAGACTCTCCAGGGTGCTTGCTAGTTACTTCACAGGTCCTGTACTGATGGAGGGGACTTCAACTCCATAGAGGATATTACCCTAGATAGGTCGCACCCACCACTTCGCACTTCCCCCATACATCGATTGGCGAAAGGCAGGTCTGAATGGCAGAGTAAATGGGACCTAACCGACTGCTGGCGCGCACAGCACCCCCCCGAGCGGGATTACTCATTCTACTCTAGCTTACACGACTTACACGTACGCCTAGATTCCTTTCTGTGCTCCCCTGCGGTACTTACTGCGGTGGCCCGGACCGAATACTTAGCACGTACATTGTCTGACCACAATCCGCTCCTCCTGACGCTGAACTGGATGACTGCACCTCCTAAAATCCCGACATGGCGACTGCGGCCGGATACATTGGATGATCCGCCCTTCCGTGCCGAGCTGGGAGAGCGGATCACCCAGTATTTTGTGGAGAACGAGGGCACCGCCTCGACCAGAGCCGCAGAGTGGGATGCATTTAACATAGTAGTGAGAGGACACAGCATTGGGAAATACGCGGGAGTACGCAAGACGTTGGTAGACGACCTAGAAAAGGCTGAGCGCACACTACGGGAAGTAGAACTGGACCGACCTAATCACCCTGAACTAAAGGAAAAAGTATGTGGGGCGCGGGAAGCAGTGGCAGTAGAGGTGGAGCGCCTTCGTAGCTTCGACTATAAGACATACTTAACGAAGACTCTTGCTGAGGGACACAAGACAGGAACACTCTTGGCCTGGCTGGCAAACCCAAATAGGAATAGTCAACCAATTTTGGCCTTACAGGGAAGTGGAGGTCACACCCATACTACACAAACTGCAATACTAGATTGTTTCAGGTCATACTACGAACAATTGTATAGAACGGAGTTAGGCGACCACACTGAAGCACTGGACGTTTTTCTGAGTGACCTGCAGCTCCCGCGCCTAGAGCAAGAACAAGCTGACGCCTTGGGTAGCCCAATTGACTTGGCCGAAATAAGGGAAGCAGTGAAGCGAATGGCGCGTAATAAAACACCGGGGATAGACGGGTTGCCCATTGAGTTCTACGGGAGATACTTAGACCAACTAGCCCCGAGACTCCAAATACTTTATAACGAGGCCAAGGAGGCAGGCAGACTCCCCCAATCGATGAGCGAGGCCATAATGATCCCTTTATTGAAACCACGTAGAGAGAGTACAGACCCGGCATCCTATAGGCCATTATCTATGCTAACGACTGACTACAAAATATTGAGTACGGTGCTGGCCACCAGGCTGCTAACCCATATGCAATATTTGGTACATAAAGACCAGTCAGGTTTTATTCCCACGAGAAACACTACACACAACATTCGTAGATTACTCAGACTGGTGGACACTCCGCCCCCTGAAGCGAGATCCCCCCATGTATTGGCGGTCGACATAGAGAAGGCCTTTGACAGCCTAGAATGGAACTACTTATATAGAGTGATGCAAGGATTTGGCCTAGGAGAGGGATATATACGATGGACGAAGGTGCTCTACTCCTCAGCAAGAGCGAGGGTGAGGGTCGGATCGTTAGTGTCGGACCAATACGAAGTGACTCGGGGAACCAGACAGGGGTGTGCACTTTCTCCCCTGCTATTTGCGCTTGCGGTGGAGCCTCTCGCGGCCAAGGCCAGACTAGGAGATTTTTACAACGGGCTTGTCCACAGAGGAGAACTCCACTACATCTCCTTATATGCGGATGACCTCCTCCTTTTTTTGGACAATGCGGAAGAGGCTGTGGAGGGAGCCGAGAGGCTACTAGAGCGCTTTGGCAAGATATCGGGGCTGCGAGTGAATTGGACGAAAACCTGTCTCTTCCCGCTACGGAGGGAGGAGGAGAGCCCTTCACTTCGTCAGAACCTTCGTTGGGAACCCCATTGCCTGAGCTACCTAGGGGTGCACATCTACCATGACCCGGCGGACCTCCTAGATGGTAACGTAGGCCGCTGCATCCGTGCCTTGAGGGGCTGTATGTCCTTCTGGGCCACTCTGCCCCTCTCCACGGCGGGCCGAGTTGCACTTCTGAAAATGGTGGCACTGCGGCGATTATTGTATTTCTTCCGGACCCTCCCCGTGTGGATACCCGGAGCGACCTTCAAACAATTGAGGTCAATGCTGGTGTCCTTCCTATGGGGAAAGGGGAGACGCAGGATAGCACTGGTGACACTAACCCGCCCTAGGGACGAGGGAGGCCTGGCCGTCCCGGATTTTGAGCTCTATTATTTAGCAGCTCAATTACAATTCTTCACGCAGGAAGTAGCGAGAGTGTACCGCGGCCCGGAGCGGGGAAGGGAGTTCGGCACACTCCGCCATGTCCTGGCATATATCACTGTGCAGCAAAAATTACTTCTACGGGAGCTCTTCCAAGAGGAACGGACCCTTCGCTTGTGCTGGAACCGCTCGCAAAAGCGAACCGGACCGGGCCACCCATATGCTCCCGAAATCCCACTGGGCATGGTGACGGCACTCCCACATGGTGGTGACTGGTCGGGACTACATCTCTGGGAAGAGGCGGGATTGCAGATGGTAGGCGACCTCTATGAGGATGGGGTGTTGTCCCCATACCAGGCCCTGCAAGAGCGGTACGACCTTCCGAGGGGAGACTATCTACTGCACGCGGCGGTGGTGAATGCCATACAGGGGCACTGGGGGGGGGGGCCTGATGGAGCCTGTGACGTCGCTAGCGTGCCAATATACCATGATGGCGGCGGGAACATTTAAAGCTGTGACGTGCCTATATCGCAGAATGCACACGGGCACCCTACTACCACTTACACCACTTAAGAATAAATGGGAAGCGGACCTGCACTTAGACATCCCAGACACGACGTGGGCACAGCTGGTGCGGAGAGCCAGAAAGAGTACTAGGAACGCGCGCTTCCAACTGATATACCTTTATATTCTCCACCGAGCTTACCTTACCCCGAGTAAAATCGCAGCGTACTTTCACGTAACAGACGCGGCATGCCCTAGATGTGATCAGGTAGGAGCAGACCTAGTCCATATGTTAAGGGGTTGTCCCTGTTTGCAGGAGTACTGGACGGATATTGAAGAGACCCTGAACGCAGTCACAGAAAGGGAATTGCATTATGATAGCGCAGTCACCATCTTACATTGGTTCCCTCACACAAAGAAGAACAAACTGTCAAGTAAATTTATTGACATGGGCTTACTCATAGCAAAGAGAGAATTGACCAAGGGGTGGAAATCGAAGTTGGTACCGACGCATAGGAGATGGCTGAATGAATTCCTGAAATGGGCGACGGCGGAGAGCACAATACGTTATCAAATGGCTCGCCGCAGTTCAGATGATAAGGCGCAAGAAGCAGCAATGATGTGGGAAACACTAGTGCAGGCACTAAGGGATAGCGCAATAGAAGAGGAGGAAGAGGGGGAGGCCCAAGACACGACAACCCCAGCAGTCATACTCACGCCCGCAGCGCTTCCACAGGACGCACACACGCAATAAGACGCAATAGCTCCGTAGTCCCACGATTCGGACACACATGATTGCACCGAACACAGACGCAGACACCGGGAGGGGAGGGAGGGAAGGGGGGGTCAGAGTTAGGGGTCCCCGCAGTAGACCAAGTACATCTTTATTGGCCCATCAGTGCGACACAACACATTAAACAACTAAATGCAGAGCATAGACCTCCTTGAATGTTGAAAATGGTGATGGGCGCGGCCCGAAGAGAGCACTGTATTGCGAAAAGACGCCGCCCTGCCTCCGGGATGAGGGCTACATGGCTGTGTCCAACAAAACTGAGAAGCATTAGATGTACGGTAACTCTGTACTATGTGATACTTGAAATGGCATTGTATGTTATGCATAACCCTGCAATAAAATTAAAAAAAAAAAAAAAAAGTGTGGTGTCACACGCTGGTCACAGGTTCTAGCCCAGCTCCCACCACTGCATGATGTTAAATGCAGTTCTGTTCAAGGCAAGCCATAATTTACAATTTGTCTTGTGCTCACTTGAGTATTAAAGCCCAGCCAGTGCGTAAGACCTTGGTAGCAGTGTGTTATCCTTCTGAACTCTTAGCAGTACTTTGTGGGGAACATGACTTGCTCCTTAGTGTCTGTTGATGAGTGCCAAGCAGCTCCCGGGTGCAGACTGCTGGATCCAGAAACTCAACACAAGCTGCCTAAGGGGCAGGACCTTGAATTTAGATTACTAAGGGGTGCAGTCACAATGTGGTCACAGGTCAGCCAGCACCAGTCCTCCCCAGTGCATCATGGCGAATGAATACAGTTGAAGACAGTCCATAATTTAAACATTTTCTTGTGGTCTCTCGAGTTTGACTTTTTTAATACCAGATTCTGAGGTTGTAGGTTTTACCTCACAATATGGAGGAAAAATGCATCTGTTCCCTTTTGACCAATATACTTGGCTCAATCAGAAATGGACTGTAAAGCCTTATTGTCTCTCCTGTCCTGCTTTGTATTAGTCAAGCAGTAGCTCATCGGAGGTTGTGTGATGGTTAAGCCGCATATAGTATAACATAATTTATTTTTCTCTCCCGTTTTGTTGTTAATTTTGAAAGGGTGTGAAATGTATGAAATTTAATTCCACATGCAAACTTGACACACGTATTTCTTCATGAAGTTTGTCAATTTCATAAAATTTTACCTATGGCCAAAAATTATTCCCAAAAAAGTTGTGGACAAAAAGACCGCCAATTGTTTCCACCAAGAGGATATTTTTGCATCATTTGCCACAAAACCTACTTAGACTGGATATTTTTTGCTACAATTTTTACATTTTGTTTCCTTAACCACCATAACAAACATTGTCAGAGTATGTAAAAAAATCCATACACTTTCTGGGAGAATATGTGTGCTCACACTGGCCGGACGCTTTATTAAATTAAAAAAGGCTTTGATTTTTACCCACTTGGGTGAAACGTTCAGGTTGAACCTTATTACTATTTGATGGCTTCCTTATCGGTGCTTTTGCCTAATGTTGTTCAGTCTTGTTGACTTCCTGTGGGAGTTGCTAAGGCAGTCAGTATGGGAACAATGTGTGATTTTCGTTGTGTTATCTATTGGTCTCCTTTTTAGGTCGAGCCTGGGCAGCGCATGCGCTGCTCTGCGAGGCATGCTATATTGAGGTAGGGACTTGAAGCTCCGCCCACTCTCCACCCATATTTTGCATATGCTTGTGTCATTGTCCACTGTAAACTGTAGCTGTTTATTGGTCGAAATTCTTAGTAGTCTCGCCTTAGTACCGCCTTATCTCATTTTGTAACTTCCCATGGCGACATCCTATGTTACATGTGTTGATACTCAGTAGGCTTTAATTACAGCCTCCGAGCACTGTTTTTCTCAAGTAGCTTACAGCAGGCTCTCTCCTAATGCTTTTTTTTTGCACTCATTTGCAATGCAATAGGTCTCGCATTTGCAAGAGTTTAAGCTATTGGCATTGTAAATGACAATGCCTTTTATTTTTCTGTTCTAAAAACAACACATAAATAAAAGGCTTGTAATTTACAATGCCAATAGCTCAAACTCTTATAAATGCGAGACCTATTGCATTGCAAATGCTTGATATCTGGTACACGCATATGTGGGTTGCCTTTCTCACTATGGGCCAGATGTAGGTGGCCAATTACCGGTCGGTAACGGCCGAATTCGGCCGTTTCCGACCGGTAATTGGAATTTGAGATGTAGGTCACTCAATTTTACAGAATCGGTAAATTTACCGATCGGTAAATTTACCGATTCTGTAAAATACCGAGTCGGTATTTGTACCGAATCGGTAAATTTGAGATGTAGGTGGGACTCTTCTGAGTCCCAGAGGCCTTACCGAATCGGTATTTTACCATCAAATCCTATTTGATGGTAAAACACCGATTCCGGTGTGCATGCACATGTGTGCATGCACACCTCTGCCATATGACAGGCAGGCCTGCCCTTGGGGCATGTATGCCTGGCACATGGCACCCAAGCCTGTTTTGGGGGGGCCAGAGGGTGTCAAAGTGACACCCCCTGCACCCTTGTGAAAATCGGTATTTACCGATTCTGTAATTACAGAATCGGTATTGCCCATTGATTCCTATGGGCTGCAAGGCCCATAGGAATCAATGGGCAATACCGAATCGGTATTTACAGATTCGGTAAATACCGAATCTTAACGATTCGGTATTTACCGATTCTGAAATACCTACATCTCCCCCCTCTATTTTACCACCTCTTAAATACCGATTCGGTATGAATCGGTATTTAAGAGGTGGTAAATTAAAATTACCTACATCTGGCCCTATATTTCTTTCTGCTCTCTTTAATTATCTTTCATCCTCTGTGATGTCTCTATCAAACACTTCTGATGTCACTCCAGTTACCTTTTTTG
This sequence comes from Lissotriton helveticus, assembly GCF_964261635.1. NCBI lineage: Eukaryota > Metazoa > Chordata > Amphibia > Caudata > Salamandridae > Lissotriton > Lissotriton helveticus. Next base: position 11,490,552 of record NC_136064.1, read on the forward strand.
GAAACGTGTGAATGATAACTCAAGTTGATTAATTCAGACCAACTTTTTCAGAGTTTCTTCTGAAGACCTGCCCTGCACTTTCCCTGCTGTCCGAGTTTTGACAGTGTGCTTGACTGCCTCTGCGGATTCAATGCCATTTTTGTGCACATGTTTCTCCTTGGGGGTTTAAAGGTTCAACAATTTTGGAACAGAAATCCCCAGTGGGATTGCGAAAAACAACAATTGGGATGCCGTGCGAGGACAACTGACATCCGTGTCTCCCAGCATCCCCGAGAAAGTGACAAAAATCAACCATCGTGAAATCGGCAGAAAAGAGAGCATTTCAACATGAATGAACGTGACTGGGTTGTTATTTTGGCACTACGGGCATATTATCAAGGGCCTTATCTCCGCTTTTTTGGCTTTAAAAGCCAAAACAGCGGAAATAATGTTTTTCCCCTATTAACAAGAGGGTGATAACATGCATTAGCGCATGTTAGCACCCTTTTACCCGACACCTCCCTTTGCATCTCTAATGAGATGCAAAGTGGGCGTCACTGGGCAGAACAACCGTGTAAATATCGCTGATGTGCACATCGCGATATTTACAAGGAGGCCCAGGCATTTTTGCAGATGTTTAGATTATGGCGAAACCGTGGTTTTCACCAAAAACTAACATCAGCAAAAATGCTGCTTACCTATACTTTATATTGGAGGTGGATTTTGCTGATACGACCACAGGGTCGTATCAGCAACGTTATCGCCGGACAACCAGCAATGTTTCATGGAAAACAAGCTATCGCTGGAATAATTATCGCCATTGCGCTATGCATTGTTAATACAGCGCTAACATGGCGATAATTATCAGCGATAGCCGGTGATAACAATTCTCACGCTAAGAACGGCCAGCGATAATTATCGCTGGCCGTTGATAATATGCCCCTGATTTCCTCTGACTGAGTGACTGAGTGACTTCGTATCAAAATTCATCAGAAGTTCACGGGGTTCCTAAGCACGCACAAATATCAGAACTGTCTTTATAACGGCAAAGAAGCTTCTAAGTGAATCCTGGCGGTACTAGTATTCTAATATTCTAGTCACAATTAGGAAACAGCAAAAGTCTTGATAAATTAGTATACAAATAACTCACCAATATGTTGTACAAAACTACCCCCGCTTGTGTGATTGGCCAAGGTCAACCTGTGCATGGAAAACAACGGGCTGACTCTCATTCTATACAGAGCATCACAGTGACTGGTAATAAATCCACTTGAAATTGTGCTAAGGACTGGGGTGTAGCTTACTCAGTGGGATTCGGCGGTGGCAGGGAGTGTAAGCCTCAAATATCTCAACTAAAAAACTGTGGGTCACAGTGTGAATGGGTGAGGTGACCTAGGTTCAGATGGACTGTTCCCATGAGGAGGAAGGTCAGTACTGATTTCCATTATATGGGCCTCTATGGTGGTGGACAGGTACTCTGTTGCAATTGTGATAAAATACCCTGTCCGCCAAACTCACAGTCTACCTGCCTCATCTTGAGTAGGGCAGCCCACAAGTTTTACACCAACAGAGCAAACTTTACTATGTCAGTGTAAAAGTTCCTTCAGCGGCCAACGGAATAGGTACCATCAGAATTAAGCATACCAATTGTCCATCCTATTTGCTATTTTTTTTTAATTTTTTTTTTTTACTGTCTATCACTGACAGATATATCCTGACAGCGAGGGACAGTAAAAGAAGTAAAAGAAGAACAATTACCCCCACATCATGGAAGGAAACAGGTGTGGGGGTGTTTTTTTTTTTCAAAAACAAACTCCCACTTTGGGAGTTTGTTTTTGAAAAATAAAAAACTTCGGAAACGTTTGATGGCCAGTCGTCCATTAAATTAAACTTTTCCTACATTGCTATGAAAGCGGTCCCTGATAATGAATAGAGATGGCGGCTGTGCTGGGAGACATATCTACATTTCGCAGGCGGGGTAAAGGCAGTAAAGTCTTCCACCACCCCTACCTTTACTCAGCCTGCTCAATCCAAACTCATGCCCTCTGTCTACAGTGTAAAGGGATTGGAAGCGCACTCCTAATCTTCAATGAGTTAAATTGTGAGCCCTAATGTATATACAATGTAATCACAATGGTGCCGCAGCGTAACACTTGCTGTCAGACAAGTGTGAGGTTTAACAAGAGATAAAAATACTGCCAGGACTGGTAGTAAACCCTGCGCACTGTGCATGAATAGTCCTGAGGGACTCTATTGGTACACTTAATATGTAAACAAAAGAATCTTATACATACTCTGTTTTTCAAAAAAGTTGATATTGTAGATCATAACAACAATTCCTGCATTATACAATTCCTATTACATTACAGTTTTGTTATAAGTTCATTAAATCACATGAAAAAAATTATTTTCTGAAGGTTCATTAATACATGAATCCATACGCTGGTTCATTAAACGCAATAATCTATACATAAATCAATATTGTCTTAACAGCAACCATCTTGAAAATGCCCGATGCATTTCGGGACAATGATGTCCCTTCTTCAGGGGCAATCTGATATGAACCACGGACCGTCAACTGTTTGTATATTGCGTGAAACGCTATCCAGTGGTAACCTGTTGTTGTAATGCTGTGGACTATGGATATGATCCGCGAGGAGTGAGTCTTCAGTCACTTCTATGTTTCCACTGTTAACGAGTACCCAATGGTGCTGCAATATCCAATAAACACCGTTCGTGTGAGCCCCGAGCTACACGTTATACACCGACGTCTCTCTGTGTCACCATTGGGTTGGCCTAAATATATTTAAGTTACTGATTCATAAAAGTAACACATCAAACCCCGTTAGTGAAATCAGTATAATAAGAAAACCTGACTCAGAAGAATGTATTTATTTGGGACTTGTCACATCCAACAACCCCCCACCCCCAAAGCTACAACCCTGGATAAAGGTCTTACAATTAAAAATGGATACAATTGCAAATGAGATCTGAAATCTTCTTAATATGTAGTATGGCAGCAGCTCAGGAAATAAGCTACTATTTCTTCATGAATCATTATTCCATGCCTTATCCTGCAACTAGTGCATACGTTGGGCCTGATTTAGATCTCGATGGACGGGTTACTTCGTCACAAGGGTCACGTATATCCCATCAGCCGAAATATAAATCCCATAGGATAAGATGGGATTTATATTTCGCCGGATGGGATTTCCGTAACTCTTTTGACAGAGTAACCCGTCCGCCCATATCTAAAGCATGCCCAATGTCTGCTTGCCTGCTAAAATGAGTCTCTGTCTTATTAGACAGGATTACAAATAACGAACATATCACCTAAGTGTAGCAATAATAACTACATCAGGGAGCAATTGAAAAAATAATAATAACAACGCCCTCTACATACACGTAAACCTCCTGCAGTTGTTCATATGGAAATATACCTACAGACGTACATATACACTGACAGACCTTCTATGCACACTCTTGGACTGCACGCACAGATGCCCCCACACACAGTTGGTGCCAGAGGCAGAGCTACAAGCATGCACCACACACTACAAACACCCACACCAAGAAACAGACTGCCAGGGGCGTAACACATGCCCCCATAGCCCCCGCATTGCTGGGGGGCCCACGCTCCAGAGGCCCCCTCCATTTATGTTATGCTTGCCGTCATTTCACCTTGCTACGCCGCGACTTCATCATGAATTAAATTATGCACGGTAGCACGCAGAATGTCTCCGAGTCTGCGCAGTCCAGTCTTCACCCTCAGGGTGGGGCTGGTGACCAGTGGCGCAACAAAACTTGAAGGGGCCCCCCTGCAAAGCACATGGAGGTGGGCCCCCTGCCCCAGCGGCCTAGCCAACCACCTACCACTTTTCCCCACTGCCCACAAATCTGGTATATTTTGATTTGAAATCTCCAATATTTAATTAAATGCTTGTATATTGTCTTGCTCAAACTTCTAATAAGAAAGTGGGAAACACTCAACATATAAGCTACGTAATTTGTCAAAAGCAGATTATTTAAGTGAGGCAGCAATCAGAACAATGCGAAGGAGCGATCCTATTGTCTCAGGAACTGCCTATGGCTGAAGAACAAACAACAACTATGAAGGGTCTGAATTAGAATTGACATTAATGGACAATAACTTGAAACTTTGAAAGACAAACCCAAATCTGCAATTCCATAGATTCTACTAAACATATACATGAGAAGTACTCAGTATCCTGCGAAATTCATAAGAAATAGACTGGTAAATTATCTGCATGTCACACACTCGCGACTGTCAAGGGTTGTGCATGATAATAGCGTGAACTGAGGAAGCAATTTCTACCACATTGTCTTTATTAGTAAGCATTATAAAACAGGCAAGCAAACGAGACTGAGGATGAAAACTGTTTGGATGCTTCAGAACATTGATGCAGATGTTTGTTTGAATTTATCATTTCTGTAGTATAAACAATGCTAAATGCAAGATTTAAGGCACATGTATTACAGACAAGTGCAAGCAACACCATAAATAACACCGCATATGGAATACAAATAAACCATATCAGCCAGTACCAAATGAAAGAATCTATACAAACTGTGGTTGGTAAAGCAAAAGAAATGGCTAGGGCGGTCGACCTCAAATCTGGGGAACTGGGTTCGAGTCTCGGCAATGACGCTGAACCTCCAGTGATTCTGGGCAAATCACTTAATCTCCCCATGCCTAACAGAAACGAATGTGTCCTCATGTAACGCAATTGGTGCTATGTAAAGTGCTCTGATACCCGATTCGGGTAAAGTTTGCGCTATATAAAAACTCCTTACAAAAAAAAGTGCAAATACTTTCAAAGTGCATAATAAAGCAATCACTAGTCCAGTAATATACAAATATCAAGCATGTTTTGTTAAACAATCCAATTTTCTTCTTGCATCAAGGTGAAAATACTTTCACAGTGCATGATAAAAACAAGTCCAGCAGTATGTAAAAATGAAGCCTGGTTAGACAAACAATTCACTTTTTGGTGTGTGCATAAAGGCACATATATTTCAAAGCAACTGGTAAACAATAACAACTACAGCACCATACAACAATCAAACCAGTTTAGACTAACAATTCCCTTGATGAAGGCTCAAATATTGTACAGTGACTGGCCAAACAGTAACAAGTACAGCAGGCAGCAGGATAAAAAAATCAAACCACTTTAGTCAACCAATGCCCTTCTGGTTTGTGCATGAAGGTGCAAATATTTCAAAAAGCCTGGTAAAGCTTTATAATATTTATAAAATATAAATAGCAGTTATGTATTTCATAGTTGTTTCAATATACATATTTCCTAAAGCACAAAGGTTACCCCCAATTACTTTAAGGCCTAAGAGGAGGGAAATAAAACAATGAGAACAACCTCTTATCTGGCCTGTCTAGTTTCTGAAATGGTAATGACTCTAACTAGACATTTCCCTTTAGCACAGAATCTGAACACAAAAATATCTTTCTTTTTGGTTTTGTTTATTTACTACAGAACGCAAACGGTTGTCATGCATGATTTGGAAGTTTGGGGCCCCTATGTTAATTTTTTATGTAACTCAATAGTTGCTGGGACACCAATTCCTAATACGTGGAAAGGGGCAGAGATTGTGACAATTTGTAAAAAGGGCAACCGCCATGATCCGGCTAACTATCGCCCAATCAGTTTAATTGATATTTTACAGAAAGTTTTTGATAGGCATATTTTAAATAGATTATTAGAATGGATGGATGAGGTAGATATTTTATCTAAGTACCAAGCGGGATTTAGAACTAGAACAAGTACCACTGATCAAGTGTTTAGATTTACATGTATTTACTGGAAATATATTACTCTAAGGAAGGGCAGCTTATATATTGCCTTTGCAGATTTAAGGGCAGCCTTCGTTCTGGTCCCTCGTGCCCAATTGTGGGACACATTAAAAAATAACGGGGTGCCAGCAGAATTACTCGTGCAAATAATTAGCGCTGGTTGCACAGGTGTAACAATCTTTTTTGTTGCCCCTCCTCAGCCTCCCCTAAAAGACCTCCTTCTCCACAGATTCCCCCACTCCTACCCTCCAACAGGGCCCCTCATCTCCCATATCTCCTCTCTCACATGCATCGCTGTAAATATTTAAGTTTGCTGGGTACAGTGACAGTCATGGCTGGGAGGTACACCCAGGGAACCATATGTTTCTTGAGGGGGAACAGCCAGCTGCCAGGCCCAGAAAACCCAACTGCCAACCAGCCGTCCTTGCACGCAGAGCATCGATTTAACACTTCGTAGGTGTGCATAGGTGAATGCATTCATTATAAAAAAAAATTATGGTGCACATCTCCATTCACTTTATTAAAATACATAAATGTGATGTCAATTAATTATGTCTTTCCCCTTTCTTCAATATGTGCGCAAAACAGGTCACATCTGAAACTGCAGGTTGTTTTATTTGCTTTTCAAGCAGTTGTGGTATATGTGCCAGAGAAAAAGGACAGAAGTATGTCTGCATGTTGGCAAATGTCAATACCTATACTAAAGTATTATCTTTAAGTAAGTTTTAACTAGGAACCTGAAAACAATTAAATCCGTATAATACAGCCTAGGCTGTTTCAAGGAGCATATCCTTCGAAATAATAATAAGAATATATGTAACAGAAACAGGATAAAAACATTCACACGCATTCAATTTCAAACTGCCTTTGTATGCTGCCAGGACTCGAGTGGGGGTTCCAAGCGGGTGGACGGCGTTCCCCCACTTATTTTACTGGGGGAACGCCATCCCCCTGCCAAACAGCTGGACTTCACTCTTTGGCCTCTCTGGGACGAGGAGCTCGGCGGCACCTTTCGTGATGTCACTTCCTGGTGTGACGTCACTTCTGGTGACAGCGTCCCCCAACTTCTTTTTTTACGATTTGTGCCCTGTATGCTGCCCAGCTTACCCTCTGAGTGACTCCTCGGCTTCACCTGAGGCAGGTCTGCAGCTTCGGTGGCAGGCACGAGCTGCGGCAGAAGACCCTCTCCTTCCACGCAATTTTAATTGCGCAATGCATGCGCATGACAAGGGTCACCAGCCCCACTTTAAGGGTGAAGACTGGACTGCAGAGACTCTGAGACATTCTGCGCGCTGCCGCGCAAAATGTAATTTATGATGAGGCCGCGGCGAGCTGAACCGACGGCAAGCATTACATAAATGGAGGGGGCCCCTGGAGCGCGGGGCCCCCCAGCAACGCGGGGGCTGCGGGAGCCTGTGTTAAGCCCCTGCTCATGACCCTTGTCATGCGCATGCACTGCGCAATTAAAAGTGCGTGGAAGGAGAGGGTCTTCTGCCGCAGCTCCTGCCTGCCACGGAAGCTGCAGACCTGCCTCAGGTGAATCTGTTGGAGAAGCGAAGCCGAGGAGTCACTCAGAGGGTAGGCTGGGCAGCATACATACAGCCACATGCACCATGGGGTGGTATGCCAGATACTGACTGACCCTGCAGCGTTTCACAGGATGATGCCTTAAGGCAGTTTGAAATTGAATGCGTGTGAATGTTTTTATTCTGTTTGTGTTACATATATTGTTTTTATTATTCTGAAGGATATGCTCCTTGAAACAGCCTAGGCTGTATTATACAAATTTAATTGTTTTCAGGTTCCTAGGTGATATTTTAGTAAAGGCATTGACATTTGCCAACATGCAGACATACTTCTGTCCTTTTTCTCTGGCACATATACCATAACTGCTTGAAAAGCAAATAAAACAACCTGCAGTTTCAGATGTGACCTGTTTTGTGCACATATTGAAGAAAGGGGGAAAGTCATTGTTTATTGACATCACAATTATGTATTTTAATAAAGTTAATGGGGATGTGCACCATAACATTTTTTTTTATAATGAATGCATTCACCTATGCACACCTACGAAGTGTTAAATCGATGCTCTGCGTGCAAGGACGGCTGGTTGGCAGTTGGGTTTTCTGGGCCTGGCAGCTGGCTGTTCCCCCTCAAGAAACATATGGTTCCCTGGATGTACTTCCCCAGCCATGACGGTCACTGTCCCCAGCAAACTTAAATATTTACTGCGATGCATGTGAGAGAGGGGCTATGGGTGATGAGGGGCCTGTTGGAGGGTGGGAGTGAGGCAATCCGTGGAGAAGGAGGTCTATTAGGGGAGGCTGAGGAGGGGCGCCAAAAAGATTGTTGCACCTGTGCCACCAGCGCTAACCCGCGCTGTTTACCCACATCGTCCGACTTTCTATTAGGAGCATTGGCACATCAAAAAAGGTTTTCACAGAATTTGCACAAAATTTGCACACATATTGACATGAACGTTTCACATTAATGAATTAAAAATACATGCAATTTCTGAAATGCACGAGGCCGGTTTCTTCATGAACGTTTCTCACAATCACATAAAACACAGGCAATTACATGGCAGACAATGGGTCAAACAGAAATGCGTCTTGCGTCTAGATAGTTTCTACTCGAACCTCTCTGCATTACACGAATGAGACGATGGAACAAAATTGTATAACACAACATTTTGGGAGAGTCACAAATCTCACCCCAGGACTTTAAGACTTTCTTTCAACGCTGATGACGTGGGCAGGTAGCTGATGAATGCCTTACAGAGGAAGCTTTTATTGTAATAAGTGCTGAGGTTGCAAAATGCCCTTTGTACTTTGATTTTGGGGGCGTTTGCAGAGAGTAGTTTTCTAAATCGCAGGCTTCCCAGAATCACTCAGTGCTCCAGACCCTTGTTTCCTTAACAAATCAAAGCAGAACTTCAACCACTGATTGCAGACGGTTGCAAGGTCGGAGGTCAAGCTTAACAAGGCCTGTTACTTAGTGAAACTTCTCTATGAGTACCTTCACATTAGCACAGCACACTCATGAAACAGGCTATAACTTGATGGATTCTCATTGAGCCACATTTCTGGGCCTGGCTTTTCCCCCTCAAGAAACATATGCTTCCCTGGGTGTACCTCCCCAGCCATGGCTGTCACTGTCCCCAGCAAACTTTAAATATTTACATCCGCATAGAAATACGTCCAAACAAATATTCACAATGTTAGCATCCATTCTGGTCCATTCCCTGACTTCTCAAGGGTGTCAAGGAAAGCAATTTGTTTGGAAGCACAAATATTTCCGAAGCCATCTAGGTCCCTCCCTGCTGCTGCTGACGTCAAACTTAAAGGAGGTGTTGGGGGAAGGGGAGCGGTGAGCCCCAACCAGTTGTTCTGATGGCTGTTTGAGAATTACGTTTTATTAGTTTTCATTTGAAGTATATCATAGAAAACATCCGCACACTGGCTATTAGATATAAGCCGTAACCATTTGTTGTGCAGCACAGCCCAGTCAAAGAAGCATTGGCATAGCCAATAAGTCAGGCGCCAGCTGCCTACTTTTTGCTTTTCCACCTGTTTGATAATGCTGTTACATTTTGTGTCTATTTAAGTGCGCATGGTGTAAGTCCGTAATGTAGTCACTGACAGAGAGGTAAGCCAGTAACAGAGTTGGGCTGACCCAGTGCTTCAGGCTTTCTTGTGCAGCGGCCAGGACAATACTATGAATGACACAACAATCAACCAATAGATGAAGAGAGCTGGCTGAAAGCCCCTCAAACCATCTCAGCTAACACTAGACCTGTACAGTAGCATTTACAGCTCTACTTCTTCCACACCTCAACTCCTCCCTCTCCTAATCACACCCTACCACAGGTACCAGTGATGTTTGAAGAGTGCGAGATAGTAAAGATGGAACAGAACTATCATGTCCAGATATTCGAGTAGCCGCCCATGTATTTGTACTCCTAAACAAGTCTTATTTATTGCATCAACTACTTGTGCTAAATCAGCTTTATTAAAGACAAAATGCATTATAATAAGTAGATCTAACCAAAAGAAACTAAGACATGAAAAATTTGTATATTGACAATGAGAACAACCTCTTATCTGACCTGTCTAGTTTCTGAAATGGTAATGACTCTTATAGACATTTCCCCATAGCACAGAATCTGAACATAAAACTATCTTTCTTTTGGTTTTGTTTATTTATTACAGAACAAAATCGGTTGTCATGCGTAACTTACCAAACTTTCTTTGCTCACGCGCACGTCTCTGTGGATCCAAGAATGCTTTGCCAGAATGCCGCCTCATCCACGTCCGGTTTTATGGCACTGTATCGCGTGAGTTGAAGATGTAAATCACGATATTACGTTTTGTAACCACGGAAGGTTCTGCTAAAGTGGCTGCCATCTTAGAATATTAAGAAAAGGCTATATTCTTTGCCCTGTGATTTAAAAAGTGTAATTAAATAGTATGCAGGAGGTCAAAAAATTAGAATGTCTGCAAGGCTGATAAGTTTCATAAAAGGAGCCTCATCCTATGGTACGATAGTCATTTCAAGAGAGATTTCTGAAGGAATCTCAGAACAGATTTGTTTTCTTTCTTCTTTTAATAGCAACCAATATAATGGAAACTAATCTTCATCATCTTTGTCCCTATCTGCAGATTTAATATTTTATTCAATAATCGGTTGGGCGCTTTTTACTTTTGTGGATCAGAAATATCTCGGTCTCTGGAGACATATATAGGTTTTACAAATCTAAATCTTTTCTCTTATCTATACCGTTGTAGGTATTTTTCACTTTCCACGTTTTTCAATACTTTCACCAATAGGACATTTTTTCTTGCGGTTCCTATTTGCACAGCACTTTGGTGATCGGTTGACTTGCTCTAAGCGAACGTCCACGGCAATTTTCTCTTTCTTTCACTCTCAACACGGGAGGTGGTGGCTCAGGAGTGATGAGTTGTTGCTTTATTTAAAAACACACAGTGTGTGGCGTTTTCTTATAAAATGTTTTGCAAGTAAAATGAATGTGTTTATGAACTGTGTAGTATAGAACATTCCCCTAATGCAAAATATTGTATAATTACAGATAGACCCCCCAGACCACTACACAGATGAAAAGTGTACTTCTCTCTTGGACCTGAAGAAGGTGATACAAATTTGTTTTCACCAAAACGTACATAGGAAAGTGACACACATCGGGGAGTCCTACTCAAGAATCAAGTCATAAGAAGAATCAGCCAAAAATAAAAACTAATGGACATGAGATTGTTAAAATTGGGAATTTTGATGACTATGATAGATAGAAATAGCGAGTAGGATTCCTGTTCAGATGTGTTTTTTTTGTGATTCCGTGTGTGGTTTGGTAGTTGGTATGTATGAGAAGAATGAAAGGTGAGAATGGAAGAATGATGGTGCAAACTTGGGGGATACTATAATTTGAATCACTGCTAAGAAAAGTTAAAGAATGTTCTCTTTCTAACTGAAATGACAATATGATTTTGTCTCACTTGTAAATGTATTTGTGAATATTAAAGTTATAAAACATATATGAAAATAAAATAACATACATATATATTTAAAAAAATATTTTTGATAAATAAATAAAACCAAAAAGAAAGATATTTTTGTGTTTAGATTCTGTGCTATAGGGAAATGTCTAGTTAGAGTCATTACCATTTTCAGAAACTAGACAGGCCAGATAAGAGGTTGTTCTCATTGTATTTATTTTCCTTTCCCCTCCTCTTAGGCCTTAAAGTAATTGGGGGTAACCTTTGTGCCTGTAGGAAGTATGTATATTGAAACAACTATGAAATACATAACTGCTATTTATAGTTTATAAAAAATATAGAGGGCAGGGTCAGCTCGAGGGCGGTGCGATCAATGTCACCGCACCAGGTGCTGAATTGGGGTGGAGGCATCACTTTTGCAACTATTTTACCATTTTAAAAGCACCTGCTGCTGTTTTTCTTGCCTCCAGCAATGTCAGGCATAAAAAAAAAAATGTCAAGATCACTCCAGTGATTAATCATCTTCCTGGAAAGAGGTTGAGGTTTGTCTATCGGAAGTTTTGCCTTATGGTAAGATAGAGCAGAGGGTTAATGTGCCTCCTTCAAAGAACATGTGCCATGCAGATCACAAAGTGTACATAATGTAAATAGGTCAGTGGGTTACTGCTTTTGTCAGAGAGATCCTTTTGTTACTTGCAGTTTATACGTTAAAATCCTTACATAGAACAGGGAGCTATTAACGGTCATCAAAGAGCTGCATGCAAACTGCAAGGTATATATTAGAGCTATCTGTTTTCTTGCCCAGTCTTTCATTATGCTAATTTGCTAAAAGGGTTTATTTGGGTAGAAAACAATTCTTAATATTAAAGAGAACCCCTTACAATGATATTACCTTTTAAATTCTGAATTTGTACTTTTCCAGAATAAGGACTCTTAAACTTATTTGCCTGCCAGTATTGATGACGTGACTCCTACACCTTGTAGTTTTGTCTGATGTCAAATTTCCTATACACTGATTTACACACATATGATTCTCTGTGTGCAATTTGTGCATGATGAAAAGTGATCTGACACTAACACTGGTATGATTGGTGCTAGAAATCTAAATGAACTTGAGAGACAGTGGTTATGTAGACTTGAGGGGCACTGTTAAAGGGTGCTTGTGAGGGAATCGATGTCAGAGTTGGTCACTGGGGGGGCGCCAACATACATTGTCACAAGCAGTGGGCGACCAATTGGACTTTCTTTTGTATTCAAGCTCCCTTGAGCTGGTGGGGCTGACGAGCCCGGGTTACGCACCTGTGTGCCACGGGTGGTACCGGACCTGAGGATATTTTTTGGCAGCCTACGCAGCACCCCTACATATATGCCTATTCCCTGCTGACGAGAGGTAACAACCTCGAAACATGTGTCCAGGGATGGTCAACCCGACAGTGATTTTTTGCTCAAGACCCTGGCAGAGGCGCACCCGCTGATGCTTACTTCATGGACCACAATGCTTTGGGGCAACACGCTGATAGGACAAGCAGTGTGCGACCAATTGGACTTTCTTTTGTATTCAAGCTCCCTTGAGCTGGTGGGGCTGACAAGCCTGGGTTACGCACCTGCGTGCCACGAGTGGTACCGGACCTGAGGATATTTTTTGGCAGCCTACGCAGCACCCCTACATATATGCCTATTCCCTGCTGACGAGAGGTAACAACCTCGAAACACGTGTCCAGGGATGGTCAACGCGACAGTGATTTTTTGCTCAAGACCCTGGCAGAGGCGCACCCGCTGATGCTTACTTCATGGACCACAATGCTTTGGGGCAACACGCTGATAGGACAAGCAGTGTGCGACCAATTGGACTTTCTTTTGTATTCAAGCTCCCTTGAGCTGGTGGGGCTGACAAGCCTGGGTTACGCACCTGCGTGCCACGAGTGGTACCGGACCTGAGGATATTTTTTGGCAGCCTACGCAGCACCCCTACATATATGCCTATTCCCTGCTGACGAGAGGTAACAACCTCGAAACACGTGTCCAGGGATGGTCAACGCGACAGTGATTTTTTGCTCAAGACCCTGGCAGAGGCGCACCCGCTGATGCTTACTTCATGGACCACAATGCTTTGGGGCAACACGCTGATAGGACAAGCAGTGTGCGACCAATTGGACTTTCTTTTATACATTGTCACACAGGACGCCACCAATGTTAAAGCCAGCCCTGGAAAAAGGGAAGGAACAAAAATGAGGGAAGGGAGAAATAACATTATACAATTGAAAAAACAGGAGGGTAGCATTTATTAAACTAAGTAAAACATACAGATTAAGTAAAAAATAATAAATAAAAATACGGCAATGCAAACATTGCATCAACATCTGCTGAATGTGTGTTCTGTGTAACTCATATTGCTTGCCAGCCTTTCCATTAGCAATGCATGCTAGACCCTTGTGACCCAAAGGGCAACAATCTGTACCTTCCCTTTCTTCCAGATCATGTCAACAACTGTTTTGGTTGCCTTAATGTGTGGTAGTGCAGGGCTGAGTCATTTTTTTTTAAAAACAATTTTTATTGCAGCATCAAAGTCACACAGCTTACACAGTTCCCAGCCAGTGTTCACACTACGCCCACCCCCCAATCGTTCCGCCTGCATCACACGGCCATTCAGCCCACATCCCGGAGGCTGGGCGGCAAAAATCTTCGACCTGGGATGGCGCTAGGTGATAGAACAATTATGTGCACAACAATTCAATAATCTTCTTGGCCGGCCCATCAGATGTCGCTGCTTTTCCAATACCTACTCCCCTCCTCCCCCAACCCCAAACCGATATCATTCCCCTCTGGGGAAGCTCCAAGGTATGACGAGTCAGGGCAGCCCCCTCCCTCCCCCCAAGGAAACAGGGCGGAGTAAACCCGTGTAACTGCAGCAGCTCGCGGTCTTCGCGCACTATGATCGTCCTCTAATCTCCCTAGGAGCCCCCCCCCCACGCCCACCCTCTCCCACCCAGTCCCTGAAAAGACAAAACAAAAACCCCCGCTGGTGTGTGCCAACTGCCGGAATATTAAATCTTGGTACAGGAGCTAAGGGAACAACGCTCAGGCACCTGTGCACCATCCCGGAATGCATCACCCGCTTCACTCTTCCCCATTCTCCTCCTGCGACCTGTAGTCCTCCAACGCTTGTACCAGACATTCCCATGCTTGTGCCACCTCCAGTTCCCTCTCATCCGCTGTGCGCGTTGCCTGTCTAAGCCGGATCATACTTTCAGTCTTGGCCCATTTACTCAATTCCACTGCCCACCGCCTACTAGAAGGGCCCTCAGTCGACTTCCAGCGCCATGTCAGTTCTCTCTGAGCCAGTATTAACCCCAGGTCAATAAACTTGTTGGTAACCTTCGTCTTCCTCGTGTGGGGAAACCATAGCAGTAGGCAGGCGGCTTTATCAAAGGTCACCTGTCTCTCTGTTACTTCGTTCAGGAGCTCACCCACGTCTATCCAGTATGATCCCAGTTTCGGGCAGTCCCAGAACATATGGTCCAGTTCCGCCCCCAGAAGAAGACACCAAGGGCAAGCCGCCTCCGCCACTCTGAAATGCCTCCGCACCCTACCCGGAGTAAGATAGGCCCTGTGGACCACAAAAAAATGCACCTGCTGAAAGCGCGCATTTCTGCAGCCTTTCCCTGCTCTCTGCAGGAGATGGCCCCACGTTGCATCCGGAATGGGCTTCCCTATACTTTCCTCCCACTTCTGCTTCAGACCAGGAAGGGTCGACAGACCTTCATGGAGCATGCGTGATTGGAGACACGTAATCGCTTTGACCGTCCCCGCAGCCATCACTACATATTGGCAAGCCAGTGTGGTCGCCGGTTCTCCCTGCCCTTCGCCCCAGTGCCTCCTAATCGCTGCCGTAACAGCCATGTGCAAAAGGAAATTCCCTGCTGGCACCCCAAACTGGTCCTGCACCGCCTGAAAAGGCAGTAGTTCCCCCTCAGCGTACAAGTCGCCTGTCACCTGGAGTCCTAACTCTTCCCATTCCGAGAGGGGGGTCCAATCCCCTCCATGCGGTAGTGCTGTTAGCATGCCCAGGGGTATCTCCGGGGCATACGGGTGTACCACCCCCGCTCGTTTCCGGCTTCTGTTCCAACATAACCACAAAGTTTTTTCCTCGAGCGTCAGATCCCGAACAACCAGCCGCTGGTCCATTATAATATAAGAAAGGACATGTCGCGGGACCCCCTTTCCTCTGTGTTGGTCAGGACCCCGAAATTCCCTCGCAACTTGTTGCGTAAGGATCTGTAGCTGTGCCGCCAAATAATAAAGTTCGAAATCAGGGACCGCCATCCCTCCATCGAGTTTCGGTCTATGCAATGTGTCCAGTGCTACTCGTCTTCTCCCAGTCCCCCAGATGAATCCAGTGGTGAGGGTCCGCAGGTCCTTGAAGAACCGAGGTGGGACCCAGATAGGCAAGGTCCTGAAATAATACAAGAGGCGAGGCAATGCCACCATTTTGAGCAGTGCCACTCTCCCCACCGCCGCCAGCGGAAGCATGGCCCAGAACGCCATCGAGCCCCGCAGGGCCCTCATGCATCGACCCAAGTTCCCTTCCAGCAACCCCTCAGCCGTGTGATAGATCCTAACTCCCAGATAGGTGAAACAGGAGTCTTCCCAAATCAAGTCCGCCGGTAACGGAGGTTGTGGTGTCCCCGCTCTCACCGGGAAAAGGCAAGTTTTACGCCAATTCACCTTGAGACCCGATAGGGCTCCAAACCCCATAAGCGCGTCCACTGCCCTCCTCAGTGCCCCCTCCGCGTCCTCCAAGAACAACAAGAGATCATCCGCGTAAAGCGAGATATGATGTCGCTCGTCGCGATACACGACCCCTTCATGTATCAGCCCCAACCGCGCTCTAATCGCCAATGGTTCTATTGCTAGGGCAAACAGTAGGGGCGACAGCGAGCACCCCTGTCGCGTACCTCTTTGGACCGGGTACGCAGAGGAGATCACCGAGCCCAGTCTCACCCTGGCAGTGGCCGAGGACTACAGCACCCTCGTCCAGCGCCGGAACCCAGACCCGAGGCCAAACCTCCCCAATACCTCGTCCAAGTAGCTCCATTCCAGACTATCAAACGCTTTTTCTATATCAACGGATAGTACCGCAGGCCAATCGCCCGGGTCAAACTCACCACCCAGTACTCGCACAAGCCGGCGGATATTAGCCGAGGTGTTCCGAGTGGGGATAAAACCAGCCTGGTCGCCGTGCACCAAGGATGTCATGTGCGGCTGCAGTCGGGTGGCCAGGATACGGCTCAAGATTTTATAATCTACCGTCAACATAGATAGCGGCCTATAAGAGGTCACATCCGTACCATCCTTACCCGGTTTCAGCAGGGGCACAACCAGCGCTTCCCTCATCGAGCCAGGTAGCCGACCCAGTTTCAACGCCTCATTATAGACTTCCAGTAACTGTGGCACCAGGACGTCCACAAATTGGGCATAAAATTCAACCGGGAAGCCATCCACCCCCGGTGTCTTCTTCCGCGCCATGTGCTTGATAGCCCCCCTAACCTCCGCCAGTGTGATCACACCGCCCAGGGTCTTAGCCTCCTCATCATCAAGCTGTGGAAAAGCGACCTCCGCCAGGTAATCAGAGAGGTCAGTACCCTCCAACTCCAGGCGGCTCTGGTACAGGGTCTCATAATACTCAGTAAAACGAGAGAGGATCGCCCCTTGCGAATAGACAGTATCCCCCGACTCCAGCCGCACATTCAGTATCGCACACCCCCGCGGCTCTGGGTTTGCTATCCGCGCCAACAGCGTGCCCACCTTGTCGCCCTCTGCGTGGACCCTTGCCATGTATTGCCTATAGTCATAGCATCTCAGCCTCTCGGTCACCGAGGCCACTAATTCTTTAGCCTCCAGGAGTAGTGCCTGCAATGCACCCCGTTCCGGTCTCTGCCTCTCCACCTCCCTTAAGGAATCCTCCGCTTTCCTGACCTCTTCCAGTGCCACCTTCCTCTCTCCAGCATGCTTCCCAATACATAGGCCTCTCATGACCACCTTGAATGCATCCCATTCCAATCCCCTAGTAGAGGCCGTTCCCTTATTAGTCGCAAAGTATGACTCCGCCCCCTCGCGGACCACAGACTGGAAGACCTGATCCTCTAAGGCTTCCGGGCTCAGTCGCCAATTGGGGATCGCTGTCCGCACCTTCTGCCATTGGAGGGAGAGCAGCTGGGGGTTGTGGTCAGAGATCGTCCTAGCCAGGTACTCAGTGTGCTTTACTAAAGAGGCAGTGGTGGGGTCACAGAGGAACGTATCAATCCTGACATGCAACTCGTGAAGAGCTGAGAAGAAGGAGTAGTCCCTGTCCTCAGGGTGATGTCCCCGCCACACATCAATCAGCCCCCATTCAGCCTGCCAGTCGCTCCTGTGCTTCGCCACTCTACGCACCGGGGATGCAATCAGTGGGGGGTGGGACCTGTCTAGGGTAACATCAGTGACAGAATTAAAATCGCCCCCCAAGATGACCTGCCCCGCCAGATACTGAGCCAGTAGGCCCGAAATGGAGTCAAAAAAGCGGGGTTGATCAGAATTCGGGGAGTAGATACAGCAGAGCGCCACTTCCCTACCATAGAGTCTTCCTGCCACCCCCACATATCTACCCTCCGGGTCAATCGTCTGGCTCGTCACCTGGAAGGGAATCCCCGCCCGCACCCAAATCAATACCCCCCTCGCAAAGGCTGAGTATGCTGTGCCAAACACCTGCCCCCTCCATCGCCTCTGGAGCGCCGCACATTCAAGCTTAGTAAGATGGGTCTCTTGGAGCATCGCAATCTGAACTCCGCGGCGCACCAAGTATGCATGCACTTTGTGACGTCGGGACATGGTGTGAAGTCCCCGTACATTCCACGTGACGCACTTCAGCTCAGGTATCGTCCCCATTGCTACCCTTCAGACTCCGTGACTCAGCCACAGCTCCCCAGCACACACCAGCAACAACACTACCCACCCCCCAAACATCCCCCGAAACCCCCAACACCCATTCCCCCAGGACAGGAACCAGCAACTGCGCATTTGCCCCCATCCAAACCTCCCACACCAAACGTACAAATCTACCCTGCAGTAGCCACTGCAGGCTGCCTTTAAGGCAGTAGGAGCGTGGTCGCGACCCGATAAGCGGCAGCCCTCGCCCCTTCCCTCCGCCCCATGATCCCCTCCCCAGTGGCCTGGGGCCGTCTACCCCGCTCCAGAAGGATACCATGAAGTCCTTCGCCTGCCATAGGCGGTCGTACCCTGCACTGCACTCCGGGGGCCGAGCAAGTTACAGATCGTCCGCCGATCGGGGAGTCACCTCCGGCCCCAAATTACTATCAACATCTGAAATCTCAGTCCCAGACTGTCTCTTGTCGTCCTCAGATGCAGAACCTTCTGTGAGCATCTCCTTTCTCGATCCTGTGATGGTCGCCGTCGCCTCCAGGGCCCCTTGTCTGTCCGCCGCCAACTGTGCAAGCAGATGGGCCTGCTGGGTCTTATGCCGCTTCCGGAGCCGTTGAGATTGTCGCACCCTCGTTGGCTTAGGCCGGTCACTCTCAGTTTTATGCCTGCGATCAGTACCCGCTCTGTAGGTCTCCAGCCAGGTCCAGGCCTCATCAGGCGTGGTAAAAAACTGAGTCGAGCCATCCAGGATAATCCGTAATTTAGCCGGGAACAGTAAAGAATATTGAATCCCTTCGGTTCTGAGCTCCTTCTTTTTTTTTTATTTTTTTTATTTTTTTTAATTAAAAACCTTTATTTGAGCAAGCATAGAAAAATACAAGAATGGGCCTACAACCTCACGGGCTGGCCGCTAATAAAAAGGCACCAGGCACGAATCAGAAGTGTACACCCGTGGTTAGGCACAAATCTAGCACCAAGCATTACTCGCAACATGTCACAGAGCATATTGAATTTTTATTTTATACGAAAAGAAAAACGAACACTAGAAAGGCGAATGCACGGTAATCAAGGTCAGCCCAAAGAACGGAGGGGATGGTCAACAATCAGGAGAACCTACCAAGAGCCCTGAGGCTCCCACAAAATCGGGGGGGGGGGGAGCAGCGGGGGAGAATCGGAAATTCAAAAAACAGTATGAAAGGGTTCCGGGAACGCTCGCCTAGGGAGATAGGACAACATCAGTAGTGCCTACAAGGGGAGGTGTACAGATATCACCACGATATTCATTCCACTGGCCCCAAATCTTCGTCCACGCCCCGGGTCTGCCCCTGGCCACATAAACAGTTTTCTCACGAAACATGGACCAGTCCATGTTGTCCTCCCATTTCGAGACCTCAGGGGGCCTGGATGCGCCCCAGAGTTGCGCAATATCCCGTTTCGCAATCATGTAACCCAAGGCCGCCCATCTGGTCTGGGCCACAGAGTAGTCAGTGGGCTCCCACACATTCAATAGACATCGTCGAGGCTCCGGCCGCAGGGCAACACCAGTCACAGCAGTCATCACATCAAGCACAGCAGTCCAGTAAGCCACCACAACCGGGCACTCCCAAAGAATGTGTAAAAAAGTAGCACTCGACCCACAACCACGCTTACATAATCCATCCAAGGAAAAGCCCATCGTTACCAGACGCGGACCAGTGACATACACTCGATGAAGGATTTTAAGTTGAACCAAACGGAGACGGGCAGGAATGGCCACCTCCTTGGGAGAAGAGAGTGCCGATTGCCAATCCTCGTCGTCCAGTTCCAACCCATCGCCGACCCAAGCCTCCCGAAGTCGGACCAATAAGTCAGCCCGATTATTGATCAGCTTCTTATAGATCAGGGAAATAGTACTATCAGGCAGGTGCCCATCAAGGACACGATCTTCGAGGGGGGAAGACTCGGGCAGGGCCTCATCAGGAGTCAAGACTGAGGTGAGGGCGTGCCGGACCTGCAGATAACGAAAACATTCCCTACCATTCAAACCATATTCCTCCTGGAGGGCCTGGAACGACTTCACACTACCTTTCGAACATACATCACCCACCTTACATATACCAATCATATCCCAGCGGTCGAAGCCCTTAGTAGACCAGAGACACCCCAAACGTTCCGAGGCATAAAGCGGCGTCGCCAGCGTCATTTGCTCCTCCCATCCCAAACTCACATTCGCGGCTCGCCACACAGTTACTGCAATCCTAGACGGGCCCACAAGATGGCGCCCGGCCGATCGAGAATAAAGCGCTCTATTAAAGTCCCCACCCGGCAGCTGAAATCTATCCATCTCGAATGCAGGATTTCGACCCGGTGAAAACATCACGTGATTAATAGCAGACAGCTGGGAAGCCCAATAATATCGCTTGATATCGGGGAGCGCCATGCCCCCGTCGTACCAAGGGATGGTGAGTTTCGCGAGGGCAATACGTGGACGCCCGTCCCAAATCAATTGCCTTTGAAGAGTCTCGATCTCTCGGAAATAGGTCTTGGGGAGAGCGTCATAGGAGTTCTGGAGCGCGTAGAGGAACCGCGGCAAGGACATCATTTTAAACAGGGCCGCCCTGCCCAGAGGAGACAAAGGAAGCTTACGCCAACGGGCCACGCCCAGTCGCAATCTAAGCAACGGGGGGAGGAGATTACGCTCGAATCGGAGCGAGGAGTCCAACGTAATAAAAATCCCTAAATATTTGAAGCCAGACTGGACCACCTGGATAGGAAGTCTGCTCGGCAGAGATTTGCGCGGGGAGGTGAGATATAAAAGAATGTCGTCCGCGTAAAGCGAAACGCGGTCCTCAAAGTCCGGAGACCAGCGAATCCCCTTGAGCGAAGGCTCCCACCGAAGCCAAGCAGCCAACGGTTCCAAGGCGAGTGCAAATAGCAACGGAGACAAGGGGCATCCCTGACGGGTACCCCTACCAAGGGTGAAAGGGGCCGAAACTCTACCATTTACCACTACTTGTGCCAGAGGTTCCGCATATAATAACTTGATCCAACCAATAAACTCAGGCCCGAAACCAAATTTCTCAAGAGCCGCCCAAAGATAAGGCCACTCCACAGTGTCAAAAGCCATTGAGGCATCCAACGATGCCAAAATGGCCGGCTCCGTCAGAAGCCCCGCCCTCGCAATCGCGCCGTGGAGACGACGTAGGTTCAGAGCCGTGTTGCGATGCGGGATAAATCCGGATTGATCTGGATGGACCAAGTCACTAATGACCGTCAGGAGGCGGGACGCCAGGAGTTTCGCCAATACCTTGGGTTCAACATTTAGAAGAGATATGGGCCTATAGGATGAACAAAGGTCCCGCGGTTTACCATCCTTGGGGATGACAACTATCGTGGCCAGTCGCTGATCATAGGGGAGAATACCCCGTTCCCGGGACTCCAGAAACATGGCGCGAAGATATGGCGCCACTCTGTCGGGACGCAACTTGTACAGTTCAATTGGCAACCCGTTCGGGCCTAACGCTTTGCCCGAACGGAGTGAACGGATGGCAGTAGCTATCTCATCAACTGTAAAAGGGGAATCCAACGCTACACGATCCAAATCAGAGACACTGGGCAGAGCTATATCACGCAATAGAAGGCGAGAGTCAGCCTCATCTCTCACAGACACAGGGGTATACACCACCCGGAAGTACTCAGCAAAACGATCAACTATTCCAATCGGGTCCGTCACACTCTCACCACTCAAAGACTGAATCACGGGTACCACACGATTAGCTCTCTCCTTCTTATCCAGCCATGCCAGCAATTTACCCGCCTTGTCACCCACATCATACAAACGACCCTGTTGCTCCCGAAACATCACTTTAGCAGCATCCGTGACCATGGATTTATAGGCAAATTGTTTCAGACCCAGGGCGTGGAGTTTCGCAGACGTAACACCAGATTCCAAAGCATCCTCCAATGCAGAAATCTCTCCCTCAAGGTCCACAACCTCCCTATTCCTCGCCCTCTTAGCTTCAACAATAAGGGAGAGGGCCTGCCCACGAATCACCGTCTTAAAGGCCTCCCATAGGGACACAGCTGAGGAAACCGACCCCTCGTTATCCAGAAAATACGCGTCCAAAGACTTAAGCAAAAGGCTGCGGGTCTCGGGGGAGGTAAGGTACCACGGATTGATGGGAGCTACCCGGCCCACTGCCTCCACTCCAACCTCAAAACGAAGCCAGAGCGGAGAGTGGTCAGAAATACCCCTGGGTAGGTGTATAATCTCACGCACCGCTGGTGACTGAGCCGCAGGCATCAGGAAATAATCCAGTCTAGACAGACTCCCATGGGCCCCAGAATGAAAAGTGTATTGAAGCTGAGTAGGATGCAAAAGCCTCCAGCAATCCACCAAGCCAAAGGTATCCAAAAATCCACCCAACCACTGTTGGGCCGCAGGAGTATCCCTAGGGGGGTGGCGATCGTGGAGACCGGAGAACACCGAATTAAAATCACCAGCCAGAAAGAGTGTACTATCAGGGAGGTCCAACAAGACACGGCCCAAATCCGAAAAGGTAGAAGTCTGCAAGCCGGGGGGCACATAAACAGTAAATAAGGAGAGGGCACGACCCTCATAGCGACCCACAAGGACAGCATATCGCCCCCGATCATCCTGAATGACATCATCAATAGCTAGGGGGAGGGAAGCCCGAACAAGGATACCCACCCCCCTAGAACCCGAGGTAAACCCCGAATGTGCTACGAGGCGATAGCCCCACCTATTCATTGCATGACAAACATTGCCTACCAAATGAGTCTCCTGTAGGAAAACAATATCAGGAGATAAACGTCGTATACATTTCAACACCACACTTCGTTTGATACGATCTCCCAGACCGTTAACGTTCCACGAAACAAATCTCAACCCGCTACCCCCCATCCCACCCAACAAAGCCAAAACCCCCCACCAATGAGCATGACACCAGAAACATCTTCAAATACAGGATAAAGTCGCCTTGAAAACAGAACACACGAACAACAAACTTCCCAACCACCCACCCCCCAAATAACAAGAAAACACCCCCCACCCTGCACCCCTGCAATAAGCTAAAAAGCCACCCCAACCTGCAGTGTGCCTGTCGCCCAAAAACCCCTATTCTACACAAAGACCCCGGAGGAGGAAAGGCTCCGTCCCACCCGCCACCCCGAACAAGAGCAGTGACGAGAAAAGAACATACATCAAATCACATAAGCGGTAGAGGAACAAAGGCACACACTCCTGGAAGAGTCATTCAAAACAAGGCACCAGGCATAGACGAAATGTTCAGCTCTCTACACCACCTTCAGCACCGCCCGGGTGGGCATCGGACTCAGTCTCAGGAGATCGGCTAGGCAAGGAGTCTAGCCAGTCATTCACAGCATCCGGCCGATCAAAGAAGAAAGTTCGGTCATTATACTCAACCCGCAGCCTGGTCGGAAAGAGCATAGCGTAGCGCATCCCCATGTCCCTAAGACGCTTCTTGGCACCACGAAATCCCATCCGCTGCTTCTGGACCTGTTGAGAAAAGTCCGGATAAAAGTTCACTGTGGCATTCTCAAAGGCCACCGGGCCCTTCACCCGCGACGCCTGCAGGATAGCGTCCCGATCTCTATAGTGGAAAAGCTTGGCAACAATAGGTCTCGGCGGGGCGCCTGGCTTACCCTGGCCCCCCGGAACACGATGTGCACGCTCCACTGTGAAGAATTTACTAAGGCCAGACGGAGAAAGGTGGTTCTGAATCAGGTCTTCAACCAGGAGATCAACCGAGTGGGGTTCCGGGTTCTCCGGTACACCAACCACGCGAACATTACAGCGACGTGCCCTGTTCTCAAAATCATCCAAGCGCCGGGTCATGAAATCGTTCACCCTACGGAGATTGCTAATCTCCGTCTGTATCTCAGAGACGTCCGCCGTGAGGCTGGATGATTTGATATCCAACAACTTCACCTTTTCGTTCGTTTTGGAGAGATCGGCTCGAATTAGAGTCACATCGATTGCCACGGTGTCAATTTTGTGGGTCAAGGTTTCGTATTGTTGGCCTATTGACTCCCTCATGCCAGAAATGGCGCCCATGATGTCCTGCAAGGAAGGCTCCGTCGACACATCCACGACGTGGGCAGATGCACCGGGACCAGGCAGGGCAGCTCCGGGGGATAACGGTCCATAACGTTGGATTGGACCGGACCCCCGCGCAGAGGTGTCTTCGTCTTGCGCGTCTCCCGGTCCCCTCTGCCCGCCATTTTGGAGATGCGTCACAAGGAGATTCACCAGGGTCAACGGACCGGGCACCAGAAATGGAGGCCTCGGGACCAAAGGACCGTGACAAAGGTATCACCAGGATAGGGGCAGCCAAATAGGAGAACAGTCCAGCCAAAGGCCCGACAGCCGACGCGTGTCCTGGAACCAGCTCTGGCCCGACTCTCTCGCCGATGTCCCAGTCAGAGGCAGAATCGAAACCGAAACTTACGAAGGGGACCCACAAGTCCAATCCCCCTGCCGTTGTTGTTCAACTCCAAGACGGCCACCGAACCTCACCCAGTCCCGGGCGCACCTCAAGGGCGGAGCCCAAAAGTTCAATTCACCATAACTCCGGCACCCGGTGTCAAAATAAAGTTCTGAAAGGTCCAGGTAGATCAGCCCAACGTCCTCTATATCAATCCTAGCGAAAAATCAGGATTCATGCAGGATATTATGCCGGGAGCGGCGGGGGTCCGGGGAGCGCTGTGCTCACGCAGCCATCTCGGATGCCCGCCAAGCTCCTCCTCTGAGCTCCTTCTTGATCGCTAGAAAAGAAGCCCTAGCCCTCTGGATTTCCTGGGTATAATCCGGGAAGATGGTCACCGAACTGTTCTCCACTTTGAACGGGCCCAGCGTCCGCGCATTCTGGATCAGCAGATCCCTGTCCTTGTAGTGGAGTAGGCGGGCCACCACCGGCCTAGGAGGGCCCCCCAGCGACGGCGGCCTGGCCGGGACTCTGTGCGCCCTTTCCAGCGTGAAAAAGGGGGAGAGGCCCTCTGGAGCCACCTGTGTCTTTAGCCAGTTCTCCAGATATGTGATCATGTCCGCCCCTTCAATTTTTTCCGGCAGGCCGACCACACGCACATTATTGCGCCTGTTCCTACTTTCTGCATCCTCTGCCCTTTTCTCAAGAGCTGACAGTCGTTGCAGTGCTCCTTCCAACTTCCGCTCCACAGTCACTACCGCCGGCTTCAGTTCCTGCACCGTCGATTCAGTGTCTTTCACCCTGTCCACCAGCTTTGAGTGATCCTCCTTCAGGAGGCCCAACCCCGTCGCAACCTGTGCTATGTCATTATGGAGGGAGTCTTTGGTTGCAGTAATGGCGGCCAGAATCTGGTCTAGGCGCTTGCCCAGTCTTATTTCCACTTCTGAGCCCCCCATCGCCTCTGCACCCGTCGAGGCGACAGTCTGCGGCGCCTCACTTCCCGCTGAAGTTCCAGGCTTCATCGCGCCGGCCTCGCCCCACACCGGTTCGTTGAGCAGCGCCTTTGGGAGTGACTCTCCGCTTCAGATGCCTGCAGGGCTCCGCTATATTCCGGTCGTGCCCGCCGGCAGTTGCGCAGTTGGACCCTCCACAGTCACCTCCACTGTATTCAGAACAATCCAAGCAACCTCCGCTGTTGCCCTATAGTCCTAGGCCCCCCTGAGAGCAAGGTAGACGCATGGGCACCAAACCGGGCATCAGTATCCTGCATGCACCCGGCTCTTGGCCCGCCAGTCTGCCCCAGGTCCCCAAGCACTTGCACCGGCTGGTCCCCAAATTCTCCGCTCTCCACCCCAGCCGAGAATCGGGGCTCCAGAGAGAGGCCCCCTCCGCCCCAGCCAGTCCAGGACCCGCACCTCGAATCCCTCCGTTAGCCCCCACCACCACCAGCTGGCGGCTCTTCGCCCAGGATCTCCCCGACCAGGCTGGGCACCCCACCAATGTCACCTCACCTTCCGTGGCCCCGCAGCCCTCTCCACGATCCAGTAGTCCCGGAATTCCTTGGGCAGCACCGCCCGCGGCCAGGGCCTCTCCGTTCTCCACACTACAGTTCACCAGCTACATGCGCCGTCCCAATACTCGGTCCTGCAACAACCGCCCATGCACTCCAGTGAAGTAGTGTGGCTCACTGGTTAGAGGCGGCAGACCCGAGAGCAGAGGACGGCCCGGGACCAGGGTTCGATTCCCGGCGCGGCAGGTTTCTGGACCAGGGTCAGCGGACTCGATAATTCTCTCGCCTCGGTGCCCACTCTGATCAGCGATCACACTCGGCAACTCTGGGCATTAGCTTGCCTCATCTTCACTAACGGCCCCACCAGACCGCCGGGGATGCCTGGTCTCACCCTGGAGATACC
The DNA here is from genome assembly GCF_964261635.1 of Lissotriton helveticus. Classification (NCBI taxonomy): domain Eukaryota; kingdom Metazoa; phylum Chordata; class Amphibia; order Caudata; family Salamandridae; genus Lissotriton; species Lissotriton helveticus. Next base: position 11,517,145 of record NC_136064.1, read on the forward strand.
CATTAAGGGACCATCTCTCAGGGAAGCCAGGAAGGGTTTCGCAGCGGTCGAAGCGCCTTGGGACCCTACGGGTAAGTAGTGCGCTATATAAATGCCTATACATGCGGTGAAGGAAGGTCGGGGCACCGCTTGCGCTCAGATGCGGGCGTCGGTCAGCCTGTGAACGAGCTAGCGTTCCCCACATGCCACTGCGTCCGTCCTATGCCCTGGGCGGCGCGGTGGTGTCCCGCCGGGACTTCTCCCTCCGAGCCTCACTCCAGGTCAACAGCTATCAGAAGAGCTCTCGTCCGGGCCGTCCCGTATGGCGGCCCACCTTCCGGCCGGTTGGCCTTTTCAGCCACGCGGGTGGGCACCGCGCGGGTTCGCAGTGTTCCTCTGGGGCTCTCCGTCTCAGCCAGCGCGAGTGGGCTCCGCCAGGTGAGCTCAACCGTCCAGGGGCCGCCCCGTCCAACCCGGGTGATCGCCGGGCGAGCCGCGGCCGCACCAGGGGCACCCCCCTCACTCGGCGGCCCTCCTCAGCCCAGCCGGGCGGTATACGGGATCACAAGGGGGGTCGCTGCAGGTCAACGCGGCCCTCCGGTCCCCGGTGACGTGTCGTGCCCACCTACGGGCTACAGTGGTCAGGCACGGTCCGCTCTTCGCCGCAGTAGCGGCCGGTGCAGGTGAGCTCTGGCCGGTCCGCAAGAATTGCCACCACCAACCAGGGCCTGCTCCGAGCCTCCGCTGGGCCCCGATCCTCACCGATGGGTCAGCGCCGCTCCCCAAGTGCCAGCCCAGCGTCCGCCATCTTCTTGCTCAGGTCCGATCTCGCAAGCCACCAGGCGGCATCGGCCGTCCCCCACAGCAGCCTCCTGTAAAGCGCAGATCTCTGCACTGGGCAGCTGCCAAACCTCTCCAGTCTCGTCTCCGCTCAGCGGGTCGCAGGTCCCAAGATCAGGTCCGCTCCCTGCAGGGTTACCAGGAAGGGATCGCCGCCATTTCAGGAGCTCCGACTCGGACTGCCCCAGCTCCGGTGCAGCAAGGAGATCTCCGGCGTCCGATCTCCTCCGGCCAGGGTGCCGGGTTCCAGCCGTGCCGCCGGTGTTCCGACACTGATCCCACGGTCCCAGGCCAACTGTGACCCCGATTCTCAGGATTAATCAGGGGATCGGGCGCGGAGCTATCGGCTCACGCCGCCTGCTCCATCGGCGCCCAAGCCACGCCCCCCCTGCAGGGCTGAGTCATGAGATGTGATCTAGCAAGAGTGACTGCTTACAGGCCCAGAATGAGAGTTGCTGGTTCGTCTGGCATCATAAACCCCAAACCCCACTTAAAATGGCTGATAACTTTCTTCCAGAATTTCTTTATCACTGTGGTTGATTGGATATGAGCCCTGGTCAAGAAGCAGCCAAAATCTTAGTCAGGGTAAGAGGCAAGCAAACCCTAAATTAGCCTGTGCGCACCCTTCTTGTAGCTTGGCACAGAGCAGTCAGGCTTAACTTTAGAGGCTGTGTGTAAAGTGCGCAACAGTTCAAACTATGGTCGTAACACAGGCCCCTGTGCTCCAGGCACACCTCCGCAGCCGCGCAGCCAGCAAGCACTACACACATCCATCTGGGATGTGATAGGTTACGTAACTTACGTTACGCTCACCATTGTTGCACATGGCTCTAGCCTCATCATAAGTTAAATGGTGCGTGGCGTTCAGCCTTAAGGTGGGGCTGGGGTGGGTGACCATTGTCATGTGCATCAAGCACTTTAAAGTGTGAGTGAGGTGAGGCATCGCCGAGACAGCTGAGAGGGACCGTTCAGTCATAATTTAATTACTGCTAGCCCTTGGATAGCCTTTCTTGGTCTTCTGCCGCCCGCTTGTGCCTGCCATTGAAGCTGAAGGTCAGGCCTCAGGTGAGTTCGTAATGCCTTAAGAAATCCTCAAATCTACTGAGGAGGAGTTATTTGAAGCAGCCATGACCCTGGCAGCTCATTACAAAAGAGACTTGTCCCTAGAGTTTTCACAACAACTTATCGCTTTTAAAGCAAAGTTTTAAAGAACAAATACAACTTATCTCAGGTGGCACGATAAAGGATCTGGCTGACCTTTTATTTTTGAGAAGCCATGCAATTCTTCCAAGTGTTTTGGATGTTGCAACAGCACTGACACTTTTTCTTAGAATTCCAGTTACTGGAGGCAGTGCAGGAAGGTCATTTTCAAAGTTAACATTAATCAAGAACTATCCTGACGCCGGAAAGGCTGCCACGACTTGCAACTTTAGGCATCAAGAGTGATCTGGCAAAAAAACCTAAATGTGAAAGCTATACCAGAATAGTTTGCACGAAGAATGGCAAAGAGGAAAACATTCTTTCAGTCAAGTACATCTCTCCAATTCAGTGACCAAGCACTAGTAGTCATCAGCCACTAGTCTAATTTGCCAGTCACTCTTCCTGGTGTAAGCTCAGCCTTTTGTCCACTTTTTGAGCATTATTTTCTGCTGTATCAGCCTTCAAACTCTGCAACTAATTTTATCAGGCTCCTGCAAGTACAGTTCCTACTCATAGTCTGATTTTCTAAATGTATCTGTCCTGTAAATCCCATGAGGAAGCAATAAGTAATATGGTATTCTGCCAGTATATCATACTTTAAATATCGTGCACGTGTATGTAGGCTACGTCAATATTCTAAGCATAGTTTATAGAGGCAAGGAGAAATGTATTCACTTTAACCTGAAATATATGCCCCCCACATGACATTTTCTTTTGCCCAGACAAAAGTGGCATCGTTTGGGTAAACAGCTTTGCTTATTTTGCTGCTGAGCTTGTTAGTGTTTTGCCAGTCACTTAAATATGTGCGCCTTTATGCACAAATTAAGAGGGCCCACTTTGTCTAGACTGGTTTAATGTTCATGCTGCTAAACTTGTCATCGTTTGTACCACTCACTGTGAAATATTTGCGCCTTAATGCACAAATAAAAGGTGCATTGTTTGACAGTATGGGTTTAATGTTTATTCTGCTAAATTGTTATTGCTTTACCAGGCACTTTGAAATATTTGCACCTTCATGCACAAACCAGAAGGGCATTGATTGACTAAAGTGGTTTGATTTTTGTATCCTGCTGCCTGCTATACTTGTTACTATTTGGCCAGTCCCTTTGAAATATTTGAGCCTTCAACAAGGGAATTGTTAGTCTAAACTGGTTTTATTGTTGTATGGTGCTGTAGTTGTTATTGTTTACCAGTTGCTTTGAAATACAAGTGCCTTTATGCACACACCAAAAAGTGAATTGTTTGACTAACCTGGCTTCCTTTTTGCATACTGCTGGACTTGTTTTTATCATGCACTGTGAAAGTATTTTCACCTTGATGCAAGAAGATTGGATTGTTTAACAAAACATGCTTGATTTTTGTATATTACTGGACTAGTGATTGCTTTATTATGCACTTTGAAAGTATTTGCACTTTTTTGGTACGGAGCTTTTATATAGCGCAAACTTGACCCGAATCGGGTATCAGAGTGCTTTACATAGCACCAGTTGCGTTACATGAGGACCCATTCATTTTTGTTAGGCATGGGGAGATTAAGTGACTTGCCCAGAATCACACGATGTTCAGTGTCATTGCAGAGACTCAAACCCAGTTCCCCAGATTCAAGGTCGACCGCCCTAGCCGTTTCTTTGCTTTACCAACCACAGTTTGTATAAAGTAAAAGTCCACATTTGTAAAGCGCACAATCACCCGTAAGGGTCTCTAGGCGCTGGGGGCCGTCGGGAAGATTAAGCGAGCTATTGCCCAGAGTCACATGGTGCTGGGCTGACCTGCCGCCAGAGCAGGGGATCGAACCGTGGTCCCCAGATTCCAGCGTCAGTCGCCCTGGCCGCGGCGCCACACCTTTTCCCTTCTTTCATTTGGTACTGGCTGATATGGTTTATTTGTATTTCATTTGCGGTGTTATTTATGGTGTTGCTTGCACTTGTCTGTAATACATGTGCCTTAAATCTTGCATTAAGCATTGTTTATACTACAGAAATGATAAATTCAAAAAGACAAACATCTGCATCAATGTTCTGAAGCATCCAAACAGTTTTCATTCTCAGCTTCGTTTGCCAGCCTGTTTTATAATGCTTACTAATAAAGACATTGTGGTAGAAATTGATTCCTCAGTTCACGCGTTATCATTCACAACCCTTGACAGTCACGAGTGTGTGACATGTAGATAATGTACCCGTCTATTTGTCTTGAATTTCGCAGGATACTGAGTACTTCTCATGTATATATATTTTTTTTTAAAGATTATCTTTTTCTTACCATCAGTGCAGTATAACATCTTTTTACAAATAAGATTAACGTACCACAACACTTCATCACAGTTAAGCACATTCAACATTTCAAAGTCACATCTCTGTATTCTAGCATCATTATGATCAGAGCCCCACCCGCACATCCTTTGGTCTTCATTGTCTTTCCGAATCCGAATCTTCATCTTCTCGTTCAGGTGGTGGATCACATATGCCTCCCCTATATGTGTTCCAGGCCCCCCAGATTTTACTCCACTTTTGGGGGCAACCCCGACTACTGAACAATGTTCTTTAGGCTACCATGGCCTCAGGCATGTCACTTCTCCATGCAGCAAGAGATGGTGCCTCTGCCCCTCCCCATTTCTGGGCAATATTCCTTTTTGCGATAATGATCCCTAGCGTGGCCCAGCTCTGGGCTGGACGACTGAGGTCATTCGGTTCCCATATATTCAATAAACACCGTCTGGGCTCTGGCACTAGTGACAGTCCCTCTAATTGCAACATTGTCCTCATCACCTGTGTCCAGTATTCCATTATTTTAGGACATTCCCATATGGTGTGAAAAAAGGTGCCCTCATCCCCGCAGCCGCGTAGACAGAAGGGGTGCGCTATTTTACCTATCCTGTGTAGGGTGTGTCTGGTGTAGTATGATCGATGTAGGATTCTGAGCTGCACCAGCCTGAGGCACCAGGGTATGCCCACCTCCCGTGGAGAAGCCAACGCTTCCTGCCATTCCGAGTCATCGAAATCACCTACGTCCTGGGACCATTTGTCCTCATGTATATTTTTAGTCGAATATATGGAATTACAGATTTGGGTTTGTCTTTCAAAGTTTCAAGTTATTGTCCATTAATGTCAATTATAATTCAGACCCTTCATAGTAGTTGTTTGTTCTTCAGCCATAGGCAGTTCCTGAGACAATAGGATCGCTCCTTGGCATTGTTCTGATTGCTGCCTCAGTTAAATATTCTGCTTTTGACAAATTGCATAGCTTATATGTTGAGTGTTTCCCACTTTCTCATTAGAAGTTTGAGCAAGACAATATAAAAGCATTTAATTAAATATTGGAGGTTTCAAATCAAAATATACCAGATTGTAGGCAGTGGGGCAAAGTGGTAGGTGGTGGGCCAGGCCGCCGGGGGAGAGGGCCCCCCTCCATGTGCTTTACAGGGGGCCCCCTCCAAGTTTCGTTACGCCACTGCAGACTGCCTCACCCATGCAAAGAAGCTGTAGCGGACAAAGGCGTCATAGTTACCGCCATTTTCCACACCATCCCAACACTCAGCAGGTGGCAATGTTGGTACCATTTCCTGAGAGCAAAATTGTGGTGCTCTACACAGGTCCAGTACCAGGGATTTAGGCTTGAGTATGTTTCTCTCAGGTAATAACTGTATTTTTTTTGTTGCAATTTTATTTAGTACAAACTCAACCCAAAGGTATTGGAGCGCTTTATATGAGCACCAGTTACGTTACACAAGGACATATTCATTTTTGGTAGACACAGGGAGATTAAGTGATTTGCCCAGATCACAGGGTGTTGAGCTGACGAAGACTAGAACCTGGTTCCCCAGCTCCATAGTCAACAGCTCTGGCCCTTACGCCACATCCTTTCCCAAAACATGAACTCTCTGTAGCTTCAACAGTGTTTCTTAACCTATGGTCTATGGACTCCTGAGTATCTGTGATGCCAATTGAAGGGGACAACGACTGTTTAGGAATATAATAATGTTAGCAGATTAATAAGGTGTGAAGGCTGAAAATGTTAGAACTCTCTGGAAATGTAATGGAATTGGAAGTTTGAGGCTAAAAATAAAGTTGAAATCCATACCTCCATAACTTGATTCGAGGGAACAGTGCAAGTACAGCAAACCGTATTATGGATGGTCGGTAGCCAAAGAAGACAACGGGATATGCTGGAGGTTGGCATAGCACTTAGAGCCAGAGAACATTACCTCCGTCATCGTGACAGATTGCTGTCTGTAAAACATAGAGATGACTGCCGCCCTGTTGGTCGTCTCTGAACCTTGAAAGAAACCACCAACACAGCGGTTCCCTTAAAGGAACAAAAAGTATGGTGAATGACTGAACATCAAACTTGTAAAAAAAAAATTCCCAAAACAAACTCTCAGAGTTTGTTTTTACAAAACAAAACACTAATGACCCCTACTCCCCGGATGTTTTATCCAGAGATGTTGGGGTCATCATTGGTTTTTCTATCCCTCACCGCAAACAGAACAAAAATACATTAGAACATCCACCCTAAATGGGGTGGGTTGTGTAATGCCCGTCCTCCAACAGCCCCTACTTAATTGGGCAGCCGGAGGAAGCTTTCCGCGAACAAAATTAAAGGTAGCTCCATCAACAGAAACTTTACGGTCAAATGAAGCGAGTGGACAGAGAGTTTGCAGACAGGGAACCCTTTTGTATTTGCAATGGAGTAGCCTGTCTGCCAAACTATACATCAGGCCCTTTGTCTTTTTGAAATAAAACCATGTTTTGAAAATCTCCTACCTTTTCCCTAAAAATAAAATTTCTATTTTTGTATATTTTTTGTTTATGAATGAAAGAAAACATTTTATGATGTGTGCAGATGTTTGATTTAGACTTCACTCTATAGATTTGTGAATTTTTTGAGGTTCAAATCGTAGAAATTGCATAGGATGGCTTCCAATAGTGATTCAATGTTGGTGGGGGAGTGGGGGTCAAATAGCTAAGAGCTGCTGGTATAATACATTTAATTTTTATAATTTAAGTACCTCACTAGGATGTACTTTGAGATTCTATAGATCAGACCTTAAAAGTTGTTTAACATGCCCTTAATGTCTAAGGGCTCTCTTGAAATGACTGCTACTTTGAGAACAGGGTTTCTCATGTAAAATGAATTTGTTTGAATAGTAAAACGCAAAGAATTTCCCGAAAAAGATTAAACAGTCTTTCTTCCTGGTTGGATTGAATTTTAAAGCTTTGTATTGTGTTTCCTGCTGCAGACAAAATCTTTTCCCTGTTCCAAATTCTGTGGATTTTTACCCAGTTCGGCCTTTTGAAATGCCTGCATGCAGCAGTCAACAATAGTTAACATTTGAAAGGCGTCAGTATTGCATCCTGTGTGCAACAAATTGAATAACTTTTGATCATCTGAGGTAGAAATAAAACAAATTGCCAAGAGCTCTAAATTCTGCATCACATGATGGATTACTTGGCAGGTTACTAAATTCATATTTAGGTGCAAAAGGTGTGCCAAAGGATTCATCTATTGTCAATAACAGAATAAAATATGTGTTAGCCAGGTACTTCTCTCAGGGTTACATGTATGGAAAAGTGCCAGTCACTTGTCAGTATTAGCCCATCACGTTATTGACTCTGACTAACTGAGTACCAATAGACCTATTTGGTCACAGGCTCGTGGGAAATCTCATGTTCTGATGGGGCAGCTCTCCTTGATGGGAAACCATAAAGAGAAGGATGTGAGTACAGATGGAAAACACCCAGAAATCAATTGCTTATTTCCAGGTCTTTGCCAGAAAAAGGGAACAGCAGGGGGCACTTTCCGATGTTTCGAAATCTGAAATGAGATGGCTTTGAGTCAGCAAGAGACTTTCCCCATCTCACATTAAATATCAAAGGAAATTTGTTTGAGGATGAGAAAAAAGACAAAAAAATCCCCCTTTCAAGATCCTGATTTTAAGTCTCAAAATCTAGACTGTCCCTTCTAAAGAGGTGTAGTATAGAGGAGAGCCAGAGGCCACACCATCTCAGAGTCCAGACTGTGAACATTCCCAAACTTGAGTATTTAACGTTTGCCGCCTTAGAATTTACAATTCAAAGTGCCCTAAATTAAAGATATCACAATTACCTAACTGAACTGAACTAGTCAGAGCATCATCCTCAGAAGAATGGCAGGCTCGAACGGATTTGAATCTGTGACCGGAATGCTGCACACAGATCTCTGCGGAAGCCAATCGGCCCACTGCTTATCTTTACAGCACACCCTAGTGTCCAATCCCTCACTCTTGGTTACAAATTGCAGACTGTTTGTAATTATACATCACTCTAAGCAAAACTCTGTGTGAAAATGGAAGGCCAGATAAATCCTCGTTCGGTGAGGTGTCTCAGGAAGGAAAAACAGGGGTAGATGCCAGCGATTACAGGAGTCACTATAGACAGGCTGGATTACTTTTTATAATCTGTTTGTTTCAGTTTCCAGCTGGGCCTTACAGAATCAAGGTAAACAGCACAGAAAGATACGATGTTTAGGTCTGGTCTGGAGCCGACTCTAGTTATGTAGTCAGTCTCGTATTTTTAAAAAACATAATAAAAATGTATACATATATATGCACAGTGAGGGAATTTCGGTCGTCCCTCTTTATCCATTGGTCTGTTCGAGTGTCATTCATCTTTTGCTTCTGCTCACCATAATATATAGCATGGGGTAATCAGTCAGTCCATATCAGCCATTGGGTCCTTCACTGTGAGTGACTCCATATGCTCTTGCACATTTGCACATCCCTCTAGAAGTAGTGCACGTAGGTGTCAGGGCTAAGGCGCCAATCTCTTCTTTAATTTCTGTTTTCATTACTTTTTTTTAATTATTATGATGGGTCACATTTTGCAATTTACAGTTCATTTCTTTTAATTGTTTTGCAAAAATATTATGCCAGCCTTCAATGCATTTCTACTTTTACTGTGTTTACACTTTTATTTTTTATTGTATGTGTTCACAAAAAACTCAGGCTTGCCAAGCGGAGATCAATGCTTGTCTTTAGTCGGATGCACCAGGTGGAGGAGAGCGACTGAGGTGAGTAGTCAATGAGGTGATTGTAGTAGATGTAAATATAAGGGCGGGATTAGTGTACTGGAGGTATTTAATTTTCTCTGGGCACTGCAAGAAAAGTGATCTGGTTGTACTTTTTGGTAAAGTGTCCAAGGCACCAGATAAGGAAGAGCTTTGGAAGAAATAAGGAGCAGTTGAAGGCGTGGTGGTGGGAGAGCAACCTTAGTCGGGTGCAACCTCAGACGAGTGCAACCTCAGGGGAGAGCAACCTCAGACGAGGGCAACCTCAGGCGTGCGCAACCTCAGGGGAGAGCAACCTCAGCAGAGTGCTGTTGATATAGGTGGGGTTTGAGAGAGGGGGACTTGCAATGTGGAGCAGTTCAGTAGGGGATAGAAGGATTGAGGAGTAGTGCTGCCAGTCCAGGAGGGCACAGAGATGGAGGGTGCTGCTGTGGTTCTAGAGAATGAGATGACCAAGCAGGAGACACTAAACAAGGTGAGTACTTGTGGGATTAGATAGTGGGAGTGACCAGCTGGAAAGTGGCTGGGCACAGATGGAAGTGTATACTGGTGGGACTGAGGAATGGAGGCGAGAACAGGTGTGGCCAGAAAGTGATGTGGATGCTGATGGGCGGAGAGAGAAGTCAGTACTCTGTTGACATTAGGGAATGTGGGGGCAGAGAGTGATGTAAGTTTGAGTGGGAATTGCGGTAGAGAGGCGATCTAGTAGTGTATTGGGTGCTGGTGGGATTATGGAGAGAGACAATGGTGGTTGCCAAATGTTCCTGGGCAGTGGGGCAGGCCACATGAGTGACACACACACACACATACTCAAACCTACCCATCCACATACACACTCACTCACACCCATCCATTTGCAAGACTGCATACATACACTCACCATTTACAATCACAAACACACCCACACACCCATTCACAGCACACACGCACAAATGCACAATCATTCAGACACACACACACAATATTTTAAAAACTTACCAGGCCACAGTGGTGACATTAAGTGGCTGGAGGTAAGCCATGAGGGTTTCTGGAGGGATCAGGGAAGGGAATGCCCGAAGATCCTACCACTTCCTCTCATTGGCTGACATGGTCATGGGTCAGCGATTGAGAGGAGGTCATGGTCAGTCAATAAGAGGAGGACTTTCCTTAACTTGGCACAGAATGAGATGGGGTCAGTGAGGCTTGCTTCTCCCACCCCCACTCTGTGACAAGCCACACCCCACTCTGTCACTGATGGACAGTCAGCTCTCGGCACTTAAAGGCTTAACAAGTAAGTGCCATGGTACAAGTCAATTGGTGACTTTCTCCTCTTGTCATGAGGGGGAGGACCGGTAACACTGTGCCGGGCTAAGGAAGTCACCCCTTCAGGGTGGTAAAATCTTCAACATGGAAAGTTTCCCTCAGGCAGCCATGCACCTGCGCATTTAGCACATGTTCAGCTCCTGGCTGCCTGAACTGAACGTGAAATGTGTCTATTAAGGCTGACAGATACTTTTCATGCTTTGAAAAAAGGTAGGGGGACCTCTGGGTGTTGTAATTTTTGGGTCTGTGCTAATTTGCAATGAAGAACTATTTTGCACCACCTAACATTTTGTCTAAGAGTTTCCTTGAGCACCTCCCCAGGCTACTTATAAAATATGGTCCATGCATTGCTGTGCTGTGAGCTCTATAAAATGGGAGTCTTGCAACATACCACATGATTCCATAGCATGCAATATCATTGTATTATGAGCAGTGCCAGAACAAGACATTATAAAAGATTATACAATACAAAGAGAAGATACAGTTTATGTATTCCCAATTTCCTTGGCTCTCAAACGTTCGCTTATATGGTCCCCAGTTACGGGTTTTATTGATTGTCATGCTAAACTTTCCTCTGTACGCAAAATCTCGGAACAAGAGGTGTCGAAGCCTCCTTGACATTCTGATCTGTTTTTATATTTAACATTGTTTATGTAGATATATTTGCATTCTGTTCTTGCATTTTAGGTAATTGGCCAGATTTGTATTATATATATATATATATTCTTTTACATATATTCTTTATATTGGTAAGAAGACCTCTTATTTATGTATTTTTATAGTCTTCAGAAATATAATTTGCATGTATTTTTATTGTATTTCCCCCCCCCTTTTTTACCCTTTCCCTTTTTTCTTCAATAAACTTTACGCTTTTCAAAACTACAAAATACAATACAAAGAGAAGGAGAAACAGTACCTATATATCAGAAGCCCCTCCACACCACATTTTGCCTTGTAGACTACACGGAAGTTTATCTGTAAATTCTTTTCACAGGAATGGGACAGCATTATCTTGAATCTTACCCTATTGTATATAATAGCTACTGAGTTACAGGAAAAAAACAGTTACTTACAGAACTGTTACTGTTAAGGAATAGCTGCTTCTAAAAGTAGATACATCAACTCACTTTACCCTTTTTCCGCTTCCTGATTTTTGCATTAGGTGATATAACATGAGCTATTTTCTCAAAGTACCAACTAAGCCGTACTAGAATGCGATTGAGCCATTACAGCATATGTCATACAATGATCTGTCTTGAGAACCCCACTTTTCTGGGGGTTGTCCCTGGGTGATTTCCCTAGCCCACAAAGGAAACTGTGGACATTGTGGAGAAATTACTTGGCAACCACTCGCCTGAGATTTACTAAGTTTTACCTAAAGGTGTCAAAAGGTACTTAAAAGATGACAAACTTCTCAATGAATCTCTTGATTTTACACAGAGGGATCTGAGGGGGGAGGGGCGCCTGAACCTCTACAAACAGTACACACACATAAACCTTGTAATTTTATAACAATTAGCATTTATAATGTGCAATTCTTCTGTAAAAGGGAGTGATCATTACCATCTTATTAATGAACACCTCAACAATTATAAATATTTTCAGAGTGAATAAGATATATACCCCAAATAATGTTCAGCAGACATCCATAAGCAATTAGAATAAAACTCCCTATTTGTATTGTGGCATTATGCTATTATTGTTGTTGTTTTTATTGTAATTATTCTTATTTAGTTATTCGCCAAGTCGGGAAATAATGTTGCATGCCCAAATCCCCAACTTAGAGTACTCTAACTTTTTTATATACCATTGCCTCTTATGGATCAGGTGTGTGCCTCCTCGCTTGGGACACCCTGTTTGCACCACTGAGCTCTAAACACTGCTCTCCTTCAAAGCATCTTTTAGGGCATGGAAATATTAGTTCTTGTTGAGCTGGGAAGGTGAAGCCTTATATAAGTAAGTCTGTAATTCGTGTAATTGGGGGAATTTCGTGTTACACTTGTAACGTGAAATTACAGAAATGATGCCTTTACACCATGCACGTAATTGTGCGCCATTGGCAGTACAAAACGTCCACAAATGCGATACTCATGGTAAAGATTTACCGGGAATGTCCAGTAACAACACAGCGCAGGCAGCTGTTGTTCATTGCGCTTTGGTTTTTTTGTACTAATTGTTTATTGCGAAATGCATCCTTGCATCAAAAATCGATGTGAGGACGCATTTAATGCTAATATATTGTTCTACGTGATGCATTTGCATTTCATACAGTTTTCTGTAATTTTGCCCAGATTTCTTGCAATTACATGAAAGCAAATTATGTTAATTTTGCGCACCCATAACTATGATGTCTTGCTACAGAAAAAAGCTTGCCTCAGAGCCACAAACAAAGCTACTATTCTGCTAAATATTAATTTTTTGTTTCACTGAAGCAACCCAAAGACCAAGATTTGCACACTCAACACATTCCATAACTAAAACAAGAAACCCCTCATTTTTTTTAAGCATGGGCGTAAATCCGTTCTGCTCGCGGATTTTGCGGATTTTCGGCAAATTCGCAATCCGCGAACTCTCGCAAACTTGCTGAAAATTCGTAAATCCGTGCGAAGCGGATTTTTTGCTTGGTTGCACTTGCCAACTAGAATACTATACAATTTCGCGGGAGTAAACGCTTGCGAACACGTAGATGCGGCGGGCAGCGACAATCTCGCGAGATTGCAAAATTTGCAATTTCGCACAAGAAATCCACCAGCAGGCAGCATAAACCTTGAAAATTATGATTTTTATCAGAATAACTCCTCAGGTTGACATTTGCCTGCACTTTTGTTTTTGCAAGGAGTCCATTTTGGGGGGGGGGGGTGGGAGGAAGGAAGTGCCCCACAGTCTCCAACTTCCTGTTCCTGTCCATCAGGCTCCTCCCAGTGCTTTCTTCATGTGCTGGTCACTTTGATTTGGATCTTGACCTGGAAGGATTACTTTTTGTGGATGCTGCTGGATATTTGGATTTTTGCAAAACTGAAAGCACTCAGCAGGTGCAAAAGTTCAATCTTATCATTAGTAACCATTCCCTGTAGTGCCTGGAAGGATTAGTTTTTGTGGATGCTGCTGGATATTTGGATTTTTGCAAAACTGAAAGTACTCAGCAGGTGCAAAAGTTCAATCTTATCATTAGTAACCATTCCCTGTAGTGCTTCCTGAGGGGGCCCTTCAGAGTTCAGTTGCCTACTTGCAACTATTCTATGACCCTGCTCTGACCCTCACAGCAGGCTCAGACAATAGCTACAAGTATACAACAAAGCACCTGCCAGCCTGGAAGTTCAAATTCAGTGACACATTAATCAGCCCCTAATTCATTCATGCCAGTTGAGGCAGGGCAGGTGTGCTTTTCCCCCCATAATCTACAGTGATGAACTAGAGGGTGGCATGGGTGAGCCAGAGGGTCACATGGGTGAGCCAGAGGGTGGCAGTGGTGAAACAGAGGGTGGCAGTGGTGAAACATAGGGTGCTGTGCTGAACCAGACGTAGAAACAACATGGTCGCGACCGTTGCTACCCGACAAGTAAGTTCGCGTTTGCGAACTGGTAAAAAACCCTTGCGAAATGGCAGAAACACTTGCGAACACAAAAAAAAAGGAATCCGCAAAATTCGCGAGAGTTCGCGGATTTTGCCGATTGCGAATCCGTAAATACGCAATTTCGCGGATTGCCAATTCGCAAAATCCGCCCATGCTTAATTTTTTTCAATGCTGCTTATCGGATCTGGGGTACCCATGCTAAGTGAGTGCACTTAACCACATCGGTGCTCGATGAGGTCCGCTCCTGCGCTGAGTTTTTTAAAAACCCATTATTCATGACGAGCTGGGCTCGTCATGAGCGTGCTGGGAGGCTACTGCATGACGAGCCCAGCTCGTCATGAGCGTCGAAGGGGTTAATGCAATATTTAATGGATCATATTAGCATGTATTGAGGCTTTTAATGTATAATAACATTGTCGAACACATGAAGAAGACTGCAGCTAATATTGTGGAGTCAAGGTATCTATTCGCTGAAAATGTAGTCCTGGACTGCAGCACAATTTAATGGCCTCAAGGAATTACTCAGTACCAATGGCTCTTAAGGGGAAGGTTTTTATTGCAGATTCCCATGGATCAGAGGTGCCTGATCTCATTTATGATAGGAATGCAAATATCTGCCATTGTTTAAGAAGAAAAAGAAGCGAAGGAGGTAGGTGTCAGGAAAGTCAAACTGGCATGAAGGTATCAGAGCGCTTTACATGAGCACTAGTTGCATTACAGACGGACACATTCATCTTTTGTTCGGGACGGGGAGATTAAGTGATTTCCCCAGACTCACAGGATGTTGAGTGTCCCTGCCGAGATTCGAACCTAGGGCCATATGTATCAAGTAAAATTGCATTCGCAAACGCCGTAATTCTCAGAATTCCGGCGTTTGCGAATGCAATTTTGCCAAATGATTTGTAATAAGGCAAATTAATGAATCGCAAAATTTGCCATTCCTTATTTTGCAATTGCATTTAGGGAATCGCAAATTTTGCGATTCCTTAAATGCAATGTAATAAGCACCAAAAAAGTGCAATTTGGCCTTAAGGAATCGCAAATTAACACCAACTTCAAGTTGGTGGTAATTTGCGATTTCTTTGAAAAATTGACTTTTTTGCATTTTTCAAAGTGCAATGTGAAGCACATACATGCCCTTAGGGCATGTATGTGAGCCACATGTGCACCCATGCTTATTTCAGGGGTGCAACAGGGTGTCCTTTTGACACCTCTGCACCCTTGAAATCATTCTCAATTTGCGATTCTCAAATTGCGAATCGCAGATTGAGAATAACTTCACATTCATTCCTATGGGTTTCCTGGCTCATAGAAATGAATGAGAAAGTATTCCTTAATTGTGATTTGCAATTTGCTAATCGCAATTAAGGAATATTAAGAAATCGCTAAAAAATTGCAATTTTTTACATACATCCCTATTTGCAATTCTCAAATAGCGATTTTTTAGAAATCGCTATTTGAGAATTGCAAATCAGGATGTTGATACATATGGCTCCTAGGGCCATATGTATCAAAATTCCGTTTTGCGATTCCTAAATAGCGATTTTTAAGGAATCGCTATTTAGAAATCGCAAAATGGCATGTATGTAGAAATGCGCTTCTTTTTAGCGATTTCTTAAAATTCCTTAATTGCGATTAGCAAATTGCTAATCGCAATTAAGGAATAATTACCCATTCATTTCTATGGGCCAGGAAACCCATAGGAATGAATGTGAAGTTATTCTCAATCTGCGATTCGCAATTTGAGAATCGCAAATTGAGAATGATTTCAAGGGTGCAGAGGTGTCATAGGAATGAAGGGGAAATGCGCGATTCGCAATTTGCTAATCGCAAATTGAGAATATTTTCAAGGGTGCAGGGGTGTCCAAAGGACACCCTGTTGCACCCCTGAAATCTGCATGGGTTCACATGTGGCGCACATACATGCCCTAAGGGCATGTATGTGCGTCACATGGCACTTAGAAAAATGAAACAATATGCATTTTGAAAAGAATTCGCAACTTACCACCAACTAGTAGTTGGTGGTAATTTGCGATTCCTTAAGGCCAATTTGCTAATTGTTTTAGCTTCTTACATTGCATTTAAGGAATCGCAAAATTTGCGATTCCTTAAATGCAATCGCAAGATAAGAAATCGCATATTTTGCGATTACTTATTTTTAAAGCAGATTTCCTTGATGCATACCATTTGTCCAAATTGCATTCGCAAACGCCAAAATTCTGCGAATTTCGGCGTTTGCGAACTCAATTTGGCTTGATACATATGGCCCCTAGTTCCCTAGCTTCAAGGTTGACTGCTCTAGCCATTAAGCCACATCCTCTCCCCAGGTGCGTTACTGCCCCCAAATCTTGCATTGCATTGACTCCTGCTAGACCTTGAGTCGGCCCCTTCATATTTCAGAAGCACTGACTGTTCAAATCAAGTCAAATGTTAATGTTTATTTAGTAATAACCCTAACACAAGGATTATTTCATGTTACATTCTCGGTACAGAATCCATTAAAGACCACTTTTACTGAAGGATTAAATCCATTATACTAGTAAAATAATTTATAAAAGCGCACAATGCATGTCAGTCACCCAAGGATGAGAAAGATTGGTTGTAATCAAAACATTTACAATTCTAGAAACCTAAAACAACAGTCATAATAGCCTAAGGCAGAGTGGTACCAATGCAAAGGGTCTGATCGCTGATCTGAGGCATGGGTAGGTGTTAGTCAGAGCCGCATTCGACTGCTGGAGGTTGGTCCTGCCATGCCACTGGATATTGGCAAGCTTCTTGGTGCAGTCAACAGTTATAGAGTTTTGAAAATGTTAGCAGGCACCGAAGAAAATGAAATTAATTATAAGGAAATTGATTAAGATGCTATATGAGCTAAAACAGACAAATATCACCCAGGGCAGAGTAGTAAAGTGTGGTAGTGCCAGTTTACTGGTAAGGCATGAGTAATAATTTGGCCGGGCATCGTTAGACGAGAGGGCTCTTTCCCACGCGGTATGGCTCAGTGTTTCCAGGTTTCGAAGTGGAATTGACTGTTCATGGGTTTTTCAGCCTTTCAGTGTCAAATCTGTAACTGATCACATATTCCATGCGTATTGCCATGATTGTGAAGGTTGGCCCACCTTGGCATGTCCTCCCTCTTGTGCTTCTGTGCAGAGTGGGAGTGTGCCTTTGGGTGGAGTGTGCTAATGTGTGTCTACATGTGTGGCCAGCAACCGCTCCTCCGCCCCACCTCGGGGTTTTGGCGTTGCTTACAGTAGACAGTTTTGCATCAGCATCTGAATGCAGTATTGGTCAGCTTTTTCAGTCACCCATGCAGAGCTGCAGAGTGGACCCTATTACTCCATTCCTTTGAGATGGTGTAACAGGGCGTTAGCCCCATGGATACTCCAATCAATCTGGAGGATGCGAGAGTGCCATCTCGGGCAGGAGCGTAGCTTTAGGGGGAAGTATGTGAGGCCCACCAAATAAATACATTCTTGGCTTGGTAGTTGGGTCCCAAAGTCGGCCTGCTATGTCTGTGTTGGTTTTTGCCATTGTGATCCAAGAATGAGAAACAAAACAGTGACCCTTGATGTTAACGGGAGAGACAGACACAGACATGTCTGTCTGGAGGCTGAATTTCAAAATGTGAAACCAGATAACCTGGAATCCTTACTGGCTTCCTTGACTGTCCAAGCTGTGTGATCCTAGGCAAATATTTTATTTCACAGAGGCTCCTTTTTCTTTATTATCACACATGAGCCCACTTTTAAATGCTAGAGTAGGATGTGTGCTGTACAAGCATCACTTATCTTTATTTAATAGAGTATAATTGGACGCCATCTATATTAGGAATCTGGGCCGCGTTTAGCGTTTACACTCTAAGCTCACCAATGCCATTGCTGTTAGGGGCCGAGGCATTAAAGTTTCTAAAAACCATCCCTTTTAACAAATGCCTGCAAATACAGTAATATAATCTGATGTGCTGAGGTGAAATGCTTCTGCATGGTAAAGAAATACAGGTTTTTGAATATTGAAGAAAGTGTATCATATTTTAATTTATGTTTGTTGCACGATATACGCGCCGCACGTTCTCATGGATTTGCTCATGCATGGACCCAAGCCAGACCCATGGCTCAGTTCTGACTCAGCTCACCCTGTTAATTTGACTTTGAGGGATGTGGGTGTGATGGCAACTTGCAATGTGTCTTCACGGAAACATAATAAAAACAAAGATTGGCAAAGCCAACAGACTGGCTTAAATGTCCTAACATAGAAGAAGCACTTGAGTATATTTGTATTTTTATATGTATTTTATTTCAAGCCAGATCTATCTGTTTCGGCTATTTTTTTTAAGTGAAAACAGAGGATGAATTATGACAGAAAGAGAAAAATAGGAAAACTTACGGGAAGGAAACAATGGGAAATAAACGTGTATGGGAAGTCAATAGGAAAGCCACAGTGGGGAAAACCAGCAGGATGGTGCACACATGATTCCTGCTTAAAACATTTTAAAAAATCTGTTAGAATAAAAGAATATACCCAAAAAAGACTGTTTGCAAAGTAAAAGCATGTTTGAGTTAATCAATTTATTGTGTGATGATTCAATGTAATATAGACATGTTAAATAGAGCCCTCAATGCAAGCACTCCAAGCCGAATGATACACCAAACAGCCAACAGGAGGAAGTAAGAGGGATATACTCCTCTGGGCGGAGCCAAAAACCATTCTATGTATAATTCTAAGAATTAGTTACAGTGGGTCTTGAAGACAGATGCGCTGTTGAGGCAGAGTCTGCTGTACCATATAAGTGAATAACAGCACAGTTGAACATTTCAAGGAAAATGAAAAGTACTGTACACCTTGGCCCAGTATATATTAGGCCAAGCGTTCCTGGTATATGACTCATGTTATGCAAACATAATTGGCTGTGATTCCACCTCGACTCCAGTCCTAACAGTGCACAACTTCCCAGCACTGGCCTGATCATGGTAATGAAGAGCAGCCCCCGGGAGTTTGCAGAAGGCCATAATAAAAAGTGTTGCAATTACTCTTTGCCCCAGGATTTCTTCGAAGAAAAGCAGAATGGTGCCATCATCCGTCAGTGTGTGCTTTAAGGTTATTTGATGTTATTTTTAGTTTAAATGTTCAGGAAACAAGTTGACGTCACCGTTTTCACACTGCCATTTTGTCGCCTTTTGTGTTACCTTTTCTATTACCCTGAAGGTTTCCAGTAAAAGCAGCATGTGCTAATAATGAATGCCATTATAGCCAGTGGGCATGTAAAACTGCAGGAGACAACCCTGCAAATGAAATGTTAAATAATACTTAAAGGAAGTGTTCAGCCTGCTTCATATTGATCACAGGACAGTGGCGGCTCCTCCGCCAAGGAGGAGGAGCGTTGCCCCACTAACTTCAATAGGAAAAATAAAATGATAATACCGTATTGTTATTATCATTTTATTTTTCCTATTGAAGTGAGTGGCTCTTGGGCGGGGCTGGCCAGAGCAGGGAGAGGAGTGGTTTGCACTTCTTAAGTGGGAGAGACTGCTTGGCCGGCTCTCTTGGGCCTGCCAAACAGTCCTGCGCACTTTGCATCTTCCCCACCAGGCTGCATTACACAGCCTGGTGAGGAACATGCAAAGCCTCACAGTCCCCACCGTGGTTTGGCGCTCAGACCAATTACAATGCTGCATTGCAGCTTTGTGACTGGCTATGGGGAGCCTGCAGCCCACGGAGACAAAAAAAGAAAGACTGAGAAAAGGTGGCGGCCAGCCGGCCCAGGTAAGTGTTTTTTTTAAAATTCCGTTCCGTGCCTACCACGCCCCTACCTCACCACTCACAATCACTAACAGCCGCTACTGTCACAGGACAGTTTCATTATCATTTTTATGCTACCATTTCTTTGTGAGGCTGTGACATCTCTTTCAGTAACTCTTGGCATCCCAGCCTAGGCGCCAATTTCCTAGAGAAATTAGGGAACAGTTGTATAAGGCGAATTTTCGGTCGCAAACCACTTGAGAAATGCTTTTTTACATGTACCAAGCCCTATTTGCGATTCAGTAACCTATTACTGAATCTCAGATAGGGTGAGCGATTCAGTGTTAGGAAGGGGAGTGTTTACAGCGTCTCATCCTAGGGTTAGCGATTCAGTATTAGGAAGGGGAGTGTTTACAGCGTCTCATCCTAATACTGACTCACAGTGGTATGTATGAATGTTTTGTGACTGAAATACAATCGCAAACCATTCGCATTTAACACCAACTCCGACTTGGTAGTAACCCATTTGCAAATAGGAAGGCCCCTTTGTGAATGTTGGTGAAAACATGTTTTAAGAGTGACAGTGGTCCCATGGACCCGGCCTGCTGTTGAAAAATGAAACGAAAACTTTTCATTATTATTTTTTTTAAACACATTCCGTTTTCCTTTAGGGAAACAGGCTGCATTTAAAAAAAAAAATCTTTATTGAAAAGAAATCACAGACATGGTGGTCTGCTGACCGCAGCAGCCATCCCTGTGAGTTTAGCAAATCCCAAAGGGTCGCACACCGAGACCTACCTCATGAATATTATTGAGGTAGGTCTATTTGCGAACCACTGGGAATCGCAAATCGTGTTAAAACAGATTAGTGCATGGGTGTTTACGATTCCCAAATAGCAAATTGCAAAAATCCGCAATTTGGTAATCGCAAAGCCAAACCTATGTACATCCAGCCCTGGATTTCTTTTCACCTGCAACATAACGCTAACATTCATTTTTGATTCATCAGAAATCAATAAATGACGTAACTGAATACAAAATTTATTAACGGAATGCGTGGAGGGCAGAAAGAAAGTCTCTGCCAAATTTTTATGAATTTTCGACAGCCAAGTGTTTCCCAGTCCTGGACATGACACCAGTGAAGATCCTTCGGTGGCCACCACCGGAAGTGCAAGCTCCAGGGTCAATTCCATTAGACATGGGGGTGGATAAGACCCTCAATCTAGAGTGAGCACTCCACATAAAACAGGCAAAGTAACATGTGATTAATTATTTCTTTTGCACAATAAATGAGGTAAGCAAGGTGGTGGATGACTAGGGTCATCGTTCACATGTTGTAGTTCAAAGTAACAGAAGTTATTTTGGAAAAACTTTAAATGGCTGGATGATTCTGGGATTTTCTATTGTGAGCCACTCAAAGTTCAAACACGTCTTGGATGGTCCCAGTCTTGAGGTGGCCTTCACGACAGTCTGGCACTGCCAGTAGGGCCAGCATGAAAGGCTAGTGTGTAGGCCAATTTCTGGTCCTTCACGGCCAATGGCTTCTTTCAAACTGGTCCATCTGGAAGTGCCAGGTTGCCCAACAGGCCATCCATAGACTAGATGGACCTTAGCAATTTGCGGTTGTTTACTAAAACTTTGCAGCTAATTCCCCACCAAGAAAATGGCAGGAGGGCACCTCAAGCGCAGGAATAAATTAAATATTCTTGGTAGGACTAGGAGGTACATGTGAAAAATCGGTTTAGAAAGTGAGTTTGGTACGGGCAGTAACATTTTCCCGATGCCCCAACAAAAGAATGAATTATCATTTAAGTCAACATGTTAGGCTTTAATGGACTAACACATGCAAACACACGTATGCACAAACGTTGTTAGCACTCTTTAGCGTATTAAAGTCAGGCCGATTTGCATTGCCCATGCTTTTTCAAAGTTAAGTTTGTTTAGAGGAGCGAAAAAGAAGATGCTACATCATGTATTAGGAAATGAAAATCAGGTTTGAAGGAAACAGTGGCAAGTGCAGGACCTTTTCACGCCCACAATTCTTGTGTATTTCACTTGCAAATAAAATTATGTATTCTTTTAGGCAGTCTCACCTGACAATACCCTTCAATGAGTTTCCCTTTCTGTGGGCAGTAGTAATTCTTGGAGACTGTTTCACTGTGGTCTGCAGTTTAGTGTAATGGAAATAGCTGCACTAGGAAACTTAAAAAAGTGTGTCTCTGGTGAGGCTCTGTATTGGTCAAATCCAGTTCATGGAACAATTGAGTTTCCAGTTTTTTAGACATTCAATAATTGCCAAAGTTAAAATAGACATGACTAGTGGGAAGCAAGGGTGCCATGGTCCCTAAAGCAAACAAGGAAAAATCCCCTGTATCTACTCCTCAGGTTGTAAAATGTAGCCTTAATTGAGCTGCAGTGGACCTTTCACACCCACGGCCCCGGTGCTACTGCACCTGCTGCACAAATGAAAGTAACGTTCTTGAACAACAAGTGACTTGGAGTATTATGCTCCTTTCTCAATTTATCAATGCAAAAAAAGCTAAAAACTGAATTGCTTCATTATCCAAAATTCAATAAACGAAATGAGGGTGGGTGATATTGTTAAGATGGTCAAATAGACGTTTCCCAGTGAGACTCACCCTAACTTCCTTTCAGAATCTGCATCTTCCTGAGTAAATAGCGCAAAACTCATAATATGCTACTAGCCTATAAGCTGACGCAGGCTGGGTTCAAATTGTGAGTGGTGGGTGCCTCCAGATCTAGGGGAGGGCACGAAAGAGACGGCCCTGATGGTATGTTATTTTTACGTTTAAAATATTTCTAGAGCGCACGCTCACAGAAGCTTCTTGGCGCTAGTTGGACTCAAGCCACTGACAGAAGTTACTGTGAATTAAAAGCAGGTTTGAATAATAAAGGTTTTATTTCCTACCTAAACTGAGGCAAAGATGATTGGATAAGTAGTAAGTACCATTCTCTTGCAGCCGTGAAGCAGAAATCTGTAACTCCAAAAGAGGTTGAACAGATTTTGGGGACATCTGACAGAAATTTTATACAAGAGCGGAGATTACCAAGAAGAGCATGAATGTGAATTTCTTTTCGACCAAAAATGGCTATTACTAAAGATGACCATTTAATGGACCATGACAAGGGGCTTAAATTGAATCCTTTTGGCCATCAGCAAGCAATGAAGCTGATTCGGAACAGGTGTGATTTGCTCCCTTAAAGTTATTTTGTTGGTTATGGTCTGAGCAGCTGCCTTTGAATCAGATTCTAATTTATAATCTTGGGTAAAGCCAGGTGATAGAAATTCACATACATGAGTTGAGATGGATAAGAGTAGTAACTGCTTGTTTGCAAAACTCAGCTGGGATGAAGGGCAGGATTGGCTTCATTAGTCTAAAGTTCCAGAAACAGCAGCTGGTGACCTTGTTAATTGGCGGAACCAGGGTAAATTTGGCATCCAGAAAGACAACTTTATTTATCACTGTGCCACCAGGACAGGGACACAGCAAGGGATCCCGTCTGTAGATGATTCCTGGTAATCAGCTCCTCTGTTTTGTCTGGCTTAAGCTTCAGAAAGTTTTCAGCCATCCAGCGGTGCATGAAGAGAGAGCATCAACCACCAAGATGGAGACAGCAGATTTAGACCAAAGTTTAAAGAGCACTTGCATATCATCAGCAAACATTCAAAATTGAACACCCATATCTTCAATTGCCCAGACTAGTGGGGTATGTAGATTTTAAAATGCAAACCAGACAAAATTGAGCCTGTGGCACACCCCAGGTTCCTAGATTTGTTGCCAAGAAAGTTGATTAGAAGATGTCTGTTTGTTGTCAGCCAGTCAAGAAGGGTTTGAGCAACTTTAGGGGCTGATCATGAAATCCAACGGATTTAACTCTATCTGGAAAAATGTGGTTAAAGTTAAAGTTAAAAGATTCATTAAGCGCTCTTAGATCAAGCGGTTTCTTGGCGCTGAGGACGAGAGTGAGTGGAGGGTTGCCTACTCAGCAAAAGCTTGCAAGAAAAGCCATGTCTTCAGAGCTTTGCGGAAATCCATGTAAAGAGCTGTGGTCCTAATGCTGAGGGGTAGGGAGTTCCAAAAAGAGGGGGCCAAGAAGGAGAAACTCATGCCGCCATGTTTCTTCCTTCTACAATGGGGGATGTGCAAGAGGTGTTTAGAGGAAGACCGAAGGTCACGGCTGGGGACATAAGGCTTGAGTTTGGCGGATACGAAAGCGGGGGCTGAACCGGCGAAGGCCTTGAAAATCAGGCAGCCGAGTTTAAAAAAGCAACGTTCCATAAGTGGTAGCCAATGTAAAGTTTTTAGGAGCGGGGTGATGTGGTAGTGTTTGGGAAGTTTATAAACCAACCTTGCAGCCTGGTTTTGGATAAGCTGGAGACGGCAGAGCTCGTACGCCGGAATTCCGATGTACAGAGCATTTCCGTAATCCAGATGTGAGATAACCATGGCTAGCAAGATTAGTTTAAGTGCCTCGTTGGAAAAAAAACAGGAAATTTTACGTATAATGCGTAAGTTAAGAAAGCATGTTGAGACCACCGCACTGACTTTGTTGTGCATGGAGAGGTCGCTGCTGACTCTAATGCCAAGGCTTTTGACAGAGGCTGAAGGAGAGGGAGGGGGACCAAGAGAAAGGGGCCAGAATATGGGGGACCAGGGACTGGAGACACCAACAGTAAGTACAAGCTCAGTCTTGTCGGGATTGAGCTTAAGGTGGTTGGAATTCATCCAGTCACTGATGAAAATCATAACTGATTGGAAATTTGAAACAGAAGAAAGAGAAGAAGAGATATTGAAAATGAGTTGGAGGTCATCAGCGTAGTTAAATACTGTAACGTCCAGTTTTTGAAGGGCAGAGATAAGAGGGAAGATGTACAGATTGAAAAGGAGAGGAGAAAGAGAAGAACCTTGGGGAACACCGCAGGTGATAGGACAAGCAGCGGCAGAAAAGCCGGCTAACTGGACGGCCTGCTGACGGTTCTCCAAAAATGAGGAGATCCAGGCTAAGGAAGATCCCCGGAGGCCAGCACTCTTGACACGGTCGATCAGAATGGTATGATCGACCGTGTCAAAGGCGGCCGAAAGATCCAGGAGGACCAGGGCCTGAGAAGAGTTAGCATCGGCTCTGCATCTGAGTTCGTCTAGCACAGAGAGGATGACAGACTCTGTAGAGTGTGGTGGACTACAATGTCAAATGCTGTGGAGAGGTTGAGCATAATGGATGCCCCCAACTTCTCAGCGATCTGCAGCATGTGTAAGTCATCTGGTTCTGAAGATGTGGGGGTAGTATAGGGAAGCCCACCACTTCAAAGGCATCCACTCTCAAGGCTCCAAGAAGTCAGGAGTGACAAAAGAATAGTGTGAGGCTCCTTTGTATGTGCAGTAGGACAAGCACTTTGAAATGTAAGTGGGACTGGGTGCAGGTCTGCCCCCAACCATGCTGGCATGATGGCTCAGCCGGTCTATACCTAATCCCCTAGTATGACACTGACTGAAGGGAATGCACAAATCTCAGCAGCAGAGCCATTCACAATCATGAGACCCAGGATACAGGCAGAAGGCACAAATGGTTAGGACAAGCAAATGGTAACTTTCTAAAAGTTGCATTTTCAGAACTGTGACTTAAAATCTGACTTTATTTTTAAAAAGTATTTTAAACTACACAATATTTGTGTATACACATAATTCTCCTATCTGCTCCAAAACATAAGTTATCACTTATTAAGTGTAATAAGGTAACCCAATCTTATCCTACGGGAGAGATAGACTTTGCAATAGAGAAAAACGGCATTTGCGGTTTTTCACTACTAGGACATCTAAAACTTAAGCACGCTTGTCCTACTTTTTAAAAACAACGCACCCTGTCCTTTGAGTCTTTAGGATCTACCTTAGGGGTGACTTCTAGATAATTAAAGGGAATGTTTAGGCCTGGCAAAAAAAGTTTCTTTTGCCAGGTTGAAATGGCAATTAAAAACTGCACTAGAGGCTGCAGTGGCAGGCCTGAGACATGTTTTAAAGGGCTACTGAAGTGGGCGTCACAACGAGTGCTGTAGGCCCACTAGTAGCATTTTATTTACACGCCCTTGGTATACATGTAGTGGCATTTACTAGGGACATATTAGTAAATTCAATAGGCTAATTAGTTGTACGCCAAATGTACCATGTTTTAGGTAGAGAGCACCAGGAGTTTAGCACTGGTTAGCATTAGTAATGTGCACAGAATCCTAGACCCAACAAAAATGAATTCAGCAAAACAGGAGGGGAAAAGGCAAAACGTTTGGGGGTGACCCTGTAGAGAGGGCCAATTTCAACATGACCCCCCTACAGCCTGAACCAAGGGTAGACTAATCAATACCTTTATGGGCTCCCATAATTAAGCAATAGAACATGGACAATAAATCTATAACTGAAGTTGCACTAGTCAGTTATATGCCCTTCTGAACCCAGTTAGATCCCTTGGCCAACCGTCTTGTGGCCACTGGACTGATGCATGGAGAATCCTTCTCCTCTCTTGTGGACCCCATCTGTAAAACTCCAGACCTTAAATTGTTCACAGATACATCCAAGTAGGCAGACAGTACCACCATGGCCGACAAAGTGATGTGACCCATGCCGCTCCTTAGATCATACTTCCGTCCCTAACCCAAGGAATATTATGCCCATAAGGAGAGTAACGAGCAGAGGCCACTGGCATCTGTTAGTGTCAAGAGCCAGGCCCAGGACATCCAC
Organism: Lissotriton helveticus; assembly: GCF_964261635.1. NCBI lineage: Eukaryota > Metazoa > Chordata > Amphibia > Caudata > Salamandridae > Lissotriton > Lissotriton helveticus. Next base: position 11,543,572 of record NC_136064.1, read on the forward strand.
TGCCAGGTTGAGACTCTAAGCAAGGGCCTTGGTTAGGCCTCACTTACAGCCTTGGGGCAGGCAAGGAGTTCCCTGCTTGCGCTTTGAGGTTTCCCAGACCTCTAGGGTGTCTTAGAGCATGGGGCAACAACTATTAGTGTTAGGCACCCAACTTCCTCTCTCCTTCCTACCGTTCCAGATGGGGTGTGCTGCAGCACACATAACAAAAGGAAAAACGAGGATAAATAAAGACATCTCTCCTCGTGCCTCCCTTATGCCTCCCCTGGAAGGCGTACGTTTTTGGCACTGCCTCCGAGTTACGATTTCTCATAAAGCTGGGGTAGTGTCAATAAAGCCATGGATGTTGATAGGACCGCCCCCAGCAACACCCATTGCACGCCCCTTTAACGCAGAAAACTGTGTTAAAGGGAACAATATTTACAAGGCAGCATTAAGCCAACAAAAGTGGCTTAGTGCTGCCTGGTAAATATGTAGTAGGCTCCTGCACCACCGGAGTGTCACAAAAAGTAACATTCCAGGTCTTTACCTTGAGGCTGAACAGGTGCCTAGCAAGCCAGGACTTCCAGGGAGGAACCAACACACCCTCAAGTGTGACACATTCTGTCTGTGTCCTGCAGGGATCTGCTTGGTGCTGGTCTCTGGCCCTCTATCTGTGACAGCACAAAGAGCCCCTACAGGTCAGAAGTATCCTCATCAGGGTCAGTCTTGGGCTGTACTGTTTCCAGAGCTGGCAACCCCTGATACACTAGTCCTCCCACGGTGGACTGTCTCCATCTCCACCTCCTGCCCCTACCTCTCCATCTGGGCCTCTGTACTCTCTCAATGGAAGTAGCACACACGGAAACAGGAGCCTTCAGGGGGCCCTGGGTGGCCACCACTCTCAGCTCTTCTAATACCGGTGGGAACTCGTCATTTTCCACAATGCAGTTAATGGGCATCTGGGGACTAACTATGGCCCTCCACTGGGGCACCTCCCCACCCCATTCCGGGGAGTCCAGAGCCATAGAACGGAAAAAGTCCTGCCCAATGGCCTGAGTTACCCCACACCTATCTGGTGTACTGCTCTATGGAAAACAGTCTTTCCACAACTGTCATAGACTGGAACAGGTATCTCTTAGGGAGGTGACAGGTATCCCATTAACTGTGACCTGATTGAAGTGACGCCTCCCATCCTCAGGGATCAAAAGTTTGCCCTTTGAGTCATCCTCCCAGCTAAGGGACACAAGGACATATTCTACTCTTTGCTCCTGGGGACTACCTCACTATAAAGGCACACTGGCCACACCTGTAGAGTTCCCACATGTGCGTTGCTTCTTCGAACAGACAGAATCCCCCTGCATGTGTCCTAACTGGGACCACTCAAAGCAATGGGGTTGGAACTTGGGCGGCCTGAGCAACTACCCACCTGAACCTGCCGCCTGTTTCTCAGCAGGGATATGAGAACCCTTTCCCCCCACCTTATTTTGGGCATGTCTGTGTCCTCTTGGACCTCCCCCTTGCCCTGCTAGGGGAAGCCTGAACCACCCTTCTTGGAGTCAATCCCATGTACCTTTTTGGACATTCTGGTGCTGATCCAGAGGTCTGCCTCCTTTCAAAGCTCACTGGGGTCAGAGAGTTTGGAATCAATAACGCGTTGGTGTAACCTGTACAGAAACAACTGAAGCTATGCATTCTTAAAATCAGGTCAAATCACTCACTCACATCAGTGCCCTTGACCCAACCATTAAGTGCCTTACTGGAGTAATACACAAAATTACCCCGAACAAATCCCCCAAGACTGGTCACACAGTTTGTGACTGGCCCTGAACCTTATCCTGTACTTCTCTGGGGTAAGATGAAACTTGGTGATTAGGACGGCTTTCAAAGGGACATCGGCCATCTGGTCAGCTAGCTCTCGGGGAAGTAGGATATCCCTCTCAACCGGGGTCATGTGCTTCCTTACACTAGCCCCTAATCCTTCTTGGGGACCCTACACATATGAAGAGGTACCTCATATGCTGCAACCACTTACAAATATTGTCCCCCACCATGTAATTGGCACTAAGGATCATATTTATTATACTTTCACTCAGCACAGCGCAGCAAGCCACCTTGCCGAGCTGCACTGCAAGAAGGGAAAATGGCAGGATGGGTGCCATATTTAACATCAAACAGTCCCTTTCTGTCCTTTCCTTGTGCTACCACAGTTTTGACTGGCTAGCACCAACGTCGGTACCCTTGCACCCTGGTGCAAGGGTGCCTACATAGTAAGCAGGATTGCGTTTGTGCAGGAAGGAACACCTTCCTGCAAAAAAACAATCCAGAGAGGCAATTTCCTCTTCATATATGTGCTGGGAAATGCAACACATAGAAAGAGGAGAAAATGAGGAGAAATAAAGATATCCTTGTTACGCCTTCCCTGGGGAGGAATAGCATTTTGACACATTCCCAGATCCACCACTCATCGTAAATCAGGGAAAGCAGCAACATCCATGGGTGGATGTGTGGGAACACCCACGCTCCGCCCATGGAACGCCACCCTGGGGCAGAGTAACGCAAGGCAGCTATTTTTGCTGCAGTGCTTCACTCCATATTTATCAAGTAATGCAGGGCCACGTAAGGTGGCGTTGTGTTGCTTGATAAATCTGACTGTAGTGTTGCATCACCCTTGCACCTCCTGGCGTGGCACATGGGCGACTCAACACTATGATAAATATGGACCCAGTTGTTTAGGGATGTGGACGTTTCTGTCTACATTGGACAATGTCATCGCTACCACCACTGCTGCTGTACTTGTGTGCTGTATAGTCTTTAGGTCCAGCTCTTTAAGTCTCACTGCATGAGCCAACAAGATTTTTCTTTTCTCCAAACCTCTCTCCGCCTTCATTTCCTCCAGGGATAGTCTTACCTGGAGTTGCAGATTGGACCGCTGCTGCTCAAGCTCCCTCTCCGTCCTGGTGTCCTCCAGTACATCAGGGGACAGGTGACAGGAGGATACGCTAACGCCTGCTCTGGATCCAAGGTGGACTTCACTCCTGTGGGCCCTCCTCGGTCCTCAGAAGCCATGGTTTCCATCCTCTTCCATTTCCTCCCCCTGCTGATCCACATCCTCATGCTCCTCTTGCTCATCTGTCGTAAGCAGATGGTGGGCCCTGAGAGATTTCTGGAGCTCCTGAATCTTAGAGCTCCCGTTTAGTAGTAGCACCCTCTCCTGAAAAATCTTTTCAGCTCAACCACAGGGTAGCGTGCCAGGTTTCGAAGATCTATCTCAATGTTTGCATGCAGAGTTACAGCTGCAAAAATCAGATAGGAATTAAAATTGGAGGAAAAATGTAAACTAGACAATCTTAGAGAATTTAAAATGAGGTTGATTTTTACTTTTGCACCAATCACTGAGTGGCACTGCATGAATACAAATACTTTATCTCACTTCTGAATGCCAATGTAAGAAAAGGGTTTATTAGTTGAAGGGGTAATAAGTCCCACTCAGGCTACAACCACAATCCTTGTCAGGGTGAACCACAAAAGTTACTAAATTAACCTGTGTTTAACCCTCTGATAGCTTGGCACAAAAGCAGCCAATCTTAACTAATAGGCCATATGTAAAGTATGTATGCATTAAGAAAAAAGACAACACAAAAAAATCCATAACCATTTTAGAAAAATAGAGTAAATAAAAAAAAAAGTCAAAAGTTCACACCAACCGCAATGGAGCGTGGGTTGGATACAGGTAGCAGGTTAGTCCCATTGAAAAGTTACTTTTAAAGACCGATGCAAAGAATTAAGTTCACGTTGGAGGAGGCTGAAAGGAGGAGGCTGAGCGTTGCTGACCGTTGTTTCTCTAGCGTGGAGAGCAGGTTGGGAGTTGCACATGACCGTCCCGGTAGCGCAAAAAGCCAGATGAGTGTTGCAGATGGATGTTGCTGTAGGTTTGTGTTGGCAGTGGATGTATGACAGTACAACACATGCTTTTACCACGCATGCTGTTACAACACAGTTTTTACAACGCATGCTTTTACAACGCATAGCGCTTAGGGGTGCTGGATAGTGAATAGTTTAATTTACTATTCCAACTCCAGTCCCCGTGGATAGTAGGGAAGGTGTTGGATAGTAAATTAAATCCATTCCCTATCCTAGAGCGACCCCCAGCGCAATGCGTTGTAATGACATGCGTTGTAATAGTTGCGTCGTAAAGGCACTGCGTCGTAAAAGTTGCGTTGTAAAGGATGTTTCCCGTTGGCAGTCGTCATGGGATATCATTGCTGTAGCGTGAAATATAGCTCTTACAGTGCCGGTAATCACTGGCGGTCCCTGGTGGCATGCAGAGGAGCTCTCGCCAGAATATCATGTTGGCGATCATTGCGGGCAGCTGAGTCTTGGCACAAATGAGCTATTTGCGAGTGCTAGGAGCCAAAACTTCAGGATTGTCAACTTTCTTTAGGAGGAGTACACTTTGATGCTTGCTAAGGGTCCAGGACCTGGGGAGGCACCTCTTGAGGATGAGGGGACTCACTCCTGCGGAGGCCAGCAGGATTCAGCTACGTCCTGTTACAAAGGTCCAGGCAGGTCCAGTTGCAGCAGGTCAGCTGGGCAGCTGCAGGGAGGCCTCTGAAGCTTGTTGTGTCCCTATAGCTCACACGGGATGTCAGCTGACTGACTCTTGGAGTCACTCTGGTAAGCCTGGAATGAAGGAAAGCATGTTAAATCTTCCTTCTCAGACAGCAAAGCATCCCCCAAAAGCAGCAGGGCAGTGCTCTGACAGAAGGGCAGTCCTTCTTCTGCAACTTTTACAGGTCCAGTAGTGTTCTGATGATTGGCTCTGGTGCCAACCATTTTGACAGGGACTCCGTATCCTGCCCCCACATCTGGTTCTGGAAAGTTCTTCCCCTTCCCTAGTTAGACTACAAACTGTCTGGGGGTGACATAAGCCAGGGAAGGCCTGATGTCATATTTCTTATTGTGTGCAAGAGGGAAAAGCCCTTTTAAGTGTAAGTGAGGCTGGGTATAGCTCCTCCCCAGTCATCCTGCCAAGATGGCCCGCCCAGTCCACACATAAGCCCCCTTTGTGCTACTGTCTGGAAGCAATACCCAAGCCCAAACAGCAAAGCCATTCACAGGCATGTGACCCAGGACACTGGCAGAAGACACAAATGGTTGGGAGAAGAAAGTGACAAGCTTCTAAAAGGAGTATTTTCGGAACTATGATGTACAATCTAAATTCATAATTAAAGAGGGGTTTAAATTACAGTTCATTTGAGTGTAAATAACATATCTCCATGTGCATCCATTCCAAAGTTAGCACTTATCAAATGTATTAAGGGAACCCAATGTTAGTCAATGTGAGAGCTAGGCCTTACACCAGTGAAAAACAACGTAGGGGTTTTTCCACTACTAGAACATATAAAACTTAAATACACATGTCCTACTTTTTAAATACAATATACCCTGCCCTATGAATCTTTAGGGTGTACCCCAGGGATAAATTATAAGTATTAAAAAAATGTTTTAGGCCTGGAAAAAGGTTTATTTTGCCAGGGCAAAATGGCAGCTTAAAACTGCACTAATTGCTGCAGTGGCAGGTCTGAAACATGTTTTAAAAGGCTACTTTAGTGAGTGGCACAAGGAGTGGTACTGCCCACTAGTAACATTTAATATTCAGGCCAGAGGTACATGTAGTGCCATTTACTTGGGACTTACAAGTAAATTAAAATGTACCAATCAGGTATATGCCAACAAAACAGGTTTGGCAATAGAAGGCTATCATCTGGGGGAGAACCTGCAAAAATGGCCAGGTCCCACAGAGGCTTTAGTGGTGCATCAACGTAGGCAGATCTTAAAACTTGGCTTTTCTTAGACTCTTAACTTCTTGTAAGGTCTCTTCTGGCTTCATTCCCTCAGGTTCTTAGCACCTTCTGAGCATTAGTTGTGCTTTATAAATCTTATTTATATTAGATTCGATTGCATGATATCAATGCAAACATCCATGGACTTTGCTGCAAATCCTAACATAATATTATAAGATAGCCAGATCTGACTTTCCATCAAAACTAGCACGTCCTTGACAAACGGTAATGTGTTACATTCTCGAAACATCTTATGCATTGCATCTGTGCTGAATTGCACAGCACACATCCGTGTGTAGGACCCTAGTTGGGTTGTTGTTTAGGTATAAGTGTGTGTACTTAAATGATGTGCCACCAGTTCAGATCCTATGCGAGACAGTCAACACTCACCTGTGCTGCAAGGTGGGGCTATGTGGGTCATGCAAGGCAGACTTAGAGCTCTAGTGCAGAGAACGAGAGCAGCAGCAGGCCACCGTAGTAGATACATATCTGTACTGTTTTCCATCCCACACAATGCAGCACTGCAAAATAGTTTGCTGTGCTGCTTCACATGACAAAATAATATATTCGCCCAGTTTTCCGGAGGTACTTCTGAGAATCGGCAGCTGTCACACCTTCTCAAGTGTATTTTTGGAAACCTTTGTGAATTCCAAATATAGGAAATTTACACCAAAGATTGGTTCTGTAGTACATTTCCCATTTTATTTTAACAGATCTGTTGCCTGCTGTGCAGTAATGTTTGTAAGTAAAGTAGGTGAAATTATTTTGCAACACACTTTACCGGCAAGCTCCCTCCGGTGCTGATTTAATAATAAAATGGAGGGTTGAACACAATCCATTGCAATCAGATTTGGTAGGTACATTTAGTGATGGACTGCTTGGCTGGGTTATGCAGGCGTATTGACTGGTGACTAAAGTTCTTAACTCTATGGGTTATGGTTTTAAGAATTAAGCAATTGAAGGGTGGAGGAAGGGAAACAGCCTTTATAACGCAAGCTGAGCCACGCATGTTGTTTACCCGCAAGTGGAACCACATTTGCCTTAACCATGCATAAATCTTAACCACGCATATGCGTTGTTAAGGCAGTACGCGGTTTAGATGCACGGATGGGTGGGCACAACAAGAGAAAGGATCGGGAGAGGATGCAGTCTGGTAAGTGGGTCTGGGGCCTGGTTCTAGGGGATGGGGAGTAGTTTGTATGGGTTGGGGTAGTTTTTAGGGCTCGAGGTTGGGTAATGTTTAGGGCTCAGGGAGGGGTTGGGTAGTTTTTAGGGCTCAGGTGGGATCAGGGTAGTGTTTAGGGCTCAGGGGGAGGTCAGTATAGTGTTGAAGACTCAGGCATGGGAGTAAGGGTGGTAGTTTTTAGGACCCAGGGGGGTCAGGTAGTGTTAAGGGCCCAGGGGGCATTCGGGGTAGTTTTTAGGGCTCAGAGAGTTTGGGGTAGTTTTAGGGCCTGGGGGCTGGGGTGTGATCTTTCCCACACATCCGATTAGCAGTCATGCCTTTACCACGAAATTGCGTGGTAAAGGAATGTGTTGTTCCAACGCATTTGTTCTTCGGACTGTGTTGTAGAGACACGCGTGGTTTAGTCATGCGTGCCTCTGTCATAGAACTGTGGAGGAAAGGTGAACATACCCTTTCCAGGGAGGCAGAGAACTGGCCGCCATCCAGTGGCAACTTAAGCTTTTGGGGGGCCCTGACTAGAGACATGTTTTGGGGCCCCTAATTTGAACACACATTTTTGCGCTAATACCACAAATCAGTAAAAACCTTATCACAACTAGTAATCGCGATAGTACAGCAGATGCTGCATTTCATAAGAAAAAACACGCGGAAACAATGTGTCCATGTATTTTTTTACTATTTGACGCTTCATTCCACAGGCTTCATAGCGCTGTGACACAAGTTCTCATTAAGCAAGGAAATGTGTCCTTTAGTTATTCAGCATAGATTAAAAGAAGTTTAGGGGAAGGATTGGAAGTTACCAAAATAACTACAGGCCTGATGTATATACCATTATTGAGGTCGCAACCGGCCCAATTCACAGAAGAGAGACATTTGTGACCACAAAAAATACTTTTTTAAATGTACAAACACCAAATTGCGATTCAATAACTTGTTACCAAAATTGCAATTTGGCTATGCGAATACTGATTGGCGATTTGGAAGGGACATGTTTGGGGCGGCACTTCCAAATTCTCAATCACAGTGGTATGTTTTAATGTCTTGCGATTAAAATGTGTTTGCAAAAAATTAATATTCTGTAGACACCTCAAATGAGGTGGTAACCCGTTTGCAAATGGGAAGGGGTCCACAAGGAAAGCCTTACTCTTTGTGAATGTTAAAAAAAATTACACTTTTAATTTTTTTGTTTAAATGCATTCTGTTTTACTTTAAGGAAAACGGGTTGCATCTATAGAACAAAATTTGCTTTATTTAAAAGCAATCACATACATACCTATGTAAAGCGCTCTGATACCCACCTGGGTCATGTTCGCGCTATACAAAACTTTAAATAAATAAATAGCGGGCCGCAGACCTCAGTAGGCAATCATCCCTGTAATGGCTGCAACTCCTAATGGGTCACAATTTGTGACCTACCACATTAATATTCATGCCGTAGGTTGAATTGCGACCCGCTACGAATCGGTAATACAGGTCATAATTTGCAACCAGTGTTTTGCAACCTGTTCTACGTGCATCTGGTCCTAGATCTTTCATTTTTCTGTACTTAGCATAGTGTTGTTGTGATGGATAAAATGGCTTAACTGGTGAGATGGCTCAGTGAGTTAATGCTCAATACTGCTATCTGCAGTTACCTAAAGGGGATGAGTTTGAATCACAGCATTACAGACTCAGTCTTCCATCCTTCCAAGGTCAGTAACTGAAGTACTATTAAACTAGCTACTAGTGACAACTGCTACATACTGTGCTTGAAGAAGGGTGGTATGCAGCCCTATTAAAACTAGTATCAATGTCGTTTTACCCTGTCCAACTTGCAGAGGGGTTGTTTGTGTTTAATAAGTGTGTCAAAGAATACAGAAAATCACTCTTCTCTGAAAAACGTCTGCAATAGACCTTTATTCGTCACACTCTTGCAAAAAAGGAATTACATGAATAAAAAAGTGGTGGTGCAGCTGACGTAAGAGCACAAACTCAGGAAAGGGAGAGGCATTGATGGAATGGATGGGCTGACGAGCTATATTTCAACGCCATTACTTTCTTGAACAAGCTGAAACCAAGTCACCACGAAGGAGCTCAGACCCACTTGGGCATGTTTGCTGCTTTTTACTGATCTGTGTAGTGGAAATCTCCCACAGCACTCCTTTGCTCAGGAAGGTATACATCTGGCTCTGTGGGCAGTGGCATAGCTAGGCCTTTGCCACCCGCGGCCACGCTGAAGAGTGAGAGGGGGTGCTGGCGATAAATTCTGTGCTTGCCACCCCCACTGCAAATGCATGCAAGAGCGGGGAGGGGGTAGAGCCGCCACGCCACCACCCCCCTTGATACGCCACTGTCTGTGGGTGTTGATTCACTAGCATCTATGCAGTTTGCTGTTTTGTTAGTAGCTTTCCACACTGAAAACAGTCGTAAATTTACTCCTGAAAAAAAGTCATCAGGGACCTTAGAGCTCTGATTACTTTCAATTTCTTTTGCTGCCTTCATGACCTTAGACTAGTGGCAAAATGGTTGCTGCCAAGGCCGCCAAGAAGCAAGATGGTCGTAGTGTCGGCAATCCCTAATTAATGTGCATCCTGGGCTCCTATTTTGAAAACATGCTAAAGTCCTAATTTGGAGGAGGACCTATCATAAATGGAGTACCCATCTAAGTTAGATGCAAAGCAGCTACAAGGTGCATGACCAATAGCTCTCTTTCAAGACCCCACGTTCATAGAAATGGCATTGAAGAGGCCATATGCATTCCTTTGTCTCGAATCAAGTCCGCACGTGGCTTGCCCCCCTCTTAAACAATGTTATTAGGGTGGGGGTCTTCCGGTAGCCTGAAAGAAAGCCTGCATCAGACCCATTCTAAAGAAACCTTCCCTGGACTCATGTGAAGTAACAAGCTATCAACCAATTTCCTGCCTGCCCTTGGCAGCCAGGGGCCTGGAAAAATCTATAAACTCAGAGCTTAACAACTATCTGAATACCAACAATCTACTCAACAGTACTCCACATGGCTTTCGCTCTGGCCATTCCACTGAGTCTGCATTAATCATGGACAGGGTGGAAATCCATTGGCAAATTGCCAGGGGCGGCAGAGCTGTCCTTAACCTACTTGACCTATCAGCCGCATTCAACAGGTCAATCACTCGGTACTTACGCAACAGCTGAAGGCAATAGGAATTCGGGACACTGCGCTAGCCCTCCTCACATCCTTCCTGCGGGCAGGGAACAGAGTGTGTGCTGGAACAATCTCAAATCTGATAAATGTTATCTCCCATGTGGAGCTCCACAGTGGTCCGCACTCTCGTCCACATTGTTCAACGTCTATGTGACTCCATTGGCTTCTCGCTTGTAATATATGCCGACGATACTCAAACTATAATTTCTATTTCATCCACACCGTCGACTTGATTCCACACCTGTCTCAAACACATCATGAAATGGATGCACCATAACTATCTAAAATGAAATACAGATAAGAAGGAGTTTATGGAATTCGGCACTGGTCCCCCCATTTGGAATTTAGCGTGGTGGCCAGCAGTGGCAGGAGCTTATCCGGTCCCGGAGGTCAAAATGAGAAACCTAGGCTTTGTATGTGAGGATCAGCTTAGCTTCTCTGGGCAGGACAACCAGGTAACATCGACCTGCTACTTCCTTTTAAAGATATTGCAGAAGATTTTACCTTTTCTCCCGCTGGAGCTGAGGAAAACAGTTATAGCATTTTTCTCTCTCGCATAGACTACTGCAATGCCCTCTACCTAGGGGTTGGCAGTGGCACCTAGCCAAATTGCAATCTCTACAGAACGCCACAGCCCAAACCTTGTTCACAAAATGTAATCATATCTCTGGGGCTATTAGGAACCTCCACTGGCTTCCAGTTAAGGAGCGGTTTGAGTTTAAGGCACGATATCTGGTTCACAAAACCCTGTATGGAGGCGGGTCAACAGATTACCACAAACTATTTCAATGGTACACCCCCGACGTACTCTGAGATCAGCTAACTAAGCACTGGTCAACGTTCCTAAAATCAAGAAGGCAAGATGGGAAGCAGATGTCTCTCCCATCTAGCTTCCAAGCTCTGGAACAAGCTACCTCCGAACATAAGGTTTCAATATGTCCGGACACAATTCAGGGGCACGTTGAAAACCTGGTTCTTCCCTCTACACTAAGGACCTGAACCTTCCAGGTTTCTTTGCTATCCCAGCGCCAAGACGCCTCAGCAATCGAGCGCTTTACAAACCATTTACTTACTTACTAGGGCAGTGTCCTTACAATGCAGTTCCCACTGACATCCTACCTGTCTTTCATGTGGTCCCAGGCAGAAAAAGCCCTTAAATGCTCCACAACTATCAGCACTTGAGGACCTTAATTACATTATGTCTTAATGGACCTGTGGTTTGGGGGCTTGTATAAAGGGACAACTGGTCTGCCATGCTGCCATCGCATTGTGGCAGGACAGGACTTGGAACCAGAAGCAGCCCTGGCAAATGTTGTCAGACCATCCCCAATCTGGTGTATAGCATGCAACAGTGTAGTTACAAAATGTGAGGGGGTCCCCCTGCAAGATATTGTGAAGGGGCTTCTCAAACTCACATCAGTAGTGGCTGAGGGGGTCACCCTTCCAGAATGGGTAAGTCTGGGCCTCCCCCACTGCAGGGACTATGTGGGCCTTTGTTACGCCACTGGCATGCGAGCGCAGCAAGCGAACCTGACCACTACAAGGTGACTTGGGGGTTGGGGGTAAGGGAGATTCTCCTCTCAAGAAAAATTGGGAAAAAATGTTGCACTCTACGACTCATTTTTTAAATTTTATATTCAATTGTATTAGTTTCTAAAGCATAGTAAAAATGACCTTACAGTGCAACAGGATACTTCAATCTTTGTTGGGGCTCTTCAATGATTCTCTGATTATCACCCTCCAACAGTGCCTCTCATCTCTCCTTAGCCCCTCTATCACATGTATTTAATTTCTTTTAAGGAGCTTCTCATACCAGTGTAGGGTGTACGTCACACACACAAGCAGAGACAATAAATCATACGTGTGAAAATCAATGTATACATTTTTTTTCATAAGACAAAGGGGACTACATAGCACAGGATTCACATGTCATCCATACTGGTAGGCCTGTTTTAAGAGTTCTTGGTCTGGGGAAGCAAAAACTTAGGATTCAGAATGTAACACCGTGGTTAGGGTTGACTATACTAATAAGAATTTATTTCTACCCAAATAGACCCTTTTTAGCAAAATTAGGATAACAAAAGACTGGGACAAAAAAACGCATAACTTTATAATGTAAATTACGATTGTAACTTATGAATTGCACAGTAAAAAAGGATCTCTGTGGCAAACGTAGTAGCTCACTGAGCTATGCACATCAAATACTGTTCTGTGAACTGCACAGTGCAAGCTCTATGCAGCAGGCATAATAACCTTTTGCACTACGTTAGATAAGTCAAAACTGGCACTAGACATAACTCTGATCTCTCCCCAGCAGGGACACTGCAGTGCTTTTAAAACTGCTGCACTGCTAGAAACCTGGACCCCAGTAACAAAAGTGGCCCCCATCCTTCCAGCCTCCCTGGGAAACACCTGCTGCCCGGAACAGGCAGTGTGACCTTGATGGTGGAGCTGCTGCTACATTTCTGTCCCTTAGAGGAAACAACTTTAGGGGAATACTACTCGCCAAGAGGGTGGATGCCTCTAAAATTAAACAGGCTGGGGCATGGGTTGACTAAAGATGGAGCTGAAACTGCAATTGCTGAACTCCCTTCTGGCCCCAAACACCAAAGTTAATAGCAATCCCTCAGTTTTAGAGTTCAACTCTGCAATCAAACATCCAGGGCAAAGAAAGACATACAGAAGCGAACCAATGGGTCTGAGGAACTTGGCAGGGGCCAGACCCAGCGGAAAGGGCTAGGACAGGGAGGGCCACAGAGAACTATAGATGACCCCAGCTCCAAAGCTGTGTGAGAGGACAGATGCCAACACAAAAGACCCTTGCTTGAGGTTGGTCAGCTCGGCAGAAGACAGAGGTTGTAGTGATCCATTAGGAATGGATCGGATTTGTGAATTAGAAAGAGCATCCCTGCCAACTTCTTCTCAGTAGAAAATAAGTATTATTGGATTAAGTGCTTTGTCTAGAGGTGACCCTGGTTCCTCTCTTAGATGAGTTTTTTGTAGCAGATGGAAGTCTGCATCTAGTACGAATATCTATTGTAGCCCAGCTATTTGGACGACACTTTATGACCTTGAATGTTATACGTTGCTGTTGGACCTGGCCCTCCCTGCATGGTCACCCTCAAACTTTTTGTCTTTACCAACTACTTTTTTGCTTATCTCGGTTTTTCTGGCTTTAGGAATCTGCGCACTTTACCACTGCTACCCAGTGCTAAAGTGCATGTGCGCACTCCTTAAAATATGGTAACATTGGCTTATCCTGAATTGGCTTATTTACTTTGTAAAGTGGTACTACCTGTATACAGGGCCTGTAAATTAAATGCTACTAGTGGGCCTGTAGCACCGATTGTGCCACCCTCTTAAGTTGCCCTTGTCTCAGGGCTGCCTTGCAGCCTTTGTGTGCAGGTTTAGACTACCATTTAGACCTGGCAAAATAAACCTTTTGCCACTTAAAAAGTGCACGTCAGGTATAAATAGCAGACCCTCAGACCCAACTCTTCAGTAAACATCAGAACCTGTGGAAGACTCAGAAGAAGGATTGCTGTGCTGCTCTGCTGCAAGAAGGACTGACACCTCTGCTGCCCTGCTGCGTGAGTGAGAACGATTAGGCCTGCATCTTGAACCCAGGACCATCAGTGTGACTCAAAGAGCTACTTGGCTGGCCTCCTGATCAGATACTCAGGGACAGAAAAGGGTCCAACCACCTTAAACCCTGCACCTATTCTCTGCCTGCTGTGAGTCTCGCCCCCAAGTGGTACCACTCCAGTTGGAAATGAGCCTGATGGTGCTTTACCAGCCCAGCGGTGGTCTAGCATAACTGGTGCAGTGAGACACATCGCCTCGCAGCTCCACATCCCCGATGCAGGACCTCACAGTGCCTTGGAACCGGTGCTGCGTGACACAGCCTCGATGCAGGGTCTCGCATCGCAGCCCCACAGCACCCCTTGAACTGCAGCTGTGCGATGCACCCTCAACGCTATACCTCGCAACACTCCGCAACCAGGATTTAGGGTACTTAGTTCAGTGGGCCTAACTTGGTCTCTGTGTCCCGTCCACTCTCCATCGCAGTCTGCCCGAACTTGGGACGTTGCCCCCGGTCCGGCATGATCAGAAAACCACAGTTGGCCCGTGGTGCTTTTAAGCACTATTATTATCTAAATCTTTACAATTGCATATCTCCGGTTCTACTAAGTGGATTTTTGTTGCTTGGTTGTTTTGCGCTGCATAAATTGCCTCTAAGTTACCCGAGACTACTTTTGTGCCAAGCTACGGGTGGATTAAGCATAGGTTAATTTAGGGTTTGCTTGTGCTTCACCCTGACAAGGATTGTGGTTGCTGCTTGAGTAGGGTTTACCCTCTTCAACCAGTAAACCAATTTCTCACATCTGCTGTAATTTTATTTAGTCAAAGACCTCAGCATAAGGGTGCTACATGCTAAGCAAGACCATAGGTGAAAAGGATAGTGGTTATCTTCGTGGATAGTAGGTTTAAGAAAGGCAGCTTTAGGGATGTGGTTGGTTGCTAGGTTTGGAAACCATCTACAAGATATTTATGTGTGCAGATGATAATTATTTCATTAGCAGGGCATAATGTATTGATGTCAATCTGCTGTTTTCATAACCAGTGCAGCCTCTTGTGTGTGAGGTGATCTGGTATGAGCAACTTAGAATGAATAAAATGAATAGTTTCTTTAGCAATTCTATTATAGTTAGTTGGGTCATAATGAGACCACTGCTCGAGGGAGTGATCGGTCTAAGGTAACTATTGAAGGGCTAAGTAGCCTCAGGTGTAGGGTGACCAACTGGCATTGGTGCAAATTCAGGACGGTGAGTGTAAAAATTCAGGACAAAGGGTCAAAATTCAGGACACAAATTCAGGACAGGAGGTCAAAATTCAGGACAAAACTTCAGGACAATTGGTAAGTTTTACAGACACGTCAGAGGTCGCGCAATAGTATATAAGTAAGCCCAGCCATTTCCAAACATATTCAACCATTTGCAAACCTATCCATCATGTATCCTTCCATCTATCATTTCATTCATCCATCCCTTCATCCATCCTTTCACTCATCCATCCATTATCCATCTGCCCTTTCACCCTATCCATCTGTACACTCATCCATCCACTCTTCATCCCACCCATCCATTCACTCATCCATCCAGCCATTTACCCTTTCTCTCTCCATCGACCTTTTCAGTTAGCCAGCCTTCCTTCCTTCCATCCATTCATCCACCCACCCATCCATCTACTCATCCACTCATGAATCCATCCATTGACCATATCAATCATCCATCTATCATTTCACTCCTTCACACATCTATTCATCCTTTTGTCAATCTACCCTCCCTTTCACTCACTCATCCATCCTTACATCCACCCTTTCACTCATACGTCCATTCATTCACCCTTGCACTTATCAATCCATCAATCCATCCATCATTTCACTCATCCACCCACCCACCCACCATCCACCCAACCATCCACCCACCCACCATCCACCCACCCATCCATCTATCCTTTCACCCACCCACCATCCACCCACCCATCCTTTCACCCACCATTCACCCACCCACCATCCACCCACTCATCCATCCATCCTTTCACCCACCCACTCATCATCCATCCTTTCACCCACCCACCCATCATCCATCCTTTCACCCACCCACTCTCCATCCATCCATCCATCCTTTCACCCACCCACTCATCGTCCATCCATCCATCCTCCCCCTCATCATCCATCCATCCTCCCCCTCATCATCCATCCATCCATCCTTTCACCCACCCCTCCATCCATCCATCCTTCCACTAATCATCCATCCTCCCCCTCACCATCCATCCATCCATCCTTTCACCCACCCATCCTTCTCCATCCATCCCCTCATCCATCCATCCTTCCCCTCCCTCCATCCCCTCATCCATTCATCCTTCCCCTCCATCCATCCCCTCATCCATCCATCCCCTCATCCATCCATCCTTCCCCTCCATCCATCCTTCCCCTCCATCCTTCCCCTCATCCATCCATCCTTCCCCTCATCCATCCCCTCATTCATCCATCCATCCTTCCCCTCATCCATCCATCCTTCCCCTCATCCATCCATCCTTCCTCTCATCCATCCATCCTTCCCCTCATCCATCCATCCTTCCCATGGGGGGGACAGGAGCCATCACGGGGGGGACAGGAGCCATCACAGGAGGGGGATCAAGATCCACCAGGGTGGGCACAGGGGTGGGCATGCAGTATTCTAATATCATCTTGGGCTCCTCGCCCCCTCCTGCACAAGACAAGGAGAAGACAGGCTCTCTGTCCAAAATGCCACCCCCCACTGTGATGTACAGTACTTACAGGAGATACTCTAAGAGAACTGATTGTCCTCCGCACTTTGCTAATCAGTGTGGGTGCGATTGTGCCATTTCTTTATTGTATTACATTATAAACTGCATGTTTGAAGAACCGAGGTTTGCTTACAATTTAGTGACAGTAATTAAGCTCTGTGAAGAGAACCACGTGCTGCCTCGGTGTAATCAGGGGTGTAATTTGGCGGAGTCTAGGATGTTTGGGGCCCTGGGTAGAAATGGAATGTGTGAGGCTAAATTGCAGAGCGCATTCAGGGCTGTTTGCATGTGAATAGATGTCGCTGCTCCTGAACCTGCAGCCCCTCCCTCTCAGTCACCTTCGAGCACCTCTTAACAGGTCATCAAGGGCTGGAGGTGTGAGGGTTGCCATCCCGCTGCGCCTCTCCAATGCTGCGGGGTATCTGAGCTTTGATGGATGCAGCATCGGAGTCAAGAAGGGAGGTGGGTGCAAGCTGCGCAGGCGTTAGAGTGAGGCAACCGGTGCCCTGTTAAAATGATGGACAAATGTCGTCCGTTAAAGAATCTTTCACGGACAACGTACAGACGGCCGAAATTACGGACTGTCCGTGAAATTTACGGACGGTTGGTCACCCTAGGTGCTGTAAAGAGGACTTCATCCTACCTGTTGCTGAGGGGCTACACGAAAATTAAGGAGTGGAAACTACTCATACTATAGGATGTTATCATGGCTCTCAGAGCCCCGCATGCATGTATGTGGTATTTGTATAGTGCAAACATAAACAAAAGGCAGCTGAGCACTGTACAGGCTCAAAGGCGGATTCAGTAAGTGATTGAAAGGGCAGTTGGGTTCTGAGATCAAAAGAGGATTGTTACTACCCCAGTAGGTAGTGTCCTTTAAACAGTAGGGTCTTTGCGCTTTCCTGAATCGAGCTAGGTCGGGCAGTTTTATGATGGATAAAGGGATGCCATTCCACATCCTGGGCGCATACATGGAAAAGACCGGTTGGGTTGTTTTTTCCCCTTATTTTGCAGATCTTTTCTCCAGCCTGATGTTGGCCTGGCTGGCTGCTGCCGAGAGGTACCGGATTGGTTAGCTTGTCTGCCAACTAGGCAGGGATACTGGTCTTGATAACTTTGCAGATGATGCAGCCAGTTTAGAAGATGGCGTGGGCTGGCAGGAGAAGCTGGTGACCCTTGATTTCTTTTTTTTGTTTTAATCATTTTTATTAAAAAAAATCTTTTGCACATCATTAGGAAAGCATACAGTCAGTCCGATCAGCGCTCGTATAGTGGGTATAAAAAGAGAGAAAAGAGATTGCCAGTAGCAGGATGTACAGTAACCAACAGTATCAGGAAAAACAGAGATGGAAGGCATGATGAGCACACCAAACCGGGAGGCAATATCCCAACGAGGGCAGAGCAGTGCTGACAAAGTCCACAGCACCGGGTAGCATGTGAATAGTGCAGGTATGGTGCAGTTCAAACTCAACCGGGGACATAGGGTACAACAAAATGAGGGCAACATAAGCAAAGGAAGGGTAAGGGAGAGTCGCTTCAAGTCCTGCTGCCGCATCCAGTGTAGCTGGGGGGGCTAAGGGCCACCAAGAGCCAGTGACAGTGGGGCACCGAGACAGAGGGGCTAATCAATGGAGGTGTTGGTTTCAGTCTGCAGTCATGTCAGTGGGGGGCATATACCCTGAGTAATAACCCTCTGTGATGTAGTCAGGTTACCTGTGTCAGTGGAAGCTGGTGACCCTTAGCCTCTTCCATGAGCTCGTCATGAGGCACGGTTGAGCTGCACTCATGAAGAGCTGAGCTCGTCATGACCGTTGGAACGTTCACACGCGGGGATAATTCCCCCGCTGTGCAGAACGTTCCAAAACGGGTGTGGCTGTGACGGCCTCCGCTCGTCATGAGTGCAGCTGCACTGTGCCTCATGACGAGCCAAGCTCGTCACAAGCACAGCGGCGCCACGCGCGGCCCGCCTCCCCCGCACAGCGGGGGGGGGGGGGAAACACCCCGCAGCGAAGGGGTTAATAGGGTATGCTACTGCTCATGCCCCATTTTCTCTTCTGTTCCCACCTCCACCTGGCATTGTCAGCGGTAGAAGCAGGAACCACTGGCTACCCTTGATTGACGTCCTTGCATATGTGGATGTGGAATGGTAGCAAATGGCCATTTAGGGGCATCCTAATCTTGGCACAGCAAAGGAGGTGGTCATTAGCAGGCATGAAGCCCTGAATGTGAAGGAGACAGTCTGCCACTGATTGCAAAGGTGGCCATTGAAGAACATCATTTTGCCACAGAAAGTCATCAGCCTTTTTTGCACACATTTCCTGTTCTTTATCATATTCACATAAATATTTTTGGCAGCTTTATTGAGCGTGATGTAGTAAAAAGCAAATAAAATTCACACCCAGCCCTGTATTTTCCCGACCTTGCAACGCCTCCCGACCTTGTGCCTATTAAATCTGTCAAAAGCCAGGGGAGGACGCGAAACCGTAAAGTGATTTCCGGGTTAAGCACTTCCTTGATAGAGTGGATCTCATTTTATATGATTAAGTAATTTTTCTCCTGACAGCTTCTAGACAAGCAGCATCCCCCAGGGGCACTTTTCAGCTCCTCCCATGCTGGTCTAACGCTGCCCTGGGAATATTTGCACACAACATTGCCCAGCCACTGCCAGTCACATTCTTGTTTTCTTGAGTATTTGAGTCATCTCATTTCGAAGCTATAGCACTGTTCAGATTTTGTTAAAAAGGCACTAATTTAACCCTTTCCCTGCTCATGACGGAACCACGCCCTCATGAGTCACGGGCGCCCTGTGCTCATGACGACGTGGTTCCGTCATGCTGCAGCTGCTCCGCCCACGCGGCACTGATTCCCCGCCTGTGCGGGTGAATTAGTGAGTGGGCGGAGTCGTGATGGAACCCCGTCATCAGAGCACAGCATGCCCGTGGCTCATGACGGCGTCGTTCCGTCACGAGCAAGGCGGCGCCGCGCTACCCTCCTCATCCCCAGCGCTTCGGTGGAATTACTACCGCGGCCAAGGGGTTAAAAACATTGGGGCACATGTACAAGGAAAGGTCAGAGAGCGGAGCTACGCCAAACCTGGCAGCACCACGATCCAATATTTCAAAAATGCAAGATGCTCCGTATTTACAAGAATATTGCGCACCCCTGTGTTTTCCCTAGCACTGGCGCTAAAATTTGCTGCCTAGCACCAACACAGGCACCCTTGCACCATTAATTAAAAAACTTTGGGGCACATGTACATGGAAATGTCGGAGCACGGAGCTACGCCAAACCTGGCAGAGCCGCGCTCCAACAGTTCCAAAATGCAAGGATGTTCCATATTTACAAGAATATTGCGCACCCGTGTGTTTTCCTTAGCACTGGTGCTAAAATTAGCTGCCTAGCACCAACACAGGCACCCTTGCACCATAGTGCAAGGCTGCCTCTGTTATGATTACTTATGTGCAGGAAGGAGTCCCTTAAACAATCCATACTGGTGATTTGTTACTTATATGTGTGCGAAATCGTAATTATTTCAAGATTGTTTACATGCAGGATGTGACTCCTTCCTGCACATAAACAATCATTCATGGCGTTTTGCTCTTCCTATGTGTGCTGCAAAAGGCAGCACACATAGAAAATGCAAAAACGAGGAGAAATTATAGTATTTCTCCTCGTTTCACTATTCCAACGCCTGTTCTTGCAAGGCTTTAGCTTTTGGCACTGCCTCAGATTTACAGATCCTTGTAAATCTCGAGCAGCATCAAATAGCAAAGGGTGTTGTGGTGGAACATTTACAGCGACACCCATTGCATGCCCCTTTTATGCAGATACCTGAATGAAAGGGTACCATATTTTCAAAGAGACATTAGTAGCTTAACGCCACTTTGTAAATATGGAGTAGGGCACTGTACCACAGGATCGTTGTTAAAAATGACGCAATGCCCTTGTAAATATTCCCCATTCTCCTTTCACAAATTCATTTTTTTTTCATTGTGTGGAAGAAATTAAACACTTATGCCAAGTTAATTATATAATAGATAAAGCATTTAAAAAATAGTGAAATATTCATATAATTAATAGACTTTGTCTACTTAGAGCCACTTTGTGGCATTTTGTGGGAAACGGGGAACTCCCTTGCAGAGACAGCGTGCAAAGTAGTCTGTAAAATCGCCTATCTAATGTGAAGGATCCAAGTAATGATTACAAACATTGTTGTGTTACAAGACTCCCTTGAAGGGCCAACTCAAACATAAACATGTCTAACCTCACGCTTCCCTCCCTAAAGTATCACTCCTTGAGCCTATTGCACACTCTACAGACCTGCTGCTCCTCCAAAGACAACATAGGAAGGCAAACCAACAAGTCAATTCTTTATTCCCACTCTTATTTCTTAATAGGTGCAAAAAATGTCATCTGGGTCATGTGTGAGTATCAATGGTAGGTTATGATTCACAAACTGAGGTTATGTGGATGGACTTTAGCAGCACAAACAAACTGCCGGCTTGGTGATTTAGGGGTAGAGATGGCAAGATGGCTGTCCCCAAGGGAGGGCTATATCGTTGGTCATTGGGAAGACACTAAACTTACACAAACCAGTAATTATGTGGATATTAAGAAATGGTATTTCACACCGAAAATGTGCACCTTCCCTTCTTGCCCAAACAGGTATGCGTGAGAGGTAAATGCAGAGAAAGAACCATACGCTTGGAAAGCTACGACCAGCTTACCCTTACATGCATAGTATTTGTATTCGTATTTGTAGAGCGCATAAATCACCCGTAGGTCTCATAGTGCTAGCAGATGCTCAGGTGAGGAGACAGATAGCCAGGCAGAGCTAGATAGTCCTTGGAAGGTTTGTCCAAGTCCATGTAAGGTAGAAGGATATGCAGTGTAGGCCTAACATTTATAGACTTCTGATTTAGTAAAAAGAAATAATTGTTAATTAGCGCCAAGACTGCTAAGTTTCAGGGCAACTTACTGTATACGCCCATGAGCACCTAGAGAGATAATATACTGATAGATAAGAAGGGCCCCAAATCCCTAACTTATGCCATAATTTTTTAGTCAAGTATGTGGATGGTGTATATTAGCATTCCTGGAACAGTATGTAGAGCTCACTAACACACAAAATAGAAATTATTTCTAATAATACTATTCAGTTTCAATAAACAGAAAATGCTCAGTAAGTTTTTCCAGAGTTTCTTTTGTTCCTTTAAATTATCTGTTAAGTATTCGAGACACAGAAATGTAGGGGCAGATTTACAAGCCCCTTGCGCCTCTTTTACGATGCGGTTGCGTCACTTTTGTGACGCAGCGGCGACGCAAAAGATGCGCCATGCTGTGGGGTATTTACAACGTGACGCATCTGGGAGATGCGTCACGTTGTAAAGCCCTGTGTCAGAAGGAGGCGTTCCTGCGCAGAGGGGGTGGGCGTTCCGGCATAGGAACACCTCCTAAAAGTGGCAAGATTTCACTCAGTCACTTTTGGGCTCATGCTGCGTCAAAACCCTGCGCCTGCTTGAAGCAGGCGTAAGGATTGACGAAGCATTGGAAGAATAGGCCCCCCAGAGCATTGCTGGAGCTGCGTCGCGCGCTGGAGCTGTGCCTTTACGGAACAGATGCGTCACGCATCTGTGCTGTTTTTGCCCCACGGTGCACCGCATTGTAAATGCGGCGCATTCATGGTGGCAGAGGCATGGCGCACAATAACTGGCGCATCCCTGCTGATATGCAGGAATGCGCCAATTATTGTAAATCTGCCCCGTAGTCTTTATAGTACAGCCAACCAGTGTTGCCCCCTGTGGCGTACAGGCCTGGGGCTTGCACAAGGCAATTGATAGTGGGGTAAAGCTGTGGTAAATTCTTCAATGATTGGGTAGGAACCATTGTTCATGGGGTTAAGGCTATGTATTAGGTCCAAGCCTCAACAGCATTGTAGCTTTATTCTTGAGGTCTGTAATATCACCTGCGGGTGAGTGATGACAGCAGGAAAGAGCCCCCATTTGGTGGTCTCTTGTAGTTCAAGGCATGATATTGAAATGTTGTGGTATCATGTGTGTTATGCTATTGTGGGAGCAAAACTTTACCCCAAAATGTAGACACTCAAAAAATTGAACACCCCAAAAGTGTTACTCATACGGTTCTCCCACAGATAAACCTGCACATCAAGGTCCTCCTCAAACATCAATTAGTGGATTAAAACAGTTCAACTAAGTAATGGGCCCACTCAATAACTGAGTTCTAGATCAATAAATGTTAATGAGTTTTATCACAAAATTAAAAAATAAGCGTACAAACTCAATGTCATAAAGGCGCTCAGATGGAAAGTATGTAAAAATCTGAAAAATATTTAAAGTCTCCATAAGCAGTAACATCATAAGTAACTTAGGCAACATCTGCTTAAATTCTAGCTCAGCCCCAAAATCAAGAGGTCCTAATACACAAGTCTTGCGTAGCAAATTAGAAAAACTGCAAAATCATTCTGTTGTGAGCAAAAGTATAATTTCTTTAGCAAATAAGAACATAAAATTAATAAAACTCATTAACTTAACACTTAAGCGCCGTCACATTTCAACGCCCTCTACGCTAA
Organism: Lissotriton helveticus; assembly: GCF_964261635.1. Lineage (NCBI taxonomy): Eukaryota > Metazoa > Chordata > Amphibia > Caudata > Salamandridae > Lissotriton > Lissotriton helveticus. The sequence goes on from NC_136064.1 coordinate 11,566,662, forward strand.
TGTCTTCCGGATATGTTCTAATTACGAGACCTTGATAAATGTTACACGTCATAAATAATAGGAAAAAGTTAATTGAAAATAATATAATCATAACAATGGAAATAGACTACTACATGTCAGCTTGACTGTGCTGTGCGAAGTCTGTGTGGAGAAGATGTATGGGGGAATGACAGGAGTGAGTGACAGTGATGGCATCCATATTGTCTAATACGACATTTTTACATGAAAATGTGGCATAACACATTAATAAAAATGTTTCTAGACATCATATGAATTGCACAGTAATGTAATTTCCGTGTATATATCTATATATCTATATCTCTATATATGTATATATATAAATATATATATTTATACGTATATATATATATATATATATTGCACAGTAATGTCATTTCCATGTATATATATATTTATTTATGTATTCTTCCAGCTCCCAAGTTCACCAGCCATTACACAGTACCTTTTCAGAAGCTGCTTGGGAAGCTGCTGTTCCACCTTCCTGCTATAAGTGCAATGGCTTGACGAGTGGTCTCGAGGTGAAGAGAACAGGAAAGGAAGAAAAATTACACATTTCCCACTCTTGTTGGTCCATCCCGTAGACCAGCACTCCCAACTGACGGCTCCATCTCCATAGTTTGCGATTTGCAGCAAGGATCATACAGGCAGGAGACTTGCCACTTAGTTTAGGGTTGCCCTTTTCAGGTAGTGTAGGGAGAGATAGCTTGCTCATGCCTACTTTGGAAAATCATCTGATGCAATGTAATACTTGATTATTATTCCTGCTCATCTGCATCGTCATCATGGAGTTATTCATCTGCTTTATTTTATACAGGGTAAATCTCTGCATGAGATTTGGACTTATCTTCGTCTTTCTGTATTTCTATATGATCATGTTGAGATTGGTCTATATTGATTTGGTTCTACATTTATAATTAAACCCTACTAAACTCAGATTAAGTTGTCAAATGGGTCATTGTGTGACTACATTCGTTACACTGTAATGAGATGTTAAGAAGTGAAAGTTTTTTCCCTTTAGGTCCCATGCAGCGATAACAATCATCGATCTGGAAATAAATATTTGAGTTGGCCAGAGCTCCAGCAGTTGCTAGCAGAGCGTGGTTAGTTCTTTAAGTAAAGGGAGATAGAACCTAACCTAGAACGGTCTAGACCCCCAGTGGCCGTAGTTCAGAATCCAGGATCGAGGCATGGAGAATAGATGGAGTTCCAGTGGCGTGCATTCAGGATCAGACTGGCAATAGCATTTCCCCGGTGGGCCGCTAGGGTGGGGGCTGATTTTGGGCCCCTGGGGGCCGTTTTTGTTACTCGGGGTCAGCAATATCGACCCGCTGTTACAAAATCAGCCGAAACCAGCCCTCGCAAACTGCTCGGCTGCACCCCACCTCACACCAGGGGGGGCTGGCTGAGCAGTTTGCCAGGGCCGGTTTCTGTTCCCAGTCCGGCCCTGGGAGCATTAAACCAGCGATGGCGGAGGAGTGAGTATCAGTACGGATGTGTGTGTAAGGATTATGCTTAGCTTCTGGTACAATATTGATTGTGTCATGTCTGGCAGAGATGTTGTGAAAGTCATGTGTATATGGTCCTAAGTAAGCCTGGGCGTCCAAATCGGCTACACCCACGGAGTAGGCGTAGTGTTGCCTCCTACGCATTTTGCGTAGACAGCGTAGCCGGCAACACTACGCCCACTCCGTGAGCGTAGCCGAGTCGGCCGCCACCCGCCTCCCTCCCGCCCTCCCCTACATACATTATTTAAGCAAACTACCCTTAATAAAACAATTTTAAAGCACTTACCGTGTCCCGGGCTCGTCCGGGGCTCCCTCTTGGAATAGCATCTTTTCCTAGATACCAATGCGCATGCGCGGCCGCCCGCGCATGCGCATTGGTATCCATGACGACGCGATTCCAAGAGGGAGCCCCGGACGAGCCCCGGACAGGTAAGTGCTTTAAAATTGTTTTATTAAGGGTATTTTGCTTAAATAATGTATGTAGAGGCGAGCGGGAGGGAGGTGCGTAGTGGGGCTACGCGGAGTGCGGGAGTGGGCGTAGCTTCTCGCCCACTCCGCGTAGCTCCGCTGAGCCCCACTACGCCCACTACGCCCAGGGTTTGTCCTAAGTTGTCGCAGTTGAAGAAGTTATTGAAGTTGTTATCAGGTCCAACATGACCTGAGATCCCGGGTTATATAATAAAGGTGCAGAAGACGGATCACTGAAAGAATATCGACTACCACAATATCGAGTACCCAAAATATCGAGGTGAAAATATCTACTACAAAAATATCGAGTTTGTATGTACAAACAGGTAAGTACAAAAATATCGACTACAAAATATCGTTTACAAAAATATCGTTGTAAAAAATATCGACTTTACTAAAAACAATGTTTAATTACATTAATATAAAAAATTAATTACTAAAATATAATTAACAATACTTAAAATAACTTTTAATAATTAAATATTTAATGAAAGTAAAAAAAAAATATATTTTTAATCATATTTCTTAAAACATATATATATAGTAACAACATTTAATTAAATAATAGGCAATATTGTATATGTACCCCAAAAACCCAAAACTGACCCTGAACCCTAAAAATACCCCTTTACCCAAAAACTAAAAACTGACCCTGAACCCTAAAAATAACCCTTTACCCAAAAACTGAAAACTGACCCTGAACCCTAAAAATACCCCTTTACCCAAAAACTGAAAACTGACCCTGAACCCTAAAAATACCCCTTGACCCAAAAACTGAAAACTGACCCTGAACCCTAAAAATACCCCTTTACCCAAAAACTGAAAACTGACCCTGAACCCTAAAAATACCCCTTTACCCAAAAACTGAAAACTGACCCTGAACCCTAAAAATACCCCTTTACCCAAAAACTAAAAACTGACCCTGAACCCTAAAAATACCCCTTTACCCAAAAACTGAAAACTGACCCTGAACCCTAAAAATACCCCTTTACCCAAAAACTGAAAACTGACCCTGAACCCTAAAAATACCCCTTTACCCAAAAACTAAAAACTGACCCTGAACCCTAAAAATACCCCTTTACCCAAAAACTGAAAACTGACCCTGAACCCTAAAAATACCCCTTTACCCAAAAACTAAAAACTGACCCTGAACCCTAAAAATACCCCTTTCATTTAACATAATTAGCAATTAATCAATTAAATAAAATTAATTACCAATTACATTTTAATTAATTAACAAACATTTTTTAATTAACAATTAATTAAATATTACTACCAATTATTAAATTAACATATTTAATTAATTATAATTAAATTACTTCCCACCCTATTCCCCTATAAACCCACAACCCGCTAGAGAAAATACATTATTTTAATTGACATAATTAGCAATTAATCAATTAAATAAAATTAATTACCAATTAAATTTTAAATAATTAACATATATTATTTAATTACCAATTAATTAATTATTACTACCAATTAATAAATTTACATATTTAATTAATTATAATTAAATTACTTCCCACCCTATTCCCCTATAAACCCACAACCCGCTACAGAATTAAATTACACAATAATTAAAAAAATAATTAATTAAAAAAAATAATAAAATAAATTGACACTTTTCACACATATTATAACATAAACACACTATAAATAATTAAATATTATTTAAAAAACTATATTTTTTACTATCTAGATTATATACTTGGATATTTTCACTGTCTATATTATTTACAGTCGATATTACTTCACTTACCTTAAAAACGATATTTTGGCTGTCGATATTCTGTCTAGTCGATATTTTCTCCAAACGATATTTAAAACTCGATATTCTGTCCAGACGATATTTTGGAGTCGATATTATGTCTGTGCACCGCAGAAGACATCCTGTTGTAATTGTATGCTAAGGTTTTGTGGGGTTTGTCGTGAGAGGTCATCGAGGGCCCAATTGAGATACGGAACTTTCGTATGCAAGATAGAGTTGAAATTAGTGTGGTGAACTTTTTGTGCTGAAGGGAAATTATACTGATTTAATTGATTCCACGCTGGACGAGGTTTCATTTGTGAATGTGTTTTCTTTGGGTGATTGCTTCTATCTATTTTTTTAGCGGAGAGGACAATTTTTAGTTGTTTTAGTATAAACAGATGTGAATGAGAGAGGGAATGTGGGAAAGATTGTGAAGGCGGATGAACTGCTGTGAGGAGTGAGAGTAATGTCAGAGTGTGCTATGCTGGGATAGGTCAGTTGGTGTAATGTTGCACTGGGGTTGGTTGAAATTGTCCCCTGGATGCTGTGATGGTATTGATGATTATATTGCCGCAGAACATGAAACTTGTTTAATTTGGTTTTGAGTTTAAATTGTTGAAATAGAAGATTGAAAAATGAGATGTTTTAAAGCAATAAGAAAATAGATACAATGAGAAGTGAGTGTGCCAGCTAGAATTGGCTAGGATGCACCAGCGGAAGATACACCAGCTCTATATATGGCGACCAAAGTAGGGCTCCAAACTATTATTTGGCTTAAGAATTGACTCATATTCAAAGAGAAAGAAGGTGCATTAATGTTTCCACGCTACGGTACATTCAATTTGAGAATAAATGAGCATTTGAGAGGGATTTTGTTTGCAATGAAACCATCATTACCTAGACCTACACAGTTTCAAGCGCTTAATGCATGGGAACGTGCAGCACATGTAAAACAAAGTGACACTTGATTGAAAGCTAAAGTGCCACTGCAGGACATTAATTGGGTAAAGATTGGCAAGATGAAGCGAGAACCTAAGGAGACGATTCATGCGCTTTTTGAAAGGTTGTTGCTGCCTTTCAAACAGTATGGTGGGATGGACACCCTAGAACCCAAGTTTTTGCCCCAATTTGTGACTGGCCAGTGACCAGAAATTAGTGTGATGATACAACAACATTTGATTTATTGGCAGAATGAGTCTGTCGATGAGATGAAACACAAAATGGTTGAAGGAGAAGTCGATGATAGCACAGCTGAAGGCTGCTCAAAGGGGGTCATAGACAGCCTTATGTAGGGAATACTGCCCCTGTGCAAGGAGTCTATCAGTCTGGGACTCCGATGCAACAAGATGAAGGATTTCAGATACAAGTAAAGAAAAGAGAGGTTCCTATAGATCCCAAGACTGGAGTTGATGTTGCCACTTAAAAGAAGTCAAACTCATGCACCATTGTAACAAGTTGGGGCATTGGAAGAGCAAATGTCACTTTAATATTGCAAATCAAGAACAGAATGAAGGGTTTAATCAACCCCAGGATAGAGTTATGTAATCCCAAAATATGCCCAGATCAAGATTTCAACATTCGGCTGGTTCCCAAGGTCCTATGATGCAAGTACCTCAGCCCCTGATTTCACAGCAAGCTGTAAATAGTGCCCCATTTTATCAGAACAGAGATATAAATGGAATTCAGAATGTGTCCCATCTATGACAGTGTCCTGTATTTGACGTATCTAATGAGTATGGCTCAGTACAGTCCTTATGACGGTGCCTGTGGTGGGAGGAAGACTATATGCTTGGAGTAGTCGTAGAGGCGGAGAAGAGTGGACCATGCATTGTTGCTGATGTTGATGGCCACAATGTTACTTTTATGATTGACACTGGTGCTACCCGCTCTACTGTGAGAACAGCAGAGGTTCCAAACCTACCCATCTCGGGAAAAACTATCCAAGTTGTAGGAGTTGCAAATAAAAAATTGTAAAGCACCCTTACTGAAGAAGTGCCTGTGAAGATAGTCATCAATTTGTGGTGTGTGATTCTAGTCTGGCGTGTCTGATAGATTCCCTGTGCAAGTTCAATTGCACCATCTATTGTACACCGAAGGGTATTGAGCTTCAGACAAATGATGAGGATATTGCCTTTAAACTGGCAAGCCAGAACGCGTGCATCTCACTGTCCCCATGCTGACAGTGGAAGACTTATCATTAGATCTCATCGATAAAGTGAGAGGCCTAGACTTCTCTGGAAAGGACATTGGACTATTTCAAGGGGTTGGGACGGTTTGTATCCAAGTTAAGCCAAATACCTAAGAACACCACAGTATATCCTGACGCACGAAACAGTTGCTGGAATTGCACCTGTGATTGAGACTATGATTGAGCAAGCATTTTGAAAGAGATCCTTAGGAGTTCATGTAACTCACCCATTATGGGCTTGCAGAAGCCGAGCGGTAAGTACCGCACAGTGCAGGATCTACGGTAAATCAATAACATAGTGGTTCTTTGTTGTCCCATGGTCCAGAATCCATTTGTGATATTGTTTCAGATTCCATGTGAGGCTGAATGATTCACTGTCATCGATCTTTGTCAGGCCGACTTTTCCGTTCCCCTCCATGAGGAAAGCCAATTCTTGTTCGCTTTCTGGCTGGGGAATCATGTTTTAACGTGGTGCTGTGTCTCACAAGGGTATACGGAGAGTCCTTTTATTTTCAACCAGGTCGTTAAGAAGAGTCTGGAGTCTCTGGTCATGCCTTGTAATTCAGTCCTGGTTCAGTAGATCGATGACCATTTGGTTGCCTTGAACACTCAAGATGCCTGTAGGATTGATACAATTGCCCTATTGAACCAATTGACTGAGAATGGACATAAAGAGTCCCTAAGCAAGTTGCAGTACTGTATGACGGAAGTCCTCTACTTAGGACATCACATTGTGAAAGGTGCGAGAAAAGTGTCACAAGAAAGAATCTCGGTGAGCCTGCAAATGAATCCACCTCGCATGCAGAAAGAAGTCAGGATGTTAATGGGAATGGTGGACTACTAACGCCAATCCATACTTAACCTTTCTCTAATGGCCAAGCCTCTACAGAGGTTGACGATCCAGTGCCCTGGGACAATTATTCCTGGAGCTAATAGAAAGCCTTTGTTGCACTCCTGCATTAGGAATACCAGATTACAACAAAGCATTTACGCTCTTTTGTATTGAACGAGAAGGTTGTGCCCTCTCAGTTTTCAGACAGAATCATGGAAATGGCAGTAAGCCAGTTGCCTATTTTTCAGCTACACTGGATCCAGTAGCATCAGCATTGCCCGGATGTCTCAAATCCATCGTTGCAACAGATGTCAGCATAGAGAGATGCAAGAGCATCATAATGGGTAGCCATTTGACTGTCTACGTACCCCATTTAGTTGAGATATTGTTGACTCAAACTCGTACTAAGCACCTAAACAACAGTAGGCTCACAAGGTATAAGCAGACTATTTTGGCAACTGAAAGCATTACCCTGACAAGATAGATGTGAATGAAATGAATGAAATGAAAAGCATTTTTATTGAGCGCAACAGCTGCCCTGAGGCGTCCAGGCGCTATAACTGAAACAGAGTCTTCCAAATTGAAGAGCCAGGGAAGGTCAGAAATTAATGGAACAAAAAACATTTGAGCTGCTTACGAAAGCTCATCAGATTGGAGTTGCTTCTTAGGAGATAGGGAAGGGCATTCCATAAATTGGAAGCATTATAGGCAAAAGAGCGGCCTCCTGCTCTAGCTCTCTGAATCCTAGGGACTTTAGCCAAAAAGGCATTAGATGAACGGAGCGATTTATTAGGTTGGTAGGGTAGAATCAGGGGGTGATTAATTTCTGGGCCAGTTTTCCAAAAGGCTTGGTGGGCTATACACAATGTAAAGATGTTTGGTTCTGAACCCTGCTACTTTGCTTCCTTTGCCTGATTGTGATGCAAATGAGATCGAAGTAGTACATGACTATCTCGATGTGCTTAAAATATGCACCAAGCCCTGTCCTGACATTTCTGACAAACCATTGCCTGAATCTGATTACACCATGTTTGTGGATGGCTCTTGTCACATGGACAATGAGGGAAACCTGAGGACTGCTTATGCTGTTTGTACTGTTACGGGAGTGGTGTAAGCTGCCTGGCTATAGGAGTATTCTCCATGCAGGTGGCAGAATTGATTGTCCTTACCAGAGCATGCTGCGTTTCAGACCAGCTAAAAGTGATAATATTCACCAATAGCCAGTATAAGTTCGGTGTGGTTCACAACTTCAGACAGTTATAGTCTCAGGGGATTTATGACGTCATCAGCGTCCCTGATTCACAAAGGAGAAAATATGAAAAAACTGTTAGAGGCACCGACGATGCCAGCACAAGTTGCTGTCATTAAGTGCTCTACCTATTGGAAAGGAAACAATTTCGTGACAATCAGAAATCACTATTCCAACGAAGTTGTGAGTTATTGTGCCCTAAATGTTTGCACCTTCAATAGTGAATACACAAATGAGGTAACATATAACACCATTTTCAGCATTTTGATGACAATTGCTGAAACATGGGAGGAAGTGAAGAGGTTGCAAGAGGAAGTTACTGAGGAGGAACATCAAGGTTTGAACAGAGCAGGATGTGTAAAACGAGATGATGACATATGGGTTTTAGGAGATGGAAGAGTAGCACTGCCTAACAGTTTTTTGCCACAGATGATGAGGTACTATCATGGGTTGATGTATGTAGGAAAGGATGACATGGTGAGGTTGTACTTTAGACAGACAGACAGACAGACAGACAGACAGACAGACAGACAGACAGACAGACAGACAGACAGACAGACAGATAGATAGATAGATAGATAGATAGATAGATAGATAGATAGATAGATAGATAGATTCCCATGTATTAAGCCATCTGCTTTACAAGTATAACCTTTTATCCTTTTGTGGTAAAAGAAAAAAAAACACCTAGCTGGCCAGCAGTGACAGCTGATATTTGGTCTACAGAGTGGAGAATAAAACTTATGTTAATGAAGTAGAAGTATTTATGATCCTCAGAGTAGTGATTCTTCTGACGAGTTCTCGACAGCCAGTGGTCACTGTGCTGTCCGCACCCCCGGAGTGGCGTACGAATTACCACATCACCACCGCGGCTCTGGGCCGGAGGGCCCGCGCTTGCAGGCCAGATGCTGGCTACCAACTTGTCCTCACTGAAGGGCCAACATTTGAATATGTTTTTGTCCTGAATCTCAAGGAATCTCAAGGATTTGCACTTTCTGTCACATCTTCCCCCGAAGGAAGGGACTGGCAGGGGGTTGAACAAATGGCGTTTCCTAATTATTTACAGGGCCACACACTGCTGGAGGAAGCCAAGAATATAATATCTCATGCCTTGCTAGTGGAGAAAAGAAAGGATGTGCATCTTAGATAATAAGCGAATGTGGTTATTGTATTATGGTGATGGTGATTACTAGCATTGTTTCACCATTGCTGCTGCTGTTATTATTATTAGCAACATAGTGGTCAATTGAAAACAATAATAACAGCAACAGAATATAATACTAACAGCAACAAAAGCAACATCAACAATATTAATTTAGAAGCTAAATGAATGCTACCCTCTTAGCCAGCTGTTTTTATCCAGTCTTGTCCAGTTTGGACGGAACCCCTGGCAAATGAGAAGCTTCCATTTTGGGAAAGACCACTGTGTGAAAAATAGCCCTTCCCTCTGTCTTCGTTCCTTTCCTTCTCCTGAGTACTCCTATTTTACCACCCCAAATCAAACAATCAATCAGCAAAAATCAACAGAAAGTTTTCAAGCTGAGAAGAGAAAGAGGCAGACAGTCTCTACCCGTGGAGACCCCTCACAGGCCGGGCCTTACATACAACATGTCCTTGAGAGGTCGTGGTCTGCTGTCTAATCTTTTAGGGGCATATTATCAAGGATGACATTAAAATTATCGCCGGTTTGGTGGCAGAAACTGCTGCTAAAGCGGCGATAATGGGCTTGATAATATGCCCTTGAGAATTCCAATAGAAGCCCAGGTTCACACCAGAACATGGACTTCTATAGCAATTCTCAAGGGCATATTATCAAGCCCATTATCGCAGGTTTAGCGGCATTTTTGTGCAGCTAAACCGGTATTCATTTTTAACGCCGTTCTTGATAATATGCCCCTTAGTGTCTCTACAAGGCTGTGCCCCATATCTTGAAACCAAGGGATTGCTCTGAGTTTTCATTTAGGCTGTCAAACGTGTCTTACAAAAAGTCACCAGTTTCATTGTAAGCGCTCATTGTTTACTTATTATGGACAGACAATGGGGTCATGGAAACACATTTGAGGTGATGAGGAAAAATCAAACCTTTAAATTGGACTTTTTAAGTTGCGGCCAAAACAAAATTTCAGACTGTCAAACATTAGACATTAAATTGACCACACCGTTGTGCTACAAGCGAGCGTACGCTAATGTGCAACTTTCATGCACTGGAATGTTTATATCTTTTAAGTATTCTTATTAATTTAAAATTGGACAAATCAAATCATTTAAATTTGTCTTTTCATGAAAGCAGTTGGTCAGACTCCAGTAAATCATTAACCCCTTGGCACAGAGAATAGAAGATAGAACCCCCTCCGCATCGAAGATAAAGGCCCTTGTATCTGGCTAAAAAGACAAGGGGGGCCTCCTTCCCTGGTACAGAGCCTGAGGTGAGTGGGGTCCCAGAACTGCAAGACTACATAGGGTCTGCTCGAGGTGGGTGGCCGGATCTAAAAGCCTGTGGAGGGGAGAGAAGAAGAGGAGCAAGTGCACAAGGGGCCACAATACTGGGCCTCGGGTCCCTTGAGGTGGATGGCCAGCGTCCCTCTGGAGCGCTGTCATGGTTGCAGCTGCGACGGAGGACCTACCCTGAACTGAGAAAAGCCAGAGAGAAGACCCACTTGAAAAGTCTAAGGGCAGCGGGCCTCAGGGATCGGGCTACTAGACTACAGCACATCAGAATGGGTGGAGAGATCGGAAGTCACATGTGGGAAGATGAGGGTGAGGAACACGGAGGATCAAGATTGCAGGGTGGATTGGTCACACTGGAGCGGACTCCCATGGGCCCATGGCAGGAAGATAACATACCCCTTGGAGGATTGTGACCAGAAGCAAGGGGAAAGAGGGTCATGGTGAATGCTCCGGTGTGTCGCAGTGTGCCCTGAAAGATATAGAAAGGAGCACCAAACATCTAAAGAGGCCTGAATAAAAAGGCACAGCCTTAAAACCGACTCTAACAAAAAGAGGACACATCTCTCGTAGAAATAGGCAAATACAAGGATAAGGAACCCAAACCTCCTAGATAAGGGAAGATGGATCAATACACCAGGGTGGTTAACCCTCCCTACCCCCCGGAGGGACCACCACCACCTCTCAGACACAGAGACACTGCTACAAGCAACTCAAGCGTCCGGAACTGCACTTGAAAATAAAATAGGAGATGTAGGCTCAGAAGTTCCACTATTAAGACAAGACATTCGCAAGCTATCTGAGAGAGTTACAGAATCTGAAACCAAAGTAGCAGAAGCAGAGGATGCAATAAAGGACTTCCGGAGGGGCGTAGCGGAACTACAAACATCTAGTAAAGACATGCTATGGTGTATCGATGACGCTGAAAACAGAGCATGAAGAAATAATCTACACTTGGTAGGATTTCGGGAAGGGGTCGAAGAGACGAGTGTCCCAAAATTTCCACACCCCTGGCTCAAAAATATCATCCCCATTGACACATTTTCTACATGCTTTGTGATGGAGAGAGCACATAGAGCATTGGTGGCCAAATCACATTCAGGAGCACCTCATTGCCTCATTATAGCAAGATTCTTAAATTTCTTAGACAAAGACTTGATCCTAAAAGAAGCTAGACAATTGGGCAAAATCAGGTACAAAAATTCAAGAATTATGATATTCCCTGACTATATTAGAGAGGTTCAACAACAGAGACGAACCTTTGACTCTATTAAAGTGAAGTGAAGCTCGCACCAAATTTAATATTTGCTGCTGTTCAGGGTGAAACTAAAGGTGATATTCATGGGCAAAATGTACTTCTTTCACACTACAGAAGAAGCATGGTCATGGGGGAAGAACGACGAAGCCTCCGGAGGCCCGAAGGGTCACAGCAAAACAGAGAAAGGGCACATGCAATGGACTTGCAGAACCACGGGACCCCCAAAGAAGATAAAGAGTATGGAACACAGGAAAACACACATGTTTGGGGACAACCCCATACACCTTCAGGAGAACATGAAGACATAGGAGGAGGACATCGACCCCAAAGGAATCTACAAAAGAGAAAAACTCTCAAAGTATGCACATAGCCAGCCAAAGTGAATCACAAACAGATTCTGATAGTAGGGAACCATCATCTGAATAGAAGGAGGACCCATCACCTGCCATTAACAGAAATACCAGCCCTGGAACAGGACACAGAGACAAAAAAAACAACACAAGAAGACGCACAGGATTCAATTTAAAAGAAACGAGGAACTGCCACAAAATTCGGCCAGAGGAGCGAGGTCCATGTATCCACCCCCCAACACCTTCTTGGAACTGTACAGGGACTTGCTGCCAGAGTCCGAGTGAAGGTGACAGGCCTGAGTGGGCCAGATACATTTTGCTTTTCTTTCCTTTTTTTTTAGTTTCTTATAGGCACTATTTTGAACACTGTGGGAGTTTGAACTCATATTGTAAGTTAGCACGGGGTCGAGCCTGCCCCTCAAACACAAGACCTGCATAAGAATTATGGGGAAGAGTGTGAGAAGGGGGTGGCAGGAGGTGGGCAGGGAGGCCGTTGTGGGAGGATTGAACCAGCTAGGCTAATGTTTCAGTTTAGTCGCAGTAATCATACAGGACGCTCAACACGAAAAAAGATACCAAGCCAGGGTGCAATGCTGCACATACCCCAGACCGATAAACGAATACACCCCAAATCAAGATGACAATGCTAGATAATCACCCTCTCTCTGTATTAACATGGAATGTAAATGGCCACAGGGACAAGATTAAAAGGGGTCTAGTAGGCAGGTACATTAAACAAATACTCTCAGGCATAGTGTTGCTACAAGAAACACATTTGCAGTGCAAGAAATGCGGATTTCTCGGCAGAGGAGAATACACGGTAGTGGCTCATGCAGGCTACACCTCAGGTTCTAGAGGAGTGGTAATCCTGATTAAAAAATCACCCCCCGTCCACCTCACATGCACGTGGATAGATCTGCAAGGCACCTAAGTGGGAGTAACTGGGAAGTGGTGTAGATGCAAGCTGACCCTTATCTGCACGTACGCCTGCCAAAATTACATGCACATACGCTAAGCGAAGTGACAGAGATCTTATTAGATTCACCAGCCTCGCTCCACATGATAGGGGTTGACTTCATTGAACCACATCAACGGCACGCGTCACAGACTCGCTGTCCTCAGTAGATGTATGGAGATAAATTAACCCAAAGTCCAGGCAGTACTTTTATTATTCAGGGGCCCATAAAGCCTATTCGAGATTAGATTACGTCTTCCTTCTGAAAGGAGAAGTGGGGGAGATTAGCAAAGCAGTATATCTGGCAAGAGGATTTTCCGATCATTCTCCACTACATGTACAAATAGGAGCCAGAAACCGGGACATACCCACACTGATTACTACATGCAAGGGACCTTCAAAAGGGGACCATATTAGGAGGCATAAGAGCAGAGATGGAAGTATTTTTTGCAGAAAATCTAGGCTTAGTAAAATCAGGAGTCACAATATGGGAAGCTTACAAAACAATTCTAAGAAACGGAGCACAAAGCCGCATAGCGTGGGAGTAAAGGAAGAACAGGAAGACCTAACAAAATTAGAGAAACAGATCCTAGCTCTAGAGGAACTATAAGTCGCGTATAAGGACCCCTTAGTGCTAAGGCAACTGGTAGCCCTACAGCAAGAATACAAAGACATGGCTTGTGTGGCTGCCAAAGCACAAGCCATAGTGACTCTCCATAGACTATACAATGTAGGGGACAAGTCAGGGAAAATCGTAGCCTGGCTTATCAGAGAAGAAGTGGAGGCCAGATGGGTAGAGTGCATTACAGACGTACTGGGAGTGACACATGTTAAGGATGATCAGATAGTACAGACCTTTGAGATATACTACGGGGATTTTTATGAAGCCCGCCCCTGAGTAATTTGCATGATATTGAAGAATACCTGGCAGAGGTGAACACCCCGACATTAGACGATACAGACAGATCTGGACTAGAGGGGGATATTTCCATAACGGAAATAAAAGTAGCTTTGGATAAACTACACCCTGGAAAGACCCCAGGACCTAACCGCCTACTGGCTGAGCTCTACAAGAAATGCACTGATCATCACAGCCCCCATCTATTGACTCTTTTTAAAGATGGATATGACGAGGGAATGCTTCCACTAGATCTCTCTATGGCCACAATAGTGCTGATACACAAACGAGGGAAACCAAAAGATAAATGCAAATCCTATTGCCCAATCTCCCTCCTTAATATGGAGGTGACGATTCTGGCGCCAGGTCATAACAACCCTGGTACATAGTGATCAATCGGGATTCATGCCAGGCCAAGCTACCAGGTGGAATCTACGCTGACCTCCCAAACTGGATAACAGCGGTTAGAAAACGCAACACCCTACACCTACTAATTTCATTAGATGCAGAGAAGGTGTTTGACCCTGTCCACTGGCCCTTTCTAGAGGCTGTCCTGACCAAATTTCGGCCTGGGACCAAAATTTAGAAATGGCTGGAATCACTAAACAAGCCCCCCAGGGTGAATATCCAAGTGAATGGGCAAACTTCTTGGGACTTTCCCATAAGGTGTGGGACAAGGCAGGGATGCCCTCTGTCCCCCCCTACTCTGCCTTGATGGTGGAGACCCTAGCTTGTTTTATTCATCAGCACCCAGAGATACATGGTTTCTAAATTAGTCCAGAGGACTCCATTGAAGAAAAGATCTCCCTATATGCGTACAACATCCTCTTATTTGTTACTCAACCTGACATAGCCATTGCCACCCTATTCCACACAATAGATACATATGGATAAAACTCGATTATAAAATAAGTGGCATAAATCTGTGATCCACAGTCCTAGTCAGGTGACGATATGGCCCCTACTTCCCCAGGATCTTCGAGTTGCACTCAACGGATTCACATACCTAGGAATTTGCCTTACCACAGACAGGAACCTATACCACCAACATAGCATTACATATATATTGAGGAAATTTAAGGAGGACGCACAACAATGGAAAACATTGCCTTTCACCATAATGGGACGGGCGGCCATGTTTAAAAGGATGAACCTTCCGCAATTTCTTTATGCATTGCACACACATACCACTCCCTCCCACTACCGATATTCCGTGAAATAGACACTGAACTACACTTGCTCCTGTGGCTAGGGAAACAACCAAGAATTGCATTATAAACATTGCAACGGAATCAATACAATGGGGGAGGGGGATATTGTTGCCTGACGTGGAATTTTATTATTGGGCTGAACATTTAACACCAATAAATGACTGGATACACACAATGGGCAATCATCCGACATATAGACTAGAGAGAGAGAGAGAGAGACCATGCAACATTGAACATTCCTACATTATTAATAAGGAGGTAAGGGCACCATTTAACTGCTCCCAGCCACGCATATCACTATAGAGACCTGGAGATGGGCAACCAAAACAATGGGGTAGGACCATACAATTACCAAAGAAACACCTCTGTGGAAAGGAAACTGGTTGAAGGAAATAAAAAGTTAAGAGGGTTCAAGGAGGAGGACACTATAGGCATCTCTAAGATAGGAGACATTACAGACAAAGGCAATTTAAAATGTTTTACTGGCCTAAAGACTGAATTCTGACTCCAACCAACCCAGTTCCTTAAATATGCCCAGCTAAGGCATGCATGGCAGGGAGAGAACATAGAGGAAACCACCCTGCCGGAATATGCACCATTGGATGAGAGACTGTTCCTGGAACATTTTATGATCAAGCCAGTTTCGGTTACCTATAAGACCCTAAATAACAATGCCCCAGATAGGTTAGGCAAACTAAGGAGTACATGGGAAAAAGATCTAGGCACATTGAAAGATGTGAACTTGGAGGCAGCCCTGATGCACCCTGGAGAGGTTGCAATCAAGCCCTGTATGCGTCTCTCAATACAAAATCTTGCACAGGGCTTACTACAACTCGGCCAGACTACATGAAATTGGGCGAGCCATAGATCCAATGCCATAGATGTGACCAGGAAAAGGGCACTTTTTACCATACTATTTGGATCTGCACAAACACACATATTTACTGGAAGGCAATTATATCAGAACTCAACAAAGTACTGAAGACGGACATACACCCAGACCCCAAATGTATATTGCTAGGAATCCCGAACGACATAGATGTGGACAGACCACAACTGTTATTCAGCACACTAGGCTTAGTGGTGGTGTAAAGGGATATAGCGAGAAGATGGGGAGGCGCAACCATGCCGACGACGCTCCGAGAATGGAGAGCAGGAATGGACATGTGCATGGCCGCTGAGAGGATCACATACAAGTCCAGAGACTGCCCCAAAAAATGTTATAAGGTATGGGGCTGCTGGAGGAAACATTATGGTCTGGATATAATGGATGATACGAGTTAGACTTGCCCCGAAACATAATGGACACCACTATACAAAACGCACCGAGGAGGAATGTTGATTTGAAAACAGGGGAAGCAAATTTTGCACTGCGAGGGGGGGAAACGGGGGAAATCCTATTGCAATGTCCTAAACGTCCTTAACTAAACTGTAAATGGCACTTTGAATGTATCACGGACATAATGATCCTCTTTAAGAAGGCTCTGTGTGATACTGTGCGACTGTAGTTGAGTTTTGTTATTGTTTAAAGTGAAACAAAACAATAAAAAATATTCTAAAAAAAAAAAAAATTGCCACTCATTACGTGGTGCCATTTACATAGGGGAACTGAGGCCTCCACATCTCATAACTGTTTGTCTTGGTTTTCTTTTTCCCTAACCTGTCCATTCAGTAGTTTTGTTTGAAGTGTGCACGTATCTATCTCAACACCAGACACAAAATGGTGCATGTTGTGGCTTTCTTCAAAACTGTGCACCCTGAAAATAAATCTTGTTCTTTTTGTGTTAGTGTGCACTTCATCATTTACATTGCCAATAGGCCCTGCTCCAACATGCAAGACCCATTGCATTCCAATGATTGTTTCAGAGCATTGTTTGAAAACAAATTATTTTTTCTGCAAGCTGAACTGACATTTACCAATAACTATTAGAAGTCTTTTTTTTGTTAAAATATTTGACCCTTACATCAGAAGTGCTGATGCTTGAGCCAGCCCACCCACCATGAATCAGCCAAGGATGCCTCACACAAACCAGTTTTCCTTCTATTTGTCAGGCAGTAGGGGCCTTGTGGGTGTCCATTCACTGCTCTCATGAAGACTGTGACCTCTCTTTATCACAGTATGTGTCACGATTCGCTCCCTGTGCTCTTGTGTCCACCACCAGGGGGCTGAACTGTGGGACTCTCCAGTGTTCTAATATGCTTCCAGACCCTCCCCTGCATGCATTTCCTGACTTCCAGCCATTTGGGCACTTATTGGGAATTGACATCCATTCCCAATCCATGCCTGGTTTTGTGAAAGCCAGCCTGCTTCTACTTGAAGCCAGCCTACTCATGCCTGAAACTCCATTACCCAGAATTCCCTACTCACTGCTTTGTCTCCACCCCTGCAGGCCAAGGATGGGTGGAGGAATTCAGTTCACCTGTGGCTGGCTGCTGCTAGCCTGCTCACACCTGCTGCATGTGATTACTGTAAGCTATTTTAAGCTTCAGCTCCTTTCAGCCCAGTGTTGGTCATTGTAGCTGTTTACCGGTGAGACCAATCCTTGTTTCCAGTGCTCCTGAGCTATTGCTATTCTTGTTTCCTGAGCTTTAATTATGCCTTGTTCCTGATCTGCTGCTGTTTTCCCTGTTCCTGAATTAGCACTGGCTGCAGTGCTACCCTGACCCCTGAGCCTTAGTATTCCTGAACTACAGCAGTTTCCCTTCTCTTGAATTAGCACTGCTTGCAGTGCTACCTTGTTTCCTGGGTTCCTGAGCTATAGATATTCCCTGTACCCGAATTAGCACTGCCTGTAGTGCTACCTTGTTTCCTGAGTTCCTGAGCTATAGTTATTCTTTGTTCCTGGGCTTAGCTATTTCTTGTTCCTGATTTGCACTGCTTGCAGTGCTCTCTTGACTCCTTGTTTCCTGAGCTGTAGCTATGTCCTGTTTCCTGAACTAGCACTGCCTGCAGTGCTACCTTGACTCCTTGAAGCTTTAGTAATTCCCTGTTCCTGAACCAGCACTGCCTGCAGTGCTGCCTTGACTCCTGAGCCTTAACTCACTTCTTGTTCCTGCCCCAATACTGCCTTCTATGCTTCTTTGTTTTCTTGATTCCTTAACCTGCACTATTCTAGTATACCTTCGTAGCCTCTCCTTCTGTACACCCCTTTCCAGGCCCTGCCTTGCTTCCCATTTCCTTGGTTCCAGTTCTAGTTTGCGGCCTTTCTATTCTACTGTCTTACTTCTGTTACCTTGTATGTTTGTTACCTGCTTTCTGCCAAGTGTGCCCTGTAATTTCCTTCCTTTCCTGTTAAGCACTCCTCCTTGCTAGCTCCTTGTCCATTGTGCTTGTGTTTAGTTCTACCCCTTTGCTGTTACTGCCTTGCGCGTTCCTGTTTGATCGCCAGGATCCGTGGGCTCAGCTGACTACCTAGTTGGTGTTTCTTGTTCACTGTGAGTTTTGTCTTTGAGTTACATTTATAACATCACTATAGGTATAAGCTCCACAGACCCTGCCTTTGCATGCATATCCTACATGTGGGTATTTGCAGTCAGTATCTGTAACAGCAATTGTGGGTAAGAAACTTACTGAGTTTCAGTCTTACCATGGGGAGCTCCTGAGTGCTTTACCCCACACCCACCTTTTATTGTTAATGTTGTTTCATATATATGTCTTGCACATTCATCCTGGGTGTAGTTATTCTGAATGCTAAATTACCTTGTGAGTGCCCTTCCTTGCTGAGTCTTACCCATCTTGTTCACTTGTACAGGCTTCCCCTTTGGATCCATTTTTCTCCTCTGACTCCCTGTATGATCCTGGGCAGCGCTGAAAACCTCTTCCTGGGTACGTTTTCTACCCAGTTCCCAGTCCTTGCCCAAGTCCCTGACTGTGTTCCCCACATAGTCCCGGACAGTCCCTGACAGTATGACAATGTGATTATAAATTACTGTAGGAATAGGCAACGTTTTTTTTTTCCCTCTCGAAAGGTTGTGATGTTTTCCATTTGCAACCGTTGTGATATATCATACGAAGGGTCATTCTAGACCACAGGGAGAAAAGGCAGACAAGAACGAGGCTCATCTTCTCCCAGCTCCGCCCATCCAACCGTCACTCTCCAAGCGTCACGCGACGGCTCGTGAAAGGGTGACGATTCTCGTGGACTCCACATGACTAACATAGGGTTGTTCTCGCTAACCTCACGGGATACAACATATCTTTAATAAAGGCATTTAGCGTTTACATGTAGAACTTTACATGAGTAGTACAATTTGAGAAGACTATGCAAACAGCAGATCGTACACAATACAGTGCTTAATTTGAGCCAATGGTTTCCGGTGCTCGGTACTAGCCAGTCAGTCAAGTAATCTTTATTTCGGCCGAAAACCTTAAAAGATGCAAAATGGAGCACTCAATATAAAAGCATCACAACACACATATAAATAACTCCGTAAATAGAAAAAATACACAGATTACTTTTCATAGAGGCTAAAAAGAAGTTAAAAAAGATAAAAAGGATGTATATACTGGTTAAAATCATTGCATAATCAGGACAGAGATATTGCACAGCAACCAGGCCTAGGGAATACATTGGACGCAGGACTAGTTCTTGATATATAGCCAACGCCTTCTCCACAAGGCATGTAGGAAACAGGAAACAGAAAATACAACTGGTTAAGAAGTGTCACATTTTAGAATCCTGAGTAACTGTTGGTATTGCTTAGTCCCCAAATTTCTACATAATTGAATACGCCATCGATGTCGGATATTCTTATAAGATGGACAAAAAAAGAAGACATGGGGCACAGACTCCTCCTTTGCCCCACACGCTGGGCATTCTAGTAATTTATTATCCGACCATTTATTCGAGAAAGCCCTGAGAGGTAGTGTGCCATGCCTGAATTGGACGTAGAGTTTCCTAGCTTGTCTTGGAAAAATCTCATCCATGAAAGGCTCGAGCTTATAATCATCTTTGAGGGTCAGAAAGTCTAGGGTTGTAGGACCCAGCACAGAGTTGGTGATAACATCCTCCAGTTGTTTGTTACAATGGGGTTTCACCAAGTCTGCTCAGGACATCTTCAAGCACGCTATCTAAGGCTCACTCCAGAGATCCGGAAGTCCTAGCCTCTTACTCTCCTTTCTTATGCGGGCAAACCATTGGATTTTGACTGCTCCGGGGAGTCTCATGAGTTCCTTAACTTCCTCTCTGAAATACCTTAATTCAGGAGTTACCCATAGTCTGCGCCAATATACTAGGGGGCGGAGACTAATTACTTCGTCTATGGGTCTGATATTGAGGTCCATTCTTAGAGAGATAAAGGGAGTGCTAGCTGGAAGGGAGAGCAGAGATCTCAGAAAACAATTTTCCGCCTTAAGGACAACTTCAGGTCGGCAGTGCCCCCACAGTTCTTCCCCATATAAAATGGCTCCTCTGGCTTGGGCTTTATAAATTTCCAAGACAGAAGCGACCGGTTTGGCTGACGATTCCCGGTGCAGTTTTAAAACACCAGCCTAAGTTTGGCCTTGGATAGCTGAGGGCCCCACTCCATAGTATCACTGAGGGTAATGCCCAAATACTCGAATACAGTGACTCTATCCAGCGCAATGCCATTTAAAGAGGGATTAGAGCGAATGCTCTTTGGTGGGTTACAGACCATATACTTTATTTTTGAGATATTTATCTCCAACCCCCTTTTCTGACAGAAGCTGGCAAAATTATCTAAAGCACGCTGAATTCCCATTGGGGATTTGGACAGGAGAAGAGTGTCGTCAGCAAACATAAGTGCCACGGCCTGTTCTCCGCGTATCTTGGGTGCATCAATATCTTTGACCCCTTTAAGATGGGCAATCAGGGCATTAACAAAGTGACAGAAGAGGGTGGACACCAAGACGCATCCCTGTCTCACACCTCTGTTGACCACAAACCTAGGGGTCAGGGTACCCCTCTTGCCACTTCTGACCTGCGCAAAGTTGTTAAAATGGAGTCTCTTAAGAATATTAAGGAGATAAGTTGGAATTCCCATATCCGCCAGGACCTCCCACAGAATATCCCGGGGTACCAGATCAAATGCCGTCTTGAGGTCAACAAAAATTAAGTAGAGACTGCCACCCTCCATTTTAACCATGTTCCAATATAATAATTGCAGTCTTAAAAGTTGATCAACGGTAGATGTTTTTTCCCTAAATCTGGCTTGGTAGGGACTCAGTATCTCCGCTTCCTGCATCCAATTCTGGAGGCGGTCGAGAATAATCCGTGCAAACAGTTTTCGCTCACGTCGATCAAACTGATCGGGCGGTAGTTTGCAGGGATTAATGTACAGCCCTTTTTAAATACTGGGACAATTTCCGCCCCCAACCATGTTTCAGGTATAGGGGAGCCCTGCAATATGGCATTAAATACCAGGCAGAGATAAGCAGTCCAAATCTCAGGTTGGTCTTTATAAAGGTCCCCGGGAATTTTATCATTTCCAGGGGCTTTGCCTGTGGGGAGTCTTTTTATCGCACCCTCCACCTCAAGCAGTGTGATATTTGTGTCTGGGACTAGATTAAGGGTGATCAGTGTGGAGTCAGCTTCTAAACTAGGTTGTATATCCTTGGGAGTGTTCTGGGGGGCCCTTGGCTAGGGGAGGAGCCAATTTCCATCGAGTATAGCGCCCCGAAGTGCTCCATCCATATCTCGGGTGCGATACTCAGCTCATCTGCAACGTATCCATAACTGCTGCCCGTTGTCACAATTGCCCAAAACTCCCGCATATTCCTATTACCAAGGTCACTTTTTATATTATCCCACCTACTGTTTTCCCATTGCTGCTTAGCCTCTGCAATGGCCTTTTTGTATTCCTGCCTCCTCAGTTTAACTAGGTTCCTAGATGGAGCTTTAATTGACTTGATCAGAAGAGTCTTCGCCTTTTTACAGTTATCATTAAACCATGACTGGGTCTTCTGGGTCATCCTTTGCCTAGTTACTACCGGGTTAAGTACATCGGTCAATGCTGCCACCAACCCCGGGTGTAGTTTAGCAACTTTATTTGCCACCACTTCATGTCCCAACTCGATACAGCCACTAATCTCCATAAAGGTCTCACAGACAAGTGAGTATAGGGCACTCATTTTATCTAAGGATTGTTTGACCACCGGCCATTTAAGCCTTCTCCTATTATTTGAGAAATTCAATTCACTGTTCTAGCTTGGTTTGCTCCCATCAGAGATGCCAGTGTCGGGTAGTCTCAAATTTAAGACCAGAGCGTTATGGTCACTGTCATGTCGGGAAATAATCTCGAAATCGGTGACTATAGGCCATGATCTTGTCTCGACCAGGATTTATTCTATCCGAGATGTTTGGCCAGTACGATTAAACGTGGCCTTACCGTCACGGTTGGACTGGGTGCGGCCATTACAGGCTCTCATTGAGTGGGCCATAGTTATCGAGTTGAGTTGGACAGCCAATGGTGACCAGGCCTTAATTGGAGCAATTTGGAGCTCAGGTATAGACCATTGTTCGTCTTCTTCTGTGTTAATGGAATTACCAATAGCAGATAAGGGCTCATATTGGCAATTGAAATCCCCATCAATAATCAGTTGGCTATTTCAAAAACTGTGGGAATAAAGGTATCGAGTAGGGCCAATGTTACAGATTCTTTCCCTAGGCTGACAGGGTGGGAATATACATTCATAAAGGTTACCCTAAGATTGGTCGGGAACCTGAGTGTGACACATTGCAGACCTATGGGCACTTGTGTCACCTGCAGCCCAGGTGTAATGCTACCAATATAGATAGCCCCCCATAGGGTCTACCCCTTTCCCCCATTGTTGCCAGATGGTTAAATGATGCAAAACCCAGTCTTACTGTTTCCTCCCTAGCCCACGTCTCCTGAAACAGGCATATATCGTATTGATCTATGAAAGACCCCCAATCGGGGCAGGCAATTTTGTTGTTGAGGTCCCCCACATTCCAGGACAGTATTCTAATTTTATCCATCTGTGTAGTTTCCCCCCCAAAGAATCCATGGGGACATGGCCTAGGGGGTTATAAATAGACATGGGGGAACCACCATATTCATGTGGCCACTTACAAAGGGAGGAATCCTGGTTCTGTAGCTCCATACTCACCCCCATATAATCTATGGTCTGTCCCTGGGCCTGGGTTGCATCAGACACGGTCACAGATGCCCGTGTTCCAGGTTTATAGTTATTAAAAGCTTCCGGACCTCTCAGTCAGTCTACGCCCTATACGGGGGCGTACTTATTGGCCACCGGAATATTGAATATGGACGGGACATTAGTGGGCACCAAATAAGGAACCATACACCAGCTAACACAGTCCCGGGGGGTTAGACTTCGCCAATACTTCGTGGGGCGGGATAGAAAAAGTCCAGGGAAAGAGCTCTGATGGCAGTTTGGTGGTCCAGAGGGTAGGAAGGATAGGTCATCAATCTGCGAACGGCTTCAGGGTACTTAACACCTTTACTGCTGTGCAGATTTACACTGTGTGCTGAAAATTGCAAAAACCCATTGTTCATGACGAGCTCAGCTCGTCATAAGCACACGACCAGTGTACTGCATGACGAGCTGAGCTCGTCATGAGCAGCGAAGGGGTTAAAATTAATAATCACGCAGTCCCCTGGGATTGTTATTTTTGTTGGACCTACCCAAGCCACCCTACGCACCATCAAAATCTCACCAGCCCTAGTATATGGAAAATGCTTATGCCTGGCCAACCAAAACAGTATCTTATTTCTAAGATTTAATTGCGACTCATTTAGGTAATCTTTAAGTGCGGGCATACCTGCCAAGATACCTGCATATGGCGCTGCCGCTGGGGGTAAGTTGATGGTTGGGAGGGGCGATTTTGATGTTTCCCTGTATATGGGGGGTTCGTCCCTATTTCCGTTCATGGGTGTATTAGCCACGTCCCCATTGTAAGTTGGTTTTGCCCCTATTCGCTGGGTTTGTTTTGGATCCTCCCTCCTTGCTTTGGGGCGGGACTCTGTCGGGGCTTGCCTAGCCCATTGGGGGGGTAACCTTATCTACCTTTTCAATAATGGAGGATGCATCTTTAGAGTTTAATGGAGCCAGGGCCGGGGCAATTTCTGGGCATTGTTGGATTAGTTGAGTCCCAGTAGGCTTCTGGTAGATCTCAGGCTTTACTTGCTGCCTGGGTAGTGGGTTTGTATTGTAAGTCTGTTGCTTACTAGCCTGAATTTTACCCACGCTGGCCACTAAGTTTTGGACATGGGCATAGAGTTGGGCAATCTCTTCCTTCACAATGACCCTACATTGGGTAAGAAGATCCGATAGTAGTGCTTGGGCCCAAGGTGGATAAAATTGTGGCGCTGAAGGGGCATTATTACTCCCACAGGAATTCTCTAAGCTAGGACCATTTGAATTACCCTCTGAATTACCCTCTCCTACCTTTTTCCCCTTAAGTCCCCTGGCTTTACCCTGTTTTCGCTTCTTATCTCTCTTTAAAGTTTTGCATGTTTTAACAGGAACAGGAATAAGTTCTAAATTAGAGGAGGACATTAACGCTGAATCACACAAGGGGAGACATTCAATTACAGATGATTCACAGGGGTTTGCAGAATTAATTGAAGTTGCCGTTAACAAGGGGGGAAAATCAGGGGTAATAGATAAGCGTCTTTCCGTAAGTTCAATTTCCGTAGTGACTACCCCGATCGCCTTTTGTAACATTAGGTCAATAGCTGTGGGCAAAGTTACTGAGGGAGTATCTGGGTTAATGCGAGGCCCTCTTGCAGTACATGAACGCTTTCTTTGGGTTCGTACAGGAGCATTAGTTGTAGGCATCATGCAAACAGTTGTATTACCTTATTCCCAAAAGCAGGAGTCAAGAGGGGTGGCCCAGCCCAGCCTCTGCCTGCCCCTGATGGCCACAGACGGCCCGCCCTTTGCCCGGGCTTAGCCCGGCCCCGCGCACGTCCCGCGACGCGGGAACTCTGACCTCCTTTTAATGCGCCGTCTGGCGCAAAAGCCTTGCATGGGCGGCGGCGGCCACGGGGAGCGCTGGGGGTTGTGGTCTCCCCCCTCAGCGGCCGCGCACAGATGGCAGAGTGCAGCGGCGGCGGGGGAGACCGGTAGGGAACTGTTGTGCGTGTGCTCGCGCCCCTCGCAACCTTGCAGCAACCACGGGAGCACAGGCGGAGTAGTAGCGGTGGCAAAGGGTCCCAGGTAAGGCGGAGTCCGTCAGTAGCAAGGAGCACCCGTTCTCCAGCAGCTCTAACCTCCTTTTAAAGCGCCGCCTGGCGCAAAATCCTTGCGTGGGCGGCGTCAGCCACGGGGAGCGCTGGGGGTTTTGGTCTCCCCCCTCGGTGGCCGCGCACAGATGGAAGAGTGCAGCGGCGGCGGGGGAGACCGGCAGGGAACTGTTGTGCGTGTGCTCGCGCCCCTCGGTACCTTGCAGCAAACACGGGAGCACTGGCGAAGTAGTAGCGGTGGCAAAGGGTCCCAGGTAAGGCGGAGTCCGTCAGTAGCAAGGAGCACAGTACTTGCACTTACACGTCAACACCAGCGCTTATAGTGAAAACTCGACCTAAAGGTATTGTAGCGCTTTTCATGAGCACTAGTTATAGACACATTCATTTTTTTGTAGGCATGGGGAGATTAAACGATTTGCCCAGAATCACAGGAGCTTACCCAAAGACTCGAACCTGGGGCCCGATTCACAGAATGAACTTAAGACTAAATCCTAAACTTACTACTATTTGGTATTCACAGAATGCACTTATTACTTTCGGGATTTACAGAGTGAACTTACTACTTTCGGTATTCACAGAATAAACTTACTACTTTCGGTATTCACAGAATAGATTTAAGACTACTAACTCTAAGTCCGAAATCGGGGAGTAAAATCCGGCCCAGAGGCGGAGCTTCCGGCTTGGGGGCGGAGCTTCCGGCTTGGGGCGGAGCTTGCGGCCCGGAGGCGGAGCTTCCGGCCCAGAGTCGGAGCTTGCGGTCCAGAGTTGGAGATTTCAGCATGGCAAAAATCCCCACCTCCGAGCCGGAAACTCCGCCTCTAAGCCGCAAGCTCCGCCTCCTATCTACTGAGATTATTCTTACTGTGTGAGAAAAGATCTTCACCATGTCCTGTCACTGGCAAGTATTTTTGGAAAGAGACGAATTTCTACCATTTATTGGTAAATTATTATAATTTCTCTGGTTGGATGATGACAAAGTAATATCAGCATTCCTGTTTGGTGCATGTTTGGCTGGAGCCATTGCAACCACAGATCCGTTCCACCACTTCCCATCAAGCATAAAAGCAGCTGACTTGGAAACACCAACAACCATTTTAATCTCACTGAAGTGGAGCTGCCCCTTCTTTACAAGCCTTGGGAGTTTGATCCTGACATAATCCCCTGTACAACAGTTTCTATCTTGGACACGCTTCATCCTGTTTTACCTTGTGCATGTCTTCTCCTGCTTGACCTCAACTACTCATCAAACTGATTTTTCTTCATAATCTGAGGTGATGCAGTGTAACCATAATATATGTGCACTTAATGAAATGTTAACCTGTAACATGCATTACTATTGCTCATATATGCACATGTTACTTTGCACTTATATGTAGTGGAACAAGTGATTCATATGTTCTTGTTTAACTATATAGAGGGCATAAGCATCTTAACATTGACTTGAGTGGGTCAAGGTGCCCTACTCCATATTAAAGTTCGCGTTGTATTTCTTTTTGCTGTGCATATTGCTCTTTTTCATTGCAGGCCCCAGAGTCACTGGGTTTCCACTTTAAATTGTTTTCTGTTATGTACTATATGAAGGCCATATCTGTAACAACTAAATTGTTGGACAATGTTTCTCAGCATCTGCGCAGGGTGAGAGCCAGAGGAGGTGATAACTCGTTTTTGTGATTTTTTTTTTTGTCAAACCTTTTTTATTGCAGAACCAAAGGCATAGCATCTTAAACAGGTATCATGTCAACAGCGTAGGGTCCTCGTCCCCTTGTCTGTACATCCATCCTCTATACACAGCCATTCAGCCCACATCCCGGAGGTCGGGCGGCAATACGCATAAACAAGAAAATCTTTACATCCGATAGTCGCTGTGTACGTCGTATGAGGAGGTCCCCTGTCTGCATTTGAGTTTTCACCCCCCCCTGGTGTCCCACGATAGGATCGCCTCTCATGCACCGCCTTATCCAGGGACCCCCCCCATCCTCCCCAACTCCCTCCCCCCCAAATGTCCCCACTTGCGCCTAGCTAGCCTATATGTGTTCACGCAGTGACCAGCAGGAGATCACAATCTTCTATTAGATGTGTGTGCCTGGTGAGGGCGCTATCGCCGTGGGTGTGCTGGTCGCGTCAACCGGCGCCTCCTCCCCTTCTTCCTCTTCCTCTACTGAGCTATCTCGCAGGGCTTGCACTAAGATTTCCCACTCCATTGCCGCCTCCTGAGCCCTCTCGTCCTCCTTTCGACGTGCCAGTTGGTACCTGACTGTGCTCTCGCTCGCCACCCATTTCAAAAACTCATTCAGCCACCTCCGATGCGTGGGGCCCGTTTTTGACTTCCATCCCTCGGTCACTTCCCTTTTGGCTAAGAGGAGGCCCATGTCAATGAATTTGCTCGATATCTTGTTCTTGGGCGTGTGTGGGAACCAGTGCAATATACTGACGGCTACATCGTAGCGGAGGTCCCTACCTGCCACCTCATTCAGGGTGTCGCCTATCTCCTCCCAGTAATTCTGTAGGTGAGGGCAGTTCCTGAGCATGTGGGTCAGATCCACTCCTATTCTATTACAGCGCGGGCAGGCTGCCTCCTCCGCTCCGAAGTACTCCCTTATTTTGCGTGGGGTAAGGTAGGCCCTGTGGAGGATATAGAAATGGATCAGTTGGAATCGTGCGTTCCTCGTACTCTTTCTAGCACGCCTCACCAGCTGTGCCCACGTGGTATCTGAGATCTCCTTTTGCAGGTCTAGTTCCCACTTGGCTTTCAGCCCGGTCAGAGGCTGCAAGGCTTCGTTTAGTATTCTAGAATAGAGGCATGTGACCGCCTTGTAGGTACCTGCAGACATCATAGTGTACTGGCATGCCAGCGACGTTGGCGGTTCCACCAGTCCCTCGCCCCAGTGCGCCTGGATGTCGCGCACCACCGCCGCGTGCAGCAGGTAGTCCCCCCGCGGCAGGTCGTAGCGCTCCTGCAGCGTTTGGTATGGGGCCAGCGCCCCATCATCGTATAAGTCCCCCACCATCTGCAGTCCCGCTTCCTCCCAGTGCTGCAGGTGCGACCAATCCCCACCATGTGGGAGTGCTGTCACCATGCCCAGTGGGATCTCGGGTGCGTATGGATGTTTAACTCCCGCTCGTCTGTGTGACCGGTTCCAACAAAGACGGAAAGTTCCTTCCTCCATGGATAGGTCTCTGACTGCCAATCGTTGCTGTAGGGCGATATAGGCAAGCACATGCCGAGGGGTGCCACCGTCTCTTCCCTGCTCCGGGCCGCGGTACACCCTCGCAATCTCCTGCGTAAAGGTCTGTAGCTGGGCCGCCAGGTAGTAAATTTCAAAGTCGGGGACCGCCAGGCCTCCCTCATCTTTGGGGCGGGTCAGCGTGGCCAGCGCTATCCTGCGCCTACCCGTGCCCCACAGAAAGGAAATCACCATCGACTTCAACTGTCGAAATATCGCACTTGGTACCCATACAGGTAGTGTCCGGAAATAATACAGCAATCTGGGTAAGGCTATCATTTTTAAAAGAGAAATGCGGCCAGCCACCGAGAGCGGGAGAGTAGTCCAGAAGGACATACTACCTTTCAGGGCGCGGAGACAACGGCCCACATTGCCCTCTAGCATGTCCACGGCATCATGGTACACGTAGGCTCCCAGATACTCTAAACAGGTAGGCTCCCATCTAAGCAGTGGGCAGGTGGAGGGTTGCAATTCACCCTTCCGAAGGGGAAACAGGCATGTCTTGGCCCAGTTGACCCTCAGGCCGGAGAGCTCGCCGAAGCGCGCAAGAAGTCTCTCCGCCCCCTCCAAAGCCTCGTCGGCATCCTCCAGGAAGAGGAGGAGATCGTCCGCGTACAGCGAGATAAAGTGGCGAATTCCATTGTGTTCCAGTCCTCGGTAGTATCCGCCCTTCCTAGCCATCGCCGCGAGAGGCTCCACTGCCAGGGCGAACAGCAGCGGGGACAGCGCGCACCCCTGCCTAGTACCGCGACACACGTCATATTGGTCCGATATTAGGGTGCCCACCCTCACTCTCGCTTTCGCTGCCGCATATAGCACTTTCGTCCACTCTATGTAGCCCTCTCCGAGACCAAAGCGCCGCAGCACCTTGTACAAGTACCCCCACTCCAAGCTATCAAAAGCCTTTTCTATATCAACCGCCAGCACTAGGGGCGCTCTAGCCTCCGGCGACGGGTCGCTCACCAAGCGGGTTAGCCTGCGGATGTTGTGCGTGGTATTATGAACCCAGATTGGTCCTTGTGGACCAGGTCCTGCATGTGTTGTAGCAACCTGGTCACCAGCACAGTACTTAGAATTTTATAGTCAGTTGTCAGCATTGACATCGGTCGGTATGACGCCGTGCTGGTGCTCTCCCTTCTCGGTTTTAATAGGGGAATCATCAGGGCTTCGCGCATAGAGTGCGGCAGCCATCCTTTGTCCTTGGCTTCATTGTAGACCGTTTGGAGCCGCGGGGCCAGCTGTTCTATGTATCGCCCATAGAACTCTATTGGCAGTCCGTCTAGTCCCGGGGTCTTATTGCGGGCCATGTGTTTCACTGCCCCCTTGATTTCCGCCAGATCTATCGGGCTGCCCAAGGCGTCCGCTTGCACCTGGTCCAGGTGCGGTAAATTCAGGCCATCCAAGAATGCTTCTATGTCCCCTCCCCTGTCGCCCAGCGCACCTTTGTACAGTTTTTCGTAGTAGGACCTGAAGCTATCGAGGATCTCCGGTTGCGTGGTACTCGTGCGGCCCTCTCCCTCTGATATGGCTAGGATCGGATGACTACGTCTGGCGGGGTCGGCCAACCAAGCCAGCAATGTTCCGGCTTTATCCCCCTCAGCATGCGTTTTCGTTAGGTAAGCCTTATAATCATAACTGCGGAGTCGCTCAATTTCAACCGCCATCGCCTCCCGCGCCTCGCAGAGGCTCTCCTGGAACTCGGGCCGATTAGGGCGTGCCAGCTCAGCCTCGCGCAGTGCGCATTCCGGCCTATCCAGGTCATCTAGTAAGGTTTTACGGGCCCCAGCGTACTTTCCTATGCAATGACCCCTCACTACTATCTTGAAGGCGTCCCACTCCGTAGCTCTGGAGTCAGTGGAACCTTCGTTTTCCACGAAGTATTGGCCAATTCTTTCCCCCAGCGCCTCGCGGAACGGCGGGTCGTCCAATGTGTCCGGCCTCAGTTGCCACGTCGGGACACGGGATATTTCGGTCATCCAATCAAGTGATAACAGCAGGGGGTTATGATCTGACAGCGTGCGCGCTAGGTATTCGGTGCGATTCATAAAAGGGGGTGGTGATGGACAGAGTATCTGAATTAAGCAGAACACTCCTACCCAGTCAAAAGATCAGGGCTTGATCCATCACCGTTTTTTAGCTCACTGCACCATCCCAGTTCAGAACCTGGCTATATGCAAATTAGTCTGGCCCTGGCCCAGTGCATCATGGGAACAGGGCAGACCAAACTACCAAGCCAATTCTTTAATGGAAAGGAAACAAGCTTCCGGGGACCGGTTTCTGGCATATGCAAATTAGTCTGGCCCTGGCCCAGTGCATCATGGGAACAGGGCAGACCAAACTACCAAGCCAATTCTTTAATGGAAAGGAAACAAGCTTCCGGGGACCGGTTTCTGGCATTGCAGCCGTCTTCGACCCGGCTTGCTTGAATCCTGATGGTGCAGTGAGCAAGGGACTCACATCTGAGTATACCCTTCCACACTTGTGGTGGCCAAAACGATTCATAAAAGTACAGAGTATCTGAATTAAGCAGAACACTCCTACCCAGTCAAAAGATCAGGGCTTGATCCATCACTGTTTTTTAGCTCACTGCACCATCCCAGTTCAGAACCTGGCTATATGCAAATTAGTCTGGCCCTGGCCCAGAGCATCATGGGAACAGGGCAGACCAAACTACCAAGCCAATTCTTTAATGGAAAGGAAACAAGCTTCCGGGGACCGGTTTCTGGCATTGCAGCCGTCTTCGGCCCGGCTTGCTTGAATCCTGATGGTGCAGTGAGCAAGGGACTCACATCTGAGTATACCCTTCCACACTTGTGGTGGCCAAAACGATTCATAAAAGGGGGTGGTGATGGACAGAGTATCTGAATTAAGCAGAACACTCCTACCCAGTCAAAAGATCAGGGCTTGATCCATCACCGTTTTTTAGCCCACTGCACCATCCCAGTTCAGAACCTGGCTATATGCAAATTAGTCTGGCCCTGGCCCAGTGCATCATGGGAACAGGGCAGACCAAACTACCAAGCCAATTCTTTAATGGAAAGGAAACAAGCTTCCGGGGACCGGTTTCTGGCATTGCAGCCGTCTTCGGCCCGGCTTGCTTGAATCCTGATGGTGCAGTGAGCAAGGGACTCACATCTGAGTATACCCTTCCACACTTGTGGTGGCCAAAACGATTCATAAAAGGGGGTGGTGATGGACAGAGTATCTGAATTAAGCAGAACACTCCTACCCAGTCAAAAGATCAGGGCTTGATCCATCACCGTTTTTAGCTCACTGCACCATCCCAGTTCAGAACCTGGCTATATGCAAATTAGTCTGGCCCTGGCCCAGTGCATCATGGGAACAGGGCAGACCAAACTACCAAGCCAATTCTTTAATGGAAAGGAAACAAGCTTCCGGGGACCGGTTTCTGGCATTGCAGCCGTCTTCGGCCCGGCTTGCTTGAATCCTGATGGTGCAGTGAGCAAGGGACTCACATCTGAGTATACCCTTCCACACTTGTGGTGGCCAAAACGATTCATAAAAGGGGGTGGTGATGGACAGAGTATCTGAATTAAGCAGAACACTCCTACCCAGTCAAAAGATCAGGGCTTGATCCATCACCGTTTTTTAGCTCACTGCACCATCCCAGTTCAGAACCTGGCTATATGCAAATTAGTCTGGCCCTGGCCCAGTGCATCATGGGAACAGGGCAGACCAAACTACCAAGCCAATTCTTTAATGGAAAGGAAACAAGCTTCCGGGGACCGGTTTCTGGCATTGCAGCCGTCTTCGGCCCGGCTTGCTTGAATCCTGATGGTGCAGTGAGCAAGGGACTCACATCTGAGTATACCCTTCCACACTTGTGGTGGCCAAAACGATTCATAAAAGGGGGTGGTGATGGACAGAGTATCTGAATTAAGCAGAACACTCCTACCCAGTCAAAAGATCAGGGCTTGATCCATCACCGTTTTTTAGCTCACTGCACCATCCCAGTTCAGAACCTGGCTATATGCAAATTAGTCTGGCCCTGGCCCAGTGCATCATGGGAACAGGGCAGACCAAACTACCAAGCCAATTCTTTAATGGAAAGGAAACAAGCTTCCGGGGACCGGTTTCTGGCATTGCAGCCGTCTTCGGCCCGGCTTGCTTGAATCCTGATGGTGCAGTGAGCAAGGGACTCACATCTGAGTATACCCTTCCACACTTGTGGTGGCCAAAACGATTCATAAAAGGGGGTGGTGATGGACAGAGTATCTGAATTAAGCAGAACACTCCTACCCAGTCAAAAGATCAGGGCTTGATCCATCACCGTTTTTTAGCTCACTGCACCATCCCAGTTCAGAACCTGGCTATATGCAAATTAGTCTGGCCCTGGCCCAGTGCATCATGGGAACAGGGCAGACCAAACTACCAAGCCAATTCTTTAATGGAAAGGAAACAAGCTTCCGGGGACCGGTTTCTGGCATTGCAGCCGTCTTCGGCCCGGCTTGCTTGAATCCTGATGGTGCAGTGAGCAAGGGACTCACATCTGAGTACACCCTTCCACACTTGTGGTGGCCAAAACGATTCATAAAAGGGGGTGGTGATGGACAGAGTATCTGAATTAAGCAGAACACTCCTACCCAGTCAAAAGATCAGGGCTTGATCCATCACCGTTTTTTAGCTCACTGCACCATCCCAGTTCAGAACCTGGCTATATGCAAATTAGTCTGACCCTGGCCCAGTGCATCATGGGAACAGGGCAGACCAAACTACCAAGCCAATTCTTTAATGGAAAGGAAACAAGCTTCCGGGGACCGGTTTCTGGCATTGCAGCCGTCTGCGGCCCGGCTTGCTTGAATCCTGATGGTGCAGTGAGCAAGGGACTCACATCTGAGTATACCCTTCCACACTTGTGGTGGCCAAAACGATTCATAAAAGGGGGTGGTGATGGACAGAGTATCTGAATTAAGCAGAACACTCCTACCCAGTCAAAAGATCAGGGCTTGATCCATCACCGTTTTTTAGCTCATGCACTGGGACAGGAACAGACTAATTTGCATACAGCCAGGTTCTGAAACTGGGATGGTGCAATGAGCTAAAAAACGGTGTTGGATCTAGCCCTGATCTTTTGACTGGGTGAGAGTATTCTGCTTAATTCAGAGACTCTGTCCCTCACCACCCCTTGTTGTAAATATTTTTGTCCACCCTAAGCGTGGAAGGATATACTCAGACATGAGTCCCTTGCTCATTGCACCATCAGGATTCAAGCAACCCGGGCCGAAGACGGCTGTAATGCCAGAAACCGGTCCCCGGAAGCTTGTTTCCTTCCCAGTGTAAGAATTGGCTTTTGTAGTTTGGTTTGCCCTGTTCCCATCATGCACTGGGACAGGAACAGACTAATTTGCATACAGCCAGGTTCTGAAACTGGGATGGTGCAATGAGCTAAAAAACGGTGTTGGATCTAGCCCTGATCTTTTGACTGGGTGAGAGTATTCTGCTTAATTCAGAGACTCTGTCCCTCACCACCCCTTGTTGTAAATATTTTTGTCCACCCTAAGCGTGGAAGGGTATACTCAGACATGAGTCCCTTGCTCATTGCACCATCAGGATTCAAGCAAGCTGGGCCGAAGACGGCTGTATTGCCAGAAACCGGTCCCCGGAAGCTTGTTTCCTTCCCAGTGTAAGAATTGGCTTTTGTAGTTTGGTTTGCCCTGTTCCCATCATGCACTGGGACAGGAACAGACTAATTTGCATACAGCCAGGTTCTGAAACTGGGATGGTGCAATGAGCTAAAAAACGGTGTTGGATCTAGCCCTGATCTTTTGACTGGGTGAGAGTATTCTGCTTAATTCAGAGACTCTGTCCCTCACCACCCCTTGTTGTAAATATTTTTGTCCACCCTAAGCGTGGAAGGGTATACTCAGACATGAGTCCCTTGCTCATTGCACCATCAGGATTCAAGCAAGCCGGGCCGAAGACGGCTGTAATGCCAGAAACCGGTCCCCGGAAGCTTGTTTCCTTCCCAGTGTAAGAATTGGCTTTTGTAGTTTGGTTTGCCCTGTTCCCATCATGCACTGGGACAGGAACAGACTAATTTGCATACAGCCAGGTTCTGAAACTGGGATGGTGCAATGAGCTAAAAAACGGTGTTGGATCTAGCCCTGATCTTTTGACTGGGTGAGAGTATTCTGCTTAATTCAGAGACTCTGTCCCTCACCACCCCTTGTTGTAAATATTTTTGTCCACCCTAAGCGTGGAAGGGTATACTCAGACATGAGTCCCTTGCTCATTGCACCATCAGGATTCAAGCAAGCCGGGCCGAAGACGGCTGTAATGCCAGAAACCGGTCCCCGGAAGCTTGTTTCCTTCCCAGTGTAAGAATTGGCTTTTGTAGTTTGGTTTGCCCTGTTCCCATCATGCACTGGGACAGGAACAGACTAATTTGCATACAGCCAGGTTCTGAAACTGGGATGGTGCAATGAGCTAAAAAACGGTGTTGGATCTAGCCCTGATCTTTTGACTGGGTGAGAGTATTCTGCTTAATTCAGAGACTCTGTCCCTCACCACCCCTTGTTGTAAATATTTTTGTCCACCCTAAGCGTGGAAGGATATACTCAGACATGAGTCCCTTGCTCATTGCACCATCAGGATTCAAGCAAGCCGGGCCGAAGACGGCTGTAATGCCAGAAACCGGTCCCCGGAAGCTTGTTTCCTTCCCAGTGTAAGAATTGGCTTTTGTAGTTTGGTTTGCCCTGTTCCCATCATGCACTGGGACAGGAACAGACTAATTTGCATACAGCCAGGTTCTGAAACTGGGATGGTGCAATGAGCTAAAAAACGGTGTTGGATATAGCCCTGATCTTTTGACTGGGTGAGAGTATTCTGCTTAATTCAGAGACTCTGTCCCGCACCACCCCTTGTTGTAAATATTTTTGTCCACCCTAAGCGTGGGAGGGTATACTCAGACATGAGTCCCTTGCTCATTGCACCATCAGGATTCAAGCAAGCCGGGCCGAAGACGGCTGTAATGCCAGAAACCGGTCCCCGGAAGCTTGTTTCCTTCCCAGTGTAAGAATTGGCTTTTGGAGTTTGGTTTGCCCTGTTCCCATCATGCACTGGGACAGGAACAGACTAATTTGCATACAGCCAGGTTCTGAAACTGGGATGGTGCAATGAGCTAAAAAACGGCGTTGGATCTAGCCCTGATCTTTTGACTGGGTGAGAGTATTCTGCTTAATTCAGAGACTCTGTCCCTCACCACCCCTTGTTGTAAATAGGTATTTGGTGCAGGCCACTGCAGGGAACACCAGCGGAGAACACAGAAAGGCGTCAATCCGGACATGGAGGTCATGGAGGCTGGAGTGGAACGAGTAATCCAGCTCTATCAGGTGTTGTGTGCGCCAAGCGTCGGCAAACTCCCACTGCTCCTGCCAGTCTGATCTGCACTTCGCTAGCCTGCGCATCGGGGAAGTGTGTAGTGGTGGGTGCGACCTGTCCAGAGTTATATCTGCCACCGAATTAAAGTCCCCTCCCATCAAGATAGGCCCTGCAAGGTAACTATCCAATTCCCCAGACAGTTTTGCAAAGTATGCCGCTTGATCCACATTAGGTGCGTATACGCTGCAAAGCACTATGTGTCGACCCCTGAGCTTCCCTTCTACCGCCACAAATCTCCCCTCCGGATCCAGTATCTGTCTGATCGCCTGAAAAGGTGTACCCGCTCTTATCCAAATTAGTACCCCCTGGCAAAGGCCGAGTACGTGGTATTGAACAGGTGTCTCCTCCACCTACGCTGCAGCGCTATTCCCTCCTTTTTCGTCAAGTGTGTTTCCTGTAGCAGCGCGATGTGAACCCCTCTACGAACCAGGTACGCATGAATCTTGTGTCGCCGTGCCATGGTGTGGAGCCCCCTCACATTCCAAGTCACACATTTTAACATTCCTGCATTAGCCATTGTCCCATATCGTTCGATACATTGCAGCTTCGTAACGGCTCCAGGCGCTCGTGGTGGAACATTTCCCCTTCCCCTGAAAAACTATCCCCTTCCCCCCACCCTCAACTGTGCCTCGGATCCCCCCAACTTCTTCAGCCCCCCCCCCCCAGAACAGGACCTAACTTCTCGAAAGCCGCTCCCATCCAAACTGTGAGTGAGCAACCGTGCTCTACAACCCACCTAATCCGCAGTCTGCACTACAGAGGCCTTAAGGGCCCTAAGGAGCGTGAACTGGCTTTAAGGGCCTGAACCATAGTCCCATCCCCCTGCCCCGCAATGCAGTTCGTAACTCACGATATTACAGTAGAGATGTTGCCTGCTCCGGTTGCTGCCCCGGCAAGCTCCAGGAGCCGAAAGTTAGCATAGGGGCAATGTTCCGCTTTTCAGCCTTCAATGATCTCTCCCGAAGTTTGTGGCGTGACCTCTGGGCCCTTCGTGCTGCCAAGTTCCGAAAGTTCTGTTTCCGAGCCTGTTGCTTGATCCTCCGAACCCGAGGCACGCCCTGGGTGAGTCAATGCTGTGGACGACAAGTCCAGTACTGCCTGTAGAGCGGCTCTCCGCTCATCTTCTGTCTGGGAGAGCGTCGGTTTACCGGCTTTCTGCTGACGTCTCCGGACCCTCCGCGATCTCCTCACCGGTAGTTGTTGTCCTGCTTCCTCCGTTCTCATCCGCGCTCCGTCCGTGCCAGCTTTATAAGTGTCCCACCAAGCCCACGCCTCCGCCGAAGTAGGGAAGAACAGTGATCTCTCACCCACCACCACACGTAGCCTGGCGGGGAAGAGGAGCGAGTACTGTAGGCCCTCCGTTCTCAGTTCTCTTTTGATGGATAAGAAAGAGGCGCGTTGCTTCTGAGTCTCGAATGTATAATCCGGAAACATCGTCACCCTGCTATTGTCCACCTGAAAGGGACCCACCTCCCTCGCTCTCTGCAGTAGCCAGTCCCTGTCCTTGTAGTGCAGCAGTTTTACTACCACTGGGCGAGGAGGCAGTCCCGGATCAGGTGGCCTGGCTGGAACCCGGTGCGCTCTTTCAATCGTGAAGAATGGTGAAAGCCCCTCCGGTGCCACCACCGTCCTCAGCCAGTCGGTTAGGTATTCCACGATATCAGGGCCCTCTTTTTGTTCCGAAAGGCCCACCAGGCGCACGTTGTTGCGTCTGCTGCGGTTTTCAGCATCCTCCGCCCGCCGTTCCAGGGTCTGTATGCGGTCAAGCGCCTCAGTCAGCCGACCCTCCATGGATTTGTGTGCAGGCACCAGGTCTTTCAGAGCGATTTCCGTTGTCTTGACCCTATCCGACAGTTTCCCGTGGTCTGCGCGCAGCAGGCCCAGACCCATCGCCACTTGCGCTATATCCTGGTGTAGAGCGTCTTTTGTGGCAGCAATGGCCTCCAGGATACGATTCTGCATCTGTTGCAGGTCCGTCGAGGGTTGCGAAGTCCCGTCAGGCACTTCCGAGCCAGGGCCTCCCTCCCCCTTTGGACCTCTGGGCTTCCCCATCATGCGTCGCTGCGTGCGGTCCGGGTCCCTCCAGGTGCCAGGGATAACAAGCTTGTGTCCCCACACACGCACCAGCGCTTCTCAGTCTGGCGGTCAGGTAATTCAGGTTGGTCGGCCCCTCTAGGATCAGGTGCAGCCGCACTCTGGAAGATTCGGGTCTCAAGGGATCTCGCTCGTCCGAGCCAGCGCTGTTCAGCACTCGTGGGGGTTGTGTCCCCGCACCTCCTCCTGGTATGCACCTTTCGCCTGGTAGAGGTGTCCACCCCACAGTCGCGCTTCTAGCACGTCCGCAGGGCGGCACCGGCCTGGTGTTAGCGATGGTGATCCAGAACACACAGAGAATATTTCCCAGCCCCGACCTCTCGCAGCTGCGGTGTTCGATCATCAGCCGGGGCAAGCACAGGCCGAAGCTTCCGTCACTCTCGGCCGCTCCGCAGGTCCCAGTCGCCTCCTCAGGTCGGGGCTCGCTCAGCAATGCCCAGGTGGGAAGAGCTCCGTCCAGCATCTGTGGCGGCCTCTCTGCGCTGCGTGCTTTGTGCCAGCGCGGGCAGCCAGGACTCCCAGGGCTTCCGATGCGGCCGAGGAGCGCCCCCCCCTCCAGACGGAGCCCCGGACACTCTCTCTCTCTTTCCCCTTCCGAAATGAGTGTCCCGCAGTGCAGCCACCGACGCGCCGAGCAAACCGGAGCAGGCGCTGATGTATTGCCTGGGATCGCCCGGAGTTTCGAGGGGATCCCAGGCCAGGTACAGGATGAGATTTCTGGATTACTGGGCGGAGGGGTCGGGAGCCTCGTTAGGCTGCGACCATCTTCTCCGGCTGCTAGCCACACCCCTAACTCCTTTTCGTGATATTGTGGAATCCGAAGTTGGCATTGCATTATTCGTGAGATAAAGGCTGATGCCAAGTACAGCAGGAACATTGTTTTTTGATTGCTTCCAACTCAGTGGGAACTTGTAAAATGTATCCCTAGGATAGGATGAAATTCCATGTTTTAACTGTGTGAAGCTTTATAGGTAGTAAGAACACTTGCTCCTGTCCTCCTTTGCAGGCGAAAGTCTCTTTCATTTGCCCAAGACCCAGTGCTCCTTATATTTTTGCTCAGAGACTTAATTTCTAGAAGAAGTACATCTCCTTTTCTTGATTGGAACCTTCCTTTGGTTCTTCTTTCAATGCTATATTCACTGACACCTGCTGCTTCCAAATTCCCCGACTTGTTCACAATCTTAGTTTTGCATTAGGGTGCTTACCTGTTAGGGGAACATAATGTTTCCCTTATTTTGCGTGCTGTTATTAGTAACGTGTACTTGCCTTCGCTGATTTGAATTTCCTAGATTATATTCTTACATGATGTATTCAGGTGACAATTGATTTATGCAGAACGAATTCCATTTGAGATTGTAACTTTACTAGTTTGATAACAAACCTGTATGGTTTACAGACTCCCTCCTCTCGGTGTTTACTATTGGGCAAAATCTGATATAAGAAAAAAATCCATCCTAGTGTACGTATCATAGTTTGGAATTTGTACTAAGTTAGCGCCGTAGAAATATTATCCATATCTATACGCTATCCTCTGCACGGTTTAAAATGGAACTCTCCTTCTTGATCCATTGCGGCTCAATTAAAGTGAAAAGTCCCCTAAGAGCTAGGAAAGAAGACATTCCTGTATCCAAGGGAGATGTAGCATGATCTGAAATCAACATGTGTTGAACCGCTTACCAACACCCAAATTGTTGGTCAAAGCCAATCAACCAGTGTCATCAATTAGCTTGTATGTTCTTTAAACAAGACCATTTTCTTGAGGGTGATGCAGACTTGTTTGTTGTGTGTGATACCAGACTTGTTATGAAAACTCATCATCTCATGAGGCGTAAACTGCACCTTATTGTTTGTCTGTAACCAAGGGGGGCTTGGGGGGGGGGGGCAGGCGACCGCAGGGAGGTCCCCCCCCGGGCGTTTTGGGAGGGCTGCGTGGGGGGGGGAGGAGTTGAAGCCCAGAACATTCTGGATGGTTTTGGGCTATTTTCTAGTAGTTTTTGGTAGCATGGCTAATTAGGTCCCTGGCTCCGCCTCCCAGCCACCATTTTAGGTTTGGTGACCTGGTGGCTCAGAGGTTAGATAGTTAATTTTTTTTCATTGCTTATAGTATCATAATTGTCTATAGTGTTAGCGTTTCCTTACCGCTGCTGTTATGGAAGATTATCGAGTGCTGGAAGCGATGCGGCTGCTCTCTGAAGCTGGAAGGATGGATTTGTTGGTCGGCGGGGGGCCGGCGCGTCCACAGCGTCAGGCTTCTGCCAGGGTGGCTGCGGTGGTGGCGGCGTGTCATTCGCCGAAGAAGCGCCGGGCGGGCCAGGTGAGTGAAAGGGGCCGGTCTCGTACGAGGAAGCCGGCCCCTTCTGATCCAGCGCGTGTCACTGCGGGGAGTGGTGAGGTTTTTGTGGTGCCCGGCGCTCCTTCATGTGTTACCGTGGAGGTGGGGGGACCATCTACTGCGCTGGTTTTGGATCGTCCGGAGTTCGCGCCTCGCTCGGAGGCTTTGATTCTAAAGTCTGGCTCCAAGCGGAGGGGGGGGAGAGGAAGTAAAAAACGCTCCACCTCTGACCCGATTATCGAGCGTGTTTCTGAGCCGGCTTTGGTTGGTGCGCAGTGTGGCGCACGCAGAGGCTCGTTGCAGATAGGTGATGGGCAGAATGTATGGCAGGATGCTTTGCAGCCATTAGAAACTTTGACAAATACCATGGGGCAAATGGTAGCTGAGACCCAGTTTGTGGGGGCGAGTGGCATTGTCAGTCAGGGGCCAGGTGGGGCGGGGGGGTTGTGTTGGGGATGCTCATTCTGTTCCTGGGGCAATGATTGCTCGTTATGAGGAGGAGGGGAATTTTGGTAGTCCTTTGTTGTTTTCGACTCCTGCTTCTCAAGGGGTTCCCTTTTCTGTGGTGGGCAGTTCTAGAGGTGAAGGGGAGTGGGCTCAAATTGAGGAAGGGGGTTGTGTTTCTGGAGAGGTTTTTGAACCGGTTTGTGTGACATCTGGGGCTGTGGGGCCATTCATGAATACACAAGCTGAATTTCACACTTTTCATGGTAGTGCACATCAGGTAGTTCCTGGTGTTTTATCCCTTTATGGCAGTGGTTTAGGACAGAGTAATAGTTTTCGGGCACAGGGGTTGCGCACTTCCAGTGGAGAAGGGGATTTTAAACCGGGGACATTTTCAGAGTATGGTGTGGGTTTGGGTCAAGTAGGTGGTTTTGCATATCAAGGGCCTTCTAGGCATTTTCCTCATTGGTCAGAGGGGACGGGTGGCCACCATTTTGAGGCGCGCTCCTCTGGTGTGGAGCGTGTTGTACAAGTCCGCGAAGATCAGGGTGGGATGCAAAGGGAGGATGAGGAGCAGGGGGGCATTGGGGTGGTTTGAGGAAAGGTTCTGCTTTGGCGGTTTCTGATATTAGATTGGACTCGAGTGAAGATGAAGAGGTGGTGCGAGATTCTCCAGTAAAGGGGGTGCATTTGAGGAGTGTTGGTAGGGGTTTGTCTCTCGATAATTTGCAGAGGAGGTCAGTTGGTAATACGGTTTGGCAGCGGCCTGGCTCTGGAGCAGGTGTGTTAATTAGGGATCCCAGCACACCAGTCCAAACTTTTTCTTTTCTGGGAACAGATCGGTGCGGCGGTCCAGACTTGGTAGGACGTGGTCCAGCCCAGCTTCGCCAAGGCGAAGTGAGGAGAGCGCCTAGCGCGGCTCTTTCTATGCCACCGAGAGTGCCCGCCGCAGTCAGCACACGAAGATCTGGCGCGATCTCGCTGGCCCCGCCGAATAGCAGGTCTAGGTGGTCTACCTTACCGTCGGCTATGGAGCTACAGAGTCAACCCATGGGGAGGTACAGGCGGGTACAGTCTGCTCCCCCGCCAGGAGGTTTTTCTAACTAGTTTAACAGTAATATTGCTGTTCACGGGTTGGGTAAGACCCGAAGTGTTACTTTCCCTCCTGAGATGGAGGAGGTGGTGTTGGATTATGATGAAGATACTCCGGAAGAAGGAGAATTGCGTGAGGTGGATGGGGGGGGAGTCCTCTAATGTGTCTTGTAGTATTTTTCAGCATCCAACAGTACAAAGACCGGTTATGGAGAGGCGAGAGCGCGGCCCGTCAGTTAGGGCTCCTCGTGGACGGCCTTCAATTGATGTTTCAGCACCACGGGCGGAATCTGTGCGAGCTGTATCTTCGTTGCCAGGTGAGAACTCAAGTACACAGGCCAAACCTACAATGGTGTCTGTGGGGACGTCGGTGGTTGGGGTTCCTGGGGTTGATGACGGGAGGTTGTTTAAAGGGAGGTATGTGAAGGACATTGCTGTGGGCACAGATGAAGGTCTTGGTTCTGCGGGGGGAAAGGTAGAAAGTAGTACAAATACTGAGGCTGCTGGAGGAGTTAAGGAGCCCCTTGACAGTAAAGAGTTGAATTTTAAAAAATTGCCATACATGGGTGTTACCAAACCTTTGGGCGCTCATTTAATATTGTCCATAAAGGAGCGCATTTGGAAGGTTGAGTATGTTGAAATACTGAAACTCCTTCATCGTGAGGTACGATCTAAAGAGGGTTCTAAGGAGGAAGAATATGAGCTTGCTAAACGTCCAAGAGTTCCTTTGACTATTGAAAATTGGACGGCAGCATTTTTTATATATGCAAGTGTTTACTGTCAAAAGTTTCCAGAACGCAGCGTATCTATTTTTAAATACATGGATGTTATTCGGAAGGCACAAATAACTGGAGGGGGATATGCTTGGGCCCAGTATGATGAGGAGTTTAGGGCTAGGATGGCACGGGATTCGGAGGCAAAATGGGGGGAGCTGGATACAGATTTGTGGCAGCATACGATGGGGGCCGCCTCAGGGGGGTAAGACAATTTTTACAGCCAGCGGTCTACCCTTAATCTATCGGCCCTTTCAAGACAAGCCCACCCGTGGTGGGGTGGGGAACACATCCAACACACAGTCTGGTACTGGTACCTGCTGGGAATTTAGCAGAGAATATTGCAGATATAGGCATGAATGTTCCGGCTGTGGTAAGCGACACCCCTTGGTTAAATGTTGGGATAACAAGCAAACAGGTGGCCAGCAAGGACAGCAGTCTGGTGCGGGAGGTTCTGGGATGTCCCGACAGTTTCAAGGAGGTCGGGGTAGTAGAGGTGCACAGGGTACTGGGCCCAAGGGCTCATACGCCAGTTAAACTGGAGAAGCTACAGCTTGTCCTTCAGGAGTATGAGGA
The DNA here is from genome assembly GCF_964261635.1 of Lissotriton helveticus. Classification (NCBI taxonomy): domain Eukaryota; kingdom Metazoa; phylum Chordata; class Amphibia; order Caudata; family Salamandridae; genus Lissotriton; species Lissotriton helveticus. Next base: position 11,609,922 of record NC_136064.1, read on the forward strand.
TATAGATGTCAAACAGACATTGCTGGAGGGTTTTCAATTTAGTTTTCATTTGTGCTATTCGGGACCAAGGCAGAGACGTTGGGCTCAAAATTTGAAGTCAGCGTCCGAGCATAGTGCAGTGGTGCAAGAAAAATGGAATAAAGAGGTACATGAAGGAAGGATGGCAGGCCTTTTCATGACTGGCCGATCCATAATTTGATTATTTCACCTATTGGAGTGGTCCCCAAGAAAGAGCTGGGGCAATTCAGACTTATTCAACATTTGTCATGACCAGAGGGGTCATCTGTAAATGATTTTATTGATATGAATGCTGCTTCGGTTTCATATTCCTCAGTTGACGTGGCCATGTCACTTGTTGTGACCGCGGGCGCAGCTGCTGAGATGGCAAAATGTGACACTAAGTCTGCTTTCCGGCTGCTTCCAGACCATCCAGATGATTGGTGTCTTCTGGGTATCCATTTTGAAGGTAAATGGTACGTGGACAAAGCATTGCCGATGGGTTGCTCTTTATCATGTGCCCTTTTTGAATGTTTCAGCACCTTTTTGCAGTGGCATTTTACACACCAGTCTGGTCATTCACTGGTAATGCACTATCTAGATGATTTCTTCTTGGTTGGGTCCCCGGGCTCCGTGGAGTGCCAGACAGCTCTGGACACCTTCCAAGGGCTCATGGATGATTTGGGGGTTCCCTTGGCTCCTGAAAAAACAATGGGCCCTGGCACCACCTTGTCATTTCTGGGGATCGAAATCGATTCGGTGGCAATGGAAGCCCGCTTACCAGTTGACAAAAAAGTGAAGATGTTGGAATTGTTGAGTGTTATGTTGCCTAAACGGAAGGTGTTGGTGAAAGAAATTCAAGTACTACTGGGACATCTCAATTTTGCGTGCAGAGTGGTAAGAGCAGGGAGGACTTTTTGTCGCAGATTAGGTAGGGCTTTGGCAGGTCAGCATTTGCCTCACCATCGTGTACGTTTGTAAGCAGGTGTCAAAGAAGATTTGCGTATGTGGGAATTTTTTCTCACTTCCTTTAATGGTGTGCCTTTGGTGAGAGAGGTTGATTTCCAGTGGGATGTGCAAATGTTTTCTGATGCTGCAGGCAGTGAGGGTTTTGGATTGTACTGGAATGGTAAATGGTGTGCGGAACATTGGCCTGAGGATTGGTTGAATGGTGGTCGGAGCATAACTTTTTTGGAGCTTTTTCCTTTGCTAGTTGCCTTGTCTCTTTGGGGAGAGGATTTGGCACACAAAAAAGTTATTTTCTGCGTTGACAATATGGCTGTGGTAGAGATTGGTAGAGATTGTGAATCGGCAATCTACCAGAGATGAGCAGGTTTTGAAACTCATGAGAGTCTTTGTGCAGGGCTGCTTGAAACATGACATTAACTTTCGCGCTTTGCACATACCTGGTGTGGACAATGACATAGCGGATGCTTTGTCTCGTTAACAGTGGGAGATTCCGTGGACTGGCCTGGGAGGAGGACACATCACCGACACCGATGCCGATACATCTGTGGCACGTAGACAACGTCGGGTCTTACAACTGGTGGTAGGTTCTTTATCTGTGTCTACGCGTTCTGCATATTCCTTGGCTTGGAGGGAGTTTTTGGAATCTGGAGCTTCCAGGCGTGAAGAGGTTTGGCGTCGTTCTGAGGATGTAGTTAAGTTCATTTTGGACCTCATGGACAAGGGTCTGTCTAGAGTGACTATTTCTGGGAAGTTGGCGGGCATTTCCTTTATGGGAAAATTGTTTTGGGGTTACTCCCCCTCTGCTGGTGAGATTAGCAGGAGAATGCTTGAGGGTTGGGCCAGGGAACAGGGGAGTAATAGGAAGCTGAGGGCTCCACTATCTTGGCAGACTCTGGCGCGTTTATTAGCAATTTTGCCTTCTGTTTGTATAGATGATTTCGAGGCTTGCTTGTTTGCAATGTTAATGGCTTTTATGTTCTTTGGTGCTTTTCGGGTATCCGAGTTCTTGGGTTCTTAATCCAGGGGTGGGATTTGTTGGCGAGATGTTTTTTGCTCAGAGGAAGGTGTTCATGTTTGGCTGTCTGGCTCTAAAACTGATCAGAGGAACTTGGGTAAAGGAGTTTGGTTGGAGGCGAGTTCTCCTAGCGTTACGTGTCCATTGCTGTTGGCTCGCCGCTGGCGTTCTTTATCAGGGGGTGGTGATGGTGACCTTGTGTTCCAGCATATTAATAAATCCCCTGTTACAGCCTATCAATTTCGCATGGTTTTGCGTAAGGCTTTGCAGCGCATTGGTCTGGACGGGGAGCATTATGGCACGCACTCTTTTAGGATTAGCGCTGTGACTGAAGCGTTTAACAGGGGTTGGTCACAGGGGGACATCATGAGGTTGGGGCGATGGTCATCCAACTGCTTTCAGCGTTACGTGAGAGGTGCCCCGGCTGAGGCGCTTGCGTCATCTTCCTTTGCATGAGTATTTACTGTTTTTTCTTTTTCAGGTTCAGTTGCTGGGCCCCGTTCTCCAGTGGTGACTGTTTGGATTGTGGGGCACTCGTTCGTGAAATGGGCCCGGGTTCAAGTGGCTCAAAGTTATTTCGGGGAAACATTGGGTTTTAATATCAGAATGTTTAATATGGTTTGGAAAGGTAAAGGTGGGATGCTTTGGAGGGAACTGATTTCATGCCTTAATAACGGTTTGGTGGGAGGTTGCTGCCCGGACATTCTAGTGATACATTTGGGTGAAAACGATCTTTGCGCAACCAAAGGAGTGGTGCTTTTGCGGGCCATCAAGAAGGATTTGGCTCTTATTAAAGAGCATTGGGCTGGTTGCCATGTTTTTTGGACGGAATTGATTCCACGTAGGATTTGGAGGGAGCAGTGAATCCTAGAGCGGTTGATCGAGCCAGGAAGAAGGTGAATGCAGAGGTCTCTAGATTTTGCCGCCAGCTTGGCTATGGGAGAATTTCTCATAGGGAGATTTGTTTTGAGTCAGTGGAGTTTTTCAGGGATGATAGGGTCCACCTTTCTAGAGTAGGTATGGATTTGTACTTGTTAGAGTTACGAGAAGTGTTAGCAAGGGCCTTGACGATGCAGCTGTAATTTTTTGCAGGTTTTCTCTTTTTCTTTTCCTACTGGGGGGGCAGGAAGGAGAGGTGGGGTAGTTCCCTCCCCCACCTTCCTGGGTGGCGGGGTCTAGTTGTTTCAGGGCTGTTGGTGTCAGTTTTTGTGATTAATGGTCAGGTTGGTTTATCGTCAGGGAACAATGAGTTGGTCATTGGTTGACCGTTTAGACGTTTTGTGGGGGTTTTGACAGGGGTGAAGGGTCAGGCAGGTGATTGGTTTTTGGTGGGCCTGGTATTCATAATGTTATTGGGTTTGTTGATGACGTAAGTTTATTATGATGACGTATGTTTTATAATGATGACAACATGTTTTTATAATGATGACGTAATGTTTATATGATGATGTAATGTTTTATAATGTTGTTGTAATGTTTTAATTGATGTATTGTATGGGTGGGGGAGGGGCCATAAAAATGTAGGTGAGGCGGTGGGGGGCGGGGTTTAGGTTATTTATTTATTTAGTGAGGTTTAGTTTTGGAAGGCTTTGCCAAGGTTTATTATTTGTGATGTGCACCTGTTCCTAATAAAGCGGCCTTTTCCACACTCAAGTTTTTTGGTCTGCTTTAACTCCCCCCACCTCGCCCTCCCTCCCAAAACTCTTCACGAGAAAAACCTTCCTGCAAAAAGTTGATTACTTCAGTAGTATTTGGATGTTTAACAAACTTCACCTCAACCCATTTGGTTCTGTAATCTACCAATACCATTACTACTCTCTTTCCGTAATTGTCAAAAGAACATACAAATTCTAAAGCTAGGTTATCCCACACTGTCTCAGTTAAGTCCACCAGCACCATAGGTGGAGACCTGTTCATCAGATGCTTATCAGCTTTCTGATGTGCTTTGCAACTTTTAATCCTCAACACCACATTTGAATCTATCCTGGGTCACCAGAACCTGACAATCAGACTTATTAAAGTGTGATGATTCCCATGGGCTCCGTGCGACCAATGCTGGTTTGTTCTTGCTGACCTCACAGGATGCAACATAAAACAAACTTCATCTCTAATCAACAAAAAAATTATTCCAAACTCATACCAAAACATATACTACTTGTTAAGCATTACATTTAAAGTGCATTTAGTTGATTATCGATATTCAAATCTTATTTAGGTGTTAAGTACAGCATCCAAACATTGGAACAAAGCATACTATGGACCTTTGGCCCTTATCATATTGAAACCCAGTCTATTATGATCTTGCCATTTTTAGCTTAATGCCTGTCTTTTCTCCCCATTTTCTTCTAATAGCATTATATTTAAGTTGGCTCTAACTGTAATTCTTTGTATCAAAATCAAAGCAGAACATTTTGGACACCTGAAAGGCGTGTTCAGTCTGTTTTGAGCTTTACGTGTTTCAGGGCCACGCGGCAATCATTAAAATCCCGACCGTGAAGCTGGCACTAACAAGACTCTGAGTAGTTCATTCTTTGGAATTCGTGTGGATTTCTACCTTAGCCTACTGAAAAGCCTTTCTGTTGTCTGTGAACTGGCATTGTTTTTAAGTCATCATTTCCCATTTGGTACACATTCAAGTCTCTAACTATACATAAGGGACTATTATAACATCATATTCTTTGTCCTGAAGATGGTCTGATGGACAGATTTGCCAAGAAGGGAAACATCGTTTACAATGCGGGGATTACATCGCGATGTTATTACATCGCAGTTTTCACAACGCAAGTTGTTACAACGACTTGCGCTGGATGGCGCTCTAGGACAAGGAATAGTATAATTTACTATCCAACACCTTCCCTACTGTATGTAGACTGGAGTTGGAATAGTAAATTATACTACTCCTAAGTCCAGCGCCCTCCAACGCAAGTCGTTGTAACGACTTGCGTTGTAAAAACCGAAACGTCGACAAACTCATCTATTTCCTCAGTAATCCGTCTTATGTCTATGATTTGTTTGTTGTTGTATATCGATTCAAGTCCTACTGTTCATTATTTGGAATACATGTTTACACTTATGATTTGAAGGTTTATCTTTTGTATCACATCAATACCCTCAGTCATAGTGAATTGTTGTAAATCTTTTGTACTCCCTCATGATTTGTTTACATTAAATTTGTTTACAGTTTGAAAAATACATTCCTGTGTTGCGAAATTGTTCATTACAGATTCATTGTATTTAAAGTAATGCATTTATGTTCAGATTGATCAATAGTCAGTCAACAGTAGGGACTTGACATACAACTAATTGTTTATAATTATCTAACTGAGTTTGTTGAACAAAATCCCTTGAAGGCACAGTTACCTACTTCCAATTGTTCTGCCAAAGCCTCCAGGGGTATATCGGGTTACCCACTTTCTTGTCACTTAACGATGAAAGTGCACATCCTGGCAACCACTGGAATATGCTACCACAATATGCGCTTTCTACGCAGGATATTCCTCTACCTTCCAACCTCTGCCCGAAGAGCTCTTGTCCAAGCCTTAGTAGTAAGCAGGCTAGAGTATGGCAACACTCTTTTGGCAGATACTAACAAGACTCTAGTTGCCAAACTACAAGTTGTTAAAAATACTACAGCCAGGGACATTCTCAATTGACTGTCCGGCCCTCCTTCGGCCCCTTTGCTGAAGGAATTACACTGGCTGCCAGTGAAGAAACACTCCTGCTTTAAGATCTGCTACCTTACATATAATGCCCTAAAAGGGAATGTAAATGTAAATCTAAATGTAGTTGAGCTTATATAGCGCGCAGCTACCCGCAGTGGGTTTCCCGGCGCTTGCTTAGGGAACCCTTCCTGATATTCCCCTGTGAGATAGCAGGGTATCCACAAGGTGAAAGTAAGGCATCCCGCCGTGAGGAGCCGTTGTGGAGATTAAGCAAGCTATTGCCCAGAGTCGCAGAGTGTGAATCCGTGAGTCGAGGAGGCACCGGGGCGAGAATTATCGAGTCCGTGAAATTTTTAGCCCAAGACCCGCCGAGGCGGGGAATTGAACCCTGGTCCAGGACCGATCTCAGCTTCCGGGTCTGCCGCCTCTAACCCCTGAGCCACACTTCTCCAAGAAGAATGGAATGGCCCATTTTATCTGCAAAAAAAATAATGTAACCTGAGAACTGGTAATAAAGCCATACTGCGCATCATTCGCATCTGCCTGACACACAGTGTGGAAAAGGCCTTTTCTTACCTTGTTTCCTTTTACTGGAACAAGCTTCCACTTTACGTTTGCGCCTCCGCAAATTATGCCAAATTCAGAAAGCTACTTAAAGCTAATCTTTTCTGAACCCTTTTCCCTCCCTTCAGTACTTGTTCCACGACAGCGCTGAGAGGCCCCCGGTGCTTTGTGCACTATATCAAATATAGATAAAATAACATAGCATAACAAGTCTTCATGATAAATGTAGCAGTAATATTTAAAGCAATAATTCTTGTATTGCCTCATTGTCCCCTCTGAATTGATTAGAAATTGTAACTCTAATAGTGATGACTAAATTATGGTAAGTGTTCTATCCATCTAATCAAGCAAAGAAGTGGCATAGTTCTTCCACATCTTCCTAAACCATACAACCTAAAGTCTTACCATTCAATATTTCTTTCTACAAGTAACATTCTCTGAGTTCACTTTTAGCTTGCTCCCACTTGTAAAAAAGAAGCAAAGGAGATATCCTCAGAAAATGTATGAGAGGCATAAATAACCTCTTCCTGAAATAATGATTGTGCTTTCGTCACAGTCTTAATTTTATAAACTTTAATTGAAATATAAAAGTCTCTAACGGTACCTGTGAAAACCTTCCAGATCAATCAATTGGCTAATCAACCAAGAGGGTATTCAGGTGCTTGAGGGTGTGATGGTTCAAGTGACTCAGTCGAACAGCCAGGTCTTGAGTGGTGTCCAGAATTCCAGTAGAGAGGTGGAGGTCCGTAGCTGCAGATGGAGGTGGCTCTAGGTTTCCGCCGCAAGGGGGTGTGGGAAGTGAGAGGGAGGCGGAGCATAGTTTTCTGGTAGGGTGGTGAAAGTTCAGGTGATGATTGATGTAGCCTGGTCGTTGGTTGTGCAGTGCTTTATAGGCGTGGATCACAGGATGGTCTGCAGTATTTTTGTATTATTGGAAAATAAATCTCTGATTTAGGGTCAGATGTATCATCACCATCATTTGCGATTCTCAAATAGAGATTTTTTAGAAATCGCTATTTGAGAATTGCAATTTGGGATGTATGTAGAAAATCGCTATTTTTTAGCGATTTCTTGAAATTCCTTAATTGCGATTAGCAAATTGCTAATCGCAATTAAGGAATCATTTCCCATTCATTTCTGTAGACCAGGAGGCCCATAGGAAGGAATGGGAAGTTATTCTCAATTTGCAATTCGCAATTTAGTAATCACAAATTGAGAACAATTTCAAGGGTGCAAGGGTGTCTTAAGGACACCCTGCTGCACCACTGAAATTTACGTGTGCGCATAAGGCGCACATATGAGCGCCACATGCCACCTTTACAAATGCCAAAAAGTGCATTTGTAAAAGAATTCACAAATTACCACCTACTACAAGTTGGTGGTAATTTGCGATTTCTTAGTGTGAAATCACAAAACTGTAATGTTTCTTACATAGCATTTAAGGAATCGCTTTTTGCGATTTCTTAAATGCTTGCGCAAAATTAAGGAATCGCAAATTTTGCGATCCCTAAATTTTGCAATCCAATTTTTTAATACATCGCATTTGCCGATTTTTTTGTCGCAAACGCTGCTTTTTTACGAATCGCAACGTTTGCGACAAAAAAAACAGATGATACATCTGCCCCTTAATTCCTAAAAATTGTTATTGTAGCTTTCTCCCCAGCCCAGTAGTCTGTAAATGAATAAATGAATTATACCACAGATGTAGCTCTGTATTACACGTCTTTATTTCTCAGAGTGTAACCATTAACTGACTCGTTCTCCATAATGACTTTTATTAACCACACCCAATAACTTACTTCACCAGACCGCAGAGTCCGTTAGTGACCATAGGGGTCCAGCGCTCTATAATACTGAGGACACTGTATCTCCCCATTTGTTAACATCATAGTGCCGCAATGAGTCATTGAGGACCTCAAACCACTCTTCCAGAACTCGTGATGTGAGATGGTGGAGACACAGGTGAAACAACTGCAGCAGGCACTGGTAATCTAGACACTGATGCAGTCCTGGGGCTCTCCTAGCCTCCTGATGACAGTCTCACTCTGGATGTCTGGTGCCAACAGATTCCGAGGTTGGTGCTTGAAATGTGAGGAATCCCTTCTAATGGACTTTCCAGGATGGTGAGCAGTCATCATGTGTCTTTTACTAATAACAACTTGAAATAGATTGGCATCGAATGGAGCATAGATTCCCGGTTTCGCCTCTGCCTGACAAGGACACAATCCCTTTTTGAAACATGATGTCATGAGAACATCGACACTTCTGAGGTTCTGTGGTTTTTGGAACTGGACTCCATTTTGTTTTACGTTGTTCGCGACGCCATTTTGTGTTGCCCTCACGTAGGCCATAGGGATAAACGAACGAACGAAGTTGCATGGGCCTCGTTGTCCATGTAAAGTTTAACGTGGGCCTTTTTGACTTACGAGTGAACTGCAAGATGCTGACCCCTTCACCTGAAACTGACCCTTCCACGAAACCAGTTTCTTTAGCTGAGCTTGTCTATAATTGTGATCATTGTTCAGGATATAGTTAGCCTTTTACTTTCTTGCACATATCTTATCCTACACCATATCTGAATTGTTCTTTTCTTTATGTCTTTTCATTACATGGGTAGTGCTTTCAATTATGGGTTTGTCCGGCTTTTGGTAATCGAATTTGGGACAGTCCTAATAATTAACTTGTGGGGTTGGTGCAATGTAAAATGAGCTTTTTGGAATGTGATAATGTATAGAAATGTGTTTCTATTGGTCAGAATTTGCCGCAATGGGTGTGCATTCGTAATGAATTGAAAACAGCATAAAAAGTAGTGTCTTGCTCTACGAAAGTTGAGCAGTCTCCTGAGTCGTACACCGTGTTGTATTGCTTGGTTCACTGTTACTAGCTGCAGCTAATAAATTTGATCTCTGACGTCACCTAGAAGTATTCTGTGTCTCTGTTTGCCAGGACAGGTGGAACCCGAAGACATCGGGCGTGTCCCTGACGCCGCCGGTTCTGATTGACCCGGTTCTTCAGTTGGCGCCCAATTTGGGGCGACTTCAGTGGTACCGGTCCAAGCCCGAGGTTCGGGAGGAGCCACGTGAGGAAATTCTGGAGGAAGTCCGCCACTTCATCGACCCCTGCATGTCGACGTGGACCAAAGGTGTTTTCTGCGAGGCTTCCCGCTTTCCGACGGCTACGAAGGACTGCTGCCCTGACTGTCGTCCTGTCTTGGACCCTCGATAGATGATTTGTAGAACGAGATGATAGACGGTCTTCTGGTGGCGTGACAGATATTTTGGTTAAGTATAAGTGGGTCGCTCCCACATATTTGTTTGGTTCTTGGCTTGGTTTGATTCGGCTGCTGCAGCAATCGAAGCCGAGGCGCTCATATATTTGTGAGTGTATCGATAGTCGCTAACCCCTTGAAGTTTGAAGCTAGATTAGTGAGCTATAAGATGCCTGGTCTTAGCAAAATTAGGAAATGGTTTAGTTGTGGTTGCAACAAGGATTCCCGATTGGAGGACTCGTGTCCGATACCTCCGGTTGGAACTCCGAATTATGAGCTTTATTCTAAACACGGAGTGGGTCCTATTACTTATAATGAAGTATGGATTCGCTATACTAAAAGAGATGGTGTTCTACGATGGCCCCAATATGGTAGTTTCGAATCAAATATTTTGGATAATCTGGAGGTAGCGCTATTCAAGAAGAATGCCCGGCCGGCAATGTTTGACTCTTTCCGCCTTTGGCGAAAGGATGCCAAACAGAGAGAAATTAAACAAGCTAAAAGAGATAGGAAAGATAAGAATATGTCAGTACTACAAGCTGCTAGGCAGTATAGGGATGATGGAGAGGAGCGAGCGAATGAAGTTTTAGATAGGCAGCGTTGCATGGCCATAGATAAATGTTATCCGGCCTTGCCGTCTTCTCCTCCGAAAGCGATTGAAGATCTTGAAAAAGATCCTTTGATCTCTCATCTGTTGAGATTGCCACCTCCTTATGTGCAGGGTGCTACTGCGCCTCCATTACCACCGGTTGTTCCACCCTTTGTTGTTCAACCTCTTGCTGTTGTTCAGCCACCCGGTGCTCCACAAATGGTTTAGCCTCCTCCTGCGCAACCCATTCTAGGGTCACCATCTTTGCTACCAGCTTTGCCTCAAACTCCTTTGCCTTCTACTTCTGCATCTTCGACTCCGACTGTTTTCATGCCTACACCTTCTTTGCCTCAGAATACTTATTCTCCTGTTCTTATGTCTTCTTCTTCTCCTTCTGTTCGAGAACGAATGACAGAAACTGTTTCCAGTTTGTTGACTCCATTGCTTGGGTCATTGAATATGACCCGTGTTTTGGAATGTAAGCAGAGTCGTAGTCAGCTTCCCAGTCCCGAGGAACGGGCTGTGTTGGATTTATTGGCTGGTAGATGGATTTCAAATGCCTCTAGGTATAATTTGCAATCGATTATGGATGTTTTCTTTCAATGGGAACCGCCTAAGCAAAGGTATGTTTTTGATGTAATGTGTATGTTTCTGCGTCAAGAATGGGAAAATAATGATTTGGGTTTGATTCCGCTGGACCAGCTTGATGTTCAGTCTGAATTCGCTAAAGGGACGATAGTGGAAGCTGATATTATAGATGCAGTAGAGACGATACTTGTTTTCAGGTCTAGACTTCCGCCTCAGACATTGAACGAACCTGATTCCTTCGTTAGGAGGAAAGTTAAGCAGTTTCCTATGAGAGAAGTTCCTCCGGTATGGAAGGAAGCAGTTCAGTCTGACGCAAATCGGGGTATTGTTGCTGCACCGGCTCATTTTCAGCGAGTATGGGTACCTGTCCCTTGGAAGAGAGCAGAGGTCTTGGCTCTTAAGCAGACCTTACCTGACCCTCGTAAGAATCCTACTGGTTATTACAAAGAGTTGTCCCAGGCAGTTGAAGCGTGTATTATGAATTTGGCTGACATCGATATGTTGATGGGTAATGTAGTTCCGCAACCTTTGTGGGCGAAAATTCCTCATAAAAATCATGCGCAAGAATTAGGTGATACTTGGGCGAATATTGTTGCTAAACCTGATCCTTTAGTTGCGGACCTACCAGGTAGAATTATTAATCTGATGAAAACGATGATGCCTGCTTTACGAGTGAATTGGGATAAGTTAGCAGCATGCAAGCAGAAGAAAGACAAGAGTGTGTATGATTGCTTCACTAGGTTTGAAGAGACGTTTATCGATCACAGTGGTCAGGACATGAGTACGGAAGGTGGGCAAAGGTTGTTCGTGGATACATTTGTCTTTAATTTGCTTCCCGAACTTTCTAATAAGCTGAAGGACTCTGAGAGTTCATGGGCCGTTTCTTCGTCAGCCCAGATATTGGCTACTGCCCAATATTACGAGAATAGGGATAAAGATGAGAAGGATAAAGCAGAGAAGAAAACGAAAGATTTAAAGACGAAAGTTATTTTGCAGCAAGCTTATCCGCCTCGTCAGAATCAGCCTCAGTTTCAGCAACCTCCGCAATTTCAGAGATTGTTACAGAAGCCTGAGCTTTATGTTCAGAGATTCTTTCCTGGCCCGAATCAGTGTGCTTATTGTAGAGAGGAAGGTCATTTCAAGAATAGTTGCCCGGTTTTGTTACAGCGTGCGAATGGTGTGTCTGGTCAAAGAGGTCGTGGTGGTTTTCAGCAAGCCCCTAGGGGTAGGGGACGTGGTGTGATCCCCCAGAATGAGCGTTCCTCTTCCCTACAGAATTCTGCGAATTATTTTGATAGACAGAATGTTCCGAGTGGTCAGTCTGCCCAGTATTATGTTGAGGATTACTATGTCGAAGGTGAGAGTTCTGGTTATAATGATAACTAGGACAGCCAAGGACAAAGTAAGGGAGTAGTGTCAGTTCCAGTAGATCAGAGTGGACCTTATGTTGAAGTGATTACATCAGGTGTGGTAGAACCTTTTCTTTTGGATACTGGTGCGACAAAGAGTTCTATTATGCACTCTAAACTTCCTGGCGCACCTTTGTCTGGCTTGACCAATGTTTCCGTAGGATTTTCAGGCGCCCCAGTTCGTAATCCGGTTTCTAGTCCTTTGTCCCTTTCCATTGGCCCTTGTGAATTGGAAGCTCCACTTATTCTAACGACTGGTTGTGGTGAGAATCTGTTGGGTTTGGACTTGCTGAAAAGATTGTATGCGACATTGCATTGCTCTCCTTTGGGAGTACAACTTACTCTTGGTAAGAAAGTGATTTCTCCAATGTATTTGTTCAAGGATTGTCTGCCACTGGAATTGAGTTCGCTTCCTGAAACGCTTTGGGCTACAGGTCCAAATGATGTTGGTCTTTTGCAGATTCCACCGTATGTTGTTACCCTCAAGTCGAATGCTAAATTGGCTCGTATACCACAATACAAGATCTCGAGTGATGGTGAGAGAGCTCTTTTAGCGATCGTTTATGATTTGGTTGAGAATGGTGTAGTTGAGGAAACGAGAGGTAACGTGTGGAACAGCCCGGTTTTGCCTGTTCTTAAACGTACTGATGCTTCTCAGCCGCCTGTGTACCGGTTTGTGATCGACCTTCGAGAGGTCAATAAGATTGTCGTGCTACAGTTTCCTGTGGTCCCTGATATCACTGCTTTGTTGACTCTGATTCCTGGTTCAGCAGCTTGGTTTTCTGTTATCGACTTGAAGAATGCTTTCTTCAGTATTCCTATTGCTGAGGAGAGTAGGGATATTTTTGGCTTCTCATTAGGAGGCCGAAGCTTCCGGTTTAAGAGAGCTCTCCAAGGTTATTGTGAAAGTACCTCCATCTATAGTCAAGCGTAGAAAACTCAGCTTGATGGTTTTGTGTTACCTGTTGGTTCTATTCTTATTCAGTATGTCGATGATTTGTTGATTACTGCTGATGACGAAAAGATTTGTAAAGAGGCTACTCTTTCGTTGTTGCGGTATTTGTCTGACCTTCATCATAAAGTGTCACCTTCAAAGTTACAATATTGCCGTCAAGAGGTAACCTACTTAGGTCATCTCTTGTCGAAGGAGGGACGGAGATTGACCCCAGAAAGAATTCAAGCGATTGCGCAAATGAGTGTGCCATCGACACAGACAGAAGTACGTGCTTTTTTAGGTATTACATCGTATTGTAGACAGTGGATCCCCAATTTTTCACTGTTGGCGAAACCTTTGTTAGCATTGACTCTGAAAGATACTCCGCATCCTCTTCCTTGGTCTGACGAATATCAGCAACGTTTTTCTGAATTACGCGATGCATTGTGTTCGGCTCCTGTGTTGGGTACTCCAGACTATAGTAAGCCTTTCATGTTGTACGTGCACAAGAGAGAAGGATGTGCGTTGTCAGTGTTGACACAACCTTTTGGGGACAAGCAGCGTCCATGTGCGTGTTTTTCAGCAACGTTAGACCCAGTTGCTAAAGCATTGCTGAGTTGTTTCAGAGCTACAGCGGCAGCTGCTGTTTCTATCCGACAGTCTGCTCGTTTAGTATTGGATAATACGTTGATTGTGATGGTCCCACATGCAGTGGATACCTTATTAAACAGGACCAAGACTCAGCACCTTACTAGTGCACGTCTTTCAGGTTACGAGTTGACACTGTTGGCTAGCCATGTTCACATTAAAAGATGTAATGTGTTGAATCCAGCTACGTTGTTGCCGATCTCTACAGAGACGGTTGCTCAAGAACAGCATAATTGTTTTCTTCGTACAGAGGAAGAAACAAAAGCTAGAGTGGATTTGAGGGATACTCCCTTTACGGATGCTGATGGTACGCTGTGGGTTGATGGTTCGTGTTTTAAGCTTCCGAATGGTGAGACGACTGCAGCGTATGCTATCACAACTTTACATACAGTTGTTGAGACAGCACGCATACCACAGAATTCTGCGCAAGCAGCAGAGTTCATTGCACTGACTAGAGCGTGTTTATTGTCGGAAGGAAAGCGAGTGAATGTTTACACCGATAGCCAGTATGCGTTTGGTGTTGCCCATAGTTTTGGGCGTTTGTGGAGAGAGCGTGGGTTCCTTACTTCGCATGGAACAAAAATTCAGCATGGGCAGTTGGTGAATGAACTTTTGGAATCTCTCACTCTCCCAAAGCAGATCGCAATTGTGAAGTGCAGTGCTCATAAGAAAGTTGTGGATGATGTTGGTTGAGGGAATGCGTTTGCAGATGAAGTTTTGAAGGAAACAGCGAAAGACATGATGAGCCGTATGTATGTTACAGGCCCAGCAAGATGGGTTATGGCTGGTGGAATGTGTGAAGACACAATAGAAAGTGTGAAGATGATTCAGGCTGAAGCTACAGAGAAGGAAGTGAATGTTTGGAGAGAGAGTACGGGTATGTTGGATTCTACAGGTTGTTGGGTTGAGTTGTCAGAGCATCAGCGATGGTTGTTGCCAGATGCGTATGTGCTCCCAGTGGTTACAATGTCTCATGGATTGGCTCATATCAGTTCGAAGGGAATATGCAAGTTGTTGGCCCCAGTTTGGCAGAATGCTGGAACTCCGAAATGTGCAGAGAACGTGGTGAAACATTGTATGATTTGTCTGCAGTATAATCCTGGTAAGGGAACTCCAACTCCAGCTGGTCATTTTGCTCCTCCGACGTATCCATTTGAGGTGATACAGCTAGATTACATTCACATGGAAAGATGCAACAATTTGAAGTATGTCCTTCTGGTTGTCTGTGCCTTTTCTAGATGGATAGAGGCTTACCCCCTAAAAGATAATACTGCCTTGTCTACAGCCAAGGTTTTGCTAAAAGAGTATTTCCCTAGGTATGGATTGCCCAGAATTGTATGGTCGGACAATGGGAGTGAATTTGTGGGTCAAATCATGAAGAAAGTGTGTGCTGGTTTGGGAATAAATCAGAAGTTCCACGCAGCGAATCACCCCCAGTCTGCTGGACTTGTTGAATGCTACAATGGTACCCTTAAGCTGAAATTAGCTAAGGTACAAGCGAGCACTGGTCTTATATGGCCGGATGCCTTGCCGTTGGCTCTTTTGTCAACTAGGACGACAGTGCATTCTCGAGTGGGACTTAGTCCGTATGAAATGGTTTTTGGTCATCCAGCGAATGTTTGCAGTGTGCCTCGTCCGAGAGAATACAGCAGTATTGAATACCCTATGTTGGTGGATTACTTACATGATTTGACTGCTAAATTACGTGTTCTCCACCAACAGGTCTATGACAGTTTGCCGACAGCTACTACAGATCCAGGCCACGTACTTGAACCTGGCCAATACGTTCTCATCAAGAACTTCCAGCGTACTAAGAATCTGGAACCGAGATGGACTGGTCCTTATCTGATTTTGCTGGTTACTAGAACCGCTGTTAGAGTAGCAGGCAAAAAGAACTGGGTGCATGCCACCCACTGTAAAAAAGTTCCTTTGCCTTTACCTTATGATCAGTGGGTAAGGGATGGTATAGCTGATTTCGACTGTGAAAAAGTCCCTAGATTCGTGCCCTTTAGTGAAGTTCATTTGAAATGGACACGGTCAGAACACGAGGATGATGATGTTCTGCAAGCTGCTGTGCCTCCTCATATGAAGATCGACACCACCAATCCGGATCTTCTCTGCAAGGATCAGACTGTGCCTGATAAAGGACGCTATAATTTGAGACCAAGAAAGACTGTACATATGGACTAATAAAGAGTCATTTTTTTATAGAGTGAATTTACACTTTGTCAGATCAGGAAACTTTTTAGCTTTTTCCTTTTTCGAGTCACCATCCGGACTCCGCTGCAGGGTCACGCTATAAGTTCTTAAGGGGTGAGCCGCGTAGTGACACAAGGTCTGTGGTTCAGGGTCGTTAGGACAATCTTGGCGCACACTTAAGTGAAGAGGGAAAATTGCCGTGAGCAGCAGGTTAGAGGATGGAGTTTTCTGATTCTGATAGAATTGTTAGAAAAGTTGACTCTAGAATGTGTATCTTGGTTCGTAGCAAATGTTTTTTAATAATGTGTTTTCTAGTGCTTTTGAATATTACGTTAGCTTGTGTGGGTTGGGTTTTCTATGTCACACAATTGCCGCTTACATCTACCTCCCAAACTACTCTTTCTTTTTCTACTGTTTCTCCACATGAGTTTCATACTTTGCCTGAACATGAACAGACACGAAGATCAGAATTTGTGAACAACTCGTTTATACAGATGTTGCATCAGCACCAGTTAGTCATAAATACGACGAATTGTTGGGTGTGTGGTCTTATGCCACATACGACAGATAAGGGAATTCCATATTTGGTTTTGCCTTTTTCACCTAATGGGTCAGTTTGGGCACTCCAATCAATGTTTATTTATGCAAATGAAGCCTCGTCTGTACGTTCTGTTAAAGACAATGC
This sequence comes from Lissotriton helveticus, assembly GCF_964261635.1. NCBI lineage: Eukaryota > Metazoa > Chordata > Amphibia > Caudata > Salamandridae > Lissotriton > Lissotriton helveticus. The sequence goes on from NC_136064.1 coordinate 11,626,449, forward strand.
GAGTAATATTGCCTTGATACGGGGAATAGTTGATATGATTAGAGATATCGACGCGTATAACGCTATCCCCAAAAATGAGGTACGAGCATATGTCGGTTGGAATAAAACGACATATAGTGCTAGTTTGACGGAGAAAGAGAGACAGCGAAGGTTGAGGTGCCGGGTTTTTAGGAACCCGGTGGTGCCAGGGGATAACACCCGAAGACCTCTGAGTTCTCCCTTGTTCCGGACCACAGAAACAATGAGTCTTCTAATCGCAGTCAGAGATCAAGTTTTATTGGTAGCTACCAAGTAACACGTGTCCTAGAAGCACGACAAACACGGGTCATGTATTCTCAGGAGACTGTTCGTGTTCGTTTTTACAGAACCAGCCTTCTCCTTTTATACAGAAATAATGGCTTCGAGCAAGAATTCTTGAGTTTATGATATGGCTGTAAACATATTTCTGCAATAATACAAAGTGCGGAGTCATGTAAGCAAGCCCACATTTTAGATGTCCAGTTCGTGATAGATTACCCAGCAAGATCCGGGACTCCCATCAGATATCGATGAAACACCAATAAAGGCAGGTACCACCCAGTCATAAAACTGGCCATAAACAAGGAATATGGACAGGTGCATGTTTGTAGAAAGCATGTTCTGTATGGGGTGAATGGTTCGTGGAATGTTATGCATTGATGCTATCGTATTCGGCCACTGGGCGAGGAGCTGCCCAAACAGGTTTGGCTTAAGGCAATGGAGTCAGTTGGGACAGGTCAGGGGGAAGTCAGGGAAGGTGGACGTGTCCCTTTGGATCAAGCTCGACCTTTAATTGACTTAACATGAGGGCAAGACGTAAGATGGATGCCGTTCACAAAATGGAGTCTAAGGGATTGGGACGGAAACTACGATTTAGGGGTGTTGGCAACCCTCGATTGTGACGCAAATACATAGGAATGATGTCCTAATCATTATCGGTTCATGGACACCAAATTCGTCATGGTACGTTGATATTTTGTGACACGGGTATTGGACCTCGATATTGGGATAACAACAGGGTCCAGATTTTCAGAACCACAGACTCTCCTTTTGCCCTTATGTAAGGCAATAACTCATGTTAATCCGAGTCCAAATCTGTATGAAGGAATTCGTGGAGAGGCTGCTGTAACATCATTCTGTTGCTCAGTTCGTCCCTTGACACAGGCTTCCGTACACATGAAGTAGCACAGAGGCCACAGAGTGCAGGAGCGCACTGTACACATAGGCAGAACATAAACAGAAGTGTTAAGATCATCCCAATGAAGATCAGTGCTTTCCATCCCCAGGCAGCGATCAGTCCCCAGAACCACCCTAGCAAGGACCAATCCCCTTTCTCAACGTGAAGGGAACCAGATATTTCATGTAGTTTAGAGATGGCCTGGTATACTGTCGGCGCATTATCAGGGATGAATATGCAACAACTGGATTGGATGACTCTACACACACCACCACGATCGGCGAGTATGATATCAAGGGCAATTCGGTTCTGAAGGGTCATAAGTCGATCCGACTGAAGCTCGGTTGTCAAATTGCCAAGTGCTCCGGCCGTTGTAGTCACGGCGGATTCAACTATCCTTGCTAACTGGCGAATATTCCTGCTGTTCACCATAGGCCCCCAAAATGGCAGAAAACCTTTTGCGAAGTCAGCGAATTCCTGACCCGCGGTGTCGTCTTTACTCACGGCACCTCTAGCTGTCCTTGTCCGATGGTAATCTGCTCGGGCCGTGTAGGTGGGAGGCAGCAGAAATGAGATGAAACACGTGCCTGAGAAGTCAGGGGGTAACCATGTATAGGCTTGGTCGTGGCAGACGAAATACGTGCCTTTGGCTGCTAAGAGTATAGGGGAAGTTCGGGAGGCGAACACGTACGTTTCTGTGCAAATGCTCTTTCCTAACTGTGCTGTGGGATCCCTACCAATACCTTGTAAACATAAGTGACCTCGGTGGGGCACTATCCAAACTGGGCGGGATTTCTTTGCTGCTTGGCTCTTGATCAGGTAAACGCCATGTTTGGTTACGTTCCAATGAGTGTATGGAGTCAGTTCATCTTTGGGGATAGTCAGATATGTTTCGATATCCCTACTCATATTTCTTATCCCTGCTATTAGTGCCTTGTTACTGGAATCGCTCTCAGTGGAACGGGTCGGGTATGGTTCTAGGGCGAATAGGAACATGGTCTGAAAAGCCCACAGAGAACCATAATAACTAAATGGCAGGATGAAGTATGGGATACCCTTATCAGTTGTGTGCGGCATGAGTCCGCATATCCAACAGTTTGATGTGTTCATTATAGACTGGTGTTGGTGTAGGAGTTGGATGAAAGAGTTATTTACAAATTCGAGTCTTCTGGCAGACTCGTGTTCAGGTAGAGGGTGAAAAGAGTGGGAGGAGGCGTTGGCAGAGTGTCATTTGAGAATAGGGAAACTCGAAATACGAATAGAGCATAACCAATCAAAAGCATCACAGTGCTACACAGCATTAGAACACATATTATTAAAAATCTTCTCTTGGACAGTATAGTACACAATTGTTTTTCAAAGTTCGTAAGTTTGGCAGGTCTCTCTACCCTTGGAAACTCCATCCTCTACTTGCTGCCCGCGGTGGTAGGTTGATTCTGCCAGGGAGTGCGCTCCGTTCAGTCCGGGGTGACTCCCTCGGACCAACCAGAACCGTGGACCTAAAACTTCCTTGGTTGCACTCCCCACACTTCAACCGCGACCCTAGCAGCGGAACCGGATGGCGGTTCGAAAATCAAAAATGAGCTAGTTCCCTGGGACGAGAGAGCTGAAAAATCAAAAATAGTTCTTGGGGGAAAAGGGAAATCACATTAGATCAAGTTTTATTAGTCTCTGGGGCTAGATCTCAGGTCGTACCGTCGCTTCTCAGGTACGGTGTGGTCTTTAAACAATGTCTCAGGTTCGGTAGTGTCCAACTGCATAGACGGTGACACAAGTCCTTGCAAAATACGATCACTCTCCTTTTCGGTACCAGTCTCTTTTAAACGTGCATCGCTGAAAGGGATGAAACGAGGTACGGATTCAGTCTCAGAGTCGGCAAGTCCTTTATCGACCCACCGGTCGTATGGAAGGGGCAGAGGGACCCGTTTGCAATGGGTCCCATGCACCCAGTTCTTTTTGCCGTCCACCCGAACAGCTGACCTCGTGGAAAGAAGCACCAAATACGGTCCGGTCCACCTCGGCTGTCCGTTGCTGGTGCGCTGGAAGTTCCGCACCAAGACCCACGTGCCGGGTTTGATCGTATGACCTGGATCGTCAGAGGCTGGCGGAGAGGAACTGTGAACCTGTTGGTGTAAAACACGCAATTTAGCTGTCAATTCGCACAAATAATCAAGCAGTACGGGGTGTTCTATTTCACTGAGTTTCTTTGGTCTTGGCACGCCCCAGACGTTGGCTGGGCGGCCAAACACTATCTCGTGAGGGCTAGGACCTAATCTGGAATGGACAGTCATCCTAGTTGACAAGAGTGCTAGGGGCAAGGCGTCAGGCCATTTAAGACCCGTACTGGCTTGGATCTTGGCTAGCTTGAGTTTCAATGTGCCATTGTAGCACTCTACTAATCCAGCTGATTGGGGGTGATTTGCAGCGTGGAATTTCTGGTGTATGCCTAGACACTCACACACTCTCTTCATCACTCGTCCTATGAATTCACTTCCATTATCACTCCAGACAATTCTAGGCATACCGAATCTCGGGAAGAACTCTTTGACAAGAGCTTTGGCAGTTGTCAAGGCGGTATTGTCTTTAAGGGGGTACGCTTCCACCCACCTTGAAAAGGCGCAAACAACAACGAGCACATACTTTAGATTGTTGCACCTCTCCATGTGGATGAAATCGAGCTGCAAAACCTCGAACGGATACGTAGGAGGCGCAAAATGACCAGCTGGAGTTGGAGTTCCTTTACCGGGATTGTGTTTTAGGCATATCATACAGTTTCTGACCACATTTTCTGCATATTTTGGGATATTGCTATTCTGCCATACTGGGGCCAATAGCTTACATATTCCTTTCGAACTGATGTGTGCCATGCCGTGAGCCATTGTTACTACTGCAAGTACGTATGCATTAGGTAGTAGCCATCGCTGGTGTTCCGATAATTCGACCCAACAACCATTCGCATCTAATCTACCCTTACTTTCTCTCCACTCATTCAACTCATTCTCAGTTGCCTCAGTTTGTATAGATTTCACGCTTTCAATGGTGTCCTCACACATTCCCACATCAGCAATACATCTTGCGGGACCCGCAACATACATTCGACTCATCGTGTTCCTTGCGGTCTCTTTCGCAACCTCGTTTGCAAATGCATTCCCGCGGCCAACATCGTCTTGAATTTTCTTGTGTGCACTATATTTCATAATGGCAACTTGTAGTGGCATGGTCAGTGACTCAAGGAGCTCATTAACTAGCTGACCATGTTGTATCTTCGCACCATGTGATGTAAGGAAGCCACGTTCACGCCATAATCTCCCAAAACTGTGAGCCACGCCAAAGGCGTATTGGCTGTCAGTGTACACATTCACTCGCTTTCCTTTTGCTAACACACATGCTCTGGTAAGTGCAATAATTTCCGCAGCTTGTGCAGAGTTGTGGGAAATACGTGCGGTCTCTATAATGGTGTGTAATGTTGTTACGGCATATGCGGCAGTCGTATCACCATTCGGTAACTTGAAACATGAACCATCAACCCATAAAGTATTGTTGCATTCAGGAAGGGGAGTGTCCTGTAAGTCTACTCTCCCTTTTGTCTCTTCTTCTGTCTTGAAGCAGCAGTCATGTTTATCAATCTTGTCTGTGTCTGTTTCTGTCGGGATGGGTAATAGCGTAGCAGGGTTGAGTGTATCACACCTCTTTATGTGTATGTGACTTGCTAGCAGTGTAAGTTCGTAACTGGATAGTCGAGCGCTAGTAAGGTGTTGTGTCTTTGTCCTGTTTAGCAAAATGTCTACTGCATGTGGAACCATAACAATCAGAGTATTATTCATGACTAATCCAGCAGACTGTCGAATGCAGACAGCTGCTGCGGCGGTGGCTCTCAGACAACTTGGTAGTGCCTTAGCCATAGGATCTAGAGTTGCCGAAAAATACGCGCATGGGCGCTGTTTGTCCCCAAAGTGTTGTGTTAGGACTGATAATGCACAGCCTTCCTTCTCATGGACATATAATGTGAAAGGCTTACTGTAGTTGGGGTTTCCCAACACAGGAGCCGAACACAATGCATCACGCAACTTGTGGAAACTCGTCTGACAATCTTGAGACCAGGGCATAGGATTGGGCGTATCTTTACGGAGTAGTGCCAGCAAGGGTTTAGCTAGTAGTGAGAAATTCGGTATCCATTGTCTACAGTACGATGTAATGCCCAAAAAGGCTCGAACTTCTCTCTGTGTCCTTGGGGCACTCAGTTCTGCAATTGCCTGTATTCTTTCTGGTGTCAGTCTCCTTCCCTCCTTCGACAAGATGTGACCTAAGTAGGTTACTTCTTGTCGGCAAAATTGTAGTTTGGAAAAAGATACTTTGTGCTTCATGTCACATAAGTGACGTAATAATGACAATGTAGCTCGCTTGCAAATTTCCTTAGTGTCTGCGGCGATCAGCAGATTGTCGACATACTGAATCAGAGTCGAACCATCTGGTAGAATAATCGTGTCCAGTTGTGTTTTCAGGGCCTGACTGAATATTGATGGGCTTTCGCAGTAGCCTTGAGGAGCGCACTTGAAGCGGAAGCTTCGTCCTCCTAAATTGAAGCCGAAAATGTCTCTACTCTCCTCAGCAATCGGGATGCTGAAGAAAGCGTTCTTCAGGTCAATCACCGAGAACCAATTTGCTGAAGCTGGAACCATTGTCAATAAAGCAGTAATGTCGGGGACGACTGGAAACTGTGGAATAACTACCTTGTTCACTTCTCTGAGGTCGATCACGAACCTGTATGCAGGCGGTTGTAAATGATCAGTACGCTTTAAAACGGGCAAAACTGGACTGTTACAGACATTTCCTGTTGTTTCTTCGATGACGTCTTTATCAATCAAATCATAAACAATTTTCAACAATGCTTTTTCGCATTCGCTAGATATTTTGTATTGGGGAATACGTGGCAACCTAACGTCGGCTTTCAAGGTTATGACATAGGGTGTTATCTCCAAACGACCTACATCATTAGAACCATTAGCCCAAAGTATATCAGGAAGTGACAATAATTCAGTTGGAATATTTTCCTTTGACAAATACATCGAAGAAATGACCTTCTTACCTAAAGTAAGTTGTACTCCCGAGGGAGAACAGTACAAGGTCGCATATAACCTTTTTAGTAAATCCAAACCTAACAAATTTTCACCACAACCTGTTGTCAAAATGAGGGGTGCTTCTAATTCGCATGGGCCAACAGAAAGGGATATAGGACTAGAGATCGGGTTTCTAACAGGGGCACCAGAGAAACCTACTGAGACATTCATTTCGCCAGACAAAGGTGCGCCAGGAAGTTTCGAGTGCATAATAGAACTTTTTGTAGCACCAGTATCCAGCAGAAATGGCTCTGACACTCCTGAGGTAATCACCTCGACATAAGGTCCATTCTGATCTACCGGAACTGAGACAACTCCCTCTCTTTGTCCATGGCTGTCCTAGCAATCATTACCCTCATTTTCGTGTTCGGCGTAATAGTCGTCAGCATAGTACTGAGCTGACTTAGACGATGAATTATTCTGTTGGTCAAAGCTATTCATGGACTTCTGAGGCGGAAAAGAAGTTGTATTCTGAGTGAAATTTCCACGGCCCCTACCTCTAGGGGCATGCTGAACACCTCTTCCCCTTACACCTTGAGCACCGTTTAAACGTCGCGCAAGAGCCGGACAATTACCTTTAAAATGACCCTCTTCCTTGCAATACGCACATTGATTCGGGCCATATGTAGGACGCTGATGGGGAAACTCGTTACCTTGCGCGTTTCTCGAATACTGCTGTCGTGGTTGATAGTCGGGCTGACTAGCCGTGCGAGGCGGATAGGCCTGCTGGAGAAGAACCTTAGTTTTCAAATCTTTCGTCTTTTTATCTGCCTTGTCTAGCTCGTCCCTACGCCTATTTTCATAGTACTGGGCTGTAGCTAAAATCTGCGCTGACGTAGAGACAGCCCAAGCACTCTCAGAGTCTTTTAGTTTATTACATAGTTCAGGGAGCAAATTATGTACGAACTTGTCCACAAACAATCTTTGGCCACCCTCGGTATCCATATCTTGACCACTGTGGTCGGTGAATGTTTCCTCAAATCTCGTGAAAAAGTCAGACACATTCTCATCTTTGTTTTGTTTACACTCTGATAGCTTGTCCCAATTTACGCGTACTTCAGGCATTATTGTCTTCATGTACGCTATAATTCTACCGGGAAGTTCAGCTATTAACGGCTCAGGTTTAAAACCACCGACTTGTCTAGCATCTGTAGTCGCAATGTTCGCCCACGAGTCACCTAGTTCCTGATCGTGATCCGTATGACGTATCTTGCTCCATAAAGGATGTGGAACAACGTTCCCAAATAACATGTCTACATCCGCTAAATTCATTATACATGAGCTTGCAGTTTGCGATAACTCCTTATAATACCCAGTTGGGTTCTTACGAGGGTCAGGTAGTGACTGCTTGAGTGCTAATACTTCCGATCTTTTCCATGGGACATGTACCCATACACGCTGGAAATGGGGCAGAATTGGTGGATTAGCATTCGCATCACCTTCCCTCCAAACTGGAGGAACCTCTCTAATGGGGTACTGTCTCGCTCTTTTCCCACTAGACGTACCACATTCAGACGATGACCCAGAGTTACCACCTGTACTTCGATATGATAATAATACCTCAACTGCTTTGTCGACATCGGGACCTACAATCATGCCTTCCCCAAATTTAAATCGTACATTACACAACTCTCGAGCGTTGCTCTCTTGACCATTATCTTCCAAATCCTCACACAGAAAAACACACATCTGTTCAAAAACATATCTTTGCGTCGGTTCATCCCATTGACGGAAGACGTTCATGACGGACTCTACATCATATCTGGCTGTATCCAGAGCCCAATTCCGTGCTAACTTATTCAGGGATTCCCTCTCTTGATAATCAGGCATTTGGCTTCGTAACTGTCTTTGTCCCGTATTAGGGGTCGTTTTAGGCGACCGAAACAGTGGTGAAGGAATGTTAGTAACAATGCTGGCCATTTTATGCCAGACGAAAGGTGAAAGCGGAGGAATAACTGGTGGCAGAACAGAGTCACGCAAAGCAGAAACAGAAGCATTCGCAGAACTAGTATCAGAAGAAATAGAAGGTGCGCTAGGCGAAGTTGTAGAAGGAACAGTAGGAGAAGTAGATGTGATCTGTGAGCCTTGAGGAGGCTGCACTAGAGAAATAGAAGCCAGCTGAAGAGTAGCTGGTGAGTGCTGTAGAGGAGCTGGTATAACAGCTACCAGAGGTGCAACTAAAGGTTGCGGAGGTGCTGTGGCATTTTGCGCATAGGGTGGTGGCGAACTTAGCAAATGCGCCATTAATGGATCTTTTTCACGCTCTTTTACTGTCTCTTGCTGAAGAGATGGTAAAACAGGATAGCATTTATCTATTGCCATTTTACGTTGCCTGTGCAACTGCTCACTTATTCGATCCTCTTCGTTGTCTTTAAATTTTATCGCGGCTTGCATTACTGAAATACCTCTTTCCCTCTTATTCTTCTTTTCTAATTTAATTTCCTTTTGTTTGGCCTCTTTACGCCATAAGCGGAAAGAGTCAAACATCGCCGGTCGGGCTTTCTTCTTGAACAGTTTGACCTCTAGGTTATCTAAAACTTCTGAGTCGAAACTACCATATTGGGGCCACTTTAAAACACCATCCTTACGGGTGTATTTTATCCACACTTCATTATATGTGATAGGACCTACGCCATGTTTTACATAGAGCTCATACGTTGGAGTTCCAATTGGAGGAACCGGACAAGAATCCTCTAATCGGGAGTCCTTATTATAACCAAGACAAAACAAGTTTCCAAGTCTGCTAAAATCAGGCATCTTCGCTCACTAGTCTAGCTTCAAACTTCAAAGGTTTATCTATGATGATATTTCTCGTGAAAACACGAGTCCTTCGGCTTTGGGGCTTGCAAGTACCAAATCAAGTCGTATCTCAAGGATACCAAAAACTAAGGACAAACTAAGGACTGGGAGACGCTCCACTTATACTTAACTGAAGTATTTGAAGATCGGTGACGTCGCTAGAAGACTCGTCTATCGTTTCGCTCTACCAAGGATCACTGGGTCCAAAACAAGGCGATAGTCAGGGCAGCAGTGCTTCGTAGCCGTCGGGACGCGGGGAACCTCGCAGCAAAGACCTTCGGAACCACGTCGACATACAGGGGTCACTGAAGTGGCTGGCCGTCCTCCGGAATTTTCACACGAAGCTCCTCACGAACATCTGGCTTGGACCGTCGCCGCTTGATATCGCCCCGAGTTGGGCGCCAACTGAGGTGCCGGGTTTTTAGGAACCCGGTGGTGCCAGGGGATAACACCCGAAGACCTCTGAGTTCTCCCTTGTTCCGGACCACAGAAACAATGAGTCTTCTAATCGCAGTCAGAGATCAAGTTTTATTGGTAGCTACCAAGTAACACGTGTCCTAGAAGCACGACAAACACGGGTCATGTATTCTCAGGAGACTGTTCGTGTTCGTTTTTACAGAACCAGCCTTCTCCTTTTATACAGAAATAATGGCTTCGAGCAAGAATTCTTGAGTTTATGATATGGCTGTAAACATATTTCTGCAATAATACAAAGTGCGGAGTCATGTAAGCAAGCCCACATTTTAGATGTCCAGTTCGTGATAGATTACCCAGCAAGATCCGGGACTCCCATCAGATATCGATGAAACACCAATAAAGGCAGGTACCACCCAGTCATAAAACTGGCCATAAACAAGGAATATGGACAGGTGCATGTTTGTAGAAAGCATGTTCTGTATGGGGTGAATGGTTCGTGGAATGTTATGCATTGATGCTATCGTATTCGGCCACTGGGCGAGGAGCTGCCCAAACAGGTTTGGCTTAAGGCAATGGAGTCAGTTGGGACAGGTCAGGGGGAAGTCAGGGAAGGTGGACGTGTCCCTTTGGATCAAGCTCGACCTTTAATTGACTTAACATGAGGGCAAGACGTAAGATGGATGCCGTTCACAAAATGGAGTCTAAGGGATTGGGACGGAAACTACGATTTAGGGGTGTTGGCAACCCTCGATTGTGACGCAAATACATAGGAATGATGTCCTAATCATTATCGGTTCATGGACACCAAATTCGTCATGGTACGTTGATATTTTGTGACACGGGTATTGGACCTCGATATTGGGATAACAACAGGGTCCAGATTTTCAGAACCACAAGGTCTCCTCCTATTTGGATTGTACCCCATCAAGGTCATCTTTGTCTGCAAGGCAATGGTCAGAATCCGAGAGCTCAGCTTGGTAAGAGTGTGTGTATTCACACATACATTTATACGTACCAGAAATCTCCTCCGTTCGTGCCAGCCAAAGGCACGTATTTTGTTTGTTACGACAGAGCATATACATGGTTGCCGTCTGATTTTTCGGGCACATGTTATGTAGCGTTTTTGCTTCCCCCTACATACACAGCTGCTTTCAACTACCATAAGACAAGATTTGGTAGAGGTATTATTGATGCGAAAGATACTGTCACACAAGAAGTTGGAGACTTCTTTAAGGGTTTCCTGTCCTTTTGGGGTCCTATGGCTAATAGTAGGAATATTCGTCAGCTTACGAGAGTGGTTGAGGCCACTATAAATGAGACTGCAGGTGCCCTTAGTAATATTACGGCTGAGCTTCAAGCGGATCGCCTTATGACATTACAGAACCGCTTTGTTTTGGATATTAAACTGGCAGATAGAGGTGGGGTATGTAAATTGATCGGATCTAGTTGCTGTGTTTTCATACCAAATAACGCCCCGACGGTGTACCAAGCTATCCAGAAGTTGCATAAGTCTGCTGAATCTATACATGTAGACGAAGGTAACTGGTCATTAATGGGATGATTTTGGGAATTGCTGTCCAAATGGGGATGGAAGATTCTGATGTTCCTTGGTATGTCTTTAGCGATCCTTTTCTCGTGTTGCTTATGCATCCAGTGTGGTCCCGCCATTTGTGGCCTTTGTGCTATGATCTGTGTGAGACAACCTGTCTCGAGAGAAGCGAAGGATAATAAGATGATGTTACAGCAACACCTTGATGATCTGATGAGAATAGATATAGACCTGGATTCAGATTGACGTGAGTGTAGGTCATTGCCTACGTAATGGCAAAAGGAGGGACTGAGGTTCCGTGGTTTTTGGAACTCGACTCCATTTTGTTTTACGTTGTTCGCGACGCCATTTTGTGTTGCCCTCACGTAGGCCATAGGGATAAACGAACGAACGAAGTTGCATGGGCCTCGTTGTCCATGTAAAGTTTAACGTGGGCCTTTTCGACTTACGAGTGAACTGCAAGATGCTGACCCCTTCACCTGAAACTGACCCTTCCACGAAACCAGTTTCTTTAGCTGAGCTTGTCTATAATTGCGATCATTGTTCAGGATATAGTTAGCCTTTTACTTTCTTGCACATATCTTATCCTACACTATATCTGAATTGTTCTTTTCTTTATGTCTTTTCATTTCATGGGTAGTGCTTTCAATTATGGGTTTGTCCGGCTTTTGGTAATCGAATTTGGGACAGTCCTAATAATTAACTTGTGGGGTTGGTGCAATGTAAAATGAGCTTTTTGGAATGTGATAATGTATAGAAATGTGTTTCTATTGGTCAGAATTTGCCGCAATGGGTGTACATTCGCAATGAATTGAAAACAGCATAAAAAGTAGTGCCTTGCTCTACGAAAGTTGAGCAGTCTCCTGAGTCGTACACCGTGTTGTATTGCTTGGTTCACTGTTACTAGCTGCAGCTAATAAATTTGATCTCTGACGCCACCTAGAAGTATTCCGTGTCTCTGTTTGCCAGGACAGGTGGAACCGAAGACATCGGGTGTGTCCCTGACGCCGCCGGTTCTGATTGACCCGGTTCTTCAGTTGTCTGCATAAGTCTTCATTCTGGATTTGTGAACTGAATCAGTGAGTTGAACGGTCTTGGCATCAATTGTTCTTTCCACAGTCCATTAGAGAAGTTTGGTACTCATTGTTCTCCAGAACATCAAGGTGGGCGGTCTTTCACCAGTTGTAGAATCGGGGACAGATCTTAAGGCACAAAGAGTAGAATGAAGAACTGACTTGAGCTAAAGTTCCTCTAGCGCAGCATGCTATACAGCCTTCTTAAGAGTGCTCATTAAATGTTCAACAATGCCACTAGCCTGTGGCCATAGAGGTGTGCTTTTCTGATGCTTGATATTCTGAATTCCCGACCATTGAATGGTGGGCCATTGTTGGATTTTAGAATGGATGGAACACCCCAGGTTGCAAATATACCTTCTTGTCTTTCAATTACTCCATCATGAGTGATTGTTGAAAGGTCTTCCATCAGAAGAAACCAGGAGTTTAGGTAATGGCCATTTTCAAGTGGCCCAAAGAAGTCAACTGCAATTTTCTCACATACATGTTTTGGAAGATCCGACATGTTCAAAGGATGCTGTATTGTTTTGGGAGATAAGCACTTACACAAATAATAAGCCTGGGTCTCTCTCTCAACTCGCTCATCAAGATGAGGGAACCGAACATGGTCCCGGAGGGCTCGCTTTGTGGCAACAATTCTACGATGTCCCTCATATACCACTTCAATAACTTGTTGTCTTAGACTTTCAGGAATTACAATTATTGACCCTCGCAAGATAATCCCTTCTTGTGTCACTGACAGTTCATCATGCAAGTTCTTGAATTTCTGATAGTTATTATCATTATCAAGAGGTCGAGCATGTGTTCTCCAGGATTGATGCATAATAAGGTCTTTAAGCATGAGCATAATCATATCTGCATTGGTAGCAGCACTTATTTGCTCCACGGACACAGCTGCAAGAGTGCTGGACCTCACAATGATCGGCCATTTTAGCAGGGTAACCCTGGCTCTGTATGGGCACTCAAGAAAAGTAGTTGGCAGAGTTTTGATCGTTTCCTGGCCGGTGCACAATGGAGTAGTCTTACTTTTGTAGTCGAAATCCTCACCTCGCAATGCGAGGGGCATCTTGGCCTTTGAATTGCCAAAAATAGTGAGAAGTGCTTGTTGATCAGTAACAAACATAAAATACTTCCCTTACAGAAAAACACGAAAGTGCTTGCATGCCAACACACAGATAAGCTTTCTCTTTCAGGTTGTGAGTAAGCTTGTTCAGTCTGTGGCAAACTCCGGCAGGCATACGCTACAGTACGCCTTCATTTGTTTGCATGCCCTCTATGTTGGGCAAGAATTGCGCCTAAACCCAATGGGCTGGCTTTCCACAGCAATCGTGTATGCAAATTGGGATCAAAGAAGGCCACTTCAGTAGCATTTTCAATTTCCTGTTTAATCTTGTTTGGGCTGCCACCCTGTAATGACAAAGCGTTGTTGACTGCATGTGAAAAATCAATAAAAAATATGTTGAAATAAAAAAAAAAGAAACTTTTATCACACTCTGTGACCACTGAAACAAAACATTCCATTTTTTTAACTCTTTCAATGAGGCACTCACAGTGGCAAATCCACAGATGTACCTTGAACAGTAGCTGGCCATACCAAGAAAAGAACGCAACATTTTTACATCTTGTGGACCGACGGTAGATGACAATGCCTGAACCTTGGCAGGATCTGGAGTCATTCCACCATCCAAGAAAATGTGCCAAAAGAATTTTAGTTTTGAGGAACTCACACTTTTTAGCATTCAAGTTCCTTTCGTGTGGCCCAAAATACAAGAATATAATCACTGTAATTGAAAGCATGTGTGGCAGACTGTATAATGAGATGGATGACATCTTGGAAAAGTTCGGCATGTGAAGACACTCCGAAAGTCAATCTTTTGTATCTGAACAAACTAACATGAGTTGAAAAGGTAGTAAGGCACCTGCAATTTTCTTCCAATTTGAGCTGATGAAATCTTTGTTCAGATCAAGGCTCAAAAAGACTTTGGCACCGTTCAACTGGGTAATCATATCGTCAATGTGCAGACCTGGATGTCGTTCTTTTTCGATTGCCTTGTTTGCTTGACGTATGTCAACATAAATTTGCATAGACTCTCCACTGTCCTTTTTAGGTACCACCATTATCGGCAACACACATGGCATTGGACCGGTAGAGCGCTCGATTATATTTATGTTTAACAAATCCTAAGCACTGATATTGTAATTCACAGAAATCAGTCCCATATCAGCAGCAGTGCTGAAACTGAGTAGACCGGCACTCGACAAAGGACATGAAGGACATGAATTGGGGCTTGCACCTTTGTCTTTTTATATTTCATAGTTGCCATAAATAAACCTTGACTTTGCAATGGTGTAGAGGCTGCCCTCAGTTTATACTTTGTTTTTTCTTGCTTTTCATACTCAACACCGATTCATTCTGGGCTCCTCCGGGCTCCATGTCTGTGGCTTGTTTATCGACATCTTTTTCAGTTCAAGCCGCCATGAGCACACGCTCCAGAATGAGTGTTTCTCTCAGAATTCATTGCCTTAAGAAATCGGACAGCAACCATCAATGACTGTGAGACAAATGGCTTCTTCATCATTGAATTCCTTGAACTTACAGTGTTTGAGGAGCATTTCAAGTCTTTCAACAAATTCATCCATTGTTTCACCATCTTTCTGTCTCTCTTGATTGAAGATGTGCCTTTCATAGTCGAAGTTCCGCATCGGACTGAATTTGGTGTTTGAAACGTCTGTAATTTGATGGTATGAAGTTAGAAAAGGGTCAGTATACCTCAGTGCGGGAAACATCCTTCACAACGCAACTTTTACAACGCACTACCATTATGACGCAACTTTTTCAACGCAAGTCATTACAACGGATTGCGCTGGAGGGCGCTCTAGGATAGGGCATAGTTTAATTACTATCCAAAACCTTCCCTACTATCCACGGGGGCTGGAGTTGGAATAGTAAATTAAACTATTCACTATCCAGCGCCCCCCAACGCAAGTCGTTGTAACGACTTGCATTGTAAAAGTTGCGTCGTAATGGCATGCGTTGTAAAAGCATGCGTTGTAACGACATACATCCCCTCAGTGTCTATAAGTGATCTTATGATATATGGTTGATTGAGGATCCCTTTTTTTAGTGTATATTTTACCCCATGGCCAATTGCTCTGAAAGGGTGAAACTCGTCTATCCCTATTTAAAAATACAGAGCTATTTCTTCAACTTTTACCTTGGCTGATAGGCAGCATCAGGCTACCTTTTATAATGGGTTTATCCTGTGTTCCTCAGAACCTGGTCTCTAGATATCATAAAAATGGTTCTGTCTGATTCACTTAATATGCAAAAGCATATTTCAAAAACACACACAGGAGTTAAAAACATATATTTCCATTTCTAAAAACATTGAATCAATCAAGTATACAATGGTTTCCGCAAAGGTGCTCCGTGATAAGTGCAGAAAATTCTCGTGCAGTGGAAAAATAGATGTTTAAAACAGAAAGCAACATTAACGTTCTTTCGATATGAGAGGCTAATCATAACCCTATCGTTTATAAAAATCTCCATAGTTTGAACATTCCAGTTGAGTTTAAAGTACTCCGTTGAACCAACTAGAGTCCTTTGGATACAGTCCAAGAGTATAGATATGTTGACGTTTTGACCCACTGAAAAGGTGTGTCATTTGTACATAAATAGGGCTCTTTTACAGGACAGTAAAAAAGGAATGAACGCCTAAGTAGCCTGACAATATGACCTTATTAAAGTTCAAATCGTAGTTAGAGAATGCTCGTGGAATACCCAGTACCAGCACATCCAGGCAAGTCCAAATCGATTTTCAGAAAATTCCAATACATTTTTAAAGAGTCGCATACATCCGATAACTACACTTTAGTGGATTCAGAGGTCTCATACCAAAGTATAAATTTATTTTATGTGCATCAATTTGCCTTGTCCAGACCCGGACTTGCAAAATGTGAGGAGTTGTATCACCGTGAAGAGTTGCACCACAGCATAATGTGAATATATGTATTACTGCAGGGACAGTTGCAAATACCTTAATGCTTTGGGACTTCAGGATGTGGGCTATTACGTCAAAAAAAGATTCAACTGTGATGTTGCAAATCAACTGCAAAATATGTAAATACAAAGTCCACAATGCCATTGAGGCTAGAAAGACAGTAAGGACTACTAAATCCAAGATCACACACCTGAAAGGTATTAATGCTGGTTTAAAGAAGTACGCCTCTTTAAGTGCTTTATCTATCGATACTACTATAATAAAGGAAGAACTTTCAGCCTTTGAGGCGGGTAAACTGGGGAACCACAGCGCCAATCCACACACCCAATACACTGTTGGAATCGTCAGGGTGTGTAGATGGTTATAGGCTATATAAATGTAAAAATAAAACGTTATTTAAAAAATGTTAAGTAAAAAAAAAAGTAGTCCCTCCGAAGTAGCGCCGGCCGCGACGTGTGTACTCACGTCAGGAGCGCGGGGAGGAGCGGCGTCCAGGAGCGCGACGAGGAGCGGCAGACATGGCACGGGGGAGGACCGGTGACGTGAGGAGCAGCGGACAGGCCAGCGGCGGTGCGAGCAGCGGACAGGCGGGAGGAGCGGCGGCTCAGGTAAGGGGACCCATGTCGGGGCAGGCGGGGGTCGGGGCATGCGGGGGTCGGGGCAGGCGGGGGACAGGCCGGGCGGGGGCCCGGGCTGCTGCACAATGTTAGGGCGGGCGGGGGTCGGGGAAGCCTGTTGCACCCGGACAAGGTCGGGACGGGCTGCTAGTATTAATATAATAAAGAGAGAGCCCAAACCTTTGAGGCGGGTAATCTCAGGAACCACAGCACCAATCACAACACCCATTACAGCGTTGGAAAGGGCAGTTGCAGCAGAAGGACATAGGCTATGCAGACGCCCACCATATACATTTAAAAGGTAAAAGAACCATGCCAGCAAAGTATTCCCTTGTGGGCGTGTCTGTGTTGTGCTGTGGGCGTGTGCTGGGGGCGTGACAAATGCTGGGGCCGTGTGGTACGTTCTGCCCTTCATGCCATGTCTCATATCGTGTGCTGTGGGCGTGTGTGGGGGGCGTGGACGTGTGCGGGGCGCGGGATTACAGGTATAAAAAGCGAGCGTTGTGCCCAATATTTCATTGTTTTTTCTTCCCAGGTTCTGTACATTCCAGCTCCGGGTGTCCACCCTGCTCCCTTTACATACCCCTGCACCCCATAATCATAACCCACCCTTACTCCTTAAAATACCCCAACACCCTTAAACACTAACCCATCTTAACCCTATAAATATACCCTGTACCCCAAAACCCAAACCTATCCCTAAACCCTAAAAATACCCCTCTATCCCAAAACCCAAACCTAGCCCTGAACCCTATAAATATCCCTGTACCTCAAAACCCAAACCTACCCCTGAACCCTAAAAATACCCCTGTACCCCAAAACCCAAACCTAACCCTAAAATACCCCTGTACCCTAAAACTCAAACCTAGCCCTGAACCCTTAAAATACCCCTGTACCCCCAAAACCCAAACCTACCCCTGAACCCTAAAAATACCCCTGTACCCCAAAACCCAAACCTAGCCATGAACCATAAAAATAACCCTGTACCCCAAAACCCAAACCTACCCCTGAACCCTAAAATACCCCTGTACCCCAAAACCCAAACCTAGCCCTGAACCCTAAAAATACCCCTGTACCCCAAAACCCAAACCTAGCCCTGAACCCTAAAAATACCTCTGTACCCCAAAACCCATACCTATCCCTAAACCCTAAAACTACCCCTGTACCCCATAACCCAAAACTATATCTAAACCCTTAAAATACCCAAACACCCCAAAACATATACCTCAGTACCCCAAAACATATACCCCTATACCCATACTTACCTTATCCAAACATTTACCCATTTACAACGAAGTTCGTTGTAAATGTATGCATGGTAAAAGCATATAAAATGTAATGCCATGCGTTCTAATGGCATTGCGGAGTCATGGTACTTCCGTAATGAAAGTATGCGGAGTGATGGTATGCGGAAAGAAAGTTGCAGAATAATGGGTGTTTACCCTCCCCGGTAAGTACATTGGTGGCACGGCGGCCCACATCTCCAGCAACATACTCATATTTTTTCACCACCGATTTGAAAAATGCACAGGTCTCTCTCATTGATGGCCAGCACCGACATACACTTTTAGACACACCTCCCGCCACAAGTTCTAGAATTGCGAACTTTAGAGCTGGGGAGCTATGCTCGAATCTCGGCATCAGCTCAACATCCTGGAATTCCAGGCAAATCACTTTGTCTCCCCGTGCCTACCACAAATGAATGTGTTCTTCTGTAATGTAAACTGTGCTCATGCCATGTTGTCGAGTTCGCGATATATAATATTGCAAGGAAAAATAAAGTAGGGAAACTCGAGTTCACACACTACTGAACGCACACTCTTAAGTGCATCAGCAGTGCACTGTGAATCGGAGCGTTTCACAGGCTTGTCACAGATAAGAAATGCTATCAAAACGAAATCCTACAAAACAATATACTACTGGCCGGCAGCAATTCATACCGTCGGGATGGGCTGCTAGTTTATAATAAATAGATAATTTCATTAATGACGATAAAACATCAGAGACTACAAGTATTTCCCCCTGCAATGTTCACTGTTGTACAGTACACTATATTGATTTCTAAACATAAGACACACATGATGCACTGCATCAACAGCCTAAAACATGTGAGTCGACTTACATTTTTCAATACTAAAATAATTTTAGAATGTATCATCCTCATTTTTTAACATAACAATTTTAATCTATCTCATGGAAACAGCATTGCCACAGTTGCATAATATAATGACAAGATGATTTAACTGAAACCAGACAATTGACTCGAGGGAAATGAGCAGTGTGACAGAAACCAGCAGACAAGACGTCTGAGACGTGTTAAAAATAAATGCAGACAGCGTTAGAAAAAAAGCATAATGGGAAGGCAGGTGAGTCACTATTAGGAAAGCATATTTGAGAGTTCTCATGCAATGAGTTCTTATAGAATGGTGACTTATATTTGCAATATTATCTAATGTTCAAAGTACTGACCAGATGTGCAAATGTGACCTGTCCTGTACACTGTAATCACAAATATAAAGCTGCCTTTTTTTGCCTTTTACATTGAAAAACTATGGGATACCTATAAAGTATGGGTGAGTGAGATACCTACAAAGCATGGGTGAGTAGGGTACCTACACAGGAGTGAGTGTGATACCTACAACGCATGGATGAGTGCTTTGTAACCGCTATACTTACAAAACGGGCTGTTACTTATCTGAGTTTTTACTATTCGACCCCAATGAGTCCACTTCCATGGCATAAGTAGTTAGAGCTCATAAAAACACTGTTACTTTGCTAGGTAGTGCACGCAACTAAAAAGGACACAGAGTCAGTTTGGAGTAATATGGAAAAGTAAGGACAATCTTGGTAGCATTAAAATAAACGAACAGCTATCTACAATGTGATGTGTACTATTGCCTACCTAGAATGATTGTTGTCTGGAATATCAGGAAGAAAATATTGTATGATACCTAATATGATATTGTAGCCAAATATTGAGGACCAAAATATTTAAAGGTAAGAACATATAGAGAAGTATTGATTGTATAGAGAACCTATACATATTTTAGCTTTGATATTAAGTTAAAATCATATTCCCTACTCGATATTAAGGACCCACACCTCCTTGATTGAAATGTTCAATCACTCAGGCACCATTCTTTCATAGCTCCTAACAGCTCAGCTGTGTGGTTCAATGGCATGTCATTGATTGCATTAACAAGTATAAAAGAAGTTCGACATAGCTGCCACTTTGCATGCCGGGAGTTGCGAAACAAAATTACAAGCAAAAGAATAGTGAGCGCTAGTGGAACAAAGTATACAGTATCACCTTTGTTTTCAAGCATCTATTACTGTTGCCGTTGCATTACACACTGTTCTGATGCTATAAGTTATTGTGTGCTCCCACTGTGTACGGCGTTTCGAATGTTTTTCAGAAAATCAATAAATAAATATTTTCTTAAAAGATGGGGAGTGCTGCTGGCTTAAAAGCACCCTCTTGTTCAATGTGTCACACATCGCATTGAGCAAAAAATACAGGAGTAAACTCGTTAACCCAGGTGAGTTTATATCAAAACACAATGTCTCATGTGCAAAACATTTGAAAAAGGCAATTCTAAGGTAGTAGCAAAAATCACAAGGGAGGGAACAAAGGGAGACCACAACAGGATTGGTGCAGGGAACAGGATTATTTTATATAAGTAGTTATATCAGCACTACAATATAGTTAAATACAACAATGACCGTACCATACAAGTGTGCACTGAACGTGCAAGTGACAGTGGGCGGCGCAGTGACACAAGGGTGAAAAAACGGGAAACATCCTTTACAACGGAACCTTTACTACGCAGTGCCTTTACGACGCAACTTTTACAACGCAAACCATTACAACGCATTGCGCTGGGGGGCGCTCTAGGATAGGGAATAGGTTTAATTTACTGTCCAACACCTTCCCTACTATCCACGGGGACTGGAGTTGGAATAGTAAATTAAACTATTCACTATCCAGCGCCCCAAAGCACTATGCGTTGTAATGGCATGCGTTGTAAAAACCGCGTTGTAAAAGCATGCGATGTAAAAGCATGCGTTGTAATGTCATACATCCTGAAAAAACAGCATGAATGGCGCGATAGAAAAAACAGTAATATGGTCAATGATAACAAAATATATATACGGTCAATATAGGTCAATTGAGTGAATTAATCAGACCACAAAAGCGCCAGGGTTCTGAGCTGGATAGTCAAAGGCGTTTCAACCTGATCAATTTCAGGTCACCATCAGGACAAAGGTCACTTGGTTTGGGAGTAGTGCTGTATAAGAAGACAGGGAGAAGGAGAGGGTAAGGGATGGGCGAGTGGGGGCCACACGATTAAGAGGGCAGAAAAAACATAAGTAGAATAAATACCAGGATCTTGAACATGTGGCGGCCAGGGGGGTGGAGTTAGATGGTCCAACACGGGGAGACAGTCAATGGCAGAAGAGGCAATGCGATCCTAATGGGGGACAGAGGAGGGGGTGTAAGAGCTAAAGGGTCCAGAGTGACCTTAGGATAAGGAGTGCGGCAAGGAGCCAGAGGTGAGGGATGCGTTACCTGTTTAGGAGAAGAGTCCAGTGTGGGAATTCAGGGAGGTACAATCACTCCGGAGGTCCGCGAGATCCTGGGTATGGAGATCTGTGTGGAGGGGGTAATGCTGGTCAGTTGCATGAGGGCTATGGAGGGCCAAGATGCCGGTATGCATGGAGTTGGAAAAACCACATACCTGGAATAAGGAGGAATCCGGGCTGTGGCAAGTTAATGGCCGGGTATTTTGAAGATAAAGGTCGTCGGTCTGGGGAATCACGGCGTGATGAGTCAATCACGGGGAGGAATGGCCAGCGGACAAATCAAGCATCTACGTGTGCCGGTGGGGAGGTTTGAGAATGAGCCAGGACTCTTAGATAGGGAGCTTGGGTCATAAAGACTAGACCGCGAGGGTAGAAACAAGGATAGGCCCCCGCATTACCTCACGTGAATAATGAAGGGAAGGAAAAACAGAGTGTTCAAGGCCACGCTATGTCATGTGGTGAAAAAAGTACTTATTTCAGAAAAACCTATGAGAAATTAAATTCGATAGACAGAGTTGTTTTTCTAATCCGAAAAATGCAAATACAATTGATTGGATCAAAACATCAGCCTTTGTGTGATAAGTCAATCTGGTAAACATCATGAAAATTGGACATGCTGTGTTACAATAAGTCCATTATAGCATGGATCAGGGGTTACAATGGCTCAGTTGTGCATACAATAAACAAAACAGTTAATAAACATATCTGATTACTCGATTGTTGATACAGTAAAACCAGTATAAAGTGGTTTAAAACATGTCAGTGTCTTCTTGTAATTACGTTAGATAATCCGTAGGGGTTCTAACTAGGTCTATTGGCCAGAGCATAGCCATGGAAGATAGAGGTTACCGCTGTAGCTAACAGCAGTCACAGGTGGAAGGCTCTTGTGTAGGGCAAATTATGACGAGGGGTGGTAGATTTATAGACGGAAGGCAGAAGGCTAGGTCATGTGGTATTTTTTAGGGTGCACTGATGATTGAGTTCCATTCATCAAGTGTGTTTAAACCAATTTTGACAGAGTTGTAGCGAGCAATCCATCTACCTTCACATTTGTTCAGTAGAAGTTGTAGATTTCAGCCCCTGATGGGCAGTTCTGGGTGGTCGATCACTTGCCACACAAAATCTGTTTCAGAATGGTTGTTTTCTTTAAAGTGACCGACCAGAGATGCTGTCTCAACATTGCATCTCATACGACTCTGATGTTGGGAGATACATTTTTTTACCATTTGTGTGGTCTGGCCGATGTACAGTAGATTGCAGTGGCAACGTATAGCATAAATGACATTGGTTGTGCGACAGTTAGAAAAATGTTTAAGTTGGTAAGTGTGTTCTCCTGCAGCGAATTCCTTAGTGTTGCAGGTAAGGTTTTATACAGAACAGGATTGGCATTTAAAATGGCAGATGATCGGGAGTAAACCCCACATGGAGATCAAAGAATGGGAACTTTTCTCTTTTTTGGGCCAAGTGATGGCATGCATTGAGACAGGAAGAAGAGAAGCAAAGCCACTTTCCTCATGACACACTCAATTATCACTTGAATGTCCTTCTGATTTTAGCACTAGTTATGGTATAATAGCAGACTAGCTAACCTACCTTTTGTAGAGAGATGAAACACATCACAACTACCTACACACATCATTATCATGATGTGTTACATCTTCCTACACCAGGTAGGTTCCCCAATCTGCTCAAGGGGGCATTACAGGGACCCCATTTTCAAACCTATAACAGCGGCTTTTACCAGATCCCCTTTGCAGGCAAAATGGCACTCATTCGGCCACAGAAAGAGTCATAGGACTAATCACCACACAACCCTCCACGGAAAGGAAAAAAGGACCACCCTAACTCAGTTCATACAGTGAGGGTCATAGATCCTCGCCCCTAAAACTGTCCCACTCACAGAAAGAGTGATAGGACTACATTGCAGAGCTCAAGATATCCTCTGCAAATCAGGTGGCCATCTTGAACTGGCCTTAGTGTCCATAGGAATGGGTTACTCCCAAGCAGACACTAACATAATTTAAGAAAAAAAAATAAAAGAAAAACCACAGCACCTTATATAATGACATCCTTGCTTAGACAGGACTCCCCCCTTTTACCGGACAAAAGACACGACCGCTCCTAACTCCCTCCAACCTTTCCCCCTTCCCGTTACCTCTCACCCTTCCCCCTTCCCGTTACCTCTCTCCCTACCACAGCACTTAACATATCGCACCCCTAATTGCACAGGCCCGGTCCCATTACTAGCCACAATTCACGACCGCGCATAATGCCTCCCTCCTTCCTCACGCCGAACATCACCCCTCCAGTATTAGTTCCCACCCCCTACCTGTCTACCTCTTATTTAAGCATCAATATCATGATGGAGCGATCAGGCCAACATACATATAACATCAAGTACCCCCCTACCCTCTCAAAAAAAGCAGCTAAATGTTTCAAACATTCGCTCCTAAAAACATACCCTGAGACCCTTATATTAGACCCCTAATACTCTGCACATAAGGGCTCTTTAACGAATGACATTATTTTTTACACAAAGAGACGAGCTCAATGGAGGAATGCTTTTTACGCCCTGTTCTCAGTTTCCTTGTCCATGAAAATAGACCACGGTCTCAAGATCTCTATCATCCCCTTTCCGCTTTACAGTGCATCAGTAACCATCACCATTTATCATAATGGGATCATCCTCAGGCAATCTTCTGACCAAAATGTAATCTTACTCTACAACATCTTCCCTATCATCAAAGATAAAGTCCTTAGACCCTTTCCCCCTTCCACAGGCACCCCTAATTCCATAATGCCCCCAAGGCATTCACCTCCTACGAACCTATCCTCTCATACTCCCATCCCGGTGCCAGGAGTCATCCTAGGTTTTGAGAACTACACCCACAACTCCTACATCACCACCCCTTCGCCTAGTATCCAATCAAGTAACATCCCTTACAATTGACCCCCGAACACTAGGAACTCTCCCATGCCCCTAACCTTGACGCACACCCCTCTGATACATACCTCTGCCCTTTTGGCTATTTCTCCCTCCTCTCTCCGGACAGCCTTACTGGTAGATCTCACTACACCGACTTAGATCACTGTACCCTTCAATCTACATCCCAAACCCTTCCACCCCTCCCCTATCCCCAGACCAGACAATTAACACGCCTCCCACACCAGACCCTAGACTCGATGAAATCCTACTTTCACTACAATATATCAAAGATGACCTCTAAACGCTATGGAACTTGATCTGGCAGTAACCCAAGATCAGACGACATGCTGATGATAAGAACTGGAACCCTCACAGCAACAGCCCCACACTCCAGCACACTCCAGCACCAGTTGTAATTCCGATCCCCTAATCATCAGCCCCGAAATTGGAGAACAGTTCCTTACCGCAATACCACAACCTGACCAGTCCGCAGGAAGAATACTCTATCCGACAAGGATATACACTCCCTCCTCCTTTCTTACGATCCCCACCCACCCAGCCAGAACACAGTAGACCTGAACAATCTGAATAAACCCTCCCTAATCAAAACCATCCATCTCATTAGACACAGAGCCCCTAATCACAATACCATAGGTATAAACCTGGAGAATCTTATTCACGTTCCGTTAACACGGGAACCTCCAATCAACACCAAGTTGCTTCTCAAATGCATTCTACTAAATTGTAGATCAGCCTCAAAACATTTAGCTGACATAGCTGACCTAATACTTACTCACGAACCTGACCTCTTACTCCTAACCGAAACGTGGCTAAATGAGTCGTTCAGGCCTATCATCGACATACTCGTCTCACCCTCAATCATGACATCACCAGACTAGACAGACCCGATAGACCAGGAGGCAGTATAGCCTGCATTAACCGAAACAGCCTCTCAGTAACCTGCTCACCTTCACCGGATTTATCTTCATGTGAATACCTCTGCTTAGATTTTATTTTTATTTTTGGAACATTTATATCGCGCAACAGATGCTTCATCGAAGAGGCGTCCCGGCGCTATCACAAGTAATAACAAACCAATCTGTACACTTCACACATTCTACCACCCGCCAGGTAATAATCTCACCTTCATCGAGCAATTCATGGATATTGTGACCACACATACTGGTCAACAAAATACCCAAATATTCCTTTGTGATTTTAATCTCCATTGGAACGACCCTAACGACCCGGCAGTAAATAACCTCAAAACATTCCTTTCGGACCTTGACCTCACCCAAATCTGCAATAGCCCCACACATGTCAAAGGCTCTACCCTTGACTTGGTTATTGCCAACCCAGAGGCCATTCAGCTTAACACAATCTTCCCATGTGATTGGTCTGATCATCATTCCATCACCTTCTTCATCAAGGAATCACTTAAACTACGCTCAGCAAACCTACAAGACCAAAAATATGGAAGAGAACCTAAAATACTCCCTCACAGACCTATCCACATCAGCCAGTGTCAGCCTCCAGCTCCCCCCGGAAAACCCAACTGATGTTCAAGCTTTGACACATTACTTTAACTCTATGACCACAATATTAGATACAACCGAGTCTCTACAACTGAAAAGGCTCTCCACAAAAGACTCTAAACCTTGTTATGATGGTAGACTCAACAAGGACAGACGAGCGCTAAGACTAGTTGAATGGCGATAGAGGTCATCACCATCCATGGACCACCTCAAACTGCTCAGATCCACCAGAAACTCGTACTATAAAAAGATCAGACATTCAAAAGCAAACGTTTTTAAAAATCAGGTAGATAAAGCCAAGAACCGACTCAAAAAACTATTTGAACAAGTCAAAACTCAATCTATTGGCGTAGCTCACCCTCCCCAGGCTGGACAATGCACTCTACCTCCTTCTTCACAAAAAAGACGGAGCTCCTAAAAACTGACCTACTTAAGGCCTTAATAGCTCAGACTGACACTCAGAAGGACACGCCATCTCACACTCTAGCAACCATAATCACTTGCACATCTAAGCTCGCTCTCAAAAATAACAACTCCTGGGCCTCCTTCACAACTTATAGTGAAGAAGCAATTCTAAAAGCACTCACGTCCTTGAAACCCTCCAACCACTTCTCAGACCCCCTTCCTGCAAACTACTTCAAAGACCTCATACCGGTGCTACTACCACTTTGAACAATAGATTATCAATGCCGCCCTACTCCAAGGAATTATTCCTGAAATTCTCAAATCAGGACAAGTTTTCCTCATCCTTAAAAAAAGACGGCGGACCACACAGACTTAAATAACTACCGACCAATTTCCAACATCCCAACCCTGGCTAAACTCCTGGAAAAATGTGTTCTCAGCCACTTAGACAACCACATCACCAATTTCTACCTGCTCAATAAATTCCAGTCTGGCTTCCGTGAAGGGCATAGTACTGAATTGGCTATGACCCACATAGTAGATCGGGCTGGACTGTTTCCATGAGGCACAGGGTCAGACTGATTTGCATATAGCCATGTCTGAACTGGGGTGGCAGAATGGGCTAAAGAACTGTGATGGATCAAACCCAGATCTTTTGACTGGGTGTGAGTGTTTGATTGGTTCTGATGCTCCGTCCATCACCACCCCCTTTTGTACCACTTTTGGCCACCATAAGGGTGGCAGGGTATGCTCAGACGTGAGTCCCTTGCTCACTTTGCCACTGGATTCAAGCAAGCCGGGCTGAAGATGGCTGGAATGCCAGAAACCGGTCCTCGGAAGCTTGTTTCCGGTCCAGGGAAGGCATGGCTTGGCAGTTCGGGCTGGACTGTTCCCATGAGGCACAGGGTCAGACTGATTTGCATATAGCCATGTCTGAACTGGGGTGGCAGAGTGGGCTAAAGAACGGTCATGGATCAAACCCAGATCTTTTGACTGGGTGTGAGTGTTTGATTGGTTCTGATGCTTCGTCCATCACCACCCCCTTTTGTACCACTTTTGGCCACCATAAGTGTGGCAGGGTATGCTCAGACGTGAGTCCCTTGCTCACTTTGCCACTGGATTCAAGCAAGCCGGGCTGAAGACGTCTGGAATTCCAGAAACCGGTCCTCGGAAGCTTGTTTCCGGTCCAGGTAAGGCCTGGCTTGGCAGTTCGGGCTGGACTGTTCCCATGAGGCACAGGGTCAGACTGATTTGCATATATCCATGTCTGAACTGGGGTGGCAGAGTGGGCTAAAGAACGGTGATGGATCAAACCCAGATCTTTTGACTGGGTGTGAGTGTTTGATTGGTTCTGATGCTCCGTCCATCACCACCCCCTTTTGTACCACTTTTGGCCACCATAAGTGTGGCAGGGTATGCTAAGACGTGAGTCCCTTGCTCACTTTGCCACTGGATTCAAGCAAGCCGGGCTGAAGACGGCTGGAATGCCAGAAACCGGTCCTCGGAAGCTTGTTTCCGGTCCAGGGAAGGCATGGCTTGGCAGTTCGGGCTGGACTGTTCCCATGAGGCACAGGGTCAGACTGATTTGCATATAGCCATGTCTGAACTGGGGTGGCAGAGTGGGCTAAAGAACGGTGATGGATCAAACCCAGATCTTTTGACTGGGTGTGAGTGTTTGATTGGTTCTGATGCTCCGTCCATCACCACCCCATTTTGTACCACATAGTAGATGACGCACTAAAAATCCTAGACCAGAATGAAACCTGCCTACTTATCCTTCTTGATTTATCTTCGGCCTTTGACACCGTCAAACATGATAATCTACTAGACCTCTTGAAATACAGAATGGGCTTGTCAGCACTAAATTGGTTTACCTCTTTCTTCCTAAATAGATCCCAAAGTTTCAAGGTAAACCAATCCCTGTCCATGGCCGTCCCAGTCACATTAGGAGCTCCACAGGGAACCTCCCTCTCACCCACACTGTTCAACCTATTCGTGAAACCGCTCACTAAGATCCCTAACTCATCAAAGATCCACTTTCACATGTACGCAGATGATACACAACTATATTTAAAGATAAACTCTCCGGATTACATCAAATCTTTCAATCTAACTCTACAAAAAAGCAGCCATGGTTGACTGAAAACCACCTCAAACTAAACGACCTCATAAATGAATTCCTCTAATCACCCCACCTAACCAACCAGCCACCATACAAGAATGGCTTAAACATCTTACAACGCTCAACTGCCAACCTCTTATAATCGATTCAGCAAAATCACTGGTAGTAACTCTGGACAGTAACCTAAACAGGCAAAAACATATTAGTGCTGCAGCAAAAGGAGCAAACTATCAGATGAACACCCTGAGGAAATTAAAACCCTTCCTCTCAGTATATGACTTCAAAATGGCAGTCCAAGCACTCTATGTGGACTCCCTAGAGCTACAACTGCCCCTCTAAGGCATCACTCAACTCAGCGGCTAGGCTCATCACAGGTTCCAAAAGAAACTGCCACATTTCCCCTGACCTCAAAGCACTTAAATGGCTACCCTTCAAAGCAAGATTCAATAAAAAATCGCCTGCATGACGTACAAAGCCCTTTATCACAACACCCCGAGGTATCCGGCCCAGAAAGTGGAGCTCTCGTGTGAAAACAGTTCCTCCAGGAGAGCCAGCAACCTTCTTCTGAAGCCTCAAAGATTTGCCTAGAAAAAAACATATAGCCGTGACTTCTCTGGAATTGCTCCAAGGATTTGGAATGCACTACCCCCAGAAACCATACTTAATCCCTCAAATGCCACCGTAAAAAAGAAGTTAAATCTCTTCTCATAACAAAACTCACTTGAACATTGTATCGGACTCTTCGAACAAATACCTGTAACAGAAGACATTACTTTGAAATACAATGTTTCTTTTGTACATTATCCCTTTTGTTAACTACCTTACTTGTAAAGCGCTCTGATACCCACAAAGGGTCATGTTCGCGCTATATAAAAACTTCAAAATAAATAAATATCTATATGTATATATATATATATATATATATTTATAAGAAACAAGAACGTTTTATATAAATATATATATTTTGTCTTCACTCATACTGTTCTCTCAGTAAAGAACAAGTCGTACTCCTGGGTCTATCATGAAATTGGTTCGAAACATAAAGATATATAAATACATAGCATAGTATAGTAGTGTTTCATGCTGAAATGTCATTTTGAAATGGTTTAATTAATGGGTGTTTAATGTACCTGTAGGAGTTAGAGTTCTATGTACAATATGTGCCCATAGTTTTGAATTCTCATAAAAAAGCCTGGACAGTTAATAGGCCTTTTCAGATCATATATATTGCGGTCGTCACTGGGTAGTTATGGTTAGGATCACGATTCCATAGGAAAAGCATTTTTTTGGTTTGCAAATAACTTTGGCGCCATTTGAGGAGTCTTCAGGAAACTTTCCCAAAAAGTCTCATCACCTCAGCTTCTTCTTTTTTTTTTTTTTTATTACATTTTTATTGAGATGAAACAGACATACAAAAACCAAACAAAACTTCACGAGGCAAAGGCACAGCGGAACATTAACATGAGGTCGTGCGAGCATAGCTCCAAAAGTACAGAGATACATAGTTATCAATGAAGGCGGGGATAGGGGCGGACAAGGAAACCAACAGAATCAACAGCAATAGGTGAAGGGTGAATGTCAATTAGGGGGTACGAAGACGTATCAATGGTGACATCATGTGGAGGGGTGCATATATGGCCACGATAGGCATTCCATTGGGACCAGATTCTGCTCCACTTCTTGGGCCGTCCCCGGGAAAGGTAGACAGTCTTCTCCCGGAACATGCACCAGTCCATGTGTTCTTTCCACTTGGATAAGGTGAGCGACCTATGTGAACCCCAGAGTTGGGCAATGTCTCGTTTCGCGACCATATTCCCAAGGGTCGCCCACACAATCTGTGCTGAGCTGTAGTCATTCGGCTCCCACACATTCAACAGACAGCGCCTGGCTTCGGGCAGCAGGGACACACCCGTGACGCCTTCCATAACAGCATGCACTCGGGACCAGAACGCAACCACCTCCGGACATTCCCACAGAATGTGGAGAAAGGTACCAGTCATACCACAGCCACGCTTGCATAGCCCATCCAATGAAAACCCCATTCGAACCAGACGAGGCCCGGTGACATACACTCGGTGGAGTATTTTAAGCTGAACGAACCGCAAACTAGCAGGAATGGCGACTTCCTTAGGCGAGGACAGAGCAGCCTGCCAGTCCTCGTCATCCAATTCCAGGCCGTCAGAACACCACAAGGCCCTGAGGCGAACCAACAAGTCAGCTCTGTTGTTGATGAGTTTTTTGTAGATCAATGAAATAGTGCTGTCGGGCACGTGGCCATCTAAAATACGGTCCTCCAGAGGGGAAGACTCGGGAATATCATCACCCGCAGTAAATACAGACAACAGAGCATGACGGACCTGGGCATACCGGAAGTATTCACTGTTACCAAGCTCATACTCCACTCTCAACGCGGCAAAGGGCTTGACATTACCCTTCGACCAAAGATCGCCCACTCTGCTGATACCAATCATATCCCATTTATCAAATCCTTTCGACCTCCACAGGCAGCCCAAATATTCCGAATCATACAGAGGGGTGGCTCGAGTGAACCTTCCACACCAACCCAGTGGCGCATTCGCATCACGCCACACTTTCACTGCGATCTTAGTGGGACCGGTCAAGGCTTCAGGGAGTCTCCCAGAGTATAACGCCCTGTTGAAGGTCCCTCCTGGCAGAATAAATTTATCCATAGAGAACGCCGGGGCAGGGCCTGGTGCGTAAGTCGCATGATTAATAGCACTCAACTGGGATGCCCAGTAGTAACGCCTGATGTCCGGGAGGGCTATACCGCCATCATACCACAGAAGCGTGAGTTTAGAAAGAGCAATACGGGCACGCCCATCCCAGACCAGTTGTCTCTGTAGGCTCTCAACAGCGCGAAAGTAGCCCGAGGCGATCGGGTCAAAGGAGTTCTGAAGAGCGTATAGGAAACGGGGTAAAGACATCATTTTGAAAAGCGCCGCTCTACCGAGGGGCGACAGAGGCAACCTACGCCAGCGAGCTACATCGAGCGTAAGCCGCTGAAGGGGGGGGTAATAAGTTAAGCTCGTAGCGCCTAGAGGGGTCAAGGGAAACATAGATCCCCAAGTACTTGAAACCGGTCTCAGCCACAGGAATCGGAAATCTACGCGGCAACGGAGGGAGCTCTCCAGCCAAAACGTAGACGCAGGATTTAGCCCAATTAATGACAAGACCGGAGTTCTTCCCGAAGGAGGTCAGAACATCAAAAAGTACATTAAGGGACTTTTATGGGGAAGTTAGATAGAGGAGGATATCGTCCGCGTATAGCGAAACACGATCCTCGAAACCAGGAGACCACCGGATGCCTCGCATAGAAGGCTCCCAACGGAGCCACTCCGCCAAGGGCTCCAGAGCGAGAGCAAACAGCAAAGGAGACAGCGGACAGCCCTGCCGGGTACCACGTCAGAGCGTAAAAATGCAAGACACTCTGCGATTAACGATTACCTGGGCCAGGGGAGTCTCATAAAGGAGTTTCACCCGGGCTATGAAGCCCGGCCCAAACCCGAACTTCGAGAGGGCCGCCCAGAGGTATGGCCATTCGATAGTGTCGAAGGCCATGGTAGCGTCAAGAGAGGCCAAAATGGCGGGTTCAGCAAGCGTCCCCGCTCTCGCGAGAACTCCGTGGAGTCTACGCAGATTCAAAGCAGTGTTGCGGTGCGGGATAAAACCAGACTGATCCGGATGGATCAAGTCCCCGATCACAGTCACCAAGCGGTTAGCCAGTAACTTGGCCAAAATTTTGGGTTCGGCGTTAAGTAGAGAAATCGGTCTGTAAGGAGTACAACGATCCTGTGGCTTACCCTCTTTGGGAATGACAACAATAGTAGCGAGTCGTTGGTCCAAAGGGAGGGAGCCAGACTCCAAAGCCTCAAGAAACATGTCCCTGATATAGGGCGCCATTTTGTCAGGTCGCAGCTTATACAGTTCAATGGGCAAACCATTGGGGCCCATCGCCTTACCTGAACGTAGGGAACGAATAGCCACCGCAACTTCGTCCGCCGTGAGCGGAGCATCCATGAGATCTCTGTCCGCGTCAGGAAGACGGGGCAAAGCAATATCGCGCAACAACAGTCGAGAGTCCTCCTCATCCCTGTCACAAACAGAGGTGTACACCATCTCGAAGTGGTCCGCAAAGCACTGAACGATCCCGGCTGGATCGGTGACACCCTCACCCCCAGGCCGCTCGATCACAGGGACCACACGATTGACTCTCTCTTTCTTGTCCAACCACGCAAGCAATTTACCAGCTTTGTCACCCACATCATACAGTCGTCCCTGTTGCTCCCTATACATCACTTTCGCAGCGTCAGTCACCAGAGCCTTGTAGTCAGCTTGTTTCAAAGCAAGGGAGTGCAACTTCTCACCAGAAACGCCCAACTGGAGATCATCCTCCAGAGAAGCTATCTCAGATTCCAAGCGAACAACCTCCACATGTGCAGCCTTCTTAGCAGCAGCGATCAAGGATAGGGACTGACCACGAATGACAGTTTTAAATGCTTCCCATAGAGAAACAGCAGAAGAAACAGACCCCACATTTTCATCAAAATAATGCTCAATATCTTTCACAAGTTCCGAGCGGGTCTTGGGGTTGTGAAATTGTGCCATGGATTGATAGGAGCAACTCTCCCCTCATCGCCCTCCCGGACCTCATACCGGAGCCAGAGTGGGGAGTGATCGGAAATACCCCTAGGGAGATGACAGATTTCTCTAATAGAAGAAGATTGAACCGCTGGCATTAAAAAATAGTCCAACCTAGAAAGACTGCCATGTGCCCCAGAATGGAAGGTATACTGCAACTGAGTAGGGTGCAGCAGTCTCCAGGCATCCACTAGTCCAAAGATCTCTAGCAAGTCACTCAACCACATTTGTGCCCGGGGTAGATCTCTAGGAGGATGACGATCAGATGCGCCAGAGACAACTGAGTTCAGATCCCCGCCCAAAATCAGGAGGCCTTCGGGAAGGTCCAACAGGACACTACAGAGGTCTGCGAAAGTTAAAGCTTGCAAACCCGGGGGGACATAAACAGATAGTATGGATAGCGTCCTACCCTCCCACCTACCAGTGAGCACCGCATAGCGCCCCCTGCCATCAAGTTTCACCTCGTCAATTACAAAGGGGAGAGAGGACCGAATGAGAATACCAGCCCCCCTGGAGCCAGAAGTAAACCCAGCGTGTGCCACCAGTCGATAACCACGCCTGTTCATAGCCTGACATGCATTGCCTATTAAATGCGTCTCCTGCAGAAGCACAATATCGGGAGAATGACGCCTAAGGAATCGCAAAACAATACTTCGCTTAATTCTGTCCCCTAACCCATTGACATTCCAGGATAACAGTCTCAACTCGCCACCCCCCATCCCCAAGAAGAAGACGGAGCCAGACCCACACAGACCCCCACGACCAGTGCAAACAGAGCAAACAATACGGTGCCTCGCGAGTAAACAGAGAAACACACACCCCCCCACAACCCCCCAACTCGAACATGTTGCACCCCCCACCCTGCACCCCTGCGTACGACTAATAAGCCACCCCCACTTGCAGTGTGCCTGTCGCCCCATATCTAAACTAAGCTACGAAAAGAACCCAGGAGGAGGAAGAGTCCCCGTTCACCCCCCACCACCCCCAGGCTAATATAGGCCTAACAAAGACCCAAGTCCAGACTCAGCTGAAACAGGAAACAAAAAAGTTCAGACGCCAGGGTCCACAGGTACAGTTCTCACTCCGCCAGGCCCCCGTCGGCACCCCCGGAGTGCTCAGCACGCTCATCTCTTCGAGGTAGGGAATCAAGCCAGTCACTGACACTGTCCGGTCGATCAAAAAAGAAGGCACGGTCACGATACTCAATCCGGAGCCTAGTAGGGAATAACAGGGCGTATTTGAGACCCAGGTCCCCCAGACGCTTCTTCACTCCCTGAAAACCAAGTCTTTGCTTTTGGACAAGCGGTGAAAAGTCAGGGTAGAAAGAAACGGAAGCATTCTCAAAGTTCACTGGGCCCTTATCCCGTGAGGCCTGAAGAACCGCATCCCGGTCTCGGAAATGAAACAACCTGGCAATGATAGGCCGTGGAGGGGCACCCGACTTAGCCTTCCCACCAGGGACACGATGGGCGCACTCAACAGCAAAGAACTTGCTGAGTCCGGTGGGAGAGAGGTAGTTGGTAATCAAGTCCTCCACCAAGAGGTCGACCCCCAGGATCACGGGATTCTCCGGGACACCAAAAAGGCGCACGTTTTTGCGGCGTGCCCTGTTTTCGTAGTCCTCGAGACGACGAGCCATCAGGTCATGGGAGGAACAGAGATTGCCGATTTCAGTCTGGGCCTCTACAACATCTGCGGTGAGACTAGAAGTCTTTAAGCCCAAGGACTCGACTCTCTCATTGGTCTTCGCTAGGTCCGCTCTAATCAGCGTGATGTCAACGGCCACCGTGTCGATCTTAGAGACCAGGGCATCATACTGCTGTCCCATAGAGGCCTGCATGTTGGCAATGGCAATCATAACGTCTTGCAAAGATGGTTCCGTAGACGCAGAGGAGAAAGTCTTAGGAGGATCCGCGGCGCGGCCAGCAGCGCCAGACGACCCCTTGGCCTGCGAATAATGATCCATAATGTTAGTCTGGGTCTGGCCGCCACGGAGAGCTGTCTTGGTCTTACGCTTCTCAAGCGGCGGTCCGGTGGCCATATTGGAAAAGGGACCCCAAAGGGGTCCCCTCGACCTGGTGAAAATGGCCGATCGTGAAATGGCCTGCAGACAACAAGAGCAAAACAGCCGATGATAGGCACAAAAAAACCCAGGCCTCGGGTGAACCGTCAGGCCAGTTCCAAAAAGAAGGGAGACAGCCAGCCGAAGATGGATCAAGGCTGAGCCTCCGCCAACAAGAGCCGGGAGTAGGAAACGAAACCGAAAGTCAAGAGGGGCCGACCAGGGGGGGACCCCTACTGCCGCTGTTGATCAACTACTCCACGGCCTGCCAAGCAACCGATCCCCCGGTTCGCCTCGGGGAGGGCCTTAAAAAGCAAAGACGATGCAAAAGTGGACCCCAGCGTCCAAATTCGAATTTTCAAAGAGTATTTAGATCAGCAAGGATGTACGATCAAAGGCCCGTCGTCGAAATTAGGATTTATGCAGGATATCCGTAAAGGGCAGCGCGGGTCCGGGGAGCTCTGTGCTCACGCGACCATCTTGGATGCCCGCGAAGCTCCTCCTCGCCCTCAGCTTCTTCTTGAAAAGTTTTGGGGTCATACATCAAGCAGGGCAAGAAAAAGGTGTGTTCAAAAATATCAACAACGATGTGGTGGCAGCCATCTTAGGACTTGGGACTCAGTCTTTGTCCTGGAATTTTTTTTTTAAGATATAATGGGGCATGGTAGGAGTACCCTGCCCATCTAGGTCTTGTGAGGTGAGGGGTCCCAAATGGACCTGTACTGGGGCCAAAACTTATTTTCCTTAAATGTTACCACAATTTTGGGCTTAATCCACAAATCAGAGGTACATTTTTTTTAAAAGGGCAGGCTTCTAAAGTTCCGAAAACAACCACATGGTGGGCTTTTTATCGCAAGTACCTGGTGCACAACATTATGATGATTTGTGTTACATCTCTCTACACCAGGTAGGAACCCCAATCTGCTATTATACCATATGTGTTACTAATATATATATATAAACAATTAACTTTATTTGTAGTGGACATCAGATGGTTGTCTCGGATGCACACACATGGTGGAAGCACAACTGATGTATGAAAAATGGGGGGTCACTGATTGGAAGTGTTACTGCTTGATAACATGCTCAGCTGTATATTTCACTTTGGCCAATTCCACTTGAATGTAATATATTGTGATTGTTGCCACTTGGCAATTATGCTTTTTATAGTTGAAATTATGTAGGGCGCACAATGGAAAAATGAGCATTTTTCTAATGCCACTTAGCTTTAATTTGAATTTAATTTATGCATTTATAATTTGTAATAAGCCACTTGGCTTAAACTATGTAATTTCCTTTCTTGCGGTGCCCATCTCATGATTAATATAACAATTGGCTTGGCAATTTGATTCACATTTTTACTTGTAGGTTTGCGCAATTGATTCTGTCTAAATTATAAGAATCATAGGTGTATAGCTTGTGAGCTTGCTGAGAACGCCAAAGTATGTCTTCTATCTTAATGATTCCATTCCACCCTCCCTGTTTTTAAGGGTGAGGCACTGTGTTTTCTTAATGTGGTCGTGACGAAGCACCAAGTGTGGGTGAAACGCGTTGCAAAAAAATATGTTTTTTAAACCATAACTGCAGAGTGCGAGCCTTCCTCTGATGACCTTTGTGTGTGTGTATATATATATATATATATATATATATATATATATATATATATATATATATATATATATATATATATATACATATGAGCAAGGCAGGGGATCCGGTTGAAACGCGTAACAGCACGATAATTTAATAAAAAGCACAAAAACTGAAATTGCGGTGTCAGTGTCCTGTTTCAAAAAGATATACTAGTGTTTGAATTGAGTATATATATACCGTGATCAAGGCATTTGCAATGCCGAAACGCGTAGGATTTTTGTCGTCTCTAAGATGCCTAAGGAATAAATTTTGATGCAAGGCGCAAAAGAATAAACAATAATTGTAAATATAACCTGTAAGGAGTGCGGCCAAATTTTTTCTGGGAAACCGGGAGCCGGGTGGAGTTAGTAGCGGCCTTGTTTCAACCGCAGGAGCAACGCACCGCAGACAAGCGCCACAAAAGCTGATGTGTGGAAACCGACGAGTGGAATATACATAAACATATATAAATAAATAAATAAATATATATATATATATATATATATATATAAATATCAAATGCCCTTGAGCTTACAGAGGGCACACTATGCTGTCCTCACAACTGCTCGCCACAAAACCGGATGGTGAGGACAGCATAGTGTGCCCTCTGTAAGCTCAAGGGCATTTGATATTTATATATATATATATATATATATATATATATATATATATATATATATATATATACATTTATGTGTCACTCTATGACTGAAAGGGAATTTTTTTGACTTAGACTGGGTGCTCCCTTGAGTCTGGGCAAAGCTAGACCCCTCTGAAGAGCTCTAATGAGAGCGAAACACGTGTCAGGGGTTGCTTTTATTCATTTCAGGTTGGCTTGGATGGTATTTACCAATTCAAAGCTGTAATACTGTGCCTGGAGTGGTAAAAGGCTTTGGCCATTTTACAGCTCGGCAAGGATAGGACTGTACTAATCCTATGCTTAAAAAACGTTGCTGTAGAAATGGTAAAAGACTTTGTCCCTTTCTATCTGAGCGTGGATTGCACTGTCCTAATCCTACGCTTAAAGACTTTGATAGAAAAGCAGACATTTGAGGTGAGCAACTTTAGAGTGTCGTTGGTGTTGAGAGTGCTCTATACTGGAGCTGCTTTCCACCTAAACTTGAGAACTAGCCAGAGTTCTCTGCTTTTTTGGGGGGATATATATATAGGGCGGACTTTGGAGCGGTGATTGAATGGCGTCTTGCACCGCCACTGGGCGTCTGAAACAACAGTGACGCGACTGAGCGCCAGCCATACAGACTGGAGGAGTATCGGATATATGCCGACCCATGCGCTGACTGTGACGGAACCTGGTGGCTGACGAGGGGTGTCTTTCACACCAACCATCCACACGACGTGGTGGCAGTGCCCAAGCTAGCGGCAATCGGGAATTGTGACAGCCGAGGTGTCCAAGCCATTGGATATGGATCCACCTATCCCTCTCTCCCTAACAACTGCCGCGCCCAATGAGCACCCACCTCTGTTATTTAAGGCACTGATCCGCACACGCTGTGTGTAGTACACGCGAGCTGGAAGAAGGCAGAACGCCGAAACGCATCCTCGAAACTTGTGTACTTTTAATAAATGGATTGAACTCACCCCGCGAGTGCGGAGTGTTTTTGGACACCGGAGCTTGTATTTTACTAAAAATGGTAAACATACTAATAGTCCGCTACCATTCCTATCTTTCTAATGAACAGTACTGTTTTTATTATCACAATTTTCAGTTATTTGCACTATTCGCATGTGGTAGCACTTACTTTTTAAGCCAATATTTATTGCTAAATTTTGCACATAGGCCTGTTTCCCGCTCATGGTATGTCAATTGTTGTTTTGATACAAGAGATATTTGATATGATGAAAAATTTGAATCTATATCAAGTATGGTGGAGTAACAGTTATTGTGTAGTAATTAGTACATTAATGTTGTTATCTCATGGAATTGCTGCTATATTTATGATTATATATATAGTTGTATTTATGATCAAAATTCACATTTATTTTGATATGCATATTTATATCTATTTATTTATTTATATATGATATATCTATTTTTATATTTATATATTTATGTATTTATACAATGCATTTCTATGAGTGACCGCCAGTGTATAAATGTATATATGTATTAACACAGTAATATTCCTTTTGACTATCGATTACATGAGCTTGTGTACTAAATAGACAGGCTTGGAGTTAGTTGCATTCATGCAGTAATGAGTTATGACAGTATGTCTTCTATGTCTAGCAAAAGAAAGTTTTTTTTTATTGGCACTAGCACTTTAAATGGAGCACATACGCCCCTACACGTTGTCATGTGATCAAGGCCGTGGTCGGCCGAAACGCGTAATGGTGGTGTGGTGGAGAGCAGAATAAAATAACCAGCACCTATTCCTGGGTTCGTCTCATCATTTCATTGTGACTGCTGTGAAGTTTTTTTTGCATATATATATATATATATATATATATATATATATATATATATATATTCACTGAAAAAAACATAGGTTTCAGGCCTTATATAGTTAGGAATTAGCTTTTAAAAAACCTTTGAAATTTACTCAAAAAACTATAAGTTTTAGGGGTGTTATAGTTAGCTGGACATTTCACTAATACAAAACCATTGAAATTGCTCCTATATAGTTAGTTATACTAACTATATTTCGCGCACCCACAATCCACTGCTGATGATGTCACATATTAGATCATTCATGACATGGTCAGTGACATCACTGATGACATCTCAAATGACATCATTGATGACATCATCCAGTGAATGTGGTTTGCTTCGTTATTTAAATATGCATTATATATATAGCAATTTGCATTGAAGAATGAGTGGATATATATAAATAAATATTTGGATGCAGGATTTAGTAGCAGTGTAATTGACTGTTTACTTGACCAATTTATAATGTCTCACTAAATATAGTGGATAGTGACTAAACTGTGTCACTATCCACTATATCACTTTGTCAGTTGTTGTGTAAACTGATTCTACAGTTGGTTACTAGCTATGTGAAAGTCTATATTAGTTATTGATTAGTTAACTGAGTATTTGTATGGTAGTGTGAAAGCGTGTGTGGTTCGGTGGGGGGGGGGTGACTGTCCAAAGATGTGTGAATAGTTGATTCAGTAGATATATGAAGTTAAAACTACATGTACTAACAGTTTGGGTGAGTGAATCTCTTTATGGGTGTGGTGATGAGCAAATATATTTCTCAATGGTACATGTCCAACAAACTAGAAAAATAAAAGGCAGTGTATGTGTCAGTTGTTGTATCTTAATAAGTATACATAAGACTCAATGATTGTGTGAGTGACTGTATGTTAAATGTAATTTATAGAGTGCACTGACACCGAAGCTTCCTGGCGCTGATAAACAGAACAGATGAGGGGGGAGCGGGGTGACAGATTCTAAGTAAGGATGGGGAAAAGGTAGGTTTTTAAAAATTTTCGGAAGGGAAGAGCAGGATTTGATTGGGAGAGGGAGGAGGTTCCATAGCACAGGAGCCAGGTAGGAGAAGCGACGGCCGCCGAATCTCTTGGTTTTACTCTTGAGGGTGATCAGCAAATCGCGGTGGGCAGAACGAAGGTTGCGTGTAGGACAGTGAGGGCGAATGAGGGCTTTTAGGAAGACTGGGCTAGGGCAGTGAAGTGCTTTGAAGGTGAGGCATGCCACCTTGAAGGCGGCCCTCTGATCAACTGGGAGCCAGTGGAGGCTCGTAAGCAGAGGCTTAGCTGATTGCCATCTGGGAGTTCCATGAATCAAGCGGGCCGCTTGATTCTGGACAACTTGGAGGCGTTGAATCAGAAATTGTGGCAGACCGTGGTAGATGGCGTTGGAAAAATCCAGACGGGAAAGTACCATCGAAATGACAGTTTGGGTAAGTGCCGCCGGGGGAAGAAGGTGATGAACTTTGCGGATCCTCCGAAGTTGATACATGCAAGAGGAGACCACCGCTCCAACCTGAGCCCTGAGAGAGAGCTCGGAGTCGATAATGACGCCCAGACTCTTTACTGTTTTTGCTGGGGTGGGGGGGGAGCCAAGCTCTGGAGGCCAGAACTGTGGGCCCCAGTAGGTGTGACTGAGTCCGGGAAGAAGGATCTCAGTTTTACCGGGGTTCAACTTCAATTGGTTCTGGTTCATCCAGAGTTGGATGTGAGTCATGGCTCCATGGAAGGTTTTAATGGCATGAGGTGAGTTGAGAGAAAAGATGATTTGTAGGTCGTCAGCGTAGTTATAAGTGACGATATCCCATTTCAGAAGTGACTGAATGAGTGGACGAAGATAAAGATTAAAAAAGGAGCGGGGAAAGGGAAGAGCCCTGGGGGACACCACATGATGTGAGGGTTTTTTTGGCAGTGTAAGGACCTAAGCGGACCGCCTGTGTTCTTCCCGTAAGGAAGGATTTGACCCACTCAAGAGCAACGCCCTGGATGCCCGCCTGCTCGACACGGTGGAGAAGGATGTTATGATCCACCGTGTCGAACGCGGCAGACAGATCCAGTAGGACGAGGGCTTGGGGGATTCCCGCGTTACTCCTGAGTGTGTCAAGAACTGCCAAAATAACGGCTT
Source organism: Lissotriton helveticus (assembly GCF_964261635.1). Taxonomy (NCBI): domain Eukaryota; kingdom Metazoa; phylum Chordata; class Amphibia; order Caudata; family Salamandridae; genus Lissotriton; species Lissotriton helveticus. Next base: position 11,667,721 of record NC_136064.1, read on the forward strand.
CTGTGGAGTGGGCAGGTCTGAAGCCGGCCTGGGTCGGCTCAAGATAGCAGGAAGATTCTATGAAGCTTGATAGGCAGCGATTGACGTGGGCCTCCATAAGTTTAGAGAAATAGGGGAGGAGGGAAATGGGGCGATAGTTAGACGGCTCCGCCATATCAGCACCAGGTTTTTTTAGGAGGGGTACCAGGATGGCCTCCTTAAAGGAGATGGGACAGATGCCGCTGCTAAGAGAGCTATTGAGTAGGTGTAAGATACTATCTGGTAAGTTAAGGCATATGCTCCGCAGGTCAGACGGTGGACAGCAGTCGTTCGGGGAGCCAGATTTCACGCGAGTGGCTAGTTCCGCCAAGGAGGTGGAATCTAGAATAGGGAAGGAGGTGAAGGTCGAGGGGTTGTTAAAGGAATTGTCCGGTGGTGGCAGTTGGGGGAGTGGAGGGATGGATTTTTTGATTGTAGAGATTTTTTCTAAGAAAAAGGAGTTCAGGGTGTCACAGGCCTCCTGGGTGGGGGTCTGGGCTGGGAGGGTTCTGTCGTCAGTGGTTAGCTCGTTCAAGACTCTGAACACCTCCTTAGATTTGTCGACTGCCAGGGAGATCCTGTTGGAAAAGTGTTCCATTTTGGCTGAACGGATAGCTGCAGTCTTCGCGTGCGGCCAGATAGGATTGTTTGGCTGAGTCAGAATAGTCATGTCTCCAGGTGCGTTCTAACTGGCGTGTTTTTAGTTTCCGGGCTTGAAGATCGTCGGAGAACCACCTATGAGAATTCCGGTGTCTGGTACAGGGGAATTTGACTACGGGAGCAAACAGGTCGCTAGCCGACTCAAGCCAAGAGGCCATGTCTTGTTCTAACCTGTCGATGTCGTTGGGGTCACGAATGACTGGGCAGGAGTCGGCCAGGGCGGTGACGAAGCCCTGGGAGTCGTATGAGCTCCATTTGTGGGAGAGGCCACCAGCCATCAGGGGGGCAGGGGTCTGACCGGCAGCCGTGATGGTGGTGTCCACCAGATGGTGATCAGACCAGGCACACGGAAGTATGTCTGGTGGGGACAACTCCAGGTTGCAGGTCCAAATCTGGTCCAAAACATGTCCCTTAATGTGAGTGAGTTGAGAGACATGTTGAGCGAGATTCAGATTTATAAGAGTCTCGAAGAACTCAGTAGCATGGGGGCCGGCGTTCGTGTCACCAAACCAAAAGTTTAGGTCACCAAAGATAGCAAGGTGAGAGTGCAGTGTAAGAAGGGAGGACAATTTTTCACTCATGATGGTGGATAAAGATGGCATGGAGTGTGGAGGCCGATATAAAAGAAGGAGAGTAAGGGGGCCGGTATCCGTTTGCACATTAATGAGTAGGTTCTCCACCTCAGGAAGGGGAAGAGAGTAAGAGGAAATGGAGTTCAGGCGTTTGGAGATGATGGCCGCTACCCCACCCCCAGGCCGGTCGCCGGGGCGGTCGGCGTGAAGAATGTAATAGTCGGGGGGGAGGGCCGTCAGGATATCTGGCAGGGATTCTGAAGTAAGCCACGTCTCTGTGAGTAAAAGCATGTCAGGGTTACAACTGGATAACAAGACGAAAATGTCCTCAGAGTGTTTTACTAGCGAGCGGGTATTCAGATATGATACCCTGATGGACGTGGTGTTCCTAGTCGGCATGGCTGGGGATGGGCGACCGTCAAAGAGGGGTTGGTCGGGGCGCATAAGGCCAGCAGAGGAGATGCGTTTCAGAGCCGTAGGGGGTGGCACAATGGCAGTGTTCTGAAGGTCTCTGAGTGCTTGAGGTGAGTATCTGATGGGATGGACAGCGTGACATGCCCTCAGGCCCGTCCTGGCGCCGACGGGTGCAGACGGGTTTGCCTTTGGCGCGCCGCCGGCGTGCCACCGGCGCGCCCGCTGCGCCCGTCCGCTGCACGGACGTGGGAGGCACATGATTTAAGTAGGAGGGAAGCAGGAAGGGGCGTGGCCTGTAGTGGAGGGGGCATGGCCTGACCAGGCTTCCCCAGAATGACGTCGCAAGGTGTGGCGGCCCGCGACAGCGTTTAGATCGGCTGTGCGGGGGGAGTGGTAGCGAGGGTGTTGCCAAAATGGGTAAGTTAAAAACACAAGAAAATACAATTTTTTAAAAGGTGCTCGTTGCTCCCGGCTTTCCGCCTCAGGAGTTCTCTCTATCTGCCAGCGCTTGGGGTTTGGCGCGTTTTTAAGGCGGGGGCGTGGCCTGTAGTGGAGGGGGCGTGGCCTGACCAGGATTCCCCAGAATGACGTCGCAAGGTGTGGCGGCCAGCGACAGCGTTTAGATCGGCTGTGCAGGGGGAGTGGTAGCGAGGGTGTTGCCAAAATGGGTAAGTTAAAAACACAAGAAAATACAATTTTTTAAAAAGGTGCTCGTTGCTCCCGGCTTTCCGCCTCAGGAGTTCTCTCTATCTGCCAGCGCTTGGGGTTTGGCGCGTTTTTAAGGCGGGGGGCGTGGCCTGTAGTGGAGGGGGCGTCGCCTGACCAGGCTTCCCCAGAATGACATCGCAAGGTGTGGCGTCCCGCGACAGCGTTTAGATCGGCTGTGCGGGGGGAGTGGTAGCGAGGGTGTTGCCAAAATGGGTAAGTTAAAAACACAAGAAAATAAAAAAATTTAAAAGGTGCTCGTTGCTCCCGGCTTTCCGCCTCAGAAGTTCTCTCTATCTGCCAGCGCTTGGGGTTTGGCGTGTTTTTAAGGTGGGGGGGCGTGGCCTGTAGTGGAGGGGGCGTGGCCTGACCAGGCTTCCCCAGAATGACGTCGCAAGGTGTGGCGGCCAGCGACAGCGTTTAGATCGGCTGTGCAGGGGGAGTGGTAGCGAGGGGGTTGCCAAAATGGGTAAGTTAAAAACACAAAAAAATAAAATTTTTCAAAAGGTGCTCGTTGCTCCCGGCTTTCTGCCTCAGGAGTTCTCTCTATCTGCCAGCGCTTGGGGTTTGGCGCGTTTTTAAGGCGGGGGGCGTGGCCTGTGGTGGAGGGGGCGTGGCCTGACCAGGCTTCCCCAGAATGACATCGCAAGGTGTGGCGGCCCGCGACAGCGTTTAGATCGGCTGTGCGGGGGGAGTGGTAGCGAGGGTGTTGCCAAAATGGGTAAGTTAAAAACCCAAGAAAATACAATTTTTTAAAAAGGTGCTCGTTGCTCCCGGCTTTCCGCCTCAGGAGTTCTCTCTATCTGCCAGCGCTTGGGGTTTGACGCGTTTTTAAGGCGGGGGTGTGGCCTGTAGTGGAGGGGGCGTGGCCTGACCAGGCTTCCCCAGAATGACGTCGCAAGGTGTGGCGTCCCGCGACAGCGTTTAGATCGGCTGTGCGGGGGGAGTGGTAGCGAGGGTGTTGCCAAAATGGGTAAGTTAAAAACACAAGAAAATAAAAAATTTTAAAAGGTGCTCGTTGCTCCCGGCTTTCCGCCTCAGAAGTTCTCTCTATCTGCCAGCGCTTGGGGTTTGGCGCGTTTTTAAGGTGGGGGGGGGCGTGGCCTGTAGTGGAGGGGGCGTGGCCTGACCAGGCTTCCCCAGAATGACGTCGCAAGGTGTGGCGGCCAGCGACAGCGTTTAGATCGGCTGTGCAGGGGGAGTGGTAGCGAGGGGGTTGCCAAAATGGGTAAGTTAAAAACACAAGAAAATACAATTTTTTAAAAGGTGCTCGTTGCTCCCGGCTTTCCGCCTCAGGAGTTCTCTCTATCTGCCAGCGCTTGGGGTATGGCGCGTTTTTAAGGCGGGGGGGGCGTGGCCTGTAGTGGAGGGGGCGTGGCCTGACCAGGCTTCCCCAGAATGACGTCGCAAGGTGTGGCGGCCTGCGACAGCGTTTAGATCGGCTGTGCGGGGGGAGTGGTAGCGAGGGTGTTGCCAAAATGGGTAAGTTAAAAACACAAGAAAATAAAAAATTTTAAAAGGTGCTCGTTGCTCCCGGCTTTCCGCCTCAGGAGTTCTCTCTATCTGCCAGCGCTTGGGGTTTGGCGCATTTTTAAGGTGGGGGCGTGGCCTGTAGTGGAGGGGGCGTGGCCTGACCATGCTTCCCCAGACTGACGTCGCAAGGTGTGGCGGCCCGCGACAGCGTTTAGATCGGCTGTGCAGGGGGAGTGGTAGCGAGGGTGTTGCCAAAATGGGTAAGTTAAAAACACAAGAAAATAAAAAATTTTAAAAGGTGCTCGTTGCTCTCGGCTTTCCGCCTCAGGAGTTCTCTCTATCTGCCAGCGCTTGGGGTTTGGCGCGTTTTTTAAGGTGGGGGGGCGTGGCCTGTAGTGGAGGGGGCGTGGCCTGACCAGGCTTCACCAGAATGACGTCGCAAGGTGGGGTCGGCACGCGACAGCGTTTAGATCGGCTGTGCGGGGGAGTGGTAGCGAGGGTGTTGCCAAAATGGGTAAGTTAAAAACACAAGAAAATAAAAAAATGTAAAAGGTGCTCGTTGCTCCCGGCTTTCCGCCTCAGGAGTTCTCTCTATCTCTGTATGGATAACTGTATACTTGTAATAATGATTTTATTATTCACTAAGTATGACTTACTATCTAAATGAATAGATGAAGTGGTGTTTGTATAAGTGTTTTGCTAAGTAAATATGTAAGTATGATCCATTGTTTGCATAAGTGAGTAGGATGACTTCATATGTGAATAGGATGTGTGCTGTTGTTTAATGTCGATATAGGTGTATAAGTATTTTTGATAGTGTTCTATTGTTCATTGACAGCATGTATGAGTGAATCTACAGGTAAGTGATTAGACGTGTGTATACATCTATGAATCACTGAGTGGATTTTTAGATACTTGTATTGCTGTGACAATGGATTCAAATATGATACTATAACACCCCTAAAACGTATAGTTTTTTGAGTGAATTTCAAAGGTTTTTTAACAGCTACTTCCTAACTATATAAGGCCTGAAACCTATGGTTTTTTCAGTGAATTTCAAAGGTTTTTTAAATGCTAATTCCTAACTATGGGGCCGATTAGGATGGCGGACGGACCTGCGTCCGTCCGCCACCTCAGAGGTGGAGGGACCGTCCGCAGGGGCAGCGGCGGTCCCTCCGTGCAAATTAGGATGTGACCGCCACCCTGGCGGTCGCATCCTGTATGTTTAACATTGCGGCGGGTGCTGCTTGAAGCAGCACCCGCCGCAATGTTAAAACTGCATGTTTTACATTTACATGTACAACGCGGCAGGCACCGCGCAGTGCCTGCCGCTTTGTGCATGTAAATGTTGGGGGGTTCCATAGGTACCCCCCATGTGCACTCCCCACCCCCGACACCCTGGGGACCCGCAACGGGCCCCCAAACACCAATGTCCAAATGCTTTTCCACGGCGGAAAAGCCGCCGCGGAAAAGCATGTGTCCATGCACATCCTAATTTGGCTGACGGTGTCTTGCAGACACCGTCACCAAAAAGCCCTACACACCCCACGGATCAGCGGCGGACGGACCAGCCGTCTGCCGCTGGTCCCACCGTAATCCCACCGCCATCCTAATCTGGCGGTGGGTGTTGTCTGTGGCTGCGGCCGTTAATCCGCATTCCTCCAGGCCGGCGGTGGCTTCCGCCGGCCCGGGGGATGCGGATTAACCGCCATCCTAATCGGCCCCAAAATAAGGCCTGAAACCTATGGTTTTTTTAAGTGAATTTGCAAGGTTTTTTAAATGCTAATTCCTAACTACATAAGGCCTGAAACCTATGGTTTTTTCATTGAATTTCGAAGGTTTTTTAAATGACAATTTTTAAATGTATTAATTGTTATTTTTTTATACTGATTTACTACATTTTTGCAGGCAGGTGTTCAGAGGGCACGCCCCCTTTTTACAACGTTCTGCAGCGCAAGCCCTGGCGCGTTTGCAGAGGAGGATCTAATTCCCCTTGCATATTGGGGGTTCCTGGGGGGCAACTAGCCCACCAGGAGCCTCCAGTATAAGCCATGGAGCTGCATTACAGAGAGGTGTAATGAGGCCACACCCTTTTTTACACCTCTCTGCAACGCAGCCCCCGGGCGTGTTTACAGAGGGGGAACTAATTCCTCTTGCATACTGCGGGTCCCTGGGGGCCAACTAGCCCACCTGGAACCTGCAGTATGCGCCAGGGGGCTGCATTGCAGAGAGGTGTAATGAGGCCACACCCTTTTTTACACCTCTCTACAGCGCAACCCCTGGCGTGTTTGCAGAATAGGAACTAATTCCCCTTGCATACTGGGGGTCCCTGGGGGCCAAGTAGCCCACCAGGAGTCTCCAGTATGCGCCAAGGGGCGGCGTTGCTTTGCCCCGGGCAGTGTGGGTTGGATTGTGGACCCCCCACACTTCTTTATCACTATGCCGCCGCGATTTGGTACCCCCGGGGGGTAATTTTTAAAAAACAGACCAGGTTTAAAAAAAAAAAATGTGGGCCTTTTTTGTCCTTGTGGGACCACCTGGGCAGGCCTAGGGTGTCAGGGTATATCTACCCTGCCCCCTTTTTGTGTTCTTCACGTTTGTTTTTCTGCTTTCTTGTGCCTCGGTCTATCTACACGCACACATATACACATATATATATATATATATGCATATATGCATTTATATATATGTATGTGTATATATATATATATATATATATACACATACATATATAAACATATATAATCTGCATATCTATATAAATACAAATATAAATGCATGCATACATATACATATATGCATACATATGCATGTTATTTACATGAAAGTTTGAAAAACACTATAAAAAGCAAAGCTAAAAAACCACCTCATTACAAACAGAATGGCTTTAACTTAAACGAGGGAGTGATCTATTGCATTTTCAATGCTTGTTTACTTTGGTTCCATCAAGAAGGCATTCAGATGTGTCACACATTTGCCATAAATTCTGAATGTTAGCACTCTAGTTGCTCATTATATCACTGTAGTAAAGCTACTGCTCACCAGGGAAGTCTGCTGCTGGTATTCAAAGTGCATGTTTCAGTCTGCATGTCATAATTTTTTTAATGAAATAGAAGAGGATTTGAGAAGTCACTCAAAATGTGCCCTAATTTTTCTTTCTGAAGCACTAATCATACTTTCTATGGCAAAATGAACCCCCTCATTTTGTTCCTTTTTAAATTAAATGTTTTCAGACTTACCACTTCATTCCAATCAAGATGGCTTCTGGTGTGCCATACTTTTGTCATAAGTAAGACTGTTAGCGCTCTAGTTGTTCTTAAGAACACTCCGGGAAGCTGCAGTAGAACACAAAGGAATCAACTGACAGTCTCTGTCTTTGTTGGATGTACATGTTTTACTGAGAATGTCAGACTTCATTCTCACATGACTGAAAAAGATAATGTGAATTTACAGAAAATATGCATTCAGTTTAGCTTATAGATCCCCTTCCAAACCACTGTGGGAAAAGCATGAGATAATAATTTTCTTTCAAACATGATTCGTGATATCCCAGCAGAAGGCTTTTTCACATGGTAAAATCACCTTAGAACACACCACAATTCCTAAAATGAGTATGGTACCATCAACAAATGATTTATAATGTAACTAAAGTCCTAAAACCTTCTATTAACTGCAATGCTTTTTAATGAAGTGCTATCATGTATATTGGTCCCAAGATGGCTGCCAACACTTCTTGGATGAAGTGCTGACAGCCAATCAGATCTCACGATGAGATGTGTGGTTAGGCTCCGCCCAGATATATATATTTTTTTGAAGTAATTTTTCGTAAAAACCACTGGAGCAATTTTCACCAAATATAGAAAAGGCACTTCTGTGTACCAGTCCCTACAATTTTGCAAAGTTTGGTGTAATTCCATTCAGTGGTTCGGGCTGTAGCCTTGTCTATTCGTCCTATGGAAATTAACATGGGGAAAACACGTTTTGGGACCCCCTTTTTTCATGGCCCCCGCATGACGAATCTTCCCGAAACTTCCAGGGAAGAAGCGGAGCGGGGCTGGCCTAAACTGTGGAAAATTACACGCAAATTCCTCAGCGGTCCCAAAGTTATTCCCAATAGAATGTTGCAGATTTCCTATGGTAGCTAGGTCCTAACTATATATACCTACTGGCTATTGCCAGTAGGTAATATATATATATATATATATATAGGATTTTCCTTTTAGGAAAGGATTAAAAACCTGGCTTTTCTCACAGTAACTTTTTTCTGCTTTTTCTGTCTCCGCTGTGTTATGTTTCTTTTAGAGTGAGGGCTCTTTGCCAAAGCGCCGGGACACTCCTAGGAGTAGCCGTGCGCTATAAAAGAGCATTTTTAACATAACATAACACACATATATATATATATATATATATTTTTTTTTTTTCAACCAATGAAATTGTCTAAAACAAAAGGTTTCTTTCCATGCCTACGGTGCAAAGCCTGTAAAGGTAGCAAGAAAGTATCTAGCTACCCAGGTAGAACGAATGAGAACGCACCGAATAGAGAGATCAGGAAACTTTTAAATTGTAACTCAGAGTACACAGTATACTGTCTGATTTGTCCCTATGAAAAACGATACATAGGGAGCACCATCAACCCCACAAAGCTAAGAATTTTAGAGCGCATGCGTGCTATAACTAAAAACGACAGGACGTACCCAGTGGCACGCCACTTTGCAGAATTACACCAAAGCAACAGGGATCTGTTGAAATTTTACTGCATAGATCAGGTCAAACGCTCAGAAAGAGGGGGGGACAGGATAAAAGCTCTACGTACTCTAGAGTCTAAGGGCCAGATGTAGGTAGGATTGATTTACCACTTCTTAAATACCGAATTTTACCGATTCGGTATTTAAGAAGTGGTAAATATGAAGGGGGGAGATGTAGGTATTTTCAGATGTGGAAATACCGAATCGGTATTTCCTATTGATTCCTATGGGCTGTGAAGGCCATAGGAATCAATGGGCAATACTGATTCTGTAATTACAGAATCGGTAAATACCGATTTTAGCAAGGGTGCAGGGGGTGTCACTTTGACACCCTCTGGCTCCCAAAAATAGGCATGTGCGCCATGTGGCACACAGACATGCCCTAAGGGCATGTCTGTCTGTCACATGGCTAGGTGTGTCACATGGCTAGGTGTGCATGCACACATGTGCATGCACACCTGAATTCGGTATTTTAACACCCAATTGGATTGGGTGTTAAAATACCGAATTTGTAGGGCCTTTGGGACTCTGAAGAGTCCCACCTACATATGGATTTACAGAATCGGTATATTTACCGATTCGGTAAAATACCGAAGTGGTAAATTTACCAAATCGGTAAATATACCGATTCTGTAAATTCTGACCCACCTACATCTCAAAAGCCAAATACCAGTCGGTAACGGCCGAATTCGGGCGTTACCGACCGGTATTTGGCTACCTACATCTGGCCCCTAAGTACATAATAGATCTCAAAACCATGACACCCTAGGGCCTCAATAATGATGAGGAGATGTGGGTCCATCTATAATGTCTTTAAGCTCTGACAAAGGGAATGAAAATGTCATGGACTAAACATCGGAGATGGAAACCTAGACAATCTGAAAATTTATAAAGTAAGAATAGAAATCAGCAACAGACTCCGCAATGTGAAAGACATTTTTTGTAAACCGAAAGATTTAGTAATATCTATGCCCAATTGGGGCGATAAAATACATACAGAAGAATGCCAAAGCCCATCCAGGGCGAAAACGAAATGAATGTAAAAAATAAGTTTGCACTTTATTATTGTTCAAAGCAGATAATAACCATGAAATGCTATCAGTTTGCTGTCACATGTTTTTAAAGAGGTAAAGCACTTGAGCACTTTATTTAAGAAACGCCATAAATAAAATGACATAATAGAATATATGTAAAGTAACATACTACTAGATGGCCACCACAATGAATGTGAAATGAACCATACCATCTTCTATGTCGATGAACAACAATGTGAAAATGTCTTTAAAATGGAGCGAGTTTAACACGCAAATTGACACTGACGAAGCTTTTTTAAGCGAAACGCGTCTGTTAAGGGTGACGGGGTTGCAACAAAATATACAAAATCGTAGACCTGTGTGCTGGCCTGTTTTCAGCCTTATTGGAGTGAAAAGTGTTCGAATATATATATATATATATATATATATATATATATATATATATATATATATATATATATATATATATATATATATATATATATTTAATGTGGGTCACACCCTACATTAATCGCTCTGAGGACTCGAGCTTTGGACAGGGCGTCAACAGAAATGAGCATGATGCCTGCGATATGAACTCCGTGACAAAGATCATTTCAGTTTGACTGCTGAACAATGCACCGGCTTCTTGCAGTGAGCGCAATATTTAACTGTGCCCAGTAAACAGGAATTTTTCCGTGTAAATTAAGCATACAAGTATAAGCTCCGGGTGCATTTCGGGACTTGTATTCCAAGATATGTCACGTGATGTTAAGACTGATTTAAAGGCGTGCACCAATGCACTTTGTGGTTACCTTCCTGTCCGTGACCAAGGCTTATCGCCGAAACATGTAGGTGAATGGAAGCTTACCTGTGCCGCTTTCCCTGAATAAAGCTGTTTTCCTCGGAGAAGGGCCTCTGTGATTTGGTTCATTTGCGAGATGGTGAGACGGGCCTCTCCGAGCCCACCTGTCAGAGGCCGCCCTGAAGGGTTGGAGGCTCCTTAACCGGAGGTGCTTTGTGGAATATATATATATATATATATATATATATATATATATATATATATATATATATATATATATATAATTTTTTCTACCACAACAGTATCCAAAAGGATTCACCACACACCATGGGAATGAATTCTGAATTTAAGACTTTTATTTGCAAATGTGCAATTTTCACCACTTCCACCAAAGCGTTTCAACCCGCACGGGGCTTGCTCAAACAAGGCATAGACAGGGCAATGTGATCGACTGCAGTATCCACTCTAATGGGTAAAAAAGAGAATAAGAAAAAGAAGGGCGATAATACCATCAGACTGATACTCAAATACAGTAAGGAGAATCACAAAATTATCAATATCCTCCAGAAACATTGGAATATCTTGAGGAAAGACCCGGATATTGGGAACAAAATAGGAGAGAGCCGCAAAGTAACATATCGTAAAGCACCTTCACTAAAAGACAAATTAGTCAAGAGCCATTTTACATCAAACTCCAAGAACAACTGGCTAGCGAACCAGCAAAAGGGCTTCACACACTGCACAAAATGCAAAACCTGCACAGTAGGCAAAAATGTGAAGGAAATTATGGACTTCAGGGGCAAAACCTTCAATATAAATGAAAGAATTACATGTGTAGGAGATTGAATGCCACTGCAGATTGCGATACTTAGGAAGCACCATATGCCCCCTTAAAAAGATAACTTTGGAGCACCTTAGAGCAATCCAAAATGGAGATATGAATAATGCCATCGCTAAACACTTGATCATACACCAAGAAACAGACTGGCATAACATCAGGTATTTTGGACTAGCAACAGTTCCCAAACAGGAGAGAGCAGGCAATAGAACCCTCAAACTGAGGAGACTGGAATTCAGGATGATTATCAGGTTCAGAACCAAGATCCCGCATGAACTGAACAGGGACGAAGTATTGTATACTCACCTGCAAAGCATGATACCCACTAAGAAGAGGGAACCTTTGAAGAAGAAGAACAATTGAAGATACAAAGAGGATGGCACATTATGCATGACAACCACAAGGAAGAGAGTATAGTAATATGGCCAAAACAACATCAACAGAGCACTAAACGTGTGAATTGGGGATAAATATGGACAGTGGTAGAAGCAATTAACAATAGAAAATTTGCCATAGCACTTAGCGTCCACAAGCAAAGGCATGTAGGGGCACTGAGCAGGAACGCTAAAAATGACATCACAATACTGATTGTAAACGATGAGAGAAGCCGGTACTGAGCCGATAATGGTACAAATGCTTGGCAGACCTCCCAGACAAGAGTGATGTAATGACCATCCCCCACATCGAGAAACGAATGCAAGCCATCAACAGGATGTGTCATGCATAATAACGAACTGCCATACTCGGTGCTCATAACTCTGCATTGAACTAAGGAACATACCTCAACACCCATAAGACACAGCACCCAAGAAACGTACACATTAACATTGGTAACCGGTTATGAGGAACCACATGTCTAAGAATGCCTCATTATGTGCACAAATGGGCCAGGACTACATAAAGTGAAAGCGATGATGGACTCACAATACCTTGAGCAAGACCTGTGGGGCTGAAATGCGTTGGTGGTGTTGGAGGTGGTGAGATTTGCTCAGTTGCAAATAAAAGTCTTAAATTCAAAAGTAATTCTCCTGGTGTACGGTGAATTCTTTTGGATACTGTTGTGGTAGAATAACTACATGAGGGCCAGCCCACCCTCGACACCGCTACCACGGACTGATTGGTGGCTAAAATATATATAGATATGTATAAAATATTTAAAAAATCAGAACCTCGGGGGGAGGAGCCAAGATGGCGATCGGGATGGCTGCATAACCGCTTGGCTCCGTGAGCCCTCCCGCCCCGCACATATATCCTGGCGATAAACCTGAGCAGTATTTGCCAATTTAAGTAGGTGAAGGAAAGCATTCACTTACCATCTGCTTTTGAGGCTCCACCGCGCAGTAGACCCGAAGAAATGTCCCCGTCTCTTTGGCGGCCTTCGAGGTGCTGAGACCGGGATCTCGAGTGAGGAGAGTGTCCGGCCGTGATTGCAACACCAGCGGCCTCTGGTTGCGATGGGAAGCCGGTCGGAGAGAACCTGAGATCTGCGAGCCGGAAGAGATGATACCAACCCACTCCCAATGGTGGGTTGCCCTGCGGGAGGTGCGAAATAGCTGGGACGGAGAGAGTCCATGATGCCCAGTTCCCCTTCGGTGTGATACCCGGTTATGTTAACAGCCCCCCCCTGGGAACCGGTGGGCGACTCCCGGGCAGCAGGGAGCTTGTTTAGCCTTTTGGTGACTCTCCTTTCTGCTGCCTGCCCCGACTATTGAGATCCCGCTGTGAATCCTGCTGAGTCCAGGAGTCGGACCCGATCCTGAGGTGCGGTGGAGGGGAAAGAGAACGTGACGGCTGAAATGGCGGATGATACTTTCCCGTGCACCCCTCACCCGGGCAGAGAAACCGGTGCACAAGAGAATCCCGGGGTCTGGCTACGCGAGAAAACGCCTACGCCCAAACATATACTGGCTGCACTAACAACCCTGCAGACAGCCCTGATCCAGGAGGCCCAAGAATTGGGACAAAGGATGGCCGCCATTGTTGTCCCGCCATCTTGTAACGGCACGGATCGCTCTCAAGGAGGCGCCGATGTGTCTGCCTCTGCTTCATCGACGTATTCCCCGGATGAGTCTACATTCTTAGAGACGTGGATAGATTTGGTTCATGAGCTTACTGTGGATGCACCTGTGGCGCATGTGATTGTTTCACCGGGGCCTTTCTCTGATCGGCAAGTGGAGGAACAGCATCGATACACGGCTTGGGCGGCCCCGTCGGGATTTTGGCGCTTCCCGCATCGTGTGTTTCCCTTTCCGTGTCTGGCGGGACTGTGTTCGGACTTGAGACTGTTGGCGGTGTTGACATTGTCACAATCAGACTTCCGCCATGCATCATCGGCGAAATTTCGATGGCTGGGATCCTATGGAGCGGCGACACTGCCTGACCCTCCCGGTGCAATCGGACCCTTTGTGCTACTTTGTATCCCGTTTGAGGGATGGTTCAACGTAGGTACTATTGACAGACGAGGCCAGGGGTGAATTAGCTTGGAACATGGAGGGACTCATGGTTGGTTGATGTTGTTTTGAGGGGCGCTTAGCGGGGATGTCATTGATTGCGTTCCATGTGATTGCTGCTACTTGTACTTCTTCTACCATTACTGTTTATACGATTTTTGCACGCGGAGGTGGGAGGGGCCGGATAACCAAATCGAGGGCCCTTCTCCTGTATTTTTTCTCTTCTTTTTCTCTTTTTCTTCTCTGTATTTCTGGTCTCTTATTTAGGGCGACAGGCACGCTGCTGGGGGGGTAGGTCGTAGCCTTCTGCAGGGGTGCAGGGTTGAGGGTTGGGGGATGGGTTTGTTATTTTGTTCTATCTTTGTTTCTATGGCCCTTTGCCCTTTTCCTTTTTCGATGGCGTCGTCTTCCATGTCTCCCATATTGTGTTTCGCCTTCAGGGGTGGGGCTAGTTCGCCATGATTGCTTTGTGTTTATTGCATCTATCCTGACTCATCTACCCCCTCCCCCGTCTCTTTCAATCTATGTATATCACTGGCGTAAAATCCTTTGCTTTTAGTTAGCTGTATTAGGGTGTGTGTGATTATGCAACATTGATTTTCACTTTATTTTTCGTTATTACAAAATGAACCGTCTCAGATCCTTATTATCGCATGGTACTTTAATTATATGATATATCCTGGATGCTACTCAGCTTTTGAACTCCGGACCACTGTATGTTTTTATACTACATTACTTTTTAATCGATTTGAATAGCGGCCGGCGGGATTGGTTGTAGTCCCATGTTTGTATCTCCGTACTATAACAATAAAGGTTCTTTAAAAAAAAAAAAAAATCAGAACCTCTTCGTTCATCTTAGAAATGAAAGACTGCGCACATCTACGATTCTGCAGCAAATGCGATTTATTGTGATCTTGGCTGCACCAACGTGTTTTTTGCTATAGCCTTGCTCACAGTACTGTGGGTAAGCCATTTCTTGAGTACTTATAATATTAACAGTGAAACGAATGGAGACAAAAAACAAACTGCAAAATGGTCTAACTATCACTGGTATGATGTCAGCCATTTTGAAATGTGCAATATTGAAATACAATCAATGTTTTTAAATTCTATAATTCAACTGTTACAATTTATACCACAATTAAAGCAGTAAGTCAATAATTATTATGATTCATGCCACAAAATTGATGCCATGTACAAATTAAAATAGAAAGCAAATTATTTTAGTGATTAACATAAACAGTGGACTACGACATGATCTAACTATCCCTTATTCCAAATACAACCATTTTATAATGTGCATTCTACCTGAATAAATGTCTGCATTTATCTAAAACTGTATACAAATAGATATAATATTCATTTTGACTGTAGCTCAATGTCTCAAACTAAACCAACACAAATGTTGCCCCTGTAGCTCAACATTCTCCAGGTTCTCACAATGTAATATTTGGATTAATGTAATCGAAAACTTTTACTCTGATAGACTAATTATCTGCCCCATGTATGAATATATTTCCAATTAAGGCTTGGGATTACAGCCAAATATATCATTTGTATCCAGCTCAAATGGGCAAATGTCCTCAGAACACTCATGGGACATTTTGTTCAAAGATGACTAAACTCCACAACCACTATGAGTAGGGCCCAAAGTGATGGGGTTCTCCGGGCCTCTAGAAGGCTCAGATAGAGTGGCCATGTGCTCCCCTCCCCTAAAGAAAATGTTGCTGCATCCCCACTGGCCGTGGCCCACCCCAGGGGGTTTCTTCTTCAAAAAAGGGAGGTTAGCTTTTTCTTAATTTTATTACAGATCCCTGGATCCTACACAAATTTGCTGTAAAAAGGTTTTTTTTTTTTTTAAAGAAAATTGGCCGCAGGTAGTGAGGGGGTTGTCTCCCAGGGACTCCCCCCCTCACCAGGCCTAGGGAGGCGGGACCACCCTACCCTGCCCCCCATATTTTATTAACTTACTTCAGGACATGGCTCTGATTACCTGAGTCCTAAAATGGCTGCCATCACATCTTGGTGATGGGATGGCAGTCAATCAGATCTTATCTCTAGATTTGTCAGCTCTGTGGATCCTTTGCGGTGTGATATTAAAACGTAATTTCCCAAATCAAATAAAGCACGTTTTCTGGACGAGGAGCTAGCTTTCTGACAAATTTCCTGTAATTCTGTTAGATGTGCCTAATTTTCCTATTAAAATTACAAAGCGAAAATGATTTTTGGGACCTGCCATTGTTCTTGGCAACCTCTTGATGGATCACCCAGAATCTTTACAGGAAGTAGTTGTGGTGGATGAACATTTTTGGAAAGTTTCATGAAGATTTGTCAAACTGTGTCAAAGTTATTAGCAAACCAAAAAATAATTTTCCCATGGAAACGTGGTCCTAACTACCACTAACCAGTTGTGAGCACCATATATATGCTCTGAACAGGCATGTTAATCCTCCAAGCTTTTTTTATGATAATTCAAAACTGTGGCCACACATTACAAATAGAACTCTTCCCCCAGCAGGTGCATAAAACACCCATTAGTTAAAGCAACTTATTTGAAGGCTATATCAATAAAAAACATACAGTCTATATAGAGTATATTGGCTGTTTAGACCCTTCACAGTCGTATTTTAGACCTATGTACAGCACAGAGTCAACATTGATAGAGGTATCAGATCAAATTAGAGATTCTCGTGATCAACACCAAGCTGTATTGCTAGTGCTGTTGGATTTATCCGCAGCTTTTGATTCAGTGTCTCATCGAACTCTGCTGAGAAGATTGGAGGAGATCGGAATTTGTGGACGAGCCCTACAATGGTTCTTGAGTTTCTTAACTCACCACACGCAAGTCCTCAATTTAGGTGCTTTCCAGTCGCGCACTATGAACATCACCAAGGGAGCGCCACAGGGATCTTGTCTGAGCCCTACGTTGTTCAATACATACGTGGCACCCCTTGCAAAGATTATTAGAGAATTTGGTTTCCGCCCTATTTCATATGCGGACGATTCCCAACTTCTCTCATCTTTTAATAAAAGCTCTTTAATCACAAAATCAAATTTTTCGGGGGGCATGAAAGCTATTTTTCAAGGATGACAGAAAATTCTCTCCAGCTAAATGCTGGAAAGACTGAGATTATGCTCTCTGGTAATGCTAATTTACTCTGGTCCACACAGTGGTGGCCTGCAGATTTGTGCCTTGCCCCTATCCCTAAGAGGGTGGTAAAAAATGTAGGTGTGCATTTAGATCTAGCCCTGTCTTTGAAGGATCAAGTTGTGGGTTCCTGCTTCCATGTGATGAACCTTTTGCATAGAATATTCCCCCTTCTTCCACTTTCTGTACGTAAAGCCTTGGTTCATTCACTGGTTATCAGTAGTCTGGAGTACTTCAACAAACGTTTGGTCGCAGCTAATGAATCATTACTGAATAAATTACAGGTAGTACAGAACACAGTGGTAGGTATGGCTTGTCACAAATATGCCTCCTAGAATGGCCTCCCTCCCCCTCTTGCAACTACTTCATTGACTGCCCATTCGCCAGAGAATCAAGTTCAACATTTGCTGTATTGTACATAAAGCCTTAAATAGCAAAGGACCCAGGGGCATATTACCACCGATTAGCGATATTTATCGCTAACGAGGCTTAGCAACAAATTTTTTAACGCTAAGCATCGCCGAAAATTATCACAGAGATAACTTGCTATTAGCAAGGTTAATCTCAGAAGTGATAAAAATCCTCGCGCTAACTGCCAAATGAGAGAATATAGCTGGAAAACCAACGATAATCTCTCGAGGTTTGCCGTTAGCTTGATGATAGGGGCTCACAAACTTAGCCATGATATCCACCTTCCATAGGATATCATGGCTAAGTCAGGAAAATACCAGGTGTAAAAAAAGCAGTGCTAACCGCGGTTAGCGCTGCTTTTTTTTATCACTAACAGGGTTAGCGAAATCCTTGATAATAGGAGAAATGTCGCTTAACAACATTTCTCCTATTATTTTTCTCTGGAACGCCCCCTTTGCATCTCATTAGAGATGCAAGGGGAAGCGTAGAGAAAAAGGGTGCTAACTTGCGAATTTGCGTGTTAGCACCCTGTTGCTGATAGGGAGATAATTTTATCCCCGCTTTCTTGGCTTTTAAAGCCAAATAAGCGGAGATAAATCCCTTGATAATATGCCCCCCAGTTACCTAGCTGATAAACCTATCCCTTCCCAACTGGGTAGGGCCTTATGCTCTGGAGAGAAATCTCTCCTTATCATTCTCCGCTTCAAGAAATCCCATACAGGAGGTAAACCCTTCTCCTCTATATAATGGAACCAACTGCCCCTTAAACTTCGAAGATGCAATGATCTTTCGATTTTTTGGAAACTCCTTAAAACTGAACTCTTTGCCATTTAATTCTCTGCAGGTTCTGCTCTTGTACTGCTCTAGCACTGAGATGAATTTGAATTTGAATTTGAAAGTATTTATAAAGCGCTCTGTGGCCAAACGGCTTCCTGGCGCTGTGGGAGAGTCTTTTACAGGTGAGCATAGCTCCCAATCAGAAAATGCTTGGGAGAACAGGTGGGTTTTGAGTGCTTTACGGAAGTGCAAATAGACAGTAATGGATCTGATGGTCGGTGGAAGACTATTCCAGAAGCGGGGAGCCAGGATGGAGAATCTGGAGCCACCTACTCTGGACTTACGGAAGCGAGGGACACAAAGGAGTGCCTGGCTAGAAGAGCGGAGATTGCGGGAGGGTAGGTAGTGAGTGATCATGGTATTAATGAAGGCAGGGGCCGTGCGAGCCCGGGCCATGAAGACCTAGCAGCCCATCTTGAAGAGGGTTCTCTGCAGGATGGGGAGCCAGTGAAGGGACCTAAGAAGGGGGGTAGTGTGATGAAATTTGGGAAGTCGATAGATAAGGCGAGCGGCATGGTTCTGGATGGACTGGAGGCGTCGCAGCTCGTAGGCGGGTATGCCCGCGTACAAGCAGTTCCCGTAGTCCACCCGTGAAAGAACCATGGCCAAGACTATAATCTTGAGGGCATCAAAAGAAAAAAAACGGGAAATGTTACGGATAGTCCTTAGGGATAAGAAACAGGATGAAACCACAGAGCTGACCTGGGGGCGCATGGAGAGGTCCTGGCTGATTTTAATTCCCAGGGTTCTAACTGAAGCGGAGGGAACCGGGGGAGACCAAGAATGGAAGGCCAAAAGGCAGGGGTCCATGGGCTGGTTGAACCCCCGGTCAGATCAGCTCAGTCTTATCCGGATTCAGTTTTAGGTGGTTTTGGTTCATCCAATCAGAAATAAAAATGAGTGTAGTTTGGAATTTAAGAAGGGAGTCCGAGTCGTGGGAAAGGTCAAAGACAAGCTGAAGGTCGTCAGCGTAGTTGTATACGGAGACCTCCATGTGTGACAGAGAAACAATAAGGGGATAAATATAAAGGTTAAAGAGGAGGGGGGAAAGAGAGGAACCCTGGGGAACCCCACAGGACACCAGACGGGAGGGGGCAGAGAAACCAGAGAGTCAGACAGCCTGCGTCCGGCCTTCGAGGAATGAGGCGAGCCAGGAGAAAGCGGTTCCCTGGATGCCAGCTGCCCTGACACGGTCGAGAAGGATGGAATGGTCGGCCATGTCAAAAGCAGCTGACAAATCAAGAAGCACCAAGGCTTGGGGGGAGTTGGAATCAGCCTTGCTCTTCAGTTCATCAAGGACCAAAAGGACCACAGATTCGGTCGAATGGACCGGACGAAAGCCAGCTTGACGGGAGGCCAAAAGGTGGTTGTCCTCGATGTAGGCCGAAAGGCAGGAGGTGATGCGGCTCTCCAGGATCTTGCCTAAGTAGGGGAGCAGGGAGATGGGCCTGAAAGTGGCAGGAAAAGTGGGGTCGGAACCGGGCTTTTTTAAAATATGGATAACTGTAGCTGATTTAAAGGAAGCCGGAACTGTGCCCTGAGAAATGGAGGCATTGAGAAGGGAAATGGGGGGATCAGGGCAGCCAGAGAACAGTTCCCTTAAAATGCGGGCCGGTCCATAGTCGGCTGGAGAGCCTGACTTAACTTTCCTTAGCAGAACAAGGAAAGATTCCTTCGAAATGAGTGGGAAATGGTGGGGAGAGGAGGACAAGGGAGGGAGGGAAGGAAGGGAAAGGGACAAAGAAGGCCGGGAATGTTCCTTTTGATGTTGGCGATCTTCTCAAAAAAGAAATCATTCAAGGAGAGGCAAAGGGTTTGGGATGGGACAGGATGGGGGTTGACTCTATCGGATGCAGCCAAGTAATGGAAAATAGAGAAAATCTCCTTTGGTTTATTGGCTGCTAACAGTATTTTACCAGAGAAGTATTCTAGTTTGGCTGAAAGAATGGCTCTCTTATAGTTGTTAAGGAGAGACCTATATCGAGCTCTCAGGGAGGGGCAGTAGTGGCGACTCCACTGACGTTCTGACTGTCTAAGGGCCAATTTAAGGGCTTTGAGATCGTCAGAAAACCACTTATTGGCTTCATGGAGGCGGCACGCCTTAACCCTCCTGAGGGGGGCAACTGGATCACAAGGTGCAGACAGCCAGGTATTGACAGCATCGACTTGAAGATCGAGGCAGAGATCAGATAGATTGGGGAGGGAAGTCGCCAGGGAGGAGCAAAGAGTGTTGAAATCCACCCAGTTCCAGTTCCGTGCCAAGATGTTCTTAGGCAGAGGGGGCTTATCAGCTACTCCAAGGTTAATGGAAAAGGAAATAAGCGAGTGGTCCGACCAAATACAGGGAAGGATGGTGGTGGACGATATAGTTCGGCTAGCCGACCATAACTGGTCAAGAATATGACCATGTACGTGAGTGGGGGAATGAATGTGGGATATGAAATTGAGGCCGCACAGAGTGTCAGAGAGATCTTTAGAGGTCTGATTTTCCATGGGGTCTCCAGGCCAGTAATTGAACTCGCCTAATAAAAGAACTGAAGAGTTGTTGACCACGAGAGTAGCCAGAAACTCCTGTAGTGCAGGCACAAAGTAGGGCATAGTCTGGGGGGGACGATATAAAAGGACTACAGTAAGGGGTACCAAAAGATTCATTGATTGGGCCACTATAAGGTCAACATTGGGTATGGGGGATGGGGAAGTGGGTGGAACTGAAGAGTGGATCGGATGAACATGGCCACGCCCCCACCGACCTTCCCGTCGGGGCGATCAGCCCGAAGGGCATAGGAGCAATCGGGGAGCGCAGATAAAACATCATGCAGTGAATCTGCAGAGAACCAGGTTTCCATAAGAAACAGAAAATCAGGAGTCTCAGTGTCCAAAAGGTTGAAAAGTTCCAGCTGGTGTCTGGCCGCTGAGCGGGTGTTTAAGAGGTAGGCTGAAGCCGTGATAGGTGGGCAGGAAGAGGGAGGGAGAGGGGAGAAGGGAGAGGGAAGGGGGGCCAAAGGGACGGCTGACAGAGGCCCAAGCAAGGGGGCCGGGGAGGGGGGGCAGAGATTTCAAGAGCAGAGATGCGCTCAAGCGTAGAAGGACTAAGGGACCAATTGCCTTGAAGAGCAAGAAGATTTGCAGAGTTGTAGATTAAAAATGGAGTAGGGTCTATGGCCCCGGGTCCCGACCGGTCGCAGACAGGCTTGCCTTAGGCGCGCCCGCTGCGCGGACGAGAAGCCATCTTCCTTATGTAAGGGGCCCGGGAGGTGACGCAGCAAGGGGGAGGAGTCGCGTCCCTCCGCTCAAGCGGCACAGAATTGCCGTGACGGAATGGGGACCGATCAGGTGGGTACAGAGGGGAAACAAGTGCAAAACAAAATGTTTACAATTCTGCAAACAGATTCACCCCCCGTTATTTTAAAAAGTAAATTAGCACCAAAGCGCTACACAAGATTATAAAAAGATTTTAAGGCTAAACGGTTTTTAAATCAACCGCACTAGCGCATGACTCTCGTTGTAAAGCACCACTCGCTACCAGCGCCAGGCTCACGCTGCTCACACCAGGGCGGCGATTTCAACAGGCGCCTATGTAGGCAGCAAGGGGGAGGAGTCCCGTCCCTCCGTTCAAGCGGGACAGAATCGCCGTGACGGAACGGGGACCGATCAGGTGGGTACAGAGGGGAAACAAGTGCAAAACAAAATGTTTAAAATTCTGCAAACAGATTCACCCCCCCAGTTATTTTAAAAAGTAAATTAGCACCAAAGCGCTACACAAGGTTATAAAAAGATTTTAAGGCTAAACGGTTTTCAAATCAACCGCACAAGCGCCTGACTCTCGTTGTAAAGCACCATTCGCTACCAGCGCCAGGCTCACGCTGCTCACACCAGCGCGGCGATTTCAATAGGGTCCTATGTAGACAGCAGGGGGGAGGAGTCGCGTCTCTCCGTTCAAGCGGCACAGAATTGCCATGACGGAACCGGGACCGATCAGGTGGGTACAGAGGGGAAACAAGTGCAAAACAAAATGTTTAAAATTCTGCAAACAGATTCACCCCCCAGTTATTTTAAAATGTAAATTAGCACCAAAGCGCTACACAAGATTATAAAAAGATTTGAAGGCTAAACGGTTTTCAAATCAACCGCACTAGCGCTTGACTCTCGTTGTAAAGCACCACTCGCTACCAGCGCGAGGCTCACGCTGCTCACACCAGCGCGGCGATTTAAACAGGCGCCTATGTAGGCAGCAAGGGGGAGGAGTCGCGTCTCGCCGTTCAAGCGGTACAGAATCGCCGTGACGGAACGGGGACTGATCAGGTGGGTACAGAGGGGAAACAAGTGCAAAACAAATTGTTTAAAATTCTGCAAACAGATTCACCCTCAGTTATTTTAAAAAGTAAATTAGCACCAAAGCGCTACACAAGATTATAAAAAGATTTTAAGGCTAGACGGTTTTCAAATCAACCGCACAAGCGCCTGACTCTCGTTGTAAAGCACCACTCTCTACCAGCGCCAGGCTCACGCTGCTCACACAGAGATGCCCCTTCGGGAGTGATTCAGGCGCTCTATGAATTTTTTCTTTAAATTAATTAGTAGACCCATTCTAGAGTCCCAATACAAGTAGGCCAGTAACACCTGTTGGTGGGAGCTAGGGGGGCTAGGGGCACCTTCGCCAAATATTCGAGGGGGCAATTTGGGGGACAAGGGGCACCTTAACTTGAGGCAGGGTGCACAAGAACGCTCCTACTTGAAATGAAGGAATAAATATATGAGTCATGGAAACTAAGCCAAAAGGTTTAACAGATGTATTTAGAAGATACAAGTTCAAGAAAAAGGCATTTAAAATACATAATACAAAATACAGTGACCTCCATTCATAGAGTCTTACCAAACAGAAGGCACTTTTATCTAATTCTCAATAGGACCTAGAAGGCATTGAAATCGTTTGAAGAGAGACACTTCAGAAAATGCAACATAAGATGTGCAGACTAAAAACCTCAAAGACTCATTTATAAATTCACTATGAAAAACATAATTTAAGTCAAGGAAATTGTTCTCAGAATGCAAAACAGATTTGATCTACAATGCAGAGAATACTCATGTTTAAACTTAAAAGAAAGCAGCCTTGCAAGTGTAATATAAGAATTACATTCTTAATAAGAAAACACCAATTTAGAGACGAAATAGCACACATAGCTATATAGCAAATATATTGGCAAGTTACATTGTATCTTAAAAACAAAAAAAACAAGAGTTCTTGGGGAGCACCCACACCCGCCTGCCATCTACTAACAGACGGGTGGGGTAGTATGACGAGAAGTCTGTGAGGTGTCCTTTTATACTCTTTAATACAGTGAGAAGTGCCTACAGCAACGTCATCTCACGCCATGTCTTGGTTGCCACATCCATCACCCTGGTCTGACGTTCTTGTGGTGGGAATTTCTCTATTCTCATGTTCAGACCCAGGATGTGGTGTGCTATATGTCGACAGGATAGAGAGAGAGACAGTGAAGTTTGCGCACATGGGAAGGGTGGGGGCCATCCAGGCCGGAGCAGAAGAGCCTGGCAGAGAGAAGCTGGCTGAGATTTTGGGTCAGACGGGCTTAGAGCCTGCTGTTCAGAAAGATGGCAGAACTCTGGTCAATTTAACAAAGCCTACGGATGGAGGCAGCAGGGCCTATGTAAGGGCTTCATGCTGGCTGACGTGGCAAGGATGGCCCAGGTGTGGGCAGAATGAGCCTGGGGGTACTACATGATAAAATAGACCCTGCGTCGCACCGCAGGGGATACTTGGGACAGAATCTCTACGGAAGGTAAAGTGGATCGTGAGTTGAACTCCCTCGAATGTCAAATAACTTGCTTGACCTTGACTATCTGGGTCAGTTTTTGATGGTTTTGCTTGATTCTATGGAGTTTACACTTGCCATCTGGGGGAGCAGTGAGGCGGTGGCAGAAGGTCGTGAGGCCATTTTTGGCCATGCCAGGTTGTGGTCTGGTTAGGAGAATATTTTTTGTCTCCCTGTGTTACCGGAGAAGATGGCAGAGGTGCTTCCACCTGTTATATTCCCGGGTTATGCCTATGTAGCGAGGTAGCCTATTCCTGACGTTGTCCTAGAAAATAGAATTTTAGCTGTGGCCTTTTGCTCACGTTTGCATGCACAACAATGGTGGTTTAGTTTCTCTGAAACGACTTTGTTTATACATCCAGCTTCCCGCAACATTATCACGATGCCCTGAACATCATGTACTAGGCCTCTCTAAACGCTAGGCGCAAAAGACATCCTATCTTCATCCACGGGGTGACAGCGCAATCTCCATATCCATAACATCACTAATCTATCACGCACATCGTGAAGGCTGCTTTTTATAAATATCATGCATCCCGATCGATTGGTATAGGAGGCACTTCTGGTGACACCAAAGGTCCCTGAGTGATGGGAAATCACCATGCACCTGTCTGCCATTCCATGAAGGGTGTCCAACTCGAGACCAAGACGGAGTCCTTCACTCTCTCCCATCAGGTAATGGGGTTGGATTGTCCCTACGGGAGATTCTTGGCTCTACACCTACACACACTCTAGGTACAGTAGGGTTTGCATAGCATAGTAGGAGTACGTTAGATTACCATGTTACATAAATGCCTGCATATATTCATCTGTTCAGCACCATGGTAGAAATGTATCTACTGTTCACTCTTTTGGTGCTTTTAATTCCTTAATTTGCTTCTGTCTCCTAATCAGTGTAGCACAGGTATTTAATGCAAGAATAACGTTGGTTCAATAAATATTATTGAAAACATCCCACTGTGTATTCTCAGCATATTTCTCTGAAAATAAGAGAGCACAAGTGACTGAGTGAAAGATTCTGTACTGTTTCCATGATCCCTGAGTGTTCAGGGTTGTCATGTTCAGTGGTTGCCAGAAACTGTTCCCTCCCCGGTAGTTTAGAGGGGCTAAAGAGTGGTACTGCGAGCTAGCGGGTCTATAGGCCAACATATATGCAGATCATACGGATAAGTAGGAACTACATGACACACCAACACCTGATGCCATTGAATATCAGTAGTGTTACAAGGCGCAGAGAGGCACCCAGTCAAGCTGGGTGCATTGTTTCACATCAATTAATTTTGGGTCCAGAAACACACGACCACTCATAGTTGTCTGGCACTGTACCCCCAGAAGTAAATCGTCATGGGGCCTCAAGAGAGTTAAGTTCTGCAGAAGCCATATTGGCAGGTAGACGTTTCCGTCAACAACATTTGTGAGGAAAAGGCCTGTAAGTATGCCCCCACAAGGGCAAACATTCACTTTGCCTTGATAAATGCCTGGTCCCTCCCAAAATACAAATATGAAATTCAAAACCTTATAGAAAATCACAATTTGGACCTTCTCTTTATAACCGAAACCTGGGATGACCCTGCCTCTGGGCCCGATTTCTCCACAGCTACCCCAGAAGGTTACTCTGTCTGTCGATTGGATAGACTACAAAAAAAACGCGGAGGCCTTGCACTCATTCACCGGGAACACTACTCCATTAGGACGGAATCAGTCCCCACTAAAATTTGCGAAGCTTGCAGCTTCTCAATCACAATCCCCCATCTCCCCCCTTTTAAAGGTATTCTTCTATACCGCCGCCCTGGATCCCGCTCGGATTTCCTTGCTTCCATGGGATACCTACTTAAACTAGTGGCAGGTGAAAACAACTTCT
Source organism: Lissotriton helveticus (assembly GCF_964261635.1). Taxonomy (NCBI): domain Eukaryota; kingdom Metazoa; phylum Chordata; class Amphibia; order Caudata; family Salamandridae; genus Lissotriton; species Lissotriton helveticus. Next base: position 11,693,502 of record NC_136064.1, read on the forward strand.
CTATCTTGGGGGATTTTAACTTTCATTTGGAGGTACACGACGATCCAGACACCGCAGCCCTACTAGCCGAATTCGATGCGGTAGGCCTCGCACAAATCGTTGCCTCCCCCACACACTCCGCTGGACACACATTAGATGGATTTTTCTCTAACCACCAGCTCGTAGCCCTTGGAAATGTCCTCCCACTAACATGGACTGATCACCATGCAGTCCTTTTTGATATCCAATTTAAAACCACTTCCCACCCTCACCTCAATCCCTCACTTCCCACTCAGTTCAAAGTGTTCAAAGTGTGGAGTAACACTGATGCCCTCGAATTTAAATCCTCCCTTCTCGCTTCTCTGCCCCTGATGACCCCAAATTAGCCGCTAAATATTACACACTCTGGATTAACAATGTGGTCAACCTGGCTGTACCAACCAAGCACAGGTCCGATAACAGAATCACTGTCTCTGCACCTTGGTTCAACGAGATCCTTAGGCGCAAAAAACAAAAATGCAGACATCAAGAACGCCGCTGGCGTTTAAACTACGACCTCATCCAAAAATCCCCCTACAAACAATCTCTAGCTAATTACAAGCGCCTCTGATCACAGCTAAAAGCAGTTTCTACTGTAATCAAATTGAATCTGCACAAAATTCTGCCAAGCAACTGTTCCATGTCGTCTCCAAGCTATCAGGACAAGGGTTGACCCCTCCTGTCCCTGCTTCTCAGACACTCTGCAACTCATTAGCCTCACACTTTCAGGAGAAAGTCAGCACCATCTACAATAACTTCACTCTCTAAGTAACTCCTCCAACTTAACCACAGCTGATACCAGTCAAATCAGCGCACATATGGGCCCCCCACTCCCTCTTACTCTTCCCCACCAGCATTTTTCACATCCCCTCCTTTGAGCAATTTCACCAAATCTCCCCTGATCACATCACTCATCTCCTCTCTACAATGAAATCAGGATCTCCAGAGGATCCATGTCCACCGGCCACCCTTAATCTCAACCCTGTCATCATAGGATTTAATTTAGCTAACATCTTTAATTCCATATTCAAAACTGGTATATATCCCTCCATCTGGAAAAAGATGGTAATTAAGCCCCTCATCAAAAAGATCAACCTTGACCCCGCGGACACATCCAGCTATAGGCCCATCGCATGTATACCCCTAACAGCAAAAATGGCAGCGAAAGTCATGAATTCCCAATTGACACACTTCATTGAGGAACACCGATTACTTGATGACATCCAGTTTGGCTTCAGAAAGGGACAGGGTACAGAAACCGCCCTCATCAAAGCCTCTGATGAAATTAAAAATATTCTCAATGCAGGAGGAGCCGCGGTTCTCGTCCTGTTGGATCTCTCTGCAGCTTTTGACATGGTCGCCCATGCCACTTTGATCGACCGTGTCACTGCCTTAGGCATTACACACACAGCCATTGTCCTGCTCGCGTCATTTCTTGCTAATCGTTCACAATCAGTCACACTTGGCAATTTCACCTCCCCCCCATTCACTTTTCCTTGTGGTGTGCCTCTAGCATCCTTGCTAGGCCCAACCTTATTCAATATCTACGTGTCGGACCTAGCGAGGGTCATTACAACTTACAACCTGGGTCTCACATCCTACGCCGACAACACCCAACTAGTGTTGGCAATACACAACGACGGAGCTAAGGTGGCAGCCAACTTCCAGCAGGGAATGCTGGCCATAAGCACCTAGATGACAAACAACTCCCTCAGACTAAACTCCAGCAAGACGGAGGTGATGATCTTCGCCAATCTCACTCCCTCATGGTCCTGGCTCTGGTGTCTATCAGACTTGGGTACACCCCCCTCACCAGTCACAAAAGTTAGAAATCACAGAGTCATTTTCGACACTAAGCTGTCGTTCATGGACCATGCTAATTCAGTAGTCTCCTCAGCTTTCTATATCATTAAAATCATAAAGAAACTTCTTCCATACCTGCCACCCACTGCTGCCAAAACACTAATCAGCACACTTGTCATGTCCAAAGTAGACTACTGCAACAGCCTATTCATTAATGCACAAACTCCAAATGGTACAAAACGCAGCAGCCGGGCTCCTGACAGGCACTCCCAAATTTAAACCCATCTCCAAAGTGGTCCGCCGACTCCACTGGCTGCCTGTCAGAAGCAGAGTCAAATTTAAGGCTCTTTGCATTGCATACAAGGCCATTCATTCCATCAGACCTGACTTTCTCAAACATTCCCTCTGTCCGTACAACCAACCAGACAACTGCGTTCCTCTACCGCAAACCTGCTAATTGTCCACCCGTACAAAAAAAGCCTCATGGGGTGACAGATCCTTTATGTGTGCCACCACTAAACTCTGGAACAAACTTCCCCCCATCATCAAGACCAGTCCTACCCCGCTCACCTTCAGGAGACAGATAAAGACATGGCTTTCAACCAATAAACGATCTACATTTACCTTCTTGGGTCTAGTCCTCAGCCCCGAGACACCTATGGGTAGTTGCGTGCTTTATAAATCGCATAAACATAAACATAAAACTCTGGATAGTGCTACCCTTGAGTTACAGTCTCTGTCTGCCTCAGAGCTGCAGAAAGTTACGAGATGAAGGCTCAAGGCTTACATGCTACAGTGACCATTATTTTTATTGTCAATGTCAAGTGCACTATTTTTGAAAGACCTGGTAAGTTGTGTCAATCCATTAGACGCCTTCTCGCAAGAGTAACCGTTCTAATGAGATTCTGTCATCACTTGACTCAGCGAAGCAGACTCAGGTGCAGTACCTATATCCACTTCAACAACAGCTGAAGAAACTAGAGATGAACAAGGTCAAGAGTGAGGGTCACACACAATTCTATGTCAGGAGCGGAGGCTTCTGATTAGGCTGTCACTTTCTCCGTTTATTATTCTCCAGCAGCCTGTGAAAGTGTAACATTATAAACAAACTCCATTTCCCATGAACACCAGGGAAAATGGAAACAAAAAACGTCCATCAGTAACTGTCCAATCCCGAGCCAGGACTCCTCACATCTTCCTGTGTTGGCACTCTATCCTCCTCTTTCTTCGCTGCTCCAGCAGCAGACAGATGAGTGCCTTTTCTCTTCTATGTTTTATGACTGAATTTTGATGATGTACTGTTTTATATTTCATGCGCAGTGTATCGCGTTGCGATTTTACTTTAAATAACTGCGTGTGTTTTACCGCGGGGACGATAGCCGTACCTTACGCTGTAGTGTCTCTTTAGGCTCTGTGCACGGGCGGCCTCCCGCCGCTAGGGGACCGCGCGTACGGTGTTGCCGCTCTGAGGAGCTTGACCCCCCGTGAGGCGCGAGTCGTTGGGCGCGCTTCACTGTACGTCGGGAAAGAAGCGGCTCGGCGGCCTCGCGTACCACGGGGGAGGACCGGCGGGTGTAGTTGGCAACGTCAAGACATCAGGCTATTAATCAGAGCCCCTGCCTGGAGCCTGAACACCCGCGTCGCGGGTACGGTATTTGCTCGATTTTGGGGACCGGCCCAGGCAGGCTTTATTCGTTGCCTCATAACAGAGGCTGCTTGGTCCCAATCTTATCAACCTGACCCCGCTTTGGTGGGAAGACGCTTATATCTGGGCCTTGACTGGCTTAAAGCCTTGCTGTATAAGCATGGAATATGCAGAATACTATGAGGAGGAGGAAGAACAGCAGGTCATTTACTTACCGGTGGATGACCATTTCTGTCAAATAATGGATTCCTCCCTGTTGAAAGCAGTGACGAAGGTGGTGGCACCCCTCGAACAGAAACTCGACCAACTGCAGGCGCAGTGCCAACCCCTGGGGCAGGGACCGGCCCCTTCGGGACAGATAGACCCTATTCCTGCGAGCCAAGTATCGCCGAGTACCACAGAACCCAAACGGAAGCGTCCCTCGGACGCGGGGGTGGACTCTGATGCTTTTTTGCGCTTAAAAAAGGCCTTTTTAGAGGCTAGGACCACGGATGTCCCCTCGACCTCTAAGGAGGCCCAAACTGCGGATTCGAAGGGAGATCAAGACGATGTGGACACAATTGACCCGGACGAGTCTCCTCAGACCTCGGATGGAGATGGGGATCCGGACCATTCGTGTCCCCCCTCCCAACCCACACAATTGTCTGGTTCCGACCCCAGTTCGGACATGCTCAACCCGGACGAGCTGCTCCACCCACGCTCTTCACACTGGGTTCCCGCTCCCAAAGTGGCTGCTTACATGGCGGCATGGCTACGTAAGTCCCGGGACCAGGAGGTGCGTAGCTGCCTTCGGGCCGAGTGCCCGCGCCCCTCCTTGGAGGGCAAGGTTACGGTTACCCCGGAAATTGATCCGAAGATGTCCACCTTCCTCACCAAATTTGTGAGAGACCCTAAAAAGGGCATAGACCGTTCTTGGAGGGCCTGCCAAGATAAACTTTTGGACACAGCAGGGCCGCTAGCTAAAATCTTGGACATGGCTGAAGACGCCAAAGCTTGGGGATCCCTGATTTGCCCGGAGACCCTTTCCGGTTGGGCGCAGAGAGCGATCATTTTCCTGGGCAATGCAAATGTAGCCATCTCCACAGAAAGAAGACGATCTATCCTCATTAAAATAGACCCGAAGTTGGGGGAACTGGCTACATCTGAAGCAGGTCCCATGGCGGAGGGGAACCTCTTCGGAGACCCGTTCGTCAAGGAACTGGGTAAATTCGTGAACACGTTTAACTCCCTCGACAAGGCACAGACATCGGTGAAATGAATCTTCACCCCTCGTGTTTTTGGGGCAGCCAGCCGAGGAAGGGGCCGCTCGTCTGGCAGACCTTATACCAGAGGTTCCTCCAAACAAGGTGATTCCCATAGAGGCCAATACCAGGATGCCGACAAGTTCGGGAACTTCTACCAAACCAGAGGCTATCCCCGCCGCCGAGGAGGACGAGGAAGAGGTGACGGCGGCTATAACAACAACAGAGGTGAGACTCCAGAATGTAAAGGGTCTGAAAGTGGGGGGCAGACTAAGATTTTTTCTTCAGGCATGGTCTTCACTTACCTCAGACGCTTGGGTCTTACAGACCGTCGAAGGGTTTCACATAGAGTACTCGGGGCTCCCCCATCAATCCGTTCGTCCCAGGCCCATCGGCTTCATGCCGGACCAAGCTGCTCTCATAGACAGGGAGGTCGCGGACCTTCTCCGGAAAGGGGCCATTGTGCAGTCGGCGCTACACCCGGGGGGTTTCCTCAGCAACCTTTTCCTTGTAGAGAAACAGGACGGGGGCTGTCGTCCGGTCATAAATCTCAAGGAGTTCAATGGCTGGCTCATCTACCGCCATTTCAAGATGGAGGGGATCCATCTCCTGAGAGATCTCCTTCAGGAGGGGGACTGGATGGTCCGTTTGGACCTGAAAGACGCCTATCTCACGATTCCAATCTTCGCTCCCCACAGGCGTTTCCTTCAGTTCCAGTGGGATCGGCGGATTTACGAGTTCGTCTCCCTCCCTTTTGGACTATCGTCCACTCCGTGGTGCTTTACCAAGGTGCTCAAGCCGGTAGTGGAGCGTCTGCGCACGGAGGGCTTGCGCCTTATTATATACCTGGACGATATGCTCCTCCTGAATCAGTGTCCCCAAACGTTGTTGGCTCACCTTCAGAGAGCGGTCAGCCTCTTGGAATCGTTGGGGTTCATTGTCAACCAAGTCAAGTCAGATCTCGTCCCGGCACGGCGAATGCAGTTCCTGGGGTTCCTGATAGACTCAGTGGAAGCCACCTTGTCCCTGCCTTCACGGAAATTGTCCAAGATCAGGCACGAGTTGAGGCGTACTCTGGCTCGTCCGACGATCCTTTTGCGACACCTGGCCAGGGTGGTCGGTCTCTTGTCATCTTCCATTCAGGCGATCTTTCCGGGGCCACTTCATTACCGGGCCCTTCAACGCCTCAAGGCCACGCACCTCTGCAAAGGCTTGACCTACTCACAGGTCGTTCCCCTCACGGAGGAAGCGAGAACGGAGCTTCGGTGGTGGATCGAACAAATGGACGCCTGGAACGGGCGGGCCATCTTCGGTTCGAAACCGGACTTAGTCATAGAATCCGACGCCAGCGGCCTGGGATGGGGGGCTCGCTGCGGCGATGTCTCTACAGGTGGAGTCTGGTCATCAGCAGAAAAATGTCTTCATATCAACTGCCTGGAGTTGATGGCAGGTTCTTTTGCGGTGCGCTGTTGGACAAAAGACAAGATTCAGTGCTGTGTCCTCTTGAAGATGGACAATGTGGCGGCAGTGCGCTACATCAATCATCTGGGAGGTACCAGGTCCAGGGCTTTGTCCGACCTGGCCCGGATCCTATGGGAGTACTGCCTATCCAACGAGATTTCCCTGCTGGCGGAGCACCTTCCCGGCTCCGACAACCGAGTGGCGGATTGGTGGTCTCGTCACTGGAGGGACACCAGTCTGTGGCAACTTCGCCCAGACGTGTTCAAGGCGATAAGAAACAGGTGGGGTCCGTTCTCAGTGGACCTTTTTGCCTCACGACTGGACGCCCAGCTGGAGCGCTACTTCAGTTGGCGTCCGGACCCGAAAGCTGCGGCGACAGATGCATTTCTTCAGGACTGGGGCAAGGAGAGGGGCTATGCGTTTCCCCCCTTTGCGATGACCATGAGAGTGTCAACCCAAATGAGGAGACAGCGGGCGGATCTGGTGGTTATCACCCCGATCTGGAAATCGCAAGCTTGGTTTCCAGCTCTGATGGAACTTTCCTGGGATTTTCCAATCCCTCTACCCCGCGTTCCAGATCTCCTCAAGAATCCCCAAGGGGATCCTCACCATCTCCTCTCCACGGGAGGCATGCGCCTGATGGCCTGGCGGGTTACAGGCAACGTTGGCAAGTCCCAGGACTTTCGGAGGACGCTGCCGCACTGTTGGCCAAATCCTGGGCAGATAGCACCAACAAGAGATATCGATCCGCATGGTCTAGATGGAGTGGTTGGTGTCTGCGATCACAAATTGATCCGGTGGGGGCGGACATTGTCCACGTCCTTAACTTCTTAGCCTCCCTAGCGAAGGAAGGCCTGGCTTACAGGTCGATCAATACTTTTAGATCGGCCATTTCGGCAGGTCATCTCCCGCTGGACAATCACCCGATTGGGGAACATCCCCTGGTCTGTAAATTGCTGCGGGGGATTAGGTTATCCGTTCCTCCGGAGCCTCGCTACACAGTCTTGTGGGATGTTAATAAAGTTCTTAACTTGTTTCGGAGTTGGCCGTCCAATAAGTACTTGTCGAGAAAGCAAATTTCGGCTAAATTGGCAATGTTGCTATGTCTGATCTCATGTCGCAGGGTCTCGGATGTGAGAGCCTTGGACCTTACAGGTCGAATTTTATCTCCGGATGGGGTGACCTTCCATGTTTCCTGGCGTACTAAGAGTGATTCTCGATCTATCTCGTATCCTGCTTTTCCTGATGTCCCTAAATTATGTGTGGTGAGAACGCTAAAAGCCTATGAAGTGGCAACGATTGATATACGCCCACAGGGTGTTAAACAGCTCTTCATTGCGTTTACTAAACCACAAGGGGCGGTTTCATCACCTACTATCGCACGATGGGTGCGCTGGGTTATGCAGGAGGCCGGCATAGATACGTCCCAGTTCGGAGCCCATTCAGTTAGGGGGGCAATGGCATCAAAGGCTTTTTCCCTCGGGGCTCGTCTGGAAGACATTCTAAAAGCAGCAGACTGGTCTTCCGACTCCACCTTCAAAAGGTTTTACTTTAAACCAGTGGTGTCTCTGGCCTCCGTGGTGGTCGACAAGCTTTGAACTAGCCTAATCAGAAGCCTCCGCTCCTGACATAGAATGAAAAATTTCCTAGCTAACGTACAGGAAAGTTTCAATTCTATTAAGGAGGCGGAGGCGAGGATTAGCCCACCCGTTTCTTCATTTGAACCCTCCCAGAATTCGGCGTTGGGATGGTAAGTAAATCTTTTATGATGACATGTTCACATATCTGCCGTTGCAAGCTATGACCTTTGTGGTAATTACCTTGCCTGGTGCTGTTGATGACTTGGCACAAAGTCTACGTGTCGGTGGCTTAATGGGTTTCCTTGTACCGTAGGTTCCGATGCTGGCAAGCAGGAATAACGGACAATGGACTGTGGCAGTGTCGCAGGAAGAAAGAGGAGGATAGAGTGCCAACACAGGCAGATGTGAGGAGTCCTGGCTCGGGATTGGACAGTTACTGATGGACGTTTTTTGTTTCCATTTTCCCTGGTGTTCATGGGAAATTGAGTTTGTTTATAATGTTACACTTTCACAGGCTGCTGGAGAATAATAAACGGAGAAAGTGACAGCCTAATCCTCGCCTCCGCCTCCTTAATAGAATTGAAACTTTCCTGTACTTTAGCTAGGAAATTTTTCATTATCCAGGAGCTCATATCAAGTGTTTGGTTTTTAGGAAGCAATCTTTTGAAGTAGGACATGTTCAACCAACCCTCAATCCTCATTGAACCAGGTTATATCTGACGGGAATTTGAGGCAGTGTCTGGCTGATATCACAGGAGGGGATTGCACAAGCCTTGGTGGGAGAACACACAAATAAAGGGAAAAGACAAGTCAGTCTGAATATCCCACATATTGTTTCATGTAACCAGAATATTGAATGTGAGGTTGGCTGGGAGTGCTGGTAAACCGAGCAGCAAGAATTAGACTGTTAACCTCTTCACTGCGGCGTGAATTCCGCCACAGTACTGGACATTCCGATCGCGCGAGACCCATTCATGTTTCAATCTTCTCTTGCACATTGCCACTTACATGTCCTCTCTTGTCCTCAGCAATTTACCACTGATACAGGCATAGGAGATCTAGGGCCAGATGTAGGAAATTCGTATTTACCGATTCATAAATACCGAATTTTACCGATTCGGTATTTATGAATCGGTAAATATGAAGGAGGGAGATTTAGGAAGAATCGGTAATTGAATTACCGATTCTTTAATATTTGGTGTTTACCGATTCGGTAAATACCGAATCGGTATTTCCTATTGATTCCTATGGGCTGTGAAGCCCATAGGAATCAATGGGAAATACCGATTCGGTAATTACCGAATCGGTAAATACCGATTCCTGCAAGGGTGCAAGGGGTGTCACTTTGACACCCTCTAGCACCCCAAATACAGGCATGTGTGCCATGTGGCACACAGACATGCCCTAAGGGCATGTCTGTCTGTCACATGGCATAGGTGTGCATGCACACATGTGCATGCAGACCTGGATTCTGTATTTTACCACCCAATCGGATTGGGTGGTAAAATACCGAATCTGTAAGGCCTGTGGGACTCAGAAGAGTCCGACCTACATCTTGAAGTTACCGAATCGGTAAAAATACCAATTCGGTAAAATAGGGCCCCTACATGCCAATTCTTAAATACCGGTCGGTAACGGCCGAAATCGGCCGTTACCGACCGGTATTTTGGTTCCTACATCTGGCCCCTAATTTTTTCCTTTCTCATGAAAGAGGCCTTAATTTTGTTTTTGTATTCAGCTTGCAATTGAAGCCAGGCGGGCGGGGCTGGGGGCCCCCCGTCACAGGAGGAGGAGTGGAGGCAGCACCTTAAGTGGGCATGTTGATTTGTTCAGCCCTCTTGGGCTTCCTGCCTGCTGAGTGCAGAGAGGAGAACGGAGAAAGAAGAGGTTGCAGCCGGCCTTAATCAGGGCCAGGTATCTTATAGTAGATTATAGTCCATGATGATCTCATTCGTCTCAGTATCTGGCACAATTTAAAGCAGTGACCGGCAAGAGGTAACGCACACAGTCTGTTTACATCAAAACAGAGTCAAAGAGAACTGACTTTGCATACTAGTCATTTCCAACAAATAATCTCAGAGGCAGCATGGGCTGATGAATCTGTTGCTGCTGATTTCTATCAGGGATTGTGCAAAGAATTGAGTTTTGCCTTAGCCTTGGGGCGTTAATTTACCTACTGCAGTAACCACCCTCATTGAGCCTGCCTTACAGACTGTAGCCAAACAAAAATGACAGCACCTAGAATGTAGAGGGTGGATTTGTTGGATGTGTTTCTCTTTCCGACTCTGTGGAAAATAAATCACCTTCTTCTGGCAAAGAGCCCATTCAGGTGGGAGGAGCAAAGGAACCACTCTCTGTGACAGGCTTGTCTTTGCTTTCATTGCAACCAATCAGGTTATGTTGTGTGGCAAGCTTCAACAATCCGGAAACCAGAATCTCATCCATAGCTGACAGAATTCAAATGAGCCCACCCACTAATTCCATGTCTGTTAACATTGCTGATGTCATAAGGACAAGTTAAATGGCTTTGACAGAAAGAACACTGTGAATCCCTGGATTAGTGAAACTGGAATCTGAACCATTAGTTCTGGTCAAGGAGAGTGGAAATTTGGAAAAGATTCAGTTTGACATTATTGGCACTCCAGATTTTCCAGCTGTTTAAATCTCCTGGTTTAGAATATACAACCACATAATAGATTGGAGCTCCCCGTCAATCACTATTTCCGTGGTGGAAATTGTCAGAATTAATGTTATGTGAGAGCAATAAGGACGAGACACAACCCTATATGTTTTTAAAACCTAATGCTTCACTTCTGGAGTCAGCCACTCTTTCAGAAGAAGAAAAAGCAATATAGAAATATGCCTTCCAGGCAGACAGTAGGAATTGTTTTGATGTGATTAGTAGGAAGGGGCGGATAGTTTGCCTGTGCATCAAGAGTAGGATTGTGCTCAGTGCTGAATTTGTAAAACTTTAAGTGCTAGGGCCCAACTATTTTTTCTCAGAGTCCCGCTGTCACCGCTGCCAAATGCCTGTCTAGTCTTGATTCCACCTCATCCCTCTTTCATACCTTGTCCTTTTATTTACCTCTTAAAGATTCTATATCATCCCTGCTTTCTCCCTTTTTTATGTTTTTCTGTTTCTCTTGTTTCTCTTTTACCCCTTTTTGGTTTTTCTCTCTCTCTTGCTCTGGGTCAAAAGCTGATGATAAAAAATATGTCCTGGTCCCCAGAAATGAGTGCCGCGTTCCTCCACGGCAACCAACAGACAAACGAAATCACTGATTGTGCTACTGGCTGAATTACAGGAGCTGTTATTCCATATGGAACAATCTATCCTTCAGCGGCACAAGAGAATCGAGGGGCATATTACCAAGCAATAGCGATAATTATCGCTATTGCTTGGTTAGAGACAAAATTTTACCGCTGAGCTGCGGCGATTTTTATTGCAGATAAACCTTGGTATTACCAAGGTTTATCGCAAATGCGATAAAAAACGGCCGCAATGCATGAATATCGCTGAAAAGTCAGCGATATTCATGGATTACCGAGCTAATGCTCTTAGCCATGTTATCCACCTCCCATTGGATAACATGGCTAAGAACTGCTCAGGGCAGGTGTTAGCTTTTGGAGATATTCGCGCTTAGCGCGAATATCTCCAAAAGTTGGTAATAGGAGATAGCGATGTTAGCGACTGTTTCCAGTCGCTAACATCTTGGCACGCCCACTTTGCATGTCATTAGTGATAAATATCACTGACATGCAAAGTGGGGCCCAAGATGGTCGCTATCTCCTACTAGCTGTCGCTAACTGGTGCTAGCGACAGCTAGGTAATAGGGAGGGCTTTCTTGGCTTTTAAAGCCAAAAAAGCGGAGATAAACCCCTTGATAATATGCCCCACAATTCTCAAACAATAGAGACAGGAGAATGATGCAAGGCTTTGTATAACATTTCATCTTATCCCCAGAATCCCCCACATTGTTTATACCAGAGAGATCTAGTGAGTAGACACTGTGTATCGATAATAGGAATTTGTTGGAACAAATTAAACCAGTCAAAATCTTCACCAAATTAGACCTATGAGGAGCCTTTAACTTTGCTTTCATTTGTGAGGCAGATGGGTGGAAAACTGCTTTCAATGCACAGTATGTGAAGTATGAATGCTTGGTTATGCCCTGTGCGTTGTATAATGCTCCTGCAGTATTCCAGCATTTTGTAAATGAAATTATTCAAGATCTGTTAGACAATATTCTGACATCTTGATCTTTTCAGACTCTCTATATCAACATCCAAAACATGTACAATAATTATTACCATGCAATTACCAGGCAATCCTCTCTTTCTGCTAAACTTGAACTATGTGCATTCAAAGTGAATGCACCAGATTACCTTGTAAGGTTTTCAAATTTCCAGAGAGGACATCAGTGTCGATACCGCTAAGGAGAAAGAGTTCTTGATTGGCTGAGACCCTCCAACACCAAGGAAATACAACGATGCCTTCACTAATTGGTATGACAACTTCATACACAACCTTTCCTCCCTGGTAGCTCCAATTGACCACCTTACCAAGAAAAAGCAGCAATTTCAATAGAGTGAAGAACAAATGGAAAACAACATACACGACAGCAGCACCATCAAAACAGATGCCTCGTCTTATGCCATCGAAAGTGTCTTTTCTGAACAATATCCAACAACTGAAGCGCTTCGACCAGTAACCTTCTATTCCAGAACATTCACCAGTCCCGAAATAAGCTACACTATTTGTGACCAGGAACTGCTGGGCATAAAGGATAAGTTTGCTTTTGGTGACACTATCTAGGAGGGACGGTTCATGGAATCACTGCTGGATTGAGTACAAGAGATGCAGTATCCAGAAGATCCCCAGGTCGGCTCATGTCAAATAGTTGCTAAATGATTTGGGGTTGGGCAGGTATTGGTACAGTAGTTCTTCAATTTCTACATCAATGACAGCTGTTGTCAAACAAAGGTCTTGGGCCAAATTTGTTGTCCGCAGTGAGTCTTCTAATTCGGCTGTACCAAGTTTTTCCTTTTGCACAAACACTATTTTAGAGCTGAATAGTTTTTAGATCTCTGAAGCCGTGCGTGTGCAAGATCTCTTTGCTCATAGTTTAGGTATGGCATCCTGAGAATGGGCACTTTTACTTCAGCATGGTCATCTTCCCGAGATAACTCCAACCTGTGTGTGTCCGGCATGTTTCCATGCTGATGAGACAGAAGAACGTATTTTATTCTTCTGTGCCATCTACTCCAAACCAAGATCTAGATGGATAGTGCCTATGAGTTGTTAACTGTGTTTGACGGACCGTGTAATTGCAAAAAGAATTTGTAAATGTGATTCCAAGGGGACAGTGGTATTTACAATCTCCAAATTTGTGTACGGAGCATGGCTGATTAAACAGAAAATAATGGCTACGTATAACACCCCAACTGAAGATTTTTCATGGAAGATTTTATCTTATTTTAGTTTTGTAGGAATTTTGCCTTTGACATTGTCACCTTGATTTTTATTTAAGTTCTACCAATAATAATGGCCTACTATGCAAATGCACTGGACAATTGTATTTGGAAGCACGTTTTATCTTGGGTTTTAAATGTTATGTGACAACACACAACAAAATGCTTGTTAGTCTTGGTATTTCTCCCATTTCCATTAAAGATTTCCTATGAACCTGGAAGTCGATAAAGAAAGGCTTGAAATGGAAAGACTTATGCCGTATTCTTACCAGAAGATAAGAGTGCCATGACTCATCAGGATAACACTCCAGGTTAGAACAAACCCTGGGCAATAACTGCAAACAAGAAAAGATGGAGACCAAAAGAGTAGAGACTGTGGACAACCGGACATTGGCCACTGGAAATGAGATACAGCAGGTGTTTCGTCCAGCTCAAGCATAAACTGGGAGCCAATCAGATCAACAGAAGTACTGCATCCAGGACAACTCACGCATCAGGTACTGGGAACAAGTTGCCTTGCAACTGCTTTGTTGAATGGTTCAGTGCGCTCACTTACCTCACTGTGTTTGGCATTCACTGCACCTTTGGGCTGTTGTCCTGAATTGCCTCATGTCTTCAACTCTTCTCTTCGAATTTCATAGAAGATTTCAGCTTCCACCTTGGTCCTTCATATCAGTAATTCCACTTAATGCTATAGCTCGTTTAGCTTTTCCTGGTGCTCCCAAGCTCAGATAAGTTCTCCAGGTACTTTCTGAGTTAATTATCTGCTGTCTCTTATGGAGCATCAGGTGAGTTAAATGACAATGGGGATTGTGTTCTGCTGTGATACATCTACATCATTATACTGTCTAATGGTTTGAATTTGTCTCTATAAAAAAATTATAGGTACCAGTGGCGTGTATGGTCTCTTTAACACGGTTGCAAGAGAGTGTGAGAGAGAGCGAGAGGTGTGTATCAATCTGAAATGCTGTAAACAACCTTCAGTGTGTTTCTCTTCTCTTCCCTTTCCCCATTTCCATTTAAGAAGTATCTGTTGGCTGGAATTCCCCCATTTCTAAGCCGACCGCTTTTATTTGGTGAAGAGTGGTAGATTTGCTTTGGAGTACATTCTCTTGAATCTGAACACGACTCCCCTGGGTTGTGACAGAGGGTAATACAAACGTATCTTCTCGTATCTTGGCTATTTCCACCGCTTCAGATCACACTGGCACCTTTTATCTATTTATTTATTTATTTTTGAGATTTGTAAAGCGCTCAAATACCCAGGGGTGTCTCAGCGCTGTGGACGACAGCATGTGCTAGCGGGTGAGTTATTGATTGAATAATCAGGTTTTGGAAATTTTTCTGAATGTTAACAAAGTTTGACATGATCTGATATGCAGAGGAAGTGAGTTTCAAAGTTTTGCAGTGGAGACGATAAATTGTTTATCGTCCCATGTAGCAGTCTTTACGCGAGGAACCTTGATCGGTAATGCCGTGGTAGAGTGAAGGACTCTGTTAGGGGTGTACATGGCTAGCTCCTTTATTAGAAATTGAGGTCCAAAAGGCGTGTGGCCTTGAAAGCAATGCACAGTGCCTTAAATTTGATGCGATTTTTCACCGTGAGCCAATGGTACTGTCTAAGGATATGAGAGATAGGCTTAAACATAGGATTTCTGGATAGCATTCTGGTCGCGGCGTTCTGGACAGATTGTAGCTTTTGTGTCACTTTGTTTTGGCATTTACAAATAGTCCGTTACAGTAGTCTATAGAGGACAATACCAGAGTACTGACCAGGGTTTTACCGGTGTTCAAGGGGAGAAATGGTAGGATTTTTTTTTATCATCCGTAGTTTGTAAAAGGAAGTAAAAAGATTCCTCAGAGTTGCATCAGACCTCTCGATTAATGGAAAACATGTCAAATCCGTGCAGTGATGAGTCTTTGCTATCTTATTTGAATGTTTCATATGTACCAGATGAGAGTATTCAAAGACTGGTTTTGAGTTAGTGTTGTTAGTCTCCAACTTCTATGCACCCTTGGCAACAGAAGAAGAAGGTCTTGGTGGCCGTTCTTTTTGGTAGCCTGAGATTTCTCAGACTATGATGTAATTTATGTCCCAGTGTACCATCTG